>NC_079162.1:31819681-33273848 GCF_947563725.1 Argiope bruennichi | reverse complement strand
AGTTGTTCGGTACTCCAAAGTCTAGAGCGCTCTCTATCGGCATTTTTTAAACTTTGTCTTTAAAAATTTTTTTAAAGAAAATACTAATTTGCAGAATGATTTTAGCGAAAACCGTAAATGAATCGATCAATTTTTCCGTTTTTTATCATCATTTGAAATTTAGGGCCCTAAACTTTGATGGCGCCTATTTCCTTCGGAAGACGTTTGGGACACTTGGTTTCCTATTTACTATTACTCGTCTTGATGTGTACTATCACCCCTTAAAGTTACACCCATCATTTATGAAACACCCTGTATATATATATATATATATATATATATATATATATATATATATATATATATATATATATATATATATATATATATATATATATATATATATATATATATATATATATATATATATATATATATATATATATATATATATACAGCCGAGATAAATAAATCCAATCAATTCACAGTAGATATGTAGACGTTGTACAGCCATTTTTTAAAAAACACATAGTAGATAAACCCTTTATCGATAATCTCTGTACAAATGAGAGAAGTTAAATAACCATATGAGGAATGTCTTCGAATTATATTTCAAAATTTTAAAGATTACGCATAAAGATGAAATTAAAAAAATAAGTTTCAGGGATATTACCTTTTTGTCATCAATAAAGTTAATTTTATTGGAGTCAAAAAATAGTTCTTTGCTTTTTATCTCCGATTATTTTTTAAAGATATGTCTTAAATTTTATATCTGGGGATTTCACATTATGCAGAATCATTCAAAATATTACAAATTTGGGGTTGCAAACTGGAAAATATGAATATTATGCAATTAATTTGTAAATGACTTCTTATGTGAATGTAATTCATATATTATTAAAGAGGATGTATATCCACGTTTAAGGCGATATTATTCTTGAATTTAACTTTCACAAATTACGAACAAGAAAAGTTCGGATACTTTTTTTATGGATAGAACCAAATTATCAAAGAGGCAAAGTAGGCAACCACCTAGGGGCCTCGAAACCTTGAGATTTTTTTCATGCCATATTCTTAGGATATTCGATTTTTAGCTTTTATTTTATATAAAATTCCTGTACTAGAATTAATTTAAATTATGATCAAATATCAATCAAACTTAAGAATATTGTTTCTATGATTATTTTTTTCACATGCTTTAATGCTTGTAACTCAGTGTAAACTGTTGAAATATTTTAGAGGGCAAATTTTGCATCGTAATAATTGGGTCGTATTAAATATCTTTATAATTTCTTTCAAAATTGCTTTTAAATTCCTTTTGTACTCAAAATTGAAAAAAAAAATTATGAAGACGATCCGCAATCAAAGGTTTTCTGTTCTCAATTTTTCCCAATATTTATTCCGAAAAGTTGCTAAAATAATGATTAAATTTAAAGCAATAAAAAATATCTGGTTTCGAAAGTTAAAGAGAGGAGTGAAATATGCATTGCCTAAGGACCATGTATATTTCACCTCCCGTATAGAGATTAACCCCGTTTTGTTGATGGACTGTTTATTTAAGAAACAAATGGGATCTAATACTAAATGCCAAAGGTATTTAAAAGAAAACATGAAATATAAGAAGCACAAAAGTCTCTGCTCAAATGTAGTGTTCAAATAAAAAAGTATGAAACGTCTTAAAAAACAAACCGGTTGAAATTTCAATATGCCGCTTTGCGGCAATGTAGTTCGGCATTAGTTAAAAAAAAAAAAAACTTACAGCTCAGCGTGATTGTGTGCATGCGCTGACATCACCACACGGCTCATGAGAGAAGCAGGCAGTTGGGTATTCCTTCCAATTGACGGGTAGTGTGTGTGTGAGGACATTATGATCTTCACAACTCAAAATTCGACGATCGAGAAGCAGCGAAGTTTATCGGATTTCTGAATGCGGAAGGGATGAAAACGGCTGATATTCACTGCCGGATGGTGGCCGTACATGGGGAACACTGTGTGTCCACAAGTTAGAAAGAAAGTGGAATGCCCGTTTTCGTGAAAGTGGAGAGCGTTTGAGGGATGGCCGGAGACCAAGGCAGATAAACACGGCAGTTGTGGCCGAATTCATTAACAAGGTGAACGATCTGGTGAGAAGTGATCGGAGTGTGTCGCAATGATGGTGGAGACCGCAGGGTTGGAATAATGCAGAACAGTTGTGCATGGCAGATTCTTTAGAGGAAGTTGTGAGCTCATTGATTTCCGAAGATTTTTAGCGAACCATCAAAGGAACTGCATGTGAGGTTAGCACTGCAACACCTATTCCTGTATTATGAAGGCCCTGCTTTCCTGGAGTATATAGTCGTTGGTGACGAGAGCTGGTGCCATCACTTCGTGTCAGAGACAACGTGGAACAGCTATGGAAGCATGAGTCGTCACCTTCTTACAAAAAATTCAGAGCTGTGCCTTCAGCGGACAAAGTGATGCTCATAATCTTTTTCAACGTCTGAGGTTTGATACTCATCGAATTTCTTGAGCACGGTAAAACCGTTAACCGTGATGTGTAAACGAGACACTCCTACGCAAATCCATCAAGAGCAAATGGCCGTGGCTGTTCACGCAGGGAGAGTGATTCTACTCCACGATATGCTCGTCCACACGTCTCCAGTGCTACACAAAGTGTGATGTCCACGTTCAAGTGGGATCAACTTGAACATCCATCCTACAGCCCGGACTGTCGTTCTGATAACTAAAGCTCCAAATTTGTAGTAGATGCAAGATAAACAACATTCGGACAGCGTCCAGGGGCATCCGGTTATGGAAATGGGCAAGAGTTTCCAAGTTATTCATACTATGAGAGTAAATGATAAAATTACGTGAGTAAAAAGCGAAATTTCTTGAAGAGCATAAAAAATTTCCACTAAATCACTAGTAAAAATGGAGCAACAACTGTGCAGATGATAGCGCAGTGAACCAGATGGAGTTATAATGCTACAACCAACATATCCATCTGATTTCGAGTCATTTGTAAAAATCGGTTTAAAAAAAGAATATTGACAGTGAGGATGATGAAAAAGCTGTTGGGAAGCAACAGAAGCAATTGCAAATTTATCGAAACCTAAGAAAGGGTCCAGAAAAGAAAATTGCCAGGTATCCCAAGATGGAAAAGAAATCAGCAGATGTAATAATAACATTATAAAAGTCCGAGTCATGCAATGAAATTTTTGATTTCTCACAAAAAGGAAGAGTAAGATATGATCGGGCATTACAGATTTTTTGAATAACAAAGAACTATACGATAAATGGGATGATTTGGGACAAATTTTGCACGGAAATAAAACTATATTGATAATTTCATTGCCGCAAATAAAATGGCAAATGATGATAAATAACATATAAGCTTTCTACTGGAGAAGTGCGAAAAGCTTTAGATCAGATCATGAGAGCAAAGTGGTGGTATCAATATGCCGCAAAACAGAAGGACTGCTGAACCATACATCATACAACCTTAATCTCTGCGTCTAAAAATGACAGTAGATACAAAGAAGAAAAATTCGATGGGCATCCCAAGATGTTTTAGAGAGTACTTTCAAGATATTCAAGTTTTTCTCACACCTCTTCAGCAATGTTAAGATATGCTGAAGGAAAGTAAGTTTACAATCGAAGATCCCTCCCCAAAAGCATATTTCAGCCACAACTGGAATTGGCGTATTTCTTATGTGGATAGCAGGATGTAAATGCGTATTTCTCTTCCTGAAAAAGTGAACGTGTCGACTTTTCTCAGGAGAGGTAGTGTGGCCATTGTTATTACGCCAATTTACCCCTTTATTAATTACATTTTGCAATTGTCTCTCTATTAAATTCAAGTTGCTACCTTGCCATGAGATATGCAGATCATCAACAAAGAGAGTTCCATGAACAGATTATGGTAAAACAGATAAAACGTAGATGAACTATAAAAAGTGTGGCACAGCGAATGCTTCCATGAGGAATACCCTCAACTTGAATAAAATAATTATAGTAAAAATTACCAACACCAACACAAAAGGCACGATGTGATAAAAAGTTTTGTAAAAATATAGGCAAATTTCCTCTAAAACTAAAATTAAAAAGCGTAGAAATGTATCATAACACCATGCGCGGTCATATACATTCTCGATATCAAAGAGTATGGAGACAAAGTGATTCCTCCTAACAAAAGCGTTACATATTTGGGTTCCCAACAAAATTTTATCAAAAGGAAATCTTATTGCAAAAGGGAGATGCATCCTTGTTTCTTCAATTCGTAGATTGAATGAACATTGACCATCCACACTAAGGTCTTACATAAACAGTTTGTAAGAACAATCTGTCTTTAGTGTAGAGGGCTGGGTGAATCTTCGCCGGTTTTAGGATTGGTATCACAATAGCTTCGTACCATTGTGTGGGGTACTACTGCATAGTCCAGATTTTGTTAAATAACAATAACAGATTGAAAAAGGAAGTTTTATTTAAATGCCGAAGCATGTAATATGTGATACAATCTGGTCAGGACTGATATCATGAGCTTGAAACAAGTCGCTCTCTAGTTCAAACATCCTAAATCCACAGTTACATGGAAAGGTACTCGGTCATTAAAATGCAAACGCAACCGCTCCACGCGATTCTTAATAGCCAGAAAATCAGCATTATAAGGTTCAGTTGCTGAAACTTGCGCGAATGCTTGACCGAGAATATTAGCTACATCAAATGGGGCAGAATGTATTTAGTTTCCTATTTTTGAATAGAAAATTCACTATAAATGCCATTTGAAGCTTTTAACTTTTACTAGGGGTCCAGGATGTGATTACAAAATTAATCCGGGATTCCCTCTGACAACGATGACGAATAAGTGCTTTGGCACTTTTAAAAACGACAATGCTTTCTATTGTCGGGTACCTCCGAAAGATGTTTTGTAATTTTTATGACAAAGTTCCTTCCACTATGATCTTTGAAATTTTCTTAGACGTGGGAAAGTTTCCGGGAGGGTGGCATTTGTGGCTCTTATTATACTGTCAATGACATGTTGTACCGCTTCCGTGATGTCGGAAGTACTGACCATAGTCTCGGTGTTATCTGCCAATTACGTGAAAGCATCCTAGCCAGCTCGCTGGAATAGAAAACGTGAAGGACCAGGAATCTCACCACCTCCATCAGCATGGAAGACAATAATCGAGAAATGATCAATATTAATAGATCTTTGCTAACTACAAAGGCCAACAATGGCAAGAGTTCAGGAGAACATATAGCCAGTTCGAGACTATGGAAGCTACGTTTCATTTCATGGAAGTACACTTTCTCATCATTATTAAGCAGAGAGAGACAGTTATTAGATATAAACTGTTCAATCTGTCGCCCATGAAAGTTTGTACAATCCGAACTCCACAAAGGACTGTGGTCGCTGAAATCGCCGAGAATAATAAAAGGCTTAGGAAGCGTGTCTACTAAGTTGACAAGGTATTGGTGACAAATGACATCATGGGTTGGTAAATAAATGCAGAAAACTGTTGCTAAAGCTCTGGCATGAAAATGTGTGTGTCTACAGCCATAGCTTGCAGATTTGTAAGCAAACTAACAAGTGCGAGCAGATGAAGAT
The DNA here is from genome assembly GCF_947563725.1 of Argiope bruennichi. Taxonomy (NCBI): domain Eukaryota; kingdom Metazoa; phylum Arthropoda; class Arachnida; order Araneae; family Araneidae; genus Argiope; species Argiope bruennichi. Next base: position 33,268,282 of record NC_079162.1, on the reverse strand, counting down.
TTCAGATAAAGATACAGACATTTCCAGATCTATGATGTCAACTATCTGTTCCTTCCTAACACAATTAAAACTGGACAGTTTTAAAGGAATATTTGGTGTCCAGAATGTTTCTGGGATACCAATACAACCGGGAAGAAAGCTGCTGCTTATGATTCTGATGTCAAAAAGCTTGGACCGAATGCCGTGACAATTCCAAGAAAGGAAGAAATCAGGGTCGCAAGTAAGCTAATCAGCTGTCGGTGCATATGGGTGAGTTGTAGAAACTTCGTTGCTCATGCGCAAATCTTCATCTGATAAATGGAAGGAAAAGCAATCAGGAATATTAGGCATGCCACCAAATATGGATGATAAGTCCTTATGGCAATACATTCACAAGTCCCAAAGTGACAAAATTTTTCGGTGATGATATTTTTTAGATTTAGAGAATATCTAGCGAAATCCTACGTTTCTCAATTTTTAATGTCAGTGAGATTTTGAAATTTTTTTCTTTGATTCCGTTTTTGTTACTTTTGAAGTATCAGGAGTAGTTTTACTAGAATACTCTCAGAGTCAAAATCCGTGATCTTTTCTGGTGGCTCTGATTTCGTGAGAATTTCACACAGTTAACACATGTAAAATCTGTGCAAAATGTGTTCTGGACAACAGGTGCGTAACTTTTATTATAAGTAGGAGTCTGTGCTTGAACTTCACGCCAGCCTTCTGAATAAGAAAGATATTCTTTAATTTTAAGGTTAGTAATTTGCTTTTATAATTTATAGCGCGGGTAGGATTGAGAATGCGAAAAGTGATCGACATTGCAGTACTTGCATTTTTTCTGTGTGGGACAATACTCATTGTCAGGTCCTTTTTTTTGCACAGTGGGCACATGTTCAAGACCAGCAGCAGTTTACTTTCGAGTGTCCAAATGCTGACACTGAAAAAACCTTAATGTATTTGAAAAAAATGCCTCACTGGTAGTCTTATGTATCCTGCATAAACAAATTTTGACAGTTTATGAGTTTGGAATGTAAGTATTTGTTTCATTTCAAGGTGTTAACCATCTTGATTTATAGTGATATGGCGGGAATATTTACTCCTTGTGATTTCATCTATGTTTTAGGGAACTCTCTAGGGGAACTTGTAGCGATTCCCCTCGGGTAATTAATCTTCCAAAGAATTCAAAGGTTGGTGAAGACTTACAATTATAAGTATTGTACCTAAAGCTTTTAATTTTTGAATCTGCTGTGCTTTCTTTCGAGTATTTAACTCTATCAGCAAGTTACCAGAGCGCATATCCCGAATGGATATAACTTCTCTCTCTATTTCTGATACAGCCTTTTGTACAAGGAGCAGAAAAACTATTTTAAAAGTTTCCTGACTTTCTGAAACTCGCTTTACAATGAAAATGGAATCAAAATGTTGTACATTACTAAGATGTAGGAATATTATGATGCCCACTGAAGGAACCCAAATGACCATGAGCCATATGATGTATATAAAAAGAAACATTCAGACTGGACGTCAATCCCTACCATGGAGTTCAACAAAGAAATGCAGCTACTGGCTCTAGACATTCCCAGTCTCGGCGCTTATCTCAGTACTAGTACTTAGTACTTAGAACCTAAAAGTTGGGTGCCACCCCCGGGAACATCAACCACCCTTAACGCCAATCCCATGCTTGATCCTTAGAAGATTAATCACTCAGGTGGATAGTTACCGGTCGATTGATACCTTGGGAATCACAGTGCGTCACCCGTCTAATGGGTGGCCAATCATTGCCAACACGTGGGATTTTGGGCTGGCCATAGGAAGCAAGAAGCAAACAGATATGCGACATCCTCTCATGGGGATCTCTCTCGCTTACCATCGAAGGAAGGATGAAAGAAAGCAGAAAGCAGCAGGCTAAAGGGAGAAGAATCTGGAAGATAGAACAGATCATTAAGGTACCGGGGGGTAAAACCTTTAATATCTGAAGGAAATATACCCTTGAGGCTTGCTATGGCGGCGGTAGGCCTAATTCTGGCGGTATGCTAGCAAGTAATAAATTCGTCAATAGTAAACAATTCGAGAATAATGGAATTAATCCATATTAATTATAAAAAATAAATTTATAATAAAGGATCAACAATTACAAGGAAAGTAAAAGCACGTCTACTCTGTATGAGTAGGACTGGTTAAGTGACGTATTTTTTAATAGGATATAGGGGACGACACTATACACTGAAACAGGAAGTGGCAGGTGGTACAAACATCCCAACCCTCGTTGAAATAATAATTTCAACATATAAATAAATACAAATTTGAGAAAAAAATACATATAATACATGTTAAATCAAATGAAATATAAGCAAAAAAATTAACAAGTAAATGCAAATACACTAATATATTAAATTGTATTAATAATTATTACATTTTTTATACAATAGGAAAAATTCTAAGATCTCTGATAATTATTTTCTATCAGGATGTTTAATATGCACAACTCTAATTTTACTATCTTTCCCAGGAAAAACGTCTGTAATTATACCTGTGATCGATTTGGTACCGGGAAGGGATTCATTTTTAACTAAAACAAGAATGTCTATTTCAACATTATTTTTGTTCAATTTCCATTTGCTCTTTTCATGTAAATTATTTAGGTAATCTCTCTTCCAAATTTTCTAAATCTGTTGAGATAATCGAGTAACTCTTTGCCATTTTGATAGTGTATTCTCCTTAAAATCAATAAATTGAGGTTTTACTGTAGCAGTAACCTGTCTGCCAATTAGAAAATGGCCAGGAGAAACAGTCTCAAAATTGTCAAATTCAGAAGAAAATGGGGTTAGAGGGCGTGAATTTAACACAGCTTCTATTTCAGCTAGTAAAGTGACGAATTCTTCAAGGATTAAATTTAAAAGATTTCACTCCCGATTCCCACAATCCACCAAAATTAGGAGATCTAGGAGGAATACAATGCCATTCAATATGTTCATCATTAAAATAACTACTTAATACTTATCAGGAGATTTAACTAACTCACATAATTTTTTTAACTCTACAGTTTCACCTACAAATGTTTTACCATTATCCGAGAAGATTTTAGAACTCTTACCCCTTCGTCCAAAGAACCTTTTTAAACAGACAATTAATGTCTGGGAAGTAAGATCAGACACAAATTCCAAATGGATCGCTTTCGTAACCATGTATACAAATATGCAGATATAGATTTTATTCAGTACTCTTTTATGCTGGTTTTTGTTTTTAACAAGAATGGATCACAGAAATCTATTACAGTTATTAAAATGAAAAGACGGAGTTACCCTTTCTTTGGGCAAATTACCCACTAATTGATTTGACCTCACAGGTTCATTTTTAAAACAAATTATACAATCGTGAACAATTTGGTGTGTTAGATTTCTACCATTAAGTGGCCAATATTTACGATGAACATGGTATAGCAAATTGTTAGAACCAACATGAAAGTATTTATTATGATAATATCTTATAATTATTAAAGTTACAGCATTCTTAGTTGGAAACACTATAGGACATTTTTCATTGAAAGACAAAGAAGAGTTTTGCAATCTACCTCCAACACAAATAATATTATTTTCACCAATAAAACAATTTAAAGAAGCAAGTTTGCTATTACAAGTGCAGGTTCACCTTTGGATAAATTTTTAAATTTACCAAGAAACTCTGTTTTTTGAACAGTATTTAATAACCATATCTCTACTCCAGTAGGTTCCTTGTGAGTAAAAGTTCCAGCGAAGCGTTTGTCACGTGAAGACTTGGCATTTTTGATGAATCTGAAAATATAACTAAGAATTCAAATTAATCTATAAAAGTTATTAGTTACAGAAACAATCTTATGAAATAAATCAATTTCTCCTGAAAGCATCAGAGTTTTTAGTTACATAAGTTTTAAATTCCTTCTTAATGTCATCAGTACAATTCTGAGAATGTTCAGCATGTACAAGTTTTGAATTATCGAAGCCCTTCCAACACAGTTTACTTTTGACCAAGTCTGGGGCATTCAAACCTCTGGAAAGGAGGTCATCTGGATTATTTTCAGATGATATGTGTTGCCATGATAAGTTTTTAGTTAATTCTTGTATTTTTGCCACTCTATTAAAGACTTATGTCTTGAGAAAGTGAGGCGAAGTCCTTATCCAACTTAAGGAATCAGAATATAAGGTTATTTCTGGAGGATCAGTCACGAGTGCAGCCACAAACTTTGTTTACTAGCTTTGACATCAGGAGGCAGGCCGAAAACTCCAACCGGGAAATGGATAGTCTTGAGCTGTGCTACTCTTGATTTACTACAAAGAAGATGACAGTTTTTGTTACTATTCTTTGTGTGAACAGAAACATATACTACAGCTGCAAACCCCTTTTCCCTGGCATCGGCGAATCCAAGAAGTGCGATTCTTACAAGATGCTCTAATAGGACAAATCTTGGATTTTAAGTTTTTCTAAATACGGTAAGGATTGGACAAATGAAGTCCATTCGTTAGAAACTGCTGTAGGTAGTTTCTCATGCCAATCTCATTTAAGTAGCCATAATTTTTGCATGAAGAATTTGGTTTACTTATTACAGGTTCTAAAAGACCAAGAGGGTCAAATAGGCGTGCGATCTGAGAGAGGACATCGTGAAGATCGAATTGGTAGGAAGACAAACTTTGAAACCAAAGGGTGTATGAAGAACTATTCCACAAAACACCCAAAGTTTTTACAATTTCTTCAGATAACTGATCGAAATTTAAGTCAGGAAACTCACTGTTTGTATATGAGAAACACCATTTGTGCAAATTCATTCCTGCACTTTTAAAGAGAAAAATAAGTTCAGTTTTTAACAATTCAAGTTCATGGAGACTGGAGCATCCAGTTAAGATATCATCCAAGTAAATATCCTGCAGAACAACATTAGCTGCAATGGGAAAATTGTCTTTCTCATTAATTGCAAGTTGCTTTAGAACTCGCGTAGACAGGTAACATGCAGTTATTGTTCCGTAAGTGATCGTTTTCAGTTTATAAATTTGAACTGGTTCATTTGGACACTTTTTCCAAAGGATTTTCTGAAAATGTCTCTGTTGGAGATTTATTTCAATTTGTCTAAACATGTGGCATATGCCACAGTTAAAGAAATAACAATGTTTAAGAGCACGAAGCATTATAGAAAATAAGTCTTCTTTAATTGCACTTCCTTTACACAGAACATCATTAAGGGAGATATTTAGATTAGCTTTTTATGAGCCATTGAAAACCACTGTTAAGGGACGAGCACGATTGCCAGATATAAGTACACCGTGGTGTGGAAAAAAGAATCCCTCATCAGATTTTATTTCATCAAATTTCAAAACTTCTTCCATATAATCTAAAGAAAGATATTCTTCAATAAATTCTGTTTAAAGAACTTTTAATTTGTTATCACGGTCTAGACGTCTTCAGAATTGAACGAGGCGTTTAGACACAATGATTCTAGAATTCCCTAAATTTACATTTTCTTCAATATTTTGTGTGAATGGTAGCGAAACAGAATATCTACCACAAAGTCTCTTATCGTGCGTTCTTTCAAAATGATATTCACAGTATGAAAGTTGATCGTTAAATTTAGTTTGCACTTCGGAAATATTTTCTGTTTCCCAAAAAAGAGCACAGAGTGTGATTTAAGTTGCTTAAACCCTTTGAAAGAAACAATGATTCGGATAGCAAGATTCATCATTATACGATCCTGCGAGAATAAATCCAAATTTAGATTCTACTAATCTGAAGTTACAGCTAGGCAATTTTATTTGGTTTGGACCAAAAATATCAAAAAAAGAGTTCATTTCTCAACAAGCAAGAAATTTCTGAAGGTTGATTAAAATCTTTATCCGCAGGAATACAACCTGAAGGAACTTTAAGTTCCGAAATATTTATTTGAAGGATTTTGAAGGATGTATTTTTACTATCTCTGGAGTGAGGAAAAAGTCAACATCATTCAAGCGAAATGTATCATCAAAATTCGAAACATCTGCCTTTTAAAAATGATAAATTCTTAAAAGAGAATTATTTAGACCTTGTACAGTTAGTTTTTATTTTATTTTGTCCTGAAATATTTGCTGCCTTCAATGTTAAATAATTACTTTCTGAAGCCGAATCAAAAGGACTATGAATAAAAATCATAGCAGTATTAAACAACCCTTTGCTAATAGAATCGCTTTTGGAAGCAAAACTCACTGATGAGTCAGACGCTTCGCTCACTTCAGGAGAATTTATTCTTTGATTAGTAATATATTTGTCTTCACATAGTACAATATTATGCATTGCGTTAATATTTTTGTTTTTGCAATTTATACAGAAAAAAAGAACTGGGGCATTTATTAGAATGATTTGTTGAGAGACAGAGATTACACACATGATTTAATTTAACAATTTCTTTCCTTTCAGGAATTGAAAATTTTTTTAATTTATCATACTTATATAAGGAATGATAAAAATTACATTCATTCATGACGCATTTTTTATTTTGCTTGTTTTTGGATGAAAGAGATTTTACTCACGACGAATTATTATTTCCACTAACAACGGAAGTTATTTTACCTTTTGTTGGGTTATTTATCGATAATTCTGGTTTAATAACAGATTCTAGCTGCAGGCATCTTAATTCCAAAAATGAAGGAGTTTTTCTAAGCTGGGAACTTCAGTCGTTGTCAGACTTAATTGGAATAATCTTTGAGATTCCTTTTCAATTTTAGTATTTAACACATGCAATATTATAGCATCAGATAAATGATTAGATTCAAATTTTAGATTTTTTTTAAAATTCGTGTATGATTTCTAACAGTATCGATTAATGATCTAATTTGAGTAGGATTTTCATAATGAAATTTATTAATCGGAAGTATTTCGGATATGTGTATATCAACTAACGCTCGTTTATTTTGATATCTATTTTCTAAGGCATTCAACAGAGAATCAAAAGTATCTTGATCGCTTTGAATTAACTCTACTTCATTTTTTAAAGAACAGTTTAGATACGTGAATTTCTGAGGTCTTATCCAATGATGGTTTATTTCAAATAACATTCATAAATTGAGATTTGAAGAGTTCAAATTCTTGAAATTTTCCACTAAATGGAGGCAAAGGTAAGTCAGGAATTTTAATATTTGCTTTTGGAATAGTGCAAACTGTTTAACTTTTATTTTCATATTTGGAAAGAAATACAAGAAGGCTTACCTTCAGCAAAATTTTCCAGTTCAAGAGTAACTTCTAAAGCATCTTTTAAATCCATATCATCAGGTAGAGCACATAATTCACACTTTATTTGATTAACCAAATTAAAATTAGAAATAAATATTAAGTTAACAGCCAAAGTTTTTTGCACATTGTTTATTTATGGATTGATAGTTTCTTTTATTTGATTAAGTCCTCGCAGAATATCATTAACTGATGTTAGCTTAGTACTAAGCTGTATATCATCCTTTTTGGAGTCATCGAAAGGCGAAATTCCTTGATGAAAGTTTCAATCTTATTTAGTTTTTAAATGTGCCTTTTCGACGATTTGAAGATGTGAGCGACATTTTATAACGCTATCTCTCCGGCTCGATGGACCAATTTTATGTTATGGTGGTGGTGGTAGGCCTAATTCTGGCGGTATGCCAGCAAGTAATAAATTAGTCGATAGTGAACAATTCGACAATAATGGACTTAATCCATATTAATTAAAAAAATGTATAACTATTAACACTTATAAAAACGGATCAATAATTACAAGGAAAGTAAAAGCACGGCTACTCTGTATGAGTAGGACTGGTTAAGTGACGTATTTTTTAATAGGATATAGGGGACGACACTATACACTGAAACAGGAAGTGGCAGGTGGTACAAACAAGGGTGTTTGCTCGAAGCTTGTTGCAGCCATATTTGTTTTAACTGCATTAGAATAGTTTGATTTTGTGGATTGTTCAAAAAGACCGCTGGCCTGTACAGTCTTTAAGTAATTTCAATACTTTAATTCTATCGTTTGTCGTTCTGTGATGTAATCGAGACGCTTGGTGAAGACCCTCACAATTAGTAAACTTTTCAGGACCTATGCATCAACCTTTGTGTGCTTCACCACATAAATGGCATTTGTTTTTCGCGTATTCAAGTTAGATGCAATAAATTGGCATTTCAGGTATTGCCCTTGTTTATCTATAAAATGTTTGAATTTCTTGATTTGTAAATGATATCTTAATGAATTCTGTTGAGGTGGTGCCTAGAATTGTGAAGAGGACAGGAGGAGACTCTCCTAGGGAATTAAATATCCTAAGTCTTTTCATTTTAATAATTTCTATGTCATTCTAGTGTGTCAGTGTCAAGCCAATTCTGTCAGAGGAGTTTGAGGAAATTATATCGATAGAAACAGGGTTTATTATGATTGTACTCAAATTCCTACGTGGGCTGCGAACACGATGTTTAAGGTTGTGAAGGTAATTTTTCTTATGAACTTCATGTTGAAGATATCATCGTGTCTATTGATAGGCTGTTTATGGATGGCCTTGGATAAGGGATTGGTTTACATGAGGAATTTTTGATGTGGAAATATGTTAATGGGACCTAAATATGTTAATCTCTTTTTATTGCTTTTGGCCAATCCGATAATTCAGTTCGTTGGTAGATTACCAAGAAAGAAGAAGTTTTCGTTTGAATTAGGATTCATTTTGATGCAAGTCGAACCTCTCATTATTAAAGAAATTTTCTCCGAAATTAGGATCGAAACAGTAAACGTTGAATGACTTTAACTTTACGTTTCGAATTCATCAGATAAAAATTAGACCTCTTCAAAAAGTAAAAAGGAATTAGAACAGATAATTTTAAATCCTTTTTAAAAATAAGAAAAAGAAAGAAAAAGAAAAAGGGAGACTACGGAGAAAAAACATATTCTCAAGGTAATTGAAAAATTTACATTTGAAGAGTATGCATCATACAACCCCTTCCGACAACCAACCAGCAACCTCAATTCATAGCAGCGGTATCCTATTACTAGAGAAGAGAAAATTAAAGCAAAACATGTATTTTCTAATTTCAGTTACTGTTTGAAGGTGCTGCATAATTCACGACTTTTTTAATAAAAAATATTTTTTCTATTGTTATTCTTAAATATTTGTTCCAAATAACTGTTATTTTAATGACATTTTTAATAAAAAATTATTAATTAGTATTAATAATAAATTTATTAATTATAATTAATACTTAATTTATTAATTTAAGTAGCGTGTCATTTAGTTAATTAATATATATGAGATAAAGTTTTAATTTTGATTTTTTTAAACCATTTATCTAATTTATTTAATGAGTAAAGCATTTTATGAAGAAATAAAAAAAGTGTCATTTTTTTTAAAATGTTCAATTTAGTTCTATATTCTACAATAGATGGCGCTTGCAGAATGAATGTCAATAAAAGGTCACGTCAAAGACAATTAGAAATTATTTTCATGGGATACTGGCATTGTCAAGTGAGACATCACTGATATTGGAAAGGCAAGAAATCACCGATACCAATGACTTCACACTTACAGACACTTCCTGTGAATAGCCGGAATTACAGTGATATGCGCTTTCGAGAGGTTTCAATGATTTTGCAATTATAAGAAACTGTCCGTTCACTTTTCAACCCATTCACAGATTTCTCCCTTTCCCTTTATAACCTCAATTAAGAGGATGAGAGATTGGTTTCCAAGAGGTTGAAAGTTTATTTCTAGCGTTTCATGTCCTCCTGAGGGAACACCCTTTTTTTTTTCCTTCTTTACACCAGTTCTTTCGGTGGTGTCGATCTGAGGCGATTTTGGACGATAAGGTTCACTACGCGAATCTGAGTTCCCTGACAGTGATTGATATGTGGTTTCATCAACTAACTCTATGGGAACTCAAAAAGATTGAACTCGAGAAAAAATGTTTAGCCAACCAGATAGATAAAAATCTTGACAGGAAAAAACGCAATTAAATTTAAAACGACTTTTTAATGCGTTTTATTACAGTTGACTTCAGGAACGTTTTAACTCATTTTATGCATAAGATATTAAAAAACCTCTAACCTTTTTAGTAAATGATTGAAGAAAATTTGTTCTATTTATCATTTATTGATATTGATAAAATCAGATATTTGGGAGATAGAAATCTCTCTAATGGTATTCCTTTTGTGTTATTAAATTCAACTTAATTAAATTATTAACTGTTTTATCATTTTGGCTTGAGTAGTTTTCAATTTTTAGTAATCTGTATCGGAATAACAGATATAGATCATATTATCATATTTAACTCATTGGATTTATGAATTCTTTTAATAATATGCAAGAAACTAAATTTGGGAATTATTTAACTTATGAAATTTGGGTACACAAATGTTATGTGCTATGCAGACTATATAAAAGTATCTTGCAGTTTCATATAGATTTTTACGCTCTTAATGATAAAATAAATCATAGATAGTATCATTTTTGTGACTTCCGCTATAGCATGTTTTTACTTGTAAATTGTGTGTTTGAACCTTTAAACAACAGAATGCAGATTTTGACCCCCGAAAATCATGTAAATGCACTGAGATTCATATGGATCTCTATTTAATTACCTTGCTGGAGGGTAAAATACACATGAGGAGGAGTAGACATTTACAAATTACGATCTTTAAAATCTTTTATGATTTTGATGAGGAGTGTTATCAAATTATAGATTGTTTTTAAATATGAAATTATTAATATTATATATAATTACTTATGTTAGTGAAATAATATATTAAATTTAGTGATAAGTTTTTAACTCCTAAAACTATATAGTTTTGAGAGCCACAAACACCACATTTTACTGTGTCTTACTTTTGCACAATACCAATTTGTAAAAAAAATTCTATGAAACATAGCTAAGAAAACTTACAACAGAAATGTTTTTAAAAAATGTAGCAATTATTTTAACATTTAAAATCAGTAATTTGAAGATACTTTTATTTTTCTAATAAATATTTTGTAATTAATGAAATTTATGATTTTTTAATATATTCATTTTTACTAATCATAATTATCATCTTTACTAATACCGCTATGATATGTTTTTATTCGTAAATTGTATATTTGAACAGTTGACCAAAATAACACATATTTTCTTCGAAAATTATGTAAATAGAATGAGATTCATGTGGACCTCTATTGGATTACCTTGTTAAAGAGTAAAATACAGAAAGAGAGGAAGAAACTTTTACAAGGTACAATCTTTAAAATGTTTTATGATTTTGTTGAGCAGTATTCTGAAATTATTAACTTATTTTTAAATATGAAATTATTAATGTTATACTATATATGATTATTATTTATATTTTTGAAATATAATATCGAAATAATAAAAAAACATTATTATTTATAATGTAATAATGTTTTTTTAACTCCTAAAACTATATAGTTTTGAGAGCCACAAACACCGCATTTTACAGTGCCTTACTTATATACAATACTAATTTGTAAAAAATATTTTACTTAACATAGCTATGAAATTTACAATAGAAATTTTTTTAAAAAAATGTAGCATTTATTTTAATATTTAAAACTGGTAATTTGAAGATACTTTTATTTTACTAATAAATATTTTGTAATTAATGAAATTTTATGATTTTTTTATATAGTAGCTATTCTAAGTTTGTTCCTCTTATTAAAATTTTCTATGAAAAAAATTAAATAAAATTCCAATAAAAATAATATGTAGACATTACACACTGGAATATTGTTGACTGATTGTCAAAAGACGGATTACAACTATTTTTCATCGATTCCTTTATTTTCAGAAATTTTGTTTCGATTCAATATTTTTAGATATTGAGACTTAGCAAGTATTATCGGCATTTTCTCGAAAAAAACTTTTTTGAGTCTACAAAAGCACTGATTTCATTTCTCTTTTATATGCCTCTCAAACAGTTTTTAACAAAAAAAAAAAAAAAAAAAAAAAAAAAAAGGTAAAAGAAAGAAAAAGAAAATATATGTTAAAGTGGCAATTTATTTATTTGCCCTAGAATTAATTTAAGAAATTATTTTTAATTCAATTGCCCTAGAAATTATTTTAAGAAAAAAATTAGTTTGTTGAAAAAAAAGAACAAGAATTAGTAAAATAAATAATTTTAATGCAAACATTATAATTTTTTCCGCTAAGGAGAAATCCAAGTTACACTGAAAATGAAATTAATAGTATAATAAAAACTTAAAAATTTTAATAATAGAAACTGCTTTCTTTACCACACTGCCAATCACATTACTGATGATGCATAAAAATCATTGATGTATACCTTATGCCAACATTGAGATTTTCTGTTACATATTTTTAAAAAAAGTATTCACATTTGGATGAATTTCTATGCATCATCCAAGATATGTTTAAATACCTACGATTGATAATTCATTAGTGGCATTTTTATTTAAAACATCTATTTTATTTTTAAAAGTACTTAAAAATAAGTCATACATCTGTTTAAAAAACTGGACATTGTTTGGTGGCAGGGAATTCTCATACTAACCGGGCACAGACAATTTAATTGTGTGAATATCAAATCATTTCAGACATAGAAAAATATTAAATATAAGACAGTAATTATGGCTTTATATCCATTTAAGGGATGTCACATATGGAATTTATTTCCAGCATTGAATGTGTGATGAAACCTCTTCAAGGGAAAAAAAATATTTTTCTGTGAAAGTTGAATGCGAAAGAAATCTGGTATATGCACAATGAGATAAGCAGCTTATTGCTTACAGCGATAGTCAATATCAGGCATGGTTCCAAATATCTGTTATATTATTAATTAATAATTAGTAATTAGTATTAAATATAAAATTTATTAATTGTAATTAATACTTAATTTGCTATTTTAAGTAACGTGTGATTGAATTAATTTATTTATTTCAACTTACTTTTTAATTTTCTTTTTAAAAAACTATTTATTTAATTTATTTATTAGAGTAAAGCATTTTCTGAAAAAGTAAAATTTTTTAAAAAATGTAATTTCTTTTCGTTCTATATTTTACCAATAGATGGCGCCTGTAGAGTGAACTAAATGAATGCCTTAAGACAGTCATATCACAGGCAATTAGAATTGATTAGGATAGTGCATTGTCAAATGCGAATATCGAAAAGTCATGGTCGCAAATACCAGAGCGGTGACTTCACACTTATGAAAGCTTTCCTGTAATAACTCTACTTTCAGTGATATGTGCTTCAATGATTTGATAATTCCAAGAATTACCGGTCCGTTCTCTCTTGAACCCATTCACAGATATCGCTTTTTCCTTTAATTCCCATTAAATGTATGGGAAAGTGCATTCCCTAAGGAAACAAGAGAATGTTTTGTGTTTCTGACATTTCCTTTCCTCTCCCGGGAGAGTCGGAATCAGCCGAAACCCCTTCTTTTCTTTCAGAGGTGTCGGCTGAGGGGAGTTTTCCTTTGCAGTTTTAGGTTGAAGGAAATCCACCTCATTTTTTATTCCTATTCCACTTACAACATATTTTTCTATGGGGTCAATTCACGATCACGTGACAGGTACCAAACAAACCGCTTCTGTTCAATTTTCAATCGTTCTGCGCATGTCGTGATGTCTGTCGATAACGTTGATGAAACCATCGTTTTGTAAATATTACGCTAGCCGATCAATTATTAAAAACTTCTGATTTTTTAAAAAAAGATATTATTTTGAATTATTTAATCCAAGTTTTCATAGTTATATAATTTTATTTTTTATATTAAAATTTTAATTAGCATTTTCAATGGAATTATTGTTTTTGCATAATTAATTAATATCACTTTTTAATTCGTTTGGTGCCACTTTATTCTTTCCTTTCCCATATTGTTGAAAATGTATTAATATTTTATTTTATTTATTTGTTTATTTTAGAATGGCAACGTTATTTAAGAAATATTTTTTGCTGTCTCATTTTGTAGATGGCAACTTGTAGATTAATCCCAAGATGGAATAAACAAAGTTTGAATTTTTTACCGGTGGGATATCGTTTTTCTATTTTAATATAAAAAGCGAAAGAAAACGGTGTTTTTCTTAGGCAGCTTTAATATTTTTTGGACGTCCGCGACAGGATTTTCTCGAAACAAAATAAATCAAGATGTTTCAAGCAATAAAAGGTTTTAAAAAAGAAGATCTGAAATACGTTGCGTCTGAAATTGGAGAAAACGTATCAGAAAATATTACGATAGTTGGATTAAAAGATCTTATTTTAAATAGTTGTGAATATAAGAATGATCCAGAATTCGTTCAAGAACTTTTAAGTAATGTTATTTCGGAAAGGAAATTAAAAGAAGAAACCGAAAAAGAAGATAAAAGATTGCAGCTTGAAGCTGAAAAGGAAGATAGAAGATTGCAGCTTGAAATTGAAAAAGAAATAGAATTGGCAAGAATACAATCTCAAAATAGAGGTGAGTCATTTTCTGCTAATTCTACTGCTGATTTAAATAATTATAAGAGAAAGTTTACACTGCCTAGATTAGAATTTAGACAATTTGGCGACGATATTAAAGATTGGCTCCCATTTTGGCGTCAATTTGAGCAAATACATAAAGATGAGGATATCGCACCTGAAGACAAATTTCAGTACCTAGTTCAAGCAACAATTTCTGGTTCTCGTGCTAGAGAGGTTGTTGAAAGTTTTCCGCCAACTTTCGCCAACTATCAAAAGGCTATTGATGGTTTAAAATCGCGTTTTGGTAGAGAAGATATTTTAGTGGAAGTATATGTGAGAGAATTATTAAAATTAATTATTTCTGTGCAAACAAAAGAAACATTTTCATTAACTTCTTTGTATGATAAGCTTGAATCATATTTACGAGCATTAGAAACATTAGGTGTAACCACAGATAAATGTGCATCCATTTTGTATCCTATGGTTGAATCGTGTTTCCCAGCTGAATTTTTAAAGGCTTGGAATCGTAGTAATATTTCCAGTATTAACTCTGACGCGAAAGGAAGATTGGATAATTTGATGCAATTTTTGAAAACGGAAGTTGAAGGAGAAGAAAGAATATGTTTGGCTGTAGCCGGTTTCGGTTTAGGAAAGGGCCAAGAATACAAACCTTTGAAAAAGAAACAATATAGCTCGGAAAATTTGAGAAATAAAGTACCTACAGCTATAGGTTTGTTAACGACTGCTGCAGATAAAGATGTACAGAAATCTTGCGTTTTTTGCGGTGGTAAACATTCAAGTTCAGATTGCTTTACGGCTCAAAAAATGACTCTATCGGAAAGACAAAAAATAGTCAAGGAAAAACGATGCTGCTTTGCATGTTTATCGCCATTTCACGCAGTTAAAAGATGCCGAGCAGTTTTAAAATGCCTGATATGTTCTAAAAAACATTTTCCTATAATGTGTGATGTGCTTGATTCACAAAAGATGTCTGTAGAGGGAAAAGAAGATAAACCCGCACTAGATGTTAATATGGCTAATTTTAATAAACACAGCCCTAAGGTATTTCTTCAAACTCTCAAAGCTAAACTGGTATCGGATAATAAACAGAAAATTGTGAGGTTACTTTTTGATTCTGCATCACATAAATCTTACATTTTGAAAAGTGTAGCTGAAGAAATGAATTATACACCCGTTCGATGAGAAAAATTGGTACATTCTCTTTTTGGTGGCGTTATCACTAACGAATTTAAACATAATTGTTATAAAGTAAAATTGAGAAATTTGATTGGAAATTTCGGCTGTAATTTTGAAGTTCTGGATCAGTCTATCATTTGTGACAATATTAGACCGGTTTTTAAAGGTCCCTGGATAAAAGAATTAGAGGAAAATCAGATTAATCTAACTGATATTAGCGATACTTGTGAAGGCATTGATATTCTAATTGGAGCTGACGTTATGGGGAAAATATTAACTGGCAAAAGAAAAGTCTTATCTTCAGGTCTTGTCGCTGTAGAAACTTTCTTAGGATGGACCTTAATGGATAAGGTACCACAGGAAGAATCTTCGGAAGAAAACCTGCCGATAACAGTGCTGTCCTTATTTGTAAATGAAGCTGAAATCACAAATTTATGGAAATTAGATTCAATTGGAATCAATGATCCTGTTGAGAAAAAATCTAAGAACGAGATTGATCTTCGGACCAAGGAGCATTTTCTAGAAACGGTAACAATTAATAAAGATGGTCGATATGAGGTTTGTTTACCATGGTCTGATGATAAGTCACCTTTGCCCGACAACTTGGATTTGGCGAGGAAAAGGCTCGACTACACTACCTCAAAACTTATAGCTATGAATATGTATGAGAAATATGAAAATATTCTTCTAAATTGGTTAGATGAAGACATAATAGAGGAAGTTCCGACCAACGAAATGAACTCTTATGGTAATTATTTACCTCACCGTGCAGTGATAAAACTAAGCAGCAGCACTACTCCAATTCGTCCGGTATTTGACGCTTCAGCGAGATTAGCAAATTATCCATCTTTGAATCAGTGTTTGGAATGTGGTCCTAATCTCATTGAGCTTATTCCAAATATTCTTCTTCGATTCAGAGAGGGACAGCTTGGCGTTATAGCTGACATCAGGAAAGCTTTTTTGCAAATTAGTATTCGTAAAGAGGATAGAGACTTCCTTCGGTTTTTGTGGTGGGAAAATAGAGAAGAAAAGAAATTGAGAGTTTTTCGTCACACAAGAGTTGTTTTGAGGGTAAAATGTAGCCCTTTTCTTTTAGCTTCAGTAATTGAGTACCATATTCAAAAATGTGAAGGATTTGAAAAATCCTTGAAGAAAAGACTTTTGGAGAGTTTCTACATTGATAATGTCGTTACTAGTGTCGACAGTAAAGACCAATTAGATCGATTCATCGACAATTCTAAAACCTTGATGGCAAAAGGTGGTTTTGATCTTAGAGAATGGGAATGGTCTGGCGACTGTGAAACTAATTCAAAGGAAGAAACTCAGGTATTAGGTCTTATTTGGAATAAGAAATTAGACACTTTGAAAATTAACATGAAATGGCTAGATGACATTAATGTGGAAAATGTAACTAAAAGGAGTATGTTATCTACAGTACATAAAGTATTTGATCCTTTTGGATTCACTGTACCAGTGATGCTTTGTCCAAAAATAATGCTACAAAAGGCATGGAAATTAGGTACAAGTTGGGATGAAGAAATAACTGGTGAGCTTCGTAAAGAATTTCTACAGTGGTTTCAAGAACTTAAGCATTTGTCTGACATACAGATTCCTAGGTGTGTTCAAGCATCTTCAAAAGATATAACTCACTGCACTATTCATACGTTTGTTGATGGAAGCAAAGATGCATATGCTGCTGTTACATTCCTTAGAATAGAAAATAATGGTCGAATCGAGCTATTTCTACTTGCAGCGAAATCTCGAGTGGCTCCTTTAAGAGGCACAACTATCCCAAGAATGGAACTTCTTGCGGCGGTGATTGGAGCGAGACTAGCGAATTCAGTTGTTGAAGCTCTTGGTTGGAAAAATGTTACGATATATTACTGGAGTGATTCTACAACAGTGCTTGCATGGATATTACGGGAAGAAAATTGGTCTGTCTTCGTTAGGAATAGAGTTCAAGAGATAAGGAAGTTGAGTAATCCTACATCATGGAGACACATACCTGGTGATAAGAATCCGGCAGATTTACCTTCCAGAGGCTGCAAGGCAAAACATCTAGTCTCCCTAAGATGGTGGGAGGGTCCACAATGGATGAAAAATGCTTGTGAATTTCAAAACATTATGGGTTCCTCCAACCATGATTGGAATGAAGAAGAGATTAGAAAGGAAATGTCTAAAACGACTTATATATTATCAAATAATGAAGCCTGTGGTGTTGCAAACTGGTACTACAGATATTTTTCGAACTATGATAGAATAGTTCGTCTTGTTGCATGGATCCTCCGCTTCAAGAACAACTGCAAAAATATAACTGAGAAGAAGCATGGTGAATTAACCGCTACAGAATTTCAGGAAGCAGAAATGAAGGTTTTATTTATGATACAGAATGAGTCTTTTCTCCCAGAAGAAGAAAAGAGATTAAAAACCCTACAAGTATTTAAAGACGATCTTGGCATCATCCGTTTGAAAACTAAAATTATTTATCGCAAGGACAGTGAAGATTTTCTTAAACCTATTGTTCTTCCTCCGAAGCATGAAGTGGTAAAGCGGTTAATCTATAATGCTCACGTTAAGAACTGTCATGCTGGAGTCCAGATACTATTGAATGCACTTAGAGAAAAGTACTGGATCCTAAATGGAAGAAAAGCGGTGAAACATGTGGTGGCCAATTGCATTACGTGTAAAAGATATAGCTCAAAGAACATAGAAGTTATAAGTCCCCCCCCCCTCCAGAAAATAGAGTAAAGGATGCTGCGGTGTTTCAGATAACGTTGATATGGCTGGACATTTTTTCCTTAAAGACAAGAAGAGCTGGGTTCTAATTTTTACTTGTGCAGTGTACAGAGCAGTTCATTTCGAGCTTGTTACTGCTGCATCGACTGATGTTTTTTTTAATGGCCTTTAGGAGATTTGTTTCTCGCAGAGGAAGACGCACAACAATATACTGCGATAATGGCTCCAATTTTGTTGGAGCAGCCAACTATTTAAAACAACTGGATTGGAGCCGTATCCAAAAATATGGAGCAATAAACTCTATTGACTGGAAGTTTAATCCTCCAACTGCTGCCTGGTGGGGCGGATGGTGAGAGAGATTAATTAGAATTTTAAAAGATCTTTTGAAGAAAGTGTTAGGACAGGCACGTCTCAATTATGAGGAGATGATAACGGTTTTGGAAGACTGCGAGCGTGTAATCAACTCAAGACCTCTAACTTACATTTGCGAAGAGGAAGCTATAAAACCAATTTCTCCATCGATGTTCATACAAGATGTGCATGAATGCAATCTTCCTGATATAGATGCTGTAGAGCAAAATTCTGTGAGCAATAGATTCAAATACAGACAAGCAGTGCTTAAAGACTTAAGAAATCGTTTCAGATCTGAGTATTTGGGTGCTCTCATACAGCGGAGAAATAAAAAATCAAGAAAATGTACAGTTACTGTTGGTGACATTGTTATGGTGGGAGCAGATAATAAAAAGAGACTTGTCTGGCCTTTAGGTCGTATCACAGAAATCATACCAGGTAAAGATGGACATGTACGACTTGTTCGAGTGCAAACTTCACAGCAGAATTTCCTGCGACCAATTCAAAGAATATATCCATTAGAGTTAACATCCTCTGATGACTTCTCCACTTCGATGACACAAGATGATTTGAATAAGTCAAATGACATCACCAAAACTTCTGACAGTACTTCTGGCAACGAGATGAAATTTAGTAGAGCCGGAAGAAGAATTAAATTGCCAGAGAGACTGAACTTGTAACTTATTTTGTTTTGATAGGACATTTTCACATTAATTTTCATTTTTATATTTAAATATTAATTGAAAATTTGTAAAACGTTGCCATTAATTGAATCTCTTAACTGTGTTTAACTAATAGTATTATATTTTGATTATTATTTATAATCAAAAGGTGGGAGGATGTTGAAAATGTATTAATATTTTATTTTATTTATTTATTTGTTTATTTTAGAATGGCAACGTTATTTAAGAAATATTTTTTGCTGTCTCATTTTGTAGATGGCAACTTGTTGATTAATCCCAAGATGGAATAAACAAAGTTTGAATTTTTTACCGGTGGGATATCGTTTTTCTATTTTAATATAAAAAGCGAAAGAAAACGGTGTTTTTCTTAGGCAGCTTTAATACATATCCCTTCCTTTTTTATCCAAAGGATACATTTTAACAAACAACTATGGCAGTGTTTTTGAAAAATTACATATATTCTTTTTTACATATTATTGAATGTTGAATCTTATGAATATAGTTCTTTTAAAAAATAATTATTACTCTTAGATAAGTTAATATTTTAAAGCTTATTAATAAAATTATTACATTTTTTTCTTATGTAATTATTTTTATTAATATTGAGACTTTGATGTTTTATGTTTGCTCAGAGGAAAGAACATGAAACTCAAATTAGTATATATTGAATAAATTAGGTTTACAATTTCAAATTATGAAATATAAAAGGCATAGATACCTTTTTTTAAATCTATGCAACTTATGAATCAATTATTTCATTTTAATTTGTAGAAATCATTAAAGGAAAACAAACTAAATCAAATTTTCATAATTTTTATTTACACATTACAAAAAAAAAAGAGATAAAATATATATGATAATTATTTGGAAAAATAGGATCAAATGGATGTTTTAATGCACTCACTAATTCAAAAAAACTATTTACTATTTATCAACATCTATTTTTCTAGACACTTAGAAATAATATAAACACAGTATTACAAGAATGTCAATGTAAATGATGAAATCAGTTTTATTCAACAGAAACATCCTAGATACTAAACAACATTTTTTTTTTATTACCAATAAAAACATAATGTTGAACAATATACTTTTAAAGAAGAACATTTATGAATTTTTTTGCTAAAGTTACATTGATAAAAATTAAGTTGAATGAATATCATAAAATAAAACAAAAACATATAATACAGTAAATTTAATAAGCAAGAATAAGGTCATGATAAATATATATATATAGAGAGAGAGAATTAAAATAGGATAGAAAGAGTAGTTGAAACAAACACTTTTATGCTTTTACAGAATTTTATAATTCAAGATTGATATGTTAAAGAAATAGAAAATAAATAAATTAAAAAAAATAAATAATAATAAATTTAAATAAAAGTCCAATATTTTCTGGAATGAATTTCTTTCTTTCTTACAGAATCCTGAAGTTCTTGTAGCTCATTTTGCAAATTGCTGATCTTGTCGATTATTTCAGAAAAAGTAATAATCTGGGAAGAAGCAGAGTACATTCCACTGAAATCAGAATTCATATAATTTTGCTTAGTAATCAATTCTCTTGTATTTATATACTTAACTAGATGGCATGTGTTTTCAAAACTTAAATATATATATTTCTTATATATAGCATTCAATTTATCAAATTAAGAGCACGTTTAATAAAATACATCAATTATATATATATATTATAACAGTCAATAAGAAAATTGGATTTTTAGTGGTTAGTAAAGAACTCACTTACTAAATAAATCGTTAAGAAATTTATTCACTTTCACCTAAGTTTAGCATTATAGCAGTTGTTATTTTTGCAACAGGAATTTGTTTACTTACATTAATTAAATTTAGATAAAATTTTGTAGAAAAATGCAATATAATATTCATGTAAACATTTTAAAACCTTCTAAGCATATTCAAAATTATCAGAAATTTCACCAAATGTGAATAAAGTAAATTAGAAATGCACTCATGTTTTTGTTTGATTGTTTTTGATGGCAAATCACTTACCGATTTCTTTTTCTTCGAAGAGTTTTTCTACCAAATTACTGGAACAGCTATATTTAATAAATGGACACACACTGAATGAATTCTTCAAAATGATCGGAGCATATCACCGACTTCGAAGGCTTGAAAAAATCTATACCAAAGCTATCAACCCAAGTCAGGATTGTTGAAAGGAAAATAAGAAAACATTTTATCATGACAGTCACTCTTGTGTTTCGCATTAAAGCCTCCATCAGCGCACCAGTATTTCCTCTTTTAACACATAATAAGAGGAAAGAAAATGACTCAAAAATTATAACTTCAAATGTAAACAAAAAAAATCCGCTTCATACTCGGCGGAGAACGTTAATGGCAGACTAATCGACGAAAGCGATGCGGATGAAACTTAAATGCCATGCGCGAATAGCTCATGACATGTGACTTTTACGTCACATGAATTGACCCCATTAATGGTCTTTGAAAGTTACACAACATGTAAGTAGTAAAAAATACTGAATCGACATTATATAAACACTTATAACGGAGAACCCCTTCAAAATATTTGCGCATTTCAATTCTTGAAATAGCTCTTTCTACTGGAACCCTTATACTGGATACCCTGGGTTATCAATTCTTTCAGTAATATTAAAATGAATAGTAATTTAAAAATTTATTACATTTCAATTTATATCCTATTATTTGTACTTCTTGTTCAATTTGGAAACTTTTATCTGCCACCACAGCATCATTCGGTTCTAATACATTCATCAGATAGCTTTTAATAAAAAGTTCCTTGTCAGATATGCTACCCCAGTATAATGGCTGATGACTCCTGAAGGCATCCTATCTTTTAAAGCATATGACTATCATATCTCTTAAGGTATTTGTTTTTTTATAAAAACTAAAAGTCATTTGCTGTTCTACTGGACTGCTAGGTTTCTATATAGGAAATTCAGTGCAGCCAATAATGACTCTGACTTTTCAGAACCAAACTGTTTTATCATGGTTTCAACAATGGCTTATATTTCTTCCAAAGTAATAATGACTTTGGAGGAAATATAGGTAACAATTTCAACTTTTCATAAAAAAATGTTGTTACAAAATTGATAAAAATTCATTTCAAATTCCAGTCTTTAATTTAACAAGGAACAGAACATATAAATCAATTGGAAACTTGCACTCATTTTAATATCATCAACAATATTCTCTGGAATAGATCTCTTTCATTCTCACAGAATCCTGAAGTTCTTGCAGATCATTTTGCAAATTACTGATCTTGTCCATTATTTCAGAAAAAATAATAGTCTGGGAAGAAGCAGAGTACATTCCACTGAAATCAAAATTCAAATAATTTTGCTTAGTAATCAATTATCTTGCATTTAACTAAATGACATGTATTTTCAAAACTTAGATAAATATATTTCTTATATGTAGCATTCAATTTATCATATTAAAAGCACTTTTAATAAAATACATCAATTGTAAATGCTGATAACAGTCAATAAGAAAATTGAATTTTCAGTGGTCTATAAAGGACTCACTTATTAAATATATTCACTTCCACGCAAGTTTAGCATTATAACTGTTGTTAATTTTGAGTTAGGAGTGATATTTTTTTGAAACGGGAGTTTGATTTGCAACAATTAAATTTAGATACGGTTTTGAAGGTAAAATGTAATACAATATTCATGTAAACATTTTAAAACCTTTTAAGCATATTCAAGATTATCAGAAATTTCATCAAATGTCAATAAAGTAAATTAGAAATGCACTCACGGCTTTGTTTGATTGTCCCCATTTGTTTTTGGCGGCAAATCGCTTTCCGATTTCTTTTTCTTCGAAAGGTTTTTCTAAAAAATTATTGGAACAGCTTTGAATTTCAATTTCCTATGTTTAGTAAATGGAAAACACTGAATGAATTCTTCAAAATGATCGGAGTTTATCACCGACATCGAAGAAGGCGTAAAACCTTCTAATCCAAAGCTAATAACCCGTCAGGATTGTTGAAGGAAACTAAAAAAACATTTTGTCAAGACAATCACTCTTGTGTTTCGCATTAGAGCATTCACCGGCACACCAGTATTTGCTCTTTTAACATATAATAAGAGGAAAGAAAATGACTCATAATTATAAATTAAATGTAAACAAAAATTCCGCTTCATAATTCACGGTGAACGTTAATGGCAGACTCATCGACGAAAGCGTTGCGGATGAAAACTTAAATGCCATGCGCATAAGTTCATGACATGTGACTTTTACGTCATATGTATTGACACCAATGCAGACTTTAAGACTTTACATCAAAATCGTACGATATCGCATATGAAATTTGTTTAGAGCACTGAATATCTGCAGAAACTTGTTTAAAAAAATAAATATTTTTCTGTAGAGACTTTAGAGCGAAAGAATCTTGGTTTTTGTACACTGAGATAAGCCGCGCTTTGCTTCCAGCTATGGTCATTATCTTGCGATAGGATCGGGATAGCTCGGACCTGACTCTATTGAAATAGGAAACTCTCTGCATGTGATCAATTCGTTCCGCCGCTCGTCACAAGTATTTGTGGGAGGTCTTTTCCAGGAACGTGCATCAATGTGTAAGGGACTTTCATTATGCATGACTGAATAGACTGAATTTTTTGTTTCAGAGCTTGCATTGGGCATATCGTATCGATTGTTATTTTCTATCGTGATCCAAGACCTGCAAGCGAAATATCACTGGTAAGTAGAGATGACGAATATTTTACGAGCGGTTATTACGTAACCAATATAAAAAAGTCACAAATACCAGTAATCAATACTTTTCTTTGAGGGGTGTGATTCAAATCCTTGATACGATCTTATTGGTGATATTTAGGGATGACGAATATTTTAAGAGCGGTTATTACGTAACCAATATCAAAAAGTCACAAATACAAGTGATCAATACTTTTCAAAGAGGGGTGTGATTCAAATTCTTGATACGATCTTACTGGTGATATTTCGATTACAGGTTTTGGATCACGATAGAAAGTAACAATCGATACGATATCACTGAAATTTGCAGGAGCGGTGACTTCACTGGAAAGTAACAATCGATACGATCTGTCCAATGTAAGCTCTCGAAAGAAATCTGTGAATGGATTGAAAAGTGAACGGACCGGTTATTGGAATTATCGTATCGTTGAATTGCATATCACTGAAATTTATCGGAGTGGTGATTTCACACTTTCCAATGAAGTCACCGCTCCACTTCATGAGAGTAACCATGACTTTCCGATATTCGCATATGATGCACTATTCCATACAAATGCTTTTTAATTGCTTGTGACTTGACTTCGCATATAATCCGTTTACTGCTTGCGCCATCTATTAGTAGAATATATAACGAAAGTAAAGAATTTAAAGAAATGACATATATATTTAATTCAAATTTTTCAGAAAATGGTTTACTTTAATAAAGAAATTTAATAAATAGTTTTGAAAAAAATCAAGTTTAAGAACTAAGCTGAAATAGATAAATTAATTCAATCACACGTTACTTAAATTAGTAAATTAAGTATTAATTACAATTAATAAATTTTAAATTTAATGTTAAGTAATAATTTTTAATTAATAATATGATTGAAATAACAGATATTTGGAACAAATATTAAAAAATAACAATAGCAAAATTATTTGTTATTTAAAAAATCGTGGATTATGCATCTTTACCGGTAAGATCGTATGAATAATTTGAATCACACCCCACTTTGAAAAATATTGATCACTGGTATTTGTGACTTTTTGATATTGGTTACGTAATAACTGCTCATAAAATATTCGTCATCCCTAGTTTCAGAGAGCTTCGGTCTAACTCTTTGTGAAAAGAGAATCTCTCTGCATGTTAACAATAAATCCCACAACAACAATGGGTAAGGGGTCTTTCCTTGGAACGTGCGACAGTTTCCCTATGCATGAATTCTTGTTCTTTAGCTTTAAGTAGAGAGATCGTATCAATTGTCACTTTCTATTGTGATCCAGGACCTGTAATCGAAATATCATCAGTAAATTCATATAAAGGATTTGAATCAAATCTCTTTTTGAAAAGTATTGTTCTCTGGTATTTGTAATTTTTTTGATATTGGTTACATAATAATAGTTCGTGAAATATTCGTCATTCCTATGCTGCACAAATATCAGAGGCCTAGCTGACTTTGCTTAGCAAATTTATTTGAAAAAGTTCTAGATTTAACACTTTGAATAGTTCAGAAAGAATAATTTCTAAGTATTTAAAATAATTTAAATATATAGATAAAAACTTTGAATTGAATTATACAATACGATAGAAAATGTTAAAAGAAAAATAATGCATGAAGTATAAATGATATAGACTGAAATTGTATAAACTGAACTGAAATAATTTCAGCGCGAAAAAAATATATCAAGATTTCCATGAAATCGGTGCATTTATTAGCTATTCGGGCGTCTCAATCATAATATTTATCACTTTGAAATGGACGAGTCAACTGCAGAAACATTCTTTACGCCCTACTCTCAAAAAATATTGCTTACAGTGGACTCGCCCATCCTATATGGATAAGTATGATGATGATGGAGAGAGGACGCTACGCTAGTGTTATGCAACTGTCAGCTGTCAAATGTCATGCGCTGAGGGTACGCAGCATTGCTGTCATATTTTTCCCAGTAGTGTTTTATACGTCAAAACTAAAAGCTTAAGTAGTTTTTAAGTGAAATTCACTTATATCTTATGAAATAAGGCTGAAATTTAAGCTTTAAAGTGATTTAAACTTTTGATTTTAATGATCTATTTGGCAGATTCTTAAATCAGCTGTTACTCCATGAATATGCCAATAAGCATATGGCCATAATTCGATACATGGATTCGAAATATTGCTTTTCGTTGGAAAGAACAATTTAAAAAAAACTTGTTTTGCTACAGATTTAAGTAAGAATTTTTACATTTCATATTTTTTCATGTAAAAATCTTGTTATATCTCTTAATCTTGTTATTTTTAAAAATAAATAATAATTTGTTTAAAAACAGTAAAAATAATTTATATTGATTTTTCCCAGTTCTGAGTTTGGTATGACATACAAATGCAATTTTATTTTATTTATTAAATGTAAATATACCAGTTTTTGCTATTATATTTTGTTAAGAGCTGCACTCATTATAAACTTGAATATACTGTACAGTACTTTCATACTATTAACTTAAATTACTTCCTTTTATAAATTGGTGAATGCACATTTTTCAAACAGATTATCAAATCATTTAAAATGACTTAAAAGGAATGAAATTATTACAGATCTAAAGAAATCAAGTTGGATAATTTGAACTTCTCGATTTCTCTCGCATTAATTTTTATTCTCTGATTTAATCAAAATGATTATTTTTAAAAATTAGGTCTGTCTTGGTTTTTAAAAATATTTATTACTTCAAAAACATAAAGATGGTTATTATGGTTGCTTAAAATACTTTTAAATGCAAAAATAATAATATCCATTGTTATTATTGTTTAACTTGCTTCTCTTTTTATGTATACTAATAAAGAAATATTCTGTATTGGGAAAAAAAAGTAGGATTTTGGATTTTCATATGAATAAATTATTTTCCATTTATGTGTGTTTATTTAATGTAATTGGAAATAGCAGCTCTTTGATCAATATGCCTTGGTACGGACCCATTGAAGAATATGAATACAAGCACGATTTTAAAAGATATGAGAAGGAGTATGAAAAGTGAGTCAGAAAAAATTTCATTTTTTTCCCCTTGATAATTATGCTTAAAAATCGCCCATATTTTATTCTAAATATTCTGTTTTTCAGATGTTATGAATTTATTTTGCATTCTTCAGAAATAGTAGCAGAGGATATAACTGAACTTTTGCATCCTTATTTTGTGAAC
Source organism: Argiope bruennichi (assembly GCF_947563725.1). Lineage (NCBI taxonomy): Eukaryota > Metazoa > Arthropoda > Arachnida > Araneae > Araneidae > Argiope > Argiope bruennichi. Next base: position 33,241,081 of record NC_079162.1, on the reverse strand, counting down.
ATTTACTTATACCTGTTGGCAGGAAAGGAACTGCGACTTGGTATGTTTATATGTAAATTTTGTACTGATGATAATCATTTCAATTTCTTGCAGGGCTGCCACACAACTAGAAAAAATGCCGAGAATTTATAAATCATTTAAAAAGGGAGAATTTGAATAATTCCCCTTTTTAATGGAGAAAATTTTAAGTTTCAGAGTTATATGTTTTTATCTAAAAATTGCCAATCGCTGAACACTACAAGAATAAAAAGTTGTAGTCATATCACTATAAACAAAACAACTGTGAAATCACAGAAACTTGCCTCTTTACTACTTGTTTTTCCTTTTATTCATTATAGATAATTCTAATTTCGATTTCATAAACAGTTGCAGCTAATGAGGACACGTGAAGCTGCTATAACTGCATGAAAGAAAAGTAATAAAAATATTAATAAATTTCTCTCAATGGAATAGCAACATTCAATCTATGGAAGTATTGCGGTGGTGTTTAGTCATAAATAAGGGAGTTTATAGAATGGTTTATTATATGAGATATCATAAGCTTATTCAAAGTAGATTACAGTATTTTTTTAAAACAATGAGCCACTCAAAACCATATTTAATACAGATTGGATTTTTAAAAATATTATTCTTGACTTTGCAGAATCGGTTAGAGAAATTCTGTGAAATCTGTTTGTTGCGTACTGCTTGCTTTGTAAGAAGATAATAAGCTTAAGTAATATTGGAAAACAAGCACTTATTATTCATGCCAAAAGAGGGAAACGTAAAATTGCGTGCCAGTTAAAAAAAAAAGTCATCATTGCTATCAGACTTGGTATGTGGAAGGAATACAGGAAAAGATGATATGCCAAGTTTGAAAATGTCAAATTTGATATCCAAAAACAAGCCGATTTTTTAACTTTTTTTATTCACAAACAATCATTTAAAGCTGGACTTTTATGGGCATTAAAACTTATTGCACCCCATTCATCATTTTATGCATTCAATGTTGTATCGGAAATATTTTGACATATGTTCATTGATCGCGAAATAGCCAAAAATGTTATGACATTCATTATTTGTAATGGATTAGCTCCATTTTTTTCAACAATCTCGTAAGAAATCTTTAAACATTAAAACATTTGTAATATGCTTTGATGAAGCTTTTAAATACCAAATAGATCTTATTGTAAGATATTGGTGTTAATCAATATACATTCTCCACAACATACTGGAATTCAATATATTTAGGCATTCCACTGCTCAAGAATTGTTTGAGAATTTTAAAGAAGTTATATCAAGTTTGAACATATAGCCAATTTTACAAATTAGTATAGGTGGACCAAATGTAAATTTAACATTTTAAAAACATGTCAAAGCAGAACTTCTGTGCTAAAATGAATGTAAAATTTTAAATCTAGGTGCTTATGGACTACATGTAATCCATCCAGTGTTTTCTGTATGAACATAAATCTACTGAAAGGGAAGTAGATGTTACTCTAAGAGAATATTTAAAGTTAGTTTAACTAGAATGGAACTGGTTCTTCTGAATTTTTATTAAGATTTTGTTCTTCCCACTGGGTAGAAAATTTCAGTGTTCGAGAATGTGCTCTAAAAATATTTGACTGCTAAAAAGTACACACACACATTCACAAAAGCCTTTTTCCTGGATCTGATAATATTATAAATGTGTATCGGGATAAATTGATTCTGACTAAAATTAGCTTCTCTTATATTACTAATATTCTTCAGCAATTTCTTTAAAAAAATCAGACATCATAGTCAATGGTACTTTCCTTATATGAAAATCTTTTCATTTTTATTAATGAAAAACATTGGCAGAAGAAGCAAAAACTTGAAAAATTTTTGATATAGTTTAATGATCTTAAAAATCTCAGCCTGAGAAAAAAAAATAAAAAAAATACAGATCTTGGAATAACGACTAGAAATTATTTGATTATTAGTGGAGCTACTGAACTAAAAAAAAAAGGGGGGGGGGGCTTTGTAGCAGAGTATTTTATATTTGTGAAGAATACTATAAAAGTATTTAACTTGCATCCAAAAATTTTACTGTTTTTAAAACTGCATATTCTTTAAATCCACATTTATTGAAGAACCTTGTTTATTCCACTTACTAAAATTTGTTTGGTTTCCATTCCAGTTTTGTTATTCTATTGTAACAGCATATGAGTGCTGTTTGTGCATTTTCTCTTATATTTTGCATATGTACAGAGATTTTTTCCAGTATCAATATGCACATGCAGAAGTTTCAGCACATTTCGAATCGTTAAAAATAAGACGTATGCTACTATGCTTCAGAATAGAATTTAAAGCCTCATGATCTTGGGAGTACATAGTAACAGTTTGAGAAAATTAGATTTTCTTCATATAGTAGAAAAGCTTGATAAAAATATATTTAAAAAGCCAAATTCATCTACATTAATGCCATTAGGACATAATGTCAGGTTCATAATATTTTCATATTTTCCAATAAAACACAACAGTTTTGCCCATTTGTGGTTATATCTGTTTTATAATATCATATTCTCTTATTATGATTTAAAAGTTCTTAGCACATAATTGGAATTGAACTTAAAAATTTATAATTTGACCATCCGTTTCTATTTCTGTTTTTGTTTGTTTGCTTGAATCTGAATTAAATTTAATATAGCTGTAATTAAGAAAATAAAGCTACATGATTTGAGGCTAAATTTATCAGTGGTGGGGATAATTAACCTTTGAAATATGTAGAACCAAAATAATAAGCTAGAATAAAAAATAAAATAAATCCTCTACAAATTTGGCAATTTTTTTTTATCTGGAAGATAAATATATGGCAAAAATTTCAGAGATAAATATTTGAATCTTTAGCAAGATTTCTTCTAATCAAGTATTGCAATTTTAATAATAAAATAATTGTGGAGAGAGCTGCTGAGTATTCTTTATTGGTGCTGAATGTGTGTTCAACAGAAGTATGAACAGGAAATTGAAGGACAATGGAAAATAATGATTTTCAACACTCTGAATTGCCAAATGTATGCAGTATTCTATCTACTGATGTGATCTTTTACTGTTAATAACTGCTGATATTCATTAAGAAGCTCATCATTCATGATAAAATTTGAAATGAAAAATTCATTATGAAATGTTTTCTTTATAATGATTTATTTCAGTCTCGACCTTGAGAAATCTAGAATATCTAATCATCTGGAATAATATATGAAGTAAAATTTTACTTCTGATTAGTAAAAGCAATTTATTATAATAGTAATAATTTAAAAAATTATAAAATTAGTTCCATTTTAGGCCTTCTTTTGATTTCTGGGTTCCTTGATGCCTCTTGTGTTTAATCCATACCTGTGTCTACTATCTCTTAAAATTATGATATTGATTTTCTAGTTTTCTCTGAAATACCTCTGGTACCATAAGGTGCTTTGATGAATCTTGCATGTTTCAAATAAATTTTAGAGTCCTCAGTTCATGTAATCTGTTCATTGATTGAATTGGCTTGTTTGAATTTTATTATTATTACTGAAAAATCTGTTAATTTTGTATTGAAATTATTATCTATAGTGAATAATTTTGCTCTTTTTTATTTCTGTTGTTCTGGCTTTAATTCTTATAATTATTTTAGCTCGAAAGTTTTCTGACATGTGTCCCCGAAAAGTGTTTAAATACGTTACTGGATATGAGGATGTAATGATGGAATTATTCTCATTCGCAACAATACGAGAGGCTTGGCTTCATCCCTATTTTCGAAATTTTTGGTATGCTTATTTTTCTTACCTTTCCACCCTTAAAAATATAATAAATGTGAATTTAAAATAAATTCATTATTATTGTTTGATTTTAAAAGTCTAATTTATTATATTGAATTTTTAATTTACTAATTTTTTGTTAGCTTATAAATTATGAAATTTATCTTTATATATTATATGATGTGTCAATAATATTGTTTGATATTCTGAATGGTGTATAATATCATTAAGATATTATGACATATATCTAGTTGTATTTTAAACTATTTGGAAAATCTATTAACAGTTAACATAAAAATTGTAAACTGCCAGTATAATTTTTCTGTCTTCAAAGTAGTTAAAGAAATTTCATTGCCTTTTCTTTCCTATTTTTGTATTCCTATATTTGTTCTTTTATTGTATTTGCATTAACTTTTCTAATAATTTTAATGGTTTGCAAACATTATACAATCTGTCTATACTTATATAAAGTTTAGTGTGTGTGTGTGTGTGTGTGTTGACGCTCTACAGGCCAGACCGTTTGACCTACAGCTACCAAATTTGGTACATGTATACCTTAGAGGTCGGGAATGTGCACCTGGGGTTCCTTTTTTTTAAATTTTTAATTATTAATTAAAAACTAACTTTCCCGCCAAAAAAATCTTGTCATTTTCCCCAACGCCAAATGAGTTTTCCCAACAGTAATGAGGCTAGGGTTAATATTTTTCGGCCGATTATTTCAAGTAATTAATGTTTTATGCATTTAAAATTAAACATTGTTAATTAATCGATCTTTCAGATTCATTCTGAAGTACTTTTGAATTAAAATAACACAGAATAAAGGAAATTAAAAATTTCTAATCAGCATAGCGTTACCCCAACTGGCGTAGAAAATTCACGCATTTGCATTACCGTAACTGGCGTTGAAAATTCACGCATGCGCATTGTGTTCTGATTGTTGACAATATTATCAATGGATGATTCTTGATTTAAATTATTTTTAGGTTAGTTGCATGCTTTTGTAATTAAATTGTATTTATGTTAGTTATATATATTTTTGTATATGCTTATAGTTTTAAGTACATCGTTTTTTTAAGTAATTTTTTTTCAACCGGTTATTTTAAATGATTCGTTTTATTTTCTTAGTGTTTGATTCATTTAAAATTAAACAGTGTTAATAAATCGATCTGCCCAGAATCGTTGACAAATTCTTGAGATATTACATAAATTAAGAAAGATATTCTTTAGTGCCCATAAAGTTTAAACGCTCAGTGACTCTGTTTTCAGTAATCATATTATAAAAAAATGATTTGTTTCAGTAAAAAATATTTTTATATTAATTGCAGATTAATCCTTTCCACTTTAATTTAAAGCATAAATTCTACGGGAGCTAACAGAAAATTAAAGAGATACATATCACGTTATGACTGAAGGCCTTTATAATATTCTGTGTGAATTATATGACTATCAAAATTTAAAGTTTTAAAATATTTTGATGAAGAATCTATTCAAGTAGGTATTGCGTAAAATATTTAATTATTAAAATTTAAACGAACATTAAGATTGCCGAACAAGTTGGTCGCCAAAGGCGGCTAGTTAGTAATATGTGTCTGTCATTGATAAATAATCTTTAACTTGTCAGTGGGATTTTAGAGTATGTTTTTTATGTTCCTGCTAATTGGGTTAAACCTACTCTTTTCTATAATTTGTGCTTGATGATGAAATGCTGCAGAAATAATGACTAAATACCAGCTTGTGATTTAACAGTTATCTTGTGAAACAGTTTTGTGTTGCTCTCTTACTACTTCAATTTTAAAATGCAAACATACCATTTGCTACTGTTTCATATTTCATTTAGTGAATTCACGTCTTTTTAATGAAATCAAATCAACAAGCAACCATTATGTGCAAGTTGTAAAATGGTGCTAATTTTAGGACGGTTGGACGGTATGAGTTATGAAAAGTCATCCTTCATATGCCCTTCAGAAAGAACAAGTTCATCAGTATCATTTTTTACAATGATTGTGAACTCATGTATAATGGTACATTGAGTTCCTAAAAGAGATGGAATAGTTTTTATAAAAATTAAAAAATTAATAGGCTTCTAAATCTTTGGCAATACAATTAAAAATAAGTTATGGAAATGCACACCAATATGGAAAGTGCACCAATACAGCCTTAGAGTGATAAGTATTTACAAAATAAATAAAATACTTCTGGAATTATAATCGAATGATGAAGAACAAACTTAGCACTAATGTTCTGGCAGTCTCTTTTGCTTTTTGTGTTCATTCAGATTTTCTCCCCTGAAGATGCCTGTTAGTATCACTTAAAAAGGAAATATTTTTATTATGAATGTATTCTTCTTACATTCTTCATTAATTTTGCTTTGAAATTAAAATATTTTCTATGTTTTGGAGGAATAACTTTTATTACAATATATAGAAAGAATTTAACTCGCCTCAAGATCTGTATTAATCGCCATTTAATGAAAATTGATGTCTTCCCCTGGTGCTTTAAATTGTGCTATTTGTGATACTTATCTTTTCCCCCTTTAAACTGGGTAGTTTGGGGCAGTATGGATATGCTTGCCTTTTAAATATTTATCATTTCACATTTTATAATTTTAAAAAAAATGCACTTCTAAAATGCATAAAATTAGATGTCTTTCTCTTAAAGTATTTACAAAAGTAAAATACATAATTATTATTGGTAATGCTGGTTAACAAATGCTTTTTGTAATCATTTTTAATTAAATCCATTTAAATTGAAAGAGTTTTGTTAGGAATTTGTGTCAATAATGTTAACTTGGTATGGAAACATTTCTAACTATATGAGAATGAAATAAAATGAAATATTGTCAAAACATATTTAATTGGAGAAAGTTATCAAGAAAAATTATGTAAAGAAAACAATTTGACATAGCAACAACAGAAAACAATTTGCAACAGTGACAACAACCATCTTAAGGATTTATGTGCTTTAACACATTTTTACTTATCTTATCAAAAATATGTAATTAATAAAAAAAGATCTTATCAATTAGTTTACTATAAAATAAAATTACCATATCCTAATTTTTAGACTCTAATCGGGGAGTCGATTTTTTTTTCTATTGATTTCTTTTTGTTACATGTATGGAATGCCTCGATTTCAGTACATATTCATACAGAAGCATATAAAATTGAGTAGTTTTGAATCTGAAATGCGCATTTTTATGATAAGCATGTATTCATTCTGATAATTATTTTTTTTCTTTGGATTTGTTTGAAAAATAAAGTAACTATAACTGTCCCCTGAATGAAAATAATGTATGCAACATTTTTTACTTATATTAGTTTGCACTCCTATTTCAGTAATAGATATATATTCCTAGTTTGAGTAATTATGTGAAAATAAGCATAAAAATTTTAATTTCTATATGTTTCTTTCTATATTTTAACTATAATTTACTGAAAATGTGCATTTATATTTGATTAGTGTTTCCAGATATCAGCTTGAGATTCCTATAGACAGCTTTGAAAGGTTGGAGAAACATTTAGTGGTAATTAATTTTTACTCTTTCATAATTCAGCATCTTATTTATTTACAATAAGAAATTATTGTCGGAAGTATTATAGAAATTTTGATTTTCTATCTCTTTTGATCGTAATTCTTTTTGTTGTAATTTTTTATTGCATTTTTATTCTTGTGAATTTTGTCATTTTAATTTAACTTTAGTATTGCATGAAAATCCACAAAAGTTTTCGCGTGTCGTCTTTTGTTTTATTTTTGCTAGAGTTTTTTTTTATATAATAGGCACTGCATATATCATTAAAAGTTTAAAATTTTCTCATGTTTTTGTTTAATGCATGAATTCTGTTTTTTGTGAAGCTCTTATTTTTATACAAAAGTCCTGGATGAACCTTTTTAGAAGATATTCTTATTCTCACCTAAACTAGTTTTTTTTCTGAAAATGTGATAAAATATTTTGTAATAAACATCAAATTGTGGAAATCGTCGCAATAATACAATATATGAAACCAATAGCAAAATTTTCATTGCTTTTATGTATTGTAGCTGCTTATTTATAAATAATTTTATATTCATTTTGATCAGTACATGAAAGTGTATTATGGTAAAAATGTACAAGTTTTGAAAAAATAAGACTGTAAATGTTATATATGTTATATAAATGTTACACACATATAAATGTTATTCCAAATGTGAAAGATTGCTCTAATCTTATTATTTTTATTGAAAATTACATGCTGGATACATGCACAGATATTAATTCTTGATTTTTTTTTATTTGTTTACATCAAGACGTACTCGAACCGAATATTTTTCTTGCATGTTCTGTAAAGGCTTAGTATCCAATTATAATGCCTAGTGAAGACAATATTTTATGTATGGGCAACTTTATATTTTCCTCTTTTTGATTCAAGTTGAAAAACAAGTGCAAATTTTTTAAGTTTGTCCAGTACTTTTAGCATAGTTATGTTAATGTTCAGTGTAGAAGCTACATGGAGAGTAATTTAATATCGAGATCATTATTTTAAACCGTGATTAATTAAATGGGGCACAATCTAAGCTGGAATGTCCTCTTTAAACTTTCATAGCACATTAGTGCACTGTTATTGGTGCACAAACATAAGTATAAGCATATAAAAATTAGTTATGCATTAATACATAATCTTTATTTGGATTACTACTTTCACTGTAGGTGTCTTTCGGAAAAAAAGTAGTTTTCCAATTTGCAAAAAAAAAAAAAAAAAAAAAAAAAAAAAGCAGCTTTAATAATGGCTAGGTATTTAAACTTCTGTAGCAAAGTATACAGTATTAGTTTTTATTGTTGATTTTTGTGTCCTACAACCTTTTTTTTTTTTTTTGCATCTGTTTTTAGAAAATGTCTCGTTTTCGAATATATAGGGAAAATTGAAAATCTCGTCCTTTCACTTCACTTTTTCCACCTTACACCCAAAGTTCACCATGATGGTGGTGGAAGCCATGGGATAATCATTCTGAACTCTAACTGAAATGATTAAAGCAGTAAAACTCTAACCGTAGTTTTTTTTCGGTTTAAACTCCTAGAGCACTGCCTATGCCCGGATTGTTTAAATGCAGTTTTGCCAAATTCTAAAATATGGTAAATTTGCACTTGAATGTCGAGGACTTTCAAGATTTCATTTATAATGACATAAATAAGGTTTCTGTTGGAAAACAAAAAATCCTTTAAGAGTTTTTAGTCAGCCTTTATATCTTAACAATATAGAGTTGAAAATTGAGAAAAAGGACATATAATGTTTTTAGACTTTGAAAAAGTTGTTAATGGAATGTTCTGTTAAAGATAAGCATCGCAATGAAGACTGCTGTGAACAGTAGAAAATGTTGAATCGGTATAATATTTAAGCTTTGATTACCTATCGATTCTTTGTTTAAACTAAAGCAGTGAAATAGAAGAAAATCAAATCAAACTTAAATCTAAAACTACATGGCAGCATTTGGTGATAATGTTGATTACATATATAACTTAGATTTTTTTTTTTTGAAAAGTAAAGCAACTTAAGCTCTTTAAAATGTCTTATCTTCTTAATAATTGATAAATCGATCACTTATTATTATTAATTTTCCTTAGGTGAGAATTTATAGTGTGATTAATAATATAATGAACAAATAAGTTGCTCTTGTTTTGGGGCAGGCTCTTGAAATCGTTACCGCAGGTTCAGTACTGGATTCAGTTAGAGATATGTGGTGTATGTGTATTTGGTGCATAGTAAATCTACCGACTAGTTCTAATACCCTTAAAGTATTTTGAAATTGAAGTTTGAAGAATAGGTATTTGCTCAAATGCTAGTATTCTTGTCAATTGGCAAGAGTACAAAATTATGTGATGAGTCCCAAAGTAGACCTTTTGTTGCATCTGAAATGGATGTTAATCTATTTAAACTTAGCTACAGTTCGATTATTAAAACTTCAAAGAATTAGATAAGTAATTTGAAAAATCGAACAGAACCAGATTAAATCTAATGAAACTAATATTTTTCTGAAAATGTTCATATTTTTGTCTCGAATTATTTTACTAAACATAATTTTTTTTTTTAAAGAGCTATATCAGTATTTTTTTTATTCACAATTCTGTGATTATTTACCAAAATATGTCAATTTGATGCGGGTGAAATTTGAGAGTAAAGAATACAGGAGCTTCTCGAAGTTACAATCTTTATCAGTTAATGGGAAAGGGACACATAGAAGTTGCATTTATAGGATATTGTAAAGCTATTATTAGAATTCAGTCCTCGTTGACTTTTTATATTATCAGTGAAGTATCAGTGAAAACAAAATTCCTGAGAATGATGACGGAATGTGAAAATTGCTAGTTAGAGAAATTACTTTAACTGCTAGTTGGTATATTGTTGAAAAAAGGAGGGGGGGGGGAGGTAAGCATGGAAGACAAAAATTATGCAATTGTTTGTAGAGGAATTTTTTCTCATGCGCACTAATATATAAATATAAAATTTGTACTTGAATTGCGTTTGAAATATAAATTTCAATTTAAAAGGAAGTTTGAATTTGTAACTTAATGTAGGATTGACAATCAACTTAATCTTTATTGGATTTTTCTATTTTTAACAATCCAAAGCTTTTAAGAATCACATTTGCTTTGAAGTGCAGAAAACTGACGAATGAAAATATATGAAATCTTGCTTTGATAATAGAATAATTTGTAACAATGATTAGGAAATTTGAATGGGATAAAAAAGAAGCACCTTTTTTCATTATGGACATGTATCATAAGAGAAAATATACTGTATGCAAATATTAATATATATTAAACTTTTTCTGAATTGTTTTGCAAAACAAGTGTTTGAAAAGAATGATTTATGTTGAATAATGTTTCATATTTCTGATTGATAATTTGTTGGTAGCCACATATAAAAAATTGCGATTCTAATTAAGCATGATGCTGAAGCAAAAGTAGCATAATTCAGGAAATATTAATTCAATCAAGGATCTAAAGAAGTTTTTAAAGTTTAAAGATCTAAAGTTTTTAATTTTTAACTAAAGGCCAAAAATTACTGGGCGGCCTAAAGTTTTATCAACAGTTTTTGCGATGCTGTTTCCAGTTTTCTTGTCTTGTTTTTTTGTTGGTTTAACTGGATTTTTTTTAAAAATTCCTTCAACCAAATTTACTATCAATATGGTTTAATATATTAAACGTTTTATTCCTGTTTAATTTTTTTTTTTTTTTAGTTTTGAATTTGATTTTTTTAAATATAAGCAAGATGAAAATTATATAAACTAAATTTTTTTTTTACCCATTAAAACTGCTTTGAAGTAGTTTTGCCCAAATTCAATTTTTAGTAGTCAGTTGACTTCTAAAAATCTGGTTCATGCAGGACTTGAGTTTTATTGAAGTTGTGAATATTTATTTATTCTTTCATGAATATTTAGGACTCCAGATCGATGGTGTTGTATTTCATTACTTATTACAAGTGTGTTATCAAAAAAAGTAAGCAAAAGCTCTGAATTTGTTTTATTACAGTTTTAGTATTTTGTATTAATTTAAATTGTTTTTTTAAATTTTGTATTAATTTCAATTATTTGATAAAATCTGTTGTGTGTACTCTTTCCTTATAGATTTAAATTACTGCTGTAAGATTTTTAATTTGTCAATTTTGAGCTTCAGTGAAGGTTTATGTATTTAAGGTTTGAAAAATGGCATTAGATGGTATATTCCCAAAAGAATTTTAAACAACTATTTAGAACAAATTTACAATAATATATAATATGCAATGCTCTGCATAATTTAATTTAGGTATGTGAAACTTTACTGTAAATGTATTTTTTCAGATTTCTCAAAATTGTCGATTAAAGACAATGCTTTAAGTTTTTATCTGATAATCGTTTTACATTTTTTTTTTTATCATTACTTGAAGACTTAAAATGGTAAATGGCTTCATAACCAGTAATAATATTCGAACACTGTTTTTCATGTGAAAATATTAAATGAGCAATGAATTATAATGTTATGTTAAAAGTGTTTGGTAATCTACTAAGAGTTTTATTAATTGTAGTTCTTCTGCCATTATCAGTAAATAATGTTATTTTTGGTGATTGAATTTTTACCCAAAATATTTAAATTAGTATTCAGAATTAAAGCAAAAAATATGTTCCTTTTAATGTAACAATTTGCTTCTAGATTTTAAAATTATTTTAGCATTTTAAAAATACATTTGAAATAATTTCCACATAATCATTTTTTAGTTTTTTTAAAGCGATATACGGTAAGTACTTTATTATTTCATACATTAAGTTTACAGCCTTTTATTCATGTTATTTATTCTGGTATAAGAATTCCAGCCTTGAAGAACATTCTCATGCCTGTTCTGATATGGGAATGCGGTAATTCTTGTAATATTTTCAGTTAGTTATTTGTGTTGGTAGCTTAATGTTTTTGTATTTTATTATTAATGTATTTTGTATTTTGCACTAATCGGAAAACACCTTTTATATTTCTAATAATTCCAGGTATGGCACAAACTATAAGTTAAACGAGAGCTATAAAAATATAACATTTTTTCAAAGGTTTAAGAGATTCTATGAAAAGAATAAATAAATAAATATTACATGTATACCCCCCCCCCACACACACACTCCGCTTCATAGATTAATTATTTCTTTAAACACAAAATCTGCAGCACAATGAATATTAACAAAGAACCAAGAGTTTCAATTTTTTTTCGTAGCATGATTGCCTACTTCTGAAAATTTATTGTTCTGAAGAAAGTTATTTGTAGGGTATTGTTGAAATTCCTCACATATTCATTTGTATGCTTCCATTATATTGGTGCAACTAATGTAATCGAAAGGAATGATGAAAAGAATCCAACTGGGAAGAAAGGATGAAAAGAATTTTTCAACTATTACTCTAGCATCATTGAACGTGCTTTTAAAATATTACTGTTTGAAAAGTTACTGATTACTGTTTATCTGTATCTTCATGAACTTCGAAATTTCCGATGGTGAGGCACATTTTTGGTTCAAAAATAATTGCAACATTCCAAAATTAAGCCGTGTTTAGATTTTCGATTGATTCAGGGTTGCTATCGCATCGGGAGAACTGGTGAATTACAGGGAATTTAAAAATCATCTAAAAAAACAAGAAAAATGCAGAGAAATTTGAAAATTTCCGAAAAAGGAGTTAAATATGGGGGATTTTAAGCTTCTTAGTTCCTCTTTTTCCATCTAAAAATGTTGATCTCTGAACATTGTAAGAATAAAAGATTATAGTTATAGCACCAAAAATGGGGAGGGAAAAAAAACCTGTAATCACGGAAACTCGTCCCTTTTTTTTCAGTATAGATGAATCTTATTTCCTTTCCAGAGACGGTTTTTTTCCTTGAGATTCCTCGATTGCAGCTAAAGAGATGCACGATACTACTATAACTGCGTGAGAGAATAGAATAAATTTTTTGAAATAACTAGATAAAATTAAAGGTAATTAATCATTAACTATCTAATTCAATTATAAAAAATGATTAACTGGAATAATTAGTTATTTGCATGAATAGGATTTAGGGACAGTAAAAATTGTCTAATACAACATAGAGCAATAATAGAAAACGAATCATTAAGAATAGGCATATCTTTGCAGATGCTGTATACTGCTTTGATATTGGAAGCAAATTTTCACGTAATTATTTAAATCTTATAAAAATTAAAATAATATCAGAAACAATTCAAAGTAATTAATAACTTATTATTAAATTTATCTATAAAGGGTGTCCCCTGAAATTAGATCAAGTCTTTATTTCATTAAATAAGGCAGAAATTTGTACGAAAATGCTTTGACTTCTGTGGAAGCTGTGGAAATTTAATAAATTTAAATTTTTTATGTTTCCTATAGTGTGAAAGTGTTAATAAGTAAAAAAATTTTTCTTATACTCATCTATCTACACGCAAAATTTCATGTTCTATTTTCGAAATTTACCGAAATATGTTTATTTTTAAATTTAGAAGGACTTATCACCAATGTAGAGGGAAACATTTACTTCGGAATTGTAAATTTATTCAATACAGAAAACTATCATAAACTTATATTTGTATATATTTTAGATAAGTTAATTTTGTTTTTTATTATTCAATCATTATGACTAAAAAGAAATTTACTAATTGCGTATAATGTTCAGTTTGATTGATCAACAGTTACAGCGTTGATTTTAGCACTTATCATTGCAGCGAAGAAGGGAAGAGAAACTGGACATTTAAGTTATCTAAGAGAATTACTGGTGTTTCGAACAAGGAAATAAAATTCTTTGCGAGCATTTGTGCTGTTTCTAAAAGAATGGCATATTTCAGTCACAAGGAACGTTTGGGATTGTTGACGTTTATGCTATATGTATTCGTAATGCTGACCTAGTGGTAGACGAATACAAATGTCGTTTTCCGAATTTCCGTCATCCTTCCAGGAAGTGTGTTAACAGAAGGGTTTAGTGATTGCTTGCAGGATCCATACTCTTAAGGGAAGGAACGGGGAGGATGAGGCATTATGCATGTAATAATAAAATTGACTGAAATGATATTTTAGCTTTATTTTTCACATTACCGTCATGCTAGAGCACAGGTAATCATTTCGAAATTGACTATTCAGAGTATATTTCCAATTATTTGCAATAATTAGCCACCATGTAGCAATTGCGAAGTCTGTGGACGGTTACAAAAGTTATATAGACAACTACACAATCGGCATCTAGAATTTTGCAGTTAGGCCCAACCTGAGGTAAAATCAAATTCTTCTTTTCTGAAAAATATAATTAGGATACCCGAATGTCGCTTTAATCGAGAAAGAAGTATTAATCTTCAAAACCATGACTTTTGGAACGGTAAAAATCCATTTTTCTTACAAGAGGTTCATATAATGCTTTAAAATATTTCGACATTATTTGATAATATTAAAGTAATTGTATCCTACGTTTGGTTATAATTTTATGAAATTTTCTAAATAATGCAATTCAAATTAAGATTTGTGATCTTTGTGTTTGCAGTACCATAGTTTTTTTTAAATAGTCTTCTACTTCTTATCCGCCATAAAAAAAATCTTGCCGCCAAGTGTCCTAAGGTGGGCTTGTTTATACATGACCCACTAGAAGACAAGGCCTGCTGGCTGTTGGAATGAGTCATCACATCTAGTTGGACGCTCAGAGAAGGGCAAAGTTCATTGTAACTAGAGATGCATAATCCACGATTTTTTGAATAATAAATATTTTTGCTATCGTTAATTTAAATATTTGTTCCAAATAAGTGTTACGTTAATCGGACTATTTATTAAAAATTATTGTTAATAATAAAAATTTATTAATTGTAATTTATTCTTAAGTAACATACGATTGACTTAAAGTATCCATTTAAGCTTAATTTTGTTCAAAACTATTTATTCACTTGAGTAAAGTATTTTCTAAAAAAAAAAAAAAAAAAAAAAATGCAAAGATGGTGCTTGCAGAATGAATGCCAATAGAAAGTTGCTCAGAGGTTTACCGACTCGCGGGGCGACAAGACATGTCCGACAGGGAGGGGACAAGCGCAATAAATTTTCTAGAATATTTTTAAACAAAATTTCTTTTTACCGATCATCAAAGGACTGTCAATAATTGAGTCTATTTTCATGACACTCTTGAAATTTAATTGCATTGATCTACTTCTGGAAAAAAAAAGTAGGGTTATATTTCCTTTTAGATTTTAATATGAAGCTCGAAATACAGGTTGTAGGAATAAATCATCTACATTTGCTGTATCATGATCATGGAAATATTTAATTTTAGATTTTATTGAATATTTTGCAAATATATTTACAAATTTATTATTTTATGCATATGTGAAAAATGAATAACCCAAACAGTTGATTCCCCATGCATTCTTATATATGTGTATATTTAGACTTAAAAATCTATGCATTTTATTAAAAAACAATTAGATTTTGAAATTGAACTCCACTATTTTCAGTTTTAGGCACGTATTCTTTGCATGAAGTACTTTTTCTCCTTCAGTTATAGCAAGGTAACATTTACTCCCTTTCCAAAAAATGATTTTTTCTTCAGTTATTCAGTTGGGCATTCCTTAATGTACTAAATATGAATATTCTCTGAATCATTATTTTAATCATCGTTTTAATAAGATGCCTTTATATAAAGCCTATTTAAAATTTAAAAACATTTTCTACTAAATAGTTTTTGTTGCAAAAAAATAATTTTAAAATCGAAGAAGGAAAAAAAACCTTTCATTTCCTTATTACATAATTATAATATTGAATGTAAAATATGAAGAATTTAGACATTTATTTATTTAACAAGTTTAGTGCATATCTGAAAAAGTAGCTAAAAAAATACTTTTCCAGATATATACTCCATACTAAAGCTTAGAAGTTTAGTATGTCTTTATAGTATAGCTAAAAAGCTACCATATCACATATATTTATTTTTTGTCGGCATTTGCAATCAATAATATTTCATTAGTGAAATAATTGCAGCCTGATAAAATAGATAGCAAAAAGCAGATATTTTACTGTTAAATGAACCTAATTTACAATTGCACAATCTATTTAATCCACTGATTTCTATTGAATTCACATAATTTGGCTACAGCAAAGCAACCCTTCTTAGCATGCATATTACAAAAGAGTGTAGACAATATTTGCCTATGCTTTATTAAATTTCCATTAATCATTAAGCAGATTTTAGTCAGAGAATTATCATAATAAAGCAAGCATAATAGATTAGAAAAACTTGCAAATTCATTACCAAGGAAGTAACAATTGGGTAAATTAAACGACGATTCTTTTCTGAACTATTCAGTATATTCTGAATCAGGGAAACTACCCTTCGCCCTATTTATGTATAATGCAAATGCTTCAGTTTCTTAATAATTCCTCAGACAGTGATTAAAATTGTGGATGAAATTAAAAATTTCATTTTTCATAAGTCATGATTTTATCTTAGCCGAGTAGGTAGAATTCAGAATCAGGGAAAACAATCCTATCTCCCTGTTTATCTTTACTAATAGTAAAGATGCGTGTGTTGGAGCCAAATATTGCCGGAAAAAAATATTCAGCAAAATGCAACATCATATTCTGCTGACACATTGTCGGTTATACTACCCAAAAAGTGCAATTTATAAGCTGAATGAACACGACATTTGAATCAGATGTCTGGAAAGTCTGCGGACTTAACGCCGTCGATATCCATTGCATTGCTTTCTTAATAGGTCGACCAAAATTTATCGGCGAAATGCGACATCTTATTGACTTGCCATTTCGTAGCCTATTTTGCCAATTGTAGTTTTTCTGCTAAACCGTTATTTGGGTTTTTCGACTATTTGCAATATATTAAATTTAAGATAGTTTTTAAATTATCGTATTCGTTAATGTCTAGCCTTTCACAAACGTTCGGAAACACTGAAGACTTTTGGCAACGAAACTCCCAATTTCTCGATGACGGGGGAGGGGGGTAGTTGGTCCCCTACTAACGCCGTTTCTTAGGTCACTTCCTTGGGAACTAGAAATTACCCTTAAGCAGCATTCACACGAGGCCAACTATTGTGCGCAATAGTTAGGTTCGTGTGAACGCTGCTTTATGGGACACTGTTTTTGCCAAGTGTCTAATCAGTAATATTGGAAAGTCAAAAATTTACTATTACCATTAAGCAGTGACTTCACACTTACACTTTCCTGTGAATAATCCCATTTACACTGAGGTGCAGTTTCGAATGATTAAAACGATTCAATAATTCAAAGAATAATCGGTCCGTTAGGTTTTCAACCCAATCTTGGATGTCTCCCTTTCCCTTTATAACCTCAATTAAGAGGAGGGTCCTCAATTCTCTGAGGACACATGCTGTTTTTTTTTTTTTTTTTTTTTTTTTTTTTTTTCCTTTACTTTCTACCCCTGACGATATCCTTTCTTTCGTTGGTGTCGGATCAGGCCGCTTAATTTTCGGTGACATAATGTTAATACGGGGAATTATTCCTTTGTGGTCTTGGGTTGATGGAAATCTGCAATTCTTTTCGTTTCTTTTCCACTTACAATATATATGTCTGTTATAGACTTAGATTTCGCATAAACATCGAATATAAAATGGACATTCATTGATTCCTTTTGATGACTTGTTGGTAGAATAACTTGAGAATGATCAATTTTACATAAATTTGCAAGCACAATGAATATAATGCATTTTATTTTCAATATGCAGGATAAAATATCAATGGTAATGAAATTTGAAATTCATTTCTTTGAAATTTACTATCTACTTCACTTCTGCAACTTTTGGTAATGAAGCATTGATAGGTGTTTATCTTGAGGTTCCATGTGATATTAATAAGATTGTAAAAAAAATCATTTTCTTTTTTGAAGATGTTTATTTTCACCGTTTTGAAAATAAATTAAAAAATGTTATAGTGTAAATATTTTACGTACAAAATATATACTTTTATCCATGTGATTTCATAGATTGTTGAGAAAAAAATCAAACCCTTTCTTCTATACAACTAGAAAGAAGCACTAGATGAATGGAATAAGCATAACATAACTAATTTTTTTATGCATAATGTCTATTTCAAATCTAATTTTTAAAGATGGGCGATGTAATATATTTACGCACTGCTCTCAAGTGAAGCTTTTTTAGAAAATAATTTCTTGGTTTCCTACATTGTTTTGTAACTTGAACATCAATTTAAAGAAAATTATTATTTTACTACACTGAATGAAAGAAATGATAAAGTTCACATTAAACAAAACCTTATTAATATTTTGTGATAATTACTGCTTTCCATAATTTTTGAATCTATTCATTTTTATAATTTGTAAATTTATTTTCTTTTATTTACACCTTTGGGAAGGATGAAAGGCTAAGCACGTGTAGTTATCAAGGCAGAGGGAAAAAAAAAAAAAAAAAAAAAAAAAAATTAAAGGGCCATTAAAAAAAATGGGATTTCAAGCTTTAGTACAAGCAAGTAATGATAAGTGATGTCAAATGTACGTCAACAGATTTGATAATATGCTGAAGCAGCGTGATTAAGATTCATAAACTTTATCCATTTTATAAAGAAATTTTGGTCCTAAATTTTAGATAATAATTTGACCCTTCTGTCAACAGATGCGCAGATTGTTACATTTAATTAATAACCTAAATTCGCTATTGAATAAAAATCAAGTTGACTAGTTCCGTGGTGTAGTTTTGGAGGTAGTGATAATCAGAGAATTAGCATTGAAAGAGGAGTACAGTAGACTCCCGATTATCCGCGGGCGGGTTATCCGCGCCTGCCACACAAATATTTTTTTTTTGACTGATTTTTCAAAAAGGTGCAGTTTTACAGTTATGCTTTTGTAATTACATAATACATTATAGTATTAAAACTGTACATATGTATTAATTTTTCTGTGTATCCTTGACGCCTCTCGTAAATACAAAGCACTTTTCTGTTTTCATTAACAAAATGCATTTTAGATTAGTTTTGAGTGATATACTAAAATAGTAAGCGTTAGTTAAACATTTCCTGCTGTTTATTTTACGTTTTATTGTACATAAAACGATTTTTCAAAGTTGGAATGACTGTTTTCTTTTTTGCTATACGCGTTTTTAGCTTTTTTCGGATTATCCGCGATTATCCGCGATTTCGCGGATATTCGGATTATCCGCGATGAAAACAAAATAGTTATGAGTTTATTTCATATTTTTGAGAAATTTTTTTTTGAATGAAACAAATGATGACTATGCCCCAAGTATTATTTACACTTGTATGCATTAATTCACTTGATAATTATAAATTAAAATTATTATTTTGCTGAAAATTTGACAGAAAAGTCTATTTTTACCTTGTGCAGGTTTCCTGTTTTAATTTGTGGATATTTGCTTTAAGTAATCTTTCTGATGGGATTTAAAACATCTGAAAATATTTGAGATAGCATTCAATCGAAAATTTTAGAATAGTGTAGTGGTATTATACAACAAAAGACAAATTTAATAATGTTATTAATATTACTGATTGGAATACAGTTTCTAGTAAAAAAAAATCCTAGCGTCCATCCAAATGCCTTTAAATACACATATTTAATAATGCTTTATTAACTTTGTTTCATTAAATAGTATAATCTCCAGTGATCTTATATTTTTAGCTTTTTTTTTTTTTTTTTTTTTTTTTTTTTCACATTAAGTCAACTAAGTTATTCAAGTCAATCCATGTGTGTATAGTAATTGCCTAGTTTAAATGGAGGAGGGGGGGGGGAGTTGATACACCTTTTCAGCTAATGTTTCTTCCCAGGGAATCGACTCATGAAAAATGGTTAAGGGCCGTGTTTAAATGGACGCCTTCCCAGGCACAAACTATCTGCAAATTATCCGTAAGACACAGCATTTTAAGAACAATGCGTTGTTTCAAATTTAACACACTTTGCGAAACATAGGGGAAAATATCTGAATGAAATTTCATTTGAAATAATAGTTTTCTAATATTTCAATCTTAATTCTTATAGAAAATTTTACATGTTTTGAAGAAAATTAATTTTTTTTTCTGTGTCATTTAAGAAGGCATCGATTCTCGAACAAATCAAATTCATTTACTCTAGAATGTAATCTTTTTTCACCGATTTTCTTTTTTTTTTATATTATCCAAACAATAATTTACTTCAAAAAGTTTTGTACACTTAATAAAGCTAAGAATTACACACGCATATATAATCATACATGCGCGCATACAAAATAATTACCTTATTGAAATTAGTATTTTCGATTCATTATATATAATATTAAAAATCTGATTTAAATCCTAATAAATTTCCTAATTTTTATCTTAATTTAGTCTATATTAACTTCATTCTAAAATGTTCTTTTATTTCCTGATCTAATTCCATTTTTTTCCCCCCTACACGCACTCTATAAAATGATCACTTCAACGTTTTCTGACGCTCCAAGAGAAGGGATAAAAATACTTAATGCTTACAACATTCTTTTAAAGCTATCACATTTCCATTTTCTATATCTACGCGTGTCAAAGAAACCCTTATCAAAATATCATAGTAAAACCATTGAACGGGAAAATTTTGGTCTCTTTTGCACTTGTATCGCGATATAAACGGACATTAGTTTTATCATCACTTCTTGTACATAAAATGATTCCTGCAATGAAATAAATCAAAGTTAACATTTCAAAGGTCTCTTCTATTCGACCACACATCTAGTAAGGTATGTTACATATAATATAATATAATAATGGTATTTTAAACACAAGTTTTAATTTGCGTTTATAATATTCATATTTTTAAAGAACGTGTAGATTAAAACGTATTAAATAATCGAAGATAGTCTATATGTGGGTGTGATGGGTTTTAATGCAACTGTCCACTTGTATAGCTTAATCTTTTTATTTTTAATTACCAAAGATGATTATGATGAATTTTATAAGTGAGAATTCAATGAAGAAGAAGGAATTTATATTACATGAGGAAGGACATGTAATGTTATTCTGAATGATCTTTTCAACCTATACGTGTACATTGGAGATTTGCAGAAGAATCCTTGCGGTTTTCCCAGAGGATCATCTCTTTTCGAGCTTCTGCCCAATCTTTCCTGGCTGACGTCTCTGAGCTAACTCTAACTGCTATTATCGAAAGTCAGAGCGCCCTCTCGTGGAGTGAAATTACCGCATGTATATTTTAATATCTAAGAAAACTTTTTTGCATTAAATCTGAACATTTTTAAAATCTCAGATGAACAACAAATTCTTGGAATGAAATAGCTTTTATCACGTATAATAGTTAAAGTATTGGCATGAGACTGAAACAAAAGTTTATCAATCTCTCGCTGTCAATGTTTGAAAAATGTAAGAATCTAAGTACAACCCCCCCCCCGCCCTGTTTTAAAATTTTAGATTGCTTTTAAATCTCAAAAATTGTGCAACTCCACAATAGTTAATTGTAACACAGATATTTGGTTCATTCACTATATAACATTATAATTAAAGCATAGACGATATTTCAGTCAGATGTTTTTAATTGAATTTCAGTTATCGTTAATTTTATTAGTAAATAAAAGAGCTTGTGTGAAAAACTAAAAAAAATATATATCAAATGAATTAATTTTTTTTATTCTTAATAAAGAATAAAAATTCTGTAACGTAAACGAAATATTAATTTTTTTTTTATCATTATCATATTTCGATGTAGGAAAGCATACTAACCCTTTAAAAAGTCATTTTTTTTCTTGGCATGGTATATGAAAATATTTTTAGGATCGAGACTGGCTTAAGAAAAGTATTTCATTTAGCTGATTAGAAAAATTTAATTTGATTAATTAACTAACAAATCAAGACACATAATTTTGCGTGAAATAAAAAAAAACTGAAGCATCTAGGATTGATTTGACTTATTGAAAAATTCGTGAGAACTTATGCCATCCAACGTAACTTTATTCTAAGATTGATGAATTTGGTGATAAGCCTATTTCCCATGTCCCTAGAAAGGATTAAATAGTATGGTACTATTATTCATAAAATAATAATAACTAATATTGATGCATATAAAAAATGAATAATTTTTAAAGAATATCTAGAAAGAATTTGTTAGATTTTTGTTTTGTGCAGTATTACTTTACAAGCAATTATAGAGTTTTATTTCCGAAGCATGGTACAGGCACTTTATATGCATCGCTTGCAGTAAAATAGTGATCTGAAAAAAAAAGAAAAAAAAAGTAAAAAAATAATTTTAAAAGAGAATTGTTTTATAAATCAGAATTTAAAAATAATCTTACGTACTCTAATTTCATTAGAGAATTAAGTTAAATTTTAAATGATTGAATTCAAAGCAATTCAATTATTCTACAAAAAATAATAAAACTAATAGATAACAAATAATAAAATATGAAACCGAATTATTTTAAATAGAAATAGAGATACAATGATAAAAAGTAAATGAAATCATTTATCATTTTAAAACATTCGCTGGAAAATTGAAAAGCAAAAAATACGTGTATATTTTCAGACGCCTGAAGTTTTCAAAACCATGGGATTACAACAAACTTAATATGATTGTGAGAATAATATATTTTAACAGCTAATTGTAATGTTTTCTCTATTTATTAATAATCTTGTTAATGGATTAATAATAGTTTATAATAGTTTTATCGATAATAGTTTTAGGAGTTGTAGAAATATTTAAAAAAAAAAAACTCCTCTTAAAAAAAACAACTCAAATTATTATTAAAAGATTTCATTAGACATTTTATGAAAAGTATATATAATATTAAAACTTTCATGAAAAGAAAGAGGCTACAAGATCCATGATCAATCAAAATCAGTGATCTTTACTTCTTTTAGAGTAGTAGTGTCCATTATTACTAATTTCATATTGGGAAGATATTAGCCAATTTATAGGTGAGTTTTCTTTTCCTTCTCTTTTTTCGAAGTATAATTCTCAGTAAAAAATATTCAGGAAAATTGACCTTTGGCCCACTAATTATGTTTCAGGTATGCAGTTTTTTTAACTGGTAAGAAATTTATTCATTTTAAATCATTACATTATAAGTTTTATTTCATTTATGAAATTATTTTAAGAAATTTTAAACGGCTATATATCCAGAATATAATAACATTTCAAAGCATTCTATTTGAGTGAAATAATTTCCAAGTGTACTATGAATCTTAACTCGACATTAAAAAATGTCATTGGTTTGTTTTTAGTCTCACAAAACTTCCATTAATTTATAAGCAAAATCCTGATGTGATTTTATTTTCTTATTTTGCGGTGTTGTATGAAAGTAATTTCTTATTTTTCTCCAATTCAGATTCATTTTAGATTTTTATGAATAGAACGATGTAACAGAAATAGTTCATATACTTGAAAATATGATTTTTGTTGAAACTTATAAATGAAACCAAAAATGATAGAACACGTAAATCTTTTTGCATAAGAAAAACAACAGCAAAAATTACTCAGATACAGTGCCTCTACTCATATTGTTTATCTGAGGCGATTTTAGATGCTTAAGGTTTTCGATAGATGATCTCTGTGGGATTGAATGTGTGTCCTCTGACAATGATTGATATGTGGTTTCGTCAATCAATTATATCGGAATTCGGAAGGATTGAATCCTGGGAAAAACGTTTAGCTGACCAATAATTAAAACAACAATTAAATAACACGATTTTTTACTCGTTTTATTATGATTGTTATCAGAAATATTTAAACCTATTTTATGTATATATAAAACAGTCTAGCTTTTTTAGTAAAAAAAATGAAAACTCTTTTCTTCCTATTAATTTTTATATTTATCATTTATTGACTTTGATTAAATCATATATTTAAGGGAGGGGCGGGGATCTTTTAGATGACACTCCTTTTCTGTTGACCCATATTGGACCGCCGTCCTATTTACAGGATAGTTTGAATTTTAAATGTGGATAAAATAAATAAGAGGGAAAGTGACAGTTAAATAAAAGGGTTTAAGAGAGACAATTAAAATCTATATAAAACTTGTAAATTATTATAAAAAGGCTAAATTTAATAAATTACTGGGAATAAATTAAATTTGAAAAAAAATGCTTTAATTTCACCCTTAAAAATGTCATAGTTTTAACCCATTAAATAATAAAATTATAATTTTTTCTTAAACATATACAGGAAGCATATGTATGTATGCATGCAGTGAGTATACTGCAGAATAAACCAGCAGTTTTTTAGTAGATCGTCAGTGTTGTTCAAAGCATTAAAATCATCTGTATAAGTAAATATTACAGACATTTGACATGTGTTTCCTAACTATTAAAAAAAGGTTGGGGTATTGGGTTTCATTACTGACATAATTACAAAAGTACAGAGCTTAGTACAGTGTCATGTGAAAGGAGGCAGAAAGGATGTTGATGTATTATTATGTGCTATTTTTTACAACAAATATAAAAATGTAATAGACTTATTCGACAGACATATGGAAAATTCCTTTACAATTATTCAAGGGAGGGGAAAGTACAGTCCTTTGCAATTATTCAAGGGAAAAGTGGACACTTTTCGTGAATTGCTTTGAAACTATCCTCATTGCAACCTGGAAAATTTCAAAACTATTTCCCTCTTGCAATACACACCATTTATTACACGAACACAGGTCAGTAACAATGTTACCTTGGTGAAACAGTTTTGAGAAACAATATTAGACTAAGAGCTATGCTGCAGAATTGCAAACTGTGAACATGAATTAACGAAAAATCCAGATGGTCATCAAAGATAAGACATCAATTAAAATCTTGCAAGTGGACGGGGGAATCCTATTACAATTTTCGTATGTTTTTCGGATTTTCAACCATAAAAATCTTTTTTGTATAGTAAATCAACCTTTATATCTTTTGATAGTGCATTGGACCATTATCCTATTTAAAGGGCTGTCTGTTTTTTAAAAATTGTTTTGTTTTGTTTTATCTGTGTAAGTAAGTATTTTTGTATTGAATTTTTTTAAAAAAAATTACGTTTTTCCAATGGTTGTTTTTATGTGTTGTCTAATATGGCTTAATAATTTAATTCAGTTAAATTGAATAACTGATTTATTATTTTTGTTTAAATTACTTTCAATTTTTAGCAGTCTGCATAGGAACAACAAATATAGATCATATTATCATATTTAACTCATTGGAATTATGAGTTCTTTTAATACTATGCAAAAAACTAAATCTGGTATTTATTTTACTTATTAAATTTGGGTTAACTAATTTTATGTGCTATGCAGATTATATAAAAGTATCTTATAGGTTCAGATAGATTTTTAAGCTCTTAATAATAAATAAACCGTAGATAGTATCATTTTTATGAATATCGCTATAACATGTTTTTACTTATAAATTGTGTGTTTGAACCTTTAAGCAACAAAAGACAGGTTTTGTCCCTGAAAATTATGTAAATGCACCGAGATTCATGGGGGATCTTTAAAACCTTTTTATGATTTTAATGAGGGGTATTATGAAATTATAGATTGATTTTTAAATATGAAAGTATTTGTTAGTGAAATAATACATTAAATTTAGTGTTATGTTTTTTTTAACTCCTAAAACTTCAATTTTAAGAGTCACAAATACCATATTTAACTATATGATACTTATACATGATATAAATTTGTTAAAAATTTTCTATGAAATTTACATAAGATTTTTTTTTTTTAATGTAGCTCTTATTTTAACATTTAAAAATGGTAATTTGAAGATATTTTTATTTTGCTTAGTAAATATTTTGTAATTAATGGACTTCTATGATTTTTTTAATGTGTGCTTCTCTTACTGAAACTTTCTCTGAAAAAATAAAATATAATTCCAATAAAAGTAATATGCAAACATTACACACTGGATTATACATGATTGAGAGTCAAATGGCCGGTTACAACCGTTTTTTTTTTTTTTTTTTTTTTTTTCCATGGTTTCATTTTCCTGTATTGTCAATTTTTTTTTTTTTTTTTTTTTTTTTGTGCTGCGACTTTGTAAACATTACCTGAAACAACTTTTTAGCAAATTTATGGGTCAGATATCTCCGAGTCTAGAAAATTAAGGATTTCTTTATTCCTTCATGTATCTCTCGAACATTTTGTAGTGGGGGGGAAACGTTAAAGTGGCAGTTTATTTGCATTACAATTAAAAATATTTTAAGGAAAAAAATTGATTTAAAGAAACAGTTTAAATAAATAACTTTAATGCAAACATAACTTTTTTTCATTTAAGAGAAATTCATTATACACTGAAAATGAAATTAATACTATAATAAAAACTTATAAATTTTAATAACCGAAATAGTTTTCTTTGTCACACTGCCAATCATATTACTGATGATATATAAAAATCATTGACAGGCACCTTAATCCAACATTTAGATTTTCCGTTATACATTAAAGAAGTATTTACATTTGGATGAATTTCTATACATCATCCAAAATGTATTTAAAAATCTATGAAGGAAAATTGATCAGCGACAATTTATTTAAAATATCAGTTTTATTTTTAAAAAGGCCTACAAATCAGCCATAATACTTATTAAACAAAAGACAAAAAAAACTTGGCAGTCTTTAGGAGCAGTGGCATTCTCATGCCAACTGGGTATAGACAATTTAATTGTATGAATATCAAATCACTTCAATTATGGAAAAATATTAAATGTATGACATTTATAACCAACCATTTAAGGGATATCATATGGAATTTGTTTCGAACATTAAATATCTGCACAGACTTCTTTAAGGAAATATTAATAAAACAATTTTTGTGGAAGTTTGAGCGTGAAACAAATCTTGTTTACATATAATGAGATAAGGAGTTTTTCGCTTCCAACAATGGTCAAGTCATTATAATGCTGCAGTTTCGTGAGATAGGCCGGAGCCTATCTGTGAAATGGGAGGTTCTCTGCACGTGATCAATAAATCCTGCCACTGCTATTTGGGACGTCTTTACCTGGAATGTGCATCATTAAGGAACTTTCCCTATGAATGAATGAATGAATTCTTGTTCTGGAGCTTTAACTGGATAGATTGAATCGGTTACTTTCTATCTGTTATCGAAATATCATCAGTAAAATCATATCAAACATTTGAATTGCATCTCTCTTTGGATCGTATTGATTTATTATATTTGTCGCCCTTAATCATAATGTGTGGTCAGAAATTTGCCGATGTTATGCTTTCTTGAAGTTTTTATTAATTCTTTCAATTATGAAACAGTCAATTAAAATACAAATTAAAAAAATATTTAATATTTGCTGTGTAAAATAAAATTGATATTTAAATTATAATAGTTGTCTGAGAGTCGCTGAAATTGAACTTCATGCTTTCTTGACAAATGTCCTTAAAAGCAAATTCTCCGAATTATTAAATAGTCTCATAATAAAACTAATTTAAAAATTATTTAATACTTGTTTGTGTGAAATTAAATAGATATTTAATTTAAATTTTCTTTGAAATAGAAGCCTTTTTAGTTCTGAGGTTTTATTTTTAAAAAAGGGAAGCTAATTCAATAGTAAAATATTATCAAAATAATATATAAAAAATTAAAACTGCTTTAAACAAGGCAAAACATTCGATTAGTAGCAAAATAAAATCCGTACAATTTTTCTGTGTTATATAAATATTGGATTTTAATTTACTTTAAAGTTATTTACCAAATTTTTGTTAAAAAAATAGCAAATCTATAAATTATACTTATCTAAAGAAATAACATTTTTAATTTCTAAGTTAATAAATATGATTGATTTAGAAATAAGATATGAATCAGATGATGACACAAAATGCTTAATAAACAATATTATTTATTTCTACATAATAACTAGCAAGAAAAAGATTATGCAATTAGTCAAAACATGCACACTTTAAAAGAAATGCGGTTAAAAAAACAACTTAATAAATAGAAAGAAAAAGCATAACACACAAACACACATATATGTACATACGAAATAGAAATATCACTTCAAATGCAATTAATAATCAATAGTATTTATTATTGTGTGATAAATAGCAAGAAAAATACAATTGTTATGGTTATATATTACACACACACACACACACTCACACAAAATAGAAGTACCACTTCAAATCCGATATCAGAATTTACAAAGATTATTATTTAGTGCAAAATCGATAGCAAGAAAAGGCACAATGTAGTTTTACAGAACACATATACTTATAAATCATATTTGAAGTGATATTTCTATTTTGTAACAAAATCAACAAACAATTAAAATTCTGGTATTTTTAAGTTGCACAGTTAGAATTTTATTAATCTTTAACAATATAAACAATTTAATTATACAGTTACATTTAATTAGTTTTTTTAAAAAATAATTTTTGTTGATCCATAATTTTTTTTTCTTTCATACTTTGATCAAATACCCTCCCTTTTTTCTGATTGGTCAATTTTCTTATTTTCCCTTTTATCGGTCAAAGAATTTGTAGAAAAAGTTTTTAGTTTTATTTTATTTTTAGAAACAAGTTTTATTAGATATTTTTTTCATTTTTATTTTACAATAACTATTTAAATAGCTGTTAGATGATGACCTTAGAATTATAATAAGTAATGGTAATGTGTTATGCCCATCTACACAAACATCAGAAGCAAGAAACGTATCTTTTGTTATTAAAATATATTCCACAAAATTAACGATAAAGTTGCATTGATTCAAAACTAAAATAAACTTATCTTCATCTTTTCACTAATTAACTTTTAAAGGACTATATATGCATGAATAACAGCATTTACAACTATTTCCATGGGATATTATAAGCTTCCCTTATCTTTTAGTTCTATCAGTTTAAAATGATAAGAAATATAATTTATAATTGTTATTAATTTTTGATACAATATAAACTGTTTTCTTTAAAGTAGCATGAGAACAGCAATTAGCTAAATATGCTATTGTGGGCAAGATATCCACTATTTTATCAGTGATTCTTTGATAGATATATAGCAGAAAATTAAATCAATAGTTTTTTTTCTCCCTCATCATTACCATCAAATATATTAATAGTTATAGAACCTTTATTATGAGATACAAGTTTTAATTCATGGGATAATCATTTATTTCAGTCTCATAAATTTGTCTTAAAGAAAAATATGGTATTGGTCTCCAGCCCATGCTTCTATATTATCTAGACTCCAATTTACTTTTCCAAAACTTACTTTTGTCAGTAAATACATCCTCTGAATTTTTGATAGCATATTCAATAATATTAATTCAGCTATTCACAGAACTTGATAAACAAGCAGAAGGACCCTTTAAAAAAATAAGAATATGCTATTCATTTTAATTAGTAATTTAGTGAATAGCATATTCTTCTGTTCATGTTTTTAAATCTTTTCTCCTATAAATGATACATATAACAAGAGATCATTGCCATCATTTATAGCATATATTATGGAAGAAATGTCATCATTTAAAGAAAGATCAATCAGTAGCTTATTTTCATTCGTTTCAACAATAGTCCAAAGGGAGAAAAGCTATTGATTTTAATACATTTTTTAAGTTCATCAAAATTAGCAAATGTAATTCTGCTATCATAGTCTCTTTGGGAATTTAAACTTTCACTCATGGGAAGTTCAGTTTGGGCTTGTTCTAATTGCTGCCTTCTTTTAGAAGGACTTTCTGGAATTTATGATGAAAAATATGACAGGCACCCAGAAAAAATAATTAGCATAGCATTTTCTTTCAGCTTTGGCTTTTTCAATGGAGCAGATAACATTTCACTGGTACTTTTATTAAAGAAACTATTTTTAAAATTTTTGTCTTTTAAATTCTCATCACATAACTGAAGAGAAAAAAAGAAACATTCTTGTACAATAAATCTAAACGTAATGTTTAAATTTATGCCTAAAATGTAATCCAAATTATTTCTAAATATTAAAATATATTCAATATCAATGCAAGTTATAGCTGACCTTAGAATTCTTTGTAATGGTAAAATTTTTCATTGGAATTGCATGCAACCATTTCTTTCTTAAAGCCTTGTCAACTGGGAATCCAAAAATTCTATTTTATTTTCATCATAATTTTCTCAACATGCCAGAACTGAGCATTTATATGGCATCTTTAAAAAAAAAAAAAAAAGGGAAATTTTATTTAGCAATAATTAAATTAATTTGAGCTGATTTAATTTGAACAAAAATTGAAACAAAATAATATAAATTACTATGTTAAAGATATTCATTTCCATTGTAGCTTTAAAAACAACTTTCTATTATGAATGAAAATGTTTAATATTAAGAGATAACAGATGTAATTAAAATAATTTGTTTAATTAAATAACCATCAAAAGAAAAGTTTGAAGTTAATTAATAAAAAAATTCTGTGAGCAGCTTATTTAACAGAATTTTTATACCAGAATTATGAACGAGTGAATAACAATCGAATGAGTAAGAATTCTGGCAAGGCAATAATAGATAAACACATTATTTTGTTATTTCAAAAACTAAACTGATTTTTAAATTATAATAGAGAATTTCGTACGAAAAGATCGTGGTTATTTATTCCTATTTCATTAAGTTCGCCCTTAATCAACGCTGCATCAGGGGGAGAAAAGTGAACAGTTCGATTAATATTGAAGAACTGAATCACAATTCTAATGTGCTGCTAAAACAGAACATGAACAAAACTCTCTCGTCATATAACACTGAACTTGTATTATTTTTATCATTAAAATGCAAAAAAGAAAAAAAACACATTAATAATGAAAAACATATTATAGAATTCGAATTTAAGAAATTGGACAATGCACTAAGGAATTAAACATCAACTTGCTCGTTTTCTTTTAAAAATAGTATAACAAATAGGCTTAACATTAATAGATTAAATCACACTTTATGCTTGTATTAAAGGTAATAAAAGAATCAAATTTACCGTTAAATTTGTATTCTAAACTTGGCTTCTGCATATCATTATCCATTTCAATGTAACAGTATCGCGGAGTAGGTTATATTAAAAAAAATAAAAGCTTAAACAGGAAGTTTATCACTGGTTTCACGTAAAAAACGTGCAGTATGGTGATTGTCAACCGACTAGATGTGATGACTCACTTGGGTGGGAGCGCGAGAGAGAGGCCTTATTTTGCGAATAAAGATTGGCAGAGTTCATAGTCCTAGTAGGGGCTTAGCCCGTCTTGGAACTATGCGGTGACTGGAGATGATCTTACTTTAGCTATTGACGGCCGTCGTGGCTGTGGTGGTGAGATGAGGGGAGAGAGCAGTGTCCAATCACAAGAGAGGAGGGAGAGGAATAAGGTTTCGAAGTTAAGGATCTGTATGTGGGTGAGAGAGCGAAGGATGGTGTGAATATTTAGTTTCATCAGTTGATATAATTGGCTGTCCAGAAACGTGGATCATGTTGCATTTGATCGTCTTTATTATTAAATTTAAGGGGGATAAAATTAATTTCAGGTGAAGGTACAAATTGAATTTAGTAGAATAATTAATCTATATTGATAAAGCATTTCGCAATCTTTTAATTTTAGGGTTGGGAATAGGAGGCGATCAGTTTAACAGCTTCATTTTCATTTTGTTCAAGCTTTTTGTAAATGTCTGTGGCAAATTTTTTAATGTGAGTATTGAGTTTTGCAATTTTCATGTATTTGTCTCAAGAATCATGTGAGTTAACTGCTTGTATAATTACTTTATTTTGCAATATTTCTAGAATTCTTAAATTTGTTTTTGCAGCGTTTTCCCAAACCCGACAGGTGCAAGTCAGCACTGGACGCATATAGGCATTATGAATATATATATATATATATATATATATATATAATTTGTCCCAGTTCATTTTGAATCCCGGCATATAAGGGGGTAAGATTTTATATTTAATTCACTGAATTTTTCTCTAGCATAACGGAAGTGGGATTTCCAAGTTAATTTACGATTAATTAACATAGTCTAGTATTACGCCTAAATATTTGCATTCCTGAAGTCAGGAGATAATTCCGTCATGCATTATAATTGGGGGGGGGGGCTTGGAAGCTTTATTAAATATAATTGCTTCATTTTATAGATATTTATTACTATTTTCTATTTAATGAATCAATTTTCAAAATTTTTTAGACGTCTGTTGAATGCGATTTGGATGGATCAAATGTTTTTATTTCTAGTCAATATTACTTTGTCGTTGGCTAATGAGCATGTTGTGTTATTCGGGAATATCATTGATAAAGCAGGAGAAAATAACTAGCCCCAGCTTGGAGCCCTGGACAACCCGTGCTTTGATCGATTTAGTGTCAAATAGTTGCTGCTTTACTATGACTTAAAATTTCCTGTCGGTTAGATAGGAGTCGAGCAATTTAATAAGATGCAAAAGTTATTCATTTTCATTAGTTTGTGAATTAATCCGTCTTTCCAAAGTCTGTCGAACACTTTCTGAATACCGAGAAAAACAACTCCTATTTTTTTTGTTTATTAATGAGGCCTTCAGTTATATATTTAATGACTCGGAGGCCTTATCTTCATGTGTGTGAGGGGAGGGGGAAGGAGATTATAGCGGTCGCTATCAGGACTGGCCATCTGAGGGCTGAGGCGAATGCTTTGCAATAGGGCCCTGCATTGAGGGAGCCCCAACATAATCAAGAACTAAAATAATGTTCTGAACGGTAATAGCGGGATGCAAAAAAGAGAGAAAGAAATTTAGCATGATCAATCGATGAGTTTTGAAATGCACGAAGTATATAAATTTATTACACTTTAGTTTAAGTGTGTAATATATTATAAACATAAAGTACTGTCATTTACCACACCTACTAGGTTAAATTGCATATATAATTTTGATAATTCATATTATAAAATGTATAATATTGTTAGGTCTAATCATGTCTCTGCCGAGGAAGTATCCCTCTGGGTGTCAAGACTCAGTTTCAAAAAAGAAAATTAGCAGAAAAGAGAAAAGAATAAAAGCTAAATTTTAAAAAAGTCATGAGTAGACCTGTTTTATTGTCTAAGAAGTAATTGTGGCAATGAAATTGCTTCGATTTCAGAAGTTACAATTCAAACTTCAACTGGCGAAGAAATTTCTGCACAAACTGCACAATCTTGCAATGATAGTGTATAAACTGTGAAAATCTTTGAAGAACCTTTAAAAATGTTTATGCAAATATGATTGAATCAGAAAATAACGATAAAATGACAATAACAAATGTGATCAAGTGCATATAAGTGATTCAAGTTTATGACCAATTATTATAACTGATAAGTTAAAAATGTTTTGTGTTAAAAACAGACCTGTTGTACACAAAGCAGTTTTTGCTAAGAATGCTGAAGACAGGTCATTTTTCACTACTTACTACTTTTTTAAGCTGGTTGATTTATTCAAAAACGCAAGACTCGGTATTTTGTTTTTGCTGTACATTATTTTCCAGAGGAAATGAAAAATTTAAACGATTTATAGATATCTATAATAACTGGAGAAAGTTATCAACTGTAATTCAAGATCATGAGCGCTCTATTTGTCACTTAATTCATTTATTTTACTTGGAAAGAATTACTGAAATGACTAAATTTATGTTCGACTATTGATAAAACAAATCAAATTAATATAAATAAGGAAACGGAAAGACTTAAATTACTATTTCATAGAATTGTAGATATTCTATTTTTAGCATGTAATAATCTTCCACTTCGAGGAAACCTTCAAATAATAGGAAAACCTAATAATGGAAATTTAAGTTTAATCGAATTAAGTAAACACGACTCTGTGCTTATGGATCATATAAACGGAATAAAAAAAATTCCAAAAATAGAATTGTGCATGATTTAGCACATACATCACAAGAACAAATTATTCCTGTGTTAGGAAATGAAGTTCTTAGCAAAATTAAAGACGGTACAAAAGTAGCCACGTATTACAGTATTCAAATGGATTCTACTTCTGATATTTTACATAAAAATAAACTTCAGTCTTTATTAGGTATGTAAATTATGAAGAGAAAAGATTAAGTATAAATGAGTCATTTATATGGTTTATTGAAGTAACTGATGTGACTGGAGAAGGACTAGCAAAAGCCATATTGGAAACCCTAAGTGAGCTTGATTTAGATATTATAGATTATAGTGGACAGGCATACGCCAACGGTAACAACATGAAAGGAAAATATAAAGGTTACAATCTAGAATAATTGCTCTAAACCCGCATGCAATTTACGTGCTTTGCCTATTACACTGTTTTAATTTATTAATTTGTGATGCCGCTTCCAGCAGTATATATTATAATTTTTTGGGGATATTGTAACGTTTATATTGCTTATTTTCTGCATCTACAAAAAGATGGGAAATTCTACAAAAGCATTTAAACATTACTCTTAAACCATTATGCAACACTCACTGGGAAGCCAAAATAAATACGGTCAAAGCAGTTTATATACAGTTTGAACAAACTTGTAATGCCTTCAAAGAATTTATTGATGTAAATAACTATAATACAGCGGTATCCGAAGCTAAAAGTCTATTGGATTCAATAAAATAAATGACATTTATTTTTATGTTTAATAGTATGGTTTATAATATTGTCCAAAATTAGCACTATCAATAAACTATTTCAAGTAAAAACAATTGTTCTCGACTAGCTTTTAAATCAGTCAATAAAATTAAAACTGAAATCCAAAATTTAACTCATTTTTAGACGAAGTAAAAGCGATAGCATGTAATTTGAATCTTTCAGAACTTTTTCTTGAAAAACGAATTCGAAAAAAGAGAAAAAATTTACTTCGAAACAGCAGAAGATGAAATTATAGAATACCCAGTTGAGAAATTTAGATGTTATTTTTTTTAACTCTGTAACCGATACTGTTATTGTACAGATAGAAGATAGATTTAAAAGTATTTCAAATCAATCATTGTTGTAAAAACTTTAGAAAAACATGAATTAGAAAAATGTTCCAATAACTTTGTAACGTTTAATAATAACGATGTAAATGAAAACCTAATTCAAATAATTGTTTTGCTACGGGATTTGATTTTGAATGAAAGGGATGTAAATAACGCTCAACACATATTGCGATATATATTAATTAATAATTATAATGATTTATTTCTGAATGTATTAACTGTGTTAAAATTTATCTTTTCAATGCCAGTTAATATAATAAATGCTAAGCGCTGTTTTAGCAAATTAAAATTAATAAAGAATTGTCTTCAGTCAAACATGTGTGCAGAATGCTTAAATGAACTTGCTATACTGAGCATCGAAAAATAATTTGCAAAAAATTGTAATTTTCCTGAATTAATTAAAAAAAATTCCTGCATTAAATAAACATGCAATAGTAATATGTGTTCGTATTTGTATCTTTTTTTTTTAACTTTGCAAAAAATTTAGGGCCCCAAATAGTTTTTTGTATCCGAGCCACTTCACAAAGAACGCCGGCTCTGGTCGCTATAGGAACAGATTTTGGATCGATTTCGAATGGGAAGAATCTGTCGGAGGTTGAGCAGAGGTGGCGTTAGCAGGGGAGAGGCAAGGGAGGCAATTGCCCCCTGTCAGAAACCACTCCCCCGTCGGCGAGAGATTGAGAGTTTCGTCGATAAAAGTTTTCACCACTTCAGGGTGGTTATAGAGAGCTCGACATTAACGAATATGATAATTTAAAAACCATCTTAAAGTAAATATACTGTAAACAATCGAAATATCCTACTAACGGTTTAAGTGGTTTGACTACATTTGGCAAAATAATCGATAAGATGGCAAGTCAATAAGGTGTCGCATTTTGCCGATAATTTTTGGTTGGATGTCGACGATGTTAAGTCCGTATATTTTGAGACACCTGATTCAAATGGTGTTCATTCAGCTTATAATTTGCGCCAATTTTAGCAGTTTAACCGACAAGGTGATAGGTGAATAAGATACCGCATTTTGCCTATAATTGTTGATTGCCCGACTAAGAACTCATTGCGATGGATGTTGACAACGTCCACAGATTTTCAGGCACCTGATTCAAATGTCTTTCATCCAGCTTATATTTTCCACTATATTTATAGTCTGTGTATTTTCTGTAGGCGGTCCAAGGAAAAAAATAATTTGCTTCCAACCACTATTATCACTTGTCGGTGGAATTATTAGAGAAATTGATACTTTTATACTATATAGTATGAATAGGACTATGAAGAGTTCGGAAAAGAATCGTCATTTTAATAATCAAGTTGTTACTTCTCCGATAATGAATTTCTAAGTTCATTTCACTTTATTTCTTCACTTGCATGAAGAAATAAATTTTGCTCAAGTGAATTTCACTATGAGAATTCTCTGACTAAAATCCAATAAATGGTTAAACAAAATTTAATAAAACACTGTTTTATCTCGACACTCTTATACAATATGCATACTAAGAAGAATTACTGTGATGTAGCTAAATTATGCGAATGCACTATATATCAGCGGAATAAGAAAATTATATAACTGTAAATTAAATTTATTTAACAGCAAAATATGTTTTTTTGCAGTGTAATTTATTAGGCCACAATTGTTTCTCTAATGAAATATTACCGATTGTAATGGATGGCAAAAAATAAACATATGCGATATGGTAGTCCGGTAATATATTTAGCTACACTAAAAGAGCTTATCAAATATGCACTAAACTTGTTAAATAAATTAGTACCTAAATGTTTCAGATTATACATACCTTCAGTTTTATAACTATGTAATCGGGGAATATATATATTTCTTTTTCATTTTTTTCTTCTTTTCAATTGCTCTTCACTGTAAAAACTATATAATTACAAGTGCTTCTAAACTTCTAATAGTCTTTGGGTAAAAGCTTCTTGATAAAACGATGATTAAAATAGTTATTCATAGAGTATTCATGTATTACATCAACCCCTTGGCATACATATTTACTGAACTTCCTAATTAGATGACAGTTCCTATTTGGGACAATTATTATTACTTTAATTTTTAGAATAACGTAAGTGTATTGGAGATACTGAAGCGTTTTAAATGATTTTTGCATTTTAAATTACATAATACTTTCAGTAAATTGCAGATAGAAAATTAAAAATTTAGTAATTCGGTGTGCCAGTTAGCCTCGTCATTGTATGCGAAAGGATTAAGAAAAACCAATACAAGTAACTGAGGGAAGCACACTCATTTTTTTGGGGAGGGAGGATGATATTAGTTTGTGATAGCTTTGAGGGAAAAAAAAGTACTTAACGAAAAGAAGAGTGCCAAAAACTCAAGATAGGGGAGTTTAAATTCAAGATTTAACTGTTTTTGAATGAAATGCACTGATATTTAAGTCTCTCTCTCTCTCTCTATATATATACATACATACATATATATGTTGAATTATTTTAAAAGTTTGAATATTTTTACAAATACTTTTCGAAAAATTGTGTGTTTCAGAAAGTGTGTGCGTATTAAAATTGAATTGCAAATCAAATTTAGTTATAAACAATTCTTTCAATGTTTTTTTAGTATTGTAGTTTCTAATTTTGTGTGCGGGGAAATATATTTTTCTAAGAAAAATAAATAAATGTTGTTTCCGAAAAGGTTTCATGCGTATTTAATAATGAACATTTTACTTGTTATTAAGATATAAACAAGCTTTTATAAAATTATGAAATGATTATGATTCATTATAGCATCCGTTTTATGTTCAACTAGACGAGTTATCTTGCATTTGCTATGGAGAATTAGGTGTTTGTTGCTTGTCTGAATTTAGTACAAATGAAATTAAAACAATTAATTTTTAAACATGAACTGATCTCATTTTATATTTACAAAACACTAACATCCGTGGCACAAAATTCGCCCTTATTACATATTGTCGAATGGCAACAGTTAAATGTAAACAAATGTAACGTAAGTTTAACTATATGTAAGTTTCAAATGACTTTGAACGTTTTTACAGCTGCACATAGTGCAATGCTTTGCTAATTAATGAAACTGAAAAATATTATTAGAAAGGCTCGAAATAAACCTGATAAAAAATCTCTTCACTCAGAGGAATAAAGATGTAAAAGAAATTAAGAAATAAACGCCAAAGTTTAATCGGGTGCGAAAATAGGCTTAACGATTGCCTGGTGAGTAATCGCTATGATTTATCAATGGAAACCTGAGGAAATTTTCAGTTTCTCAGACTGGAATAAAAACCCTATAAGTTCTTTTGAGTGCAAGAATTTTAGAGAACAGTATTAAGAAATATTCACAAATACTAAAATCAATGTAAATCTTTAACATTCAAATTGTTTTAGAAAGTTTATCTTTAAGTTTGATGCACATTGAAAATGTTTTATGTGAAAGTTTTAATTTTAGGTTTGAATTTGATTTCTAAAATACAAAAAACATTTCAATTAGAATTTCAAATCATAAGAATTGTAGTAAATCAAAATAACTTTTATGTAATTAATTGAAAAATTCATCCTCCCTTTTCAGTATTTTTGCCAAGTTATGATTGCAGCGCATGCATTCATTATTGAAACATATCATATCACATCCTGAATACAGAATTTACTGATAGTTTCGGTTTAGGACATTTAGATTGAATCAATCATCAAAATGCTTCACATATTTTATAATTTATAATAATATATTACATCCCCATGAATAATATAGGACTACCACATAAATAAAATTTTGTATTGAAAACTGCATTAAATGAAAGAGTAGAAATAGTCTATTTGTAAAATCCTAATAGACTATGTACCGAATCTTGTATCCGAATTATATGCAATAATTAGGGATAGTAAAAATTTTGCGATTCAAAAGCAAAAGATAATTCGTATTGTCTTTAATATTATTTCAAGCGGTCAGATAAACCAACTCTGCTGGGATGAAATTATTTTCGTATTTTCATCAATGAAAGATTAATTAATAGTCACAGATGTTCATTCAAACCTTTCTAATACTGTGTATCCGAGAATAAAATTTGAAAAATTTATAACATACTTAATATCTGAAACAAAGCTAAAAATTTCACAGACACACATATATGTTTTAATGTAAAGGACTCTTTCATATAAAATATTGCGAAATGTAAATATCGTATGCAACTTTATTTTAATTATAATGTTGTATTAAATCTGTCTGTAGTTTCTCGGAAAATTTAAAATTGTGCCAAATGGATCTTAAAAATTGCTGAAAGCTAATTTACTCTTTTACTTATTAATAATATTCAAAGGATGATACAAGATTTAGTTAAACATTGTGAATGGCAACTTAAATATGTGTTTACAATTTGGAATATGGAGGTAGCCATTTTTACCATTGTATTTCAATCTCCATCAAATCAAGTAAAAGCAAGTAGTTGACTTTTTAATCAATTTTTTAAATAGTTGTTAGTAAATCCTCAAACCAATTCTCAAGTTCAAATAACATTTTTTATGTAATTAGATAAAACTCATCTTTAAATGTATTAAATGTATTCATGTCTATTTTAAATTAAACAAATCTTGAGCACTTTTATGTTGTTTGTTTGCGCAAAGTGTGCATGCACAATGGAAACATGGTTTTTAATTAAGATGAAATTATTTATTTGATTAATTGTTACGAAATCTTCTCTGAAACCTTTGTTATGGTTCAAATTATTTATAGGCAAAATTTGAAGAAAATCTATTGCGTAGTTTGGATTTTTGTCGGAAACAAATATTGGCGTTTCAGTTATCTAGATTAATAACCTTTTATAATAGTTAAATTTTCTTTTTGGAAATTTAAAACGAAAATTTTTTGCAATGAACAGATATAAAAACAGAACAAAAAAATTGTTGGCGTGAAGTTTGTTTGCAAGAACAAACACAAAATAAATTACTTTCTTCTCGACTAATATCCGAAGGTGGTGAAACTGTTCAATTGAAAAGTAAGTTCCCGAGTTGATTTTTCTTGGGTTGTCTATCCTATTTCACACATTACAATGTTTCATATACAGTGCTATTGTTTTAACTCAGAGAGATGCTTGTAACGGACTAAGTAGTATCTACGATGAATTTACTGATACTGGGAAGAGTCGTTCGTGCATTTAAAAGGGAGAAGTTCTCCTTCATTTCCGTGTTCACTTGTTCTCTATCATACGACCTTTGAAATGACTGAAAGAGGAGTTTGTTCATCATTACTGCCAATTTACAGCACTTCTTTTCCTTGCAAACATTTCGCTATGTACTATATAATATTTAGACAGGATGACAACGGAAACGGTGAATCACCAGACAAGCCCTTTTATCTTTCGTCCAAATCTTCGTCCTTTCAATCAAATTCTTTGTAATTGTTTGGGAAAGCAAGGGGGATATTGAATGTTATCTGTACAAATGGATTTCCACAGATTTATCTACAAATGGTTTATTTTTACAGATTTATTTGCAAATGGTGGGCACCCACTTTGTGGTATATCCCCTCCCTCTATTTAAAAAAAAGATCGATTTAGGGGTGTTTCGAACCTGTTGTAAAAAACGGCACAATATTATCATTTTGTTGTATCTAAAAATTGAATAGTCTTCATTTTTAAATATACGTATTTATTTTTTTTTGTATTTTTTTTCCTGTAAATTCTCCCAATAGCAATGAGAATTATTGACTTCTCAAAAACCAAATACTTTTTTAAACAAATCATCAAGGGCATTTTAAATACCAGATAAGAAAAATCGCAATAAATTTTTTTACAAAAATAATTCGTGTTTTACTTTTTATAGCCATTTTATAATAGTTGATTAAAATGATTTTAAAATTTTGTGATTAATTAATCAATTTACCCGATTTTTTTCTTTTCTTTCCGATGCTTAAAAAAATATCTGCAGATTTTGAAATTACACCATTGAATAATGTCAATATAGATTGATTGATTTTAATAAGACATATTCGTTTTATTGAAAATAATCAAATTTTTATAAATAGGTCGTGAAAATTATTACATCAAAAGTTCTTTTCTAATTAAGTAGTTCATTTTTGAGGGCAATTAACTCAGGATAATGATCGTTCTATAAGAATAAGAAAAACATTTCCTAAAGGCTTTTTTTTTTTTTTTTTTTTTTCCTTTCAAATTTTTCCTTCAAAGAACATTAATTCATTCTTATTCCTGGCATTTTAAAAAATGATTTCTTTTAGAATGTGAGCATGTAACATGTTTTGTTGACATTTCATCACAAATCTTAAATTTTCATTATTGAACAATTTTTTTAGATGTTTAGAAGGGGCTTTTATAAGTATAACTGATTCATTATCTTTATAATATTGTCAAAATTTGATCAGGAATTTAAAATTGTACAGAGTTATTTGACATTTTTATATTTGTTTATAAAATTTTTTATTTCAACTGTGTTTAACAAAAAGTTATTTATTTTATTTTAAGATTTTATAATATTTTAACTAATTTTTACTTAAAAATAATTACCCTTCACTTTTTTGTACATCTTCAGATTCTGGGATCACAAGATGTTTGTTCTCTGTTGAAAAACGTTTCAGATTTAAAAAAAAACTTCGGTGTTTCTAAAATCTCTGTTATTTCACTTATCTACAGTACCCTCTTTCATTCACGATTCAAAAAGTGTGTTCTTTGTGCATGCACAGCAGAAGTATTATGAACTGGGGGTAAACAAATCTTCCAGAATTTTTATCAGTCTCTGATGATAGACATATTGGCTTTCCATGTGGTAACCCTGAACATTGAAAACTCTAAAAGAAAGTAAATTAGATTTTTGGTGGATTTGAATTATATATGCAGAAGTAAATGAATGAGTGATTTAATTTATTCGTTGAAAAATAGTTGGGGTGCTGTATTTGCTTCTTGTATATACATGAATAGCCTTTGTTTAATCCAAACTTTTTTAACTCTTGCATATTTTTTTTTTTTTTTTTTTCATTTTTCAACGAGCATTTTGAAAAATTTGAAGATTCTTTGTTGATTGTGCTTTTATTAAAATTTCCCCCCTTTTTTAGCTCCAGTACCACCGAGAGATTGCATCATTGTTCCAAGATTGTATAATAACCTTCTCTCTCCTTCCATGTTCTCAAAAGACGTGTTTATACCAACAATGTTGAGGCCAGAGATGACTGGTGCAGTTGAAGAATTTAAACAAAAAATATATTACAGT
Organism: Argiope bruennichi; assembly: GCF_947563725.1. Taxonomy (NCBI): domain Eukaryota; kingdom Metazoa; phylum Arthropoda; class Arachnida; order Araneae; family Araneidae; genus Argiope; species Argiope bruennichi. The sequence continues at coordinate 33,198,853 of NC_079162.1, read as the reverse complement.
CTAACGACTGGAGAGCCTGTCAGAAGAAAGAGCTATAAAAGGTTCAAATGCATCTCAAAAGAGGAAACTAGTCAGTTGAGGGAAGAACCAGGAACAAGCACACAAGGAATAACTTACCAAATGTCTGCACAACCAGGAACCAGTTCACAGGGCATGACTGGTCACATGAATGAACAACCAGGAACTAGTGACATGAATGAACAACCAGGAACTAGTGACATGAATGAACAATTAGGAACTAGTGACATGAATGAACAACCAGGAACTAGTTCACAGGGCATGACTAGTGACATGAATGAACAACCAGGAACTAGTTCACAGGGCATGCCTAGTCACATGAATGAAAGGCCAGGAACCAGTTCAGAGGGAATAGCTAGTCAAATGGCTGGAAGACTTGAAACCAGCTCACCGGAAATCGAAGAAATTGAACACCCAAAACCCTGCGTAAAGAGTAGCGTCAATCCTGGAAATTTCGGCATACCTGAACCTGTAAATGAAATAGATATGTACCATTGTAGTATCCATTATGGTCCATTTCAGTACGTTAAATTTATTTTTTCAACATTACTTTGTGTGTGTGTGTGTGTGTGTTTGTGTGTGTGTGTGTTCAGAGTTCATTAATAAATATGATACATAGTGTTTTCATTAGATTTATACCTAATTTGGCTACAGAATCTTATATAACTTTCTGAATAATAAGCTCTTATTTCAACTTTCATTTACTAAAATATATTAAAAACATTAAATTTAAAAATACTGAATATTCATTAGGAAATAAGTGACAAGAAAAGAAGATAATTTTTATTTAAAATGATTGCGTGACTGCTGTTAAATATTGAACTAGCTGGAATGTTAACATAAAAGTTTATGAGAAAAGTATAAAGCGGTTGAAGCTGTAACTTTTTAGAAAACGAAACGTGCCGTGATTTAAAGGCAGTATTATGTTTCCCCTTTGCGTACAATATTTGATGTTTATCTCCTCAAACATCCTGTGTTCAGAATGTATAAAAATCCGCAACTTTACGTTTATAAAACTTTGTATGTTTCTCACTTGTTTGCATTACAGTAGGTAATTCGAGTAGAGAAAAAATCAAAGTATAATAATCACATTGTTAAGAGCTTGAAATGTTTCGAGTAACAATGACATCACGTGAAAAAGGGAGGGGGGAGGGTAAGTTGAAATTTTTTTATGATCTTAAAAGACAAATAGAGGATGCAAACATAAATTCATGTTAGCTTACTTATTTCTCTAGAAAGCAAAAATTTTATTTTTTTTAAATCTAAAATAAATGTTTATTAATACAATCATACAATACTAATTATTAAAATTTTATTATATCATGCAGTGAAAATAGGTTTGTTGCAAAAAATGCATTTTTGAATGATGTTATGTTCCATTACTTCATTATTTATACTTTCAGAATATATTTTCAGTAGGTAACGGATTTCCTGAAAAATTCATTCCAAATAGAAATCATTCTACATTTTATTTTTTTTAAAACAGGTTTTTTACAAACCTTTCTAATTTGAGGACAGACGGAATATTTTCCTAGATAGTTTAAAACTTTATACTGTGGATTTTTGGTGAAGACATAGAACAATGCTCCATTTTTGATTGAAACTTTTGAGAAATTCTTCATTAACCCTTACTTGTACTTCCCTTCATTGACCCTTACTTATACTACCTTTTTACAAAACTACTTTTACCTTTTTTACCAATGTTATCTGTTTTGTTGCTGCTTTAGGAATATTTAGATTTTTTTACTCTTTTTTGCCAATTTTAAATGAATTTGTTTCACATAGAATGACATTTTGCATTTTTATCATCTTTGTTCTATTTACCTCTTTTTGTGTATGTTTTCGAACTTGGATCAAAATCTTGTACTCCTTATGTTATATCGTATAATCGTCGTAGAACTTTTATAAGGGCCAAAATATTATTTAAACTACTTCTCTGAAGTTTTTACTTTCCGCACTGGTATAAAAAACCCATACGAGATCTCTACGCTCATAGTGAACTATGGAGTCATAGCGTCGTCTGTCTTTTTCTTTCACTTCTAGTGTTCGCTGTCTCGCAGAATGTCTTAACTCTTCGGCTCTCTATACCAATTTAGTAGTATTATAAACTTCGATTTCTTCAATTGGTAATATGATCGTCAAACGTTATCTCAACTTCACGATCGTGGATCCAGCAGTGTCTTGCTTGGCGGTATTATTTGCAAAAGTAAAGGAGGTTAATATTTCATCTCAATCTTTCTGTTCGATTCCGACGTATAACGACAGTAGGTCTGCTAACGTCTTAGTCTATCAGTTTGGAGATGATATACAATCGTCATTCTTTAGGGAACATTGCAGAAATGATTAAGTTCAAAAATTAGTTTTGATAGGAATATAATAATTGTTCCCTGAATATAATAATTATTCTTGGGTCTCCATGCTTTAAAATAATGCCTTCCAGTAGAAATTTGGCTTTTGCTGGAATTTCAACCGTACGCAAGGCCTTCGTGATCACGTAGCACGTCAGATAGCAGTACAAACAACGATCGATTTGTTCCCCTTCAAGGATTTTGAGAATTAATCGTCTAATTCTATGGAATATTCTATTGCAGGAGGATTAGATACTAATTGATGTGCTGATTGTGAAAAAATGCTTTTCTCCGTTGGCATTCTTGGCAATGCATTACATACCGACTGATACTGCGATTGAAAACTGGTCAATAAAACCGTTTCCTTATTCTGTCGTATATAAAAGCAAATCTCAATCGTCTGGTCTATGGTGCGTTCTGAAAACATAGGAACATGTTCTTGCGAAGATGTTTAGGAACAAGTGGCAACCACGTCCTTTTTTTTCGGGTCAAACTTCTTTTTACATAGGACCCCACTAACTTAGTCGTAATGGGTTTTGTCTAATCTTTCTTTCGATGGTGTGATTTTCTTGAAGTCTCGGTCCTTCTGTTCCTTGGCGATATCTATAAACAAGTAAAGACGCTCCCCTCCTCCGAAGAGACATTTTTTTTTTTCCTTTACTGGAGTACGAGAAAAGCTATCTGCGTCTTTATTCTTCTTACCACTTTTATACACAATAGCAATGTTTTCATTCTTGGAGGCTTAAAGCCGATCTCGCAAGTCTTCTGGAGGGGATCATTAATTAACTAACACCGAGAATGATAGTCTATAACAATAATAAATGTCTTTCCGAAAAGGTATATGTAAAATTTGTGTATTGCCCATACGGCTGCATGACATTCCCTTTCAGTTGTAGAATAATTCTTTGCTTTCGTAAGCATCCGTGATGCATAGGCAATAGCGTTCTCCTTTCGAACTGCTTTTGAGCGAGGACTGCTCCGATTCCATAACCACTTGCATCTGTATGTAGTGCCGTGGGAACTTTCTCATCATAAAGCCCTAAATTGGGATCAAAAGTAAGCGCTTACTTCAATTTATGAAAAAAATTTGATTATTCGGAACTCCAACGAAATTTAAAGTCCCTCCTCAGCAGCTTCTGTAGTGCTTGAGCTTTGTAGCAAAAGTCTAATGAAAACGACAATTGCAGGTACAGAGTCCTAAAAATCTTCTGACATCGTGTTAATTTTTCTGAGTTGGAAAGGAACTTGCATCTTTTGCCTTGTCGAACGCCTCCTTCTCACCCACGATTGCCTAAAATTTTAAATTCTTCGACAGCAAGAGCACATTTTCTTGAATTTAAACTGAGTCCAGCTTTTAGGATGCAGTTCAGATATATACTATATTTGTTCAAATGTTTTTTGAAAGTTTCGGAGAACGTCAAAATGTTGTTCAAATAGCAGAGACACATCACCCATTTTAAATGGCGTATCATATTGTCCATCATTCTTCATTTCTAATGTGGTGGGCGCACTGCATAAACCTAATGGCATAAATTTAAACTCATACTGCCCTTATGGGGTGACAAACGCTGTCTTTTCACGACTGACTTCATCTGCCTCGATTTGCGAATACTCATTTCGGATACCATGGTTTAAAAATATTTAGCACTCTTTAAACAATCTATAGTGTCATTTACGCTAAGAAGATGGTACACATCATTGTTAGCGATTCGATTGAGGTAGCATAAAAAATTGTGATTCGATTGAGGTTCACGTAAAAGCATCAATTCCTTTCTTCCTTACTAGGACAACAGGAGACGACCCAGAACTCACAGGCAGCTGAAATATGTCACTATCTAGCATTTTATCGATTTCTTCAGGAATTATTCGATGTTCAGTTGGCGACAATGCATGTTCTTTGATTCATAGGTACATGACCAATAGTATTTATGCGATTATTAACAATTCCTTTCAAGAATTTGAATTTTTTTTTATTGTTCAGAAACGTACGAAAATTTTTCAAGTATTCCAAGTATCTTCTTGTTTGCTCCAAAATGAGTTTAGGAGGTAACACGCTTAAATAATCGAAAAAATGGCAATCCTACTTTACCTGAAATGTGCTATTGGACTCTGTGATAGTTATTGTATTCACACAGTCTTTGTGCAGAATTGTTGCATTACCTACGGACATACCTTTGAGAACAATTAGAACTGTAACTTGTCCATTAGCTTATAATTCCCCTTTTCTTCTTTTTAAGATTATTACAGTAGCCGTTATTACAATTTCTTTCATCTAAGAGAAACATTTTATTTCTATTCATCATAATGATCAGGTACTTTATAGTCGTCGGTATTATCCAGTGTCCAGATTTGAGTATTTTGATACAACTTGGAAAATCTTCAAATGTCAATTGATATTTTCCACAATCTATGACACCTTAGGTTGCTTCAAGATGATATCGTGGCTACATTTCAGCAACACAGTGCATTTAAATTCAGCCCTTAATTTTAAGACGAAGTACACTTTTCTCCAGCGGCACATAATTTCCAGTGTCTACTTTCAAGACGAATTTTTCTTTGACTTGAAACATGGTTTTGTAAGATGACATCTGTACAGTTCTGAAATGACGGAGGAAGATGCCACGGAGTTCACAAGACCATGAACTAAATGATTATCGACAATAACCTCCAGCTGATTTTTAAACTACTTCGCTCCAGGTGGAGGTTTCCGTCATTGGTGATTTCGCCCCCAAAGGAGGTCGCTGTTTTTAGTTTTCCTCGTTGTATCAGCTGGGTGAAGAACAAGAAATGGAACGCCGATAAAATGGTAATGGACCGATAGGTGATGGTATTGGGGGTGGTGATCGCCCTCGTGTAGGGCTCGACTAGATGTTTCTAGTGGCTAATCGGCTATAGACAGCAGGGTCTTCCATTTCGATTCTTGATTCATTATCATTTCTTCTGTGGGACAGGTTAGAGTCAAAGATGGCTCGCCTCTTTCTATAATATGGAACTACATGTCTTGTACGGCAACAATGGCAGTATTCTAGTTTATTTTCTGCAGTTCATTATGAATAAGTTGCTATGGTTTCAGGTTCCTTAATAGTTCTCTTCGTCTTTGCGATGGTGGGAAAATGCTTTGATAATCATGGTCATGGATGAATTTCAGTCGTGTGAGAGGTAATAGAGCCCCTTGCATTTCTTCTGGAACAAAAGTTTCGATGGATTTAAGCTGTGTTTCAGACTTTTCGTTGTTCGGCGTTGTATACATTGGATCTCTTCCGATTTATTTTTCGAATAAGGTTATTAAAATCCATTTCTTCCCTGACAGAGGACATTCTGATGGCATCAGGTAATGATCGAATTTCTTTCGGCTTACAAGCTTCTCTTTCATTTCTTCGATATACTAATTCCAGTAAATGAAGCCCTTCTTCGCCGTTATTTCTTTTGTTAAAAGAGCTTGGTAAAAGTCTTCTGAAAAACCTTTAATGAGGTGGAATACTTTTTATCTTCCGTTATTTGAGAATTTATTTCATGACAGTGTCTCATCACATTTTGAATGCACGATTGAGTGCTTTTATCGATTCATTTCATTTCAAATTCAACTCCCGATTTCAATTCTTTTTCGGCTTCTATCCCAGCACGTCTGCTGTCTCCATATGTTCTGATCAATTCTTATTTAAATTTGTCTTGATCCCAAAATGTGATCAGTTCATTTCTTTCGAATCAATATCGATATATACTTCAAGGAAGAAATATACGTTTGACAGTCATAAGAATTCATGCCATTTGTTGTATTTAACGACTCGGTCATATTCTTTAAGTCACTTGTTTGAGCCTTGGCCAGCTTCCGCACGAAATACAGATGGGTTTCTATATTATAGCATTGGAGAAGTCATAACGACAGACTCCTCCGTTTCCGCATCCATAACCATTTCTTCCGATATCTTTGTCTTTGAGGACGGTATATAGAGTCTTTATTTAGGTAGGGTATCCTGAAGTCGACCACTTCTTCTGGGAGCAGTATCTGATTCCAAGATGAGTAGCATCACGACGTTTCCATCAAACTGTTTCTTGATGTAATTGGTACATAGAATTGAGGACATCTGTTTCTTAATGTAATGGGTAGATAGAATTGAGGACGTAATCTGATTTTTTAACGCAACTTATAAAACTTTTACCATATACACTTAGATGAGAACTAACCAGAATGAAGGTAGACAGGTTTAAATATCATCATGGATTGTTCTAGGAAAGTATTCCGGAAGAGTAAAAATATTAGAGTACTTTCAATGATAAACTAGAACTCCTAGAGCTAGTAATAGAAAAAAGTTTTGAATAAAAACTTTTATAATAATTTTTTCTTCCGGAGTTGAACCTAAAACCTCTCAGTCTTCAGTCAGGTGGTATATCTAAGCTTCATCCGGGCCTGGAAATTTGTTAGCAATATAATATTTTTCATTTCATTAAAGCAGATTAAGTAAAAACAGGTTACATTTCCATGCATTTCATATAAGACAGTTTTGCATTTGTAGCATAATTTCTGAGATTTATATATATTTTAAAAGTCATGTTACGATTCACGAAGTCCTTCCCCCAATGGTATTAGCTCTATTCTTTTGTTTTCAAATGAAAAAGATTTATGTTCAGTTGCAACGCTTTCAAACTTATGTGACTTTTTTGTTGAATCATGAAATATTTCGGTCCTCAAGTTTTTCAAAAGTATTGTTTAACTAGAAAATAGTACTAATTATGTAATTATTTTAAAAGCTATTAAAATGAGCTAAAATTCATCTCTGCATATTTTGTACAACTGACTTACATTTATTTGTTGAACATATCGAAAATTTTTACTCGTTTTAAGCTTCTATTAGTTGCTAGATGAAGCTCTGATAATTTTATTCCTCATTTCGGCATTTTAATTAGCTAAATTTTTACTATACCAGAAATCTTGTTGCGTTTCAGTTGAAAGTGAAGTTTGTGTCCTTTTATACTGTATTTATTGAAATTCCAAATACTGCAAATTATTAGTTGAATATATTCAAAACATTACATTTTAATAAAAATATATTTTAGAATGTTTTAACAATTTTGTGAATTATTCGCAAAATTGTACCATATTGTAGTTTCTTAATGTTCTTAGATTATCATTTTAATACATAGAATTTATCTCAGTTTATGAATTGTAGGTAATCGAGGCTTTCATATTTCATATTGTAGGATTCAAGCCGCTGCCATGAATGAGCAGAATACTCATTTTGCATGTGGTTATGAAAATGATATTGAAATATTTGAGTTAGACCTCGAAAAGCAGAAATCAGGAAAATATACCGGTTGTACAGCTCGTCTCCGATTAGAGGAAACAAATGTCCCAAACCTCGTGCAGTATATAACCCAAACCCATCTTGCTCCGAATAGGTAAGTTTGTCTTATAAGTTGTATAAAAATCTTTCTCGCTCTCTGTATATTTCAGAAAGTTTATTTTGTGTAAATTCAGCATTTTATTAAGTGCAAATTTATAATTGCTTTTATTTAAAATTTTAAAATGAAACACAATTAAGTTATCTTCATATAAAGCTGAAAATATTTTATAATTTTAATACTGATACTTTTAGCTGCATAGTTATATTTTTATGATTTGTCAATAGAGAAAGTGCTGATAGCTTATGTATTTTAGGATTATTTTATGTTTTGTGGAAGTATTGAGGTGACCTTTGTTCATTATCTGACTCCAATAGTTTAAATTTTAAATTATCCAAATCGTGTTTAATTGTTTATACTTCCTAATACGTGGACTTTAAATTTTCAGTGAACTTCATATAAAATTTTTGTATTCGTGTAGTAAATATCTGCATTTTAACCCTTAACTGGGGAGGTGCGGTCTACGAGACCGCATTTCATTTACACTCAAATTAAATTTTCTAATAAATGTATTAGTATGAAAAACTGTCAATATATTTTGCAGATATTTTTCTTGAAATATGGATATGTTTTAGAAATTTTTCAAAATATATTATCATTGAAAAAGTAAATGCGTTGGAATATACATTTTCTTCTCAGATTACATGTTGCAATAAATAATATTCTTGAAAAAACATATTACTTTTTACATCATATTTATTTTTACAGTATATGAAGGTAGACAATCGAAGACAATGTAATGTAAAATTCAACAATTATATGAAAAATAAAAAAAAATTGACAATGGGTAAAATTGGCCCTTTTTTTATCGGCATTTGTGACTTTCATAGCACGGTTTTCCAGGGCATTTTAAACATACAGGTTAAGAACTAGTATAAAAATCAACATATAAATTCTGTATATATATCTCTTGGTATATTCAAATATTTTATAAATTTTTCAAAATACATTATCACTAGAAAAATTAATTATGTTTGAACATACATATCAGAATCAGTTGAATGCGAACTTTCATCGAAAAACTCTTCTGTACAATTCTCCTTATCACTAAAATCACTTTCTGCTTCATTTAAAAGTGTCTGGAGCACTGCTTTTTAACAGGATCAGTAAATTGGATGATATTTCGGGGCCAAAGTTTTAGCGCCATCTGCTAAGCCTTGTTTATCACTGGGACAGTAACAGGGAGGTGCGGTCTTAGAGACATCGCTTAAAGAAATAACTGAATTATTTTAAAAAGCATCCGGTGAAATCGGTTGTTAAAGTGCACGTGTATTGAAGGTCACAAAACAGGAAACTACCGAGTCAATCCATTCAATTGAACTAAAAATAGAATAGGGGGGACCGAAAATCCATCACTAACGGTCTCACAGACCGCACGTCCCAGTTAAGGGTTAAAAAGCAGTAACTAAATAACAACAGGAAGCTCAATTCAGAAATCGATTATCTGATCTTTCAGTCAAAGCTGTTAATAATTAACAGTCTTGACAATTAAAAACATGTGTAGTGAATATCCGGGTGATATTAAGGAAACAGAATAGGCATTATTAATAGAAGAAGGAATTTTTACGATTTTCTTGTGATTTGAACAGAAGCTGTTAAGGTGCTTCACAGGAATTACGCTGCTAACAAAAATGAGAAATATTTCAAATTGGATATGAAGGGATAAAAAAAAAGTATTTCATTTTTAAAAAATTTATCAGACAAGAATATCGCTTACATTTCGTTTGTTGTTTTACGAATATCTTTGGTTCTTTAATTCAGAAATCAATTATTTCTTACATATATTTATCTGTACCTAGTTATGTGAAATATCCCCTAATTTTTGTCAGTAGTGTACTTGCACAGTTAATTATAATGATAATGCTTTAATCTGGTGAAAATTATAATTATTAAATATAATGGATTTCTCGTTATTATAGGAGATTGATTATGGAGCTAAAATACAATAAAGAATGTTATAAATAAAATAGATGTAGTACTCAATTGCTTTGTCTACATCCTGTATTTACTTGTTTTGTTTTGGACTTTCTTCAGTCTTACCCTCTCCATCTCTTTCTGTTTACTTCTGTGTCCTTTGATAGTAAAGAAAAAAGTTCTTCATGAGAAGTTGTTTCTGCTGTATTTACTAATTGCTTCTTATGGACAGGTGAAAATCTCTTGTTAAGCATGCATATAGGGGGGCGATACAGTGGTTTTTAGTGTATCGATTTGGCAAGTAACTACAAAGACGATTTCCGCACAAGCGTTGGAGGCAGTCTCCTCTTGCCTTAGGACCATTATTCCAATTTCTTACCCTATTTTAAATAAATTCCTATCCTATTTCAAGTATGGATGAAATATTATTGGCTGACATAGCTATGAACTCTAAAAAGAGATGGTGATATTATTTTAGGCGAACTTCAAATTTCTGTCGGTTCTTGTTGCTTGGACTTCGCAATTTGGTGGAAAGGAGGACATTGTCTCGACTTTTCCTAATTCTTGGGCCTGATACATCCTAAATGAATATATGAGGTTTCGATTAGCCTTAATCTAAATTTCTAATCGTAGCGATTATTTATTTTGTTATTGAACATTTCGTAAAAAAAATACTGTAATTCAAAACGACGGTGGATTTCCAATTAGGTAACAAGTTAGGACTAAGCATCTGAAGGGTGTTAATGTAAGTAGATGGATTAAAAAATTTTCTTAACCTAATTGACAAACAAATAAATGTGCAAAAAATTCAAATTCTGTGGTAACCACAGAATTTGAATTTTTTGCACATTTATTTGTTGCACTTTTAGCACTTTTTAAAGTATCAGTGGGGCAGGTATAATCTGTTTTTTCACAATTTCCACTTTGTTATTAAAAATTTATAGACGCTAAGCATCTGCTTGAGTAAAATCGTGTGCAGACATGGGCACAGCCGTAATTCATAACTAATAAAAAAATTAGCAGTTTCACAAAGTTACTAAAAAAATTCACCTAAAATAAATCTTAATATGCTGATTAAGTTAAATATGTGTTTTAATGTGCAAAACTAAACTGGCAAATTTATTAAAAGAGGGACCGCACACGTGCACTGCTGAAGGGTTAAATCCACCACTGATTTAAAAATTCAAAGATTCTGTAAAAAATGTTATTTCTATTTGCCACTTTATATTTTTAAGAATTCCCTTTCGTAGAAGTGTCAAACAGCGTTTAATGACAAAGCAAACTCGGTTGAGTCTCGAAATTTGAATACGTAAGCTTGAGAAGCATGAATTGCCTTACTTTAAAAAAAAATAAAAAAAAAAAAAAAATCCGTAAATCAACAGGTCATTTCAGACAATTTTCTTCGAGACTTGCATCACATTTTAAACATCTCGTATTCGAAAAGCGCAAGTCTGTGAGCATGACGGGGTGAAAGGTATGAATTTTTGTATGGGATATTTATATAAAAATTATACGTTTTTATAAAATTTTGTGCGAAAATCCGTCATCGCGAAGCCTATTTACCTGTCCACCCGTGAACATGTAAACACGAAAAGTCGTAAAAGTTTCGAGCTAGTAATATTGAAATATTTGAAATTTGCTATGCAATATTTTCTTAGCAGACTTTTTTTTTTATTTGAGCAAAATTTTAAAGCACGTGTGATGCAGGAGGGTATATCTGGTAAAAATTTCAGATCGCATTATTTTTCGAAAACTCGGAATAATATGGAGGTAAAGTCTTTCTATTTGGATTCACGAGGAGAGAAAAAAAATTGCGTATTCTAACAATGTTGATTACAACTTCAAATGGTTGTTGTATCATTGTTATTCAGAAGTGACGAAAGCGATTTGCCGATGTCCTAAAACACACACCATTACGGTCTCAAACACTGCTTTTTAATATATTTCAAAAAGCAATTGTCGCATGAGTAACTTTCTTTCTTTCAAAATTTTACATATATAAATCATTTGAAATTGTAGAACGCCTTTAGAATAGGATTTTTTTGGGGCAGATAGAGTAGAATCTATAGGCATCTTCCTATGATTTTTTTCTCGAAAGTTAATGTAGTCTGAAATTTTTGCTAAATATTAACTCTTGTATAAACATGCTTAGGTGGAATTATAAGAATTTTGCTCGAGTTAAAAAAAAAAAAAAAGAATACACATGCTTGTATGAAATACAAAGTAAGTTCAGTGGTGTGGAACCGTTTAAAAAATGTCATAGAATATACACTTTGTCAATAATAAAGAATATTTTCCCTACAAATGGGGAGAAAAAATCGTTATAGATGCAGTAAGTAACAATGTAAGAGTTTCCTGCCAATCAAATAACTGCAAAATTGGATATAAGCATAAAAGTAAAGTTAAAAGCGAAAATAAGTTCACTCGTAGTTCATCTTATTTTCTTGACATCAGTAGAATTTAGATAAGAAGGACCTCAAAATAATTTAGCGCCTGTACCCTCAGATGATGCCTTTGAGCCTTATCTGAGTTTGAAGTTTGTGGTCAATTAACGTCTCTCTCTCTCTCTCTCTCTCTATATATATATATATATATATATATATATATATATATATAAATCTCATCAGGTTTTTCCGAATTAGATCCACATTTTCTGATCCTTTTTGTTCAACTGACAGATATTTGTTCCTCAGGCTAGCATTTCAAGTGCTACTCTTTTTACCATCCATACGTTTCGAATTCTTAAAATATCCATAATCAGTTCCATGCACATTATATTCTAATGATTTAGAAATTATATACGAAGGATGAACTGAGATTAACTTAAAGACAGCTAAAACTGTTCTGAACATCTTGTCAAATAGTACGACTAGCATAGACGCACAATTTTATTAAAAATTGATCCATTTTTGTCCAAAGCAATCTCTATCCTGAACTTGAAATTTATACCCGCTATAAGAGTAGTGGTAGAGTCTGACCGACAGTGGATCATCCGATGGAGGTGGGGGGGGTACGGTTTTCTCAACGGTGGCCACGATTCTGTAAGTGGGAAGGGATGCAATGATGCCCTTTTTGCTAGATATTTAGTTAATTTTAGTTGAATATCCTTTTGCACGAATGGATATAAAAATATTATCAAGATTTAAAGAGCATTTTTTTTCTGTAACTTGTTATTATGATTGCAAACATTTCAAAAGAAATAATTGCAGCCATAACTGATAAAGTTAACCACAAATCACATAAATCTGTTTCCTCAATTAGACTTATTTTAAATTTGACTTAGACAATCAAAACACAAAAATAGGATCCGCCATTCAAATTATAAATCTTTTAATTTAACTTTCGTTATTTGTATTCCTCAGCAACTTTTAATGTTTTTCAACAATATTTAATGAGCGATTTATTTACACTTTTCTTTGTACATTTATTACAGAGTTTACCATGTAAGATTATTGGAGCAGATGCGATATATTTAAATGTAGGAAAATCATTTAATTTTAACATTTACAAATAGATATTGCAGTTCATCCAATGGTACCTTTCACATTACAAGAGAAACAAATAAGATTTTTAAACTAAAATAAATATATTATTACAAGACAATCATAATCGCAAATTGGCAAAGTTTGTTATGTTTTATTGGAAAATATTGTCTCGTAGATGAACTTAGCTAGACGAACTTGTAAGATAAGCAAGAATGAAAATATAGTTATCTTAACTTGATATTTTATATCATGCAGAACTTAAACACAATCTCGTTATAAATAGTAGAAGAAATTTCTAAAGATACAGTTAACAACTATAATTACAGTTAATTATCTGAATAAATAATTTAGAAGAAAGAAACGAAAGGCAGCATAAAAAAAATAAATAAATAAAACATTTACGCATTTTTTCTGCAGCCAAATTTGAGTCGATGAACTGTCACATCCGACTGTGCCTCGGAAGCTTATTGTGTTGCCAATTGTACCATAGTTTCACATTCGAAGTTTCGCTACATATTCCCTTTCTTAGAAGAAATCTAAGAAATTCTGTTTTGGCTTCTGTTCTGTTTTGGCTTCTGAGTTATTCTGTTTTGGCTTCTCGTAACAAGTCTCCTGTTAATGATATGCTGTACTACGATATCAAGTTAGATCAAGATCAATCATCTTTGGATCAAAGAAGGATTTCAATATCAGTGCTTGTATTACGTGTTTCTGACTTCGTCGTCTCCTAATCACTTCCGAACCTTGTACTCGTTCATGTCAGATAGGCCTCGAGTTTTTCTGTAAAGACCGAATTAACGTCTAAAGAGCTTTTGAGAAAGTCCAATTTTTCTTACTGGAGTAAAGACTCAAACTAATTCGCCTACATTGTAATTGATTGGTTTGTGCCTCTTGTGATATTGTCGTTTATAAGCTGCTTGAGCTTTCAGGATGTATAATTCCGCAAGTTGTCTTGCTTCCTCCATCCACTCTAGTGACCAACTGTGGTATATAATTATCGTCATGATTTTCTGTGTCGTATGGTAGAATTACGTCCAAAGGAGTCTCGATATCTTTGTCATGAGTGACAAATAATAGATTAAATCCGGTAGTGTTTTGTTTCACTGTATTGTAGACGAACAAGTAGTAGGATGATATCTTAGTTTCTTTGTTCGACGTCTATTTAAGTAGACAGTATGTTTGCCAATGTTTTACTTCACCTTTCGGTCAAACCATTGGTTTATGGGTGGTAGGGAGGTCGTTAGAAGACGAGACGTCTGGCAAAACTGATTGTTGTCTTTTACAAGATTCCATAAGAAGAGCGGTCACTTATGATTTCTCAAGGAGCATTGTGCTTCAGTGTGATTTTTTCATCTACAAATTTAGTAATTTCGGTGGTTTCAGAAGTCAGTAATGTTTTAGTAACTATGAATCTCATCAAGTAATCTGTAGAAACAATGATCCATTGGTTCCCTTTTCGGAAAACTAGAAAGCTCCAAGAAGATCTATTCCAATTTCGACAAAAGGTATGTCACGGATTTTTATAATGCGAAGTTGTTCCAATGAAGTTGAGGTGGAGATTTCAGTTTTAGGCATTATCTTCAGTGTGACACATATCAGCATACGCTCCTATATAATCTTGGTCAATATTACTTTCTTAATTTGTCCTACCTTTTGGCAAATTCTGAGATGACCGGCAGTTGGGTCATCATAAAGACTCTTTAAGATATCATGATATTATTGTGTCGGTACCACTAAGAGCCATTGTTGTCCCATAGAATTATTTGATAGCTTTAGTAACTGTCACCTTTCTCGAAAGCTTTAATTTAGGATCAAATGCTTATTTTTAGTAGCTCTTTTCTGTAATTTGTGATAGCTGTAAGGGAAGAGATTTTATCACAACGCTCGAATTCCTTCGAAAAGAACCTTTTTTGACAATTAATGAACATCGGAATATTTACCGCCGCTCTTATAAGCAATATTGATGCAATTTCTGCATAATCTAAATTGCATAACTTTAAATTTATAGAGATAATCTAATGTCATATATACAGTCTTTTCCCCTGTCTTTGTCGTCAACTTCTGTTTGCCAGTAACCTGATTTTAAATCCATCAGAGAAAAAAAATTCACCGGCTAAGCAGTCTAAAACGTTATCGGTATGTGACAGCGTATAGAAATCTTTCTTGGTTAATTTTTTTAGCCTTCTATAATCGATCCAAAAGCGCCATTCGACAATCTTCTTTTTCTAAGCACGACTGAAGATGACCATGTGCTTTATGGCTGTATCACGTCTTGTTTCACCATCCGTTGCACTTCGTCTTCAATCGCACGTCTCTTTGTAGTTAATGTACGATAAGGTATCTGCTTGATTTGGGTGGCAGCCTTGCGTTTGGATTTCCTCGATTTTCTATTAGTGTCAAAATGTAACCAAATTCTTTCAATAAATTCAATAGCAATTGTCTCTCCATAGAAGCTAACAGCGCCGAAGACTCAATTCCTCGATTTCAATTTTCCTCGAGATATTCTTCTCCTTGCCTTCTGTCTCTTAAAACATTCTCGATCTTCCCCTTTGTTGAAACAAATTGCTTCATTTTCTATAGTCTTCAAGCAAGCTATGTTTATTCCTTTAGAAATTAGTTGGATTTCTTGACTCATTTCTTGACTTGATTTCCTTTACTTATTTGGCTTCAATTAGGAAATTTGTCGCGACAAGCAGGAGGAAATCAGATTTTTGTGATGCTAATCTCTCTGAAAGAATTTCTGTAAATTGAAACTCTTTACTTCCACAATCTATGGCAGCATCAGGAGCACTGAAAAGGTTCCATCCAAGTATCATTTGATGATTGCACTGAGGAAACACTAGAAATTCAAACGGCTTCATTGTTTCACTTCATTTTGAGGCAGCTCAGGTCGTTGCTTTAAGTTTTGATTCAGTCTCTGTAGGGACATTCAAATGTCAGCGTAATTCTTCTGATATAACGGAGTAATCGGTACCCAAATCAACGAGGGTTTTTATCCACTATACATTTACTGTGATTTAGATGATATTTCATTTTAACTTAGTTTTTATATACGTCGGAGAATTTTTTTCCCCCCTATTTGCGGCTTCACCTCCAGCACAGGTCGCTTCAGTTAGTTTTCCTCATTAGATCGACGAGGAGAACGGCTGGAGCTGCGTTAAGGTGACTGTGATTGTTGGCGGTAGTAGAACAGCAAGGGTAAGGTGAATTGCTTCTGAAAGTAGAGGAAGCCGGCTGCACGTAATTTTAAATACGGCTGTTCGGCGTCTGTATTATCTAATCAGGAATTGAATCTTTATGTGGCTCTTGCAACTGTGAATATTTGGCGTCTCTTCCTACAATATCTTAAAACGTACCCTCAAGGGATGGCTAAATTTAGGAGAGTAAGGGTGTCCCAATCCCGAGGCACTCTGCGATCTTTTCTCTTCTTTTACAGGACCTTCCACTCGAGTGAAACTTGAAACCTCATTCTGAAGGGTAAATATATTTTTTGTCCATGTTTCGTGGTATGTATTTAGTCGTGGGCCCAAAATGCATCAAGGCGTCTAATTGTAGAGATGCGGAGTGGATGGTGACTACCAGTCGAGTTTTAGTGGCAGAGCAGAATGAGAGACTTAGCTGCAGGAGCATATAGGGACATTTTAGAGCTACTCAGGCAGTTTATTAATGGTTTTGTATGAAGAAATTCATAGGTCATTTGTTTGGCAAGTATATTGTTCATGGAATTCTTGAACATAGTCCAATTTTTGATGGTGCCCTCATTGTTGATGAACTATTCTGGCGAGATAGAAAATAACGTTAGCCATGCACAACTGCTAATTCCAATGGTTATGGGTGGCGATTCATACACGTACACTACTGTAATTGTACGCATTCAATACACATTTGCAGATTGTTCATAAAAGTTTCCCTTCATTATTCCCTATGTTTCTGCAATTTATGTAATTGGATCACATGAAACGATTTTGAATTCTGTGTGAAGTTTACTTCCCTTACTTACAGAATGACTTCAAGAATTTTCATCAAAATAGAACTACCAATTTAAATTGCTTGCCAATTGGCCATAAAGGGTTTTTCTTTTTTTTTTTTCTTTTTCTTTTTTGCTTAGGAATGCTTTTATTATTATTATTGAAACGGTTGAACTAATCATTAGTAATTTCATTTGCTGATATGGTTGGCCATAATTTTTTGTCGTTGATCTACTAATTGAAAGATTCGAATTGGTACTTACAAAGAATAATTCTTTGCAAGTACCATTTTGAAACATTTTTAAATATGCCGACAATATTTTTTTTACAATGCGGCATCTTTGATTTCATCTTTGCTTTTCAAAGTTATAAATGAAGCAAGTCCATGTTTTTCAATAATTTCACTTTTGGAAACTTCTTTTTGTTATTCAAACCAAATTTACAGTTTTTTATTTTTATCATTCTATCAAAATAACACAACACTGACTGATTGGATTCTCTTTAAACTCTAAAAGCAATGTTTTAAAATTGTCATATGTCTGTAAAGAACGTTTCTGAAATTATTTGTCAGTTTGATAACTTAAGATAATGATTATGATTTAGAAGAATTTTAAGGGTTTTACTTTTGTTCTGTGCGACTTTTATCCAGAATATTGCAGTTATAAAAATTTAAAAAATCATTCTGGCTTACTTTTTGTCCTCATGAAAATTATTTGCCATTTATTGTATAATGTCACTTTTTTAATTTGTTGTTTTTTCTGGCAGTTTTATTTTTTGTTTATTTTTCTCTTATTAAATATCGTCAGTGATAATTCTCATTTTTTTGCTATATTTTCTTTAAATTATCGTTTCCTATCTTTCTATTTCAGATATAACCCGGTTCGTACTTTAACACAGCACGAAAGTCCAGTAACAGGATTAGCTTATGCACCTTCTGGTTTATTAATGTCTTGTTCTGAGGATGGCACAGGTAACTGATATCTTTCACTTCTTATTTGCACATGCAGTTATATTTTATAGTTTATAGTGGTTGTTCAGAAAGTAGTATTGTTGTCATTATTAACTGCTTTAGAAAGATAAACTTATTATTATATTTATCACTGAGTAATGAGGCTTATTTTTGAAAAAATTTTACCTATAAATAAAAAAAACGAATTCCAATTTTAGTTTTACTGAGACATATTATTATTAAATTACATGTAGTTATAATACACGCATTTATCATTAATATTTGTAGTTATTTCATGATATCGGACTTTTAAATTACATTAGTGAACTTACAACAGCAATCAAAGTGTAAATGTATGATTAAAACGTTTATTTTAAATATGTCAAATAATTGATCAAAACTGTTTGATAACTTATCACTATTTTTGAAATCAGCCTTAGTTTTTAAAAAGGAATAGCAAGTATAATATAAAAGTCAAATAATTTAAATTATTTAATACTTTTACTGAAATAAAAAAAATTTACTCGTATCTTAAAAAAGAATTATTATTATTTTTTTTTTTAGCTCGTGTATATAATTCGAGTCACAAGAATATTTTCGGAGTGCCAGATTATACAAACACTGCTACATATAACCACAGCGATTCAATAAACGATATAGCTGTGAGGTAAGTATTCTATTTTATATTTATATACTTTGTATGAGAAACTTTGATATGAAAAGAAAAGACTGAGTAAGGAAAAATTAAGTTTTACATTTTATATTCACAAATATATTTCTTGGTGCAGAATTATTTAAAAAAAAAAAAAAAACAGTTTTGATTACTTTTTTCTATCCTGAAATAATTTATTTCAATGCCCAGACTTTACAATTTGCTCAAATGTCTTGCACTACATAATCTTTCTTCTTGATAAGACACCTCATGTCTTTTCAACTTTTTTCATCTATGAAGTACATAAAGTTTTATCCATTTATCTTGGTTACATTTTCGAGTTCTTCCTCATATTCCCTTCGGCGACTGTTTTAAAGTGATACAATTTTACCTATTATTTTGCACATCATAGTCAACATCATGACTCTTGCGCCAGAAAAACTCAAACAAAGAAACAAATCCTGAAATAATTCGTTGTTATTCAAGAATAGTGTCGTGTCGACATTTTTTTTTAATATTTAATTTTTAAGTCTATACTATTTTTATATTTAATTTAAAAAATTATTTGGTATCTAAAAGATATTTTTTATTCATTAATTCAAATCAGAAAGACGAGTTTGGATATACGTTTCACGAAGTACTTTTAAGTGAATACTGATGACAAATTCAGAGCAAATATTTAAGATATTTTATATAAAGGAGCATTACAGCAATTTGAGCCTAAAAGTAATGATGTAATTTTTTTTTAAAAAAATAAACAGTATAATTTAAGTCTAATGCATTCAGAAAAGCTTTTGAAAAAGTAAGAAAGTGTTCACGTTTTTTTACTGAATACCTTGTAAATTCCTCGAGTAAATTAAGAGCCTTAAAGATTATTCATTAGTGTGGTGGTAACATCATAAGCCAGATAACAACTTCCGGACACGAGTGTACACTTTTGTCTAGTGGCTTTGTTACGCGTCTACGAACCCTAACGTTGCAAATTTGAACCTCAACTTGCACAATTAGTGATCACTGAGCAAACACAAGAGGCGTTAGTATTTAACTAGCGAAAACAATTCAAATAAACTTTTTTATATATAATTTTCCATTTTGACTAAAAATTAATCAAAATAAATTTTAATTATTGGTTTTACACTAAATATATAGTACTGGTCCAATAATAATAATGATTATCAAAGCGTTCGATAGTAAGTCGAAATGAAAACTAATGATTTATGGGTTCAAATGGTAGTTTCGTAAGAAAGTGTTATGTAGAAATGAATTTAAAGAATTTCAAAGGAAACTAAAATTTACTGCCATATAAAATTGCAAAAGTTAGGGGGGGGGGGGAAATGCAATTCCAAAATTTCTTGCTCATGTCTAGTACGCTTGTGTATAGCATAAGCACGCCACCCATCAACTAAACTGTTTAGTCGGAGAGAAATAGCACGGTGCGCTCAACTCAATTACTTCATTGTTGAAGTAATCTCATCTATGCGCCTGGCTTTATTTCACGCGTGCAGCGGTAGAAATCGGTACATTTGGGGAGGTTTCTGTCTGCAGAGAAAGGTTACCATTTTTTACTGTGTGTTCTCCTGAATATTGGAAAGAAATTGTATTAGTAGATTTAGATATCGCCTAAAAAATTAAATAATTATTATATAAGGGAAATGGGAATTTATATAAAATGGGAGTGTTGCAGTTATAAGTGTCTGTACATAAGCCGTCCTCTCCATATCAGTATCATGAAGAACAATTAGGATCGGGATATTGGCAGAATTTCATTAAGGAATTGTTGTAATTTCTATAAATGTGACTAATTTTTGTGAATTTCTATTAATTTGTTATATTAAATGAAATTAAACCGTTAAATCCTGTCTTTGGAAGCATTTCATAAATATTCTTCAAATCCTTGCCATCTAATAATATTTCAGAATTTCATGTCTTGCCTCAGGTCTGTATAAACTTTTAAGCCCAGATATTATTTTATCTTTAAGTATATTTTAAGTACATTTATCCATTTATTTTTGTCATATTGCTCCTATTTTTGCATTCTCTTATCATACATTGCTTATGCATTATTGAAATCTTTTCAAACAAATAATTCAGCTTGTTAAATTATCTTATCTAGATTCTGAAATACCAGTTATTGACTTGTTATCACTACATTAAAATTATTAAATGTAGTGATAATTTTTTAAACATATGAAATATTTTGTTATATACTACTTTGTTGTTTTGGCACTTTGGTGTTCATTAATATTCTATTTCCATAGTTTCTGTGAATTTTACTTTGCAACTGCTGCATCTGACAGAACTGCTTGCTTGTGGAACTTCAACAGACCTGAACCTGTGGAAACTTACGTTCATCCCTCAGAAGTAACGGTATGTGTATTTATTTTGTTTGCATGCTTTAGATGGGGGGGGGGTGAGTTCTTTTATTCATAGAATGTTTTGGGGTACTATGATTATAAAGGTCATCACAGTTCTGGAGAAGAAAAAAAGTCACTCAGCTTTATTCTGATTTTGATCATTCCATGTGAAAACTAAAAATACCATTTTAAAAGTAGTGAGGTGTACTAAAAGATGCTGTGCCTAAAATTTTAATAGGTGATTATCTACATTTTTAAAATTGTAAAAACTTTGAAATTTCCTTTAGCTACACCTATTTTGATGTCATGAATAGATTTCCCATGATAAAATTATCCGGAGTATAAATTTTGGTTAATATATCATGATTACATCAACAGATATTTGATGTTTTCTGTTAAAGGGTCGTTTTCATATATAGATGTGTAATATCTTGATATTCTCTGGACTTCGGTAGTAGTATTTTTATTTTTGCGACACTTTAAAAGCATCTGCAAATTGAAATATTCATGTTAAAATCGTCTGCTATTTCATTCATGACAAATTAACTTATTTTTTTAATAAATTTATTTTTTATTGTTTAAAAGAAATATTAATTTTAATGTTAAAATGAATATCTTACCGATTGAGACGGAGAACAAATTAACTGATTTTTAACCCTTTTTTGCGCTTTATCCCTGCATTTTTTATCAGTATATATTATTCCTATCATCACTTCTTACTCTTCATAAATAGATATGAAATGATACACCACTACATTTCACAAGTACTTAAAAAAGTAGTTCCTTTTATTCACTGATAAATGTAAACAACTTTCTTATATGCTTCCCGACAACTTAGTGTTCTATGTAAATGTTTATTGATTGGGAAAGATTTCATTATATTAAGATACTGTATAGGATATATGCGTCTTACAGTCGTGAAAAGCAAACTGCAGAACATCACTCTAAATGTTCATTCATAACTTTAATTTCCATTACTGTTGCACTTTTTTAAGCTATTAGTCATCATATATTTTGCTGTTTCTGATATGAATAGAAATTTGAAAGGAAGTATAATTATAAGAATAATTATGCATAATTATAGAAATTATTATTATATATATATAGATATAATTATGAGAGTAATTATTCCATAGGATATCTTTCAAAAGTAACTAGCTTCATAGTCGAAATTTCATATTAGTACCTATTTGCTTCAGCATAACACATTTAATTAAATTATCAAAAAAAAGAATGTAGCATTTATGAATCAGCTATATTAAGTGGAGTAATAAAATCAGTAAAAAGAATTGCAATTCGCAATAATGCATCTAAATGTAATTTATTGAAAACAACAATTATTCTTAAAAGTTTAAGAATAGATATAGGTTTAATTTTTTGCATTTATTCTTAAAAGTTTGAAATTCTTTTCAAAAGGGTATACAAATAATTCTTCAATCAGTAAACCATTGAATTTATTTGTCTTTCAGTTTCATTTGATCCGATTGGGCTCTTCATTTAAATATTAAGAAAAAATGAGGAATTTTATACCGACAAAAATATTAGTAAACTAAAATATCAATCAATACTGTGCGAATGATTAAAATTATTTGAAATTCTTCATTTCCACATGTGTTGGAAATAAATATAAGATATATTTTGTGTCCAAAATTTTAATACTAAATGCGTCATCTAATAATGTTTTGAATCCATTTATGATTATATACAATACTATAATAATTATAATTAAAGCAGATTAATCTTATGAAATTTGAGAATTATGTAAAAAAATATTGAGCACTTAGACAAATATCTAAATTTAAACATACACAAATGGCGTTTTTCTTGTTATAAAATGTAGAGTTCGTTACGCATTAACCCTTTAAAGGGCCATTTTTTTCTAGTCATATTATGTTAAAATATTTTTAGGCTTGAAATTAGAATAAGAAAAGGGATTCTTATTAGATAAATTTAATTTGATTAATTAATTTGGTTAATTAATAATTAAGTAACAAACCAAGACACATCATTTTGTGTAAGATAAAGAACTGAAGCATCTAAGTTTCTGTCTTTCTAAAAAAATTTGTCAAAACTTATGCCAACCTACATAATTTCATACAAAGATTGATAAATTTGGTGGGAAGCATACTTCCCACGGCCCTAGAAAGGGTTAATTAAGAGAAATAATTGGTCAGAATGTTTGTAAAATTAAATAGTCAAATAAGATAAACTATTTATTAAGATATAAAATTTCCATTTTTCAGTAATTTGTATTCTATAAGTTTTCACATATGAGCCAACTAGTAAAACTTTTAGCTTGCCACAGGGACAAAGACTATATTTCATATTTAAAATCAGAGACTATTAATAAAATATTATGGCAATAGAAAGCATTCTTTTACATTGATTTCATGTTTTTCGCCCCTGTCGAATTTTTAAAAATATATTCTTACTTTACAATAGCGAGGAAAGCGATATTTGTTTATAGAAATGCATGAATAGAGCATTTAAATGCCAAATGAAAAAGCGTCAACATTTTGTAATTTGTGAATGCGCCCCTAAATGCATCGTTTTAGGGTCATTATAGAAAATTTAACGGAAAAACTAATAGTAGGAAAGTTGAAATTTTCTGTGCCTCTATAAAATGGTCTTGTCCTTCGATATATGCTTAGATTTCAGGGTGGTGCAATTAAAAAAAAAAAAAAAATTAAAGTCTGTTGAAATGTTAGTTTTAACTATACAATGTGCCAGTAGATGGCGCCATGAGCAAAATATGTATGTTATATATAGGGCTGCTCACTAAATAAAATTCACGTCTCTTCCTGCTGTCTCTAGCTAAACGTATGCGACTGACTCATTTGTATCTTAATTCTTGTTTCGCTGCTCTGATATTTCTCTTATTTGTTCAGGTTATTTGCCCAGAAGAACTTTAAGAATAAGATTGTAATGTTTGTAAGAATAATTGATAAATAGTTTTATGAATTAAATGGAAGACATGTGGAAAACCACATGGTAGTAGGCCTAAGTGTAAAATGTGTATAACTATGATTGATGATATCTTTTAAACTTTAATCTTGCATTTTAATTAGATAATTAAGCAAATTCCTATATGAGAATAAATTAATTTTAATAGAAAATTTATTAAAATTGCTCTCAAAGTAACTTTGTCTTGTTTGGTTAGGGTATAAAACAGGATTCAGCATGCTTGGGGGAGAAGGTTCATTCAATCATAGGCAGTTAACTAGTAGGGCTAATTACATGGATTGGAAATTTGCAATAAAAATGTATCTTATTAAAAGGGGCTGTGGGATTATGTAGCAGGCATTAAGAAAGATACTGTTAATGATATAAAAGCACTGTTTTATATTGTTGAGGGGGAAGTGAGACAATCTTTAATGACTTAAATGAATTATCTAGTGGGAAGGTGGCTTGGCAAGTGTTAGCAGAAACTTATGAGGATAAAGGAATCACAAGAAAGGTCTCAGTCATAAAGGAATTGGTTAACACTCGGTATACAAATTGTAAAGATATGTCTGATTATTTGCATAGAGCTATTTCAGCATATCAGCAGCTAAATTCTACAGGTATTAAACCTGATGAGAAGTTAATTGCTAGGATAATTCTAGCAAACTTACCTGATAGATTTGAGCCACTCGTTATGGAATTAAAGAATTGTGGTGAGGAAATTACTGTGGATAATGTAAGAAATAAATTATTAACTGAAGATGTAAAGCCCCAAGTAGAAGCTAACGGGGAACAGGCTTTTGTTAATGAAAAGTGTGAGACATATTTTAAGGGTAAATTATTTAAATGTCACTTATATGGGCACAAAAGCTCAGATCGTTCTAAGGTTACATATAATGAAAGGGAATCTGAGAAAAGAAATGGTTTTAAGACAAAACAACCAAAGAGGGTGGAAGCTTACATGGTAGATGTGTGTGTTGGCAGCTCTAATCCAGATCCTAATGTTTGGTTTATGGATATTTGTGCTTCGTATCACATGACTCCACACAAGGAATTAATTGACGATTATATTAAGCCTAGTGTAAAATTAATTAAAACTGGGAGTTCAATGATAGAAGTTGAGGGTGTTGGTAAAGTAGCATTCCTCTTGTCTCGAAATGGAGAGAAAGTGCATGTAACTTTTAGTAATGTCTTGCATGTACCCAAGTTAACAGCTAATTTATTGTCTATTAAGTATTTAAATAAAACTTTTGGAATGATTAGCACTTTTACTAGAGAAAGGTGTTTGGTCTATAAAAACAAGCATTTAGTTGCTAGAGGGACAGGTGTCGGTAACAATTTATATTCACTAGATGTAAGTAGTGAATGGGCCTTGATAACTTACAATATTTCAAATGATAAATTGCATAAAAGAGTAGATCACTTAAGCAAAGGGGAATGACAAAGCTGAAGGATATTGTCGAAGGCTTTACTTTTAATGGAGAATTGCCTTATTGTACTTCCTGTATCAAGGGCAAGATACATAAGCAGCTGTTTTCTAAGGGAAAAGCTAAACGTGCCAAAGAAATATTGGGTATTGTGCATGCAGATGTATGTGGACCAATGAATGTCGCATCAATTGGTGGTTCTCAATATTTCGTTTCTTTCATTGATGACTTGTCACGAATGACTTTCGTCTATTTTTTAAAACATAAATCGAAAGTGTTTGAGAAATTCAGGATATTTCAGTCACATGTTGAAAAACAAACTGGTAGGTCAATTAAGGTATTGCAGTCAGATAATGGAACAAAATACATAAATAATGAGATGATGAAATATCTAGAATCGAAAGGTATCCAGCATCAAACGTCTATTCCATTTACACCTGAGCAAATGGAGGTAGCTGAGAGGAATAATAGAACTGTTGTTGAACGGGCAAGATCAATGTTAGCTGATGCTCATCTTGATCGAAAATATTGGGCAGAAGCTAGTCAAACTGCTAATCATTGTAAAAATGTTTCCCCTACAGTGTCAGTTGCAGGTATGACTCCTTATGAAAAATGGAGTGGAGATAAACCGAACTTGGAGTACTTAAGAGTTTTTGGGTGTCGTGCATTTGTTCATATCTCTAAAGAAAACCGAACAAAATGGGATGCTAAGGTAAGGGAAATGATGTTCATTGGGTATTGCCAAGATAGATAAGGTTATCGTTTGATAGATCCTGTAACTAATGAAATAAGGAATGCGCGAGATGTACATTTTTTAGAAAATCAAATGTATAATCTAACGAATGGTGGTTAACCCGAATTTTATGATGATTCTTTATTCAGTGGGAGTATAACTATTTCTTCAGACAATGATACTAATAATGATTCCAATAATAAGACAGAAAGTTTAGGAAATGATAATGCTGAAACAGACTTGCCAGATAATGTTTTTTAGTGATAATACCATTGATAATAACACAAATATAGACAATTCAGTTGATAATTCTCTGCCTGTATTGACTCGTCCATACAGAGAAACAAAAATTCCAAATCGTTATCAGAATTTTGATATGAATGGTGTGCCAGATTTCCAAATGCCTACTTTAAATCGTATGTGTTATATAAAAGCTTTGGCAGTAATGATAAATGATTGTTTTCTAGAACCTAAAACAATTGAAGAGGCATTGAATGGTCCTGATGGGAATCATTGGAGAGACTCTATAACCGAAACTATATTGGTTCATATCAAAAATAAAACATGGAAAATTGTAGACAAACCTAAAAATAAAAACACTGTAAACTGTAAATGGGTGTTTAAAATTAAGAAAAACTCCAAGGGTGAGATAGAAAGGTATAAAAGTCGGTTGGTAGCTAAGGGCTTCTCGCAAATTGAGGGGGTAGATTATAATGAAACATTCTCACCAGTTGTTCATTATGTTATATTAAGAGTTTTGTTAGCATATGCAGTTATTTATGTAGGACTCAGAAATCACTACTATTTTAGAACGCACATTTAATTACATTTAGGATATATATACATTAACATAAAAGAATTGAACATTCAGTAGATTTCGTCGAATACGTCGCGTCTCGTCTTTCGTCCAGATCCGTCTGATCTGACACGTCTTTACTCTCGTCCAGATCCGTCTGATCTGCCACGTCTTTTCTCTCGTCCAGATCCGTCTGATCTGCCACGTCTTTTCTCTCGTCCAGATCCGTCTGATCTGCCCTCCGTCTAACCAGCGTCAACTCCGTCTAACAACCAGCAGATGGCGCTCGTCACTACATTCAGCGATCCTGACGTCTCTTTCGTCCTCGAAAGTTATAGTAGAAAAATCTGAAAGAATAAAAAAAAAGAAAACAGTATCTGGATAAAACAATAAACATTTTTTTTTTTTTTAGTCTGAAGACCATGCTTTCATGAAATCGGCTGCTGTGGAAGTTGTATTTGGTCCGTCATGACATCCAACTTTTTCCACGTCATAGCGATCCTTAGGTTTAACCTTAACAATCCGATATGGTCCATGAAACTTTGGTCTTAGTTTGAGTCCAGTTCCAAACTGCGTCCGTTGTATGGCCACTAATTCACCAAGTTTGTAGATGCGCGCCACTTTTCTTCGTTTGTTGAAACTTTTCCGATTCTCTTCTTGCATCTTCAAAATGTTTTCCCTTGCTTCTTCTCTCATATTATTTCGATCTTCCATCATTGCTTTTCTGTATTCTTCTTCCAATATTTCCTTTAAATGTAAATCAGTTGTATCTTTTAATTTTACACCAGTTAAAAGCTCAAACGGGGTAAACTTTGTACTCCTCGAAACAGTACTATTGATTATTTTTTGCACTGATGCAACATGTTTATACCATTTGGTAGGGTCTGTTATTGAGAGTTTTGATAGAATGGGTATTAAAATTTTATGCATTACTTCAATTTGCCCATTTCCGCGAGGAATTCCAGTGCTAATTTTGAAATGTTCAATATTTTCATCCTGACAGTATGTTTCAAATTCTTTTGAGGTAAAAGCTGAACCTCTGTCTGTTATTATTCTCGTCGGATTTCCAAAAGTAGATTGTTGAAGCTTAAGTTTAGTTATTGCATCCTGAGTAGATGTTGATTTAACCGGGTACAACCAGATAAATTTTGTAAAAGCGTCGACTATTGAAAAAATATGCTGATAGTTCTTATTTGTAGAAGGCATAGGGCCAATGAAATCTATGTGATATGTACTTAAAGGCAAATTTTCTTTTGGGATGGGGTTAAGGAAACCTTCACCTTTCCCACGTTTCTTATTACAAAGAATACACTCCACGCAATTGGCAATCACACTTTCTATTTTTGACCTCAACTTTGGTATGTAAAATTCTTGCTTTAAAATTTCTTCCGTCTTAGCCACAGCGTAATGTCCTTTATTGTGAATTTCTCGAATAATTTCTCTTTGTAATGCTTCTGGGACTATGAGCAATTCTCTACCATTATCGTATTTGTATAAAACTCCATTTCTCACAATGTGTTCACCATCTTCTTGTTTATCTATCAAAGCTTTCAATTTCTTAAGGAATTCGTCCTGATTTTGAGCATTGGCTATTTTAGTGGTCACTTCACTATATGAACGAGTAACAACAAGTACTGCGTTTCGACTAAGAGAATCTACGTGTGCCATTTGTTTTCCTGATCTGTGAACAATTTGGTAATCAAATTCCTCTAATTGTAAAGCCTATCTTGCAACTTTTGGTGTAAGATCTCTTTTACTCATAGTTTGTTGAAAAGCGGAACAATCAGTCACAATTTTAAATTTAGAACCCAGTAAATAATGTCTAAATTTTTTTAATGCTTCGATCACAGCCAAAACTTCTAATTCATAGCTACTATATTTTTCTTGTTGTGGAGATGTTTTTCGACTAAAATAATGAATAGGATAAAACTTATTGTCGGTTCCCTGTTGCAGCAGCACTGCTCCGAACCCCTGACTGCTAGCATCTGTATGAAGTTCTAAAACTGACCCCTGTTGATAGAGATGCAAAATTGGCTCTTGAGTTAAAATATCTTTAAGTTTTTGAAAAGCTTCCTTTTGTTCAGATTCAAACTTAAATGCTACGTCTTTTCTTAGTAGATCACTAAGCGGTTTTGCGATTTTTGAATAGTGGGGTATGAATTTCCGAAAATAACTAGTAAGGCCTAAAAAGCTTTGTACTTGTTTAACAGTTTGTGGTTGTGGAAATTTTTGTACAGCTACCGTTTTAGATACAGAGGGTTGTATAGTTCCGTTTTGGATTCTATAGCCTAAAAATTCTATTTGTGGTTTTAAAAACTGACACTTCTTAAAATTTAACTCCAAACCGTACTCTGATGCAACCTTTAGAACACGTTGTAATTTTTCTAGCCCTTCTTCCTCGGTTTTGGATGGAATAATAATATCATCCATATAAATCAGTACAGTTCCATCTAGCATCAAATTCCTGAATATCACATTAATGTAACGCTGAAATACACTCGGACAATTGGAAAGTCCAAATGGTACTTTAAGAAATTCCCACTGGCCATGATGTGTTACAAAAGACGTAAATTTTGTGCTATCTTTCTCTACGTCTACATGAAAAAATCCGTTTTTCAAGTCCAAAGTAGTAAATATTTTTGATTGCTCAAGTTTGTCGAGCAAATCTTCTATGAGGGCTAAAGGGTACCGATCTTTAATCATCTTTTTATTTAGCTTACGATAATCAATGCATAACCTATAACTGTCATCCTTCTTCTTGGATAAAACCACAGGTGAAGAGTAATTTGAGCAACTAGGTTTTATTATCCCTTCCTGTAATCATTTATCAATCTGAGTTTCAACGAATTTTTGTTCTTTAAAAGGCAGCCTTCGAGGGTTATGACTAATCGGAATATCATCGCTCAATATTATTTTCATTTGCAAATCCGTACTTTTTGTTTTGTTTGGCGAATACTTATTTAAAAGACGATTTATTTCCTGTCTCAACGGTTTTTTTACATGACTCATGTCGATTTCATCATAGTTTATCGAATCCGTTAAATGAATGAAGTATGGGAGAGGATGTGTATTTATTTTATTGCCAGTCTCAGCAAAAATAGGTGCCTGACTGTCTCTTTTCAGCTCCGAGGAACGTAGTGATACGACCTTGACCTCGTTTCTCACCAGCCGGGTGTAATTTATTTGGGCTCTTTTTTCATGAATGATAATTTGATTTTCTTGAAATGAAAAGCTTAGATTATTTAATACGTCCATGCCAATGATTATTTCGTTCGGCATTATTTCTAACACATACACATTAGTTGATATTACATATTCATCAATTAATATATCACAATAAAAAAAACCTAGAGGAGTAATGCTATCTCCACTTATACCAGCTAATTTCACATTATCAGTCATTAAATTAGGTTTACCAATTTTCAAATAAAAATCATAATTAATCATAGTAATATCACTTCCAGTATCAATTAATGCATCACAATTTACACCATTTATTTCGACATTTTTACTAAGCTTATTTACAGTTTTTGGAGAGTTACGAGTATATACTTTATTAGAGAGAGACACTTTAAAATCTCTTTGCGGGCAGTTACTGGCTTTGTGGCCAAAGTTACCACATTGGAAACATTTCAATCCTTTGTTTTTAAACTTGCAATTAGTTGATTTATGGCCAGTCTCATTACAATTAAAACATTTATTATTACTCTTGTTATAGTAATTATCATCAGCATAATTCTTTTGAGCACGAACGAACGGCAATGGTGAATTTTTAGCTTCTTTCGCGATATCAAATTTACTTCTGTTTTCGGAAACACGCCAATTTCTGTTTGTTTCCTTTTTAAGGTGACTTCGTGCAGCTTCATATTCGTCCAGTTTATTAACCAAATCTTCTACTTTCTTTATTTTGGGCAAATCGTCGAGAAAATGATCGCGTACGTCATTTGGTATTTTACTCTTTAACTGGTCAACGACCATTAGCTGCTTTAAATCTTCAAAATCGGTTATTTCTAAACAATTTATCCATTCCTCAAAAAAGTTATTCAGTTCAAAACCGAAATCCCGCCATGATGAAGAAGAATCTCGTTTGTGAGTAAAGAACTTCTGCCTGAGTTGTTCGGAAGTTAATTTAAATCTTTTAAGCAACAGTTTTTTTATGTAATCATAGTCATTAGCTGATGGATCAGGTTCGCGAGCAATTAAATTGACTATATCCAATGGTAATAACCCGAGTAAATAAGAAATCCAGTTTTCTTTTGCAATGTTAGCCCTGCTTATTTGTTTCTCAAATAACGAAAGGTAAACACTTATGTCTCCGCTATTATCATAATTCTTTAGCAATTTTAATATATCAGTCTTAGGCATATCTGATGCAGTTAAAGTATTTTCTCTACTTTTTAACTCAAGTTCTAACTTTTTCAAAGTATATTCACACTCTATCTTTTCGGCTTCGGCTTTTTCAGCATCTAACCTTTCGCGCTCCTGAGTGATAGTTAAAAGTAAGTTTTTTACGAACTCTTCGTCATAGTCTTTCGACTCTGTTATCATTGTAACTAACTGTCGCACTTTGCCATCCTGTGGTGCCGTTAGTTCTAATTCGTCTACTAAAGTTAGTAAGTCGCTCTTTCGTGCTCGTGTAAGAAATGCCATACTTGAGAATAAATCAAAATTGTACTCACAATTTCTTCAACGTCGATCCACACTGCGTCAGTCCACAAGTAGTTGATATCCAAAAGATTTATTGTAGCACGTCAAATTTCACTCCTGTTTGGCTCTTCTTTCGTCTATGTGCCGGTCTTCATTAATATCTCGGCCGAACCCCCATATTTTGTAGGACTCAGAAATCACTACTATTTTAGAACGCACATTTAATTACATTTAGGACATTTAGGATATATATACATTAACATAAAAGAATTGAACATTCAGTAGATTTCGTCGAATACGTCGCGTCTCGTCTTTCGTCCAGATCCGTCTGATCTGACACGTCTTTACTCTCGTCCAGATCCGTCTGATCTGCCACGTCTTTTCTCTCGTCCAGAACCGTCTGATCTGCCCTCCGTCTAACCAGCGTCAACTCCGTCTAACAACCAGCAGATGGCGCTCGCCAACAGGCGCTCGTCACTACATTTATGATTGGGAAATTGATCCAATGGATGCAGTTATGGCTTTTGTACAAGGAACCTTAGATGAGGAAATTTATATGAAAATACCGGAGGATTTTAATGAATACTATGGTAAAAATCTTGAAGAGAAGATTCTAAAACTAAATAAAGCATTAGATGGCTTAAAACAAAGTGGCAGACTTTGGTACCAAACGTTGGAAAAGTGTTTGGTTGAAATGGGATTAAGACAAAATTCCTTTGGTAGTTGCGCCATTATTCAAAGAGATCAAAATAATTATCTAGTTATAGTAACCATTTATGTTGATGATTTGCTAATTTTTAGCAATTCTGTAAAGCTTAAAAATTGGGTTAAAGATTAACTTAAAAGGAGATTTGAAATGAAAGATTTAGGTACTGCAAATTATTGCTTAGGAATTAAAATTGAACGTGATAGAAAAAATGGGTCTATTAGCCTGAATCAAACTCAGTATTTAGAGAGTATGCTTCGCAAGTACTGCATTCATGAGTCACATCCTGTCCCAGCACCTCTGGACAGTAATAGTTCATTAAATAAATTTACAAATAGTAAGGAGGATTTGAGAAAAATTCCAATTCAAGCGGCAGTTGGAAACCTCCTTTATGCTGCTCAGGCAACTCGACCAGATATACGTTTTGCAGTGAATTTATTGTGCCAGTTCTGCAACAGTCCTGACAAAACACACTGGACTGCTATAAAGCATATCATGAGATACCTTAGAGGGACCACAGGAACCACTCTCAGCTATACTAAAGACCATGGTGATTACGTTATTGGATACTGTGATTCCAATTATGGAGGTGACATAGCAGATAGAAAATCTACAAGTGGGTATGTTTTCATGATAGGTGATGAAGCTGTGTCATGGTCTAGTAAAAGGCAACACACAGTTGCAACAAGCACAACAGAAGCTGAATACATGGCTCTGTCTGCTGCTGCCCAGGAAGCTATGTGACTCAAAAAAATTATGACCGACTTGGGAATCGCGCACATTAATGGAATAACTCTGTATTGTGATAACAATGGTGCCATCAATCTAAGTAAAAATAATATGTACCATACACGGAGCAAACATATTGATATCCAACATCACTTTGTGTCGGAAGTGATAAAGAGTGGACAGATTACTGTTGAACGAATGCCAACTGCTAGAATGATAGCAGATTTTTTTAACAAAAACTGTGTGAGCAAAACACGAGTTGTATGCCCGATCAGTGGGTTTAAAATATAACTGATGCAAGTTGATATGTGATTATTTTGGAGAAGTGTTGAATATAAGTATCAGTTATATTATTTTATGTTTATAGCCAAGTTTGTTTGTTTTCTTTTGTATGTGTTTTGTAAACATTATTTAGGCATCTGTTTGTTAATTTGTGTGTATATTAATCAAGTTTCTGGTTTCTGTATATTGTGTGTATACTTTAAAATTAAAGTGGCAGTGTTGAAATGTTAGTTTTAACTATACAATGTGTCAATAGATGGCGCCCTGAGCAAAATATGTATGTTATATATAGGGCTGCTCACTAAATAAAATTCACGTCTCTTCCTGCTGTCTCTAGCTAAGCGTATGTGACTGACTGATTTGTATCTTGATTCTTGCTTCGCTGCTCTGATATTAACTCTGATTTGTTCAAGTAGAAAAGCAAATTGTTAATAATAACTATTTCATTGCTTTTATTCCAGATTGCTGAATTTGATCCAAATCCTTGGCCAATGTTTGTGGTTACTTATTCTGATAGACAAGTCTTTGTTTGGTCGGTTAAACATCATGAATTAATATGGACGATTCAGTGTCGGCGTTCTACTGTAAATACTATTAAAGTTTCTCCAAATGAAAAGCATATCGCATGTGGTGGTAGGTATACTTTTATTTTATTTATCAAATTAATTTCAATAGTTTTCCATAATTTTTAATTCAAAGTAGGTAATAAAACTTTTTTTTCTTGGTTCACTGTGGTACATGACGATTAAAGCTATCCTGCAAGTGTTCATTAAAAAAAATTAGTGAAAATGCATTTAATTTTTAATTCTTCAGTTATACGTTGAATAAAATTTCTTATTATCTTAGATATATAAAAATTGATTTTGCGTACGATTTTTCATATCTTGGAAAAATCAACACATGTTCGTTTCAGTAATCTAATGAGGGCTGTAGCAATTAACGTTTTCTACAGTTTTCATGCAACAGTTTTTTTTTCCATATTATTATATTTTTATTCATTCTTTACATAACAGTCAGTAATAAATTGTGTTTTTGTTAGGATCTGCTATTTAATTTTTTAGTATTTTTTTCTTAAATTAGTAGGGATTTGTTTTAGCCTTATGGCGATCGTATACCGCATTCAAAATAGAACTCCACGATTATTAAATCCATATTTTATTTCTAGAGACAGAAAAAAATTTAACACCTTATGGTTATAGCCACCGAGAGTTTTTGTGGAAACACTTGTGTAATTATAATAATTTTCTCTTCTAAATATTTATTAATGCTTTATTTCTCATCGTAGTGCATTTTGCATTTGTGGGCAGGATTCTGAAATTAAAAATGTGCGGAAATGTGTTAAATATTCGATAATCCAGTAACCGTACTTTATTCGGCAATTTGTCCAGTAATCAAATTTAGAATGCATGCATTTTTAAGCTTGCAGAAAAACCTCCAAAGCTCCAGAATTTTAAATTGGGTTGTTATTTTTGCATGAAGTGATGAGTTCTTAAACATATAATTTAAGGATTCATGAATGTGGAAGATGTACTTTTTATTTAATTATTCTTGTCAATTACTTATTACTCCATACACTGAAATTGACAAAAATATAATCTTTGAACTTATAGCCGTAAAAATATTTGAATAACATATCTCTTATATTCTTATCTTAAAAATCTTGTTTACAGGGTGGAATGTTTTTCAAAAACAGGGAACAACTATTTAGTTCCCCTAAATATTACATCTAGACTTATTATTCAAATGAGAGAGTTTCATTAAATAAGGCGGGCAATTATATGAAAACTCTTTGACTTCATGGTTTTGTTATTAACACGTTTTAAAGAAAATGCAATTTTTATACGGCCGCCGTAGAACGAAAGTGGCGGTAAAACGTTTTTCTTGCACTCCTCTATGCACAAACAATGTTTCGCACTTCTATTAACAAAATTTACTGATATTTTTAAATTTAAAAGGGTTATCAGAATGAATATTAAATACAGAAACTTTATCATATGCAAATATTTGTCTAGTAGTACATCATTAAATCATCATAGCTTCAGAAAAAATTAATAGTTAAGTATACTGTTATGTACTTTGATTGGTCGATAGTTGCAATTTTGACTTTATGAAGAAAGGAAGAGAAACTTGTGAAATTGAACACGTAAGATAGATCAGAGAAGTAATGTGACCCCCAAACAAATATATATATTTGCCTACAGTTATGTGCATGATATTAAATTTTTGAATATTTCTCTGATCTTTCTTCTTTTCTATTTAGTATCATTCTTTTACTCCTCATTAGTAAAACAATGGTGTATTTTACAAATGAGGTAAATTTAGGAAATATTAAGGATTTATGATGTGTGTCATCATAGTTGCAAAATTAATACAAGCATCGTTTTCCTAGCATCCGTCTAGAAAATGTATTTATAGAATGGATCAGCCATTGAAGATTATAGAATCCATATTTTCCTGGGAAGAATGAGGATTTATAAGATGATACAGAAACTGATATTTTGACTAATTTTTCAAGTTACCCTCATACTAGTGTATGAATAGCCAGCTCAGCAAAAACGGCATTGCAGAGAATACTTGAACTTAATAGCTGGTATCCATACAGCATTTATAGATAGCTACAATCCTATCATAATCGATATCTCTAGTTTTGTAATTGAGGCAATTTTTTTTAATTAGAAAGGTAATTTGGACAGACGAATGTCACTTTAATAGAGAGAGTCGCATCAGTTGCCATAACGCTAATTTTTGGAACGATGAAAATCCATTCTTAATACAAAAGATTCATCATCAGTGGCAATATTCTATAAATGTGTAGTTTAGCATTTACAGATTGGTTGTGTGATCGATTGGAGTTTAATGGTGTAAAAACCAGGTTTGATCACTTTGGGCCAAACAAGAAGAGTCACGGGAAAGAAAAACAAAAGGAATTACAAAAGCTCCAAATAACGAGAATAAATCAAATTAGACTATTCGAACAGATTTCGGACGGAAGAAAATTATGTTCAGAATGTCTCTCATAAATCTTCCAATTTAGGATATAAATTGTTAAAATATTTCATGCTTAAATTGTTAAAATATTTCATGCTTAAATTGTTAAAATATTTCATGCTTAAATTGTTAAAATTATTCCATTCATCTAAAATATATTGTTACAAATCTGTAATTTTGCTACCCGGCATGAATAGTGTCATCGTGAGAAAGACCGTTGTAAGATCTGTGCTGAGCAGCTGCCGCGTAAATGACCTGAGAGCTTGGCGACGAGTTTGGCGACTAAATGGATACTACTGGAAAGTTCGAGAACTTTCTCGATCCATCCACCAAGACCCGAGATACAGCCAGGTACGCCCTGATTGGTCTGAAGATTCCAGCCCCGCCTCCCGGAACTATAAAAGACAAACAATCTGAATCCGCAGAAAGGAAGTGTGTGGATAGTCAGAAGTTGTGTGTGAGAGGAGTCGGAGTCGCCGACAATTAAAGAAACTGGAGGATTAGATGGCAAGCAAGCTGCTGAACTAGCGAGTAAATGCGCTGCATTATTACGATTAATTTGCGGTATTTGTAGAAGAAAATATTTTGTGACAATATCTAATAGATAAAATTGTGTTTCATGTCATGCACATTTGTGATAGTTCACCCTTTAAAAAATGATTACGTGTGAAATATGTGTGACAATTTCTTAATCTTATCAGTTTTACAGTCGTTTTAGGATTAAAGTATGTCTGTTGGAAACCTGTGATTTATGACTGTATAAAGTTCGATTTATTATGAACTGGATTTTCTCAAACCATCTGCCATTTCTTTTCAATATTAAATTTTATATTTCGATCTATATCATTTAGAGAAACGAAACAGTTCTTAACTACAGCAGTAGCTACTGCTGCTCTATCTGCTCCTTCATTTCTTGCAATGCCTACATGTTCTGGATCCAGAATAAAGTGATACTATAGCCGTTGTTTTTTAAAGAAATTAGATTCAAGCCTTTCAAAACTAGCAGATAGTTGTGTCATGATGTGTGTTAAATTGCTTAAACAAAAATTTTCGAGTCTTTATAAATAAACAATTCTATAATATCTTCCGATCTTATTGTTTGTGAAACTATTAGAATGGAATAATTTTCGGTTGTAAATACCGAATATTAATCATGTAACTTTTCAAACCTTATTAATTAAAAGCTGCGACAGAATTAACAAGCTGAAAATAAATCGATTCGATTGTTGATGATGTAGAATGATTGTTAAAATTATTAATTTGTTTAATATCCTTTTTTATCCAATGTGAAATTTTATTTTCTCTAGGTAAAATTTCCTTGTTTTCGATAGTTAAATGTTGTATTAAGTATCGCACCCTATCACACCCACATTGACGGCTCATAATTACTTTTTACACAATCAAGACAAAGTTTCTATCATCTAAGCTGTAAACAAGGTTGTGCAATGTAGCTGAAGGTCATCCACATATATAATGCACGTATTGTGATGATTGCTGAATGATACCATTTAATTTGATGATAAATAAAATTACATTTTAGATAATTCCCTGTGAGACTCATCCAAATTATTGGAAGTTGTTCACACATATGAAAACCTCAAATGATTTTGTCTAGAAGATTTTGTATAAAAATTAACACCTTTCCTCGAAATCCCTATGTTATATAAGTCTTTTAAAATGCCATAGCGCCATGCTCTATTGTAGTTTTTATCCATGTCGGAAACAAAATCGAAATCGAGGTCTTTCTTTGTCACAAAATCGTCTCAACACCTATTTCTTACATTATAGAATTGTAAGTGATGCCTCGCCCATATCGAATTTCACCTTGGAAGTTTGATTAAAATGGCCAGATTTTTCCATACAATGGACTAAACGAGATTTAATCATTCTCTCCATTAGTTATACAAGCAACCTGTTAATGTAATCGATCTGTAGCTGACAGGATTCTACGGTTCCTTTCTAGGCTTGGAAACAAATCTTCTAACCAAATCCTATAGAAAAATATTAAAAGTGCATGTAAATAATCTTCACTCAGATTTTTGATTATCTAATATATTTTATCTGGGCTTGATGATGTTGAACGTGGTTTGCTCAAAGCTATTTCATGCTCGTATAAAGTGGAAGAGCTGTTGTATATTTCAGTGTTTGAGTATCGACCCCGTGTAAGTAGCATATTAATAATTTGAAAATAATATGGCTCATTTCTTTTCTCTTGTTTTCTAAATATATTTTTGCTGAATTTGGTACATATAGCGATATCTACTCCAGTGATTTTTTTTGAGGACTTAACTGAAAATAAATTTTTTTCATTGTCTGTAGATCAAAGAGGGCAAATTAAGATTTATGATATCGGCGCCCGAAAATTGTGCAATGAAATTCAAGCACATAGAAGGCCCTGTCATTACCTCGCTTTCAATGATAATGGTTCTTTGCTTGCTTCCTCCGGCGGAGATTGCCGGATCAAATTCTGGAAAGTAAATACCGCTCTTTGCGGCACTGAAAAAGGGTAAGTTGTAAAAAAATATTTTAAGTCATTTGGATTGAAAATAATTAATTATATTTCATTTTAGTTAAATTCAAAATATTCCTCAATATGATGTTTCTTCTGCTCTGCTTTTGCAATAGTTTAATATG
Organism: Argiope bruennichi; assembly: GCF_947563725.1. Classification (NCBI taxonomy): domain Eukaryota; kingdom Metazoa; phylum Arthropoda; class Arachnida; order Araneae; family Araneidae; genus Argiope; species Argiope bruennichi. The sequence continues at coordinate 33,159,880 of NC_079162.1, read as the reverse complement.
ATGAGCGCTAAATGTTGATAAAGCACTGCTTACGGACAAATATCATAAGATAGGCTCACAACCATCAGAAATATTGATATCACATCACTGCTAGAGCAAAACTAATAGGTAATGTTAAGATATTGGAATTGCTAACTATAAATGCCTTTTAATATCAAACAAAGTAGATGATAGATTTTGGATTAAGTTACGTAGATTTTTAATTTAAATTAATTAGTGTAAGTCCTTATCGGTGTCAGCTCAAAAATGTAATTTGTACGTTATTTACGAAAGAAATAAAGAAAAGTATGTTATGAAAAATAGTAAAAATTACCCTACAAAAGCAAAAGAGTTTAGCAAATTAAATTGTCGCAAAAGAAAAAAAAATGAAACTAATGACTGAAAATCTGTAGAAGTTATACAAATTGATGCTGAAATATATAAATTGGCTTACAAAAAAATGCTTTGCAATGTTTTTTTGTTAAGTAATTATTAAATAGTTTGCATCATGGTAGCAAAAATGTTGTTTTGTGTTTTATTTGACCCGAGACCCTTGTCTTTAGATCAGAGAATATGAGGTAAAAGATCAAATTTTTTCTCCCTTAACAAGTGAATTTTGTCTTGCTTAATTCGAGACTATAAATAAAGAGAAAATGTGGTTTTTTTTTTCTTTTTTTTTCTGTAAGTAGATATAAATATTCATTTAATATTCTATAGTTTCAGGTAATTTTGAATTACTACTTTCTCCCCCTTACTTTTTTCACTGCTGAAAACTAGGAAGTTGTTTTTCTATTAGAATTAGTACATGGGTACTGTCTGCGCATTTCCTCTGATACTGTGTATATGTTACGGCCAAAGCCCGAAATACGGCCAGTTCGCGAATTGGCCGGCCAATTCGCGAACTGGCCAAGAGGTTTGGCCAAAGTCCGAAATACTTGCAATTAATGTTGTATTTTCTACTTTGGCTGGCCATTTCGTGAAGTGGCCGGGAATCCTTGGCCAAAGCCCGATGTGATAATCTATACTTATAAATAAAGCTCAATGTATGTTTGTGCGCGCGCGCGCGCGCGCCCGTATGTGTGTGTGTGTGTTGGCGCTCTACATTCCAAACCGTTTGACAAACAGTTATCAAATTTGTCATATATATACCTTGGAGGTCGAAAATATGCACCGTGGAGCGATTTTTTAAAATTTTTAATTAGAATTTTAATTAAAAATTAAGCGTAATTTCGGCGATTTGTCGCTATAACCAGAAAATATTACAGCACAAAATCGATTTTTGCATCAAATTAAAGCTTTTTTAAATTAAAGCTTAAAACTTAATTTATAAATTATGCTTAGATTATATTATGCTAAAATTTAATCTGCACGAGCACGTCAAATTAAAAAAATAGCTTTTATCAACGTGTTGCCATCACATTGATAGAAGTTTAAATTAAAAAATAAATCAACTATTATTGCACATTTAATAAACAAAATTGTAATTTTTTGCAGGTGTCTGTATAAAATGAAAAAAAAAAATGAAATAAGATATTTTCTGAAAAGTGAAAGGAGGAAAAGTTTTCTATGAGCTTTGACAACACCTATATTATTAATTCAATAAAACAGTTTAATTTAAGGCAAACATAGTTTAATATACTTAGGATAATCATTCTAATCAGCTACCATCAGCTAATTTGGGTCATACATTTGTTAACAAAATGGTCTAAATTGACTAAATAATTATATTTAATATAACTTTAGTCAATAAATGCTCCGATGAATCAGGAATTTTAAATTTTTACATAGGTCCTCTACCCTTTGAATCATATTTAACAAAATATTCTTGAGACACCAATATTTTTAATAAAAATTGTTGAACTCCAACCAACTAAATCAATCACTAAAACTGACTGATTTATGAAATTTCAATATCACTCTTCTATAAAAACTGGCGATTTTAGACCACTTCACCGAGTGTCTCAATGAAGATACGCTAATCCTCTGCAGGGTTTCTCGACATTGAAATTGAAAACTGAAGGTAATTGAAAACTGAACACTCAATTTGCCTTTGTATTCATACACGATACGCAACGCCTTTGCTCAAGATATAATGTTTTCATTTTGAAGGGCACAAATCTAATCTTCAAGCTATCACGTTGTTAAAGTATATACGTTCACTGAATAATTTCTATTATGGCTTTAATATGAGAACAGAATACGAATGAGAACGAGATCATATTTTTATATATTACAAGCTTATTTTTAACTCAGAGGTGTCACTTATATTTGAACTCGTTTCTGAAACAATTGTACTTAAAAAAAAAAAAAAAAAACAAAAAAAAAAAAACAGTACACAGAAGTACTCATTTTTAAATACTTCATTTTTAACAGGGTGTAAAACAATGTGCTCTTGATTCCTTTCTTTCTGCTTTGGCCGATCGTCCCCAGCCATTTCGCGAATTGGCCGTAACATATACATGCAAGGAAAACACGGGGAGTTTTTTATCTTGATTTGAGTGGATGGTGAAGTTCAAAAAGTTACCAATGGAAACGAGACTGTTAAAATAATGGCAAATATGCAAAGTCCAAGAAATATGAAGATAAAATGTTGCTAGTTTGGTAAAATAAATTACCCAATTTCTCTGAAAAAATTTTAAAAAAATATTTCGATGAGGATGAACTTTCACAAATATTTGAAAATGATGTTTTACAAAAAACGTAATAAATGGGGATTAAAATAATTGGACATTCAGATAAAATGTGAATGGCAGTCAAATCAACACTTGACATTGTTCACGAAACAGATTTTTATGGTTGAGAGGAACGTGAAGCCGAGTCAGTTAAGTCTATTTCCCGCATTGGGAAATGTAGTTTATTGGATCTCACGATTAATTCCATAAATGAGAAATACATTTCGAATGATTTTTATTTACATCAGTGTACGAAATTGCTCATTTCAAAGAAGTAGGTGCTGCTTTCGCAGCAACATAATCTAATTCATTGCCTATAATGCCGACGTGACTAGTTAACAAGCTAAGAACAATCAATTTTGTATTTCTTAACTTGCAAAGTCCCCAAAAGTCAAAAATATCTATAGCCTGTAGATGTGCTTTATTCTAAACATGGCTGAGGACTTCAAGAGCACTCATACTGTTGAAATAAATGCAGAATTTATGGTCTGGAAAATTTGAAATTCTTGCAAGAGCAAACAAAATCGCCACCAGTTTAGTAGTTAAAACAGAGCTTAAAGTATTCAATTAAAATTGCTAATGTCCCCAGTAACGACGACACCACAACCCACAAGAAAAACTGCTTTTGACCCATCATTAAAGACAGAAATATAAGTAGAATATTGATTACGGTACTATAGAAACAACTATTGAAAAATCACAGAAACAATAGTGGATTTGTCATATATTGGAAAGTGATTAAGTATCATATTTCTGGGATGCCCTCGGGTAAAGAGCAAGAACATTGATATAATGAATGTGAAGACTTAAAACATCTGAATTCCCAAGAGACTGTATTATTCTTCCATGAAAAGGAAGAATATTAGATGGATGCGAATTATATAACCTTTCCAGGTCAATGAGAATATTCATCCGATATTTCCATGTCATTCATATGATTGACATAAGATTGAAGGCAGAAAAAAAATGCTGTTCACGCGATTTTTTTTGTGACGCAGATATAATAGGAATTGGTGACAAACTACGTACCAGTTATAAACTAGCAATATACGGAAGGGTATAGAAATGATACGCAAAGCAGAATTATGTGCTATGTCTATATTCCGAAGAACATTATATCGAGTTGAACCATATATTGCGCATCCAGAATCAATGCGTGACAGAAGGGCAAATTTATAGAAGCGAAGTAAATATATACGATCTGACCCCTATTTTGTAATTGAAAGACTTTCAAAATGTTGAGGGATTATTTTACACTTCCTCCACAAATGAAGAACATGAGGAAAGAGAGTGAGTTTTCGATAAGTATGACCTCCAAGAAATGTACCTCTTTAATAACAAGGCTGTTGACAACTCGAATTTGTATAACAGGATCAGAATGGATACATCATTTTTGACAAAAATGGGCACATCTCCTTTTTTTTCTGGTCAGAGTCTGTGCCTATTTTGATCAACTCAAGCTGTAAGTTTATTCACTTTTCGCTGAAGTTACCATTCAGTTAAATTTATATTAGTGATACTTGACACGATATCTAAAGATCATCAAATTAAAGTCTACCAGAAACAGATGAAGGTCAAATATTAAGTATATCTTTAAATAAAGGGTGACACTCGAAACACTTCCTTGAAGAACACCTTCATTTTGGATAAAAGGATGAGTAAATGTATTGCCAATGTGAACTCGAAAGATAAGAGCTTTACAAAAAAATTTTTTGAATAAAAGCTGGCAAATTACCCTTAAACCTAAAGTCAATTAAAGTACAGAGAATATCATAATTCCATCTACGATCGTACGCCTCTCCTATATCAAAGGATATAGAAACTAGATGGTTTCTTTTAAGAAATGCATTGTAACTTTGGGATTCGAGAATAACAAGGCTGTCTACGGATGAACGCTTTCCCCGGAAACCACATTAAAAAGGTGAAATGCACTCGCCCCCCCCCCATTTCATTAAAAAGACAAATTTTTGAAATGCATTTTATTTCTATTAATTTAATAAATAGTCTTCTATTTTAAATGTAAATACTAGAGCATTTAAAAAAATAATGTATTTAATTAAGCTTATTAATGTACTTAAGCCTGAAATTTTAAGCCTTTTTAAAATCTTGCATATAAATTTTGTCTCTAGTTTGTTTTCTTAAACATTTTCCCCATAAAACAAGGAAGTATTCATAACTTTATAAGCAATTATAATAAATAATATTTAAGTAATCAGGGACTGATTTCAAACTAGGCTGCTACCTAGAGTAACTTGGTTAAAGAGGGAAAGTACAAGCTTGTTGATTTCAAAATGTTAGTCTAGAACTGAAATAAACAAAACTGCAAATTCTTTTATTTATAATATATTAGGACTGCAATGTGTGTTTACTTTGAACTTATTAATTTTTATTATTTTTTAATTATATTATATTTAATTTTTTCTTTCTATTAGTTTTGTTTTATCTCACTTCATAGGTTTTATAAAATAATTTTTAATATGTTGTTTGAAGCTTATTTTCTTATAATCTATCATAATAATTGATTTTATCTATAAGTAAATATATAATTATAACTAAAATTACAATAATTTTATTGATTTATTTAAAAAGATTTAAAAAAAACCAAAAAAAAAAGGATTAAATGTTTTATGATTTTGTATAAGCTAAGAGACATAAAACTGAATTGATAAGTTTTCAAACGAGGGACCATATCATGTCAGGAAACAAAGTGCTTAAATCCGCCATTGCTAGTAATGATTATTAATATTTATTATCGTTATTTCTTGTAATACTCATTATTGTTCTTGTTTCTATTCAGGAAATATAAAATTTAGTTTTTCATGTATTTGATGTAATTCTCAAATCTGTGGTATTTTAACATTTTAATTTTTTTTTCTTTAGGTGTCTTAAAATGAAGGCAGAGTACCGTGCTGCGGCTTTTTATCCATATTATCTGAAGTTTCATGGCAAAGATTTTCTTCTGTCGATTAACAATGCAAAATACTAAGTATTTTGTAGCTTCTGTTCGTTACACCGACTTCTCTGTATTGCAGCTTGTTTTAAGAAGCAAAGCTGTATGGATGTCAGTTGTTTTAATTTTTCCTTTTATGGATGTGATCAGTAGCTTAGAAAAATCTCTACTTTGGATATCTTATACAAATTTTTTATGATTTTGACCAATCTTATTACCGGTGAATCAAATGGTTTTTACCGATTTTACTTGAAGTTTCATGAAAGAAATTTTCTCATGTTGGTTAACCATAAAAAAATATATTATTTTTTATAAAATACTTATCAGTATCATATTGGGCTCTCTATTTATATTACAGCTTGTTTTAAGAAGCAAAGCTGTATGGTTGTCAGTTGTTTTAATTTTTCCTTTTATGAATCTGATCGGACGCATAGAAAAATCTCTTTTGCGGATATCTTATACAAATGTTTTATGATTTAGATCAATCTCATTACCGGTGAATCAAATTGTTTTGTTTGAAACTTCATGAAAGATTTTTCTCATGTTGGTGAACCATACAAAAATATATTAATTTTTATAAAATACGTATCAGGATTTTATAGCTTCTGTTTGTTAAATTGAACTCTGTATTTGTATTACAGCTTGTTTTAAGAAGCAAAGCTGAATGGATGTTAATTGTTTTAACTTTTCTTTTTATGGATGTAATCAGTAGCTTAGAAAAATATCTGTTTCGGATATCTTACACAATTTTTTTATGATTTAGACCAATCTTATTGCTGGTGAATCGAATTGTTTTTACCCATTTTATTTGAAATTTCATGAGAGATTTTCTTATTTCGGCTAACCATACAAAAATCTATTATTTTTTTTATAAAATACCCTTCAGTATTTTATAACTTCTGTTTATTGCATTGAGCTGTCCTTTTGTATTACAGCTTGTTTTCAGAAGCAAAGCTGAATGGATGTTAATTGTTTTAACTTTTCCTTTTATGGATGTAATCAGTAGCTTAGAAAAATATCTGTTTCGGATATCTTACACAATCTTTTTATGATTTAGACCAATCTTATTGCTGGTGAATCGAATTGTTTTTACCCATTTTATTTGAAATTTCATGAGAGATTTTCTTATTTCGGCTAACCATACAAAAATCTATTATTTTTTTTATAAAATACCCTTCAGTATTTTATAACTTCTGTTTATTGCATTGAGCTGTCCTTTTGTATTACAGCTTGTTTTCAGAAGCAAAGCTGAATGGATGTTAATTGTTTTAACTTTTCCTTTTATGGATGTAATCAGTAGCTTAGAAAAATATCTGTTTCGGATATCTTACACAATCTTTTTATGATTTAGACCAATCTTATTGCTGGTGAATCGAATTGTTTTTACCCATTTTATTTGAAATTTCATGAGAGATTTTCTTATTTCGGCTAACCATACAAAAATCTATTTTTTTTATATAAAATACCCTTCAGTATTTTATAACTTCTGTTTATTGCATTGAGCTGTCCTTTTGTATTACAGCTTGTTTTAAGAAGCAAAGCTGAATGGATGTTAATTGTTTTAACTTTTCCTTTTATGAATGTGATCAGTAGCTTAGAAAACTTACTACTTTGGATATCTTATATTATTATTTTTTATTTATACCAATCTTATTACTGGTGAATCTCATTCATCAGTTATACCCAAGAGTCTTAATCATTGTTCCTATTTTGTGCATTTATTTTTAATTTTATAAAGTATCATGTTATGCATTTATATCAAAATTTTATTATACAATACCAAATTGTTATTTCAAATATATATGTTTATGTGATTAATTTCAAGTGTTTATTAATTTGAATCGTTTTATTAAAAGGCATTTTTGTTGAGAATAGTTTTGTTATTTTATATGATGATATCATGCTGTGTGCAGAATGTGAGACTTTCGGCGGGTGAATTTCAATGTCACAAGAGTCAGATAGGACTCAGGGTTGCCACGCCACCCGGAGAACCGAAAAAACACAGGAAATTTAAAAATCGACAGAAAAAAATCTGAAAAATGCAGGGAATTTCATAAACCCCGGTAAAATACAGGGGATGTAAAGTTTCTTAGTTATTTTTTCCTCATCTAAAACATGCCGATCTCTAAAGATTGCAAGAATTAAAGATCGCTGTCATAGCTTCTGAAAACGAAACAATACCATTCGCGATTTTGTAATGCGGAAACTCGCGCCTTTCCTCCTTTTTTTTTATATAATCCATGTTTTTTTTATATAGATTATATTTGCGAGACAGTTGTTCTTTTTCCATGAGATTCCCGAATTGTAGCTAATGAACATGCGCGAGACTTTGCAGCTGCTTGAAAGAATGATACATTTCTCTGGCGGGAACATTCAATGTGTGGAAGAAGCGCGGTGGTGTTTAGTCTACCATACTTGAGTTTTATTGAATGATTTGCTTATTATTTGAAAAACTGTCATCTTTTTCAAAATAGATTAGAGAATTTTTTTAAACAATAAATTACACAAAATCTGCATTAAATACGAATCGGAAAAATCCATTTGTTTCTTACTGCTGTCTTTGTAAGAAGATTATATGCTTAAGTAATATGGGAAAACAGGCACTTACTAATCACGCCAAAAGATAAAAGCATACAAGAATGCTTGCCAGTTCAAAAGAGTCATCATTGATGCTGTATTTAGTATCTAAACGGAATAGAGTGAAAGATGACATGTCAAATCCGAAAACATCAAATTTCATGACCGAAAATAAACCAATTTCGAACTTTTTAGTTAAAAAACATTAAGTTAAAGCTGCATTTTTATGGGCATTAAAACTTGTGTCATAGTTTTCCTTTAATGCATTTAATGATATATCGGAAATATTTTCACATATGTCCACTGAAAGTGAAATAGGTAAAAAATATATGTTAGGCCTTATTTATTAGGGTTAAGCTCCATGAAACTGTTGACTGAAGAATCTGCAGAAATAAGAATACAAAATAATTTGTGTTTTATTTCACCCGCATCCTTAATTTTGTGTGACTTACAGTTAAAGATCATGAGAGGTAATATATACCCCCCCCCCTTTTAATATATAAATTTTGTCTTGCTAAATTCTAGATAATAAAGAGAAGTTTTTTTGTATGTAAATATAAACCTTCTTTTAATATGCTATTATTTCAAATAATGTTAAGCTGTTGCTTGCTTTCTTTGCTTTTTACACCCCTTAAAATTATATTGCATTATAACTAGCATGAGTGCTATTCAAATATTTTCTTGTATCTTGAATGTACGAACAGGGAAAATATAGGGATTTTTTTTCCAGATTTCAGTGGCAACCCTGTGATTATACTGCATCATATATAAGCTGATATAAAAACTAGTTAAAAGAGGTATAATAGGAGATAATAAAATATATCAAAAAATGATTAGCAGTAAGCAAGCAAAAATCACAAATACAAGTTTAAAATGTTAAGAGTTGTTGAACAAAGAGCAGTTGTACTAAAAAAAGTGTGCGGAAAGAAAAAAAAACACGTAAAGATGCCAACAACATTGTCTGAGAATACAAATTAGAATTTAACAAAGTTATAAATGAATGTAATTTTTAAATTCTTTGGAAGGGAAGGGTAAAATGAAACATTCTATTTTGAAAACCAAGAAATGGGAAACAATGGTATTCAATTTTTAAGTTTATATATTTCTTTTTTGGTTTCTTGCTCTCTAGTAGAAATAGGATACAAACAACATCGAATATCGCTTCTAAATCCTTATTCATGTTCTACTCCCTATAAGCATGGGGAGTTTGTTACAGCATGGCCAAAAATGGCTTCCGCGTCATAAAATACCACTCATCCAACCAACTATATTATACTCCAAAATGTCATCCCCCATAACACTTGAAAGACACTTTACTCAAGCTGAAACTTCTCCAGAGAACAGCATAAAGCACGCAAATTCTAGAAACATATTCATTTATCCAAAAAGAGTTCCTTCTTGACAGTAGCAAGATCTCATTTTTTTATTTAAAGAAATTCTATTATATTAACCATTATTAAAATAGATTTCTATATTTGTTATTTCTTTAATTTTATGCTCGTACTCTATGGCCACAAGACACATTTGAAATTTGCTAATGCATTATTAGAATCGACTGGATTGCTTTTCGATATTTTGAAAAATTATTAATGAAAGATTGCAACTGCAAAATATACTCTCGCAAATTGTGACTGTCTATTCAACTCCAACTTCAGGTTGTGAAATTTTCAAATTGTATGTTTTGCGAAGAATTAGTTTGTCAGCATCCCATTCCTTTGTCGAATTGAGCACGACGGAAATAAGGAGGAAACTTGAAATGGCTACTTTTTGCTGAGATACTGTTTTAAAATTTTATGGTGCAAGAACCAATTTTGGCCACAGTGCGCTAAGCATATGATTGAGAATTATTAACTATATTAAGTGTATTCTTAAAATTTTACATAACATACTATATAAAAAATTAGAATCGAATGGTAAATTCTTAAAAAGGGAATAAACGAAGTGATTAAAAACTTCAAAATAATGTTGTAAAAAGTGAAGTCAAATTTTAAAACATTTTTTTTAAATAAACAAAAAGACAAAATAATGTTGGGAAACATTACAACAGTGTTTGATGATCGTTCGATAAAGGAGACAAATTAAGTGTTTTTTTCATGTACAGGAGTATGCAATGAGCTGTAAAAAATTTTGAAATTAAACTATCTAAACTTTCAGCCTCTGGTTCAGTGTCGTTTTTTCAGAACAGATAGAGCTGTTCTGAAAAAGGGTTGAGAATTGGTTTTCTAGAACAGAAGGGGTTTCTTCAATTATTTCATTTGAATCGTAGCTTATTGCATCTTCAGTTGTAATTTAATCTTCAGTATTATGCGCTGAGATTTGATTTGATTTGATTTTTATCTGGCGTATGATCCTTGAAAGGGATAAACTGCGCCGAAAGCTAGGGATGTTTATTGGAGCCAGATACTTTAATTATTAAAGACGAATTAAAGTAGCGAGATAATAAATATTGTTTATAATACACTAATTTAAAAAGACTAGTGCAAAAAAGGTAAATAAATAAACCTAATTATGTGGAAAAGACCAATGCGGTTAAAATGAGAATATTTTCCTACGAAAAAGCTTAAGTTAAAACCGTGAGTGAAAGTACTTTAACCGACATTTTTTGAAAGCTATGCTATCTGCTAATCTTTATCTGACGCTAGACTTTTATACATAGCATAGCAGAGCTGATAAAGCACTGTTGTCATGTGAGAGATGACTTACGACTGGTAATAGTTGAGATATGTTGAACAGTTAATGTATCTTCATGACGGTTACAAGTCAGAGGAGACTGCAAAAAACATACTTATGTCATGTATGTACAGTACAAAGTTGAGTTAAAATGATATCACAGCGTCTATTTAATTTAGAAACAAGAAAATTTTGGTTTCATGCCATAAAGTTTCTTTTCCTTGGTCTATTTATCTTGCAATTGAGAAAAGTATCACTGATTAATGACAGAAGGCATGTCAGCGTAAATAATGGATTGGGGCAAGTATTCGATAGCTGATTTTGTAGCTTTGCCTGCCAATTCATTTTCTGTAGTGCTAACGTGAGCGAATACTCATAAAAATAAGACGAATATTTTACAAAATGATGTACATTCATTTTGATGTACAAAATGATGTGTACATTCTGTATTCTTTCAGTTATTAATTATATGAAAGATGTAACCTTTTAAAATTAATTTGTTTATATTTGTAACAACTCAAAAATTTAATCAATTCATTTGAAGATGAAGAAGTGAAATACGAATTTAATAAAAATATTTTAAAACAAAAGAAAAAACGAAATTCACTTTTTGAAAATGAAATAGAATAAATGAACACCTCCAAAAATTTGATTTTTGATGATTTTCCAATATCGATTTTAATTTTTTATGGTGCTAAAATTTGGGTCAAAGTAGTAGTAGTATATTGGTTCCCCTCTGGGGCAATTTGGAATTCCATATTGGCTCCTATTCCGAATATTTTTCAGTTCCTATAAATTATTCGAAAGATTCTATTTACATTGACGTTTAGCTAATTGAACTGTTTTTTAATCAAATTCGTCGATAATTCTATTTTTTTCTCTGGTCTCTTGAATTATTGAAATATTGTCTATAATTCGAATACAGTGTGGTTACTTCAAACTACATTGTATTCATTTCTGAAATGTTTTTATTATTTAAATATATTCGTTTATTAAATCTTCAATAATCGGTATAGAATAATTCCAGAAGATCGCAAGAAGTTTTATCATCAACAAGCGAAAGCAAAAATTCAATGATCTAAGTTCATTTGTGTTTCATTTCCCAAAACTATCTTTGACTGAGTTGTGCCACATTAATGGTATTAAAACATTTATATAAATTTATAATGAAATTGAAATAGGGAATGTTAACGAAGTCCAAATGTCTAAAAATGTAGAAACTACTGTGATGAGAAAAGAAAAGGATAATGTAAGTTATGCCGCAATACTAGAAGGCTTGGCTAATGTTTAAATATAATTGATAAAGTACTATATTTTTTTATAAAGCTAAAAACGTTAACATGAGGAGTGTTAAAGAGCAAGCCACTCGACTTAGAACGAGAACATCTAAAACAAGACTAAATGCTGGGAATCAAATCGTACACAGTCATAGAACACTTTCAGACGGATGTAAAACAGACATAGAACAATTTCAAATTCAGCGAACTGGCGGAAGTTCATCCCCCACCAGCACATGCTGGTGGGGGAATAGGGCGAGATCAATTCTCAGACATTTTAAAATGATATCCATTATTCTGCTAAGTAATGTTCCCCAGATATCTTATATCAGGCCTAACTTTGTGGAGCTTATTGCGAATCTGTGCATTCCAATCAGTTTGCCACTGAAAAATAAAATACTACATATATATTACTTGAATCCGAAAGAGATATCTGGTTGCAAGAAAGTAGTAGCTAATATAGCTGTCATTTTTTTCTTCTCGCTTCCTGAAATTTCTACATACGCGGGGATTCAATATAGAAAAAAATGGGAATGCTCTTACAAGTATGGAGCATGGCATCGGAATTGGTACTTCAACATTTTCACACCTACTAAATAAGAAAAAAAATTCTTTATTTCCATTTTAAGGATTTTAATTTTGGATAACTTAATGTAACAATATGTAATTTTTAATTTATTGTGCTATCACATGGACGTACTATTTATATTTCTCTTTATTTTTAATAACCTGTTTCTTGCTTGCTAAGTTTTTTTGTATTGAGGGTTGATAACATGAAACCTTTTAATTAGTTTTATACATAATTTCAACTTTCAACAAATTTTCAACAACAGTTTTCTACTATCATGTGTCTGATACTGTATGTTCGTAGCTAGCTCTTATTTTATAAAGTCTGAAATCTAAGTTCCTTTAACTTCAGACTCGCCATCACGTCCAATACGAAAGTCACAAAGACACTAACAAAAATGCTACTAACGATTTCCACTTCTATAGAGAACCGGCTCAGCTTAATGGTTTTAGTTTCTCATAATCCTTCGGGAAAGGATGACTCCTGCATGGAGAGGGCAACGCAAGTACCCAGCCCTGCCACAGAATATTTAGGTCGAGTATTACATGATTTAACCAACAGTTTAGATATATTTATTACTTAAGTATATTTATTACATAAATATATTATTTCTGAGATAAAACATTTCACTTCTCGCATGATTTAATGTAAGTGTTTACATATTTATTACATCAATAAGTGAAATATTCAGTAAAGTTTAAAAAAAATTCTTAAAATCCCTAAAAGGGCAGGAATAAACGGAATTAAACGCACAAATATGGACGTTACATGAAACATAGTTACAATTCTGTAGAAGTAAAAAAAAAAATGGTATCTTTATATAGAAAATACTTATATACTCTAAAAAATTGTGTAAAATACGAACATGTCAAATATTTTCACATTATAAAGTAAAATATAAAATGAGTAGGCATTGTTTTGTTTTAAAGCTTTTAAAGTTTCGTTGCTCTTTCTAATCGTCTTTCCCCAGAGTCTAGAATCTATTCGCGTGACCGATCGGGAATTTCAAATCATGTCTTGGCACTAAGTAAAATCTCTTGACTTCTAAGAATATTTGAAAACCAGACTGCTTTTGTAGATAATTACTCTGTAATTAGATGCAAATATTTTGTATAGCTACAGCCAAGTAATAATCGACATTCTCCTTCAAAACCACATGAACATACTGAAATCATAGGAAGATGAAATCAAAATAAGAAATAAAAGACCCCTTCCTTGCTACAATGTATCCTATTTTTAAAGTTCAAAAAAAAAAAAAAGAAAAAGAAAGAAAGAAAGAAAAGACAGTTTTTCCCAGTTACAAATATTACTGATTTATACCCCACATTAGGTTTGAATAAGTGATCTCATCATTCAACTTCCCAAACGAAATTCGTGAATTCAAAATTTCTTCTAATTTATATTCTTTCTTGAAAAGGGAAAAGGCAGCCATATAGTCACTTTCTCTATTTAGAGACATCTGCAGCTGAAACTAATGAAAGGAATGAAGCCAAATCTTAATATAAGTAAAAGTCATTACAGCTATGTATATATGTTTCACATCTTCAAACTTAGCAAAGCAAACTTTTTCTTTAATATGAGAAAAAAATCTATCAACTTTTCAAAGAGCAAAAGTTAATTATATTCTAAACTATTTATAAAATAATCAAAATCTTGCCATTTTCTTGCAGTAACTTCAAAGGAAATTTATCCTATTAGAAATATTTTAATATCACCTTAAAATTCAAAATCTTACCCTTTCAGTGATACAAAATTTCTTTCTGGGTAATATTTGCTTCAAGTATTATTTATTCTTTTAAAGTTTAATTCGGACGATTTTAAAGTACAGTAATAACAAGATTCTTATCTAGTTTACCACTGAATTTTCAAACTTCTATTTCATATCTTTTGGAAAAAAAATTTTTATTGGTTTAAAGTTGATACTTAAGGGTGCTTAAAACTGCTGAAACTGCCCAGAGAAAAAATTGATTACCCTTCATCTACAAGAGGTAATCAATGGAGAACACCCAAGAGCAGTCAATTGAGTAGTGTGGTATCATAAAAAAAATTGTGAGTATTATAAAAATTAGTTTTTAAAATTAATTATATAGCTAACTAATCAATTATAATTAATCAAAAATTAATAATTTGTTTTTACATTAAATATATTATAAAAGAGAAAATTTAAATTTCGAGCAACGCCAAGTACATCAATTAGTTTCATATAAAAATGTGGAAGACATTAAGAAAAGAATTCCACACAAAAAAAAAATAACGATGTAATATTTTATACACAAATTTAAGATCAATATATTGAAAATGTAACCCTAATACTGATTAATAGAAGAATATTTTCTGTGACTTTTATACTATATTTCAAAATGCGCATTTTTTATCACTCGAATATTAATGAAATTTTGTATATTCCATTTCCCGTACGTTCGTTATAATTATTGATTTCAGGTTCTTCATTCCGACAGTGTTAAAATATCTCCTATTAGTGACTTTTGCTATTATTATATTTTGTTGTGAATTTATATTTTTGCGGATTTTTTTTCCAGTTTGCCTTTCCACGCCTTTCCTAGCAAGTGTATAAGATTTGGATTCATTCCTTTCATTAGTTTTAAATGCCTCCAAAGAAAGTGATTTTATAGTCACCCAGCACAAGATAAGATATCGTCATAAGTGAAATAAGATATCGTCACTTAACTAGCAGCACTATCCGTCTTAATTTTAACCTGTCTCATAATCATAACTATACGTGAAAGAAAAAGAAATATATTCATTATTGATTGCGAAAAGTTCTGTTTTTTTCTTTTAGTGAATCTTGAAAAATTTAGTAAGTGGATATTGTTTGTTAAATGAATTGTGTTTCATATACTTTTTCAAGAAAGTATATAGATTAGAATTTGCAAACTTAGAAATATCATTATTTCGGTTAGGGGTATAGGTTTGCACCTAGGATATTTTCTTTAATTTCATTTATGATCTCTTTAAGATCTGTATAGAAGGAAGGAAGATTTATCCATGTTTGTTTTATAATCACTTTCCAGAGTCTAATAAACAGCAAAACAAACTGCCGAAAGCTCGGTCTTAAGAACAGTATTGAAAAAAAATTGAAGAAAACGGAAACATTATTTTTATAGCTGATCATAGTGAATTCAATATTGTCTTCAAATCTTAACTCATTTGTGTCCCACCCATACACATTGATTTGATTTAACTGAATATCTCAAAAATTAATATCAAAAAGAAAAATATTTAAAAATTTGAAAGTTTTGGTTTGCCGCTAATACAGATAAATAAAATGGATGAATCTGTGCCAGAACATTCAGTGCGTTAATAGAAAAGGTGCAACATGCTTTAGTTAATTTAATAAAAACGATCGTTTCAGTTGAAAGTAAATTTGATTTGTTCTTTAATTAGCTCACCGTCTTAGGGCACCTAATCTAGAAATTTTAATGTTATTGAAAACTAGAATAGAAAAATTATCAACTTTAAAAATAATAGATTTGGCAGAAGTGGATTTGGAATGAATAATAGATTTTTATCAAAAATCTATGTAGGAGAATTTATGTTTGGAAGGGTCATATAAAGAATTCATAAAATTTGCGAGATGAGCAATTTTTGTACCTTGACTTATGATTGGTTTCAAAGATTTTTTAAATCAATTATCGCTCTCTTTACAATTTATGTATTCCACAGCATCACAAGGCTCTTTATGACAATGTATGTAACCCAAGTTATTACACACTCCGTAGGAAATGGGATTAATGACATCAAAATTTGAATTAAAATAAGAGTAATCAGAGAAAAAAATGGAGGAAATTCAATTAACTCATCAACTATAGAAGGCATTGAGAAACTAACTACATAATTAAAAATATGACAGTGTGAAATCAAAACTAAGAAATCCCAATAGCATTATAAAACAACACAAATGATAATCTTATACAAAAAGAAGCTTTAGAAAAAGTAAAATTCCAAAATTAAATCCTTAAGGTAAGTATTCATGGAGTTACACCAGCCTCCTTCGAAAATCAATTGGGAAAGAAATAAGAGGATATTTTCCAATTCACCCAGTAGTATTTGATATAAGAATAACATTAGCATCATCTGGAATCGTTTAAATTTCAAGAAATACATAAAAACTTTACTAGATTTCAATGATACTAGATCTGGCTCTATTGCAAAGAAATATAAAAGGAAAAGAGGAACGTGTGTATCCGAGTTGTGACAGCAGACGCGATAATATATTTTTTTATCTCTTAAATGCATTAAATTATCGATGAAAAATTAATCTAATTTTCAAGTAATTCACCATGAAAAATTATTCCATGTTTCTTAACTTTGTTTACTTTATTCCCCCTAAACTAAAAGAGTTTTTCCCTCATGAGATAGAGAATTTATTTTCTCCAGCAATGATATCAAGCGAATCTTCAATGTTAGCCATTTTAAAATCTTACCAAACAAATATATTAAATTAATTTTGATAAGCTATAATCACAGTTTAAATATAAAAATTAATGGATCAAAATTAAAAATACTAACATTAAAAAACAACTACATCAAAAAATTACCCTAAAATAAATAAATAAATACTAAAATCCAAAAACTTACATTTTGGCAAGGATGAAACAATGTCCAGAAATCCAGAGTTAAATCCAATGTAGGAATTCTCAAAACTCTTGAACTCAAGATCACTTTCAAGTTCGAAAGCTACATTATTTCCTTATCCAAAGTTCATCTATGTGTTATTGAATTAAACAAAAAGAACTATCTTTTGGTATCGAAAAAGCACTGAAAAAATCCATGGAGAGAAACCAGATTCTAATTGAGCATGAGTCTTGAAAAAAGGCTCCAAAGGATCCAAGATCATAACAAGTTTAAAACGCAGTTTGTTGCCCAAGATCTCTGAATCTAGAGGGTGAAAAGATAAAAGACGAATTCACACCATGTTTCTAAGTCTTCTATGCAGTAATAAAAGAAAAAAAAAATCCATGTTCAGATTATAAGCCTCTAGAATTTTCCAAGAATAGGATGAACTAGGTCAATCTGGTTCAAAATCGAGTCATCTATACAAGTGTTAGGCGAAAATTAAATAACTATTTCAGCAGTGAATAGTTGATAAAATAGAAACTCCCAGGATACACATGACATCAAATACTTAAAGAGTAACCGGATCCATGGATCCTTTCGTATCTTTTGCTTTTGTATTTTACTTATAATTGTTTTGTAGATTACCAACCAACAGTAGGTTCGAATGCAAACAAATAACAAAAAAAAAAAGTCAGTATGGCATCCAAGAAAACTACTCACAAAAGGAGACGTTTCTTTGTTTACATTTCATATAAACGATGCAACAATAAAATAGAAGACATTTTTTTGAGAACTTCTTGATTGCACTGTTACTGTATACATAAAGTAATGCAATTGCTGAAATCAAGAGTACATAGGCATTACTAAATTATGTTTCAAAAAACTGCCATAAAATCAAATTTAATAAATAATTTTAAAAAATTTCACATTGCATATAAAAAATGTTCTGGCATAATTAAATCACAAAAGTAACTCACATTTCGCCAATTTTGATGGCCAGAAGACAGTGAAAATTAAAGTTAAGAAAGTTCGCCACCTCACGTTTCGTAGCTGTTGCCAATCTCCTATACTGATACATTGTAAAAGAGCAAAATGCAATCGAAAATTCAAAAGATGGCATAGTGTATTCGAGAGAGCGGAATATATCCATCAATTGTGTTTGTTTGGTAGGGGTTTATGGCATAACAGCCAATACGAGCTAAT
This sequence comes from Argiope bruennichi, assembly GCF_947563725.1. Classification (NCBI taxonomy): domain Eukaryota; kingdom Metazoa; phylum Arthropoda; class Arachnida; order Araneae; family Araneidae; genus Argiope; species Argiope bruennichi. The sequence goes on along the minus strand of NC_079162.1, from coordinate 33,141,406 downwards.
CAGCGACAATAAAATAAGCACTCATACTGTCAACATAAATGATAAAATTAAGCTAAGCAGAAAAGATTTTCTGCGGAACAAAGAATTTTACCACTTAGCTAGAAACACTAAGTAACAATTGTGTAGACGATAGCTCAGTCTATCAGATGGAAGTATGATTCTATAACCAATATTGTCCACTTTATTTCGAGACATCTGTAAAAGTAGGTATGAAAGAACTCAGACAGCGATGACAATACAAAAGCTTTTGGAAAACAACACGAGCAACTGTGGATTTATCAAATCCTAAAAATGGATTCAAGAAAGAAGGCGGAAAGCCAAAATAAATTAACAATTTTAATGGTAACATTTGAGAGATCCAAATTTTGAAGGAATAATTTGGTTTTCTCATTGATTAGAAGGATGTAAGAGGAATGGATACCATATTGCCTTCGAAGACCAAATGGAAGCATCAAATGACAAACGTGATGATTTGAGATAGATTCTCTGCTGAAATAATATAAAGTAGATAATTTCTGACACCTTAAATAAAGAGGTAGCTGGCGATAAATAAAGTACAAGCTCTCTACTGTAGAAACACGAAATGTTACGGAACAAATTCCCAGAGCAATGTGGTGGATGGTATCCAGTCGCGCCAAAATTGAAGAGTGTACACAACCATATACTATGCAGCCATAATCAAAGCCGGAAAGGACGACCACTTGGTAAACACGTAGTAGTGAGGTTCGATTGGTATCCTAAGTTGTTTTATAAAGCACCTTTAAAATAATTATTAATTTCTCACACTTCTTAAGCAAAGTGTTGTCACCAATCAGTACTATTGTTGATTCAAGTATACATTATGGAAATTGTTGACTGCTATAGATACCATCAAGATTACGTGGCAAGTCGATAATCATCTGTGCTTTGTTTGCCACAATTTAGGCAAAACATTTTCAAATAAATTTATTTCGTTAAACGATGTGCGTTTTTATAGGCCATTTTTTATACACTTAATTTTGTCTTGCCTCATGTTACTAAGGATATTAACTGATTATGCACTCTATTACTAGTGTTATGAAATTCTGTCCATTCATTGATCCTCGATAGCAATACACTATTTTAACATTTTCAGTACTTAATTATCAATTAATCTATTCCTCCCGATAAGTAAATTAGGGATGTATAAGGCATCGAAACCGTAATTTAGAATATTGTTTCATTATCTGTGGTGGAAGAAAGACCAAGATGATAGACAGCAAGACTAACTAGATGCGACTGAGAATTAAAAGCACTTAGAATGAATCTTTTACCCATTGCACCTCATAGGATCTAAAATACAGATCGAAGATTTCGTCATAACATCTTTGGTTATTCACATCACTGCATTGTACACTTGCAGATCATTGTAATTTTGCAAATAGATTCTAGTCCACACCCTTATTTCCTATTTTCTGAAACTATTTTTCTAGAATGATGGATTGGTGTTAACTGAATTCGACTTCTCTTTGTTTTCTGATCGATAGGGAACAGATTTCAAAAATGAATGTGAATTCGTCTGTAAACAGTATAAACTATGATTTGTTTCTTTCCTGGCATGTTTTGTAGTTCAGTTTAATTGAGTTTTCCCCCTGAATTCCGTTTGAAAGGAAACGCATATTGCATAAATATCTTAAATAAGAGACCTCATCAGACTATGAAAGCGCAAATTACACTGATGCGCAAAACTTAAGCAACAATGTAAGTTTTAAGCAAGTAGCCATGAAATTTCAGAAAAAGGGTTATTGCGATCAGTACAATGAACACGCAATTCAGTAGAAAGGTGATGCGTATGCAAATGTCAGTAACAAACCATCATAGGCGACGTGAGTGTATGCAAAACGCGTACAATCGGTGCGCGCAGCTCAAGACTACAAGGGAAGGAAGAACGGAGGCGCAATTACAGATATTCGCTGCAAGTGCAAGTGAGCTCTTTCGTGAAATATGGCTAAAAGAAATCGCCTGGATGACTTCACACGTGAAAGAATGATCGGAAAGGTGGAGGAGGGGCGCAGTTTGACCAATGTAGCTGAAGAGTTCGGAATCAAGAAGAGTGTCGTTTCGCGCGCTTGGAAACTTTTCAAATCATAGGTACAGTTGTTAGAAAGGTTAGTGGTGGCCTCCCTAGGAAAACAACTGCAGTGGACGACCGATGTATCGTCCTGCAGGAGAAAAGAACCCGATACCAGTCAGCAAGCGCCATTTCACAGCAACTGTGTACAGCAACAGGGTGACAAAAGTCATGGTTTACTGTGGCCAACGCCTTCACAAAGGTGGCTTATTCACCTACCGTCCTGAAGGCTGATCCCTTTGAAAGTTGGCCATCGGTGGCACCGTTTAGTGTGGTGTAAGGAGCACAAAAATCTCATCAATGGGGTCGTGTTCTCTTTACGGATGAGAGTCGTTTCAGTGCCACAAGTGATTCTCAACGCTAGTTGATTTAGAGAGAGGTCGACACGATTTCAACCCAGTAACATTACGGAAAAAGACCGCTGCGGAGGTTTGAGAGTTGTCGTCGGGGAGGCATTATGCTGAACGGGCAGACTGTGCTCCACGTTTTCTACAAAGTTTCTGAAACCGGAGATCTCTATTGTAAGGAAGTGATCCTTCTATATGTGCGTCTGTCCCGAGGTGCTATTGGACCAGACTTCATTTTTATGGATGACAATTCATGGCCACGCCGGACTGCTGATATTCAGCAGCTACTGGAAATTGAAGATATCACTCGAATGGATTGGCCAGCATTCTCTCCTGATTTAAATCCCATAGAACATGTGTAGGAAGCTTTGGGGAAACGCCTTGCGCACTCTTACACCCTCCGGGGAACATTCAACTACCGAAACAGATGCTGATTGAGGAATGGGCACTCTTACCTCAAGAACTGTTGGACAATCTGATGATGAGTATAGAGAGATGGTGCGAAGCAAACATTGCAGTTAGGGGAGGGCATATCCCATACTAAGGAACATCTGCTTGTTGCTCTTTCTTTTGGACAGACAATCATATGTAGCGATACTATGAGTTCAATAAAGCCTTATTTTGTTCGATTCCATACTATATGCATTGTATTCATTTTTGCGCAACTATGCTTTTGTCATCGTTTAAGTGCACAATGTTGTCTCTCATTTCTGAATTTTATGTCTCTCAGATGATTTCTCGAGGAGTTATGACAAAAAAAAGCTTCTGTTTCTTAAGTTTTGCACACCAGTGTATTTTTGCAGCCAAATCTTCTTTAGTGAGATGACATAGGATAGAGTTTCCACTGCGTAATAATAATAATAATAAAAAAAAAATACAAAATTATTTTTCAAGGACATATGCGTGACCTAAAAAAGACCTGACAAAACAGAATCTCCGATTTAAATTGTTTTCAATCTTTGGGTCACATTATGAAATCCATTGTTGTTGTCAACTTCTTACGGCCCATTTGTATTCAAAGGATTTCCTTCATTTTAACAAATCAAATAAATGACGAATTACTATTTATCGGTACTACTAATTATTACTATGAAAGAGAAGTCCTGGTGTGAAATTAGAAGCTTCCGATGAACACTTTCTATTTATACCATACTTTTCAAAGAATATACTCTCAACAAACTCTTAAAATCTAAAATTTCGGAGTGTGTGACTGTTCATATATATATATATCTTTTTACACATACTTTATTAATTTTTCTATATTGTTATTTTTTAAATTAGTATTCTATATTAATTTTGGTTTTAGTTATTTGTTTTGTCAACATTTTCTAATTTTTTTTGTCTGTTAATATCCATGTACATGTTTTAGTTTCATGAGATTATGTTTTTTACTTGTTCTAACATGCACTCTGTAATCTTTCTCTGCCTACTTTCATAACCTGTACACCATTTGAAGAACACCGCCGGTAAGTAAAGTCGTTGAGGGTTAAATAAACTACTATTTAATATACCAGCAATATTCTGAATTCAAAGGCTTATGATAAATTCTGCTAAAAAAAAACTGCAAATTTCAAAAAAAAAAAAAAAAAAAAAATCTTTTTAGAGAAAATCCTGTTTTTCATATAAAAAAAATGCATTTTCTATATAGAGTAAAAAGTATAAAACTTTTGTATTACAGTACACTCCGAAGTATCCGATTCACGATTATCCGTACTAATTTTCTTTTATCATAATTATGTCAGGAAGGCAAGACGTTGGAAGAGGGCGTTTACTACTGTCTTCATATATGTCCTGCCCAAAACGCAAGTTGTGACAGGAAAAGAGCAGCGTTCTGCTCGTTGTTCAGTGTTTCGTCAGCTTGTAACGGACGTCAATTGTTGCCGCTGTTCCTGATTATAAATGCACAGTACGTACAGTATTCGCAAATTATTCTTGGGGTATGCTTAATGTTTTTTAAGAGTACCACAGTGAAAATTACAGAGTTTAGATTAAAGTGTGAACAGTTTATATCCTTTAACTTACTTTTTCTGTAATAAATTTTTGTAACCTACAGTGCAGTATATTAACATATACAAACTACCAGTACAGAGTCTTCTATTTTAACTCGAAACGTTACCGGCAACTGCTTCAATAATTCACCTGGCCGCGGCCGTGTTCACATCACGCGTGGCTTGAAAGAAATGGGAGACTTAATACTCATTAAGAAGTGAGAAAATACGTATTACAACAGTGAGTTTTGGTATAAAACATTTGTATTTTGTCATTGGTGGGCAAAGAAATGAGTTCATAGAACTCCAGCCTATCCTCCTTTTTTGTTATCCGGTCTGTCCTTCCGCCATATTAGGCCGGATACTCGGGAATGTACTATATATAGTCATGCTTAAGCGTTATGTTCGTAAAAAATAATTTCATTAAAGATTTATAATTGTTGTAACTGAAAAAAAAAGCATTTTTATCTTTAGCATTAATTTTTGGAAGCCTATGTAGAATCATCAAATATCAAACTAATATTTATTTTTACAAAAGAAATTGTGAAAATTATATGATATGCCATTTATTATTAATCAAATAATTTGTATCCGAACTAAATCCTATAAGGAATGGTTGATATATATAAATCCCTACTCTTTAGAAAGATGCTTGAAGTTATGTGCAACAAATTAATGTGCTGATAGGCTTGTAGTTTTGGGAAAATTCTTCCAATTTAAAGGTCATTAAAATATTGAATGGTATATTTAAATTAAATTCTCCGTAAGTTAGTAATATAAATAACTTGTTTATTTGGCAGATTTTTATAAGACAACAATCAGAGCTGGCCAGGTTGTTTCAAGTGTATGGTAATAAAGGTTTTTTTTTATTAAAAATTCCTAAACATCTAGAAGATGCATCTTAATAGAGCAAAATTGTAAGAAATCTCTGAGCACTTAATTTTAGTGCATTAAAATATGATTATTATATAGACATCTTTAAACGGGTCATAAAACAGATTTTATACATTCAGATGGGCATTTTCAAAAATGCTTCTAAATTTCTTCAATTTCTAGAAATTATTTAATGAGATAAGGCCATTACGAACAAGAATTATCCTCCATGAAAATGAAATAAAAGTTAAATGGGCCACTGGAAAGGGCAGCATAAGATTTCAAGATCTCATCTTTATAACTTAAAATAACCATAAAAACTTTGCCAAAAAGATATTAAGGTCTGCACACCTATCAATCTTGATGCCTTCTCAAACTATCAGAACTCTGTTGCAATATTGGTTTCTTTCTCGAACAATGGAAGATAAATAACAGGTTTGTAGTGTTCTCAAGAAGAGCTTAATGGAATGTAATCAATGGTTAAGCTAAACTGGGACGTACAAATAAATAAAACGATTCTCATCAGATCCTAAATTCGAAGTCGTTCTTTGTGCTGTACTTACCGAGTTGTGTTATGAAAGAAGTCAGCGGGACAGTAACAATAGATCTTGTGAACACATCTCATGAAACTTTCTGGAAAGAGTAACCTTCAAAATTCAGCTTCCTTTTGCGAAATGAATAACGTGGGAACTGTGAAGCATTGCACATTTATGGTTTCTTGTCGAAATGTGCAACTATTGATCTGCATTATCCGTAGTGACCTGCATAACTTTATTTAGCATTCCTTTCGATGTATCCAGTATGATTTCCATGCGTTGTACTCAATATTAATATATTAAATATTGTTGCATTGTTATCAATATTGTTGTCATTGTACTCAATATTGTTATATTAAAGCCTATCATATGTTCTCCACATCATTTCATTATCTAAACATTGAATGATTACTAATTTTAGCTATTTGGTCTTGAATTTCGTAATTAAAAAATATCACGGAATTTGTTATGCGAGCGTGAAAATAACGAAACACGGAAATTGCCACGAGCGTTTTTAAGTCCGTTCCACGCAATATGTCATCCACACGCATGCGCTTATGTATTCGATGTTAGAGCTTCGCATCTTTGTTTGGAAGCATTCATTTTGTATGTCATTTGTCCTTAAAGAGAAATCCAACAAAATATACAATGAACACCAATTAACTACTTCTTGTGTGCAGTCGATCACTCCGCCACCACAAAACAGGTCAAAACACGACAGGGCTAATCAACTACTATCGTTTGAAGACAATGATCATATATGAGTCGACATATCCATTTCTCATCTTTCATATTGCAATAATGTGAAGACGCATAAAAATGATAAATGTAATGCAGTTTAATCATAATTTTATAAATAAAAAATTTGAATAGAGGAAGCTTTACAATCCAAAAAGCATAACTATTGAAAACAAAGAAAAAATAATTTCAGAAACAATGTAATCTGTTTCAGCTTTGTGCTTTTTTTCATTGCGAATAATGCTTCAATTTTAAGATTAAATGAAATTTGGTTCTTATGCAATGAATATTTTAGAATTATATAAAATTTTTTGCAAACTATTTGTAATGATTTAAAAATTAATAATTTATTCGACATTTAAATCGAATGTGTTGAAGGAAAAAAAATAAGAATGTACGCATGATAATTTGTTATTATATTATGTTTCTATATATGTAAAAGATGGCGGAATTGCTTATAAAAAATAAAATGCAGCCAGTGGAAAAGAATTTATTAGAATTTCAGAGAAATGTCTTCATCCCAGATTACACAACAATATGAAATATTCACACGATTCACAAACTCTTTAAATACACCAAAAACTTAACAAATAAAATACATTTGTTTCACACTCACAATAGCAAATTAATTTTTAGAAGAAATTTTATTACAACATTGACACACGACAATAACATTAATTTTATATTTAGCTGCAAACCAACGAAATTTTTCTTAACAACATCAAGTTTACATTAAGTAAATGATATGGATAAGTTCATAAGTAAAATATTATCACTTGTTACAGAAAGCAGACATTTATTAAACCCAAACCAAAAAAATATCACGAAACATTTAGTCACAGCTTGACATGAACACTTACCAAATCTGAAGTCTTGTTAAAATTGTTATCATGGTACAGATCACTCTTTGCTCAATTGATATGGTTTCTATTAAACATGAATTGGCTAATAGGATGAATTTTCAATCACCTTCGATTAGACATTTTGTTGCACTTTTTCACAACGTCCAGGTAAGAAAACTGTAATTTAATTTCATATTAGAAATGGTATTCGATTTCTCGGTGACAAATGAAATGGGCAACAAATTTTAGGAACTGCTAAAACATTTTTAGAAATAGTTTAAATTTTATCTTATTTATTTATTTATTTTGCGATTATGAAATGATGCTCGTAGTCGCCGGAGTGTTCTTTGAAAAGAGCACCATCACTATTCTGTACCATTCCAATTTTCCAATCTCCACTTTCTCGTGATGACAATCATCAACACACTGACAATGAAACGATGACTCTATCGCTTCCATCCTGCTCATCCTCTTCATCTTCCTCATCCATGACTTTTATTATTTTCCAAGTATACATATATGCATTTGACTGAAAAAGATTTAGACACTGAGAAAGATATTCATTTTGACATTATTTCTAACTCAATTTCATATATGTACTGTAATACCTATTATATTTCGGAAAGTATTTAAGTTATACAACTTATACTGGCAAAAGATTCTATTGAGACTTTTCTTGTCGTAAAATAATAAATTTAATAAAAATAGCTTTTAAAACAAATTTTTAATAGTTAATGAAAATACAAACTTCTTTCATTTTAATTATTTTCAACTGTTTAGCTTTTAGTGTATAAATTATCTTTATAAATATTATAGAATCTCACACATTTTTTTTTTTCAATTCATTCTCAAGTGATATCGCAGGCATCAAATCAAAATGTAATTAAACTTAGCGATTAACTGATAATTTAGTTATGAAAACATAAAGATGGTAATATACTATCAATAATACACAAGTAAATAAAAATTCAGAACTCTGGTACATCAAAAAGCGAGTTAAATGTCGATTACAAAGTTTAATCTTTACAATGATTAAACAACTCAAATTAAATAAAGTATGTAAAAAGAAGATAGCATCGAATTTGCTAATACACGTCGTATGATCCTAAAAAGATTTTCCAATGCAATTACGTTATTACCAGAGAAAATGCATTTTTGCTATGAATTTTCGCACTGCATTTATTTGTTACAGATACACATGAAAATTTAAAAAAAAAAAATTGTTATAATGTGTCGTGACAATTGATTATTTGCCTGCATATTGTTCAGAACCTTTTCCTGGTTTTTCCGATATTATTACACGTCGACAAAAAGTTCTGATCCAGACAAATACATCCCCTTTTCATCTTATGAAATCTTTGTTCTCCGAAAACCAACTGAAAACGCTTACTGACAATACGTAAGAAAAGTACGTAAGCTAGCAAAGGTATTAACTAACTAAACTGCGTTGAAATATGCATTACTCCATTCCAGCTGTAGAAAGAGTTTCCAAAATTAAATAATTTTTCTTTTAAATACAAAATACATATCTTGGTGTTTAAGATTAATTTTTCTTCAAAACTATTAGATTATTATAAATATGGTAAGTTCGTACTCAGGACTATTTCTTTGGTGCAATGATAGCTTTTTGTGTGTTGCCAACTTGAGTAATCGCTGCTTATAGCAATCTTTAACTAAAATATTTAAAATATAAGGTCATATAAACGAAAGAGAAATAATAGGACATATAAACGAAAGCTAGTATAAGTATTTAACAATTAATGGTATTTTTTTAAGAGTTTCCAATTTTACTGAAAAATAAATTCAATGAATCAAGAACAGAAGGAGAGTTAATATACAACAATTATGGAAATGCTAAATTTTCAAAAATCCGTGACAAAATTGTAATCTACATGATATTTGATTCAAAATCTTTTTAATTACGTATATTGTGAAGTGGAAATCGTCAAAAAATAATTTAATTATATTCTTATTTCTAGAATATCAACATTTCCATGCCAACATTGAAAAACCAACTCTTTTTTTTTTTAATCAACTTCTTTATCAAGCGTATCTAAAGACTTTATTATATTGATTTTCTTCAAATAATTCGTGTAAATAATAATAAATAATAATGTAACTACGCATGTCATCCAATTTGTAAATAAACGTTGCTCCGCATCATTCAAAACGATGCATCTGCTGTCTAATGTCTTACGCTGTGTTGTGCAGCTGCTAACGCAAACTTCTTTAAAAAGTAAAAGGGTGTTCAACTTTTGGCTGTTAAAAAGAAAAAGCCGATTATCCTGTGAAAGTAGCCTGCAACTTTACACATAACAATATTGAGTTATTAGAACCATGAGCAAAGAAAATTCGAAGGGAAGTTACCAAGTTTGCATCATTTTGGGTACGGTGTTCTTTTAGGCTTAAAGACTTTTCCGAAACATACATATTTATTAACATATTTAGCAATAGGGTACATATTTACTAATCACTTTATAAAAGATAAGAGCAAATTAATGAATAAATTCGGCAAAGTTAATTAAATTTATCATATATTCTAAAGCGTCAGTACAAGTAAGACTGAGCTTATTGTAAAAATGTAACAAACCGCGTATGGCTTAAGTGTAAACGGAAAATGGCATTAAATGAATAGATAAGATATAAAAAATATAAGTTCTAATATAAAAATTAGAATTATATCTTCAAAGTAAACATAAATCAAAACTGAATAGGTATCTCAAACTGTAAAGAAATTTTTCTTTACCTTATCAACAACAATTAACAGTGTGCAGTAGATTTGAAATTATATCTGGAACAAGGATCTTATATTTACCTTAGGAATATATATAACCAATATGTTAATAATTATGATTAGTGATGTAATTTTCAGTTATGCCGGCTTAAAATTGATTGCTGTTGAATATTACACCTCACCTTTCAGCTGAGATTTAAATTCTCAGTAAAATCAGCTTCTTTGGGGGCTTTTTGCTTTTCATGGAAGCCGCAGCATGAAGTCTTAAACTTTTGTGGATCAATTGAGAGCTGTATTTCCCAGAATATCTCATCTTTTGCCTTTGGCATCCCTGCTCTTCATTGTCAGCTGATGTAGACTGTCGATTGTCATTATTCTGATCAGAACTTTCCATCTTGCTTGAAGGATATGGCTAATCGCTCTTGGGTGGCAATATCCAAAAATGACGAATATCACAGAATCTGTTAAATTTACAGCACTTGCATAACAATGATTTTAAAAACAATTTTAAAGAAAATATTTGAAGCATTCAGAAAAAAATTATAGCAAAATCATATGAAAATAAGTAAACTGACTAATGCAGATGTATTTTTATATAAATGTTGTGACTAGTGATTTTAGCTGGGGATGGTTTGATGGAGTCTAAACGGTAGCATGATCTGGATAGATATGAATTATGAATGAATAATTTTTAATTAATAAGTTCAAAATCATTTATTTTTAATAAATAACAAATTTAAAAAGAAAATTTAAATTTTTTTTATTCACAAAATGTAACGTGAACTGAAATGGACTAATTAATGAGCGTTTTTGCTTAATGTATAAAATACTGAAGAAAAATTGATACGATGAAAAACTTTCTCTTTGCAAATTGTTTCATTCACTTTTGTATTTATAGAAAATATAATCTTTTATTCGAATTATCTTAAAGGTGATTAAGACGGAGGAAATAAATTGTAAAGTCTAACATACGGAGTGAAAATACAAAGCTAAACATATGAAAACAGACATACAATATTTTAAAATAAATGCAAGATAAAATAGATTTTCCTGTTTATTTATAAAAGCAAAAACATATGATAAATGTCTTATCAGAATGGAAAATAAATTTATGAGAGTTATGAATGTAAAATTTAATTTTCAACAACAGAAAATTTCATTTATCAAAAGAATAAACAAAGACCTATCATTCCATTTATATGGTAAACTATGCACCAAACTAAGGAAACTATGAATATTTTCTACGATATTACTCAATTACATACTTTTAGTTGAACTCTGTTTATTTTGTTTGTTTTGAAATCTTTAGATTATTCTTAATAAAATATACAGGGTGTCTCAAAATGGAGCAAGGCTATATTTCCTTAAATATTGCAATTATATATATATTTCCAATTGCAAAGTCTCAATAAATAAGGTGCACAAATGTTTGAAAATACTTCGGCATTTATAAAGAGGGGAAAAAAAGACCCCCATAAATAAAAAGTATCAATGCTTAAAACATTTTTCTTACACTCAAATATAATGACACAAATTTTCTTGTTTCTATCTGTAAAATTTGCTGATACATTAAAAAGCAAATTTATTGACGTAGACCACTTTTCCATATCTCTCACCGGTGTTTGAGGAAGGATTTTGTTGTAATTTTCAGGGATAATATATTCCAAAAGTGTTTGAAAGAGTGTCGAAAATGTTCATTTTAAATAAAATTGTATTCTTTTATCAATAACCTTTTAATAATACGCTTAAGATGCGCGATAGAAAAGTCAATTAATTCTTTAATCCAGACGTAATGCCAATTAAAGCAACTAAGTATTGGTCACAATCATACTGTTTGGTGTACAAAATGAACTAAAGTAAAAAAGTTTTTAAAAATACCGCGCTAATACATTTATAAAAAAAACCGCCACTGACAATGAACCTCTTGAACAAAGAATGGATTTTTACCGTTTCAAAAGTGATAGAGTTGAGGATGGCACGGAGTAATGGTTTATCTCTATTTAAGCAACATGCATCGAAATTGCATTTCTCAGAAAAGAATAATAATTTGTTTTTACCTAAAACAAGACCAAACTGTAAAATTCTGGGCATCGATCGTGTTGTTGTCCAAGCGACTGATGTATTAGCTCATGGACTCTAAATACTGTACGGCAGTCAATTATTACATTGAAATATTCTCTACACTGTCAGCTTTGGAACGATAGATTTTAAATTAACTGGGGTACATTAGGGTGACATTAGATTAAGCCAAAATGTCAATTTCTGCATCTCATGTATATCGCCTCATCCTCCGCATTTCTCTCCAGACGATTAAGAATCTTGCAGTTTGCAATCGCTAAACCATTCTATAAACACACTTCCTAGAAGGATGCTTAGAATTCGAAAAACGATGTTTGGATTCTTCTACATTTAGGTAGGCTTTACGATTACAGACAGCATAAGCTATCAGTATATCCAAATATTCCTTGTTACTGAACTAATGTGTATCTTTTAGAAACCACACAAGTACAAGCGAATAATTTCAGTTTCTTGTTTGGCATACCAATTCTTCTCCAAGATATCTTATATATTCAATTTCAACAAATTTCTCTTCCTTTATTTATAAAGTCAATGTTACAGCTGTCGATCAATCAAACTAAACAACATTATGCATAATTAACAGATTTTTTTTTTTTTAATAATCGGATGATGTATTAGTGGACAAATATTTGCGTATGGGAGCTTTTCCGTTTTGAATAAATTTGCATTTCTGAAACAAATTCTTTCATCTAAATTTTTAATAAGTCCCTCTAAATTTTAAAATAACCTTATATCTGTAAATTTTGTAGATAGAAACGCGAAACTGAGTGCGCGCAGATAAATGTAAAAAAAAAAAAAAAAAAAAAAAAAACGTTTTATTTATTGATACTTTTTCGCAATGGGAGTCATATAAAAATTTGATTTCGGTAATTTTTTATTCCCCCTTTTTGCAGAAGCCAAAGTATTTTCATACAATTACCCATCTTATTTAATGAAATTTTGTAGTTGGAAGTACATACCTAGGAACATCATTTAGGGAAGTAAAAGCTTATTCCACTTTTTAGGAACACCTTGTGTAATTAACATGCAAAAAAAAAAATCAATAGAATAAATGCAAATTAAATGCGTAAGCATAGTAATGCGTAGATGTCCGAAAGAGTTAAAGTAGTGGGATTATTATTAAAGCCAACTAAAGAAAAATGTTACTTTTTTTCTTTAAATATTGGAAACTTTACTTTTTCAAAATTTTGAATCATATTCAGCTCATTAAGTCATAGTCTTAGTAATACATACATGCATCAAATGATGATTAGTAAACACTTAAAAATTCACCAGCTTATGTTGCAGCCTTTCACTAAATTATTTTATTTATCGTAATATAGATCAATATATGGAAATGATAGAGCAATTTAAAAACTACGTTTATATATAATTTGATATGTATATTCATAACATAACGGATATTTTAATGACATAACGCATAACTTGTAATGCCTACTAGTGAAATTACGTCTCATTAAAAATCATAGAGCGTGCTCTAAAGCCATTTGAACAAGTGAACTTTAATTATAGCGACCATGTATATGCATCATTATTCTAGTTACAATTTTCTTAAAGTATTTATACTATGTAAAACTCACTATCAGAGTTAAATATTTTTATTTATTTCAAATAAAAAATGAATACAAATTATGTTTTAATAAAATTTAAGTTTTTCTTGGAAAGGGAAATTACCAAGGAATATTTATATTTCATACCTAAATTAATATTTGAAAAATTATTAAAATTGGTAGTTCATATTTCATATCCTTAATTTAATAAATATATAAAGCATACAAAGCACAATTACTTTTCTGAGATAACACATTTAATTACGATACTCCTTATATTTTTTTGAAAGAAATTAAAATTTAGTTATGTTACGCTTTCAGGAAAAGCTATATATTTGGAATCCTTTCATGGCCTTCTAAATATATCACAAAAAATTATTGATACAAAAGAATTTATCGTATAGAATAAACAATTATTGTATGTATAATGATTGAATGTGGAATTTATATAATTCATTAAAATGAAATAGATACTAATTTATCAAAAGTATCGAATCTGTTAAAATGTCCAAAATTTTTATTACAAGTAATATCTTATAATTTCATAATAAAAAATGTTACATATAACTATGACATTAAAATGGAAAATTACCATTAATAAATTTCAGAAAGAAATATTATGCATATAAACTTATTTTCATAATTTAATTTTTCTAATTCCCTCAAAAAAATTCAGAAGTGCACAATCTTTCGTGAAAAAGACCTTAATTTTTGCAAATCTGATTCATCCTTCAACTGCAAAAGAGTCTAAATTGTTGCTATGTGATTTGAATTTGAGAGAAAATTAAACAAAAATTACAAACGTGGTGAAAAATATATTAGATACAATCTAAAACAAAAGAAAATTTTCTTGCAATTGTTACTTGAAAACCATCTCTTCTCCAGTTTCATTCCGTATTTTTTTTTTTTTTTTAAGTTTTGTATCATGTCTAACTTCTTAATATAAGTTCATAAATCTTTAGATTAAAAAGCATATATAAATTTACTCAATGAACTCCAAATGAAAACAGTAAATTCTATAAGACTTACAAAAGATGGTAAAAAAGTAATATTTTGATATTTAAGAATGAGTGTTAAAAAATTAAAACTCAAAATTAGAAACTCAAAAAATAAACTTATTCTTAGAATAAATTGTTTGAAAATTATATAATAACTAATAAAATATTTAAAGTAAGAAATAAATTCAAACTGCATCAAAATTTCTAAAATATAATAATCAATATATGTTTTATATATATCATATTATAAAAAAAATTATTTTCATAAATAAAACCACCTAATTACATATTACATCACTTTTATGAAACGAATCTTTAGTTAAAATAGCTGCAATCAATAAAATTTTAATATTCTGAGCATACTTTTAAAGTTGTTTTCTTCTGCTTTTATGCTCATCTTAATTTTTTGAAACTAACAATAACAGCTGTCAAAAACATAATTTTAATAACAATCATGATAAATTGATAAAGGATATAGCAAAATAAAATTATAAATGCCTATTTTGACAAAATTTCAGAAATTATATTCCCTAAGAATGAAAGTAATAAAATTGGACGATGAAAATATTTACCAAAATCTTAGCCGAGTTTCGTACTCCGTGTTGAGTCAACCCTAGAAAATTATAAAAGCAGTTAATTATAGAAATATTATTTGAATTTTATGGCCAGTTTCTCAATAATAATTATTATTTAGTATAGGAGAAGAT
The DNA here is from genome assembly GCF_947563725.1 of Argiope bruennichi. Taxonomy (NCBI): domain Eukaryota; kingdom Metazoa; phylum Arthropoda; class Arachnida; order Araneae; family Araneidae; genus Argiope; species Argiope bruennichi. The sequence continues at coordinate 33,125,925 of NC_079162.1, read as the reverse complement.
TATTATTTAGTATAGGAAATGTAGAACAATTAACATAGAATAACATTTAAATTAAGTTAGAAAAATAATATGTTAAATTGACAAAAATATTAAATAATAAATAGATAATAAATTTTATTAAAATTTTAAAAATTATTAAAAGTAGAAAATAACAATCGTAATAAGATGAAAAAATTGAACTATTCAAAGCTCAAAGATTTGTTTATTACATATTTTGTAAAATCATAACTTATTTTCGGGTGTATTAATATATATTAAGACAAATGAATTATAATAGAAAGGTTAATTCTATAAGCAATTTTATACGACAAATAATTGTCGCAATTAGGTCTTTAATCTTTTATAGATTTTCATAAGTTTATCAGCAAATAATGGCTGTTTAAAAAATTAAAAAGATTTCCAATTTTCTTTTTATAAAACAAGGTTATTATTCTGACTCATTATTTATTCAAATAATTATTTCGATATTAATGCTTAACAGATGGTAAGTTATTTGATAATTAGATTTACAAAAATATTTGCAAAGCATCTTGTAAATATTCAAAACCAAAAATTTGCTAAAAATTACGTTTATATAATAACAGATTGTTTCTGTTCTGTTACAAAAGCATGAATTAATCATAATATATATATATATTCTAAACAATTTTTTTAAAAAAAATCACCGGATGTTAAATTTTTATTTTACCAATAAAATTCAGGAAACCATACCTTGATTTAGATGTACACACCAAGAGCTTAGCAGTACTCGAAAAGTAAACAAGTTACCTCATTAATTCAAAATCGGAAAAAATGGAAACTGATAAGTAAAAAAAAAAAAAAATGTGGAAATCATATTTCTTACATAACACATAAACATTACTCATTTATATATTATACAAGACACCAAAACATTAAATTTTAGACAGTGAACACTTTATTACACTCAAATACAAGTCGATTCTATGATCATAAATGGAAATTAAACCAGTTTCAGTTAATGATTTTTTTTATAAATTCATAAACTGTAACAGAGGGAAAATCTTGCTTATCTTGCAGAGAATTATAAGGCTACCATTCTCGCACATCTATAAATATAAAACCAAATCTGTCGTCATTAAGTGCTTAGCAGACAAGAAATTTTCAAAAGGTTTTCAATAAATGACAGCCATTTAAGAAATTTAAAAAAAAATCTTAAAAACCTTCTTATTCTAACTCAATATTTATTTTTAAAAATTCTATTGATATGGATGTTTAACAGATAGAGTGTTAATTAATTTTAATATTTACAAAAAAATACTTATGAAACCGCTTAGAAATTTTTTAAATTATAGACTTGCTAACAAATTGTTCTTATTAAAGAAAAAGATTTTTCTAAATTATGATATCATGATTTTACGTATTCACTGTATCTGCATATACTACAAGAAAGAAAGTATGAAAAAATATCACTAAATCTTTAATATTTCCTTTTACCAATAGAATTCAGGAAATCATACCTGTATTTAAATGCACACATCAAAGGCTTAATTGTACCCAAAAAAAAACTTACCTCGTTAATTTAAAATCAAAACATAATTTAAAGTAAATAATTAAATGTGAAAGCTATATTACACTGCTCATTTATACATTATACTGGACAGTAAAATTATGAATTTTAGGGAGTAAACACTTTATTACACACAAATATGAGTCGGTTCCATACGCGTATTCATAAACTCCTAAACTAAAATAAAGTAAAGTTGTTTTCTTTGCAGAGCGCTTCCAAGGTTTCTCTTTCGCCATCGATAAACAGAAATACAGCTGTTCGCATTATGCATTTAGTAAATAATAGATTTTTATAAGGTTGAAAATAAACGGCAGCAGTTTAGAAAATTTTTAAAAAATCATTTTTATTTATCATTTTATAAAGTAGTATTATTATTCTGACTCAGTAATTATTTAAAAAAAGATGTTGATGCTTAACAGATGGTATTTGTAAATACCCTGAATCAAATATTTGTTTAAAAATTATGCTTATATAGAGTTGAAGATTGCTATATTAAAGTTTATTATGATTTTCTAATTTTAAATAATAAAAATATTTAAAAATATACTAAGCAAGAAAACATGAAAAAAATATTAAATATTTAATATTTCTTTTTACCAACAGAAATCAGGAAATTATACCTCATTTGATTGTAATCTCAAAGTAGCTTCCAAAAAGTAAACAAACTTATCTCATTAATTCAAAATCGAAACAATGGAAAGTGGCAAATAAAAAAGAAAAAGTGAAAGTTAGGTCGCACTACTCATTTATATATTATAGAAAAAACTAAAAAAGGGAATTTTAGATAGTAAAGATTTTATTACATTTAAATATGAGTAGCTTCAATATGTAAATTCGTAGTCTAAAATGGGGTTAAAGCTGATTTCACTGCTGAGCGTCCCCTGGACTCCATCCTTCTCCATGGTACAAGTCTTCCCATCACCATCCGAAATGCAATCCTAAGATTCTTCCTGTCTGCTTTGTTTATATCTATACAACCAAGTTGCCCAAAATCCCTATAATGCAACCTCTACGGAATCAAAAACCTAATGACTTACCAACGAAGTTAGATCGTCAACGAAGCAAAAGCGGAACTTAGTCACTGAGTGCCTAGGCGCTACACAAATCGAACAATCTCTGACGCTGTGGTGAGGTAATATATTACACAGCAACCTCTCTCCCTCTTTCTCTCCGCCTCTCTCCTTTACGCTATCGATAGGTGACGTCACTGTAGTGAACGCTACAGGTTGAGGGGTGCGCCCTCTATCGGCCAGCGGATAAATGCCCATCATATGAATGACTTGGAGTGAAAACGAAGAGCAATGACGGATCCGGTTGGACCGAGCAGTGCAGTGAGGAAGATTGGTGAATCTGACCCACAGGCTGAGACAGGAGCAGAGATTTCTGCAAAATCTCCTTTTGCTCCGGTTTCACGTACGCAACGAACGCTAATGCTGGAGTTGTTCGTTGTCGTTGAAACCTGATCAGGAGATGAGATATTTCTGCCTACCTGCGGACTTACATCCCCCAGAGATGTAGCCAGCCAGGTGAGAGCACGTTTCAGCATTTGCGAATCGATACTAATTTCGGCGCTAAGGCGGGAGGTTAAGGTGGTTGGTGTCATACCCCCCGTTTTTTTTGTAGCAATCCCCCTTTTTTTATTTAGTCTGTCCCCTCCTTATTACACGCGCTTTGTTTTGATAAGAGTGTACGGTTACCAATTAGGGCAGAGACTTTTACTAGAGAGGGTGTCACGGGAGGCATGACATGTGAGAATAATTTTCAGATTGTTTACGTATAAAGTGATGCATTATAAAGATACCCACCAGAAGAATGAGGGGAAAGGAAAAAAGAGTGGGGGGATCTCGGTATAAAAACAGATGCGAGCGGTTGTCATTAAAGTGATTGACAAGAGGTTGGGGTCTTTCCTCAAAACAAATCTCATTATAGAAAAGTTTTTGCAAGAATGAAAAATTAGACAGAATCGAAACATGAGAAACAAAAATATTGAAATAGCAAGCAATAAATAAAGAGGTTTTACAATCGAATTTAGACATTTCTCCGAGATGTTTCAATTCTAGTTCTCTTCTTAAGAAAGTGATTGAAATAATTTTTCACAAAAAATGATTGTTGATCGTTTATTTTATTTGTAAGAACAAAATGAAAAGTGATAAAAAAATTCTTAAGTTTTGTAATTTTTAGTTTTTTAAGATTTTTATGTCACGTTTAATGTTTTGTAGTATCCATTTTTATATATTATAAATAACATATTTTAGTAGTCAATAAATCAATTATGATAGTTCTACGAATTTCATAATATATATTGCATATAGACGGATCTTTATTCATGCGCATTTATACACATAGCAAATAAAGCATGTAGTTATATGCACATATAATTTAATTGATGAAATATTAATAGATTTAATTTTTATCCCTCATCTGTGAGACGAGTAAAATAATTTTAGACTAGGAAATCTTTCTGCACATTTGGAAAAAAAATATAATTCTTTCCATTGCAATAAGAAAGTACTTTTAGTTACTGAATGTAAACAATAAATGTCTAATTTTTAACATGACAAAATATAAAGAAAATTTTAATCTTTCAAGACAAATTTTTTGTTGAAAATACTCTTTGATTTGATAAATGTACCAATCTGCAATAAGCACTTGTAAACGCAGATAAAGATTTATGTCATTTAATTCGTTTTAAGTTTCGTTTTTCGTTTAAGTTTCAACCTAAGCACGTTATGTTATCAGTGGCGAAGCTAAAAGTATAATGATTTAATGAATGAGATTCTAAATAATTTTAGGCTTCACCCACAAAATCAAAGATTTTAAGTCATTTTAACAAATTAATTGTGGTTCCCATTCGTCATACAGATATCGAATTATCGCTTTTAAAACATATAAACTGAAATTAAAACATTCAAAGAGGCCATGATTCGACACAAAATTTGGCACGTAATCCACAAATATCTCAAATAATCTGTGTATTCTTAATTGAATCAGTCAAACGGCACATTCCCGAAATGGAAGGTGTCTGATTAGATAATGTAAAAAGCCGAACAGTTAAGGGGTTAATCTATTATAACAGAAACCTTCCATACTATCGCCCATGATTTGTATAATTCACGAGACATGTCTTTAGATAATCATAACGTGGTTTCAAATAGAAAAATATAAGTAAAAAATGAACAGGGCTCATTATACGTAGAATACAAGGAATTGGATTTGAAATATTTTATGCACTTTATAAGTCCATATGATGATTTTGTTTGTACTTTTGCTTGTTCTAAGTTTTCATGCTTGGAATAATCCTCCTAAACAGGGTCTCTTAAATAGCCAGTCCTGTAAGTCGAAAAGAAGAAAAGAAAACTGCTCTCAAAAAGTCTGTATTCCAACACATTACACACTAGAAATTACTTTTGTTCTTTATAAAAGTTTAAAATTGTTTCTTAAGAGGTTTTATTTTTGAGGCGCAGAAATAGAATAGAATGAAACAAAACTGAAATTGCCAATTTTTTCACATCACTTTATTTTTAAAGTCTTCTAATGTTTGTATTTCAAAATTCTCAAGAAAACCATCTTGTCAAACATTGCATCAAGAATTGGTGATGGTCTGCTTCAACTTTTTGTTGACCATTAATCAGAACTTGATTTTCATATATAAATATTTCAATTTTTGAATGAATGAAAAAAAAATTGTATGAAAATAAGGTTTTGATTCTTTTCCAAAGATTTCACGGGGAGAAAAAGTTTCGGAAGCCCTGCCCGGATGAATGTCATTATTATTTTTAAATGAGAAACATATTTTGTGCATTGAATTTTATTAGCAAATTTCTTTGAAAGAATATAAAAAGTTGTAGAACTTTCTAAAAATACAACGTAAAACAGCAGTTGTAAGTTTCTTCGTTCCTAATTGTGTTATTTAATATTTCAGTTTTATACAAATGAAAGTTTGATTAACGTAAGAGAACTTAAACTTTCGAGCTATGTCAGACTTAAGTTCATTTTAAACGCAAGGGAAGGATGCATCCGTCAGAATATCATAAAAATCTTCAGCGCATTTGATGAAACATCTAAATTTCACTTTGTCCGGGTAGTTTGTCGAAGAAGTACTTTTTGATGTAGTGATCCTACTTAATGAAGAATTTAACACCAAAGCGAAAATAAACATGTATATTATATTAAAGTATAAAAATAGAAACTTTATAGTATACCATTTTTGTCATTCTATTAACAAAAATATTTAAGTTCGTGTCAATGATCTTATAAGTTTTACAGAACATTTTTATCTGTCTACTTCCGAAACAATACGTTTCACATTATTTATAGAGGTTTAAAGCACGTCATGTACCCTTTAAACTGTTTTGCTTTTTCTATTATCTAATTAGAAGACACCTTCCCTTCCGGGAATGTGATGTGTTACTGATTCAATAACTTTCACCGCTGCACATGCATCAGTTTAAACCGTTTTTACATTTTTGTATAATAATCAAGTCATTTATATACGTTATGAGTCAGCACAAAAATTATGTTGAATATATAAATATCTCAAGCATTTTTGCCAGTCTGAGACTGCAGTGATCACAAATTCTGGAATGCCATGTAATGGAAAAGAATAACTATCTGCAGAGAGACTAAGTTGGTATGATGTAGAAGTTTGGGAATTGAAATTATAAGTTAATGTGTTGTCTACGTAATCTGAACAAGCTCCAAATTTGCATCCCCAAATATGCTTAAATACAGAGATACATCCCCAAATTGCTTTCGTGTAGCTTCAGTAGTGTAGCGGAAAGCTAATGTAACGTGACATAATATAGTTTCTGTAGATAAGCAACTAGAGAATTGAATCTCTAATTACTAAATGGTACGATTGTTATGATTATGCTCTACAAATTCAAAACGGGAAGCTAATCTTCTATACGACTTTAGCTTCAAAAGTGGAAGCTAATATAATACAACATTACACAAAGATTCTGTAGACAGCTACAGAAGTAAAAAATCTAATGAATCAGTGGTACGATTGAATTATTATCTTGAACGCGTAAGAGAGCCAAAGGGAGTAGTCTCTCTAAAAGTTTCTCGTATATTTTATAGGAAAGGTGTTATCTACTTTTTCAGCGTAAAAATTGTGAACTTCATGCCTAGTCGTAAATACTAAGAGTGCACAGATTTCTATTTTCATAGTCCAGCATATGAGAGTTTCTTTACAGGAAAAAAAACCAAGTAGACATATTAAAGACCTTTTTGTCGACAGATGAAAACATAATTTGACTCAAAATTTCTAGCAGCAAGATCATATATCAATTTTCATTTTTTCTATGTCATTGCGTTTTTCAATGATCGTGTTTATATGCATGCAATGCAGACCGAAATACGATTAACCCTTTGATAGATTTTGTTTAAAATTTAACATATATTTACACTGTACATCTATATATATTAACATATATATAGATTTACACTGTACATCTATATATATTAACATATATATAGATGTTGAAACTGTGTACCAAATTTTATCAATTTAAGCTCATCATGTTTTGAAGTTATTGTGTTTATTTGCTTTTAGACAGACAGAAACAATGACAGGCTTCCGGCTAGATAACTGCCTACTGCAGCTGCATTGAGAGGGAACTGCAGGCAGGTAAATTTTTAAAAAAAAACTTTAATTGTTAAATAAATAAAGGGATTAAAAAATACAGATTCTATGAATTATAAGATATTAGAGAAAATAATACCTTTTTATCGTATAATTAATCATGTTTCTATATGTTTACTTCATTTTTACAGCATTTATAAAACCAGGCGACTTTATTTTTGCAAAGTTAGCAAAAAATTGCCTTAACATATACCATTAACACATTGATTAACTTAAAAAATGTATCGAAATAAGAATTTGGAAATTTATAATAAGAGGCCTCATGATATACATCCTTTATAGTCAAATAAATCCTTAATCTGCCATTAGATAGATAGAGATATATAATTTCCAAAGATATGTTTTCGGACTCGGGAAGGTCTAAAACATGGAGATTCATCAGATATCGATAACAAATTCTTGTACATTATGATTTATACATTTATTGCTTAATGTACATTTATTTGTACATTTGTTTTAACATTTATTTGTACATTTGTTTTAACATTTATTTGTACATTTGTTTTAACATTTATTTGTACATTTGTTTTAACATTTATTTGTACATTTGTTTTAACATTTATTTGTACATTTGTTTTAACATTTATTTGTACATTTGTTTTAACATTTATTTGTACATTTGTTTTAACATTTTTTTTACTATTACGTTTAAACTATTTAAATGTATTTTTACTATTACATTTAAACTATTTAAATGTATTTTTACTATTACATTTAAACTATTTAAATGTATTTTTACTGTTACATTTAAACTATTTAAATGTATTTTTACTATTACATTTAAACTATTTAGTTTTAACACTGTTATATTTGTTTTAACATTTGTTTTTATTTTTTAACATTTATTTGTACATTTGTTGTACATGATTTGTACATTTATTTGTTCATTTGTTGTACATGATTTGTACATTTATTTGTACATTTGTTGTACATGATTTGTACATTTATTTGTACATTTGTTGTACATGATTTGTACATTTATTGCTTAAATCGCAATATTTTTTCTTTGTATATATACTAGAAAGTAAAAATATCTTGATACAGCATTTTCACTATCTTGGAGGAAGTTAATTACATTCTCAAGTTGAGACTTCAGACAGAATGAAATAAAGCTGAATCTAAACAGAATGCTTACAACAAGTATCTCAAATAATAAGAAGCGATAAATATTATTTTGAGGAAAAATGAGGAGAGGAAAATTGGTAGCTAATATTGGTATAATACCCATAAAACTTTCTGGAAAAATCTAAGTAGGAAGAAGAGTATCCCATAAATATTTGAGAAGCATGCTTTATTGAGAAAGAGCTGTCAACAATCAATGAAGTGAGCAAAAATTTAATAAATATGAGTATTTGAGTTTGATTTATGGACTCCAAAATTGCATTCATTTCTTATGTTAGGATAAATAGGCGAGTAATAGACGTTGTCTTCACCTATTAAACGTAGTAAGTTAGAAAACTGCCAAAATAAATTTAATTATTTAAAGCGTCTCAGAAATTCTAAGTTGCAATACTAAGTTTAAATATTTAGCACTTCAATATCTGATTTATGCAAACGTTTTTTAAATTTTTGTACTTCAGTTCATTGTAGTAACAAATTTTCTCAAAAAAAAATTCTTGAATTATTTTTGAATTTTTATCTATCTTAACATTTCTAATGAGCTCTCATATATTCGTACTAATCATCGTGGGATAATGAAAATCAGTTACTAAAGGTCGAAAGGATTTATTGGAAAAATATTTGTATAATGCTTTTGTTTAAAAAAAGACTTTTCTCTTCAAATGTGAAATGCGTAATATACTTATCTATAATACTTGATATCTAACAACGTTAAAAAGCATCCGATTCTGTAAAGTGAAATATAAAAAGTTTAACTCTACTTATTTTTCTTTTTTTAAGCAACATTCTATTTTGGGACTGACATCATACTTTTGAACTTTGGTCAGAAGACGGGGAAGATACCTGAGCCGGCATCCCTTTCCGAACTTCCTCGCCAACCAGGTGGATGTTCACTAGACTGACTTACGTGGTGGTTCTAAGGTAGAATTGAGGTTCTAGATTTGAAATCCCCGAACCCGATACAGAGACTTTACAACCAGGCCACTACGACCAATACAAAAAGAAAAGGAAATAAATATCAAAACTGGAGATTTCATTTTTCAATAATCGTAATTTGATTTGCAGCATGTACTTAGTAATACTTTTTACGATGTTTGATTTGTTTTAATATTGTTTAGTTAAAATAATATCCTGCGTTTGAAGCAACACGCAGATTTTTTTTTCTGGGGTCAGACTCGTAATTTTGAACCGTGATCAGATGACAAGGACAATATATGAATCGACATCCTACTTTTCAAACATTACACTATAAAGCTCAAATTCATTTAATGCACAAGAGCAGATTTAATATTGTGATATATGTAACATAATTATTTTAAGGCCATAAAAAATTTGCGCGAACAAAGTTATTGACAGTTTATCAAAGTTATTGAAGGTCTATGCAAAGAATATGTAACTATACATAGTCCAAGTATTGACATTTTAAGTTTTAAAATTATGTATTCTTGAAATATTTATGCTTTTAACGTCATTAAAAAAAAAGTATAGAAGCAAAAAAAGCTTCATTCAAGTTATTTCAATAGGTATTAATGTATGTTACTTTCTTAACATCTTACTTTCATCCTGTATTTTTATTATATATAATTAAAACCAATTATTTTATATATTATTGTATGTTGTTATTAATTATTTATGTAAAAGAGTTAATTAAACTTGGCGGTTCATTTTTATATGTTCCAATTGATTTATATAAGACACAGTTGTTGTTATTTTAATCTTTTAACAATCTACATTTCTTAGCTTTTTTCGAAGGCATAAAAATATTCTTGTAAAGAAACCGCTTAAAATAGATCATATTTTCACTTCATTGTCGATAACAGCGAACACAAACAAACAAACAAAAAATTATAACATAACTTTAGGATGTATCAGATCCTTGAATATAAATATTTTGTTTCGATATTTTTCATTCCCGATTTGGCTTAATGGAAGCTGCTTTTTAATGAAATACTGTCACATATGAACTGATAATTCTATCGTTACATACTTTACGAAGTGCTGTACGACATATTGTGTATATACTGCACGATGTCTGTCTCCAAACAACTATCAGTAGTATTTGTATTTTCAAGCAACACGATAATGAACGAGTAATGTAGGCGAGTAATTCAACTGATTACCCTTCAATGCCTGATTTTTTTTTTAATTCATAGTAATTTTTTTTTGTTGCTGTTTTGGGAAATTCACATATAACAATAGAAAAATACATTAAAAAATCGAGATAAAATTGTGATGCAATTAAATTTAATGAACATATCAAATTCGATACAATATGTATGATCTTAAAATTTCACATAACTATCAAAATGCTAATATTTAACTATTCATACGTGAAGTGATCTAAAACATTTGCTGTTTTTGTTGAAACAAATAAATATACATATTTTTTCCCATTTAACAAATGGTAATTTTCCACATTTGGAATATTTGCATTATTGTCAATATGTATCGCAAAGTGTCTAGTTCCATTTAAATGGATATCACAAGGCAATACGTAAGATGCTAAATATTTCTGGCATTTTCTGCACAGTTGCTCACTTGTATCTGATGAAGCTCGTTCTTTAGAGTTATTTGCCCAAAGCATAAACAAGGTCCCTACTACCTCCTCTACAAATTTCCATAAAAACTATATGTTGTCCCTTTCATCTTTGACTCCTCTGGATTTAGGTAATATTTGATATAAAATTCAAGCATTTACACGAATGTCAGATCAAATAGATGATAAAACAATAAGAAAAATGCCATTTTTTTAAATTCATGTAGTATAGACTTAAATAAACTATCTAAGAGGTTTTTCCCTCTCATTTGTTTATTTAATGCTCAAATAACAGCTGGGCAATCAAAATAAACCATTTTTTTCTTTCTGTCAGACTGGTGTACTGTAGATACCGTCCACGAAAAGAAAAAGCTAAAGTGACTGCTTTATTATCTCTCCATGTTCTGTATTATTATTTATTAAATTTCGCTCTATTCCGTGCTCTCTAAACATATAATAAATTTTTATACTAAGAAAAATCCCCTTTTATGTTAACAATTGAATTAGTAAATTATTTTATAAATAAATCCTTAAATTACTAAGAATTAATTTTAAAAAATGAAAATGTAAGCGATGCATGTAAAAATTTCAGTACAATAGAGATTTGATAACAGCTGCAAAATATATTGAATATATATTGAATTATTGAACCATATGATATGCGCATGAAAGCCGTCTTATAAATTTAATGTGGCTTTTTATTTATTTATTTTCGTCTCTCTTAGGAGTTTCCATGGTTTCAGAAGAAAATGAATTTCTCCTAAAAAAACTTAATTTTCTTTGAGAAGGTAATAAAACCCAGCGAGATGAAAGTCAAAATAAATGCAAATTTCGTTATTCGCAAATTGTATTACAATATAATAACTTCAATGCTACTTTAAGAAATCGCTTATTTCAGAGATAATTAAATATCCCTTAAATAAGTAATAGCTTGAAATAGTAATTTAATCTCTTAAATAAAATCTCTTCAAAACATATTTAATTTTATGAATTTCAATGGATGTCTTTCTTTTTTATTCAAATCCTTAGAAAATTAATTTATCGATCTCTTGAAGTTTCTTAGTAAATCCTCTGATATCTTATAAAGTGATAATTAAAATTATTCCTTTAAAAATAATCAAAAATCTAAATTACTGAAATGGCCAATTTTCATCTTTTAAATTCTTTTCGTCTTACGTTTCTGAAACAGCAAAAGTCTGAATAATGATACATTTTTTTTTTCTATGGATACTGTAAATGCATTTTCTTGCTAGGGTATTATTCTAGATGGGAAAACTCCGCTGAGGATATTTTTTATAGAAATACTGTTTGTTTTTATTTGAAGGAAAGTACGGTAAGTGTTTAGCTAGTAAACAATTAATTGAAATACCAAAACTTTAATGTAAGACTTTTTTTTTATTTGGATTAATTCCTGCCCACATTTGCTTGAAAATAAGATAGAAAAAATTAGATTGCTTTTGAATAATTTTAGAGCTCCTGGAATATTTATCATAAAGGCTATTAATAGTTATGTGCATAATTATAATATTTAATAACTTAGAAATAAACACATCGCAATGAAATTTTACATGCTACTTTTTTAATGGGTTCTTTATGTCTGCGAAATTTAATTAATATAAATTGATCAAATTAAAAAAATATCTTGAAGCTCTCTGGTTGTCTTGAGCAATCATCCACTTTATAAATTGTGATTCTACTTCCAATACAATATTCTTTAAATTTTAACACGGAATTAAATTTTGTTAATATAATTTTAGTTTAAATTTATTTACTTTTAAATTATTTTTCACTGCAGATATGTTTGGAAAAAGATGGGTTTTTCTAAAGTCTTGTTTTCATTACAGGACTTTTTTTTATCCAAGGAGATTCATTCTATTGCTTCTTTATGAGATATATTATTAAATAAATCAAATTAAATAAATCAATTTAACTATGATGAATCGAAGCATTACGATTTTTCATGGATGAAAGTTCTATTTAGATATATTATTGATATCTTTAATTATAATTTTATTATTATTTACTTAAAGAATTTAGTGACTTTGGATGTATTAAAATAACACATTCTTTCTTTTATATATAATTTTTTTTTCTTTGTGTAAGCGCATGTTGATTCCTTTTTTTGCTAATTTTCTCAAAATATTTCTTATTTAAATTTCTATTCAGCTAAAATGAAATCATTTCTTAAGAAAACTAATCTAAAAGTGCTAACAACTCTGTTTATTAATAAATGAAAATTTTAAAATTTGTTTGAAGACGATTCAATCAGCTTTAATTTCAAGATAACATATTAAATTCTTGAACCCTTTAACACTTTATTAGATGATACTTTCTTTTTAAGAATGTGTAGAAATTTCCTAGATAGTTCATAGAACATTTAAAAGTTTATGAATAACACGTCATTTTTGTGTCGAATAATAGCTTCTATTAATAACTTACTTTTAGCTGAAATGTTTAAAAATACCCTAATTAGGTACATGTTTGACACTTAGGAGAGGCAATTAAGAAGTTAACGTCGAGAAACGCAATTTAGGTTATTTATAAATTAGCAAAACACGTTTGATTCACCTTCTAGTATTACAAAGAGGAAGTTTTTTTGTTTTTTTTTTGCATAGTTGTTTGATTTCTTTTAACCATGGGCATAAATAAAAATAGCATAGATTTTCTTACTTCATAGCAATGCTTTATGCAAATTAAAATTTATTTTATGCTGATAGATCAGAAACAGTGCTCTATGCAAAACAAAAACTTAGTTTTTGCTGATAAGTCAAAAACAAGATTGTCTGCAAAAATAAAAACTTGTTCTATTCTAATCGATCCGAAAACTTTATATGATTTCTTGAAAGAATTTAATTTATTCAAATGATATTTTACACACATAGTTTGATTATCTTAAAATTCTCTTGGAAACAGAGAAAAAGCTTGCAAAAACATGCTCAACTGCCATAATTAGTTATCGATTAATCCCGAAATATCCATTTATCTAGGAAATGGATTATCGATATCGATTTTTTGACTGGAAATGATTATCGATCATCGATTGATGTCATATCATTAATTTATCTTTCGAATATTGTTTGATACTGCTAAATAAATTTAAAAATTTTTATTTGCCAATAAACAGAATTGTTGACGATTTTCGATTCGGTTATATAATTGTTTTACTTACACTAATTCATTTTTTTTCAACGAATTTGATTTTTTCTTTCAGTTGTAACAACCGTATCTCACGAAATTTTCTCACGATTTTAATTTCCTCTTGATTATTATTTATTATTGATCTGTTATTTAGAGGATTACGACAATGAAATTATAATTTTTATTTTCTTTCAGAACATTTTGAATGAATTTTTTTATAACTAAGGTAGTTAGTTAAGAAGTTTAGTTAAAATTAATTATGATGTAAAAATAACCTTTTGTTAAGATATGCGAAAATTATTTTGCAAAGAATCTGGTAGTTTTGAGCTGCAGTCAGATGACGAGATGAACTCCTAATCTGGTACACTGCTTTCTGTGTTTTCACGTCACACCAATGTGAGTATTTTTGATGCTCCACAGCAGATATATGGACACCAAGCGCACATTTACATCAAATCTTTGGCAATATCGCGACTAGAACTTGTGATCTCCAAGAACTGTCCGAATCAATCCGAGACGGCGTTATATGACAATGTCAGCATGAGAGCAGAAAGAAAAAGGCTCTAATAGTTAGTTATGAAAAAGTTTTTTTTTTTTTTGTGTGTGTGTGTGTGTGTGTGTAAAGTTTCGTTTTTAAGGAAATGCATCTATATAGATGAACTTAAAAAAGCAAAACCTTATCTAAATATAAAATTTGATCTAAATCGTTCAGGTCGTTTGCGAGTTACAAGAAATGCTCGTTTAAAGTAACAAGTTGTATACAATTCTTGTCTCAATTTCACTGAAAATTACGGTGAATAAAAGTTTCAAAAATGCAGTAAGTCACATGATGCCATGAAATGGAAAAGGGTGAACTGTAGTTCAAAGAAGAAGCTGCGAAACTGATGAAAGAGAACATATTCGTATCCGCCAAGACTCAATTGGTAGTGTATCGGCATTTAGGCACCATAGCAAATTTCAATGCATATACTTATCTTTGTTTATGTTTAGATGCCGAAAGTTTATTTGGTAATAGACGAAAAGATAATAAGTCTAAAATTACTCGGAAGATACAAGGACGTGAAAGATTTCAAAGAGTTTAAGCCGGATAAGCAACTTAAGACCTTTAGAACTTTTAGCTGTTGGATATCATAAGTACCTTGTCAAACATACCAAATACTCTTCAATGTTTTAAATTTCAAAGAAATGAGCCTTTTAAGCAAGACTGCGAAAAAAAAACGATACTTGGTCTAACTAATTTGATTCTAAAATTTATCCCATAAGTAAAGTTATGGATATGCCTAATTGTGTTAACTGTTCTGTCCATCATCCTCCTTTCAAAGATTTTAAGTGGATTATATAAAAAGATATTCAAAAATATTAAAACTCTGCGAAACACTACATTTTCAGAAGAACAAAAAATAGCTGCTCAATGTACAGCCATATCCGAAATTCTATATTCACCTGTAGATAATATTTAATTTCAAGATGTCAGTCAAACAATTAAGAAGTGTAAAAAGATCCAAATTTAATTTTTTCATAAAATACTTTCAACATCAATTTTGATATCCTCAACTATTAAACAACAAAGAGAATTCCGTTTCTCAAAAATGTCTCGTTTCCACTAATCCTCGAAAATAAATAAATCATCGCCTCCTAATCTGAACACTTTTAAAACAATTTTTCATGTACATTTAAAAGCAGGAAAATCTAAAGAAAGAAATATTTTTTAATAAGTCCATCTCACTGCTATGCCAAAAAAGACAAAAAATCCACCATCTTATCTTGCATAAAGATTAATATCAAAAGACTTTAAAACATACCTACCCCCCCACCCCACCCAAAAAAAAGGAGAAAGAAAAGAAAACGCATGAAATTACAAACACAAACGAGCTAACAAATATCCATTTCTCACATTCACCCATAAGATTATAAATTCACGTTCAATGACAAATAAAACAGACCCCCTAATATCTTTTTTAAAAAATTTTTACAATGAAATTTAAATAAAAATTGAGATAAACAAGGCTTTATCTTTTTCTTAAAATTGCCATAGGTAAAAAAATCTCTTATCTTGAACAGATTATTAATTAATTGAAATCAGTCTATTTGTGCATAGTTCTTCAAATAGCCTATCAGAAACCTAAAAATGCAAGAAAAGGGCTTCATTATAGCTTTCTACTTGACGATAATATAACCGATAGAATTTGGGGAGAAATGGTTCCACTTATATCAAATCCCTTTCTTCTACTTTCTGCAAGAAGCCACTCAAATTCATAACCTCCAATTAATTTCAATGTAATGTGTATCTTGTGTTTATCACCGAATACTCATATCGAACCAGACAACTTCAACAATCTTCTTTTATAACTTCTAGAAACTACCGTCATTCCCTGAAATCTGAATGACTATCGTCAAATTTAGGGCCGTAATAAAACAAACTTTCGAAGTCAGCAAATTGAAAACCTGTCACAAGATCACAAATTTTCTCCTCTCAATAGCTATGAAAAAAATTATCAAACGGACATACCAGTACATTCCCTCATAGATCTTATAATTTGTACCATTCGTTTTATCTTCCTTGAGCTTTCAAACAAACTCTGATTCAACAAAATAATAACTTCTCTCTGATTTTATCATAAATAGAAAGAATAGAAAATGTAAATTTAATTAGCTAATGAGATTAAATTTATTTCCATGGTTCGAATTCCGAACAATAACATTGTTATTAACAATTGCACAGATGCTGCTGTAAATCACGTTACTGAAATTCTATCAGCTGCAAATTCGATTCAAAGACATAAGTAAATATCATTTCAAAGAATGATGAAATTCCAGCAGCCGAGAAAATGCAAGAAGCAAACAAAAGCCTAGATTAACTTCCGGCAATATACAACTTTAGTAAACTTATTTAGTTATTAAAAAAGTCGTAGTATTTTCGATACGAATTCGAAAGGGCCACCTCGAACCAGAACATTGGCAGTCTAATATATTAGCAATCTATTACATAACATTCTGCAACTAAATATTGGAAATAGAAACAAAGTATCGGATATTTTTAATATTTCCAGCTTAAGATTTTATTTTAAAATAATATAACCTTCACATTTATAGCATATTAGGAATTGCATTGTTTTGGCATTATTTAAATATTCATTAGCAATATTTATTATGATTCCTCGCACCATGAAAACAAAGGAAAACCAAAATTTGTTAGATTCAATTTATACTCGCGTAATAAAATTTAATTGACTCACGCCAATTTATATTTTGAATCAACTGCGTATCCTGAAATTCTTTTGAAAATATATAACAAAATATTTATTTTTGCTCTATATTTATTTTGTTTCGCAAGAAAATTCTAGTTCTTATATGAGAAGTTTAATTTCACCCTTTTTTATTTTTTAACTTTTATTTCATTTAGTTAACATCGTTCTTTTATTTCTATCACAAACATACACATTCGTTAGAATTAGTAGAATAAATACAACTGAAATTTCTTTGAATTTTTTATTTATTAAATTAATTTTTAGCGGATATAAATCAGATTACTAATTTTATTTTTATAATTTTGTTCGTAAAAATTTATTGTGTTGGAAAAACTTTAGGTCCAAAAAATATTATAATGCAGACTTAAAAATTCCTCTACATATTTAGTTGCTGCTTTTGCGCATTCAGTTTACACTCTTGGTAGCATTTTACAATTGTGCAAGCAGCCCTGATTTTAACTCAGAACTGCCGAGTGAGCAATTGTAAAACGCTTTCGTACGACAACTGTCTTTCGCTTGCATTACAACAACCAAAAGATAAATACTAAAACATTTTATCAATTCAAAAAGTTTGCGCAAAATGTTAACAATGCTGCAAGATGTTAACAAAATGTTAACAAGATATCAAATAAGAGACGCAGGCGTGCACTATATGCCATCCAGCACATTATTTAGTTACATGTTTAAACGACACATACAGGCAAGTTAATCTTGTGACTGTTACTTCACATGAATAGGCTCTATTGCAATTCAAACCTATACGCTTGCTATAATAGATTTTACTTTTTCTAATTAAATTGCACCTCACTGAAAAAAGGAATTCATTAAGTCCTGAAAATATCAATTATCAAATACTTTAACTTTTACAGAGTAATTCCTGACAAGATTTATTTCATCTTTATAATAGATTCCCTGCAAGCATTTCTAATAAGCTTGGCAGAAATCTATTGTAATCCTCCCATAATTCGAAAAAGATCATAGAAATCCGCTTAACTATCGCCCAATTGCTTTCACCATTTGTCCCTGTAAACTGAAGGAGATGATGTTAATACGGATTTCAATTTATCATCTTTAATGCAGATAAGAGTTTAGCCCCGCCAATGGCGTATGGCGGTTCTTAAGAGTATTGAAGAAGTGGAAGATTTATTACACTGTTTACGAATAATATTATCCATACAAACTTTAGAAATATACAAGGTATCTATTTTTGTTATAACCAATAGCTAATTTCTAATAGATATATACTTTCTGTTGTAAAAATATTCTAGATATCTTAAAGAATTTTGCTTTATGTGGTTTGAATCAATAAATATACTGCTGAAAAAAATTACGAAATTTAAATTTTGACAAAATTCTCGGTTCTGTAAGTCATTTAGTTAAACATCATTGGTATACTAATATTTTAAACAAAAAGGATTCACTATTCTATGACTAAAATTAATCGAATTATGAAGCTTTGATTATTTTAAGTCAATCCGTAGCCGTCTTCAGCAAGGGCCGCTTGTAAATGGGTTAATCTTCCTCGAGATAGCCTTTGAAATAATTTAAAATCATCAAAAATAGTTTTATAACTATGTCAGTTTTAGCCTTACAAAGTGGAACTCTTTTGTATAATACTCTAGTGCATTCAGAACATTTTACTAAACACTACCAATGATTAATATGCGAGTACTTAATACGCATTTTTTTCAGCAATACATTCATTGGCTAAATCATGAAGTGCAAATCTTTATGTCATTCAAAGCATTTTTTTTTTCAATTGGGATTTTTTTGAAACCTTACCTTTAACGTTTCAGAAATTAGCTGTTTGGCCCTGATTTGAGAGGATTTCCTGCATATGGATATTTTAAAAAATTTCTTAAAGTTAAAAAAAAAGCTGAATACGAGAATAATAATATGAAGAAGCTCTAAAATAAAACGACATACGAACACAATCATGTTATCACTCGACATTTAAAATATTGTAATAGGCTGCAACGTAAACAAGTAATCAAATGAAAAAAAAATTCACATCTTAATATTTTTTAACTGTAAATGTGCATGTTTCACACCTGTTCCGAAAACTCAAGAAACTCGATGGAAGCTAGAGTAGATGGTAAAATGAAGCATGAACCACATTCTTCCTTTTAAACATGAATCTTTAACATTGTAACCACGTTCAGCTTGAAAGCCAAAAATGCTAAAAGGAAAGCGGATTATAAATGAAAACCATTTTAGCACTCATCTTTACAAACAAAGAAGACAATTGTGCTACGGAAAGTTTCCGGGAGAAAGAAATTGGAGTATACGCAATTAAAAAACGTCAGAGAAAGCAAAATGCTTGCCGAAGTATTGCTTCACTTGATTCGGCGCAATAATATTTCTTGACGTTGAAGAAAGCCTTCGAGCCAGCTTGGAATCACGATATTCTGTAGGATTTTAAAAGACCCTTTACAGATTTTTTTATTCAAAATTTCTTACGCTCAAAAAATATAGGATTAACATAAATTATAAGCTATACTATTTGTTTAATCCAGCAGAAGAGTGTCTTTTAAGTGAGTGTTTTTAATGCAACATGTTTTGTTTTGAAAATTAATAGCATTTGTAACCATTTATAACCTGACATCAAGTAATTTTCCTATCTAGATATCTTTTGTGCTGGAAATAAAATGTCTTTCATTAAAAGACAGTTGCAAATGGCCATGAAAAAAATAGAACCGGAGTTCAAATTAAACGGAAAACCCTTTTCTCCATCCAAAATATCAGATTCTCATGTTTACAGCAGACGACTTTTACGTTTTAAACCAAAAATAGAATTAGATAGCCAATTTATTAATTTGCCGATAAAATATATTTTGGGGACTGTATTTGACAAATAATCTTTTTTTCCCTGTTAATAAAAATCTTTTTTTCCTTTTCCCCCTGTTTAACTGTTAGCGAAAGCTATTAATATCTTGAAAATACTCTCAGGTTTTAAAGAGCATTTCAAACCTTTGAGATTCGAGTTTATAGAGCAATCACTCTCTTTAAAACTAGGCTATTCTTCATTCTGCTTCTAGACAGTATTAGTGAAGAGTTTCACATCTTTTGTCGTAAGATTTTATGTTGAGTGTTCTGAACAACAATATCTTAATCAAAGGAGTTGAAAGATGACACTTAATTTTTTCCCCTACTTTTCTATTCTTTTCAATTTCATTTAATCCAAAATATTCATTTTTTAAAAAACGCAAGTTAAAAACATTATTCTGCTTCCCCAGAAAGACAGACCATTTGTTGTCTCATTTTTTTAAAAAGTCTGATAATATTTTTGTTATTTGAATTTAGACAATATGCAGATTTTGCCAAATTTGATTAAACTGTTAGTCCATATCTATCCGATACATAATTTTTTCCTCGTGAATGACAAATTTTATATCCACCTCAACATTCAGCCAATAAGCCCAATAAGTTATATTAACAGCTTTTTGCACCCTATTACGAGACTAAAAAAATTTCTTAACTGTGATTCAAAGCGTTCTATTCGAACTTTATTTGTGTACATTTTTGTTCGTTTGTCACTCACTTTAAAATCATTTTTCATATTTTACTTTCAAGGTGAAGATGACAACTATTTTTTGTTCATTATCGGATATATCTTGCCATATTGTTCATTTTTATACGGACAGGCAACAAACAAATTGCCCGCAGGAGATTTTTCATCCAAAGTTTGAAATCTACAAATTAGGTTTCACATACCGAATTTCATCGTTTTAGTTCAAAGCAATTTTGAGTTATCGCGTTCACAGCCAGGCATAGCGGCAAACAGAATTTTTTTGGTTGGGGGGGGGGGACTTGAATCGGTTTGAAAGTGAAGATTCATCAAAATCTCGAGAGTTTCGATATTTTGACGATTACTGTACTTTATGATTAATGTATTTCCACATATATTAAGTATACGTGAAAAAATAAAGAAGTTTTTGGATTTATTAAATGTTTCTGCAATAAAAGAAGTTTGATATTGAGGAAGATTACTTGAATTTCCATTGCTATACTAAAAATATATTCATCAATTAACAGAGTAATTTACTTCTTTACACAGTTGATTGTACAGAACGCATAGACTAATAGATCCAAAGTTTCTGAAGCTTAATATTTATTTAAATTTAAACATTAACTAATTATTATCTATCTTTGCTTCCTACTTCTCTTTAAGATGCACCGATTTTTTTTTCTGTGAAGACATTCTGGGCAATGATATGCTTTTCCTTTAAGCAGTATATTTCGGATCTCTCAACATTTTGTTCAGAAACTGTGATTTAATTCAAAGTCCTGGAATTAAAAAATTTCACAGAATATCGGAATAACACTGTAAATAAAAAATAATCTATGTTAAACCCTATTTTTATTAGCTTTCCTAAAAGTCTTTAAACAATTCCGTTTCAGAAAAAAAAAATTTTTTTTTAATGAACTTTATATTAAATTTCTTACAAAAAATTTTAAATATTTACAGTCACTCTCACAAATGAAAGTATGCTATTTACTTCTATTTTTAATGATTTAAAAAGTAGCATCAAAACCTCATTTAAACTGAATATTTATAAGATAAAATATATATTAACATGATCGCGGATACGGATACGTATGTATAAGTTTAGTTTTTTTTAAATTAAAATTATTCTGAGTAAAATTAATTTTGAATAAAATTTCAGAAGATTAAATTCAGTTGTTTCTACTTCATGGAATTATTGCCAACATAAAATTTAAAAAAATGTATTCCAATTTTGAAAAAAAATTGCATCTTACTATTATTTAAAAATTTGCCTCAAATGAAGCTAGAAAATAGAAATTAGGAATTGCGAATATTTTAATTCGTATAATTTTTCGGTCGAAGACACAAATTTGCATGTCATAAAATTGAGTATATGTCTTTTTAATGTGATTTAGCTTCAACTGAAAAACAAATCCTTATACAGCAATACTCCTTATATACATATCCTTATACAGCTATATAATAGTCGAGTATTTAAATGGAACCGACGCGAAAAGCGTGAAAGTCGAGGTCTAACGATGCATATTAATATAAGCGAATTTAAATTGGGGGCACGAGCGATACCCAAAAGTTAGGCAATATACGAGAACATAGAGAAACACTTAAGTCAGAACCTAACTATGCATTTATGATAAATACATGAGAATTTTGATTAATTTGAGGCAAGAGTTAGGAAAACAGATGTTTTGAAGGGAAGTACATTATAAAGAATGTAGTTTTCATATAAACAAAATAAAATTCTTACATAAAAGAGAGTTTAATCATTTTCGATGGCTTCATACAATGCTACTTCTCTGACGACTCAACTATGTTTTCTCTCGAGAATTTTCTTCACAGTAATTTAATATGGTTTTATTTCCTGTTTTATCGCTGGTCTTAATCATTAAAGACTATCGTCTCCAAAACTTTTTTAAATGAGCAGACCTTCTTTCAACTCATTTATACAACTTATTTGCCTTTTTCGGTACATGTGTACAGATAAATGTACTTAAGTACAGTAGTGATTTGCTTACGCAGCTGTATCCGCTCTTTGATATGCGAGTTATGCAACTCATTTAAATCATTAACATCAACTTTCAAATTGAAGAAACTGGCAACACTGACAGCTTCTATTACGCGAAGAACTCGTAGATTCTGTTTCATTTTTCCAAAACAGAAGTTTTTTAATACTAATATTTTTTTTTTATTTCTAGATTTTACATTTGCGTTATATTCTAAAATAGAGAATATCCGAAGTGGTTGGGGAAAATCAGCAGTAACGTAATTTCGAATTCCCGTAAGTCGAAGTATTACAGAAAACCCTGTCCATATGATAATATAAAATATTGTTATAAAAAGTTTGAACATATAAAAATTATACTTTATAAACATTAAGATTAGTTAAACTTTTAATAGGAACTTCAAAAGGAAAATTTTACTAAAAATATACACAAATAAGAGATGTAAGCAAGCCTTCTTATTTGTCTTGTAGTCAGCCAATAAATTCTTGGTATTTCAAAAGCACCTTGGTTTGGTGTACTTTCCATTGATTACGGTCTTCAGTTTATCGGTTTTAGTACTATTTGAACGCTGCAAAACTGTCAGCCGCTGATTCGATTTCTTCTCTCCTTTACAAGTTCTCCTTTAAAGGACATTGTTTTGTCTAGCATCAGTTGGTAGAACAACTCAGTTTCATCTGCACTGGATAAATTGACAGAAGAATGCTTTTTTTTTTTCCTATCTTTCGACTTTTTTTATCGGGATACCTGAAGAACCGAGTTTAGTACGTATGGTTCTCTCATTGCACGCATTCGTAGTGATATCTAAAGAAGCCCTGAGATGGTATTTCAATTCAAAGTTGCAAACTAATCAAAATTGGAATTGTATTAATCAGAAATATAAAAAGTTTGATCTCAGTGTAAATAAGACAGAAAAAGAAGAAAAAGAAAAAAAGATTATCGACTCTACGATTACGAGAGCACTTATTCTAGAAGAAACAAAAACCCCAGAGAACTTTGAGTTCGAAAGAGAAGTAAATTGAAAAAAATTATGAAATATGTTTTGTAACAAATGCAAAATTCTGGATATTTTTGGAATTAAGCCATATTCAGCGACGAAAGTGAATTTCACGGCCAATTTAATTTTTGAATGAAAGCCAAATTCTGAGATATTGCTTCAAAACAGCTACTATCAAACAGAGTGGTAGTTAGTTCTTTTATGAAGCTAATATATCGATAATAGACATAGAATATTCAGTTTTTTTAATTTATTCAATCATGGATAAAATAAAAAGCATTAATTAGGTGAATTGAAGAATAATTTAATCCAAACCGCATAAAATTTGTGTAAGTTTAAAGTCGCATTTTGTATTTCAACCCAAAACACAGAACTAAAGTTTAAAAAATTATGTTTGCCGTATTAGTTGTAAAGTGTATTTACTCTCAACCTCAAATTCCAGGTCAATGTCATCTTAAAATATTCGTTCTTAACTTTTTGATTGCCAAATAGTCAATTGTCAGAAGTAAGTTGTAGCAAAAAGTTTTTTGGGAGCACATACAAAATATGGTGGATATAAATAATATATAAATACTTAGAAATTTATTTCAATTAATTTATTTTATCTGTTACCCAGAAATCCGTGTGGAAAGTCATGCTTACAATTTCCATGTAAAGCTATTATAAATGCAGATTTTCCACAGAAGCCAATGAAAACACGTTGTATAAGAGGAGAATAAACCTCAAGTGTGATAAATAAAATAAGCAAAAAAAAATAAAAAAAAAATCGATAAAACGTTTTTATTGTGTGTGTGCGCGCGCTGTAAATTCCTATGTATCCAATATATGCAGACTACTGGAGTTTCAACAGTTGCAATTTTAATCAAATAATCGAAGGAGTGAAGCAAAGCGATACTTTTAAGATGTGAAAATTATGTAACTCGGAATGTATGAAAACCAACAATGTAAACTGAACATATAATAAACTGTACGTTAACTAACTTCTTTAACACTATCGTATTAAAGCTAAAACGACTAAAAGTATTTTTTCAATTTTGACAACTCTCAGAAAAAAGGACATATAAACCCAATGTGTGAAAATAAAAATATGTGTCAAAAAGGACCTGATATTTCCTTCAATGTTATTGAAGAAATCAATGAATCTATGGACAAGTATTTTTGTGTACGCAGAACTAGTTGCTTCAATTTTGAAAAGAACAATTTCAATAATTATATTTACTTATCGATTATTTCTTGATCTGCAAGTTTAGAAATATTCGAGTAAGTAATTGATTAGCAACTTATTAAATTAAAAAAATTAGTTACTTCAATTTTGAAAATATCAGTCTCGGTGATTTTACTTGCCTCTCGGCAATTACTATTCTGTTAAAATATTACAGTTGGTTAAAATGCTAACAGAAAATTGTTATAATAAATTGCTCAACATTATTAGCAAGTTTATGACTACAGATAAGAAATGGTTTGGTTATTCGAGACGAAATAAAAATGTGTTGCCAAACTTAAAAGAACGCAATTTGTCAACCATAAAATAGTATTTTGCAAACTGGTCCTATTTTTTATATCATACCCTTCACTGTCTTACAAAATTTCACCAAAGATACATAAAATAATATGTGAAACATTAAAAATTGGAAAAATACACTCATAAAGTGATAAAACACTCAACTGAAATGTATGGATTAAATACCATACGGACCAAAACTGTATTGAATGATGTATATAAATACACCCTTTTGAATTGGAATTGCCGAATAAAGTAAAATTCAGTTAATACATTGGCTTCCTACTGACAATGATTAAAGAGAAAAACAATTTCTACAGAGTGCAAAATAAGAAATGTATAATAATTTGAGCTTCTTTGCTTCAATAAATTAGTATTTCGAACCCCTTTTTTCATCAAATATACGATGAACGTTGTTTTTTCAACTGCTAATGAACCACAGAAAAAATACAAGAGTAGAGAACAAAATGAATTTATTACCAAAAGTTATGCACCAACCTGATTACTTTTCTACATAATCGCCTTAAAGATTCAGGTAATTGTCATATCGATGGACCCGGATACCGATTCTCTCTTCAAAGAATGCTGCCACTAGTAATGAGAGATTAATATTTCTTTGGAGGTCATCATTAGTCTGGAAGCTGTTTGAAAATACTTTTAATTAAAGAATATTGAGTGGTCATGTATAAACATTCACCTTCCAAAGTAGCAATTTTGGCATGCTGGTCAATCAGCTCATTGACTGGATCTCAAACATCTGTTTCTTTTGAATTATTTGAACAACTCGTTGAACAAGATCTTTTGTTGCGATAGACTTGAATCCTTGCCCTCTTCATCAGGAACGTTGGTGAGAGCTGAGTGATTTTTATCTCTTCCCTGAATTGTAAAACTGGCTCGGAGGCCAAAGCTTCCAGACTAATGAAGAGCTTCAAATAACGTTAAGACCCATCTCGCATCACGTGCAGCAACATTCTTCGAACAGGTATTGGAAACCTAGTTCGCCGATGTGACAAATGCCTGAATTTCTATGGCGATTATGCCGAAAAGTAACCATGTGCATAACTTTTGGTAATAAAATAATTTTTTTCTCGGAAAATGCTTTTTATGATGCATTTAGAAGTTGGGAAAAAAATGACTCTCGTACAATATCAGTAGAAAAGTGTCTCAATCAGCTGGTATTCTGAACTTTCTCTCATTAAAAAGTGTTAAAAGTTTATGTTAACAAATTTTTGGGTCTGAACTACAAACAGTTGCCTGAATTGAGATGCTAAAATCAGAAGATCAGAAGAAGCATTGATAATAACAATCCTCAATAGTAATCTTCATAAATTGAAAATGAAGAAAGTAAAAAACAAGAATATTAAATGACATTAAGTCTTGATTAAAAAGTACTGGGGTTACAATGTTTAGCACCATATATGAGGACATAAAGGAATAAAAAAAATAACACCGTACATAAAACGTCACACTTGAAGTTTAAATACAATAATTGCTCAATAAATATGAAAATAAGCAGTACAATTGATATTTATCGTGTTCAAAGCTTTCTAAAAATGTGGGACATTTTTTTTAAGTGAGTACATTGCCTAGTAAAATAAAACAGATAAAGGAGACATAAGAAGTGAACGTATTTAACTAATAAAAACAATTTTGAAGTGAAAGCATCTTTTGTTATTTTTTAAAATTTTGATTTCAAGTTAATTAAAATAAATTCAAATCCCAGACGATATTTTAGCATTATATCAATGGGAAACTGAAAAAAACCGATTTAAACAAATTCTAACTATCGATGAATTCGAATTAAAAATGTTTGATTAATCAAATCTCGCTTCACAAAGTCAATGAAGACTATCATGTAATTACACATTTGAAAAACTATTTCATTTAAGCATCAGATGAGCATGGTTCCCGTCAACACTCCGTATAGAGATCGGCACCAAATGGAAAGCAAGAACAGTTTATTTAAAAGTCCGTGACTGAAATGAGCTAGTATTGATTTACAATTCAAAAGAGAAACCGACTGAGATTCTCTTTAACAAAAAGGATTAAAAACATCAATGAATGAATGGATTAGAAATAAAGGACTCAACTACTGAGTTTGAACAAAAATATTTTATCACACATATGAATAAAAGTACCATATGGATCTGAAATTGTTTAAAATAATGCGCTCACTTAAGAAATATTTGGTCACACATTTGGATTTATAGAAGCACATATTAAATACAATAATACTTGAAATAAAAATAGGAATTCTGAGTTAGTTTAAAAATAATTCGTCACACATATAAATTAAATATCATAAGGATCTGAAATATAGATTTAAATACTGCATTAACTTAAAAATAATCTATCTTGTATACGTATTGATTACCATATGGATGAAGTTATAAATATGATCTACTTTGAGTTGGCATTTATACTAGTGCATTAAATATTACAATGTAAGTAGCATAGCGAAAATAAGTGACGCCAGGAGCATAATATGCCCCCCCCCTCCAGTTCAGTTGCTTTCATTTGTTTAGCAAGTGTAAATAGCACTCAGGGATTGGTGTTATTTTTTCGCTTCCTTGTCATATTTGCCTTTTAAAAGTGATATAAACTCCCTAATGCTTTATGTATGCATGGTACCTGGGCCATCTATACCCTTTTTGCTACGCTCGCTGAATCACTGATAACGCTAGATTGACAAAAATAAATTAAACAACTTAATAACGATATTAAACTATTTTTAAAAAAGTAAGTAAAAATATAAAGAAAAAAGAATAACACTAATAAATGCAAACAATAATAAAGAAATATCTAATTTAAACAAATGGTTTGTTTAAATGGTCAAATTAGCTTACAAAGGTCCGTCTAAAATTGATACTCTTATTATCAATGATTAAAATCTATCAAGAAAAATTATATGGATATATAAAAACATACAATATTTAAAAAAATCATATTGTAAATAAATATACACGAATTAATAAAGATAAAAATAGTTAACAATATTTTTTTTAATTAAACTGTGTTAACGTTAATAAGAAGACTAAAATTTAGGCAATAAATATTGCTCGATCATTTACCGACATGATTCACAGAAAAAATTCGGTAAAGAGCACAATGCGAAATGATTAATAATTTGAATAAATAAGCTTAATTTTGGATTTACCTTAAATTTTTCCTCTCCAGATCAAACAAAAATAAAATCAGAAACTACAGGACAATTTTCTATGCTGCATGGCAAACATAATAGTTTGTAAAAAAATTTGAAATAAAAAAATTCACAGCTTATTTTTTAAAAATACTTCAAACACAGTTGTTAATAACAAGCCACAAAATCCGCAACACCCGAAGATTTTAAGTTAATTCCATTCGGTACAAGATTTGAAATTTTAAACCCTTGGAATTAAAATTTTTTTCGATCTTCTCTTGATATAGAATGAGCATATAACTATATGTAAATGGAAGCAATGCTGTTCAAATTTGATGGCAAAATTCATTGAAGCTTTTAATTAAGTTTTCATATATTTACCTGTCAAGTGTAAAAACATTCTATAGCTGACATTTGAATTATTTACAAGTATAGAAGTACTTAGCGGTAAGAGCAGTTATTTTCACTTGTAAATTAATTATTTTTACTTATTTCTTACATTTAGCAACAAGTGAACTTATAAGTTAGGTCCAAAATAGGATCAGGACATAGGGGAAGAGAATATATTGAATAATAATAGTATCACAGTATCTGTGGTTTGAAAGAAAGATCTGCCAAAGAAAAAGACACACATATGACCAGCTGTTGGAATTTACATATATATTTCTTTTCCTACACATATCGGAAAGTTCATGAAAAACTATAACTATGAATAGAATATAAAAGGAATGCATTTTTCTGTAATAGCAACAAATAATTCATTTGTAAACTTGTGGGAACGAAATGATAAATACAATATTCGCACGAATGGATTTTAATAAAACATTATGAGATCACGCCCTTAAAAGACACATTAAAGAATGAAATATTCAATATTAATGAAGGTTCTTTACTTATAAGCATAACAAAAGTTTTCTATTACCTGTAGAAGCATATGGTGTCAGGTTGCGTCTTCAAGAAGCAAAACATCAAACAGATGATCTGACATCCGTCTTTCGCCTTTTATACTAAATGTACCTGGAAGTAAATCCTCGTTCTGTGGCATTGAGAAATTCATTATTTTTTGGTATTAAGAAATCAAAGCCTTCCGATTGGGTTTGTTCAAATATTCCTTCCTTTTTTTTACCTTAGAGAAATCAAATTTCCTGGAATGCGAGTCATTATCATCGATTGTTTTGACGATGCTATTTGGTAACTCGCTTGATTTCCTATTCGACTTCAAAATTTCACAATGCAGTAATATATTCCTTTGTTTACTTTGAGGCAATTAAGGCAAACTTCACAATGCACTTATTTTGCTTATTTTAATAAAGACGATTGCAATAAACTAATGACTAAACAGTCACCTAATAATCTGTACAAAATCGTAAAGAAACCCAAATTACAAAAATTAAATGTTTTCCACGGAAAGTCTAATTACATGAAAGCAAATATACGAAAATAAATTTGCTATCAACAAAAATCTTTGTATACTCTTCTTCTTAATCCTGATCACTTTTATGTTCCGTTTAATTGTCATTGAGTAATATGCATCATTTTCACATTCTTGTTAGATAATAGTTATTATAAAAGCCGTATAATAGCAAAAACTTTAACATTAATTTTTAGAATCAATGTTATAAATAATCTACAATTTTTTCTAAGCACTAAAAGGAACCCTTATACTCATATACGTACATTAATGCATCTCATTACTTTTCAGAGAGATAAGGGTTAATAGATTATCTGCAAAAAAATTCGGAAAATAGTTGTATTGTTAAAAGATTTTTTGGGTAAGCATTCCATGACTAGCTGTTCTAAATCAAAGCGTGTACTGTTTGTTTCAGTATCCTGAGACGACCACTTTTCGACGATTCTATCTCACTGGGAAGGATGTGCGCATTTCGAAAATTCACTTTACTGTTAAATGTAAACATTTCCTCCTTTCATTTTCCCTTTCAAACCTATTTTGTCGAATTAAACCCTTCCTAACGCATGCGCAAAAGCTCGGGGGTTTTTAGAATCCGTTGGCAAACAATAGTCACGTCATCATAAACATGTCCCTTCCTATGAACATTTTACCTACAAAGAAGTTCATTTTTCAATGGACTCGTCCGTCTTATATACAGCGTGTTGTGATTGAGCCGCTAGGGCCTTTTCCACGTATGTTTTTTTTGGGGGGGGGTATGTAAAATATAGTACAAAAATCACTGGCAGATGGCGTTATTTAGAATGCTGGAAACATTGGAAATACGTAAATTATACTTTTATTAATAGGGATATATGCTCCCAACAATTCCACCGTATGACTTATCGTAATATCGCGTGGCGAATCTGAAGAAATAAAAAAAAATTTAGATATATCCGGCGAAACATTGTTAATGAAGTTTCTTAGTGATAATCAAGAATCAGTATTAATTGCTTTCCAAAAATTCATAAGTGGTAATCTTTTTAAGCTGTTTGAAGTGCGGCGGTGGCTTGGTGGCAAGGCTTTGGTCTCCGGGCGGGAGAATTCCAGGTGTGAGACTCGCTTCCACCAAAAAGATCGCCGTGAAAGTGGATCTGATCCATACTAAATCCGACGGGGTCAAATATCCTCCCGCCGATGGAGTACTGAAACTTGGAGAAGAGGGTGCCATCTCAGGTGTCGTTCTCATCACCTGACCGCGGTTCAAAATTATAAGGTCGGAAATAAAATAGCCGTAGTGTTGCCTTAAAAATGGAGAATTAATGTAACTAAACTAAACAGAAAATCTAAAGAAACTGGCTCTATTTGATTGAAATATCTATTTTGACTCGACTTTAATGTACTACACCTTATGACAAAGACTTGCTCTAATAACCTGCAAGAAAGGTCTACTCGAAACTTTTTCGCACACTGCTTATGAGCGTTTTGTGCGTTATAGTATACTGAATTAAACCGAGCATGCATCTTAGACTCCTTTTTTTTGTCACTCGAGTAAAACCAAAATTTGATACAGAAATACAAGATTACATTCTAAATTTCATTCATCTATGGCGTTGCATTTTTAAGTTGTGGCGTTTACATGCATACGAATGCAAGACGGTCAACTTGCAGACGGATTAAATTTATAATTTTATATAAATCTTCACTTTAGATACTAAAATTGTGTATCAAATTTTATTCATCTAGTTCTTTGCGTTTAGTAATTACCTCTTTCTCTTAATTTTTAATCTCCAGTTAATAGATTAACTTTATTTAAATTTTTATTCCGCATTAAATGTATTAAAAAGTAGGGAATTTCAGAGAAGAAGGATTACACGAATCGTAATAATGAATCATAAAATATATTAAAGCCTAGAAGTAAAAAATAACAAAAATATTTAACAGTGCGTTTTTATTACTGTATTGAAATCTAGAAAATAATATTTGTTTTCAAAAATCAGCATGTCAAAGAAAAAAAAATCATAAAAGCGTGAGGCGCTGAAAACAATGCAATAAGGAAATTATGCCACCATGAATATAAAAAAATTGTTAAATATTCATAAAAAATGTAAACATTCTACATATGTGATTGAAATTCAATTAGAAGTATTTATGTAAGCACTTCACACTTTTATGACTTTTGATTTAAAAAAGCATATTTTTTTAATATTTTGTAAATTAATACAAGTGCGCTTTTTAAAAAATCTTTTATTTTTATTATCAAACTTGTTAAGTAGCATTTATTGGTTCTGCAGAACGAAGCGAGACTTTAGCCTCATTTTTTAAACACTTATAGTGAAGTTTATGATTTGCTAGTTGAAACCAGCTGCTTATCACTATTCTTCTAATAAAAATCAGGCAACAGGCTGGCATATTCTGTAAATTTTTCCAGATATTATTACTAGTAAAACTATTACTAAAGAGGTATTCTACCCTTTACGTTATTCTAGTCGTATCCAAACTAATAGTGACCCGATAGCTAATTTCTGAATCGTTTAAGATAGGCATACGCTTCAATTTGAAGAAAAGAACTAAATGGCACAAAGAATTTTATTTTAGCTTGTTTAAGTCAACTATTTTATGCAATTCCCGATTATATAAGTTATACTCCGAGGGAATGCCTCGCAATTTTTATGGAGTGTTCATGAGGCAACCTTTGAAATTGTCTAAAGTCGTCTAAATTGGCGTATCTCACTGTAATGGCATAGAAAATTCATAAATGCTTTGCGAGTTTAGTTGGATTTGCAAGAGTCTGTCTTATGTCGTATCACCTTTATTTCTAATCTTGAGATGTATACCTTTTCAATTTTGTAATATTTTTCAACTAAGATAACTCATTTGACTTTAAAGATGCAGAAACGAAATAAATATGTAGTTCCAGGATTGCTTATAGGGATTTTGCTTATAAGGATCGTATAAAAATTTAAAAATTATAACTTTTACTATTATATAATCCTTACGCTATTCTGTTCACTGTACTATTCAACACTCTAATTTTCTGTCTGATCCAATAGATTTCGAACTTTCAATTGAAGCAGAAGTGATTAAACTTCTATTAAAATAAAAACACTTGCTGAAACGATGCATGTTTTTAATTAAAAATATATGAATACAGAAAACAGAATCTTTCAGTATTGACTTTTTATGTACACTATAAAATATTTTTTGGAACGAGATGACATTTATTGGCGGTATGTAATACTTTAAGGAATTATTTAATGAAAATTTCTCTGATTCATCACATAATTCAGTTTTTAGTTTTACTTTCAAAAGAATTTAAATTCCGCAAACAATAGTTTTTTCAGTTAATAAATATATTTCTGAAAAAATTATGAAGTCTAAATTTTATACAGTCTTTTGGTCATAAGGAATCATATTCAGTGAAATATTCTTGACACTCCAACTTTTAAATAAAAAAAGATGTTTTTGTCTGACCGAATTATGGAGTTTTGAATATCTTTATTTTAAGACAATGGACAGTTTCATAATCCTAGGCCATTTAGCCTTGGAGTAACTCATGGCGCTAATTGATGTATCTTCTTTGAAACGGTCAATGGAGTGGTTTAAAATCGCGCTTTTTTATGAGATAGTAATATTCCAATTTTCATAACTCATTGAATTTTAGCCGCAATAAAATGGATCTTTCTTTTTATTTAAAACATTAATGTCCCAAGAATATTTCATTAAATATGACTAACAGGACTTAAAATCTGTATAAAAATATAAAATTCGTTATTCATCAGAAAATTTATTGCCTCAAACTACTTAAAACATAATTATTTACTTCATTTGACCATTTTTCTCTTAACTGTGTATGCTTGTTACTCACTATTCAGAAATAAGCTATTGAGCTCTAATTAAATAGATATATTGTGTATATTAAACCATGTTTGCCTTAAATAATACAAAATTATTTAATTAATAATAAAGATATTTTAAGAGTCACAGAAACCGAGCTATTGTATTTATTTTTTTAGAATATATCATGTTTCATACTATTTATTTTATTTTGTACGGACACCTGCTAAAAATTGTACTTTTCTAGGTTTAATTTTCTGTGAGTTACCTTAATCTTTTAATTTGAGCTTTTGACAGCGTGATGACAACACATTGATAAAAACTAATTTTTTTGCAAGCAGCATAAATGCTCGTGTAGTTAAATTTTGTTTTTATATCTTGTGAATTATGTTGTTGGAAAATGTGCTTAGAATATTTTTTTTAATTAATTAAAAATAGAAATTTAATTTATGTTAAAAAATGGTATTATTTAAAAGATAAGTTTTTAAATTTTAAGATAATGTAAAAATCTTTTTTACTTTTACTGTAATACTTTCGGAAATTATTGTCGAATAACGCCGAAATTTCACTTATTTTTTAATTAATTAAAATTCTAAGTAAAATTTCAAAAAAATCTCTCCGAAGTACACATTCCTATACTCCAAGGTATATATATGTCAAATTTGGTAGATCTAAATCAAACGGCCAGATCTGTTGAGCACCAAACACATATTCATCTTTATTATCAGTAGAGTTAAAGACGAACATCTACTGATAATTTATATCAACAGAACTTTCTTAGATCTATTTAAAATCAAACACGAACACAAATGCATCTTTATTATAAGTAACGTTGAAGATGAACATCCACTAATAATTTATATCAACAGAACTTTCTTAGATCTATTTAAAATCAAACACGGACTCAAATTCATCTTTATTATGAGAAGAGTTAAAGATGAACATCTACTGATAATCTATATCAACAGAACTTTCTTTTATCCATTTAAAATAAATTCTAATTTTATAAGCAAATAATTACTTATAATAATTATACTATAAGTAATAAAATAAAATAAAATACTATAAGTAATGAAAAACAGAGGAAGTTGACTAATTGGGAGGCAACGGTATCACGAAAAGAAATCTATTTTTCCAAAATTTGAATTTTTTAAAAATGCCCAAAATCGCTGCATAATTACTGCTTTGATGGAGTACACTGTGTAATATTTAATTCTCGAGTGAGTTAATAGAGTTAAAAATATATTTATTCACATCATTGGGAATACAAAAATGCGGAGATAATTAATTAATAAAAATAATTTTAAATTCGATAGCCTAGGCAAAAATTCAATTCATCAGGGAATTTGAATAAAAAATTATCGAATTAAACAGTATCCACTGTAATAAAAATGTTTTAATTGATTTCTATTGGAAACAGATTTAATGTTCACTAGTCACTATGTAAATTATGTAGCAGTTGCATTACTCTTATCTTCTCTGTTCTGTTAAGCTGCGAGCGTGAATGTCTTGTCTTGTCTTTGTGTTTGTGTTTGTTTAGTGTGAAATGTGATTATTAAAGAAATGTTCCCGAAAACATACGTCCTGTTTCTTCCACTTCACGGATCATAATAATGTATATTCCACCACAATTATAGAAATCTTTCCCAGCCTGAAGGGAGTTTCTGGATCGAAAAAGCAAATGATGGCTTTCTCAATTCTTTTTTGAGCGTAAAATCAAATTACATATTTTTATATACTATAAGTTCAAGATATTTTTCGAATCAGATTTTAGGGGGAGGAACTGTGATGTTAAAAATAACACATTTTCCCATCCGTAAATTCTTAGGGTCAGTCTACTTTCACCCACTTTTACAGATGTTGTAATCTCTAGAAGCATCGTCAAGTTACAAGATTTTCAAAATGTCTTGCTCGTAAATGTTTCCAGGGTAGTATAGAAAAACTAAACGTTGCATTAAATAGAAATGGCTTCTTTGCAGTTGCTTCAGTACATCGGTTTCGGTGTTCCTGAGCATTAAGATTTTAAAAGAAAAATTCTGACACTTTACATAAGAAAAAGAACTTTCATAAAAGAGCAATATATGTTTTTCTAGTATTAAATACATAAAAGGATTAAAAGATAACATAGAAAAGTTGAAAACCACATATAATTCTTCAAAAATTTTTAATCTTTCTTTTTCTAAAGGTGCTCTTTTCTTTTATGAGCCACTTTTTTGAAAACATAAAGCATATGAATAACATAAAACATATTTGGAAAATACACATTTTTAAGAGAGAAAAATTAATAGAAAATTCCAAAATCTCTTTCCAAGGACTAACTTATTATTCATGTTAGTGGCATAAAAATGTGACAATTCTTCAGAGTTCCGAAACAATTTGTGATTTGAATAATGTAGCTATTAACTTGTAACAACTATATTTTAAAGGATAATACTTCAAAATGTCATGAATGAAAATGTTACAATGTTTAAATATAATTCTTTGAACTTAACTGCCAGCCAAATTTCTTTCTGAATAATGAAAACGAATTTCACTTACAAATGTAATTTTTTATATTTAATTTGGAGAGGAAAGATGTTAATTTATTCAAATGAGTGTAACAAAAAAAGTTAAAATAGGCATATTTTTAAGTATTATTCGATTGGTTATAATTAATACTAGAAACCACAGTATTCAAATTTACGTTTATTTCTAATAACTTTAAGAAACTCCTTCACGGTGATTTAAGTTGCTTCCTCTGTTGTATAAAAACAACATCCTTATGGTTTTCTTACCAAATTCGTAGAATTTTTAGAAATAATTTCTTCGAGATATATAGTATAGTGTAAGATATTGAATACGAAAGGAATTTTATTAAAAAAAATGTATATCTTTGGATATTTCTTATACATGCAGTTTGGCGGATTTCATTCTGAGAGAGTTTTTTAAAAAATTATAAATTTATTTTTTCTGATGGAAAAAAAATAGAACAATTCGTGGATATTTTCTTCGTTTCAAAAATCTATTAAAGATATGAAAAAAACGAGGGTCAATAAAAAATTAAAAGTGTCCCTTTAAATTTTTTTTGTTATTACTACGTAATTCTTACATTAAAAGAATATAGCTCTTTTTTTTTTTTATTCTAAAGATATAAAGAAACCATAGTGTTTAAAATTTCTATTAAAATCATATGAAAGAAAAATAAGAACGATTTACGTTAACCGAAAATAATCGCATTTTTCTCATTAAAAACAAAACTGCAACTGTTTATCTCTATTATTCACTCGAATCTCAATCATTCACAATTTGCCATTATCTTTCGAGATTCCAAGACTATTGTGGATATGCCTCTTTTTTTCTTTCTGATATATGAAGTACACAAACAGAAAAATATCGTAATTGTCAAAGACCTCGTGATTTTGATAAATTTCCACATTTCAGACCTCTCTCAATTCGAAACATGCAATTTTGGAGTATCTGTCTGTAGCACGGCAACTCAAAAGATTGGCTTAAAGATAGGCAATTGAAATTTGGTGTGTGGTCTTTACACCAAATTTGTGCTTTAACATTAAATGTGGCGAATTCCATTTAAAGTAATTTGTTATCTGTATGTTCGAGTACATGATTACTAAAAAACGTAAAGAGCTAGGAAGATAAAGTTGTATAGATAGTTTTATTATTTGTAGATTTGTATCAAATTTTGAATCAAATTTGTCAACGAATCGACTGTCTGTTGATGTGAATAATCGTGTATATGTAAAAACTATAATTCAAAAAAGCAACTACTTAGATAAAGGAAATTTCGTATGTAATCTTGGTATTAAAATTGTAGATTTGAGCAAAATTTTTAGTTTCAGTCAGACGAAACGAAGATGTCAAAAATGCATACTCGGTTTTCTTAATAACACTGCGAACACAAAACGCTAGCGGATGGGCCCCTATCATTATATGCGAGGATCAGAAGGGATAGGTTTGATACTCTACTTGTTCAGTCACCCTTGCACCTTGACCTGACCTCATATTCCGATGATTATAAAAATCTGAATAATCGAGAGGTTTTTAACCTTATCCAGAGTGCATCGTTTTCATGCGGGGGTGGAGATAACACCTTTATTAGGAAATGTATGAGAAACTTTGACGGAAGCCTCTCCTGTTGAATACACAAAAATATTCAGCCTTTCTGCAAAACAGTGCCATTTTTGTCGTGTGACTATTTTAAGCCAAATTTTGCGCAGTAGCTTCTGAGGGTAAAGACCCCTGAGCACCCGAGGGCAGAAGTCTGACTTCTAGCTCAAATGAAGATAGTACACACACACTCGCTTGCACAACCCCTTTTTACAGGGGGGGGGGGCTCATTCACGCACTTCACAGAAAGAACACAAGGAAGAGAACAACCATGCCCGAACCAGGACTCGAACCCGGAACTCCTAGCTCACGGGGAATACGAGTTACCCCTATAAACGCCGGCACACACACAAAAAAAAAACCCTAATGATAAAACCTTTTTTTTTTTTTTTTTTTCTCCTCTCACGCTTGTAAAAGCGGATTAATACATCTTACATATCTTTGCAACTTAATATCACTTAATACATCTTTGCAATTTAATACATCTTAATACAACTTACTCTGCTGTTGCGGTTTTAACTTTATTTTATGACTGTAGGAAAAGTTTTTCTGGATTGTACAATCAGTCAGCTGTAAAAAAACTGAACAACATTGTTCTGCGAGCATATTTATAAAAAATGACTCAAAAAATAGGTTTCCCATCGTTTTTTAACACCGCAATCACATTTCTCCAACTGTCATCGATGTGTAGAATAAAATATAACGTTCGATTTTTTTTTTTTTTTTTCAAAATTTGCCAACTAATGTGGCCAAAATATTCCTGCCTTCAATACTATCCTGATTATCATTCTTCTGTTTATTTTGAAAAATCGTTTACTTTAAATTTAATTTAAAGATAATCTCATTAAAAAAGAGATAATTTAGAGAGAAATTTGTTAATATTCAAATTAAACTCTTATCAATCCGGATATGCTAATCTTTAAGGATTTTGCATACTTAGGTTGAGATAGAATAAAGTCTTAGTATACGTTTGCACGTTTTCTTTGCTTTTATCTTTTGCATGATATAATTATATTTAAAATGTTTCGGTAACATTTTAAGTTATCATCTGTGGTAGAGCCGGATAGTTAAATTTTATCTCGAATGTTGGATGGAACACCAGTATGCCGGTGAACCTACAGAGGATAAGATTGTCTTTTAATGTGACATCATTTAGGAAAACAAAGACCTACTGTTCCTTTTAAATGTTAGACCTTTTAAATGTTAAATATAGAAAATATTCTTCATAGTGAAAAACAGAGATGCAAGCGAATTTTTTAACAAAAGATGTTTAATTTTCAGGCTTGTTGTGAATACAAATTTGTCAGTGGAAAAAAATTAAAACTAGGATTTACTGTACATAAAAGATCATATCCTGAATAATTGAGAAAAATACATTAAGTATGCAAAATGCAAGAGGATGCTAGGGCCAACAAAAATACTTATAAGACAGCGTTAAAAATTTGGCCTAAAAATTCAAACAAAAAGATAAATAGTACAATCCCCTTGTTTCATCCAGACTTATTTCTTTTTCGTCAGATAAAGATAACCCTTGTTCATGCATCGTTTATTGTAATATTTTTCGACTCAATCATTCGTTCAAAAGCAATTCAGTACGGAATAGAAGATTCGAAAAAGGGCCCAGAAACAGCCATTTTGCCCTAATAATTTCGGATTCGATTGCTATCAAATTCTTTAAAAAATTCAAAAAAAAAAAAAAGATTATGAATAATATTTATTAAAGTAACTTTCTGTTATTGTATTCAATATTGAATTATTTTTATTCTTTTATCAATCATAGTTCTTTTCGCTGTTAGTCACATTTAAAAAAAAAACACTGACTTTAAAATTGGTATTTCTTCATTTAATTTGGCGCATCATAAACAAGCCTAGTACTTCAAATTCCTTGACACAAAAATCACTTCTTTTTGCTATAACTCCTAAATAACAGAGGTGGCAGTTAGCTAACTCCTTTATTCTTTTCAAACAATGAACTTTTCATTTGAATTAGCAAAATTATTTTATGCAAAATATTTATTGAGCGTATTTGTTTTAGCTTTTAATATTTGCTCATTTTTCAACAAATCTATCTGGTATAATATTGACTTTTTGACTCAAGATCAATAATACACTGAAGACTTTTTTCCTCCAGTCATTGTTTCTTTTATGAGCTTTAAATGTTTTTTAAATTCCTTTCATTTGTTATTACAGTAATACTCCGTTTTTACACTTTACAGGAATAGTGATATAAATGGCGGAAGTGACGTAAGTAAAAGTATTCAAGGGGAAAAAAGAGATAAACCTTTTGTAAATGCACATTGCTAATATTACAAAAATATTATACTATGTAATATAGAGATATATCTTTCTTGTTATTTGTTCTTATCTCAAATATTCAATATGAATTAATTGCTGATACTACTCTACCTTTGTAATTATGCTTATCCACTGCATAGTTAAAAATATTCTGTAATACATTTTTTAAAGTGTTTATATTTTATAGTATGGGTATAGAATGACCCAAGATGCAATACATATTCTCTTTTGCATGAAACATTTAAATTTTGATAACTAATATTATATTTATGATATTAACATTTATTACATACGTATAACATACTTACTGTTTCATACTAAAACATGCAATCCAGAATGGATTTCTAATTGTGTATTTCCTTCCTTATGCCTTCTGTTTGCATTTAAATTCATAAAGATTATCAAAATTACTATCATCGCCTCTCTACATATGACTCTGTCAAAGCTTTTCTAGTTGTAGTTCATTGTAATGCCAATTTTTTTCATATTTTCCTACTTCATGGCGTGGTTGTAAATGTCGGAAAGCATAAAATATAAACAGAAGCTATTAGTATTTTAATACATTGTGCACTTAGTAAGTTTAAAGAAACCAATGAATAATGATGTAAATGAATAATGCAATGTCTCACCGACTGCTCGTTATTGTTTTCAAATTAGCAATAGAAAAGGCTTTAAGTTTGATTTTTAACTACAATTTGCTACTCATCAAATATTTGTAATATTTATTAATTAAAATTAGTCTTTTACTTGGTAAATAAAATACTAAATTTTTCTATTTCGAGCGGTTTTGTTTCATTAAGATTTGACGATAATATTTTCAATGAAATAATCATTATCTTGTCCTGTTGTTTCCAACATGGTTGCTTCAGGTGTAGTTTGGAAGCTGGGAGAGGGGGCTACCAGCTCTGGTGTCGCCCTCGCCATCTGACTGCTGTTCAAAATTACTAGGTCCATCCCAAAATACTCCTAGTGTAGTTCGGTGTGTGGGTTTTTATCAAAAAAAATATTCTTGACTGCCATTTGCTTATCTATATTTGCAATTCGACATCACACACACACAAAACAAGGTCGAAAATCTCATAGCATTTACGATGATACATAACATTAAACATTGCCGCTAACAATGAGTAGCGCCTAATTGCACCAGTTTAACAGAAAACTGCCACTTTGAAGAAAAACAAGTGCTCATCACTCATTCTCGAACTAGAACTCACTCTCCAGTATATGCAGCGTCATCTGTTAAGAGCATTAATTAACCTGTTTAGAATATGATTAATTATACAAAAAATAATACTTACAAATAACAGAATTACAGGAACAACTAGCATTGCTTTAAAACGGGACTAACTAACTATAACTTTTAGGTTAATATAACGAACCTAAACTTCAGATATTGTCTTAATTTCTTTTCAGAATAATTTTCACAAACTTCCTGTCTTGAATTTATCTGAAGTGCGTGCATCCGTTCCCAAAAATAATTAGACATTTTTGAGTTAATTTACAATTATCACCATTTAGAAAGTTAAACTCAACATGATTTTTAAATAGAGTATATTGTATTTGAATTGTTCAGTCCATAAATTTTCAGTTTTATTCTATTATTAAACTTAAAAGCTTGTTTTATCCTTCAGTAAATCAATATATATATATTGCAAATACAGAGAGCTGTCATCTGATAATGATTAAAAATGAGGATATAAGTCCTTAAGTAGCCCTTCTGAGTTTGTGACCGCAATTGAATATAATATATTTGAAACGCCGTAAGATATTTATTTATATACTATGCAACAGTTATTAGTTTAAGATAATTGAATGACAGGTTAACATCTCGAATCTGAAAATTCAAACAGGTTTATTTCTTGCAATAAGTGTTTGTTATTTTTAAAACTAAGAATATGCACAATTAATTGTAATTTATAAGATCAAACAATTGCCAAAATTAAACTTTTTCGGATTGACAAAACACACAACATCAGATCATCTTAAATTTTTCATTCGTTGCTCTCCTTTGATTTGAAAAAATAATCGAATCCTATTCATTAAAAAAAAATCGCTTTCTGTTGTGTAATGGGCCAACGAAAAATAAAAATTTAAGTTTTTATTCAGTTTTATTCAGTTTTTACTAATTTTTTTCGAATAATCTATGAAACAAATACATTCATTAGACAAATTCATAGCACAATAAAAAGTGTAACTTGATATCTACGCAACAATTTTCGTCATTCGTTAATTTTCTGCAATTGATTAGCATAAATGATCTTTTATCAGGTTTGCATTTTAATGCTGTTTTAAAGTCTTAATCCAAAAATGCTTCTGAGGATTAAAAAACACATCTTAGGTTAATTTAATTTAGTACTGCTCGTCATAGAATCCCGAGACTAGCACTTTTCTATGATTGTACTTCGCTAAGGGGTGGCATATAGGAAGATGAATTGTTGTTTCACTTCCTAACTACGCGAATAATCTCAGTTCACGCTATTTATAAAATGGAAACATTTCCTCTTTTCATTTCTGCGCTCACCCCATTTTTGACAAATTAAGACCTCCTTACGCAAAAGGCGCGGAGGGTTTCTAAATCCAAGAATGAACAGGAATATTAAAATCCCATTTGTAAACAACCTGAGATGTATTTTGGAACGGAACTCCTAATTTTGAATCCTGGTCAGATAACGAGAACCCCAAACATTTTGCTTACAGGCTGAAATAACTTCTGTAACAATTAAAGATTAGAATTTCACATGCTCCTATTAAACTAATTTATCACTATTCTAATCACCTGGGAGATGATTCTACTCTCTTCTCCTTTTCATTCATACCATATTTGACAGGCAGATTGATTTTTAATGATGGAAAACTAGAATAATAACTCTACAGTTGGGCATGGAAAACCAAAAATCTTATTTCTTTGTTACTTGAAAAGAGGAGCTCCCTGCTTCTTTGCAAAAATATAAGAAGAATTTAAGTCTTCCTTTTTTCCGGGAATTCTCAAATTTTGGTACATGTACTATTAAGGGTGCATTAGATTATTTTCAGTGATACTCGTTTCGGTGGTAAAAAAAATAATGCATTAGACTTGTTAACAAAGTTCATTTCTACTTTCCTGAAAATTTAGGGAATGAAAGCTGAATAAGAGATTTTTTTTTTCTATTCTGGAATTCTAAGTTAGAAAATGTTGCAGTGCATGGAAGATATAAGCTTTTAAATATTTCATATGACAAAAACCTCATAAATTTAAAAATAATATTCATTTTTAAAAAAAATAAAACAGAGATGAAATATGTCTGCGACAAAGCGATAAAATTCTTAAAGAATTTCAAATTAGTATACAGGGTATCCCAAAAAAGTGGAACAACCCTTTATTAGTTTAATTATTGTCATTTATTGGTTTAACTATTGCCATTTATTTGTTTAACTATTACTTTCTGTTGCAAAATTTCATCAAATAGTTTGGTTGTTTAATTATTGTCATTTATTTGTTTAACTATTGCCATTTATTTGTTTAACTATTACTTTCTGTTGCAAAATTTCATCAAATAGTTTGGTTGTTTAATTATTGTCATTTATTTGTTTAACTATTGCCATTTATTTGTTTAACTATTACTTTCTGTTGCAAAATTTCATCAAACAGTTTGTCCAAATGTATGAAAACATTTTGCTCTCTCTAGAGATTGAGAATGAAAAGTTACAAAAATTAAATTTTTATACGTCCATATAGAGAAACCTGCCTGCCCTCTTCATCAATAACAAATTGTGATGTTTGCTGTTTTTATTGATAACGATTGTTTATAAAATACATTGCACATTTACAT
This sequence comes from Argiope bruennichi, assembly GCF_947563725.1. Taxonomy (NCBI): domain Eukaryota; kingdom Metazoa; phylum Arthropoda; class Arachnida; order Araneae; family Araneidae; genus Argiope; species Argiope bruennichi. Next base: position 33,082,135 of record NC_079162.1, on the reverse strand, counting down.
TTTATTATAATGCAAGAGTTTTATTTACGAATATAGTTGAAAAATATAAATTTTAAGTGTTTTCATTACGAATATTTTATTTAGGATGCACTGGTTTTAAATCTGGGAATGCTTTTATTATACTAGATCTTTTTTTATTTATATTTATGTGGAACAAAACTGTAAAAGTTTGAGTACCTCTGCTCTAGTTTTTTAATCTAATGGTTAAAAAGTATGAATGTTTAGTAACTCACACACAACATACAATACTTTTCTTGTCAAATTAATTAATAATTTGAGTAAAATAACCTTAATGTTTTATTAATTAAAATACTTTTTTCAATTTAAAATGAATTTTAATAACTCGATAACTGCGAACTTTAATAACTACGAACTCGATACATATAAAAACGATATAAACAGTTTGAAACTGTTGTGTTTTCTCTAACATTTAATTACATGACACCTAATAGCATAGTAAGAATTAGTGGCGTCGGTGAAGAGTTTCCCCCCCCCGTTCCCAGGCATTATCAGCGTCCCTTAGAAAATGTAAACGCAACCCGAGGCACGGTATGATTTTCTCGCCCTTTACCCATATTTGACTTTAAAAAGTGATATAAATGCATTAATACTTTGCTTCTTTAACGCTAATTAAGATTAGAGCTCCCGGGGTATCTAAGTACCTTCTTCCTATACCACCATCGCCGCGCTGCTAGCGACATCTTCTGCCTTAGAAAAATGCCATGATTTTCATTCAGCTTAAAATCCTAGAATATTTCAGATGTTTATGAACTCTTCGTTATTTTTATTCCCAATTACAACATTTGTGAAAGAATTTTAGTTTATAAATTCAAAAATATAATTCTAAGCGCAGAAAAACATTGATGTTATTCAATAAATCTGAAAAAAATTTAAAAATAAATATAAATAATTAGAACTTCAAAAGCATTTTTGAAATTTAAAAGATTAATCAAAATTATAATTATATTTTAATGAAAACATGATGCAAAAATAAATTATTCATTTAAAAATAAAATAACTGTTCAAATTATTATAAACAACAATAGCAAGATTCAGAATCGATTCAAAATTTGAATTGTTGCGAGTATTTTACTCTTATCAGGGTTATCAGGTGAGAGTGAAGTATCCTATTATTCCCTTTTTCATTTTCCTTGGTCATTTTCCATATACAGAATGTCAAAACCTTTGGCTTCTAAAGTACAACACAAGTACAAGTAAAGTACAAGTTTAAAAAAAAAAATACAGTATCTACGTCACTCGTTGTGTGAAAGATTTCAGGAAATCAAGTTAAACTTTCTTTAACATCCACTTAGTTTGGCTAGTTGCTATTTAAAGAACAAAAACTTTTAACAGAAAATACAGTAATATGAGAATAAAGCAGTCCTTTCTCAAACAGAAAAATAGTTTGTTTCGCAACTGAAAAATTTGTATATGAATATTTAGTATAAACTGAGCATCATCTTGTTTAAAATATAATTGCAAAATAAACATATTGTTATCTAGTTAGTAGAATTGCCAATAAAGTAAGATGATAGAATTTCAGTCTTACGTTCAAATTCAGGAAATTTGAAAGGTATTGGACTTGTTTAAACGGATCACTCTGAGATGGCATTACTTTACTAGCAATGCAGGTTCAAAAATATGGCTTCTAGTAGATTATAATAATGGAAGGAAAAGATTAATTCGTTATAAACCCTCGAAAGGTTATTTTTGCAGGGATATAATTGGATCGATGGGTTTTTGAGTAATTATAAATCTTATAATCCAACAATCACTTCAGAATGTCTCATACTCATTGCTCCCTTCTCCCTCCCCTCCTTTCCTTTTGTTTTGTAATTTATTATTGATATTTTGCTACATATAGACTTTTTGTAATAATAAATCTAGTCTATTCCCCAACGAGAGAGTTCTTGAAGCTGAAAAGTGTAATTTGGTCAATCAACAATTCATTTAGAAGACAATAAATGATGAGAAAATAATATTATTAATTATTTATAATAATATTAATATTTAGATTTTAACAGATTCTTGTATTAATATGTCCCATAAGAGTTTTCTTTTTCATGCGAAATTAATACGGATAATTGTTTAAACTTGATTTGTTACTTTATATGCAAAACATTCTGCTCTATCACCTTCCTCAATTTCTCAGGAAGCTTCACCATTCCCTCTTTCCACAATTACTGGGGTTTACTTGCAAAATGTTACTTGATACACGTTTTTATTTATTTTACGGACTGGATATTTTAATCATAAAGAAAAATTTTAAAGACATGAACAACTAATAGAGGATGGAGGAAGATCTCTGGAATTCGAAGGATGCGGTTGAACTTACCAATCAAACTGTAATAGCCTTTCTCCTACAACTAGTGTTACATGTATTGTCATGATGAAAAAACGATGCCTCGTCTATTCGCCAATTCTAAACATTGTTGCATTATTGAGACGTTCAATTCATGAAATTAATCAGTATTTGGCAGAATTGAGGATTTTGCCTTGAAGAAAGAGCTCGTGTTAGACTTAATCTTTGCAGTCTCACCAAATAGAGAAAAGAACTTTCACCTGGTGTAGCTGAAGCTTCGCGACAGTTGAAGATTTATAGTCCAAGTATCTTTCGATGCACATTCTGATGTTTCGTCTATAGCGACAAGCATCTTTAAGAAAGAATCTCTTTCATTTCACTGAAAAAACATATCACACGTAAAGATGCGGTTTATGAGGTCAGCCTCAGTCAATTGGTACAGAAACCAACATTTTTCTCATAGATATTATTTGATCAGGTTATTATGTAACATTGTTATGAGGTTGTTGGTACCATCAGTTACCGCTCACATTATATCGTAGGTTTTTAGGGAGAATGGCCTTGATAAGGTTGACCCCTGCAGTCTTTGCCTTTCAAGTCAAAATTACCAACTCTAAATCTCTTTAAACCAATTGAGGACAGTCGTGATAGTAGTAACACCACTCTTGTAAACGGTACGAATCTCACCTGCAATATTATCTTTTTTAACCTTCTGACTCCCAACTCGGCCGAGACGGCTGGCCATTCAAATGGCCGTGGCCAAAGTGCGCTTACTTACTTCGCCTTTTTAAAACAGGATCATAATCTTTTGACTGACCTCATCATTTTAACAATGGTTGTTTCCTCTCCCACGGTCACTGTTGATTAATTTCTCCAGAAAGTGTCTGAGGGCAGAAGCTTAATTTGCATGAAACTTTCTCCTTGCTAACTATTAAAATCTCTTGCTAAAATGCAAGAATATAATAAAATTAGATATTTTTTCATTGCCTTCACATTTTATTTTTAGCAACAATTCTGGACTTGAAAAGTGCATTTGAAAGGGAAAGGAGACGTTTTGACTTGATTAAATTGGGTAATATACCTACAATATTTATAAATGTTAGCTGCCGGCGTCCTGGCATAGGGGTAGCGCATCTTCCCCGTGATCCGGACGTCCTGGGTTCGAGTCCCGGTTTGGGCATGGTTGTTCTTCCGTTGTTCTATCTGTGAGATGTGTGAATGTGCCCTCCTGTAAAAAGGGGTTGTGCAAGCGAATGAGTGATGCGTGAGTAGCAAAGTCGTACTCTTGGCCCTAGTTGGCGCCACTATAAAAAACAAGAGGCGCTCCCCACCGGCTTAAAATCGCTGATAACAGCGGGCTTGTTCATGGCAAGTGCCATAAGAAACAAACAAACAACATAAATGTTAGCTAGTAAGAGAATATTTTATCCAGGAAAATATTCTCTATCCTGTATTTCATGTTATGCTGTTCTGTCATTTATAATTCTGAAATTTTTATTAAATTTTGGTAATTTATTTTAGAAATGAAGTAATTTTTATGTTCCTACATATATCTTAATAAGTTTTCAACTTTTCTTTAAATACTAATAAATAAATAAACAAGTGTTTTGAAAATAAAATTGTTTAAGTTTAAATAAATTAAAAATTCTCTTGGATTTTAATAATATATTAAGCGCATACAGTAAGTTATCTAGATTAATTATTCTTAAAATGAAAAAAATAGTACTTTGAATGATTAAATTTTATGACTCAGCATTGATTTTTAATTTTAATAAGCATGCAAGTACCGTTTTAATCTTATGTTCCCTTATAAAATATGTCTTTCATTAATTAACAAATTATAACAGCGTAAAAATTGAAACTTTTAGAAATTATAATGTTTTTATCACAACTTTTACACAGCCCCCCCCCATTAATCAGAAACATGGCAATGCAAGAACTCCCACGACATAAACGAATATTTTATTGCAAGAAGGTGGGAGGAAGTTTTTATCTTCTATCGTCTTTACGTTCGGCCGTTTCGTATTTTAAAAAAAAAAAAAAAAAAAAAAAAAAAAAAACTACATTTCGAAGAGAGAAGGAATTCAAAAAAGCCTGAAGCCTGAAAGCACCATAACATGCCGAAAAAGCTTTGGTTATTCATATTGAACGGCGTAGAAAAACGCTTTAATAGAGACTGCATAACTAATGAAACACACTTTAAAAGAGCCCTAAGATGAATGAAACTAATGTTACAGGAGCCTAATTGATAAGCGTGTATCTTTATATAAATATAGCCAGTTAAATTTATGTTTGGCCTTTACTAGGAAACTTATGGGACACAGTAAAATAAACAGAACTGCATTCATAGTAATGGCATAATCAGAAATACATTCGTGGTAATTTATTTATTGCCATTGAACAAGAACTAGAGATAATTCGTTTATCAAAACTTTTTATTAACTGGAGAAGTCTTATTTTCTTAAACTATAAAGTATTTTAAAGTCTGTTTAGTAAAACTGAATCAAATCATGCATGCACATTAAAAACTCAAAATAACCAGCACCAAGTTCGCACCGCATATTGTGAAAAGGCTAGGTGTAAAAAACTCTCAGCAGATAAAATGCAAAGCAAGAGAAAAGGGCCAGGAAGCAACGATCATAAAACACTCAGAAGTTATTGTTATTTTGTACCTCTAGCGAATCTGCTGCTTCAGTAAGAACAAGATTTTGTGGTGAAATAATTATGTTTTTAATTTATATTCTTTCAAACAAAAAAAAATCAACTTTTCTTTACTTCTTAAACTTTGTGTCATTAAGTCTAATTATAGTAAGTGCTATCCAAATATACATTTAATTTGTTCTAATAAAAAAAAATTTCTAAATTTTTTATGTTAATAAATCAATTTACCTGTAAAATATATACTTAATAATAAATGCATACATTTTTTATTTAAAATTAAATACATACAGTATGGAGTGGTCTTAAAAACTTCGATTGAGATTTTCAAATTACATGCTTTTTATAGCTAAAATGTTCTCTTATGGCTGTCTCTTTCTCTTTTACATAATCAAAAGAGAAAAAGACAGCCGCAAGTAATAATAAAAGTCGAATAGCTTTATATTTCCACCCAAAAGTTTGGACAAAATATGAACAATATAAGCGCATCGTAAGATGTAATGACTAACGCACGCTCACTGGTGCTTATTGAAATATTGCATATTTGGATTGGAGATGCATAATCAATTATTTTTTTGAATGACAAAACATATATCTGTTTTGATCCTAAACATTGGATCTATATAAATATTATTTGAATCACACTTTCCATTTTCAAAATGTTCTATTATATGAAGTGTTTTGAAAAAAAAATAAAAATATTATTTCTTTTTAACAAATTTTCTTCAAAGTTTGAATTTTTAATTTAATATATTATTAATAGATGGCGCGTGAAGTTTAATCTACTTCTTGATACTTATAGAAGAATCAATATCAGTAAACCAGAAATATAGAAAATCGAGTCAACGGTATTAATCTCTGTTTCAACTTTCGTATATTCAATCATTTTCAAGTAACTAATATGAATTACAGTCATATGTGGTTTCAAATAATTTGAATGAGGAAAATGAATAACCCTCCCTCCATTTTCCATCTCATTTCCTTTTGGGAAAACTTTTCCCTTCGGATTGCATGCTGAGTGCATTTCCTTTTTTCAACGGTTTATTGTCTTGAAGCAAAACCATCGCCTTTTCTAGAGTTGCTTGGAATATTTTTTCTTTATCACTTCAGTTTTATTGTATGTGCCATTGGATAGTTTTGCCATTAAATGGGAGGTATTTTCTTGGAAAGTTAATCAGAAAGGACTTTATCGAAAAGAAATGTCCTCCGTGGCATCACTGGATTCATGTTCTTGAGGTTAGTCGGATTCAACAAATCCAATCGATTTTTTTTTATCAAATTGGTAAATCAAGAGCTGTAATTGAAAAAAAAATCGTTAGATTCATATCGATGATTGAATCACACCCTCCAATCAATAGTATTTATCATTTGCAAATATAATTTTTTGATATTGCATGAAGAATAACAATTCGCAAATATTTGTCGCCTTCCTAGTTTGGATGACATACACCATTATATGTTCACAGTGTTCTGGTTATAAGGTCTCAACTTTGGGACCGGATGATTCCATTTTCGAACCCCGATTTCAACAACGAACCGTGATGAAAGTGGTGCACGTTAAATCAATCGGGTCCAAAAGTCAATCCCGATAGTAAGCGGAAGTTTGGAAAGGAGGAGGGGGGATGCGACTTTGGTATCGTCCTAGTCATTTGATGACAGGTAAAAATTACAGTCAATTTCCAAAACATTCTCCGTGCTGCTTCGAAACAGGACATAAGTATAACTAAACTAAAATGCGTCAATATATTTGCTTGTGAGACCGCGATGTCACAAGTATTTATCCTAAAAAACTAATACATTCGCCATTTCCGCTTATTCTGTTTGAATCGGCAATCACCGACTAGACAGAATTTTAAAATCTTTTTTTATTAGTAGATTTTAAATCTTTATCGCTATGCTCTTTTCAAGCATAGTGATTTCATTTCCTGAAACACTTATATCAAGGAATATATTAGTTTTTCTAATTAATACTTTTATTAAATTTTAAAGCACTTAATGAAGAAAATGTATATTTAAAGTTTAATAATATACTTCCGTCATTAAATGGTTTGAAAACTGAACCACAGAGCATTAAACGCTTTGATATAAGTATTTCACGAAATAAAACACTATTAATAAGTGGTTCAGGAAATAAAACACTATTGAAAGCATTAAAACAGATTCTCAATACAAACACCACATGACAATTATGTCACTCAATCAAAAAGTAAAAGAGAAATATACTTTTAATTTTATTCATCTGGCAACACAAAAGGCACATGGGTTTGTTTAGAAATTGTTCGGAATTTCACTGCACTACGAATGATTGCTCGAAAATACTTTTAGAGCGAATTTTAAACAGTTCCTGTTAATTTTTTTTAGATCAATATTTATATAGTGAAAGTTGAGCATGGTATGTTGTGTTTTTCAATATGTTATACATCCATTAAATTTCTATAAGCATATTTTTCCTTTTCATTCATTAGTTATGTAAATCATGTGTTTTGAAATTTCAATCTCTTTATTGAAAGTGTAAGTAATGCATCTGGAATAAAATCTGCACTTATGTTTATTAATCTGCTTCAGTTATATGGAGACATCGAGATATTTTATCTGATGTTGAATCTTGCAATATATTGTTGCGTCATTTGACGTGTATCTGATAAAAGCGATCCAAAATAACTCTAAGGCATTATATATATGATTATATTCTTTTAAGGATAAACGCAGTAAGTGAATATTTATCATTTGTCGACTCCAAACAGGTTTATTAAATCCTTGTCGTGAAATTTAAATTAATGATGTACTCAGAATTGGCGTTAAAAAAGTGTAAAATGTTTTTCTCGTCAGCATATGTATTCCTAATTAATGTCTTTAGTTTTAGCAGTTTATTTTACTTTTAGTCTTTTACCTTGGTACGGCTTGAATTCATCACTTGTGTTTTCTTTTATGTAACTGAATTTTAATTTGAACAATGGAAATTGCTCTTAATCATGATTATAAAATGCCAAAATAAGTCTGGCACTTTTTCATTGAATATTATAAGTTTTAAATCAATCAGACTATTTCATATGACCAAAGTGATAAAAAATATATAAGGAGATTTTGGACTCTGATAATATACTTCTATATTTAGCATCTCGTAGACAAATGTCTACGAGAGCTAGCACAAGCCAAATAAATGTCCAACCTTAAATGGGCTGAAAATAAGCAAAAACATCTATTTCTGTGAAAGCATATTTTTATTTTGAAAAGACTGTATAAAAAAGGGCAAGGACAACTGTAAAATTAATTTTTTCTTACCTAACACTCACTCTCTTTTCTCTGCTGCCCGATTATCATAAGATATTTTTCAATATCTTCACGATGTTCCTCAATATTCTGAATGCCAGATAATATTGTAAGGATATATTAACAATGTTGTTGGACACTTTGTACTAATAGGTTTGTTTATAATAATTGCTATCAAAACTGACCCAAGGTAAATGTCAGTAATTCTAGATCAGATAGAAGACTAATTTCCTTCCTTTAATGTAAATAATTGGTTGCCCGATGAGGCCGTCCAAAAATTAAATCATTTCATATGTCTGTGTTTGAACAGTTAGTATTATTTTATGATTGGCTGTTAGAATATTTGTCGAACAAATGGTTTTTCGTTGCAACATCACTAGTAAACGGCAATGTCGAATGTTGTGGTTTGTTATTAATAATTATGTATTATTAGAAATTTTAAATATTAGGCTATGAAATTTTTACTAATCATTTTGTTGTATACTATTATGTGTGCTGGGTTTCAAAGATATTCTTGGTGGGCTGAATGCATCCCATGATGAATATCATATGCACTGTTTATATTGTATGATTATCTTAAATTCTTATATTATTTTCATTGATTGTTGTTTACTGTTGTGTAAATATTTATATCAATAATCTTGAGTTGTTACTTTCATTAGAAATCTATATGCAGTCTGCAACTTCTCAAGACATTTTTAGTTGTCTTTATTGTAAATATTACTAATAAAAGATATCATATTTGATTTGTTCTTGATTAAAAAAAATAGATACATTGAGTTTTTGATAGATGGAGCTACTGGTCTACAGCATTCTCACACTTATATAAGGAATTTTACGACTTTTACATTCTGACATTTCAGATATTTGATATAAATACTGATCAATTTATTTACTACATTTTTTTAATCTTGATTTTAAAATGAAAATTTTCTATCAGATATCGAGATGAAAGGGTAAATGAAAAAGTTTGTCTCCTTGTAAAATCTTGATCGAATCAGACTGTTAGAGGGGGGGGGGTTCTCAAAAGCCTCATTGTAATTAACCTAAAAAATATCAAGTTGATTGGAAAGTTATAGATTTTTTCTCATTTAATTTGCAGCATTCAGTGGTATAAAAAAGTGTAAAGATAAGATGGTATTGCATTTTTGATGGACAATCTGCATAGGAGCAAATAGATTTTTAAACGTAACATGTTCTTATTGCTGCTTTTAAAATTTTTTGTTACTGTTAAAATAATTTTCAGAATTTTGTTTCAAATTTAAAATGAAATAAGATTAGAATTCAGTTTTGCTTATTATTTTAAATTTGAAGTAATACAACTAAATCACTTTTCTGTAAAGAGATGTGGATATAATTTAGAATGATTGTTTAGCATATTTTGTAATGTTTGTTTTTCTTTTTAAATTCTTTTTTCAAGAGGGCAATTTCTCATTATTATTTAAAATGTAATCTATAATTGCATTAATTTAGATCAATTAATTCTTCACTTGCAGACATTAAATCATTACTTCTATTTGCTAATTTTAACAAATGGCATTATCTAAAGACTGTCTCTTTCTAAAACTCTAGTTTTATGGGTACTTTTTTTAATGAGTACCCATCTTTGATTTCTTCTCTTCTTTAATTACTAATTGTTTGATTTAAAACAGATGTATGTTCAAGGAGTAATCTTAGTAATGTAACAAATTAAAAGTAATTGTTTTTTTATCTGATTAACAGTGATATCAAGATTTCTTTTTATATATATATATATATATATATAGGGTGATTGGTAAAATTCAAAATGGTATCTCATATATCCAGGGAATTAGTATAAACCTATATTACAGTGGTAATGCTAAATTGTATCCATAGATTACACCTCCCTTTTTTCCCAAGTGCATTTTTTTAGATTAAAAAAAAAAAGTTATATTTGTTACTTTCTTTGTTGCTTAATTTTGATTTGACCATTGCTTAACTCAGAAAAACTCTTTTGATAATACTGAAGAATATATTTTTCAATTTTAGACAAACCCTTTTCAAGTCATTGAAAGTTCATAATTTTAATTAACAAATTTCACTAACAATTTTACAGATAGTTCCGTGAAATTTTTTCCTTTGTTTTTATTATGATGTGTTATGCATTTTCTTAATTGGACTTTTTGGCAATCTCCTTTATTTCTCATAACTTCCTTATTTTGTTGTCACTATGGGTGTTGTAACCTGTCTCAATAAATACAGCATAATCACTTTACTATAAGTAAATGTTACTAACCTGGTTATACAAGATGCCATTTTGAATTTAAAGGACTTCACTGATCACCCTGCATATATTATAGAATGGTAAATCAAGTTCTAATTAAAAATAGCTTGATTACTTTGTGAAATGAATTTTATTTTGATCTGGCAGAGGTATAAAATGTTGAGTTTTTAAAAATAGTTATTAATTATTATTATTTACTATAATTGCTTTAACTATTAATGTTTTCATGGTTTCAGGCCAAATTTATAGCACAAGCGGTTGTTTTGGGAGCTCAGGTTATTAGTCGGGCATTTGCTCGAGCCCTTAAGCAAGAATATGCAGGTAATTTGTTTCATTGAAAATGATTTTTGCAGTAGAAGTAACTATAACTATATATATATTAATTAGATATTTTTGATAATTAGCTTGATTTAAAATGTTGCCTTAAATATGTTGTCTTGAACAAAAGTAACCTGAATAAAATGAAATTATCTGATATTATGAGAGTTTGGTGTACTCAAAACTGTCTGTTCCTTAGTATGCTTTTGTTAAATGTTGTATCATTTATTCTTTTAAAATGAACCCTTAGACAGGAATAAGCAGATAAATCACTGAAGTTTTTGTTATGTACATTTGTATATGTACAAGAGAGAAATCTGATAGTTGCATTGGCATCTTTGCCCATTGGAGCTGCAAAGCTGTTGTATTTTCTGAAATGATTTCAAAAATCTTTTTATTCTATTGTTAACATTACCTGTATGAAATTGGATGACTCTATGTAAATTAAATTGATCATTTTTAATGCTATTTTATTACTGTAATTTGTTGGTGTAAACTGTTTTCGGAGCATTACATCTGACCTTAAGGTTTAAAAAAAAAAAAAAAAAAAAAACTATTCTTTATTACAACTTAAAATTATTTGAAATGTCAATTAGTGTGCATGTTGGAATGACATATAAATAGAAGAAAAACTGTGTTATTAGATCAGCAGAAATGAGGGATCTTCCCTGATCACTGGAACATTTGAATATGGCCACTTTTCCTCTCTGTTCTTCCTGCTCTTCTATTTTAGGGGGAGGCTGAAAAGGCTTTATTTTTTTAAAAAAAATCATTTTATTTTAATATTTGTGGAACTTTCTGCTTATTATGCATTAATTAGTGTAAATGTAACTAAATAGAAAAAAAAAAGCAATTATATTTCTTGGGACTTTAGCTATTTATTGGAATGTTGGTTTTTAGACTTTAGCTTCAAGTGTGCATTTATATAAATTGCACATTTGTATATCTGATGATTAAGTATAATTTTTTGTCAATTACATTATTATTTAACATATGCATATTAATAAGTATTTTGTTGTGAATATAAATTTTTCATTTTATTAAATTTATATTTAGAATAATCTAAACAAACCTGATCATGAAAATTTTAACTTTTACAACAAAAAGTAGTTTAACAATCTTGAAAATGGATTAACATTTCTATAAAAAAAAGATTTTATTGTATAAAGGCTAATAAGATTATTAAAGCTATTTTTAAATGTTATCTTTTCTCGATAAAGAAGACTCAATAGAGTTATTAATTGTGGTGATTTTTGTTCTCACTTAGGATTTTAATTGTCTTGTTGATAATCACAACAATATCATTTGGAAAACAATGTTCATTAAAATAGCATAAATTAGTTAGCACTAAATCTTTGTCTAAATATTATTTTAGAATAACATGGCTTTGTATTTTCTACTTGTAATAATTTTAATACAGCTTCAAAATATGATATGTAAAAGATAGATCTATCTTTTCAAAATCATAGATATTTGCTGGTTCAAAATAAAACTGCTTCTTTTTAACTTGTAATTTGTGAAACTTCTGAATCAACAAAAAAATAATAGTAAATAAATTGCTTCTTCTAATAAAGGAGAAAAAAAAATCGTATTCGATTTTTATTTAAAATGTAATGGTTCATTTTCTAATTAATTTTGAATGAAGATATTTTATAATATGTGTAGATATTGATATTTTCTGTGCATATTTATTTTTTGAATATTTTCCAGTAACTTTTCAGTCGTCATATAAATACAGAGTTTCCTGAAACTTTTGTTGATAGTTATTGCTAATAGGTATAAACTGTTTTAGCTTTTTGATTATTACTAAACAATTAATTTTCCTTCAGCAACACAAGCTGCCGCACAAAAAGGTGGTGGTAATTCAAGGGCGCAAGCAGAAACAAATATAAAAACTGGGATCACATTAGAAGAAGCTAAAAATATATTGAATGTACAAGAGCTTGATCCAGAATTAATCAAGAAAAACTTTGAACATTTATTTTCAGTCAATGACAAGAGCAAAGGAGGTAGTCTGTATCTCCAAAGCAAAGTAAGAGATATTGCTGCTTAATTGAATTCGAAGTGTCTTAAATTATTTATAAGATCAATTTCTTATAAAGTTTCTTTAAATTACCTTTTATTTATATTTGAGTGCCAAAGAAAAATTCAAAGGTAGATAAATGACATTGAGATTTATTGAAATGAGATTTTGAGATTGAATAGAAGTTTATCATGTCAAAAAATTCATAAAGATCTCTAAATATAGCTTGCTTTTGTTGTATTGTTACTATCTTTTTTTTTTTTTAAATTTCAATTGATACTATATATTATTCTTTAAGTTATTGCTTTAAAATTAAAAGTACATATTTTTCTTGCACAATCATGAAGTTTTCTTCCTTTCTTTGTCAGGGTATATTGTCCTCTTGGCCAACAAGAGCTTGTGGGTATATATTGCACGAACAGCGTTTCTTCTCAGTGTTAGCTTCTAGGGATGTGTTTTCAGAATCTTCCAAAGAGCAATTCATTAAATGTATGAAAAAACTGAAAATAGATTTTGTTACTAATAAAACAGCAAGAGAAGCATCTGTATTAATTCCACTATGCAGAGTAAAGGAAGAACCTTCTGTGTTATTAACTATGCGATCTGTGAAAATGGGTAGAAACAAGGGTGATGCTAGTTTTCCTGGAGGAATGAAAGAACTTTCTGATAAAAATTCCATTGATGTAGCTTTGCGTGAAACCCAGGAAGAGATTGGTTTATCATCAGATGTTGAAATATGGACTAAAATGCCAACTTTTCCATCAAGAACAGGGAGTATTACAATTACACCTGTAGTTGCTTTCATTGGAGATATACGTGTGGAAGATTTTATTGTTAACAAAGATGAAGTAGAATACGTTTTTGCAGTGTCTCTTGAATCTTTATGTGATCCAACCAATAATTTTTACACTCGTTACAAACATGGTTATGCTATGCCAGTATACATTGTGGGTGAATATCGCATATGGGGTTTAAGTGCTATGATTTTACATTACTTGCTAAAGTGTTTATTACCCGATAGTTATAAAAACTCTTTACAAGTTGGTGTGTTTCCTAGGTTAAAAATTAATCACTAATTATGCTATTTTAATATTCAAAAAATTATAACATCCTACTCATAATAAATTATAACCTGAAAATGGATGAGATTCTTTTTACTCATGATTGTGTTTATAGAATTGATATGTTATTAAGAAAATTAAAAATTATTTTTTTATGTCTTTTCATCTTTATTTGTGTTTGGGGTGAGGGAGTATTAAAACAGCTTTACTTTGAGAGCAAAGTTAGCTATGATTAGTTTTCCAGTATCTTGTAATACATGGTATTTTATGATACATGTATTAAATTGTAATTCATTGGTGAAACCAGTATAAAAAAATTTTCATGGTGAATATGATAATCTTAGAAAACTCATTCACTGCATTGATTAATTTTCAGATTTTCTGTAATAACTGAAAAATGCAAAAAGAAAGTCTCTCTTTTTTTCTTTTTTTCAATTCATAAGTTGCTGCCACAGCTGCATAATTCGCTTTGAAGTTTAGTTTTTTTCATTGGAGTTTTATTTTTATATCAACTCCTATAACATATAAGTTATAATCTGTTAAATTTTTAATTGCAGGTATTCAGAGCTAAAGAACGATTAGATGAAGAATTTAGACTACAAAATCAAGATAAAGAAAATAAGAAATATCCAAATGAATCTGCACGAACAGAATGAACTTTTAAAAACAAATTATGTAGATAAAGGGAATCTGCTATTTTGTTATGCATTGTAGATAAATGATGTTCTCAAATATAACAATTCTACATTGTACAGATTTTGTGTAGTTAATAAAAAACAGTATGTTTATTATTTGATGTACTTATTTTTTTAGACAAAATTTGCTAGATTACCTCCTTAAAAGGCAGAAAAAAACCTATGAATTGGAAAAAAAAAAAAAAAAAAAACCCTAAAGATTCAGAATTTATTAAATTTTAGACTATATTAAAATGTGCTAATATTTTTAGGCTAGATTTAGTGGAGCACAATGTCTGCATTTTTTAAAATTTTAATGCATAATATATGAAATTATTCACTATTTTACTACTTAGCACCATTTTTTGAAGCTTATGGATAAAAATATAAAAAGTCTAATTATGATAGTAGTAAACAACATTTTAATTGAAAACGTACTTAATGTTTTTAGTAAAAGATAGGTTCGAAATAAATATTTTTAACGTTCTCAAAACGAAGTGGTGAATGACAATTTATTAATTAATCCAGTACATCAGACTTTTTAAAGAACTTAAAAATATGCTTTTCTTACAAAAGATTGCCAACGCGAGTACTGCGTTTTGTCACCCATTTGTTTATTATTTATTAAGAATTTGACAAGATTATTAGCTTTTTATTTACATAAAATGTATAAACATTGGACTATAGGCTGATATTATTATTATAAGTATAAAAATGTTTGAAACACATTTGAAGAATTATTCAACTGTGCAGGGTAGCACAAAAAAGTAGAACAAGCATTTATTTCTCTAAACATTCCACCTAATGTATACTTTCAGTCTCTTAAATTCACTTAAAAAAGGTGAGCCATTGTCTGAATACATTTTGGCAACTGTGGAGATTGATGATAGAAAGTTTTAAAAATTGCATTTTTGTATGGCCACCATGCTTTTACATTAAAGTGCAAGTTATTAAAATGTTTCTTTTGTACATACACAGTTTCATGCTTTTAATCATAGTATTTCAATCACAAAAATACTTATTAATAAATTAATTCTAAAAAACGATACATAAAATTATTAGAATATATGATTTATTTTAATTTCTTACATGTTTTATAACAAAACGTTAATATTACTTTTTTAAAGTCCTCCCGCTGGTGTGGAGAAGGGGGTGCCAGCTCAGATGTCGTCCTCGTCATCTGACCGAGGTTCAAAATTACGAGGTCCGTCCCAAAATAGCCCTAGTGTTGCTTTAAACGGGACGTTAATATAACTAAACTAAACTACTTTTTAAAAATCTTTTTCGGACCTAATAAATAAAATGTCTAATCTTTATTGACTAATACTGGATCCCAAATAATTTTTCATTATTTTCAATAAAAAATTGATTTTTTAAAATAAAAGTCAGTAATTTTTTATTGAACTTGATAAGATTTTTTTACAAGATGTGATGATAATTGTTAAGGACAATATATTTTTCAGAACAGTAACAAAATTTAGATACAATTCAAGTAAATTATTTTAAATATGTATTATAATTGTGTGATCCTGGAAAGCAAAACTCGACGAGACTTCGATTTCATTAAATGAATCAATGCAGTCAATATTGTCCTGGGGGGGCCGCATTTAAGGTTTTGCAACGTTTGAGATCCTTATCTTCAGTCATTTTGTGAGTATTATCCAAATTAATATATAATTATACGATTTTAAATGTTCGTGGTAAATTTCTAATCTCTTCTTAAAAGAAATGATGACACTTTCTGTTATGACTAGAAATAAGTAGACGGCGCAAACGTTGTGAGATTCAAAGAACCCAACTTTGCCTTGGTTTGGTGGATATGAAATATCAACCGAATGATAGTATTCAAATGTGTACAAGGGTTAAAAGGAATTAAATATTTTAATAAGGAACACTTTGAAATATTGATGATTTATGACATATGCACTCGCATTGCAGGTCTAACTGCAGAAAAATACTAATGTAGTTTTCCAAATCAAATTCCCACCATCTTTCTAGGAAATATATTTTAAGAACAATTCAGCCACAATTTCAAACTACATAATACTTCTCCTGGAAGAAAGTATTATACAGTAATTGACAGTTGGCCTCGTGCTAGTGTACGGACAGTCAGTTCAGAACTCAATATTCGACTAAATGGCAATACAGAGAATACTTCAATGTAATAACTGCCATCCATACAACATTCGTAGACGTCATGGACAGCGATAATCAGACAATGACTGACATCTAAAGTTTTAAAAAAAATAAAGTAATAAACGGAATTTAATCAGTTTTCATACACAGTGGCTTATTATAAGTTGTGGATGGCATGGAGAAAGGAATACAGCAAATAAAAATAAAACGATAAGAGAGGTTTTAGTATTGTCGGAATGAATTCAGATTGTACAGAGGTGGTCCTGCACCCTTGCTGCTTGCTTGCCGAAACTGCTCCTCAGTCACTAAAAACTACATTTTTTGTTAATTTTTTACCCCCTCGACAAGCCAAAAAACTGTCTTTCTGCAATTTTTTTTAATACACATATCTAGCAAATTTTAAAATTTTGTGTGTAGGTTGAATAAAAATGACATATTCTTGAAAAATGTTTTAATTAGCTCTCTTGATGAAAAAATACGTACAATAAATTTATTAACAATTTTCGTACCTGTTAGAGGAAAATATCCTTTCAAGTGAATTGTGTTTTATTCATAATTTAATTTAAATTCCTTTGCTCTAAGTGAAGCAAACTTATTGATTTTGATATTGAGTTTTGATGCTTTTTTGTATTCTGCCTGTAGATGAATTTGATGGACACATTTCACCTATTCTCGACCTTAAATAGTTTTTACTTTTCATTTAATGAAATTGCATTCGCAAGATGCTTCACTCGCCAACATTGTCAAAAATATCCACAAAGCATTGTTATATAGACATATTTAGATAAGCAACTCAACTCATATTTTGAAATAATCTTCAAAATATTCATATGGGAAAAGATGCCAATTTTTCTCACGAGATCTTTCGCCTGAAACGTGAAAGCAGTTATTTCATTAAGTCCACCGTTTTAAAATCTCTGCTATATTTGGCACCAAAATCAGCTGCTTATTTTTCAAAATACGTTGCTGAACTTTCATTTAAAGCGTTTTCTGGAAGGGAACTGAAGTCAGATGAAATGGAGTGCTAAATTTGGAATCTGTTTTCCATCTCACTCATTATTTTGATTTCACTTTCTATTTATTTTTCCATTTCATTCAAAAATAACCATTTTTTCCCAAAATTCTTATAGGCTCATTCTGAATTGTAGAAAAATAGCTTCAAACATGTGTTTTGCTTTTAAAATTTTCTTCATCCTTAAGCAGTTGAAAATTATAAAGACTAGCAACTTTCAAAGTATTCAAAAATACGCCACTATTATCGCTAATCGAATCGGTAACTTCTAAAAGTAATTACTTCCTGGCACAAGCCATTCTTAAACGCTGCTGTTAATACATTTGTTTCATGTTTTTATCTTATTTCATTGTGGTATGTTTATGAATTTTACTTACATGGTTTTATATTTTTAATCAGATGTGTGGCGCAGCTTAGTCAGATTTTCAAATTCCTGGCACAACGAAGAATTACATCCACAATAATTTTGAAAACAGTGCTCACTTTTAAGTTTCTATTTGCATGCATTTTTGGATGTTTGCATCAATAGAACAATCAATTTTTTTCAGTTGAATTTCTAATTATTTCCATTCGATATATGAGTGTTAATGTTTCATGAACACGAATGAATGCGTTTAAATGTTTCCAATTATTAAATCTTTCTTTCAAAATCAGAGGATGGGAATTTTTCGTCTTTTGAAAAAACAAAAAGACACGAGAAACAAAACTGCGAGTCCTTATATTGACTATTCAATAAGCATCGTCTGCACTTTTTTCTCCGTTTGGGTGAATTTAAAAATTCCATTTTGATGAGAAGTGACTTCCATCATCTGTATAGGGAAATTTGTTATTTCAGTCAATCATTTGAGGTTCATATTCAACAAACTCATAAAAAATCATGTCTGAGCGGAAATTTGAACGCCATTTTTTTTAATCCTCATAAATTATTTGCATTCCAACATTAGTATAATTAAATATATCATTTGCAGTAGATGTGCAGACTTAATTAAGATAATCAGAATGATTAACTATTATGAAATGACTCAGCTCGAGATCATCCCCCCCCCCTTCAGAATTGGAGATTATCTCATTTGAAATGATCTAGTTGAGACTGTTTTCTTCTGAAACGGTTTTGCTGTCTTATAATTCAATCATTCTTTTCTATATCTCACAATTTTTTTCTCATCTTACTCTTTATTTCTTAGCCAGTTTAAGCGAAATTGCTAAATTCCCCCCCCCCTTAATTCACTACCAGAATGTGTTTTGGAGGCCATTTATGAATAATAATAACCAATTACTAATTGAAAGGAGGAAATATCCACTCGTATATTCCAAGTTTTTACTTTCTCTGATATAAAGTATACAAAGAGAAAGTACTGTAACAATAAAAAAACTCGACCTTGATTTTTTGACGAATCCTCACCTTTCAGACTTTCTCGAGTCCAAAAAACATACCTCTGGAATTATAGAGTTCTGTCTACTTTTAATTCAAAAACGTATTGAAATAGATATGCGGAAATTGATTTGTGATCTTCACACAAAATTTGTAGATTATCAAAATTCGAACAGAATACATTCACAGAAAAATTGCCTGTCTGTCCAAGAGCAAGTAAACACTATGACTTCAAAAACGTAAAAAACTAGATGGATAAAAGTAAGCACCCAGTTTTAACTTCTAAAATGTATACGTATTAAATTTTAAACCATATCCGACTACAGGTTGATAGCTACATTCGTAAACATATAAACCAGATAACTCAAAAACACAAACGCTTAGAAAAATTAAATTTGTTGCTACAATCGTATTTCCGTGACAGAGTTTGATTTCAGTTAGTCGATAGAAAAGCGTAAAAAATACATACTCGATGTTTTTCCCCACTAAACTACGAAGCACAATTTGCTCATGTACAGGACCCTGAAAATATATAAAACAGGGTACTCGTGGCTTTCACGGCTTTGTTCAAGGTCCAGAATTCTTATGTAGGAGGGATAAAGGGCCGGATTTTTAAACAGGCAAAGCAAGCAATTGCCTAATTTCCTGTGCAAAAGTATCCATGCAGCGTTTCTAAAAATAATTTTCAGGAAACTATTTATAAAACTATAATGCAAAAGTATGAACGGTCATAGATGGCGTATAAATATTTTAGAACACGTACATTACAAAAAAACTCTTGGATGAAAATCTAAAAGGTTGAACGTAACAGGATAAAGTAGCATTTTTTAATAAATAAAATAAGAAAATTTATATAATTTATAAATATTATTATTAAAATGATTAAATCATTATAAATATAATTTTCATACTTGAATATAGCAGATTTCATTCCATGTGGCTATAAGGAACGTTTAATTTCCGTTTTTTACAATCAAAAATCAATATTTCTGCGTCATTTACTGGCTAAATCAATTAATTATTGATAGAAACGTCTTACAATAAAAAAAACATTATTTATCATTTCACAAAACAGATTTTCTATTTCAAAGTATGCTAGAACATACAGTCAAGTAAAAAGATGCATTAAAATAAAACAAGAGTCATTTGTGTGTAAGTACATTTTATTTTTACAAAAAAAAAAGTAAATGAAAAATGTTCATTTAATTATCAAATTGTTATTCAAATTAAATTCCAAATCTTAACCATTATAAAACAATAGCCTGTCAGAAACTAAGTACATAATTATTACCCTTTTTTTTTTAAGCATAAGGATTTGGAAAAAATAATTGTAAACGCAAAAAGAATAAATTTTATACATAGAATTCCTTTTTTTTAAATTAAAGATCTGTAAAATCTGAAAGCTTAGTTTTCCAAGTTAAATGGATAGTAAATAACACTGAATCAGATAGACAAAATGTGCAATTCCTATCTTTAATAAGTTGGCTCATGATTTTATTATCTATAAAGACAAAGGTCTTTTCAAAAGTGTAATATTTAGGAATTTATACCTTACAATATTTTTGAGTTTCTATTGCACTTCTGTAATATTATATATGCATAAAAAAAATAAAAAAATCAAAGTCTCAAGGAAATATTTACAACATTTACATGAATTGCCACATACTCTAAATAGCATAAGAGATAAAATTTAGATATCAAGTCTTGAAGTTTCATAAAACCTGTACGTCATCGGTATTTATTTAATATCATCTGTTTGGCACATTTATAATATATTGCTAATTAAAAAATTTTGGCACATACGAATGGCATGAGTGATAAATGCGGTATATCTCGGATATAAAAAAACTTAAGCAAATCTACCAAAATTAATATGCGCCTTTTAAACATGACATTAAAATTATTAAGAGGGAAAAGCTCACCATTATATTCTGCATTTTTAAATAATTTTCTAATCTTCATAATATTTGGCACTTTCTAAAAAGTTCGTTATGTATTTTATGTCATTTATTTTACTTAATGATTTATATAATTCTTAATTTCCATAATTTAAAAAAAATTATTCTTTCAATCAATTATTTCCTTTTAAACATTGTATTTTAGGTGGCAAATTGTGTCACCCAGAATTTCAGTATTATACTAGATTTAATTATATAATAAATACAATTCATTTTTTGCATTTGATAATTTTTTTTTGACTAAATCATTTTTATGATCTTTAATACTAATTGATGTTGCGTATTTGCAGTATTCTTAAAAAAGAAATGCTTTTTAAATTGGAATGGCTAATAATAAAAACTTTCAGTATTCTCTATGCTCTACAAATATTGAAAAAATACATGGAAAATGAGCAGGTTCTTCAATTAGATATATTGAATTTCATTTCAACTTTATTATATTTTACTATAATAAAAGTAATGATAGAGGTATTACAAATCAATAATGTATAAAAATGTAAATATATATGTCAGCATATAGGAAAGTTAACTCTAAAATTCAGTTCATCATTATTTTGTATAATTCTGAAATTCTTGACAGAAAAAAAATACGATTACATACATTTTATATAATTTTCTTACTTTCTTAGGTAGAAAAGGTAATAACTTCAACATTAGAAGGATAGCAAGATGAAAAAAAAAAAAAAATCGTTATTATTTCTTTAAATTTCTGCAAGTGTGAAATCTAAACAAAAAAACACTATTTACGAACAAATGCTGTCTCTTTACAACTCTGGAAGAAATTACTTCATAATATTTATTCTTAAATGTTTTACTTTTTTACTTCATTTCACAACAACAACAAAAAATGAACAATTTGTCCACCAACGATTCTGAAATATCCTGAATCTGATGTCATAATATTGAGATTCAAAGCAGACTATATTTTCGTTAAAAAGGACAATTTGAAAATCCACAGATCTAAATATAAAGCTTCTGAATTTTGAACATCTGATTTATGCCAGAGTTAAAAATGCATATTACATTTTTTATCCAGTGCTAATGAAAGCTTAGTTAATTATAAATAAGGTATTAATGGATAATTTCATAAAGATTCCCCCAAAATGTTACTAAGAATATTAGAGGTTCTATAATTATTTTCCAGAATTTAAAATTTAAGCCTTTAAAATACACCCATAGTTGTCAGTCACAAAATAAATATGATTAATGACAGATTCTGTGTCTATTTTTAATAGGAAGTGGCAATTCTAAATAAATAATTCCAATATTTAACGAAATAATAAAAGATATTCAATACCAAAGTGATGCAATAAATGTTTACAAAAATGCACCAATTTAAAAGTACAAATACAAAACGTTCTAAAACAAATAAAAAGATTCTCCAAATCTTAATAAAAAACATCTTTTTAAGAACCAGCCTTACAGTAATATTTTAAAAGGTAGTTAGTATGTTAAATGTTTAACAAATATACAACAATTTTGATTTCTTAACATCAGCATTTGTAGGTTTTTGATAATCAATACATGAAAAAAAATTGTTATATTTAAAATTTTATCAAGATTCAACATTTCCGTATGTTCCAGGAGGAGGGCGATATAGTCTTGGAAGAGTCATTAACTGAAGACTGTTGAAATGATATTTTCTTACGCCAGTATTTTTCAAAGTGTTTTCGCGGCGAGTTCCTTCACTGCAATAATAATAATAATAATCTAAGACAGAGATATGAAAACCTTCTAAAATTAGGTCAAAAGGAGAAAAAAAATCGGTGTTCGAATATAATTTATTATTAAACGAAACAAGAATTCAAAGATAATATAAAAAAATTCTTTAACACTTGAATATGGCTGTGACTGCATTTCCAAAAGTTCCTCCTAATCTGGTCCTTACTGGGATTGTACAGGGTGGGCAAAAAGTCCATAAAAACTTTGAAAAATTTATAAAACAGTTAAAATTAAGCAAAATAAAAAACGGGTTGCAGGTTTAGCACTGATAAGTCACGAGAGTTTTTTTTAGGTAAAAAAAATTAATTCAAAAAGTAGCCGAAAGGTGGAAAAGGGAAAGAAAAGACACGTAAATAGCAAAAATAATGTTACCAAATCATTAATTGTAGCAGTATGTGTACCATATGTCTACCACAACAGGTGATAACACATTGCAAGCGTGTCACAAATCCAGCAGTGGCAGAAGGCAGTATATCCGTCTGTATATATGACAGCTTTCGGCAGATTGGATGGAGGGGATCGATACACACGGGACTTTAAATCTCCCCACAGCCAAAAGTTTACTGGTGTCATATCTGGAGACCGAGGGGGACTTGCAACGTCTGCTAATGTTAACTAACGTAGCCATGGAGCGATACTGAGCTTCATCTATCCACAAGATGTTAAAGACTCAGTAGGGATATTGCCCAATTTTGGAGAGAGCCCATCTCGCAAAAGCTTTTCTCTTTACGGTATCCGACGGTAAAAGTCCATGGCAAGATTGTAATTTGTATGGATACTGATTAAGAACTCCATGAAGAATGTTACGTATTCAGCATGGTGGTAAGCCCAAGCGTCTGCCAGCTTCCCGTGCACTGCTAATCTCTGCTGCGGATTCAGACACTAATATTTCCATTTCGGCTGCAATGCGCGTTGAACGTATCTGCGTTAAGCCGCGTTCCGACGACCTGTGGCCTTACGGATATGGTCATAAATCTGTCAACTGACCCATTGTATGACCATACTCGCCTGTGGATGTCGGTCTGGAGTTTCCCGCAAACTGTCGATAAACTGAACAGACATCAAAGAACCCTGGAAAACCACAAGAGAGGGGACGGTGAGCCTGTCTCCAGACGCTCACAGGTCGTTGGAACGGGGCTTTAGACTGTGTTGTCCGGATCTTATACGATCCTCCAGCCATCCAGTTTCCTCAAATCACTGAACAAGCATTATGAGGCCTGCCACTGTTAAAGGCTCTTTTCCAATCTTCACACTTTTCTGAAGTTGGAATTCACACAGTGCAACAGTCGCTGATTCTTTGTTCACTTATATGGCATGCAACGGAGAACTGGTTCTGGATCAAGAGCGTAAGTATTTATAATCGTCTGTCTCATTTGTATATTTTCAACTAAGTCATTAGCACCAGCGCACTATGTTTTATTATTTTTTTTATTTTAAAAAAATCCTGTGACCTATCAATGCTAAACCTTCAAACCGTTTTCATTTTGGATATTTTTTCGGGTTTTATGAATTTTAAAGTTTTTACGAACTTTTTGCCCACCCTGTATTGATTATATCATTGTTTTATATTCTAAGGCAATTTAAACTCTGCAGTAGGTTAGTAGAACCTAAAAGTGAGTCGCATCCGACCCGCGGACTATAATTTGCTTAGCACTGATCTAAGACAATATCAATACTATACTAAGACAATGAAACTAAGAAAATTTCTTATGGGGCTATTTACCTATAAATTATATAAAATTAATACATTTCAGAATGCATTCTATTTCCAAAGTAATAAAATATCTATTCACAAAAGATTAAAAGTTATCCAATTTGGCATAAGAATATAATTAAAACTTGCAAAAGTATTTTAAAGTAGAAATTAAATATATTACAATTAAGCATAAATGGATAGAAAATTTACATATTACACTGTCAAGAGAGATGTCTTATTTGAATTAAAGAAAGAAAATGTAATCATAAAACAGTTTATTAAAACTTCTCTGGATAATTTCCCACCCGTTTACATTGTAATACACAGTTTAAGATGTTTTTAATTTAACTATTAAATGTGTGTATTTTTTATAAAAAATATATATAAAGAAATAATATATTACCTTCTCATGCATTCCAGAACACGAGGCATTTCTTTGTCGTCTAAATTAAAATCATTTATAAGTACCATTGCTTGTTCCAATGTAACAGACATAGAAGTTCGATCTTTAGCACTTTTACAACTTGTAAATCGGATGCCACCGAGATATTTACATATCTAAAATATGAAAATTCTTTAGAATAAGTATTTTAAACTACAGCAAATAAATTACAAGAAAAAACATAATTTGAATGTCAAATAAGACATGGAAAGCAACATGAAACATTCCGTTTAGCAAGTGCTCATAATTCTGCAGTTCTACATAAATATCAAATTAAAACTACACGAAATTATAAAAATTTCTAATGCATACAACCGAGGCAAAAGAAGTTTCATAGTTTTTGGGTCCCATACACTTATTAATAAAGCTAAAATTAAAAATTAGTCTGCAAATTATAATATAGTGATTTTAATAAAAATTTTCACGACCCAATGCATAAATAAGCGACATGACAAAGCGACTTTAAATGCAGACTTTCTGGTAATTCTATAAAATTAAAAATTACCTTAATTTTAAAAGTTTTTTGTCACGTTAAACAGAAAATCTAAAATAACAATATCACTTTCAAAAAAAATATCAATACTTTTTCATTAGCCATTAAAATTATTTTTTCACTCCATAAGTTTTTTTTATTGTCTTTATTTTCCCACCACTAAATAAAGAAATCCCCATCTTTAATGTTATAAAATTTCCAATTCAATTAATTATTTTTACTTAGCTATGGTTTGACAAACAATTATGCACTTGACAATAAAACTAATAAGAACATATATAGAAGGAAGAAATAATTTTAAAAAATTATAAAAATAAGATCAAGTTTTTAAACATGAAATTTTTATTATGACAGTGTATGCATATTTAAAATATCTATACATTATCTACAACATAATCTGAAGTCTAAATTTAGTTTCAAAAAATTTCAAACTATGACAGAGAAAGAAAAAAATCAGAAAGTCAGTTAAGAGATTTTTAGTGAATGAGTAGATAATAAATTTTAGAATAATACTTGAAAATAATAAGCCAAAAGATGCCAACATAAGATGAACGTATGATATGACAAAATGCAAGAAATACCTCTGAAGAAAGACGTAAAATATCTACATTTTTACTTCTTTTGGCGAAAATTTGGGATTGTAATTGCTCTAACAAATCAGCAATGTGATTTTCAGCATAGTGGAAACCTAAAACAAAAGTTCAAGAACATAAAATTTGGGTCTCATTTAAAATTTATCAAATACAGCCAAACAGTAAATATTATCGAAATTAAATTTTTATTTACAAAATTAAAAGTGTGTCATAATTAAATACAAAAAAGCAGCATAAAATTTGGCAACAACAAAGGAGAAGAAAAATCAATTTCAGTAAAATATTATGTCAGATTTAACTAATAAAATCAAGACAACTTGTAAAAATTTATTAATTACATAAATTATACAAAAAAATTCTTTTATACACAACAATATATACTCAAAAATAAAATAATTTTCTAAGCAAGCTTTTATACATTTCGCAATTTTATCTAAAAACTTTTTTTTTTCATTTATTTCATTACTGAAATAATATTCTAAAGTATCGTTTCCTAACCTTTATTTTCTTCCATATCCCTTTCATTAGCCTTATTTTTGAGCAACCCATAAGGTTAACGCTATCTAAAAGAAACACTCATATTAAATTGTAATTAACCACTTGGACTACGAAAAGTAGACAGTGTTTCTTTTTCCTTGTTTCAAACAGCAAATATCCCAAATTCCATAAAGATCAGACAAAAAGATGTTAATTTCTATAAAAGTAAACAAATATTATCTTCATACAGAGTGTCCACTCCAATCGTGGCTTAACAGTTATTTTCTAAAACGTTAGAGAAATACTTTGAATGATGTCAAGAATCGTATTTCATGCTGCGTTCAATGTACTATTAAGAAAAATTACGAAGTCTAGCTTATTAAACAGTCCTTAGGTTCATTTGGTAATATTTAGTAAAATATTCTTGATATACGTGACTTAAACTGATCAAATTCCGAAGCTTTGGATACGACTATTTTAGACTACCTCAATGGTCACCTCGAGGAAGATCGGCTAATAAACGGGTTGCGTTTACTTGGAACATCCTTTGATTGATTTGAAATAATGAAGTTCAAAGCTTCATAATATAACCTGTGGTAGCAGAAAACGAGCATAATATTCAAATGCAGGAATATTTTAATAAGCATGAATAATAAAAAAGGATCACTTATTAAAATTCAGAAAACGTATCTTTTTCAGCAGTCCCTATAATTACTCAAAAAGCATATTTCTCTACATCATTTAAAACATTTTTATTAGTTGGATGGATGGATGGATGGATTTGTGGGTTTTAATAGCGCAAGAGCCAATTCTGGCTATTGCGTTATTCAAAAAATATTTATATAAATAAAATTATTATTAAATTAATTATTATTAAAATATATCTAAAATATTTGTACGTTATCTTATAATAGAAATAGAAAGAAGAAGAAGTTACGAAATCAAATATTTTAGGTAAAATGATAAAATCCAATAGCTTTTAAAAACTTAAAAACGTTTTGATGGGGATGTTCGCCCACCAACATTCGCATGTCCAATGATGAGCAGTTAAAATATCATCGACGATGAAAGCTAAAATCGGGGCATTCGATCAAAATATGAACAACGGTTCAAGTTACTAAGCAACTTTAGCAAATAGGAATTCTTTCGCCTAGTAAAAGATGTCTATGAATTAGGCGGGTGTGACCAGTGCGGAGTCCTGTCAATTTGACATCGTACTCACTCATTGGGAGACAAGGCTACAATGTAATTTTGGGTTTTATAAAATGAAGTTTA
This sequence comes from Argiope bruennichi, assembly GCF_947563725.1. Lineage (NCBI taxonomy): Eukaryota > Metazoa > Arthropoda > Arachnida > Araneae > Araneidae > Argiope > Argiope bruennichi. The sequence goes on along the minus strand of NC_079162.1, from coordinate 33,054,408 downwards.
TTTCTGACTTGATTATCCCATGAATCGTGCCACAGTCAGAACAAATGTCTCCCAAAAATATTTTTTTGCATCGTTGCGCGGTATATCTCGCCTGTGAAAAGAAGTCACTCTTTTTGCAGCGTCATCTGCCATCTCATTTCCACCAATTCCGACATGAATCGGAACCCAGCAAAATAATATATAGTTCATGTCTTTTAAAATCCTTTAAAGATCTAAAATTTAAAGTGCAACCGGATGAATTCCATTATGAAAATGGGAAACAGTCACTACAAAACTCATACTGTCAGTATATATACAAAATTTCCTTTCAGGGGAGACTGAAATTTTTTAAAGGGCATAGAAGATAGCCACCAACTCAGTGGACAAAACAGAAAATAACGTATCGAGACGGTAAATGAATGTATTGGTACCAAATACAATACCGTAACCAACATGTCCGTCTGACTTTGAGCCATCCGTGACAATTTGCAAGAAATCTGAGAAAGGATTTAAAAAGGAAAACTATGGAATATCCCAGGGAGGAAAATAAATTACATCAGTGGTGTGAATTTCCTCGTCTTGAAGGGCAGAATCATTAAGCAGCAATTTAACTCTCGCAAAAGGAAAGAATATGAGAAGGTCGGGCAGTATAGTCTCCGAAGACTCACTGGAAGTAACATAGACTGCAAGGGGTGCTTCGGGACAATGCTCGAATGTAATACTGGGCAGATATTTTTTTCCTAAGATTTAGTGGTAGCTGGTGACAAGAAACAAAGACTTTCAACTGGAGAAATTCGAAAAGCTCCTGAGCAGATTCTTAAGGCAGTATGGTGTATAGTGTCCAGCCTGCGTAACACAGTAGAACGCGCAGAGCCATATACCATACATCCGAAATCAATACGGGGTAAAGTTACAGCTTGGTAAATTCGGAGCAAGGAAGTGTGATCTGCTTGCTCCCCAAGTGGTTCTGAAAAGTACCTGGAGAATGTTTAATGACCTGCCACGCTTCTTCCGAAGATGTAGTTTAGTTTAGTTATATAAACGCCCCGTTGTAAAGCAACACTAGGGCTATTTTGGGATGGACCTCGTAATTTTGAACCGCGGTCAGATGACGAGGACGACACCTGAGCTGGCACCCCCCTCTCCACACCACACCAGCGGGAGGACGTTTGGCATGACGGATTTAACGTGCAACAGACCACCTTACACGACGGTTCTTCGGTGGAATCGGGTCTCGAACCTGAAACCCTACGGCTCCCAAGCCGAGACCTTACCACCAGGCCACCGCGGCCTCACCGCAGATGTAAGATATGCGGAAGGAGAGTGAGCTTACGGTCAAATATTAATCCCATAAATTTTATTTCCTTAACCACAGGTATTATAGCATTCCTAATAGCATACAAATGACTGGCTTTTCTCAGCAGAAATCGTATAACGTTTTCATCGCACCCACCAACCAGTTTGTTAACTGCAACCTGCAGTTGGCGCCCTATAAAGCACGTATTGCTCCCCTGGCAGGAGATCTAAAGATCATCCGCATATAACGTAGCTTGAATAGATCAGGGTAAAACTTTAAGAATTTGACTGAAATGAATGATAAAAAGTGTAACACTGAAGATGCTTCCTTGTGGAACACCATCAGCTTGAATAAAAGGACCGGAATATAAATTAACAACCGAACACGAAATGTGCGCATCGATAAAAAGTGTTTTAAAAACATGGGTAAATTTCTTTTCAATCCAAAATTTGCTAGTGTAGAGAGAATACCAAACCGCCAGGAGAGGTCATAAACCTTCTCTATGTCGAAGAAGATAGAGATCAGATGATTTCGACAACCAAATGCATTGCGCATTCGAGTTTCGAGTGCTCAATATTATCAAAAGTCGAGCGTCTACGACGAAAACCACTCTGCAGCAGCGGGATGTATTCTTTCCTCTCCAATTCAAATATAAGACGGGTATTAATCATGCGCTCAAGAATCTTGCACAGACCTGTGAATACAATAGGCTTATAAAGCAGAGGGTTAGAGAAGTCCTTGTCGGGTTTGAGAATTGGAATCACAATAGTTTCATGTCACTGTGAAGGAAACTTCTGTTGAATCCAAATGCGGTTAAATAAAAATAACAGATTAGAAAGTGAAGTGGTAGACAAATGGCGAAGCATGCTATATGCGATTCACTTAGCACCAGGACTGATATCATGAGTCTTCGATAAAGCCGTTAGTAATGCGTGCATTTTAAATTACGAATTGTAAGAAAGGGATTTTCGAGTAGAAAAACACAACGATTTCTGTTGTGCACGATTCTTAATTTTTACAAATAAAGGCTTATACGAATCAGCAGTAGAAACTTGTACAAAAGCATATCCGAGAGCACTGGCGACATCTAATGGGGAAGATACACTTCCGTTTTCTGTCTCCAGAACAGTTATAGAAAATTGTTTGTAAATTTCATTAGCCGCCTGAACCTTCTTCCAAAGTAGTTTCGGAGACGTAAAGTCTGTGGATCGAAGAGATGAAAATAATCCAAGACTCTCTCTGGCTTTCCCTACAGTACAACGAGCATTAGCTCTGTCACGTTTAAATGAATTAAATTCTCTGTTGTGAGATATCTAAGAAAAATATTCCAACGCTTTTTTTTTTTTTTTTTGTTCTTAGTGACTGTTGCGGCAAGCTTCATTCAACCACGGTCTCGGGAATTGCCCAGACGTGGGGAGCTTTTGGGGATAGTACTGTTCGCAGCGTAAATTAAGCAGTCAACTTCATTTTGTACAGCCTTTGTAATATTAGTCGTTCTGACCATATCCTTTGAAATTATCGCCTGTTGCATGAAAGCAGTCCAGTCTGCCCACTGGAATAGGAAACGCGGGGGACAAGAAGTCGCGCTGCCTCTATCAGCATAGGAGACCATTAAGGGGAAGTGATCACTATCATACAGATCACTCCCAAATGTAAAAGTGAACAACGGAAAGAAATCGGGTGAGAAAATAGCCAGATTCAGACTGAGAAATATAGGTGTGAATTCATGGAAGTAGATTTTTTCAAGAGTGAGCAGACAGAGAGAGTTATCAGCGATAAACTGTTCAATCTGTCGATCACCAGAATTTGTACTTTCTGAACCCAACAAAGTAGTATGAGCATTAAAATTTCCAAGAAGCAAGAAAGGTTTGGGTAGTTGGTCCACTAAACTATTAAGTTCATGTTGGTTAATGACAGCATGTGGCGGCAAATAAATACTACAAACTGTGACAAGGGTAATACGTATATGGACTTGAACAGCCACATCATGTAAGGAAGTTTGTAAATTTAAATGAGAACTCAAGCAGAGATTGGAAATTAAGATGCAAACACCACCAGAAGGATTATTTCCAGTATTAGCATCTTTCCCTGCACAGTTATAGCCACGAATTTTCACAGCAATGTCATGTTTCAGGAATGTTTCCTGTAAAGCAAAACAAGCAGGATGGAGCCAATTAATAATATGCTTTACATCAACAAATCTGGACCGAAGACCATGACAGTTCCAAGAAATAAAAATTCCCATTAAGAAACAGAGGTATCAAGCTTATTGGAGCACGTGTTATTAAGAGATCGCGAAACATCGCAACTCATTTGTAATTCATTCTCCTCGTCAGACGGATGAAGAGAAATGGAATCGGGACTTTTCGATGCCTCAAAAATGGGCGCAAAGTCCAAGGACTTTATCTTTCGTCGCAAGTCCCAAAGCGACAGAATTTTGAGTAGCAGATTTTTTAACTTTGATCTTAGTTCTTTTGGCGAGAGTCCCCGTTTTGACAGCTTTAGCTTAAGTGCTCTTTGAGAATTGGAGTTTGATTTCGATTTCGATCGGACTGGTTTGCTAGTTTCTTTTGAACTGGATGCTTTATTTTGTACCTCAGAGTCCGAAGACTTTTCAATAAATGTAGTTTGGGAGTTATATTTCACACAATTTGCACATTTAAAGTTTACACAGAAGGGTGTTTTTACAACGGAAGCATAACTCACACTAGGTTTGGGTGTTAGAGCTAATACTTTTTGTCTTGCTTCAGGATAAGAAATGGATTCTTTAAATTTAATGGAAGTTATTTGCTTTTAGACTTTCTAACGTTCGCAGGCTCGAGAAAATGATGCATGACAAACTCCGCAATTCACGTACTTTTCGGGGGCATTACAATGTTCGCTATCGTGGTCTTTTCCTGCACAGCGGGAGGATGTTAGTGTTCCCGAAGCAATTAACCTTCGAGTGGCCGATACGCTGGCATTTAAAACATCACAAAGGGTTTGGGATGTACTGCCGAACTGTTTGTTTAATATATCCAGCATATATGAATTCTGGAATTGTTGGTCTATGGAAGTAATGCTTTGTGGAAAGGAGTTGTTCATCAAGCGTAATGGTAATTTGGCGTACATGGGTTACTTCTTGGGGTTTAAATCCGCAGTGATCTCCTCAAGGGGAACATTGAACAGTCCACCACATGTGATTACTCCCTTGGAAAAATTCAACGATGTATGTGAGACTGCGATTACACTGATGTTAGCCAAAGCTTTCAATTTCATTATTTGTTGTGCTTGCTTTTTGATGAAAACCTCCACCAGCAAGTCATTGAAACGCATTTTACGTATGGCAATGACTTCACCAATTGTTGTGGTGATAGCCTTCTGTACTAGAAAAGGTGATACAGAATTGAATGATTCATTTTTTTTCAGAAACTCGTTTAAGTTCAAAAAATCGATCAAAGTATGGAATATTAACAATTGTCTTAAGTTCTTTGTGATGCCCACTGAAGGGAGATTTGGTTTTGGCGTCCATGCGACATTAACAAGGATTCAGGCCCACCTCGGAGCCCAACAAGGGATAGCAGCCACCGGCTCTGGGCACTTCCACACTCAGTACTTACCATAGTGCTAATCGGTTACCTAAACGCTCAAAGTTATTTCCGGGGACAGTAACCACCCTTAACGCCAAGCCCAAGGAGCAACCCCTTCGCTTGATCCCAAGCAGACTAGCAACTCAAGTTGCCAGCTACCAGCCCATTGATACACCGGGGACAACAGTGCACCGTCCGTCTAAAGGGTCGCCCCGCACGGCGAACACGTGGGTTTTTTGGCTGCCCATGAGAAGCAAGAAACATACAGAGCGGTGATAGCTCACATGGAGAGCTCCCTCTCTTGCCGTCGAGGAATGGAAGGATCAAGCAGACAGTAGAAGACGTAGGGGAGAATAAACGATAAAGGGAGTAAAGATCCCTGGGAACCTAGGGATTGGGACACCTGTACTCACCTATAGTAGGTGAGCCCCTGAGGGTTTTTTTATTAATTGGAAGTATATATGAACCTCTAATAGTATAGATATTAGTTATTGGATCACGATTATTATTTTAGTGAGTATTTTAGTTTCTGTGAGTAGAATCAGCATCGGAGCATAAGAATCGCCGCAGTTCAAAAATTAAAGTGAAGCCTGAAGTCATTGACTCTTGCTATTTATTCATGCTTAGGTCTTTATCCACACACTGATAAATCAGTCAATTTAAACATTAAAAATAACTATCTCAAATGTTAGGCACCTAAACAAAAGTTCAGATTTCGCATCAGATACCAACGCAGACCAAGCTTTCCAAGACTAGATTTTCATGCACAAAATATATATTTAAAACTCTTTCTCAAGTTTAAGAAAAAAAAATCATTAAAGAATTTTTAAAAAGTTACTTTACCGTGGCCTTTTTGAGCTTTTGCTGTTCTTTGAAACCGCGAAAAGTGTTCTTTCAATAAGCTCAGACTATCTTGGTTTATTTTATCTTGCAAAGACGTATCTCCAAATCTAAAATAATAAAAATAATATTTGGTGATTAAAATTTTACTTGAGCAAAATTAATAAATCAACTAAAACTTGAAAACATTAATTACATTAATAACATTCATTATCTGAAAACATTAATAATCTGAAATTAATTACTGTAAGAAAAAGTTCTTTTTTTAAATCAATAGCAATGGCTTATTTTACATGCTAATTTCATCAAAAAATAAATAAATAATAATTGACACGAAATTGTTATTGTAGGTTAAACAACCATACTGTACAATCTTGTATTATTTTATAAAATTTTTTAACTGAAATTCACTTCAACATGTTTTGGTATTTTCTTTAGATAACTATCGGCAAATGTTTTCAAAATTATAGAAAAACTTTCTTTCATGAGCAATTTTAAAGACCATGAATTAAAAATTCCAATAGCATACTTAGTTTTTTTACACAAAAGATAAAGTTTACATTAATTTTTGACATATACAGGAAAAAAAATCCACTTGCATTTGCACCTAAATGCAAAATTTCGTTTGCATGTAAATCTTAATGTAAATTTCATTATGAGTCCAAATTAAAAAAGTAAAAAAATTTATTTAAGAAAACTCAAACTGTTAAATTAAATCAAACAAAAATTTATAAATGCGGGATAGTAATTCTGAAGTATTAAAGCAATGAAGGGGATATGCATTTGACGAGATCAACAGTTTTAAATACGAAATAAAATCTGCAAATATCATTATTAAGTATAACATAGACATGCATAAAACTTATCAAAAGAGATTTTCAAACAACCTCGTGCTGTCTTTTTCTCAGCTAATCATTTTGAGAGCATTCTGAGCATCTCTCTGAGCATTCAATAGTAAAAACTTAGAAATTTACAAAAAGCAAGCTTCACAGTATAAAGTACAATAGTATAAAATGCAAACAAGGATTTAAGATAATTCCTTCTTAAACTAATATTCAGCAAAGCACCACGATCGTCATAAAATTTTTAATTTTGCATTTATTAAATTAATTTAACATTGCTTCACAGCAAGACATCTTAAAGTAGTTTCAAATACGGAAAGAGACAGAAACTAAGGACATTCAACTGAAGAATTTGTAATATTATGCACTCTTGGAAATTGAAAAGTATATTCGTAAGCTTCATTTTTGATTAAACATTCATTTCTCATTCATATACAGTAGATTTCTTTCCTTTTTTACTTTAAGTAGAACACAAAATATTAATTTTAAGATAGAATATGGAAACACTCACACAGGAAAGCAAGTGAAAAGCAAGCAATTCAATTCACCATGGAAATTTAAGTTCAAACATGGGAATAATGTTTATTTTATAAAATATCAATTTTAAAAACTACTGAAGAATGAATTCAGGTTCTTTAAATTTTATAATTTTCAATACGATTTGTTTTAATGAAAAAGTTATTTTCACTGATTTTCAGTTTCTTCTTTTCCATAACATTACTACTACTAATAAAATAATGCAACACGATTAAAAAGACATAGTTCACTTTTTTATAAATTTTTTACTCAAGTTATGATATTAGCTAAAAACAAACATGAAATCGTAACAACAGGGAATGATAATATGATTTACAATCAATTTTTTTCCACTTGAAAAACAGTAGATAAAACGTGGATGATTTTTAATATAGATACTAAAAAAGTATGCAAGTAAAAAAGTAAAAGTATGCTCTTTAATGTCGAAGTAATTCATTTTAATTATTGGGGCTATCAAAAAATTACAAAACAAAATTAAATTTTGAAATTACTTCTCTGCAAGAGTTGCTTGTTCATTGATTCCAATGTTAAAGAAGACTGAACTAACAGTGAAACGATATCCATTATGACAATCAGCTGGCAATAAAGCAATGACTGATGGAGGTGCAGGGATGAAGACACGCAAAAACAATCTGGGGGAAAAAAAAACTTTGCAATGTATCATAATATAATAAAAGGAAAATTGGAACAAAATACCAGACTTTAAGTAATCAGATTTATCAGTTCATATATTCAATACATATATTCTCAATTGGCACTGCTAAAGAAATTGCCACTTAAAAATGGAACATATACAAAACTCAGAAAAGTAAAAGCTATGCTTGAATGAGAAAATAGTCCCACAAATTTCATAAACAATAAAAAAATATAAATAATTAAATAAAAATAATCTAATAATAATAAAATAAAAATAATCTGAAAGATACTCAGAACTAAAAAAAATATCAGCTATGCACTTACATCAGGCACATGATATACAAGATATAAAAGAAGATAAGACTCTCCACCTCATTAATACTTTTTTCTTTGAAATCTAAAAAATAACTAATTACTTCTTTGAATAATAAAGTAAAGTAATAACACTAAATTTTTGTTAGCCCATTTAATTATATTTCTATCAACAAGGTTTCAGTCTGCAGCTTTTTTAGTTAAATTTTAGACTACTAAGAATATCTGTTTAGTAAGATACTCATTAAAAATAGAACATAACAGCTAAAAAAACTGCTTTCTTTAAAACTCTAACATTATTCAGTTTAACTGCAAATTAACTTTTTTACAACTGCATTTATAATGATGTAGAGAAATATAATGAGTGGAAAATTCTTCAAAAAAATAAAAGTACTCTGGCTGATAATAACCTTTAAATATGAAAATAGATAAAACCAAAATAGATTTAAATAATTAAACTTCTAAGCAGTTTTGAAATATCTTTTATCCTATTCTCTCATTCGAGTTATTCATAAAACAAAATATCAATTAGCAAGCTTTAAACAATCCTGTTAACTGAAAATGAGTGAAGAGATTATGGGTTCAGTCAAGCATACTTGAAACAAAGTTTTTCAATAATAGAAAAATCGAATTTAATACTTTAAAAAATTTTAAGGACATATCTTAACAAACACAAATTGAATTTAAAAAACCATAAATTTTTTAGCAATGAATTTCGAAAGCAATTCCAATACTTCAATTTATATTACTATAATATATTTTTTGAGCATTTTTAATATATAAATTTAAAAACAGTAGTATAATATTAAAAATATTAATAATATATTAAAATTAAATAGCTTACCTACTACCTTCAATACGGGGTTGTGGATTACAAGAGGCAGAAGAAGGTTCTAGCCAAAAAAGAACTCTACGAAGGTCATCGATTCCAACTACCATATCTTCAAGAGCACCCATCTCATCACCATAGCAACTAAGAAGTCCTTCAAAATGACAAAGAACTCCCACAGTACGCAGCATATGAATGAACATTGAATCCGGATTGCGACACCATAATCTAGTCATCAAGCCTGTCACTAAACTCGTTAACTAAAGAGAAATAAATAAATCTCAAATCACTTAAAAAATGGATTAATAGTAAATTATTTCATAATCTGGGAGATTTCTAGAACTATATAAACGGACCTCATCATGAAAAAGAGAGAAGACTGGCATTCGATCAATCAGTTAATATATAAGTTTTGCAATTGCTACAGAACAGTAGATCTCATTTACAAAACACTACGCAGAAATATGGTGAATGCAAGTCATAATATTTGAGAGAATGTAGATATTATATATATAGACTATATATATACGGCTAATATTGACAAAATCGGAAGAAAAACGAGTTACTGGTTCTTGTTATTTTAATCTCTGTAATAGAAAAAAAATGTACATATCAATATATGTACAGTATATTTTACATACTGATGATATATTGATATAAGCATTTCTTTCTGTTCAGAGATGACAATTTAAAAAAAAAAATAAGAACATATTAAGTTTTTTTCCCTTTTTCTTTTGATTTATTTACATTTAGCAGTATATTGACAATATGCATCTGATAAAGAATTTCTAATCTAAACGCAATTTTTCTATTTTGTCAATGCTACCTAATCTACAGTTTTTATTCACATAAATCACAAAAGCGTTAAATACTATTAGTGGTCATGATTTAAATTGCAATGATGGAGGCGAATAAACAAGCTCCTTTTTCTTCGTTTATATCCCATAAAGAAAGTGTGTACTCTTAGATTGAGAATGTTTACAATTTTAAGCTAGCTTCTAAGTTCTTCGAGCATGTTCTTTTACACGATGTCTAAATAGAAGAAATAACTAAAAGAGAACCAAATGTGCACAATGGTTGAGAAGATTATTATTTTTTGAAAAAAGAAATTTAAAAATACACCTATCAAAACTTTACAATAAAAGATACCTAAATGCAGACCAGAATTGTTCAGGGCTAATCAGTCTTTTAATTAACAACATAACATCATTTAAGGAATTAACGTCCTCTTTTATTTTAACGCATTTCTATAGCATTAATTAAAGTAATTTCTAAACATTAAACAAGCTTCTTAAGGAATAGTTTTGTTCAAAATTCGGTAACCTTTTGTAAAATTTCTCAAATAAATGTAAAATGCAACTAGTTAGGGGGAAAATATCAATATAATTTTTAATTTAGTTAATTGTAATCATAATAAATTAACACAACAGAAACAACCATGATTCTCTCTAGACTAATCAAATAAAGGCATAAAAAAGGTTTTAATTTTTACTTTTTTCAGCTGATTTTCTTCCTCATCCAGTAATAAATAGGAATATTATTGAAGTCATATTGCAGAATACTCTGCGAAAAATTCGTTAATTTTAATGAACAATTCATTTATCTCAAAAGGATGTAAATTTTATCTCGTTGAAATAAGATAAGTATTGAAATGACACTCAAATACATATATTGTAAAACAACAGATACAACAAACGATATTATAACTGCATACAATTAAAAATAATTGTCATAAACATTTATATTCAATAATATTCCTTTGATTTATGACTTAAATTTTATATGAAAAATATGTTTGATATCAAATAAGAAAAAACTGTTGGAGGTGAATAAAAAATTTCACCCTTTAAAATAAAATTGAAAGACGAAAGAGTTTGAAAGCAGTAAATAATTTACAAAATTTTTTAAAACAAATAAATTTGAAAGCAAAGAAATAAAGAGAAAATAGCGATTTTATGTTCAATAAATTCGGAAATTTTCATGAAGAAAGCCTACCAGACCAATTTTAATCTTTCTTTTTAAAAGCAACTATTCTGTATAGTGAATTTCAGAGTTTAAAATATTAATTATCAATGTGTTTTTCATATTAATGTTTCAATTTATTGCTGGAAGAAGATCAGAAGCTTGCTGATAAGATGCTGGTATAAGAAACACGTGATTCTAGGTTCAAAACTCAATCCAAAGATCTGCCATATATGTGGAATTTGAACATGTTAAATTTGACATCAAGCCTGAAATATCTTCCTAATGCTCTGGTCAGGGAATTAGAAGTTCAGATATCTGATTATTATTCAAAATTAAAGCCTATCTCAAAATAATTTTAGTATTGCTTCAAAATGGGCATTAATAAAACTAAGTTAAACAAAACCATACGAAGGGTAATATGCTATTTTTGTATTAGCATTATATATATATATATATATATATATATATATATATATATATATATATATATATATATATATATATATATATATACTTGCTTACTAGCTCGCATCTCTTCTAAAAGAATGCGGCCCATTGGCTGACAACAACTGGCTTAATTCGAACAATAACGAGGCTTAATTCATACAATAGTCAATAGAAGATTGTAAATTAGTGTAGAAAAAGCTGGGTTCGAACAAGCTTGGAAAAAAAATAATATACGAAACACTTTATTCTAAAATAAAGCAACTAAGCGAGCAAGCAAAATTTCTAGCAGATAAATTAATTTTAAATATTGTATTAGACTGCATTACATTGTATATAATCCATTGCGTGCTTCACTGTTTTGTCTCAATTAATTCTATGAGTGCCATAAAAAAGTGAAAATGCTGCCTACTTTATTTTGCATTTTTTTTTTTTTTTTTTTTTTTGAAAAAGCAGGCTACTGAGAACTTGGTTTTTAGCTCTTAGAAATATACAGAGTCCTGAAACTTTTTTTGCATCTCCGACAGTAGTGCCTATTGCAGTTATGCAAATGGCCATGGAACTTTTACATTATTTAATATTAAATGTACAAAATTTATATAACAAAATCTTAACTCAAACATCACTATATAAAAATTTAGAAATATAACTAGAATTCACAATTGCAGCATGTAAGGAAAAAATCTGGAACTTTCTGGGCTTTATATATTTACTAAAATACTTACGGATGAATTTTTGAAAACAAGGACAAAAATCTATGTCTTCAAAAATTGGCTCTAATTGATTAAAACGTTGGCTTGAAATCAAATGGTTATTTACAGGGAACAAAATTCATAATTCTCAAACAAGATTAGGCAATAAAAATGTCATGTAAATTAAAATCCCAAAGTTAAGATATTGACATGAGATTCAACTTGGAAATATAATACTGATAATAGGATTAGTGAAAAGTTTTAATACTTCATGTCAACGTTCACGATTTCCTCCTTTGTTTCAATCTATAAGTCTCAACAATGGATGAACATGCATAATAATAAAACTCGCCATGTTGCTTACACATGATTAACTCATCTTATTTTAGAACTAACAAAGTATTATTCTATTTTTAGATAGTAAAATAAACCCCACCAATCATAATAAACTATCTCTTATTTCACTTTTCAATAATACCAACATCAGGAAGATGGCACAATTATGAATCAAAAATGGTATCAATCATTGTAAGAAAAGTAGTTAAAAGCCACAACATCAAACAGACAATTGTACATTTAATATCATTTTCCCTATTTCATTATATGAAAATTACAATATTGTATATTTAAAACAATTCTGATAAAACTAATTATATTTTCATTCATACTATATACAATACAGGCAGAAATTAATAAAATCAATAGTAAGCATTAACTATCATAAACTTTGCATTACTTAGATGCGCTTACAATTACAAAGAAAATAGTATATAGAGTGTTGGCACCGCTAATGAACATACCAATAATGAAATCTAATGAATAAAGTTTCATTTCTCTGGGGGAGAATTAATTTTGTCATTAATGCATAACTTTATAAAAATATAGTTTAACATGAATAATATATATAAAGAAAAAAAATCTAAATGTAATAATACAATAATTAAATACATTAATAAAGATATTACCTAAAGTAATCATTTAACTACAGCAAAAAGTAGTCAAGACATAAAACTCACAGATTGTGAAAAAACAATATCCCTTCTATGCCTGACTTTCTGACTCAAAGGCAAACATTTTGTAGATTCCTATGAAAAAAAAAATTAAATTAAAAATGAAATTAATTTTGGACAAAATATTCATTTTATAAAATATAAACAATTTAAAAATAATATTACCTACAAGAGTTAATTTAAAAAATATTACAACTATAAGAGATTATTGTAGGAAAATCAAGATAACAGAGAAATAGTGTTAAAGTGTCTCCATAACTGTAATGAAATTATTACCAACCACACAATACAAGTGTTGAAATTTTATGGATGTTGAAATTTTATGGATTTTTCATCTTTTCCTAAACAAAAATATTTATTTTTCTGCAACTCTCAAAAAAGATGTTAGTGAGCAAATAATATTATATTACATTTTCCTTTTAATGAATTTACTGAGTTGCAACACAGAAATATTTAAACCAACTTGTATTTCTTTACTACCTCACTTTACATTTCGGGTATATAATTAAAAGACAACTGTTATATTTTGATTGTTTTGAAAATTGAATAATATTCTGAGAATAGTTAAAATTCGTTCAATAGGAGAAACAAAATATTTTTAATTTAAATTAATACATTTTGCATATTTTGGCGCGTTGTATTTACTATTAGGGTCCGCTAAATGAAGGAAGGGAAAAAAAAAAAATTTGTCGCTGTACTAGAGAAAAGTTGCGAATCTATGAGAAATATTACGATGAAAAAAAATTAATAAAGCTGATTAATATCTTCTGCTGCACCATGAAGTTTAGGTCGTAAGAAGAGGCAAAAATTGACTGTTTTAAATTTAAAAAACTTGCTTAGTTAAAAAAAAAAAACTTATTTTAAAATTTTATGTCATTTGCTTTAAGTCCTCAATTTTGTAAGAATAATAAAACATGCATCACTCTGTCAAATAATTGCAATAATCGATACATATATATAGCAAAAAGTTATTTAAGTCTAAGAAAAATAGCAAGATTTTTGTGGGGGGAGGGATAGTTTTTTGTTTGTTTCTACACTGCAAAAACTAGAATATCGTTTGCTAGCAAAGAACGCAGAAAGTAAATATAAAAAAGGAAAAAATTCATAGTTCTTCAGCTATTAAAATACCTTTAGGTGTTTAAAAAATTTTGAATGATATTTTAGTGCTTCTTCTGACCAGATGGTATTTAAAAGTCTAATTCATAGGATAACGCTGCCATTATAAGCAGTCTGATTTTGAATTCAATGTTTCAAATTTTTTGCAATGCTTCTGGATCAACTTTGAATTTTGAATCTCAGAGCATAAATATGTGTGGAGTGGAACTTTCGTTCCCCAATGTTTTTTTATTTATTTATTTATAGTTTGAAGATGCATATATATCCTGCCTTTTCTTCTTTGAAAAAGCAGGATATATAAGCAGAATCAATCATCTATGCATAATTTTTTTTTATAATAAACTTATTTTAAGGAGAAAAAAACTCTTGCTAATAGATAAAAATAAATAGATTCAATGTTATTTACAAATTGAATATTCCAAATGATTATGACCTGAAATGTCTAGTTGCAAGACTGACTGACTTGGCTTTTAAAATTTGATAAAAGATTCTTCAATGGATTTAAAAACTTGTTTTGGGCATCAAAAATATCTCCCAGTTTTAATATTTAACAACAATGGCTAAGAAAGCATAAAAATAATCCCCCTGCCCCTCCATTCTACTGTCATTTGAATACATTGTTAGCTACGAACCCCTTGAAATGTAACAAATTGGAGGATCACATGTAAGCAATTTTCAATACATTTTATCAATTTTATGGTAACTATAACATAGAAAAAAAAGTTTTAATCTGCAATGCGTGTTTTTTGTTAAAAAGGTAAATCTGTAAAACCCTAGTTTTTTTACAAATCTGACATCTAAGTATCATTTGGTGAGAATAAAGACTAAAATGTCATACAAAATATTTGAAAAATAAAATATGTTTGAATATCTGAAGTATTTTCTTAGAAAAAAAGCTCTTCATTTTTTTTCTTAACTTTCTGTATCCATGCCTCACATTCTTCACAAAAATGAATGATATTTTTGTCATTGAGCTGTGTATTGAAATATGATATAAAGAAAGAAATATAAATGAAGTTATTAGTATTTTTACACAAAATAAATTAATGGAGTTGATATTTTAAACAAAAAAAAAAACGTAATTGACATTTATTAGACTTAAATAATCTTTATTCTCGCATGATACATCAAATCACATTAATTCAATGACAAGATAATGCATGAAGATAATGCTGAAGATCAGAAACCAAAAATCGCACAATGAAGTAATTTTGCATATTTCCGTTCACTTGCGAAGGATGTGCGATAAAATAAATATTATTACTCATAAAAAAATTAACAGTTAACGGTACGATAAACATATAGAAAGCTTTAAAATTTTCAAAGTTAATGAAAAATAGTTGATGTTCGTCAATTTTTATGATTTTAAAGCTTCAATTGGAGTGTAGAAAATATAGGCAGTAGGAGCAGCAGAAGTTTTTTTTTTTTTTTTTTTTGTCTTTTCAATTTTTATTAATTGAAAATTAAGAATAATGAGTCATGAAGTATAGTGACATGAATAATTTTTTATAATTTCTTCATACTTTCTCTAATATACACACATGAAGCAATAAATATTTAAAAAAGCTTTTCGAGCATTTCAATAAAAATTATCACTTTGATAGTTATTATAATTTGAAACAAAATTATGAATAACACAATCACACTCATATTTCAAAGTGCATTCATTTATATTCATCTGGAAAGATTATTAACAGGTCTATCCAAACAAGAGAATTTTCAGAAACCAGATATGTACATATGATGCTATGTGCTAATACAATCAGAATTATTAACTTATAATTCAAATTTTAAAAAATGATATCTTCTGAAAGATTTCAGACCTTATTTATAAAAAGCTTAGAAAATTTATTTATAAAATATTTAATGGAATGAAACTGCTTAACACAAGTTATTGGAAATTTTCACTATAACTCTCAAAGATTCATATTTTATTTATAAATTTATGTGAATTTTGAAATTAAAAAATACCTTGAAAATACACACAATGAAGACTAAAGAAAAAATATATAACAGAGTGAATTTTTGAACAAAATTTTCTACATACCCTCCAAAGATACTGTATAACATTAAATACCAATTCTTCAAATTTTGATATAAAAAAATAATAAATGAAATATAGGAAAAATTATTAAATAATGGTACAGCATATGCACTTACTTTTAAAGACACAATACTATAAGTCAATTTAGCTGTTTTCTTTAAACATTGAATAGCCTGACGCAATTTTTTAATGCTGGGCATTAATTCATCTGTCCAACTGCATAACTTATCTAAGCTTTCTGCAAGTTCCACAGGACTTTCTTCTTTATTTTCCGCAATAAATGATTGCACTTTACCTGCCATACACATTATGCTAGCTTTGATGTTTAAGTGTGTCAGATCCTGAAAATAAAATATCTAAATTTAAACAGATTTAAAAACATTTTCAATGTTAGTTTAACACTTAAAGTTAAAATACAAAAAATTTAAATTAATAGTTAGTAATAAAAATAAAATAATAGATAAAGTTTTTAATTAAAAAAAAGGCAATAACATCTCAACACAACATTATAAGAAGAATTAAAAGAGTTAATAAGTTACAAATTTGAAACATTTACATAAAGGAAATCTAAAATCATATATATTTGATTTGATTTGCAAAAAGAGCATTTTGAATTTACAGAATATATTTAAAGGATTGAAAAATTGCTTAAAACTCAAAAACCAAGAAATAAAATATACTGAAATTTAAAATATTTAAAGTATAAATGGATTCAGTATATTGTTCAAAATGTTTTTAGAAGACATGCACTTTAATATTTAAGTCAAAATATTTTAATCAGCTTTCAGTTGAGTTAATTAATTTTCATTTCTACAGCTGCTGAAATTTTTTCTAACTTTACAAAGTATAATAATATTAATAATAATAATATATATTGTTATAAGAAATTAAAGAAAAAGCGAATTACTACCATATATATCTTATTCTAATAATTGATTTTACACAAATGGGATTTCTTTTTCTCCAAAAAGTTCAAAATAAGTTCATCAAATATCAGCTAAGAGAAAGAATAGCTGGACTAAGCTATGAATTTTTATAAAACTCAAACAAATCAAAACTTTTGAGTTTTATAAAACAATCGATGCACAATAATTCAGATAAAATATCAAAGACTAGCATTAAGATTCTATATAAAACATATAAATCATATGCACATATAAATCATATTATATCTAAAACAAAAACTATCTGAGAGTCTTGCTGCATGACACAGAAACAATTTTCTTTTTTTTCTCCCCCTACTATTCAAATTACTATAATAAAACTGCTAGTCTGTTTTAAGCAACAAATTCTTTAAATAGTTCGTCATTAAGTAAATGAACTGAGATAGCCAAATTTTTCCAATATTAATAACTTTCAACAATAATACCATGGTACCCACATTTTGATAAGTCCCATCTTATATTTTTATTCAGATATTCTATAAAAGTTTGATTCATAAAAATCTAAATCAAACATGATGATATAATAGTTCATCTATGCATCAGAAGCCACACTGATACAATGTTGCCAAAAATAGAAAAGATCCACATTAAAATTGTCTAAATTACAAAATAATGAAATTTACAAAACTTAGAGTAACTATAAGGTTCCTCAACATGCAAGGATAATAAATTTGAGGAAGAAAAAAAAGAAAACTATGAGCACATTTACTGATGCCAAGCATACTTTCGATTACACAAATTCAAGGCATATTTATCTTCAACTATATGTGTCTGCTACACCAATCTTTTGAATTAGTAGTTACATCTCAGAGCTGCCCAAAATATGAATTAGATATTTAAAGAAACAAGCTTTGGACATTCTCGTGTATTTTATATGAATAAGTTCAGTCAGTTTAAACTGCAACATTTGAATTTCAATAAAGATATTTTTCCAAAAAAATATTAAATGCAAAGAGATAACATACAGATATCTGCATGTGCTTGTAATTTACCACTAATTATATTTAAACACTCATAACGAAATAAATAAAATATAAAAAATAAATTATGAGAATATTCTCTACAGTAAACTTTCAATGTATATGAATTTAAAATTTTTGTGGAGAGATTGTAATCTTTCAATAAAATTAAATTTAAACTAATCACAATTTTAATTGAAAAATTCTACCAGTTTGAACGAAAATCTTATACATTTTCAGAGGAAACACACTAAATATTTTTTTTAAACAATTTTTGTTGTTGTTGCTTCTAATGGTCTTGTCTTGACAAGCCCACTGACTTTAAGAAGTCATTTGTGATATTAAGCCAAGAGTACGTCTCTTGTTTTTTCAGTAGCGCCATCTAGGGCAAAGAGAACGACTTAACTACACACACGTCACAACCCTTTTTACGAGGCGGACTTCATTCATGCATTTCATTCACTCATCCACAGAACGTAATTTAGACCTGAATCAGAGAACGATCACCCCTGATCCGGTACCCTAGTGGTATTACTCTCGACATAGAGGTCTTTGCGACCAAATGTTTTACGTCATTAGGCAAACAAAACAGCTATTAACACTTTTATTAGTTTTTGACAGTTTTACATATATGTAAAACATAATTTGAAGAAATAATCATGCAGTTCTTTAACAATTTTTGTTCTTTATAGTTTCAAGGAAAAAGTTCAATCCGTATCAATTGCCAAGATTTATTTAACCAAATCAGGGCAATGACAGTACGTTGCATCGAATAGGATGGCACAAAGCAGGAAACATAAGTCGTGAAAAAGCATTCTAAGTTTAAATAGTCTCAGAAAGTAATTTGCTGACACAGCAGCTTGGTTTCATGGGGGTAAAAATTGTTTATATAATTGTTATAAAAATTGTTACACATTTTCAATATTCAATTTTAAATAAGTGTGTGAAATACTCCTTGAGAATCTATATAAACTATGTTAAAATTTCATAAAAAATATAAACATCATCAGAAGTATTTATCATTAAAATGTTTAATTTAGTTAAGCCACTTTAGAAACAGTTAACATTTTTGCTAAGAGTCATGGTCACTATTTTATTTTGAACAGTTAAATATTTTAAGATGAGTACTATATTATTATCATGAAATATCTCCTTGTATTTTCACCGAAAATATGACGTAATAATACATTTGGATTTTTCTTCTTCCAGGATTTTCATTCACCAATCGATAATCGATATAGACTTTTTATAAAAGATAAAATATTTCTAAGTGAGATAGTGAAACACGCACACACACACACAAAATTTAAAAATAGAATCTACATTACTATTACCAAAATGACACATCATGCCTTAAATGTCACAATATTTTTAAACAGCTCAATGTACAAGAAGATTTCAAAACAGATATGTCTAAATTCAGGAACTTCTCCAATTACAATTAATCTGAATTTTTTTCTGAGGTGTTATATTGTAGAAACTGGAAAATCATAGTAGGAGAAAAAATATTTAGGTATACTTTCAAAACTTTTTGAGCCTACATGTTCTGTATGCTCACATATATTATTCGTCTGCTTATATTAAAACAAAAATAAAAGAAGCATGTGAATACCTATTACAGGAGTCTTCAAAGCATTTTTTTTCCTTTAAATAATTCCTTTCTCAAATTCAAAAATAAATCGTGAGAATGAAAAGAGTCAATAAATGGTTTTTTACACTATTTATTCATCTACTTTTGGAAGTTTCTTCTGGGGATAAAACTTCGTTTAAAAACATTTTTTATCCAAAAAAAAAAAAAAAACATTTACACAAACTTGGGTTTATACAAAAACCGGTTTTCGGATTCAATATTTCTAAAAAAAAACCGGTTTTAGCCATTTTTCGAATTTTTGTTAAAAAAAATTGAACAGGGAAAAATATTTTATTTTATTTTAATTTCTATAAAATAACAAAAAACGAAATCAATATCAAAGTCAAAATATAAAAAACAAAATGAAAGATTACATATACATATTACTTACACAAAATAACGAAAACTCAAACAAAAATTTCAAATAATGTATTTATATTATTTTTACTAATTTTAATTTCTCCTAAGAAAATAGGATTTTAAAAAACATAAAATATCCACTGAAAGGTGGCTAAGTCTCATTCTTATTTTGGGCACAATATTGCCTGAAATTGGAAATAATCGTTCACTAGTTACTGAATTTGGCATCAAATCACAAATCTAAGTTTTTTGTTTTTTTATTCGTTTGTTCAAATAATGAAAATTCAGCTTTCAGTGTCTTTGGATTTGTAAGTTTTTCTTCAGGGTCTTCAAGAAATTAAACAATTATATTATATCCGACAATTATTTTATGAACTGCTTTCAAATGATTATGTAGATTGCTCGTAGATGATCCTTTGCAGCTCAACATTTTATTACAATGATTTCAGATTGCCTTGTCTATGCCGTACTTTTTGAAATTATCCCAAACTTCCGACTAACTTCCCAAACTTTATCTAAAAATAAAATTAAAGTTATTGAATAAATATTTTCGACGTTTATTTTACATCTTTATTATTAACTATTAATGTTAATGCAATTTAAAATAATCTATACATTTACTAGGAATTTTTTAAAAAAATAAACACTTCTTAATCTAATTCCGATGATTCTAATCTAAAGACACAATTTATGCTAAAACGTTGCGAAAGAAAATATGGAATATTTTAACACCCTGTGTTTTATTTAAAATTTTTATTTTAATTGAATATTTCGTATTGATATGGCTAGTTCAAGTGGTGTAGTAAAAAAGCTTTCAGGAGTGGTACGAAGAAAATTTTATATGATATTATTAAATACTGTGATCAGGCGAGGAATTATTTATTCCTTTCACACGTTCTTCGAAACGAGCCAGTCAAATTGCTGACGTTTCTATTAACACCGACTTCATACCGATAGACAAAACATCCGACGATAAGCAAGAGATGAACTTTATCAAACTTTTGTTTCACCTAGAAAAAAAAAGTGAAAAGGGATGTTCATGAAAAACATAAATTGACGAATTCGAGGTGCAGTGCACAAGCACTTGCCAACGCAACTTGCAACGTTGAAAAAATGTGTTTGCTGCCCGTTGCATAGAATGAATAGCAAATCAAATAAGTTCAAAATTAAATTTTACATAATAATACGAATTCTTAAAACCGGTTTTCTTAATTTAAAAACCGGTTTTCGAATGTGATAAATTTACTTTAAAAAAACGGTTTTTTAAAACCGGGTTTGAAAACCGTCAAACCCTAACACAAACCTAGAGTAAATTTTAAAGTTTTTAAAATTATTTTTTCATATATACATACCATTGCTTAAAAGCTATAACCTACTTTGTTTTACCGATGTAACTTCGAAAAACTGTTGCAAATGAAGCTGGCAAAATTGTTTCATACAAAAGCAAACAAACAATCAAATGAAAACATAGAGAATGATAGCCATGAACTTTTTAATAAGGAAAAGGATAGAACGGAAATGGACAAGAGGATAAACCTTTAAATGCCAAGATTAAATTAATGCAATTACAATTGTTATATTTAAAGCAATAACAGAAATATAGTTTTTAAAAAATCATATGCAAGTAAAAAAGATTTAAAGTAACAAAAAATTAATATTAACATTAATTAACTAACAAAGACAAAAATGAAATGAAATGAAAATTACAATAAAATGAGAGTAGAGTAACATATGAAGTTTTGTGTACAACAGCAACTACGCGGTTCAGTTGAATTTTTGTTTGTACTAATTTAATATTAACATAAATGCAACTTACTAGAGGTTCGATTTCTTCCAAGATATTGATAGGATTTGAAGTTTCATTGGTGTTTTGTGAGCCAAGAGATTTGCTTTTTTCAGATATTTTATCACTTATGGAAGAATTAGTGTTCACAGTATTAGAACAAACTTCCTTTTCCAATTTTGTGTCAATGGTATTTTCATCTGCTTTCTCCTTTTGTGAATATTTTGAAGGAGACTGAGAAGAGTCTTTATTTAAAAGCTCCTGCTGTGCTCCGGAAGATTCAACATTATTGTTTGAAATGGTAGTGCTAAGAATTACACTAGAACTCGATGCGCCTGGTCGCAAAGTATCCCATACTGTGAGAATTTCTTCCACCAAATGAGGAGCACAAACTCTTGTCAACTGATCCCCCTAGCAGAAACAAAAACATTTAGAAACAAAAGTAAGAATTTAACATTAAAATAATAATCTAAATGATATCGAATATATATAGTATATAGGAAGGGGGAAAGCCATAAAAACAGTACAACGTTCTCTCACAAATCGAGAAATAATTTAACTATTTTTAAACGTATACATTTTGTTTTGAGATCATTATTACAGGTTGTTCAGGTCACCTATTCAAAACTATATATTTCGATTATAAAGTATTAACATTACATTAAAAAGAAGTCAAAACAACTCTTTAAGATTATTATAATTAAGAAAAAGTAAGTGTCGTACCTTACTACTAAGAGAATTGAGAACTGCTTGGATATTTGGTTTAGATTTTTGATCGCATAATGCAATAATTTTTTGAAGATCTGACTCTATTTCCTCCTGAAGTTGCTCTATTCTCATGATAGCTTCAGCGGAACGGGAGATTGGATCGGGTCCCAAAATCGCACAGCTGTTATCACCACTACGTTTAAAATATGAACACACTCCTTATTGCATACTTCAATATATAAATTCACATAGTACATGCAAAGCACTGAAATAATGAATTTACCTGAATAAAGGATAATAACTTTTCAGCTGATTCAGTAACCGTAACAAACCTCCTTGGCGAAATTTACGTGAATATGCAGAAAATGCTCCAACAGTAATGATGTCATACACACCGGCTAGTTAAAACAAACAAAAAAGGTCATGGTGAATCTCAAAAGCTCTAAATGCCAATTAGCTTTTTTAACAAATTTACATTAAAGAAACTTACTTTTGCGTGTAGTAACATTCTGAACCCACATTCTCTGAACATGAAGATTTACAGGCACAAATTCAAAATTTGTATCTTTCTTCTTGTTAGAAGGCTTAAATGATGATCCCTTTTGTTTTAATAAAAAATCTACCACTTCAGTATAATGATTAATGAGTCGAAGATGGCCATCAGTTGCAGCTAAATATTTTTGCTGCCATTCCATTGGAAGCTAAAAGGAAAAATCACATATTCTAAATATCTTTTTAGAAAATTATATACAAATTTTTATTGAAAAACCAATAAGATTATGGCTTATACACTGGACATTCGAAATATTTTATTTATATGCAGAGTTACTTAAACTACATATCTCAACTGAAATGTAAAACAATTTTTAAGAAATAAAAATATGCATTACTTGATTCAACTCAAAAACTACTTCCATCAGCTTCTTCTCTTCGTTAATCCATAAGTCTCTGTAATATTAAAACATAAAAGCGATTAAAGGAAATTTGAGAAAAAATAATTATATAAACTTATTAACAATGTCATTAATTTAGAACATGACAAATAGATACACTAAGGTTTCAAAATGAGAACTGAATAACAATCTGAAATGGTAATATGAGTATAAAAAGTATCTTTTTCAAGCAATCAACATTAAAATAGGAAATTAAAGAGTGGCCACGAAACAACATATTACTAAAATCAGGCAAATATAGGTATTGTTATAATATATATATATATAAGTAACCAATCTAAAGTAAGAAATATTTTGATTGTGTGTGTGTGTGTGTGTGTGTGTGTGTGTGTGTGTGTGTGTGTGTGTGTGTGTGTGTGTGTGTGTGTGTGTGTGTGTGTGTGTGTGTGCGTGTGCGTGTGCGTGTGCGTGTGTGCGTGCGTGCGCGTTTATTTCTTTAAGAATATACACAATTGCTTTTAAGGATAAATAAGGATACAATGCAATATTATTTTGTTTCATGATTATTAACTTTCATCAGGAGAATTATAACAGTCAAAATCAAAACCAAGTGTAAAACAAAAATATACGAATTAAAATTATTAGCATTCTAAACTTTGTAAATTAAAAATAATACTGTACTTTATAATCTGAGCCCATTATTTTAAATTTTTATATCAGCTGTACTGTAATTATAAGGAAATATTAACCAATGAAACTAAATGATAAAAATTATGTTGTCTAAGAATTTTATGCATGAAATCAATAAAATATGAAATTAATGAATGCTTTACTTTTAATAATTAGTCACAACATTAAATCTACATTTTAGCTTTTTAGAAAGGTACATAAGGAAATTAAAATTTTCTCTTTTGCAAATAAAAATAATAATTTGATTGTAAAATGTTTTTAACCTCAAAAATATTTTTATTTTAGCATGAACTAAATACTAAATACTTAAGTAAAATACTAAATACTTAATGCACAAGTTTAAAACTTTCAGACATCTTGAAAGTTTTAAAATACAATTTTCACATAAATATTTGGATTCTAATCTTATTTAAATACTCTTATTATGACGTTAAAGCACCCTCATTAATTTTAATTAATAAAATAATGCATGAATAATTTGTTAGATTTTATTTATAACATTTTTCTTCTTCTCATTAGCCTCTATCAAATCATTTCAATATTCAAAAAACAAAGTCACTAAGAAAAAAACCTTCCTCATTCTTTTAACACAAAATATGCTATTTTTCAGAATTTAAGTGATAAACATTCTAATTACTGATGAATACTGTTAACTAAAATCATAGAATTTCATACGGTAAAATACTAAATACTTAAGTGTACAAGTTTAAAACCTTCAGATATCTTGAAAATTTTAAAATACAATTACAGACTATCAGACATTTGTGCTATAAGAGACAAGTTAATATATTTAAGAGATATTTTATATATTACGTACAGCAGCATACAAGGTACCGTGACCGATAACTTGCTTTCAGACATTATTTCATGAACATGCAATTCAGCACCAAGTCCAGTGTGAAAGCGGTATGTCTGGGTCACAAAATTATTAGATAAAGTTTTTAATAATCCTAGCACTGGAATTCCAAGTTGTGATGTCAGCTTAGTAGGCAAAGAGTAACTTCTTGGTCGTTCTACCTAAAGAATGAAAAATAACAGCTATAAAAATTTTAATACAATTTTCCAATTTATTTTTAAAAAACTGTTGATTGATTTGAAATTTAATAATGGGCATGTTTAGCAAAAGGCAAATATTCACCTTTGACCACAGTGACTCTTCTTCTGCTAATAATAGCCAGGCATTTCTTTGTTTTGTATTAGTCATTTCTCGAGCAGATATAGATATAAATCCTACACTTGCACAAGAAGGAGAACTGCAGAAGATTAAAAAAAAAAAAAAAAATGAGATTTGAAAAAATTGATTATTTTTAAATTTCAAAATAAAAAATGTTCCATTATTTCAATAGAAAATGTTTTCAGCTTCGGTATAAGAAGCAAGTTTCAACATTAAAAAATATGGAAAGAGGAATTATGGTTCGTGGAATTTTATACTTTTCTTAGTAGTTTAATAATAACCTTAAATTACAAAGAGCATTAAACTCTCTTATATCCGGTACTGAATACGCTATAAATATTAAAATATTGATACTTTAGAAAGTGAAAAGTAAAACTCGGAATTTAGGCTTATGATATAAAAAAAAATGTAATGATTAGTGAAGAAAAGGTGCAAGCTTGGATGAATGTGAACTTTCGTGTCCGTCACACTTTTTCCTGAAGAAATAACAGAACATACTAGGAAAGGGAGAAGAGGATAAAAATGAAGACGATACCAAGAAAACTATATGAAAGAAGCAGATGAAGGATTGCAAACTTTCATAAATTCTGCTGAGCAACATTATCTTATATCAGTTAATTATGTTATGAAGCTTTATAGTATTTATCGTGAAATCTTGCAGTTTCAAACACAAGTAAGTAGATATTCGAAATTACAATTATAAAATGTGTTTAATATTCGTGATAAAAATTATGCAGAAATTTTAAAATATTCAGTTTTGGTCTTTCTGAAATATAAGATTTCTAAAAATAGCATCACGAATCATAAACAGATAAACATTAGAAGTATATATTCAGTTACTGAAAAATTCTTTTTCCTCTCAGCAGCGAGGTCCTGTTGCTGTCTATTAAGAGAGATTCTAGAGTAAACTAAAAATATATTACATGTTCTCGTTAAAAGTTTTAATAAACTTAAATATTAAAACTGCTACTTTATTCTCTTACCGACAGCATGTAATGACTAATATAATTTGAAATCTTTAGGATAACAGAAAGAGAAAACTTCCATTGTAGCGAATTTAATCACCCTTCGTATCACTAAGAGATGCAGTCGCCTTCCTTCTACCGTATTTACCAAGAACTCTTGTAATATGGTACAAAGCACAGAATGGCGGTTGCCTTCTGATCGAAAAACAATTAACATTCATGAAATTTTAAATAATATAAACATACTTATCTGCATACTTCTTTCTATTTAAAAAAAATAGTACATTCAGTTTCCAAAAAATTGTGACTGGTATAAAAAATATATCAGTAACAGCTAAAACATATGATCGTTGCCTTCTTTCTGCTTAGTATTATCTTGTTTTACCATTACTGATTTCAGCTTTTAAAGTACACAATGCATAATTTTCATAAATTTATGAATGGTAGTTATCAAACAATTGATTTGTTTCTGTTTATTTTCCTAAAATAGACAATCAGGGAAAAAAATTATGTAACAATACATGCTATTTTAAACATTTATTTTTAGATATAATACTATCAATGTTTGTGACATTTTTAAGAGTTTGTAAAAGTCTCCTGAAGATAAATCTATTACTTACATCTTTAACATGTTACTTTAAAGTTGAATAGGGAAAACAAGCATTAAAATAAATTTAAAGTAATAATTATTCATTTTTAGCAATGTAAGTCAAAACATAAATTTAAGAGGACAATATGAATTGAAAACAAAAATCAAATGTGCAGTTTTCACTTTAATAACTTTATTATTTTTAAATTCTGAAAAATTGACAGTTTATAAATTGAATATGGCAGTTATGAAGTAAGAATTAAAAAAATACAATGTAAAAGTAATACAAAAATTTGTTAAATACATATTTGGATTAATTTATAGTCCATATGATTACTTTTTAAAGTGTTTTAGTTAATTTTTGAACTATTCTTTAATACATAATGTTTTTGATTATGCAAGTTATACAATTTTTTTGTGTGATCAGCATGCATTTCAGACAGAGGTCTCCCAGCATACTCTCCAATTAACTCTTTCTTAATCCTTTTTACTGTAACCCCATCAAGTTTTACATGCTTTGTTTTGCTTTTCATCTTCTTTTTAGTTGAATGCAACCTCCTTATTGACAGAATATTAGTATTACTTGGCTTTTTTTCTTTGCTAACTAAATGCATGCCTGGTTTCTTAGAATGCAAAGTAATAATTTATGAACTTTTATCAATTATGAATTAAGTTCGTCTAACAGTGATTCATTATCACAACTTTTAATATCATTACGAATTAGGGTAAGGTACATTTCAGCCTTTTGTTTTTTAGATGTTATGGTCTCTTCGTTGTTTTCATTTTTGTTCTTCAAACTAGTTAAAATTTCCAGTGCACATAATTCCTTTTCAGCAATTTCTTTTTCCCTTAAAACAGCATCAATATTTTGTTTCTCATTTATATTTTGCTCAAACAATTGTGGGGAAAAAACTCTCATTGTAAGATGTATGTGCTTGCACAAACCTCCTTTTAATGTATAATCAGGGCATGAGCATCTGGAATTATGAATACACACTTTGCAAACTTTGCATTTTTGCTGACAGAATTCACTACAATCTTTAGAATCAATATAAACTGTGTAAGTGATATCATCACTCATTACAGAATATAATCTTTCACCTACACTTGAAATACACAAGACAGGCATTGTCACACTTAGGGAATGCTTCTTCCAATTCTGTGTCACTCTTTTTGTACACTTTCCTTTCTCTATTTTTATAAGACACTCAAATGATTTGTCTCTCAACAAAGAAAAGAGCAAGTGAATAATACATCTATCAAGTATTTTGTTGATTTTGCCTTTTAAGTAGATGTGCTTGAAAATCTTATATGATTCTAAATACATATTTGTACTGGCAAAGGCACCTTTTCTAAAACATAAAGCCCAGTGTTCACATCTTTTTGCATAGTACATTTCAAAATAATTAGAAAAATTTCTAAGCATATCTATTTCTTCAAAATCATTTTAAATATCATTTAAAAGTTCAAAGAACTTTTTCTCAGAGCTTTCATTTCATAACAAAGTTTATCATAAACTTCTGCTCTTATGTTAACATATGGTATGGTGTTGATTTTGACTCCAAGCTCTGTCAACATGCCAAGTACAAAGAAATTCTTGGGGATTATGTCCAAACACAGATACCCAAACATTATAAAATTGCTCTGCATCATCATTCATAAAAAATTGGGTAGTAATTTCCCCAGTTTTTGTTTTTATTACTTTAAAAAAGTTCTTTAGAACACTCCGTTTCATGGTTGCTTATTAACCATGCAACTGGAAAGCCTTCTCCAAATTCATCTACTACCATTATAGTAACTAGAGTAAAGTTATACACATTCGTTCCATTTGTGGAGTCGACACATACCAAATGCTTTCTAAATTTTTTAAGTAGAGACACTTGCAATGAGTTCATCAGAGCAATAAAAATATCATCTTTCTGGATATTATTTAAGATTGAAGGAGCTTCTTCACCTTGCAATTTACAAATGAGAAAAGGATTTTCCTCTAATTCTTCATATTCTTTATGCATTAAATGTACACTGGTTGCATCATCAGGGTGCCTTTCCATTCCTTTTAGGCCAAAACTTACTTGTATATTATTATTTTTTCTAGTTAAAAGATGACCTCGATTGTGTTCATCATCAATCTTTTTTTGTATGTTCTCTAAGATTTTTTGAGGGTTTATCCCATCTTTAATATCATTAGCCATTTGTGCTTTTAAAGTAGGAGGCAACTGCACAAATTTCAACTCTTGAGAATGGTCAACATGAGTATTCATCAATAGAACATGAACTTTATTTGTATTATGGCATACCGATGCTTTTAAATATGCTGGGCATATTGCTCCAATCTTACATGATTCTACAGGTATCCGTTTTTCCGAATTTTTACTACTGTAATGGACAGATCTATTACAAACATAATGCACTGTAGTATTCATTTGGTATTTTTCATCTCCTCTTGATACTTTAAAAAACACTTTGCTTTTACTTTCAAAATCTTCCTTCCATTGCTTAAATTCATTAACATTGTCAAAAATTTTTTCCTCTTCACAAAATTTCAGTTTATGATTTCCAATCAAGTGTGAACCGAATTTCCTGAACTGTTGATCCTTGAGCATTGCAATTGCGGAAGAGACAAAAGTTAATTTTTCTCTTTAACATTCTCTAATGACACATCATGAATACTTTTTAAATGTCTGTTTAAAACGAACTTACGAGAGAAAAGTTTTTCACAAATTTCGCAAAAATCCATTATAACGAATCAATGTTTTCGATAGCTTTAGCGTGAACATGCAAACAAACAAAATTTTCAAATTCTGAAATGAGTCAACAGATAGTAGCTTAACTCTGAATGGTGATTGGCTAATACCATTAAGGTGAAACGCTCCATCTAGTCGTTCATTCATGGGATCTGCGCCACACTCGAACCCTACTATCAGCTCTTACCAAATAAAATCGACTGATCTGACCAAGCCACGGTTTTCAAGTCGTCTAACCGATATGATGACGAGCCCAGGAGAAGAGCTGCAGGTGATGTCGTGCTGTAAGTAAAGACACTATTGCCGGTCTTCTGTTGCTATAGTCCATTAAAGCCAAATTTCTGTCCCACATTAATTCCAGTAGTTATTTCACGCAGTAGTTATATCACTTGTTTGTTAACACTGATAATTCTATGTACAAGTCGCTGACTTCGGTCATTAAGTGCTGATGGTTTTATGTTCATGATGGGAGGTTATGCCTGAAATTAGGTATTCTCTTTGTCACAGAGTTTCAAGCGCAAATATGGCACACTTTTGAAACTACAGATTTTGGAATGTTTCAATTCCTTCACGATTTCCGAAACAGAATGTCCCATACGTCTATTTCCAAAAGCCATTCCACGTTCAAAGTCTGTTAATTCCCATCATGCAGCTACAATCACGTCAAAAACCTTTCCAAATGAATCACTTGAATACAAATAAAAGCCCTGCCAATGCACTACCCATTTAGTTAGTTATTTATATATTAATGTCCCGTTTTAAAGCAACACTAAGGCTATTTTGGGACGGATCTCATAATTTTGAACCATGGTCAGATGACGAGGACGACACCTGTAATAGCACCCCGCTCTCCATACTTCCACACCATTCCTACAGGAGGACGTCTGGCCCCGACGGATTTAACGTGCACCAGTCCCACTTACATGACGGTTCTTCAGTGGAATCGACCTGCACTGCCCATTTATGCATTTTGTACGCGATACTGCTGCTATTTGTATATCTGCATATTGTTATCCCATAACGTTTGTCACATATAGGTATGTATTACCAATATCATGGGCTTTTCTAGGTCAAATTTCTGCTGAAGAGATGAAATTAAAATTAACAACAACAAATCTGGCTTTGGAAGGGGAAAAGTTGAGGCTGAGATTTGGAGAGTTTTAGGGCCCTAGAGATCTTAATCCGGCTCTGTTGATTGCTGCTATTCATTCAATTTGGTATACTAAATATATTAACCCACCATTATATACTGAAAACTATGCATGGATCAATATAAAAATTCACAATAATAACATGAATGAAAGAACAAAAAAATAACTAAATATTTTATAACAAATGCTTTACCTACACTAAAGTTAACCGTAATGTACGATGATGGCTTTGTAAAAGAGTTTCAAGCGTAAATACAGATTCACCAAGAAGTGTACTCTGAAAAATAAAATGAATCAGATGACAAATACGATCTCTTTTTCTATAAGGTTAAAGCAAATAGAATAGGTTTAATAAATTATATAAAATTATTAACAGATAATTATTAGTTAACAGAAATATTAATAGTTTGTAGAACTCACGAAAAGCTACGTTATAACTGGTACCACAGCAATTTTACAGTCAAAATGTGTTGCTTTATAGCAGAACAAAAAATTCACACAGAATTTAAAATAACTAAACTGTTTGCATTTTACAATAAAAACCTATATTTTACAACTATAGTCATTTGCAAAATGCTTTTAAAACCCCATTTTCAAAAATAAACATTAATTCAATGACAAAATACATGAGTTTTATTTAATTCAAAAGTGGTCATTTGATTCATTTGGAAACAACAGAAAATATCTATGCATTCAGATCTTTAATGTAGAATGTAGCAATAAAGAAAAGCAAATAAATCCTTGAATATTTCATATTTATTGATATTTACAGATTTATGAAATTAAAGCGCTTAATTAGGGACAAAATAAAACTAAAATGAAGTAAGAAATATATTTCCATAAATATAAAACAAAATAAAGGCATTTTTAACAATTAAAGGGCAAATGTTTGGAAAACAGAATTCAATTAATAAACAAATCATATACAATTATAAAATAAGATGCTACGTTATCTCACATTCTAAACTGCAAGAAATAAATGAAAGGCAAATTGTATACTTTTTTCATCCAAATTTCAATAATTACAAAATTACTCAAGCAGTTATAAGCAAAATTTACTTGAGTTAATCCATGTTCACATGATACATAACAACTTCATTTAATATGAAAATCCAGCATGTATCTTGCAAGATGAAAAAATATATACACACTTAACAGGAATGAAGAAAGCATCATAAGATGCTAGACGTCATGCCTACTTGTGTTTGCCAAAAGACTGTAAGGTAATATGAATTGATTCCTTCACCATGACTTTTCCATTTTAATAAAATCCTTGAATGCCAACAATATTTAAATCACAATATATCAATAAAAAGTATAAGAGAATATCGATATAAATTTTCTTATTAAAACTAAGGAAATCTTTGAATTGTATAATTTTCTAGAAGATTGATGAATTAGAAAGCATATAAAATTCCAAAAATAAACACAAGGTACTTACGGTACATGTGACTCGCTCTTTGACGTCATAGACAGAAAGTTTAATTCGAGTAACTTCAGTTACTTCTCCTTTAACAAAGGTCACAGTCGTAAAGAAACAAGGGTTACTTGATTTCTACAAAAAAAAAAAAAGAGTATCAAATCAAAATTTAAAATTTTCCTAACAAAAGATACTAGAATAAGTATAAAATCATATAATTTAAAGAATGGCATTTTAAAACTCCAATAATAACAATTAAAATATGAAAAATAACAAGTAATATAAATTTAAAAATCAATAAAATTACTTTATAATATTAACATAATATTATTTTACGATATATATCATTCGAATCCAATGAAAACTACTTTCTACTATTTTGAGTTTTGTTACGAACGAACAATTTTTTTACAATCCATTACTAATTCCAGTATTTGCCTAGTTCAATATGATTCAGCCATCTTTGCTAAAAAAATATATTGCATTGTAGACAGAAAATTAAATAAGTTCTTCAATATTTTCTAAAATATGCAAGTTAAGCAATTATTTTTCTATTCTTTTAAATGTATTATTGAAAATATAAAAAAAACAAACCTCAACAATTTCTGTCTGAGCAAATCTTGTCCATCTCACAGACGGAAGGGTATTTACTGATACACATACCATGGGATTTGGTGGTTGACCATCTCCATCACACATTAAATTATCACAGCCTAAACATTTACAAGACCGAAAAGGAAAAAGAAAAATCTTTGAAACATTTTTTTTTTTTTTTAAATTTCAAAGGCATGTTCTCAACATTCAACAGACAGAAGAAAGAAATCTAAGTGGTAAAAAAAAAAAAAAAAAAAAAAAAAAAAAAAAAAACTATTTAAATAAATTTGGATAATCAAAGCACATAAAAAATAGTATACAATTCAAATAAAATTATAAAATAATTTTTTTTAAATCTATGATTCATATTACAAAACATCTGTAATTGAAAACATGGTAAAAATTAAAAACAAAGAAAACTGAATAAAACTTAGATTCGAAAGAGCAGCTTTCAATCAAACTTTCTTTCAGCTAACTCACATTTAAATGCTTAAATACATTTAATAATTAAATACATAATAGATTCCAAGAGCAGCTTTCAAAGCTAACTCACATTTAAATGCTTAAATACATAATCACATGATATAATATCAAAAGATATGTTTTCAATTTGACGGCATTTGAAGACTAAATCTGACAACTGATGAAAATCATATGTTGAAAAAATGGTGAGAGAGAAACAATTAAAATGAACACAAATCAGAAGAATGTTAAAGGAATAAAATATTTGAAACACACATTCTGTTTACACTCACTGAAATAAATAGTCTTCAAATTTATTAGAACAAAATTATAAAACCAATTTTCAATTAAAAAGTTTTTTAATATATTGTAGCCATTTTAAATACAAAACCCCTGAAGTTTCCATTCCTTCTTTTTGAAAAATCTGAGTTTGGAAAGGCAGTAAAGGTTTTTAGCCCAAAAGTATTCAAGATTTAAATAATGGGAATGTTTTTTCCAAAATAGAATAATAATCAATATCTATAATCAAAGTTTAATAATATTAAAGCCAATACATTTACTGAGAAATGACTTATTACCATAGTTGAATATCTATATAACTGAAAAATTAATTATGACTCAATAAGTAGCCTAAAACTATTATTACTAATTGTAATTTGCTCTAAAAATAAAATAACACAGAAGAAATTGCCTCTCATAGGAAAAATACAAATTTTGGGGGGGGAAAAAACTGAAAAGATTTACCATAATATTTCAAATTAACGAGAAAGAAATGTATTGATCTTCAAAATTTAATTTACAGCAAACAGAGGATGATCATCTATAATAGGTATTGTACCAAGATACTTTTTATTTCAACTTTGTAGAATTAAAATTTATCTTTTTTTTAAACTTTCCAGAAAATAAAAATTTGAATATTAAAATAAAGAAAAAAATTTTTGGTTATATATTTAATGAAAATTCAACAAATATTAAAATGTACATATATTTATATTAAATTAAACATTTTATTAAGCAACTAGTTAAATTTTTTAAGAAAATTTATATTATGTATTATAATACATAATATCCTAAGAATGTTGATGACATTATATATATGTAAAAATATTTTAATAATGCATGACTGAAAAAGATAGAGCTTTTGGCATTTTAACTTCGATTTATTTCATCCCGGGAGGCATAATTTGTACAGAGAAAAAGAGATGAGAGATACATCAATATATATCGTAACACAGCAGCAAGGAAATGGAAAATTGTCCTATCAGTGATTTTACTATGAATCTCTAATAGGGATTTTTTGCCACATATCAATTTAAGCAAGGAAATCTTAGGTATCTTTAAAACAATGTTATAAGTATTAAGCATTTTTATCCTTTCGCTCTGAGTGTGGGAAATTTGAAAGTTATCAGTTTTCCAGAGCATGAGTAGAATTAATTAAATAAAAAAGTGGAAATTGGATCAGGAAATAAGAGAACATTTTAGAAGGAAATTAACATGGACAAATTTAAGATAAAAATTAGGAAATTAATTAGGATCTAAATTGATATATAACAAATCATTAACTTCTTAGTAATTGACTCTACATTTTTTTTCAATTACAGATTTGATATCTTAAAACACCTAAATGTTATTTTTATAACTCAGCATTATTTTCAAAACCATTAACATGCCAAAATTCATGTAAATATAATAAAGAAGCGAAATTTCTCTTTGTTAAGAGAGTCTTTGATTGTACAGAAGATTAACCCTTTCTAAGGCCGTGGGAAGTATGCTTCCCACAAAATTTATCAATCTTTGTATGAAATTATGTAGGTTGGCATAAGTTCTGATAAATGTTTTTAGGAAAACAGAAACTTAGATGCTTCAGTTCTTTATCTCACACAAAATAATGTGTCTTAATTTGTTACTTAATTATTAATTAACCAAATTAATTAATTAATCAAATTAAATTTATCTAATAAGCTAAATGAATCCCTTTTCTTATTCTAATTTCAAGCCTAAAAATATTAAACATAATATGACTAGAAAAGAATGGCCCTTTAAAGGGTTAATGCAAATTTAATGGCATTCATAACACATTACTTAATATTCAGTTCGAAACAAAAAAAACGATGTAAATTCATTTGTAAGCATAGATAAAAACTTAATGAACAGAGCAAGCATATACAACTTATCCATAACAAAGCTATAAATATTTCCACTATGCAATCTTTACAAATCTAACAAAAAATTATTATGATTATATTATTTAGATAAAAATTATATTTTATTAACAACAATAAACATATTAGACAACTTACATATACTCAATTCCATAAAAGGCTCATATTGTTGAGGATCATAACCTTAAAATTGAAATAAAAAATGATTAAGTCACAGGATTAACAAACCTTTATTTTAAAAAAACTTTTTAAAGCATGAATATAAAAATTTATCGGTTAAATTTTAAAATAATATCATTTTTCTTCTTCAAAAAATGCTGACAAGAATAACAGTAGTTTAAAGTTTAACTTTAACAAAACTTTTTTTTTCTTTCAAAAGCAGATTAAAATATCTTGTAATTTTAAAGTTACAAATAAGAATAGAACTGATTTTGTATATGAAAAGAAAATCAAAAATATGCACTAGTATTCCAATAAGCAGTTTTTGGTCCATATTTAATTTATTATATCAATTGAATTGCCATGTAAGATACGTATTTTCAAAAAAAAAAAAATTCTATAATTTGATTAGTTAGTTATCAGACTAAAAATCGTACATGGATGTTTTTTAGAAAAAAAGAACATGGAAAGATCGTGGAAACATACTATTTTTCATTATATCATTTTTTACAAGCATATCTATGATTGTCTACGAATAATAAATAACCTTCAACATCTTTATAAAAATATATTCTTAATAAAAATTTAATGTGTTACAAAAACACAGCAAAGCCTTTTCTGTTCTGAAAAGATATGTAAATATCTATAAATTAAAAATAGAAAATGTGGTCAAAAACTGCTATTTGATCAAACTTTAAATTTCCACAGTGGCCTCTTTCTAAAAACTTTAATTGCATTAAATAAAGGATATATTTTTTTTTAAAGATTCATTGATTTTTTTAATGAACCAAGAAATTAAAATTTCCCTTCCTTGTATTCTTTTAAGTCATGGTCACATAACTTTTGAGAAAACTAAAAAGAGTTATACTAAGGGACATCCAGAAAGTAAGTTTTACAAAGCCTGTAAAAAGAAACAAAGTATAATTACTTGAAAAGATTTACTGCAAAAGATAACAGCCATATTTTAGCTACTTGTCAATAAGATAACAACCAGAACTATCACACTTGCTACACCGTGAGATATGTTTTTGTAATCCATTGTCACAGAAATTTACTGTCTGAAATTCAGCTAATGTGTCATAGTTGTCTGCAGGTCTTCGTTTCTGAGAAAGTAATGACTAGACAGGAATTTCTTCAAGTACACGTACAGGTGGGCACCAAAATCGGGACTATAGGATGGATAGTCAAACAGCTGCCAATGGAACTTCTGTAGCTGATTTTTTGTGAAATTTGACGTACGCAGGCAAGCGTTGTTTTGGATCAAGGCAACAATGAGAAAGCTACAACAGCCACATACTATAGTCATATCTATAACCTTGGGCCTTTGTGTTTCGTGCAGTTTGCAACGCCGTCTTTTGGCGATGTGGAATATTAATTTTCTGGATGAACCTCATATCTGTTCAAACTGCACAATTTAAATTTATTTTCGATGCAAGAGGAGGTCGGAACAGGAAAATCTTTTTCAATAAAATATCAGAGGATTACTGATGAGGTAACAAAAGGATTTTCATATACAATTTACATATTACCTTAAATGACTAGATATGAAAAAAGACAAAGAAATGTACATATAGATCATCAGTCTTTTCAACAAGATGCTCCAAAACAGGAAAATCGATCAAAAATTAATCCAAGATCCTCATAACATTAAAAAATTATACAGCACAATAACTTAGACTTTGCCATAACAAATAAAATTATTTATAATAAATCTAAGATTAAAATTCATTTAATGCATATCCACCATAAGAAAATTTCAATAGAAGAAAAATACCTATCTATACTACTACATACTTAGTCATGAAACATTATCTCTATTCTGTAAAGTGAACATATATTTCAGCAACTTCAACAATTTTTGCAAAATAATATGAAACCAATTTTTATTTTTCCAAAGACACATTATTTATGTTATAATAATATTTCAAAAGTACCCAACTTTTTACATTACACTTTCAATTTTTTTTTTCTGAGGTAAGAGGATTGGGAGAGAAAATTGCAACTTAACAATATGGATACAGGACAGTGGTCA
Organism: Argiope bruennichi; assembly: GCF_947563725.1. Taxonomy (NCBI): domain Eukaryota; kingdom Metazoa; phylum Arthropoda; class Arachnida; order Araneae; family Araneidae; genus Argiope; species Argiope bruennichi. The sequence goes on along the minus strand of NC_079162.1, from coordinate 33,016,877 downwards.
GAAACCAGTAAAAATTTCATTAAGATTTTAATGCTTAATCACTTCAGTTTAAATCCAGTACGACTGTTCCACATTTTTCTGACCTAACAAGGTGAGCTTTGGCTGCAAGGTGGAAAAAAAGTAAAACGAAATGGAGAGTTTTGTCAGTTTTCCCTATTAGTAAAAAATGAAGCTGGCGTAGTAGAAGTTTAGAGACTGTTTGTGTCCTATTTAATGGGCCATCAAAATAATGAGCTCAATACCAAAATAGCATCCCTGTAGTGTCTAAATGTTGCATTATCTAACAAACCAATTTCAGACAAATTTACCAACTTTTCTAATCTTTTTCATCTTGAATAGAAAAAGGAAAAGGAGGAAATATGAAGTTCCAACCTACGAAACTTAGCATTAATTATGCAATATAATTGATATTAACCATGCATAAAATTTACTCTTAATGAGACAACAATTCTAGGAAAATGCACTGAATATATAAAAAATATTAAAATAAAAATTTCTCTCTATCTCCCTGAAACATGGGAAGTGTGTATCAGAACTTATGAAAGATTTAAAGCAAAGGATTTTGAGAAATCACTTATAACGATAGAAATAAGAATTCTATGTGTATGAGGGAGCTTTGGCTTAAAACTGTTTTAAAGAAACAATCTTTTTTTATTTAATTTATTGGGCTATTATATAAATTTAAGAAATTCCTTTTGCATTTCAGCCAAAACAAATTTCTTAATATTTAACACTTTTATTTCACTTTTACTTCAGTACCACATTACAACAAAACTTTCTAATTACTATAAAATATTCAATTTATTTTCCTTTACTTGGTACACATTATGATACTAAAAGAATAAATATCTTTTAAGTTTTAAAACAACATATCTGTTTAAGAATACCACTAAAAGCTTTCTAAATACGCGATATACGTTATCTTAAATTCTTGCCACATTTAAAGCAAGGGCCTATTTAAGATGTAAAGAATTAATTGTACCAATGTACCAAAACCCACTCAAGTGTTTTAGTTTCCTCCAATTATCCGCACATACAATATTTCTTCAGTACTTAGATTGAAACCTTAATAAATAGCATCATATAACAAATTTATTTAAAATAAATTATAACCTACTTGAACCTGTTGTAAAACTTCTTTGGCGTTTACTAGACACAACTGTTGAATCATTACCATTTATTGCTTTTATTTCTATCAACTTTGCTTGTAAAGAAGAAAGTTGCGACTGCATGTATTCAAAATTTGCCATGTGCAGTGCTTGAATCCATGAGTCTCTTTCACTCTCTGTATGTGCTCCAAGTTGCTGACCAGTTTCATCATGTTTAAAAACTGAAAAAAATTGTAATACATATGTAATCGTGAAAGTGTTTAAGTGTGATTATTTCACAGAATCCCAAGTTATTTTATGAAATAACTGATCATGTTCTATTAAATTATCTATTTTTAAAAATGTTTTATAATATGGCAAAAGGTTGATAAAAAAAACTTGTATGGCATCATTAATTTAGGACTAAAAAAAAACTTTGTGCATATCAAAACTCAGAAGAAAATTTAAAAAAAAATTATATTTGTTTAGTCAAAAATTAGTCACGGGATGATGGTGGCATAGAGTGGCCTCCATTCTCAACTGACCTGACTCCATTGAACTTTTTTCAATGTTCAATTCATTTCAAACAGTAGGTGTATACTGTTGATGAGGGACCTTTGACAGTATATAACTAATGACAGCACTAGTGTGCCACAGGGCATATCCCCAAAGTGAGCAGGAATTAAAATCCAAATATGTGCAGCAGTTGATGGAAAAAACTTTCAGTAAAAAAAATGATCCTTTAATACACATTTCATAACATTACAATTTTAAAAATTGCAATCGACAATTATGTATTATGTTCTTAGCATTAATCCCTAAATGTCTGTTTTTTTAAAAATTGTTATAAAAATGTATAGTTGCAAAAACTGGATGAAAAATGTGAAATGTAGTATTGCAAACCATCTTATCACATCAGACAAAGCTACTTAAATAAATTTAGTTATCACTTTTACAAATATAGCTGGCACTTCTCTGAAATTTAAGGTGAAGCAGGGGATAGATTGTATATGCAACTCTGTCAGTAAAGTTTCGCTGAATCAGTTTTTCACTCCTTAGTTTAAGTTTCATTACTTTAAAACACTCAGAAATCCAATGTTTAATAAAGTTTGCTTTTATTCATAAAGCCACTTAGAATAAAAATCATTAGATTGAATTCAATTTTAATAACTTCTTTTATATGACAAATTTGTGACTTATATTAAGAAATTACAAACTTGAAAAATAAATTTAAAATAACATAAAATAATTACAATTATATACAAAATTGATAACAAATCATAAATATTACTTTTCCTTCAACAAGAATTATCAATATTCATGAGAAATTTATGCATATCATAGCTATCAGAACTAAATCATTAATTATTGAATAAATACTCACTTAAACTAAAGCAATATGGTACTTCAGAACTTTCATCTAAGCGAACATGATAATCTTCTAACACAAATACTCCAGAAGGTTCAGAATACTAGATGAGAAATGTGAAATTTTTATATTAAAAATTAATCTAAAAATTAACTAAAAATATTGCATTTTTTAAAATTTAGCAATATCACAGATGAAAAGGAATACAAGTATTTTTTATCTGCATTATAACATAACATAAAATGCTTCAAAAATCAGTACTTTGAGTTTTTCAATAAATTAAATTATATCTTGCCAACTAAAATGAATTTGTTATGTTCTTTCTTTTTAAAGATCTTTAGAAAGTTTTATCATTGGCTTTTAAATTATAAACTGTTAATGCATGTAAAATGCCGAAGAAACATTTGCTATATAGTATTTCAAGCACAAATTTAAATATGAACAAATAAGACATTTCCAAATATATGCACAAAAAATTGAAAATTAAAGAAAACGTTTTTAAAGAAACCAAGAATGTTTACAAATACTTATAAGTCTGAAAAAAATCAAAAATTCAGTTTTAAAAGTTAGAAGCTTAGCTTCCATAACAGTTCTTTTGAAATAATTTTGAAGTACGAAAAGGTTGATTCATCAATACTTACTTGGTCTTTCGTTTTGTAATAAAATAATAAATTCCCCCTAAGTCTGCACCATCGTTGTAAAAATACTGAAAAAAAGAATATATAATTCACAAAATTGTGTGGGAAAATTATTTGAACAACTTTAAAAATCCAAACAGAAAAAAAAAAAAAAATTTTGAATTATTCAGCCTCTTTTTACAGTAACCAATTTAAAATTAATAGAAAATATAACTAATATCATTGTAAAGGCTTTGTAAAGTAAATTGTCTTTTATCATTATTTAATCATTGCACAAATACAAAATTAATTTATTGGTAAACAAAAAGACATCCTCACATTGTTGTCAAGTCATTAGTAAGTGCATCATATACATAATTTTCATTTCTTGAAAAAAGGATGATATTTATAGCAACAGAAAGGAGAGTGAATAAAATCAAGCAGTAGGCATATTATTTATAAGATGACTGCAAGCCAGATTGAAATGATAAAAGTCTAAATAATTTAGGTAGAATATTTTACAGGAGAACCGCAATTCTGTGCAAAAAAAAAAAAAAAAAAATGTAAGGAAGGTAAGTTAAAGATAGTGCCTTAAATTATGGACTTGATAGTAGTAACAGCTGATCTGAGTGGTCTGAGAGTAAATAGTCATCAAAAACTGACAGCATGGGGGTCTACAAAACCTTTCTTATTATTAGAGCATCAAATACAACAAATGAAGAGGATTGAAGATTTTCAAAATTAACAGTAGCATTTTGAAAAATGCTTAATGCTTTATGTCAGAAACTTCCTTATATCAAAAGATTAGGTGAATTCACATCAAAAGGTTACTGAGTTCCTTCTGAAATAAGAGAGAACTAATGTATATACTATGCATTTCAGTTTAATAATTGGCATACAATATTTTTAATAGATTGGACAATCACAAATTTTCAATTTCAATACACAAAAATAGCATATGCCTTTTAATCCATTAATTACAATTCTATAAATACTAAATAGACATCTTACAGGTCAGTAGAATTTAATATAAATAAAATATAAATATGGATATTGAGTCTGTGATTGAGACAGTAATTAAATAGTCATTAATAAATTTCATGAGATATAAAATGAACAACTATTCATTATTCAAACAACCATTCACCACGCATTGTATTAGGTAATAAAGATGATACCTAATACAATGCATAAATACCTAATAAAATTATAAAGAGTTTCTAAGAATTCCACAGCAAGCTTTTTTTATGTTTATATACCCGCAAGCTTCAACTTTTTAATTAGAGTATAAATTTTTTACAGCTTAAATAAAATCATTATCTTAAAATTAATCAAACTGAAATTTAGTTTTAGTAGAAGTCATTCTATTATTATGACAACTGGAGACATGTAATGTTGCATATTTTGAAACTAACGAAACGTCTTTATAACCAAAGATCAAGATAACAGGATGAACAAAAACTGTTAATGCATTAAAGATTGAAGAAAGGCTCTAATATCAAACAATGAATTCAACACTCAAAAATCTTTTTCACTTATTCCCATTTTCAAATATAAAGCTTATCACATATTAAAATATGTTTTCAAATTGAAAAATCCCACTTATATTTTAAATATTTGATGCAACAATTGAGAAAAAAATAGTATAAGTGAAATGTATAAATTGTTTAACCAACCAATATAAAAATTGGTCTACAACAAAATAGCAAATTAACATAAGCAAATGATGGATTGCATAGTTTGTTTAGTTATATTAACGTCCCGATGGATTGCATAGATTTATCAAATTAAGCATTGAATCCACTTTCCTACATGAAGTGCAGATTGCAGAGGTCTGTTTTTAATATATTGGCTCAGAGGTTGGAATGCCCCAGGTTCGAAATCAGATTTCACCCAAGATTCACCATCTAAGCAGATCTGGTATACCTTAAATAAGTGCTAAAACTGGAGTGGGCAGATACTATTCTCGCCATCTGAAAACTATTCAAAATTTCACAGTTTGTCCCAAATAACCTTAACATTCCTCCAGACGAGATGTTAGTGTAATATACTACACAAAAATATATCATCCAAGTTGCTCCCTGCATCTCTGCAAGCTAAAGAAAGACAATTTTTCTTTTTAGAATCTATACATTAGTTCAAAATCCTCTTCATCTTTTTTCTCATTATTTCTGTTTTTGGAACTCTTTTCTTAAACCTTTCATTTCCTCTTATTCTTTTCCCATTGCTTCATTTCCAGGCAAGTCAGTTAGGAAGGGAGTATTTATCAAAATGAATTTTGATGTTCTAGGGAGAATTCTGATGTCTGAGAAAGCATTCAAATGTATAAAGCAAAACGGCGAACTATATGAATCAAACCCAAATCATGATCAATTTCACAAGTTGTAATCTGTTACAACTTACCCCAAGATTTTGTTATAATTTGCCCTATCACTTTGTTTCAGACATTTTTTTCATTAATAGTAAATCAATGTTGTGATTAGAAAAAAAAAAGAAAAAAAAAGAAAGCAGTTTTGTAAACTGTATATATAGGCAAAACAAATAAGTGCAAACATTTTGAAAACATCTGACTCGTCTTAAATCAAAATTTATGAAATATATTTTTTCCCCTTATTAACTCGCTAAAATGAAGCTCATGTTCACACCATCTCATTATTAATTTTAATTGGACACAAGCTGTGCTGATGTAATAGAGCCTAGGACAAAAATTATTTTTAACTAAAATTTAGATAAAAAACTTTTTTATACCTTTGCATAAAATATGTGTTACAACTTGACCTGGCTTCACTAAATAATAATGTCAATTTTTTTTTATATATATATATGTATATATATTCAGTTTAAAATATCTGCCAATCATCAGGATAAAGTGAAAAAAAAATTATTTTTATGCCTACAATAAAATTTGTTCAATAATATATATATGATTTTATTCTTTTGAGTTTAATCACTCCAGTCTCATAGAACATTCCTGGCTTATTGCTAAAAAGATCCTTTAATACCCATTAAATTTCAGTCTTTTGGATTCACAGAGTGTCAAAAGAGAAAGTATTATAATAGGTAAAAAAAAATTACTTTAATTTTTTGATGAATGTCCATATTTTGAAACCTCCCTAAATAAAATTACACTTGTCTGTCAACATAACTAAAAAATGCAACAAGTTAGAAGAATGAAATTTATTATATGACCTATAAACAAAGATGGTAAATATCAAATTTTAGACAAGATCTCTATGCGTGAAGCATATTTATTTATGTGTACATGAACATAATAACTCAAAAATACAAAAAGTTATATATATGAAATTTAGCATCTAATTTTACAACCAAACTTATGGATTTAAGTCAAATTTTGAATCAAATTTGCAAAATAATAGATTGTCATTGATCTATCCATCCATGTATATCTGAAAGCAATAACTCAAAAATATAAGCTACATAAAAGAAATTTAGTGTTTTGTTTGGACATCAAAATAAGGATTTGCACACAATTTTGGGCATAGTTGGTCAAAGGATAGAACTGAAATGTATATTCAAATTTCTTCATTATGAAATTTAACACAAAGTATACCATATTGTAAAGATATACAAGAGGGTTGAAGGGAGAATACATCCACTGATTATTCCTGAAAATCATGATCTTTATAACTGACTAAAGAAAAAGTTAATTTGGAATCATTTATCAATGAAAAAAAATGTCAAAACCATTTACTAAATCAAACACTTTCATGTTGTTAAATGTTAAAGAACGTAACACATTCAATAATTGCATGAATCAGTTAAAACTAAATACAGAAAATTAATTTTTTAATTAAGATCTCTTCATATTATTAAATGTTTTGAATTGCTCCTATTGAAAGGGAGATTTGTCATGTAATCAAAACAGCAGTCATAAAAAAATTTGTAAAAAATTATTGCTACCTTACTATTAAATAAATAAAAATAATACCAAGACTACAATAAATGATTTTAAAAGCTTTTCTGGATGATTGCTAATTGTCTTACGAAATACCTATACCAAAATCTTGAAATATGTGTAACAAATCCTTTAACAGCTGCATAAGAACAGAATTACATTTAAATCAATTTCCATCTCACATATCACTTTAAAAATGAATATTAATAAAAAAAAATTAGACACAAAATTTTGATGATAAAAATATTTTTGCCTCTTTTAGTGTCTGCTTATTGTGAAATACCTTTTTCCCCAGACTCTTTTAAACATATAGTTGTTTAGTCTTAACATTTTTTATTCTTTTATTTTTGACAAGATATACACAGATATTGTTATATCTGTGTCTTGTTTGTATATATATATACCATATATATCCATATTATATATACACAGATAAATTACTAACACAGATATTGGTTCAATCTAAAAGCTATGTTAAGTTATTAATAAATGACAACAAAATATAGACAGAAAGACTAGTCTTCTACTGTATAGATAATTATACACACCCAATATAAAATAAAATAATTAATTTATCATATAATTTTCAAAAACTTGCATCATTATTAACAAATTTAATATAGAATTTGTTAATAATGATGCAAGTTTACACCATTTTTTCAAGCAGAAATTTAAAAAAATAGTGAACACTACAGTTTGAATAGATTTTACTTTCTATCATTAATTTTGAATTTAATATAGAATTCAAATAAAATAAAAACTAAATTCAAAAGGTTAAAAAAATACTATATACTCATCAGATAAATTTTTTCAAAAACTTACCATCATTTCTTCTAAATAAACTGTCATGTTTTTCTTTGACAAATAAAATGCCTTCTTTATCAAATTTATATGAAGGCTGAGTAGCAACTGCAATTAATTCTTTAGAGTTGAAACGCATGATGAGTTCAAATACATACACCTTTTATCATATGTTTCTGAAAGAGAAGAAATCAGTCTCAGTTCAAAATAACACATATTATTCTATATGTAAAACAAGGTTTGAAGAAGCAGTGCTTGAATTTTTAATGCTTTTTATTCTTCATTAGATCAAAAAATAATCCAATTTTTAGCTGTTGTCAAGATTTTTTTATCCAAGTCAAGCTGAGATCAATATAGCAAACCAAATAGGAAGGCAGTAAACAGAAAAAATCAAACATGAGAAAATATTCTGTGCCTATATAGTTTTAGAAAAGAATTTGTATATTCGGTATTTTGATTCCTTGAGAAAATGAATAGCTTGTGCAACTTAGAGGTTAAAATTACAATAAAGCCAGAATTTGAATAATAAGAAAACTATTTGTAGAACATATGTGATAATTTCAAATTATCACATATATGCAAATATATTCATTTTGACTGAATTCATAAAATTATTTACTAACCAATTAAATTAAAACTTAAGAACACTTCTCAGTTACACGTGTTTCCCATACCTATTGGTATCTAATAATGGTAACTTTAACTATCTTAAACTAATGCTCAAGCAATTCTTCAGTTTGAGTTCTAGTGTTGCCCCCAAAGATGAGAAAACTCCTTTCTGAACTGTTAAAACACCACAAATTTGTTTTGTCATTCTCTTTTTGCCTTATATTCTTAATGATGAAATGGTGCTGCATTTCTCTTTAATGGTCATGGTTTAGACTTGCTGACAGTAGTATGAAAAACAACATTTAAGTTTCCTCTCTAATCATTCAAATTAAAAACAAATGGAGTAATGGCTTTTTATCGATAACTGCAATTTTTTTTCCAAGACTCTAAATCCCAAAAACTATTTACATAACATTATATATTTATACATAACATATTATATTTTTGATGAATTATAAATATATATTTATAATCCATCAAATAAGATTACTCTAGAGTACTTAGAAATTTTTCAAATATTAAAATATTATTAGGAATAGGAATTTTTAAAATTAGAAAATCTAAATCAATCTAGTTACTCTTGAATAAAAAAGAGTTAACTTGTATTACTCATAAAAAGATCCAATTCAATAGCCAAGAATAATAATCATAATACAATTTCAAAAAATGAATACCAATTGCTCTCATTAAGCAGGAATATAAATTAGAATGGATATTCAAAATTTTAAAACAAAAAAGTGCAGAAATACCATTTCCATCTAGCTGAAGTCAGTACATACAGTGAATATTTCATTGAAAGATAATACAATCCTATTTACTAAATAAGCATCCTATTTTGAAACTATATGAAAAATTTTAGAGATGGACCTCCAAATTTAGAATCTTAATAACAATGGCAATGTCATGATGTTGCGGTGTTCTGCAGTGTGACAAAGTGGTTACGAGCCCCTCCACATCATAATTTGGAATAATTGCTTTAATTTGTAAGTTTAGGGAAAACTAAATTTAATTTAACTAGTTTGGACAAGTGCAATAAATCTCTAACATTATGAAATTCGGTATAATTATTAGATTTCAACTTTTAAGATATAATTATTAAAGTAAAATAATAGATTATTTATGGGGTAAAAATAACTTTAATAGAATTATGTTGCACATGCCTTTTTCTGTGGGGACTGAATTAGCTATTTTTTGGACTATTTATTTTCAAAAAATTTCGCACATGTAGCTCATTATAGCTATATAGGTCTAAAACAGAAATAATTTTGAGAATTTTAATCCACCAGATTGATAACATAGTTAGTAAATTCTCAGCCTTTTTACACCTGGGAAATTTATATAAACATTTTCTGTTGCAGTATTAGGTCTTTTCCTAGAGCTGGGCACAGCAAGATCATAAGTTAGTAGCTGAAGTAACTCGTTACGAATCTGGGGTAATTTTTCAAAGAATTTCATTGATGTTCTTTTGATAAAATCCAAAACAAGTTCAATTTACAGGTAGTCATGAATTATTTTCCCTCTGACATATTAGGGTGCATTAACTATCTTCCTCAGTTGCTTGTTTTGAAAAACTTGCAACTTTTCTGGCGGATGTGGCCCCTCAAATTTGAGAGCTGTACATCAGTATTGGTCTTAAAATAGCTTTGTAGAGCAGAAGCTTTAGTCTAATCAAGACCTTACTCCATGGAGAATCCATCACCAAGGAAATGCACAAATGGTAATTTCAATTTACTGTGCATAAGGCAAAAATGCACAGCAAATCTTTGGTAGAATCAAGTTTTCAACTTGTGATGATTTGTTTATAAAATCAAGTATTAGTTAATATTCAAATTATCAATTTTGTTCTTTAGTATTGTCAAACGCCATTCATCCACGATTCACTTATTTTCTGAAATGTAACATTAAAATGACTAAGAAATAAACTTCTTTTGGATTTTAAAAAAAGTACAAGATATCTTTTAAAATACTCAAGGTGAATGAACTTATAATTTAATAAACTAAAGTTTAAATAACTTTTTTAACTGATGAAGAAATGAAATTTAAGAGTAACAGAAGTCAAATGTCTTCTTTACTTTTTGCTGAAAATAGTATTTATGATTCTTAATATTTAAAGAGGGAAATCTGATAGGAAAATATATATATTATTATTTTGTAACTTAGAATAATAATATAAACTCTATATTCCAAATTTCACTAAAAGATGACTTACTATTTAGTTCAATTTGAAATGTTTTATGTTTGCAGGAGAAATTTTAATTATTATACATTTTCACGTCATTGTGATTTTTTATTTACTTGTCAATGAGAATTATTTTCATTTCAAGAGCTGATGGACCAATATGGAAAATGCATATTTTATACATCAACATTTAAATTATTCATTTGAAAGATTAGAAATTTATGTACAAATGCATTTAATTGAAAGTTACATTTTTATTAAATCTTTAACATTTTCATTTACAATAAGTGCATAACAATTCGGCAGAAGCTGCCTTATATATTTGTAACACAGATAAGCACACAATGTACGGACATATATTTTGGTATGCACCACATAATATAAAGAATCTATTAAAATGTAAAACAAAAAAATCACTTATTTCTTAAACCATATCACTTTAAAAACAGTAAATCAATGTCACTTTGCTTACGAATGTGAAAAAAAAAAAATTTCCTCTCTTTTGACATTTTAAGAGTTAATAGGAATAAAAAGTCTTCTTTTTCCAAATAAAATAATTGTTCTTTTACTATGCTACATAAAATATTACATAGAATTGTGACTTTTGTTCAATACTGTATTGTTTATTTAACATCTACTGCAAGATAGAAAAATCAATGTATGATATAAATTTCATTATTTTTAGTATTTTGATGGTTTTGCTGCATGGAGCACCCTTAAATGTATATCACAAAATTCTAGTGGAAATTTGGATTACAATCCTGAGTGTCCAACTTGTAAATATGACAGAATTATCTTAAATAATATTAAATATATTTTAAATTACTAAATTATTTAGTGTTCATAAAAATAGTTAAGAAAAAATAAAATAATTTTTTCTGGTTTCACAATCAAAATATGTATTGAGTAATAATATATAAAAAAAAATTACGAAAAATTGAAATAAAAATGATTTCGGCACATACCAATTTCAAAGAACTCAAATTTTAAAGGATTAAGTGATGTTTTAATTTATTACAGCGCTTACATGTTTAAGGTATCCACCAAATTAAATGCAACACAATAATTACATTTTTACGTCTTCATCAATTTAAATTCATCAAAGGAATACTTCGATTCGCAAAAAAAAATAATCATTTTTGGAAACGAGAGTATATTTTCAACTCTTATTAGCAAACTTAATATTACAATTCCGTCGCAATTCACCCACGAGAAAAGCAGAACTACCGACACCTACCAACCAAAACAAATTCTGACAGTTTGTAAACTTCCAGTTCTTACTTTCGTTTTGTAGTCATGTCGAAACCTGTTATCGAGGCTCGCCTAATAGATGCTATTAAAAAGGGTTGGTTGTGAGAAAATAAGTGTCATGCTAGCACTGTCAGATAGGTACTATTTAAAAGAATTATTGCTATTTAAAAATTAAAAAAATTATTCGTTATTAAAAAAAGAATAATTGGTACTATTTAAAATTATTATTAATTATGTATATATATGTTTTATCTTCAGGCATGCTGGGGCCTCTTCGGGTTTCAGTAGTCTGATATAAAATCCTTGCTTTGGGCTTGGAGAATCATAAGTTCGAGATCGGATTCCTCCTTATTTAATTATACCTGTCAAGCCCTTAAGGAATTAGAGATGCATAATCCACGATTTTTTGAATAACAAATAATTTTACTATTGTTACTTTTAAATATTTGTTCCAAATATCTGTTATTTAAATTATATTATTAATTAAAAATTATTACTTAGTATTAAATATAAAATTTATTAATTGTAATTAATACTAAATTTACTAATTAAAGTAACGTGTGATTGGATTAATTTATCTATTTCAGCTTACTTCTTGATTTTTTTCAAAACTATTTATTTAATTTTTTTTATTGGAGTAAATCATTTTCTGAAAAATTTGAATTCAATATAAATGTCATTTCTTTAAAATGTTTACTTTAGTTCTATATTCTAACAATAGATGTCGCCAGCAGTAAACAGAATATATGCAAACAAAATCATGTCACAAGCAATTAAAAATGATCTTTATTGAATAGTGCATCGTAAAATGCGATATCGGAAAGTCAAGGTCACTCCCATGAAGTGGAACGGCGACTTCACACTTGCCAGTGACTTCACACTTTCCAGTGAAGTCACCGCTCCGATAAATTTCAGTGATATGCAATTCAATGATACGATAATTCCAAGAATAACTTGTCCGTTCACTTTTCAACCCATTCACAGATTTCTCCTTTTCTGTTTTGTTCGAGAGCTTCCATTGGACAGATCGTATCGATTGTTACTTTCTATCGTGATCCAAAACCCAGTAAGATAGTATCAAGTATTTTAATCACACCCCTCTTTGAAAAATATTGATCACTGGTATTTGTGACTTGATGATATTGGTTACGTAATAACCGCTCGTAAAATATTCGTCGTCCCTAATACCCACATGTTCGTGTAACGTGAAGAACATGGAAAATGCGAATGCCAGCTCAGATGCGATCATGCTATCAAACTACACCTTAAATTATGAGCTCCGTCCTCTCTCTGAGAAAAATCTGTGGCTTCAAATTGGAATGTCGATTTCATATAGAAGTATACCCAATATACTTATAGTTCTTATATCCTTTCTTTAGTATTGTCTAACTGATTATCTACATTGTCATTGTGCTGATGAGAAGGAAAAAGAAAATAATAAACTGACAAATTTGCTTCGAAGCAAATGTATAATGCAGAAAATTCCTGAAAGTATAAAATCCTTTCTTTTTTCTAAAAAAAATCCATGGTATAAACGACTGGAACGGAAAAGTTGAAGCGAATGAAATCCGAACTGATAGCCAGATGTGTTTTTATTAGGGATGGTGAATATTTGACGTCCTATTATTCAGTACGCAATATCAAAATGTATACTTACCAGTAATGAATACTACTGAAAGTAGAGATGCATGCACACCACCATTTGCGTAACATATATTTTTGCCATTGTTATTTTCAAAAATTTATTCCAAATAACTGTTATTTGAATCGCACTTTTAATTTTCAAAAAGTTTAATTAAGTACATGTAAAAATTTTTTTTTTTTTTTTTTGTCATTTCCCTTTTATTATACTTTCTTCAAATGTCAAGTTTTTAGTTCAAAGTATTGTCAATAGATTGCATTTGCAGTATGAATGTATACAGAAGATCACAGAAAAAAAAGAATGAATCGATATGTATGAAAAATTTCAGTTAAAGGGAGAATGATTTATAATAATTTGAATCACGTTTAACATAGTTTCGAAACTTAACACTTTTATCATAAATGAATTTCTCTCAGTGATCTTTTAGTTCTTACATCCTTTTTTGGGAACAAGTAAACTGATTGTCTTTAGTACATTTATTAATGTGAAATAAAAATAAAGAAGAAGAAGCTTATAATATATTTAAAATTCTTACACATTTGGGATTCTTACACATATTGGAATCTAAGGAAAAAAAATGCTGCATGTTGAAGCCTAATATAATTTTTATTATTAAATTAAATTTGTCGCGCGATTTATTTTGAACGCATATTATTTAAGTAATAGTTATAACTTCTAAAGATTTATATTTAATAACATATATATATTTAATAACATAACAATTTTTAATGGGAGGAGTTAACATGCCTATAGTTATCATTTGTGTATATTGTTTTTAACTATATAAATAATACAATTACTATAATAATCATAAGAATTATATGCGACTGTAATAGTTGAAAAGCTTCCTTACATCTTTGGTATATTTTTTAAACCAAGAATATTGATTTTTTTTAGATGTTTTACAGCTATTTTTTTTTCTCTGTGCATGTTGCAAGACTTTGTAATACTTTGTATTTTAGTTTTATATTTGATATTCAGTATATTTTAAATGTGGCTGAATGATTACCATGACTTTTATATTTCGATATTTTAGTAGTGCATTTCAAAATAAAATTTTGCTTATTTTTTAGAGCAAAAACATCTGTAAAAATTAATTTATTCCTTTATGTATTACATTTAGTGTAAATATATACTCGCTACATGATGTATAATTATTGTAAATTAAATTAAATTTATGCATAAATTAAATTTTTTAAATAATCATTAAACCTCAAATTTTTAGGGGATCATTTTGTTTAACGTGCTTTGAGCATTTGGATACAAGGGCCTAAATCATTAACTTCATTAAATGCAAAATATTTATGCATTTTTTACACATCAGAATTCAAGTTTTAATACCTTTTCTGTGCCCTGTTTTCTTTTACATTCTACAATTTATCTTCCCTTTATCTTTTGTAATAGTTTCAAACAGCTTACCAAAAACTAAATAAATTATGTATTTAAATTAAAGCTTATTAGCATAGCTAAATAAATAACATGATTACGATGGTAAATCAAAATGAATATGATAGATTATTTTTCCTTACAGGATGCATTTTTTGTAGTAAATAACCATTTGAAGATTTTAATAAAGAATATTATATTTCTTTATTTTTTCCAATTTAATTGGGATTTTTACTTCATTTGTTTCTTTGAAATATTTTGTAGAAACCCTTCATAATCTGGATTATATAAAGAAATCTTCAGTATATTGAATATACTTACATTATATTTAATATATTTCAAATATACTAGGAACATGAAGTTTTTAACTAAATTATTTTTCTTGTACGAATTCATAGAATTATAAATAATGTGATATTCCAATGGCTGTAAGATAAATTTACTTTTATTACTTATTTAATTACTGAGTAATTTGCAGAGTTGTACTTGGCGATGACTTTTTTTCATGAAAAACTAAATAAGTGAAGGTTAAAATCCAATGTCATGCTAACTATTTTCCTGCGCAAATGTTTTCTAATATTATTAAAGTTTTTTTAGGCGGGTACACTGAATAATCAGTTAACGAAAATAATATTATATTTACAAAATATGAAAGTAATTATATGAAAATACTTCGTCACCCTAAATTTTTAGTATGGGAAACAAATTATTTTTAAAATAAAAATTTCTTTTTAGATTTAAAATGAAGTTTTAGAAAGTGAAGTTTGAAGTTTATGCAGAAATTGTGAATAATCTATGGAATATTGATAGTACTGAATAAAGGAATAAATTAAGAAAATAAAAGGTCTTTGAGATAATATTTGTTCAGGATAAATAAAAAATATTCTCGTCACGAGGTTAAGATCGAAATTTAAAACATGAGAGAATTTACAGCTTGGAGCGAATGAAAATTAATATCTTTATAATCTAGACTGGACGTAGGAAACGCGTTAACTGGTCTTGAGATGATCCAAAATTATGCATACAGTTTGAACTATTTCAAAGAAAAAGAGTTCTATGGATATTTTGGTAAGTTTATACCATTTTAAATATATATTCTTGTATTTTATATGTAAGTTATGAACTGATATTCGTATATATACGTGTTTCTTGTATTTTCATTCTCATTAATAACAACAAGAAATATCAGTTTTATGCCTCAAATTCATTGTTATATTTTTATGTTAATGGTTGGCAAAAATCTTTTTATTAATTTTAAGTGAAACCATAAAAAATATATTTTATCACACACAAATAGACAGAATTAATTTTGAAAACATTTATAATGTAGTCAACTAATTTGTAGAATTCCGGGAAACAATGTTTTAAAATGTTGGAAACTATATTGTACAATATCGAAATACAATTTTCACCAATACAACAAAAGTCTTATATTTTCTTCTGTTTCAATATTGTGCAATATTGTTTTCCGAAATTTCACTATATTATACAATGCAGTATGTTACTTGAGTATATCTCTTAACATAACTTATAGCTTTGAAAAATTCCAGCATCAAATCCATAGTTTTGGTGTAAACAGCAATCTGAAAAAAATGAATTAACACAATGTAACGAAAATGATATTTCGAAAGAAACCACAAGAATTTAAACAGCACGAGCCTCGGCAAAGTATGAAAGTGTCCATACTTTGGACACTTCCATATTTACAAGCATGGAAGCTTGTAAGCACGTGTACAAGCATGGAAGTGTCCATAAATGTTCAAAAGGGGCTTTTTACTGAAAAGAAAAAGGTAACTAAAAAAACATAACAAACATGCATTCCTGACAAAAAGACCTAAAAATGATACTATGGTGAATATTTAAATCTACTTAGCCACCTTAGAATTTCCAGGATGGAGCAATAAATAAGCTGTTCAAGTTGCTCAAAAGAAAAAAAACTGTTTATCAAAATTTCAACAAAGCATTAAAAACAAACAGTCTTCAATCGCTCACCCAATATTACTAACAAAATAATACAGAGCACATGTTTTTATCTACTTCCCCTTCGCTAAGGCATGCGGGCCAACGAGAATGGCAAATCCATTTCCGAAGAGAGGGAAGAACTCTAGTTAAATGCAACAGATACATTACGTCTTGAACCTATGTAATATTAAATGAACATGATTGGATCATAGATCGTTTTAAATTTTGAGACTCAGGCAAGATTTAGCAATGGAGAATCAACTTTAAAGAGTAGAAGCCAACACAGAGCAGAAAATCACATAATATAAGAATATATTCACTATGATCCACCGCAATGGTTGCGATGAAAAAGTGTATAAATTATAATATTTCAGTTGAAAAAGAATATTTTATGTTTTATGGCTGTCCAAATACTTTTATATCTTATTTTGACTCATTATACAACAAGAGGAAATTGAAAATTCCAGGCATTTCACATAAAATTTACATACATTTAAGGGCCAATAAATGTAATTTTCAGACAGAAAAATTTTACTAAAGGCTTCATTTGAAAAACAATCTAAGATTACAGAGCATTTTTTTTTGTGAACAAATTGTATGCACGCATATTCTAATGATCTTTAATGTCTTTTAGAAGTACATTTTATTTCTGCTTCGTATCTGGATATAAAAATATTAAAATTATATTTTCTGTTTTATATGATATCCTCCAGATTTTTATATATTATCAAGTTTCTACTTAGCTATGCACTTCTGCATAATTAGGAGAGATGGTTTAATGTTTAGGAAAGACTCCCAATAGCAAAAGATGTCAGTATCGGTTCATGTTTAATCTTGGCTAGAATGCTCTCTGAAAAGAGTGCCTTTCTGTTTTATCAGTGATGAAATGCGAATAGGCAGTTGTTTAAACAATTTTATTTCTACAGAGTACAAAGGTTCTTTTTTTTATGTCAATGGGGTCAATTCACGGTCACGTGTCAGGTACCAAACAAACCGCTTCTGTTCAATTTTCAACCGTAATGCGCATGTCGTGATGTCTGCCGATAACGTTGACACTGTTTACATTGTTGTTGACATTGTTTAGTAAGTATTAAGCTAGCCGTTCAATTATTAAAAACTTCTGATTTTTTTTAAAGGTATTATTTTGAATTATTTTCTCCAAATTTTCTTAGTTATATAATTTTATTTCTTATATTAAAATTTTAATTAGTATTTTCAATGGAATTATTGTTTATGCAAAATTAATTAATATCGCTTTTTAATTCGTTCGGTGCCGCTTTATTGCCTTTCCCATATCCCCCCACCCCCTTTTTTATCCGAAGGATACATTTTGACAAATGACTATGGCAGTGTTTTTGAAAAATTACATATGTTCCTTTAAATAGTATTGAATGTTGAGTTTTATGAATATAGTTCCCCCAGTTAGTTCTTTTTAAAAATAATTATTACTCTTAGATAAGTTAATATTTTAAAGCTTACTAATGAAATTATTGTATTTTTTTTCTTATGTAATTACTTCTATAAATATTGAGACTTTGATGTTTTCAGTTTGCTTAGAAGAAAGAACATGAAACTCAAATTAGTATATATTGAATAAATTATGTTAACAATTTCAAATTATGAAATATAAAAGGTATGGATACCTTTTTTTAAATCTATGCAACTTATGAATAAATAATTTCATTTTAATTTGTAGAAATCATTAAAGGAAAACAAACAAAATCAAGCTTTCATAATTTTTATTTACAAATTACAAATATATATATATATATATATATATATATATATATATATATATAGAGAGAGAGAGAGAGAGAGAGAGATAAAATATATGTGATAATTATTTGAAAAAAATATGATCAAATGTATGTTTTAATGTACTCACTAATACAAAAAACTAAAAATAAAACTATTTACTCTTTATCAACATTTATTTTTCTAGACACTTAGAAATAATATAAACACAGTATGACAAGAATGTCAATGTAAATGATGAAATCAATTTTATTCAACAGAAACAGCCTAGATACTAAAGAACAGTTTTTTTTTTTATCACTAATAAAAACATAATGTTGAACAGTATACTTTTAAAGCAGAACATTTATGAAATTTTTTTAAATGCTAAAGTTACATTGATAAAAATTATATTGAATGAATAAACAAGAATAAGGTCATGATATATATATATATATATATATATATATACAGAGAGAGAAGTTAAATAGGATATAAAGAGGAGTTGAAAGAAACACGTTTATGCTTTCACAGAATTTTATAATTCAAAATTGATATGTTAAAGAAATAGAAAAAAAAAAAAAAAAAAGTGAAACATGCATGTAGCAATGAAGTTGGGAATAAAAATTATATAATAAATGCTGATATGGAAATTTATTTTCAATGAAAAGACCTTTATTTATTAAAACAGAAATCACTGAGGTGCACAGTGTTATAACAGGATATTATGATAACAGTGAATTTCAGTTTAAATACAATAAACTATTGATATTTCATTTTTAACAATAGAAATAATGTTTGATATAAATTCACTTTGAATCCATCACAAATCTGCAAATGTAATTAGAAAACTAGTAATATTCACTTCCACCTAAGTTTAGTATTATAGCAGTTGTTATTTTTGCAATAGGAGTTTGTTTACTTACATTAATTAAATTTAGATAAGATTTTGTAAAAAAATGCAATGTAATACTCATGTAAACATTTTAAAACCTTCTAAGCATATTCAAAATTATCAGAAATTTCATCAAATGTGAATGAAGTAAATTAGAAATGCACTCATGATTTTGTTTGATTGTTTTTGGTGGCAAATCGCTTACCGATTTCTTTTTCTTCGAAGAGTTTTTCTAACAAATTACTGGAACAGCTATATTTAATAAATGGACACACACTGCATGAATTCTTCAAAATGATCGGAGCATATCACCGACTTCGAAGGCTTGAAAATATCTATACCAAAGCTATCAACCCAAGTCAGGATTGTTGCAAGGAAAATAAAAGAACATTTTATCGTGACAAACACTCTTGTGTTGCGCATTAAAGCATGCATCCATCAGCACACCAGTATTTCCTCTGTTAACGCATAATAAGAGGAAAGAAAATGACTCAAAAATTATAACTTCAAATGTAAACAAAAAATCCGCTTCATACTTGGCGGAGAACGTTAATGGCAGACTGATCGATGAGAGCGGCGCGGATGAAACTTAAATGCCATGCGCAAGAGGTACATGACATGTGACTTTTACGTCACATGAATTGACCCCATTCTTTAAATTCATATTTTTTTTCTGATCCATTTCTCTATCCATACTAGTTTTGATATATTTAATTCATTCTATATTCCCAAGCCTTATATTTCTACTGAATATTGTACTTTGTTTGGATCATGATGTCCCAGGAATTTATATTCTTTTAAAGTTAACACAAGCTTCTCTTTAAGGATCAATGGGGTCAATTCACGGTCACGTACCAAACAAATAGTTTCTGTCCAATTTTCAACCGTTCTGCGCATGTCGGGATGTCTGTCGATAACGTTGATGAAACCAATGTTTAGTAAATGTTACGCTAGCCGAGCAATTATTAAAAACTTCTGATTTTTTTTAAAGATATTATTTTGAATTATTTTCTCCAAATTTTCGTAGTTATATAATTTTATTTCTTATATTAAAATTTTAATTAGTATTTTCAATGGAATTATTGTTTTTGCATAATTAATTAACGTCGCTTTTTAATTCGTTTGGTGCTGCTTTATTCTTTCTTTTCCCATATCTTTCACCCCCCTTTTTTTTATCCAAAGCATACATTTTGACAAATGACTATGGCAGTGTTTTTGAAAAATTATATATGTTCTTTTTTTTACATATTATTTAAACATTATTGAATGTTGAATCTTATAAATATAGTTCTTTTTAAAAATAAATTATTACCCTTAGATAAGTTAATATTTTAAAGCTTACTAATAAAATTATTACATTTTTTTCTTATGTAATAATTTTTATTAATATTGAGACTTTGATGTTTTCAGTTTGCTCAGAGGAAAGAACATGAAATTCAAATTAGTATATATTGAATAAATTATGTCTACAATTTCAAATTATGAAATATAAGATACCTTTTTTTAAATCTATGCAACTTATGAATAAGTTATTTCATTTTAATTTATAGAGATCATTAAAGGAAAACAAACAAAATTACAGTTTCATATTTTTTATTTACACATTGCAATATATATATATATAGATAAAATATATAGAATAATTATTTGAAAAAATGTGATCAAATGGATGTTTCAATGTACTCACTAATTGAAAAAACTATTTATCAACATTTATTTTTCTAGACACATAGAAAAAATATAAACATAGTATGATAAGAATGTCAATGTAAATGATGAAATCAATTTTATTCAACAGAAACATTCTAAATACTAAACAACAGTTTTTATTATCATGAATAAAAACATTATGTTGAACAATATACTTTTAAAGCAGAACATTTATGAAATTTTTTTAAATTGTTAAAGTTACATCGATAAAAATTACATTGAATGAATATCATAAAATAAAACATACAATACAATAAATTTAATAAACAAGAATAAGGTCATGATTATATATATATATATATTATATATATATATATATATATATATATATATATATATATATATATATATATAGAGAGAGAGAGAGAGAAGTTAGAATAAAGATGAGTTAGAAGAAACACTTTTATGCTTTTACAGAATTTTATAATTCAAAATTGATATGTTAAAAAAATAGAAAAAAAAAGTGAGACATGCATGTAGCAATAAAGTTGGGAATAAAAATTATATAATAAATGCTGATATGGAAATTGATTTTCAATGAAAAGACCTGTATTTATTAAAACAGAAATCACTGAGGTGCACAATGGTATAACATGATATTATGATGCAAGTCAATTGCAGTTTAAATACAATAAACTATTGACATTTCATTTTTCACAATAGAAAAGTTGTTTGATATAAATTCACTTTGAATCCATCACAAATCTGCAAATTTAATTAAAAAACTAGTAATAATACTTTCTGGAGCCATCCATTTTGCTCTTTTGTTATTAGACATGATTACCCAGCAATAACTGAATAACATGAATTACTAAAAGATAAAGAAAACTTTAAGGTTCATAATAAAAAAGTAAAACCTCATAATGCATTTTATTATAATGCCAAAAACTAAGAATCAAACGCGAAAAGTATTTGACGTTAATTAATGGTTTTTATACTTAATTAATTTATATGCTTAATTAAATGACATGTGTTTTCAAAACTTAAATATATATATATTTCTTATATATAGCATTCAATTTATCAAATTAAGAGCACATTTAATAAAATAAATCAATTATATATATATTATAACAGTCAATAAGAAAATTAAATTTTCAGTAGTTAGTAAAGATTTCACTTATTAAATAAATCTTTAAGAAATTTATTCACTTCCACCTAAGTTTAGCATTATAGCAGTTGTTATTTTTGCAGCAGGAGTTTGTTTGCTAGCATTAATTAAATTTAGATAAGATTTTTTAGAAAATGCAATGTAATATTCATATAAACATTTTAAAATCTTCTAAGCATATTCAAAATTATCAGAAATTTCATCAAATGTGAATAAAGTGAATTAGAAATGCTCTCACGATTTTGTTCGTTTGTTTTTGTTGGCAAATCGTTTACCGATTTCTTTTTTTCGAAGAATTTTTCTAAAAAATTACTGAAACATTTGCGATAACTGGAATTCCATTTACGATTTAATAAATGAACACACACTGAATGAATTCTTCAAAATGATCGAAGCATATCACCGACTTCGAAGGCTTGAAAAAATCTATACCAAAGGTACCAACCCTAGGCAGGATTGTTGAAAGGAAAATAAGAAAACATTTTATCATGACAGTAACTCTTGTGTTTCGCATTAAAGCATCCATCAGCACACCAGTATTTCCTCTTTTAACACATAATAAGAGGAAAGAAAATGACTCAAAAATTATAACTTCAAATGTAAACAAAAAAAATCCGCTTCATACTCGGCGGAGAACGTTAATTTCAGACTAATCGACGAAAGCGGTGGGGATTAAACTTAAATGCCATGCGCGGATAGCTCATGACATGTGACTTTTACGTCACATGAATTGACCCCATTGCAGTTTCTTCGAATCGTTTCTTTTTCGCCACTTCCCGAATCCGCTTGATTTCATTGAAAATGCTTTTTGTGACTTCTACTTTAGAGTGACAAGAAAATTTGGTGGTAAAATATTTTAATTCTTTTTATTGCATGCCTTAATGAACTGCTTATTACTCCTGATTTAATTTCTTAACTATTTTCATTGCCTTATTAATTGGCACATTTTACTTTAAGAATGCCTTGTATTGATTTAATAAATTTCTTTGAACTCTTAAAATCTTTTATGTATTCTACATAAATTTTGCATCCAATATGATATCTATGAATAATTTAATTTTAGCTTTTAAATGTAAAAATATGGGAACTTGATGCATGAATTTTGTAGTAAAAGATGTAAAATGAAAGTGGGTGATAGAAATTGAACTGAAATAATAAATGTAACGCGAAACCCTGTGTGAAAAGCTGATGTTTTCCCCCTTTGTGATGTATTAGTAGTCATCTAGAGTAGAATAAATGTGTTTGAGAAATAACAGCGATATTCATTTTTCCAGTTTATCTCCATAGCTATAAAATGCATCGAGTAGATGTGTTAGAGCTCTGATTGATTTAGTTTAAAGATAAGTATTTCTTTTTACTTTGTTATATTTTACTTGAAATTGATCTTCTACATATTCTTACAGCACTTAGCAGCTGTGTGTCTTAGTGGCCATATCTCCACTCTCAAATTCCCAAAAGTAACTTGGGTACAACCTACTTGTTTGCCTTAAAGACACGCATAAAGCTTTTCAATGACTAATTTATAACTAATAATAGATAGTCATTATAATTATTTTTTATCGAGTAGACGAGCATGTTCTTTTCTGCTTAAGATGGACAGAATGACAAATTGCTACTCAGAGTGTTTATATTATTTTCCAGGATAATCTACTAAGCATCTCTTGATTGAATCAATAAAGTGTCTCCTTTCATCTCTTTGATACTTTGTTCCATCATACACATATATATTTTATGAGATTCGATATGACAGTGAATTACCCCGCAGAAAGTCGAATAAAAAAAATCCCTCGTTTGATCATGCATTCTAATTAAACTTCTTACAGTGCTAGAAAATTTACATCGGATTAGGATTTAATGTTTTGTATTTGGCCAATTATACCCTACTATAAAAAAGTAAAATTACGTATCGCTTTATTATATTCGAAATAAAATATATTTATATAAATGGCACGGTTTTGTTTAGTTTGTGCCGAAATTATAAATATTGCACAATCTCGTACTGACAGTGTAATAATCTACTAAATAATCAGCTTTCAATTAAAAGAAACTGCTTAAAAAGTGTATTTGTGTTTATGTGGAATTCAAAATTGCCGCTCTTTTTTATAAAATTTTAAATTGAATGTAAACTGTATAAAATTTTGTGCTTATTATTATTATTATTATTTACAGTCAAAGATGGGTGTTGCGAATAATTTCATATCTTCAGACTCCTACTCGTGTAGTGTGATCTTTGTTTCTGCACTGTGTGTTTTGATGCATTGCATTGCTTTCATACTTGCAAGAAATTGTTTCACTTTAAGAAACTCAGTGATATCTAAAATAGCGTTTATTCTTTGCTATACTGCTGCTTATCGTTTAAATTGAAAGTAACATATTCTAGCCCAAGATAATGCATATTGGTAATTATTAATTTACAACGCAAAATCAAATCTTGTATTTGTTTCTAAAAGAATGCTAACGTATTAAAAGTGAAATGAATGGTGTACGATTTTTAGATTCATTGGCTGGATAGGCAACTACCTACGGGCCTCACAACCTTTGCGGACTCCTATGCTTTAAGTTTTTTTGTTGTTTTTGTATCTTCAGGTTTATTTAATTTTGTATGTATGTGCGTGTGTGTCTTTTGCACTAAAACTGTCATGTTCTTGAATTTATTCAAATAAAAGTCAATATTGTATAAATTTAATATCTTTATTCTTTGTATTTCTTCATGCTTCATATGGTTTGATATTTGCTGCAGTTGGCTGAAGCTTTGATATTTGTTGCAGTTGCAAATGTATCGGCGTAATGCCAACACTTACGTTTAGTGTTAAATGTTTCGTATTTTTTTTCTATTTTGAAATTTAGTTTTTTTACACGAGATACTAAAGCTTTCCTTCGTGAAAGTGAATCGGATTCAAATGTTCTATTTCAATTTGTTCCAATATAATTTTATTACAAGGTGGCGAAGATTAAATTAATTAGTAAAAAAATTCTGGTTGGGGGAGGAAGAAAGGAGGGCTCCAAAATTAGAATTATTTAAGATATATTTACTCCGGCCTTGTGTATCAGATACCCATTTTGTTACGTAGTCATATTTCAATATTCTGAAATTCTTCTTTTAGGAAAATGATTGTTTTATCATATTATTGAGAATAAGGATTTGCCTTTATTTTTCCAAGTACACTTATGAGCATGTGAAATCCAATACAAAGTTTCTGGATCTTTGGAAAATTCACTTTGTTACTTGACTGATTTGTGCGATTAATACTGTATTTTGAAAAAACACGAAGCTTTTCGGAGGCCAATGTTCTGATTTTAAACCCTGATGAACAAACAAGCTCTACCGAACTCATTTGTATGAAGATTTATAGAAATGGGACAGAACTTCGAGGTTTTCCAAGTTCAAAATCCAGATTCTTTCCTTCATGGTGTAGTTTTAACTGCTTAATTGTTTTGCCTGTATGCCATATGAGCATTGATTTAACGAATTTTCATAGTTGTAAGCAAAAATAAACCATTAATAACTATTATAATTCAATATTAAAATTACTTCGAATACATAGATAAGTCAAGTATTTAATGAATTTCCATTTGAATCAAGGTAAGAAAATATTCCCAAAATAGGTGTCATCTTATTAGATAGTAAAGAAAATAAAACAGTTAAGTGGTTAAACTTCTCTTGAAAAGCAATCTTTTTCTAGATTAGAGATTCATTTCTTTTGATTTTTGGCAATCTACTTATCTGCCATAAAAAAAGTGAAAATAAATAAGTTTTAAATTTTTTTTACAAATTTATTTTGAAACACACACACATACACACATTAATACTGAGATTAACAAATTAAATATACATTTCCTTTTATTGAGGGTAGAAATAGATATACCATCCGTACCGTTTAATTATCTACATCATTTTCTGATGGAATCTACCGTGAGTCTTTTGTCCTTTATGTCGAATAGCCTTTTTGAATAACTGATTCAGTGTCTCCATTTGCTGCGGTTGAACACTGAATGGACGAGAAATACGACGAGGGCCGACATCAGCTACAAAATAAAATATAAATAAGAGTCTGGTTTTGAAAACATTTGCTGAATTCAAAATTACTTGATAAAATGACTGGAAATAAATGTTAAGAACTTTGAAAAGAAGCCTCTTAGATTTTAGGAAAAGAAAAAAAAACTCATATCTTACAATAATATTGAAAAGAAACTTTTACTGCATATTTTAAATAGAGTATGTAACTGACTGAACTAAAAATTTAATTACTCCTTACCACTCGGTCTTCTTTTCGCAAAAGCTGCAGGTTCATTGGATGTCGTCACTAATTCGCCATTTTCATACAATCCGAAGTAACCCATGAAAGGACTGCATATTTGAGCAGCTAGAGATTCTAAACGCAGTCTGTTTTTGCAGGGTGGATATGTGTCATTCACACTCTGAAAAGAAAATTGAATAGCATATCATTAAATAAAATTAAAGAAAACTAATTTAATACATTTAATAGAGCAAGATTAAAAAAACGAATAATAATTAAGTAAAGTATTTAACTCTGCCATAAAAGAAAATTGAAAAAGGCGGGAGAGGGGGAAAACGAAAAATTTATTCTAGAATTTTGAAATTTAAATGTTTTACAAATTACAAAGATTAGTAGAAGCTTCTACGAATGTTGCCGAAGCATTGAAGGGAAAAATTTTGCCTAAGCAGTACAACTAGAAAAATAGCGTGAGATAAATTGAAATCTTGCGAAAGGCTATAAGATCAAAAACACTTAGAATGGTATAGAAAGAAATATCTTGATTCATGGACCTCAGTTTTCCATATTGTTACTTTAGGAGATCTACGAAAATATCTTGCTTAATGGAAAAATCTCATGGTGGTCATTTACGATAGCTCCACGTCAATTTTACACGAACCCTCTCGATTACTCCTTGCTAGAGAATATCGAAAATCTTCCCTCCATGCACCCGAAGACTATCAACTCATCCAATTTCAGAGAACATCCTTTTCAAGTGGCGCGATGGAAAAGGGCTTTTGAGTATAGAAGGTTGGGTTGGATATCTTTCTAGTCCATAAGACGCTAATTCTTGAAGCTTTTTCGCATTGATGATCGATAGCTCTGACATGGAGTGGAATGATTATGAATGCTCAGCTTTCCTTATTAGCACATAATGCCCAATGCCAATTATTATGACATCTTCACGATATTATCCGACAGTAAGAATATCGAAAAACGTTGTGGCGATAATGTATGATATCTTGTGCTAATAGTGCTATTAATTCTGGAAGAATAATTGAAATATAATATATATCATATAAACTTTATATACTACTTTAAAATACTTATATACAAAAATGTATAATACAGATTTGGAAATGAATCGACTTTATTTGCTATAATTATTTTAAAATTCAGGGTATGTCATAAATTTCGTGCAAATTTAAAAATTCAGAATAAAAAAGTAATCATCGGAAAATATCTCTGTTTGCTCGAATATGATCAAACTGATATTGGATTTTCCCCCTATGTATAAAAGTAATTCCAAAAGTAGTCGAAAAAGGGCGTTCAGGCGTCATACTGAGACATTTTATGCAAATCGGGCAAAGGCAGTTTTAAAAAGTTGTTGAAAAAGATCTAACAAAGAAATAACTGTTTGATCCAGCGTTAAAACAAACTAGACAAAAATCCGTTGAAACAACATCTATTGTACGTAATTTCTTGTCTTACTTGTAGAATTAGAATTGCATGCCGAATTCCAGGGCTAATGGAATCTCGTTCTGTGTGTACAGCATCTGAAAAAAGGGAAAGGTTTTCGTTATTGTTTCATACAAAATTCCTTTTTATTGATATGTTGTGCAGATTTGTTTAATTGTAATTCCTAATTATATGACGCATCCTATTTGATACATTTATTATTTTAATTCCTATAATAATGTAAGGGTTTTGAGATATTGATGCTTTTTGAAGTGATTGAGTTTTACATTACTTAATTGAAGATTTAAAATTAAAAGTTCAGTAATTCGATGCGCGAATCAATCTCGTCATTGTATTTGAAGGGATTAGCGTCTCGTTTTAAGACAACATAACGGCTATTTTTCAATGGACTTCATATTTTTGAATTGGATGACGAGGGCGACATTTCACTTTCCAAACTTCCTTCACACACCAGCTGGAAGTCATTTGATTCTCGACGTCAAGTTTAACTAACTAACGGGTCTAAATTCACGACAAAACTTAATCTATCTCATGTCTATTTTTTAATCTGAGGCTCTTCGATGCCCAAGCCAAAACCTTGGCATCGATACTTGGCATCGGTTTTTTTGTGCAATCATAAATCCCAACATTTATAATACACCTTTTTAAAATTTTTCTTGTTTTGTGTTTGTAAAGATGGAATTTTTGTTTATTTATCTCTTATAAATTCTTTACCTGATATGCTAGGATTTTGAGATTTTATACAATATTTTCTCAGTCATAATATTTTATTTTAATATTTTCAGAAATTAGTAACCAGTTAATCATTTATTTAATTAAGTTTTGATTCTATATAACAGTGGTAAGAAATTTGAGAGAATGATTTCATGAATCTAAAATATTTATTATAATGAATTATAAATTAAAGAATAAAAGAATTGAAAATTATTAAAATTTTGTGTAGCATATTGATTAAAATGCTCTGTTTACAAACCGTTTTTATTAAATTTATATTTTTAAAAACACGAATTAAACGCAAAGAGAAAGATTTTCCTTCCTATCCAAAAACAATATAAGTTATGAGCATATATTTCACTAATTTATCACGAATGAATCCTTGATCTTGTTTGATCATTGAAATACTATTTCACTACTTTTAAATAGAATGTCATATTTTTTTCGCTTGTGATCCTTTTTTGGTCAAGATAAGATTTCTGTTTCCCCCTCCCCTCTCTTTATTTTGGTCGAAATATGTTTTCGTGATCTCAAGTCTATATTAAACAAGACACGCAAATAAGATACTATTTAATGTTAGAGGGAAAACAAATCATTATTACGGTGGTTTTGATAAATTTTAGAATGACTCTAGACTGGAATGTCATTTCTTTATTTTCTCTATTTTATAATATTAAAAACGAATTCATGCTGTTAAACTTTTTCCACCATCCAAATGAAACCCTGCAAATCATGTAAAGCTGAGTTGAGTCTGTAGGTACTTTATGTCGGCTTCTAGATCGAAGGATTGTGTGTGTGTGGGGGGGGGGTCGAACATCTGTCGCATGAAGATCTAAAACTCGTTAAATTTGCCATGAAAGATGAAACTTCTTCACTTTGGTACGGCTTAGAAGCTTGGACAGTGTGCTGTTGGTTCATGTGTCGTTTTCGATAAATTAGCATTTATTTTGTTTATATAAAAAAACTCAAATCAAATAATAAAAATTGAGAACTTTTTATATAATACTCCTTTGAAAAATTAAAGTTATTTTTTCTGAATAAGTTTAAAAAAAACCTTAAGTAAGAATGTTGGAATCAATTCTCAGTTTGAAATGTAACATTTTTGACATAACGTGAACAGTTTCGATATCGACATTATTTCATTAAAATTTATAAAGCTCATTTGACAGAAGCAATGATGACATTGGTATATACTACAAGAAAGTAAGAATATAACTTTGCACGTTTGATATTTTCCCCCGTTCTTGTTAAAAGATTTTTAAAAAAATGTTGACAGTTCTTGCATTTAGGAAATCTTATTCTGTCAGATCATTTTTTTATTATTATTCAAGTATAATTTTTGTAAATTATGTCTCCTAATTTGTACTTACAAATGCTTTTATTTTGAGAGATTGAAATCCATTATAATTTAGCATTTATGAGTGTAAATTAACGAAAATTCTAAATGAATATTAATGAAAAAAAAGATATGATAGATATAGGGATTTTTTTACTATTGAATATTTATTGCTGTTGTGTAAAGTGGTATACCTAAAACACGATCTTTAAAATACGTTAGATAAAGTGTTTACTTGCAACTTCTCTAAGACATTCTGTTTATATGATTTTGGCTTCGGAGCTTGGTAAGCATGTATGCCGAAATTATACAAAAAATCTTATCAGCATCCTGTATCTACACATAGTATAAAGTCCCCTGAAAGCGTCTGTATGTTTGAACCACAAAAACTCGAGAAATAGTTAACGGATATTGGAGATATTTATACCATTTTGTAGAGCATTTATTGAAGAAGGGAATAGTACATTAAAGTCATATCAAAATAAAAACGGAGTTTTATAATTACGATTTTAATTATTCCGTGCATGCGCGAAAACCTCAAACTGCGCATGTGCAAATAGCAAGAGCTGTGGTATGCATATGCGATACATTTCTTTGTTTACGTCTGATTTTAAACAGCGATATCAAATCTCATTATGCCCAAAAGAAGGAAATCCAACCTTGGCCGGAACACATTAAATGCCAAAAAGCTTCGTTCGTTGCGCAATAAGGAAAATGAAGAGGAAAGAAACGTTCGGTTAGCGAATAGCAGAGAAATAATGTCCACCCTTAGGAAAAGAGAGTATTTTGATGAGCAAAATAACCGTCTTTCTGTAAATCGCACTGCAACTGAATTGCGGAGACAGAATGAATCTCCTGAGGAGAGAAATGATCGCCTGTCTGCTGACAGAGAAAGACGTTTAAATTTGAGACAGAGAAGAAGTGAAAAAACAAACATTCCTAATACTTGGTTTGAAAAGGAGTACTCCGCTCTGAAATACAATCCATGTGTGGATTACAGAAATGATGCTTCGGTTTCAATAGGAACAATGTCTATAATCTGTCCATATTGTTCAGCCTTAAAATGGAAAGATGAACTAAAAGGAATGTGTTGTTTACAAGAAAAAATTTAATTAGAAGAAGTCCTCCTCCTCTTGGACCATTACATTCACTTCTTACTAATAAACATTCTACTTCCAAAGAATTTATGTAGAACATACGCCAGTATAATAATGCCTTTCCAATAACTTCCTTTATGAGTGCATGAGTGCACAGGTGCATCAACACTACTTTATGCCAACATTTAAAGCACACGGCGAAGTCTACCATTTGGCTGGTTGTCTCTTTTGTCTTGGCATCAGGTGGAAAAATAACCAATATAGTTTACAAAGAAATATTATGAAGAAAGCTGAATTTTATTTTCACATATGATTGCACAGAGTTTATAAACAAGTGTGGAACAGTGGGTACAATGACTTATTAGTATATTTTTAAATTTTAAAACGCGTTTTATATTGTATATTTTTAGTGAATTGTTTTGTCTATGAACATATCATATTTTTACCATTTTAACAGTCTAAATATGGAACAACTTTGATATGCAGTCATTTTTTGCCCAAAAAATATTTTATCGCCAAATTTTAGCGAAATGGCTGAATGTGGTGCGAACGGCAGCAATAGCGTTTCCAATCGTGTGGTTCCGAGGAACGCTGCAGCAAATTAAAGGGAAAAAAATCAACAAATGCTGTAAAATGGAATGCACGCAAAAAAATTTAATCTAAAATAAAGAAAGTAAGCAGAAGGAGATGTGCAGTAGGAAAAAATTAAGGGAAATGAACAGGAAAGATCAAAATACAGTAACATAAAAAAAAAAAGTGGTAATGTAACCGCCAAAGCGCCATCGAAAAATGGCCAACCTCGCAAGGCGCTAAATGACTGTATATCAAAGCTTAGCCCTAAATATTTCTGAACGTGTGCTATAAAAAATTGCTTTGTCATTAATTTTGAGGATATCTAAATACCTTTTTATGTCTGTTTGATGTTGCGTAAAATGCCCATGTCATATCGGGTGGAGGCTAGACTTAAATTTAAAGTTAATTTTTCTTCTTGGACGCTAAGCCACAGACAACGCCGTGCGGATATTGCTAGTATTTTATAGTCAGAGCTTCCGTTAATTACTGAGAATGAAATTTCGTGTGGGGCATTTTTTTCATATCGTATCAATATGCAACAGAAAAATGAGGAAATTATAATTAAAATTGATTGTACATAATTAAAATTTAAAGCAATAAAAATTCAAAGTAGGAATATACCTTCTATGTCTTCAGAGAAGAATACAATATCCCTAAACAAGGCAAGCGTCACAGTTCTCACAGATACTCTCCCTTTAGGCTAAGTATTAGAATTAAGAAAAGTAATGAATAAATAAATGCAAAAAAGCAAAAATAAAACAGTAGCTTTTATAATACAGTATATTAAAAACGCAGCACTAGGGCATAATATATTTTTATGCTTTCTCATATAGATTTGACTTTGAAAAGTTACATAAACCCAATATTTTGTCTCCCTGTTGCGTTAGCTGTCTCATCGTAACAGTATTCTACTACTAAATATAAAGAAAATAAGTATATTAATACTCTAGGAGAGAAAATAAATTCCCTTTTTAATGCTTTTCCAATATTGCCGATGCATTTAACATTTTAAATAAAGTTCATACTAAACGTTTCTTACTTTTCCCGATTAAAATTTTTTTTAAAAATGAGATTAGCTTGATATGCTTCAGAAAATCGTTACGGTATCATGTATCCCGAAAAATTTGTGCGCTGTCGCATTTCTTTGGCAGCCTTCTCTCTAAATTTCCACACCACGCCAGCAGCAGGACAGCTGCTTTCACACACTTGAATTATAATTGGTATCGTGTCTGGAAGTTGAGACTGCCATTCAAGCCATCAAGACTCCTTTAACCCTTTGACTGTTAACGGGGATTATATGAGTTACTAACATTTTAAAATGATCACAGGGATTGAAGCTCATTATAACTTTTCTCAACTGTAGAACTAGGACAGTTAGATATATTTTCCGAATAATAATATACTATATGTTCATAATGCTACTTTTTAATATACTTTTGCATCACATTTTGAAATTAAACTGTTCTTCATGTGAAACCTAATGTCTCTGTTAAATCTGTATCTAGTTGAAATAGATAAGACCATAATATAATTCAGTGTACACGAAATCTTACTGCTTTGATAAAATTGTATTTCTTTAACATACGTCATTGAACGTTACTGGAAAAAGCTAAATATCATTTTGTTTAATTAGTTAGTCTAAGTAATTACTTTAGTTTAATTAAACCCAAAATTTAACCCGTCTGATATTTTGAAAAACTGATTTTTTTTATGTAGACTTTTTTTTATGATTAAATTCAAGCAAATATAAATTATTTTATAAAAAGCACCAGGTTAACAGCAGATACGTGAAAATACACATAAAATACGAATTAATATGCATAACATATAAGCATAAAAGGCCTTTATAACCATATCAATAACATATAAAAGTATTCCATTATAAAGCATGCAAATAAAATGTTATCCGCTTTAAAGACAAAAATATCATTCCAATGAACAGGCACGCTATAAGTTTGTAATTTTATAACTAAGTTAACGAAACTGTATTGTTATAACGTCTTTTCTACTTCACAATATTGCAAAAATAGAAGACTTTGTCGCAAAGTTATTCCATGTTTAACTACCATTTTTTTATTTGCTTCATTATTTTTAAAAATAAAGAGCGGAGAACTTTCGATTTCTTATCACATGCCTAAACATCGTAAAAACTGCAACCCTTTTTTGCTAAAATTTGTTTCAATATAAAAATATATTACAGAAATTCATAAAGGATTTATGAAAAGAGATTAATTAAATCTTTTTTTTTCCGTAAAGATTTGCCAAACGAGGCTTGATTTAACTTACTTTTACCAAATGTAACACAGCTTCTAGCAATGGTACGGTCTCCATGTAGAAAGTGGACCACAATTCTTCTAAGCATTGTAAAAGCCTAGAACCTATTAAAAAGATTATTTTATTACAAATCCAGTTAATTCAGTGACTTTAAAAGAAAGAGAATTAGTAATGAAGTCAATTTTCTCTCGCGTCACACATGTTAAGAGGGCTATATCTGTTGGGACAGGGTGTCTTTCTAGCAGTTTATTATTTTATTTATTATAATTATTTTTATAATTTTATGAATTAATATTAAAGTTAGAGCATCTTTATGATGAGCTCATTTGACAGAAGCAATGATGACTTATGAGTTTCAGTGCCACTTTGATTTTTGAATCCATTGTGTTCTTTGCAAGAAGGCGAAAGACGTGACGTCATAGTGCAACGTAAGATTCGTAAAATTTCATATTAGATGACATGCACATTTATATTCGTCACGTGATCACGAGAATCGACTCCATATAAACTATAGCGTAACTTTTACGTACGCACTTTGAATTCAGTACTTTGCTTCGGAGAATGATATTTATTGAGCAATTCCACAAAAAAAAGCTATCAAACACTTACGAATTATTTACGAATATTAAATTTATTGTTCATTATGAATTTCCTTTAATGAAAATTCTTGAACTGTAATTCTTGATTCTCTTTTATTTCCGTCATTAATTTTTAGCTCTGTATATGCATAAGGAAATAAGGAGAATCCGAATCATTTGCATTTCTATTCCATTACCAGAAGCAGTTGATATATAGACACATATAATAGCCGTAGCACCATCAGCTTTTTTTAGAGTATGTTTAATCACTAATTTATATAATTTTATATGTAACTTTGAAAAATATCAACAATCTAATGCAATTTCTTTCGAGAAATATCAAACATGAGGGAAAATACAGAAAAAAAAAAAAAAATTCCGTATGTCTATTTTTAGAGGAGAAATTGTCTCAGCCTGGATACTTTTTTCCCCCCACCTTTCCTACGATTTGAAGAGAAAGTAATACAGAAATGTGCAGTTCCTAAGATTCTTGGATTAGTTTTAAACGTGTTTTTTAGTGCGGAAATTTTTTTCTCCAGCCTAGTATTTAAAAATAAATAAGAGAATAAAAAACAGTTAATCTCTGTTAATCAGCAGTGGAGCTGATTATCTGTTAATCAGCAGTGGAGCTGATTAACAGATTAGGCAGTGCACATTGTGAAGCCACTCTTTTAATACGATTATCAATTTAGTTTCGCATTTCAGCACATTTGTAACATACTAATGATTTATTTTAGATAATTATTTTTTATTTTATTAACTTTGTGAACATGTATTGATTTTTATTTACTTATTATAACAACAAAATCCCAAGCATCCATATTTGTATACAATATTACTAAAGTAGATGTTCTGTTTTATAAATATTCTAATAATTGAATGAACGTAATGAGACACATAGGAATATAACTAAATATACCTGATAAAATATAAATAGTATACTAATAGTTTATCAATCATAAGTTTGTAGTTTTTACAAATTTATTTGTATGGGAGCTAGGAAAATAAAATATTTTATTTAACCTGCTAGTGCCTCCTTATCAGCTTCGCAGCCCTAGGCAGCTGCCTAGCTGAAAAGTTACTAATAAGTAATTGCCTAGTTACTTATAATAAAGAAGAATGTGCGTGTATGTCCGTGTGCTGCGCTCTATAACAACCTATTTGAACTTCTAAAACTATCAAATTTCGTACAGATACACACTGGAGGGCGAAAATGCGTTTCTAGGGGCGATTTCTTTTAAATTTTAATTATTTATATATTAAGCAAAATGTTGACGTTTGATGTTGATAATTTCAGTAATATTACCACACAAAAAAGGACTTTTGCATCATCATAAAACTAAAAAAAATGCGTTTAATGGAATGAAATTAGTTTTTTTTCAACTTTTTTCTTAGTTTTGATAGTTTAATAAATACTTTTATGCATAACTTGTAGCAGTATTCTCCATTGTTGCAATGTAAATAATGTTAGAGTCTCAATTTGAAATGTTTAGTTACCTTGCTGATGTCTAAGTCTCTGAGATATGATGGCCAACTCTTTCGCAAGCCAATCCTATACAAAAGAAACAATGTATATATATCAAAGGAAAAAGGTGAAAAAGTAGAAATTAAATTTATTTATACGTACTTTATAACAGTCGCAAAGAAATGTACCTGTTCTTGATCTCAATATGTTTCTGTAAAAAAAAAAGGGAATAAAAACTCATATTGAAGGAACAGTTTTTGTGGACTTAATGATTTAGGCAACTATTTGTTTCTAAATATTTGTGATCAGACCCTTGAGAAATGTTAAATGACGCATGCTTTTTCACAAATTGAAATTTTTAAACATGAGTTTTCAAATAATTATACTGAATTCTATAAAGTTGAGAAATATACTTTTATAATCAGCATATTAATAAATTAAGTACGTAATATAATTGCAATAAATTAACCATCATAAACAGCAAAAAAATGAATTATCCATCATTATTTGCGTAGAATTAGACTTATAACATTATTTATCATCATTTACAGTATAACTAAAAGTATTCTTTATGCTGTGTTTATCTTGTGAATTATTAATATGAGGCTTAGCCACTTTTTTCTGCAAAAAAAAGGTTTTTCTCTATGAGGAGGTTTACCACTAGTTTTCAGAATGTTTCTGCAGGAATTGTACATCATTCTGGAAAAAGAAAATAGATAAACTTTGTTACTTATGTGAATTTTTGTGGTTTCTCTCTAATTCATATATCAGCGAATTCATTTCAAGTATCAGCGAAGTATTTCAAGTATCAAGTATCAGAGAATCAACTCTGAATAGCTCATGACTGAACAACAAAAGGTTTCCTAATGCAGATGTTAAGGTGTTCGATTGATTTCCATAGAGTACGGTTTTCAATTCTATAGCATACCATTGGAATGAACTGAAAAGTCAAATTCGAGATAAACCACAACGATCCACAACAGTGAGAAGACTAGTCGGCTTTCTTTTATGTGAATGATGTGCGATTCCTGCAAGAAAATTCCATGAAGTACTGGATGACCTCTGTTATAGAGTCGAAGTTCGCTTTTGAAACAAATAATGATCCCACCTGATATTAGTAATTGACACATCTTCAGGAACAAATAAAGCATAAAGATGTACTGAGGATTTTAATTATATTGTAAATCAAATAATGTTAGAAATCTAACTTCTAAGCAAATAATACCAAAATAAAGTTTGTTATTTTTATACATAATGTATTGCAATTATGTTACGTACTTAATTTATAAGTATGAAAGAAAGTTAATATATTTCCAGCCTTTTATATAATTCAGTATTATTATTCGAATATAGAAGATTAACGAATATTAGTTCTTGGAAGACCCCCCTCGACTTTTCACTTCTCTTAAAGAGCAATTGAAATTCAGCTCACGGTGATACCAATATCTTTTTTAATTATATTGGTATTCAACTGGAGTACTTATATAACTTGTCCTACATATCTGACTTTGAAATTGTGAAAGGAAAAATGTGCTATATTTTGTGCAATTAAAATTTGTTTGCTAAAAATACTCACATTTTCACGAATATTTATAAAATTAACTTTAATAATGTAATAATAACTATATTTTCTGTAAGTTGCGTAATCTGGTTGAAAACTCTACATTTTATAAGCAAAATGCCCGAGAAAAAATTCGGGATTTTTTTTAATTATATTTTTCCGAATAAGAGTGCCATTTTTACGAAAATGCATATTATTATTGGCCACAGCAAAGAAAATAATTTATGAAAATTTCAAATCATTTGCTTCTTGTGAAACGAGGGGAGCCAAAATCGTTTTCTTCATCAGTTTCTAGTCGGTCCCCTAAATGTCCTCGTGACTAAGCGTCAGTTCAAGTACAATTTTTAAAGAGTCGGTTTTAAAGAAAGTTTGTTTAATCTATCGAGAGAAATCCGGAAAATTGCGTGCATCTGAAAGTATCCAGATACTTTAAATCACATAATGTATTTTTGAATATATTTTTAAAGTAGAACCTCTGCTTTCTTTGGAATGGGATAAGTGAAACAGAATCAGAATTTGCATATGTACTATCATAGCAAAGAAAATGAAACATCAAACAGGAGTTTTTATATAGATATTAAAAGGCACTTTTAAAAATATGTACTACTCGAAAATCATTATTTCTCGGAAGAAATTAATAATTGAAATGAATGAAGTAGAAATGAATAATTGTGTGTGATGAAATGATTTCAACTCATGATAATCATAAATAAATTTTTTTAACTA
This sequence comes from Argiope bruennichi, assembly GCF_947563725.1. NCBI lineage: Eukaryota > Metazoa > Arthropoda > Arachnida > Araneae > Araneidae > Argiope > Argiope bruennichi. The sequence goes on along the minus strand of NC_079162.1, from coordinate 32,978,587 downwards.
CTGTGAGAGGTTAATTCCTCAATAATTCCTTTCTTTAAATTTTGTCTTGGTTCTTTTTTTTTTCATTTTAAATACAAGCATTTCTAAATACAGTATCGCCTTACTTTTGGTCCTTACGCCTTACTTGACCCATCTTTAACTCTTTCGCCATCCTCTCCTGTCCACTAAAATTTCTATTTTTTCTCCGCATTAGAACAAACAAAAACAAAAACTCAAACAAGTAAACACTTACAAAGAGTTTTAAATGTTTAAAAGTTTTAAAATATAGAAGAACGCTTGAAGCCCGTTACGAACGACAGAGAGGGTAACGTTTTCCCATCGTTTACAACACTAATTGTTGTTCTTCCCAGAATTCATATGTTCATGATGTACTGTATCCTTTAAGTTTTCATTTAGGAACTTTTATGCTTGCCATCCCTTACACTATGCCAGATAGTTCGAAAGTAGGAAAAAATAAAATAAAAATGGCGTTTAATCAACGGAAAACGGTACGAAGGAGACATTTGTAGAAGAAAGGGTGTGTGAAAATAGTGACAATCTTAATGGACTTAAAAAATAAATCGAAGCAAAGCTAACAGAAATTCATTTTGGTTGAAAGCAGTAATTGTATTTTATATTTGGAATGGATGTTTGTTGATACTGTAAATGCTAATTATCAAATGTTTCAAGCTAATTTATTGCTAACATTTATTACAACTTAGGCAATTCGATACTCGTATAATGAAAACCAAATTAAAAGAATATGTTAAACAATATTTTAACTACCCTTCTTTTAGCCAATAGATAAGTAGAATTACAAAGGTAAAATAGTATGAGTAATTAATTTTCATTGGATAATTGTTTCAAGAAAATACTAGGGATAAGAACGAAATACAGTGTAATATTAATAATATACATTTGTGAGGCACTTATTCATTTTTTATCTATGCGTTTTTACCTATGTAAATAGTTTCCCTCATTTTACACTTTATTGCCATTTGCTCTATTCCCTCACTCTCTTGAAAGTGCAAAAGCGGGGTAATGTTCTCTGTACCAATCGTTCTCTTCCTATCGTTTTCATCGCCAATTTGCATTTAAAATTATAGCTTTTTAATCTATGGTATTGCCATTTATTTTTCATTTTTGTGCAACCTTGTGAATATTTTGAAGAAAGAAAATTTCTGCAAATATACACAAATTGACTGTCATACTGATAGGTGAAAAATTTTGATTTTAAAGAAAAAAGGGGGAAAAAAACCCTACCTTTTTCTAATTTTTAAATAATTACCTCCGTTCTAAGAAATAATTTTTATTTCAGTTAACTTTAAATTTCACCGTAATATTGTAGCATTCATTGTCACAGTCTTATCAGATAAAATATATTTGCAAGTCGTTCCTATAATTATCCAACAGTCTTTTTAAAATTTCCCTTTGTAACTACTTTTTTATTGAAAATTGTTTACATTTACAAATTTATTTCATTCAACAAGACCTTGTTCTTGGCTGGAGTTCGCATTTTAGGTTAATAATTACTACTGGAATATAAATTATAATTGTTACAATATTAGAACTTAATTAATTGAATATTCTAAAAAAATCAAAATTCTTGTAAGATTTTTTTTACCAAACATATTTTACTTTGTTAGTGATTGGAAGTATAAACAAAACGTTAATGTATCCAAACAACAACAACAAAAAAGTGCATCAACAAGTAACAAGACTTACTTGACATTTTGGTGCAAGTTGTATATATTCTGATGTTCTGTGAGGAAGAATTTTTTTCTGCATATTTCTTTGACTGCTTTTTCAATACTAAAAGGAAAAATAGATAATCAAAATTGCAAAAGAAAAGAAAAAATTGTGTTGTTAATATAAAACAACTTAATGCATATATATCAGTTTATATGATTTTAGATGTTTCAAACACACGTGAATAAAAAAATTCTTTCCAAGTTTAAGAATGGCATTTTTTGTCTCCTAGCGAACAATTACAAATGATACTGATGTTCTTTTTCACGTAAACCCATTTTAAATAAATTAATTTTAAATACGCTGTGATAGATTAAACTATCGTCTTCTACATCTAGGAATAATTATGCAAGAAATGTGAGAATGATAAGCGTGAAACAGAATGCTAATAAGTATTTTCATTTGTATTTCGCAATACCCATAACTTAAAATGATTTGGAGATCATTAATATTTTATATTGCTAAAGATGAGATAAAAGAGCAATAAAATGAATTTTAGAGCCTTCAATTAGCTTATCAAGCATAAAGTTTTATCTGTGATAGTTAAATAGGACGAAGTATTTTATTGCAGTCTCGAGTTCAGTAGACAGTCAGGAGTAAAATTAGCTGAAAGTGATTTGACTGTCAGATTAATTCTTCATAGTATTAATTTAACTTGATTAGGAAAATTCATTTCACATGCAGCAAAACCAGGCTATTAATTGCAGTGAATACAATTTTAGAAGAAATATTTTTTTAAAGCATCAAAGGAAGATTTAAAGTTTTCTTTTTGGAGTGTGTTCATAACTTATCGAATTTATCTTAAAAATTATCTTCCCACACTTAACAAATTTTTATCATGCTTCTTTCATTATCAACAACAGGAGATAATATCATCAGCTTATTTTCTTAAAAATGAGTGTCGCTTTTCACAAATAAAATAAGTAATCTGTTTTAAAGAAATAAAATTTCTGTCTTATAGAACTTACCTTTAAATTATCTTTGAGCGTTATTTTGTATTGGTTATCCAATTACCTAAATTTTTGACTCTGTGAATGAAATCGCTTTTAAATTAATAAACAGTTTAAAAGTGACCGTTTTCTACGTAGAGTGGTTCCAAGAAAATGAATAATGAATGAAATTATCCACCAAGAAAGTATTATCAAAAAGAGAGATAAATTGTTACGTTTAATACCGAAAAAGGAGCTAAAAAAATCCTTTTCAACGATTGAATAATTTATTAAGGCTCAAAGTGTAATGCTGCCCTACTTTTGACTTAGGTAAAGATATTTTCCGTTTAAGGCATGCATGGTGTGACTAGGTATTATCTTGAGGAGATGTAGAGGAAGACTGTAAAATGCGAGACAATACAACAGGTTGTAAATCTGTTTAAAAGTAATTGATGGAGGCATATCAACTGAAATGAGGTCCGAGATTATTAGATCATGTGGCAATAAGAGTGGAATTCGAGATCTGTAGAAAGTATCCAACGTGTTCTGTTCACACGGTCTCGTTTCGAAGTGGAAATCATTCTAAGGGTACAACTTATATACAATAACAAAAGATCTTATTTGACTGACACCCATAAATAAATTTTCTATTGACAATATTCTTTGCTTTTAATCAGGTGGCATTTTGTGTTCTATTGAAGGAAATTCTAAAAATGTCTAATAATGATTCGATTCGTTATTCCTGCTTTGAATAGTTAATGACGAAGAATTAAGCCCTCAATAAATATGACGATAGTTTGTTTTCTTATTTTGTCCCTGTTCAAAAGCCTCCGCTGCTTCGGATATTATCTTAAAGGAGCAACTGCTATCATTATCCAGAATACTATGTAGGGTATCCACTAAAGTAATTCTTAGCTTCAGAATGGCGGCAATCATTACTACAAATTTGGTGTCTAGGTATAAGTGACCATGCGCTACACGATGAGATCGGTTACATCACCACCGGTCGGCAAACAACGGAGTTAGCGTTTCTATCTTGAAAAGGGAAAAGACAAGGGAGGAAAGTTACAAAATTGTCGAGCTTCATTGATTTAATAAGAAAAGAGACTGTGAGCGCATCAATGCTGAGAACAAAATATATAAATCACGCATTTTGTCAATCGCGATTTCCAACAGTCTTATACCAGAAAAGAGTTAGAAATAAAACATAGAAGTTATTTACCAACAAATACTTTTATTTTTGGTATTCGAAAATCTCTGACATTGAATTTACATTTATTGTGTGAAACATTATCTTTTCTTCAGTTCATTCGAGTTGTTGCATCATAGATTTGGAAAGTCGCAACCAAACAAATAAACATTTCACTCTTTTGTTCTTACCATTATTGCGTTTAAGATATCTTTTCGTACTAAATTGAAGACGTTTTACAATTTTGTAAGTGAATTTTTCCTTGTATGTTGTATCGTTTTCGCGATAGGAACGCTGTTTACTGCCAGCTGGCCCTATAACTGATCCCGCCATGTAGCGAATGATCACTTTACTATACCTAGACATCAAATTCGTGGCAATAGTTGACGGCATTCTCAAGTTAATGTAGGTTAGAAGGACTTTAGTGGACAACCAGTGTATTTGGGATTGAAATTTCTAGTGGCTCACATGGATTTTGTTAACAAATTTAAAGAACTTCGGCGGCATGTCTTTTAGCAAACTCCGTACAGTGCTTTTGATATTAATAAATTAGTCAGTTAGACATGCATGTAATCATGATAAAAATGCTATTAACTCAATGAAGATTTATATCTTAAAATTTTATTCGTACTTTAAATACAGTAAGACTACTTTTCTTCTAATGAGCTGCAATTATGTTTAATCTTTTTATATATTTACATTAGTAGTGTAATAGTCAACAGGTTTATGGTGCAAGAAGCTGTATTATTGCTGAAGCATAATAAGTTTGACAATAACACTTAAAACGACTAAACCCTTGCATAAATCCAGCATATTTCAAAATTAATTTGATTTGAGACAAAATGCTCATGAGGAGTAAAAACTGCATTTTCTTTCTTTTGCACCTCATAGTGTTAACTATTTTGTATTTCTGTTCTGATATTTTTTGTTAAAAGTGCGGCTGTAAGGATGACAAGAATCATTAAAACCCTTTAATTGTGTTGTTTCCTTTTAATTGTATTGTTCTAGATGACATTTTCTATTTTAGTAATTGTCACTATGAATCCATAGAACACTTGGATAGATGTCATTTTGTAACATCTATAAAGGGTTTAATTTTGGATTATAAGATTGAAAATATTATAATTCGATACACGAACTAACTATGAAGTACTAAGTTTGAAGCCAATAGATTATATTCAAAAGTCTTTACTTTTTAATATATATCTTTACTTTTATTTCTCACTATATTGTCTTACTTATAAAAAAATTATTACTGGCCCAAACTTTCTTAAATATTTATTTCCTTCAGATAACTTATTTTTCGCGCGTCTTCATTTTGTATTATTTTTGGCGCTTTGATTTGCTGACAACATTTATTCATTTGCTTTCATATCATTTAATACGTAAGAAGTTTATGAGAGGTAAAATATTCTAGAATTTTGATTTCAGTGATAATGAAAACATAACAACACTTTACTATTTAACAGCTAGTACAAAGTGATTTTTTTAGACGTGAACGGAAGTTTCAACATTTCGATTTATGATTACATCTGACAGTTTACTGAATATAATTTGTGAACAGTGGAATATAATTATATATTTTTGAATTTTACGCATCGCTATATGATCCAGACTATTAGAATTAAAGTATTTCTGTTTAGAGCGCTGTAGAATAAAAACTATTTATCATAAGGACATCACCCTTCGGTAGCATGCATAACTAGGGAACGAATGACGCAAAATGAATAAATTTAAAAAAATCAAAAATGAACAACAATGGAAGAGATGAAAATTACTTGATATCAACATAATTCAGTCATCATAATACAATTATATAATCGCAGTGATAACATACTAATTACGAATTGCAAGTGACGCAGAAGTTAATAAATCGTTGTAAACACTTAAATTCCAATTTAGTTAATACTATGTAAAAGGTTTTAAATTAAATGGCTATTTTCTTTTTAATTTCCCTCCTTTTACTTTAGCCTATTTTTTATTTTTTGGATCCACTGCTACCGAAATTTGCTATTCTTAAATGACCAACAGTGCTCAGAACAGAAATGCTTTAATTCTATTCCCCATTTTCCTTATCCCTTAGCATTTGTAATATGTAAATATTTAACATTAAATATGATTGTTTAAATAATTCAAAACCCAGAATTTTTATTCAATTAATACTTTCTTTATATTTAATAATTTATCTATCTTACCTACTCTTTACCTACTAAATGCTATATTTTTAAGATGAACCACATCGCATGTTCTATGATTGAAAAGTGTCTAGGAAAATTGTGGTTCAGAATTCATCTTTGAATGCATATTTAAAAATTTATTAGGGTAGTAATGGAATTTATTTCCTGGGGAAATATCAACCAAAACTTGGCTACAAATAAAAATAAAAACGAATTTTTATTACTTGTCGATATCGCTAAATTTATAAAGAGAATGATTTGAAGTTTGCAAATGCATTATTAGCATTAAAACCTTAAAGTGCATCAAGGAAATTGACGATTATTTCAATTAATGTCACCATGTTTTTCGTCCCTTTTTGAAGAAAAATTTTCCAAAAATAAAATTAGAAAATGTAAGTGATTAGTTTTTATGTGACCCAGAAATTCTAAAAAAAAATATCAGAAAAGCATATAAAGCATTTTAAATCCGATTAGTAGTATGCGACCGTTATGAAACAGATCAATTAAATGAAATATCGACAGAAGCTGATAACATACCTTTTCCAATCATCTGTTCCAAATATTTCAGGCTTTAAGCCATCAGTTTTCGATTCGGTCTCTTCAGGCACTTGTTCAAGTGATGCTGGAACGGCTAGGGAGCTTAATGTTTGAACATATCGTAAACCTGCAAACGCAGATTTCGGTGGACTACGTTTCGCCATGGGTAATTTGAAAATTTTCGCCCGCACTTTACTCCTCAGATAACACACCCGCTCTATCACAAAACATCCATGTTTATTTAGCAGAACACAGCTCGAAGTAGTAAGAAATCAGCTTATCATGGACACTAAAGATCAAAATACGATAACAAACAAATCAGTGAGTGAGCATTTGCGGAAACGATATCTTTCCAGCTCAGGTATAAAAAATGGAGATACCTTTGTTGTATTTCAATATACGGTGGAGCTCGAGTAATTCGAAGTCCATAATAAAAATTCGCTTAACCCGAAAATTCGGATTTAGAAAAACTGGTTTTAAAGATAAATATAATAAGAGAAAAAGACAATCTTTCACTTATAAATGAGGGGAACGGTTTATTTTTAATATTTAACAATTTTAATAAACATGTGAATAATAAAAAAACTAATAAATTTAATTAGTAATAATAATTGTAATTTAAAAATTTATATAAATAAATGATGTACAGAAGTTTGAATGTTACAACTGTGCAATAGGAATACGTGTTCGTTTAAAACAAGTATATTCAAAGCAATATATTCCTTCCGACCGAAAATATGGTATACGTTTTAAAATTATTTTTATCCGAATTTAAGGTACACATTTAGTAGAAATTTCCATTTCAATTAAGTAGCTTAAGTTTATTGATAGAATATATTCATAAAATTCAAAATAAATCATAAAATTATTTTAATTGAAGTGGGACCTAGCCCACTCTAGAATATTCTGGGAATACTTTACATTTGCCGATTTACTTCAAATTCAGCTGCAATCTTATTAATAACGCCATGTTCCAGCTTCTGACTTTCCTCCACTTATAATAAATAACCTTTGCAATACACCGATGAGTTCACTGTCAGTTAATTGCTTTGATTTGATATTTCTTGGCAATCCAAAGCTAATTTCGTTAAAATCCTCCATTTTTAAATAGTGAGTGTTACTTTGCTTTACGCAAAATATGACTTTTATTGCTATAAAAGCTTTTCACGAGGTCAAAAAAAAAAAAATAATAATACATGGCGACTAAAATCTGTTACTTTTCAGAAATTGTCACAAATGCCTTTCTAGATTACCAAGCTGTTTTTCTGTTTTAATAATTTTTAATATGCTTTAAACTATACTCCATATTTTCAGACAGAAAGATACTTGTTTTGTGTAATATGTATATAGTTATTCATAATAAGCAATATAATTCTCGTATAACATGTTTTTTAAATATATGTGTTAATTTAAATAAAGAGAAAAAGAATTCTTTTTCTTTATCTGAGTATATTGCACGGAAGTAAAGCCCTCGAATGAAATAAATTCCTTTAAAAATTATTGATCATTCACTTATGATCAGATAAATTCACTTATGATCAGTGAAGATACAAAGTACGAACGTATTTAATTAACAAAACCATGTTAAAAATACGCATAATTGTTTTTTAAATTTTTAATTCTAACTTCGACCTAGCCAAAATAAATCTGAATTTTAGGGATATTTTAATATAATTTTAATAAGAAATTCAAGGAGCCAAGAAAGAAAATTACCAAGGAATTCAAATAAGCAAGTCAAATATACCATGTTTCACTGTTATTTATGATCCATTAAAGCCAACGTCTCGAGTATTTCATCCCACTTAACGCTTCTAAGAAAATTCATTGGAATGATTGTTTTTAAAAGTCAAATGAAAAGATTTGCCATTAAATTCGAGTAAGTTTAAATTTAAAAATTTTGAGTAGTTCTAAAGAAAAACATAATACCAATATACTCAAACTTTTTGTATTGTTTAAATCTAATGATATAGTTTAAAGGATTTTTAAAGCCTTTTCCGGTTACAACAGTTTTTTAAGTGGGAAAAATTTCTGAGACCCTGTAGTTGGAAAATAAATCAGAATATAAGACATTAATTGATTAATTTAATAACTTAAAGGAAACTCCCCAAAAAATATTTATTTAGAACATTTTAATAAAATTCCTTCAATAAACATTCATATTTTTCTCTTCAGGGTCATATAAAAATTTGAAATTTTTGATAGAAAAGAGCATGTGAGATATCTCATTACCCTAACACTTATCTGTGCAACCCAGCTTAGAGACAATTAAAGTTGTGCCGCTTTTCGATTTATCGGAAAAAAATCGATATTTTGGAAATATCTATTTTTCGATGCCAGTTTTCCAAAAATATTGATGTATCGAAATCATGATCATTAATAATAGTTCACGATAAATCGATATTCACAATTAATTTGCGTTTTCGATTTCGTTTTGGTTATGGGTTAGTGTTTATTTTTGTTGCTCTTCATTCTTTTTCATCTACATACAGAATTTTTGTTAATATTTCTATAAATACTGTCACATTCTAATATATAAAAGTACTTGTTTTAAGCTGCCATTTTGGAATAAACTGTTTTCTGTTCCTGACTGAATTATGGAAAAATAATTGCGGTTATCAGAAGGTTGTAGGCCAGAGGTGGCGAATCTTTATGGATCAACGTGCCATTTTTTTTCTAAAGAAATGTTTAATGAGGTATAGCGTGCCATAAAATAATTTTGACTAGTGATTATTGAGATAATAATAAAACTAAATAATAACAACTCAAAACTTTTTATTTACTGTGAAAAAATACATTTTGCACTATATAAAAGTAAAGGTTTTAGTTATACGAGTAATTCAAATTAAAGTTAAATTAGTGTGACTTCTGTGGTTGCAGATTAGATGACAAATAACTTTATATTAGGATTGTAAGATGATACTTTTAGCAGAATGCATGCTGAATTGTAGTCATCTGCCAAACGGTTTCTAAGAGAATCTTTAATGTTACTCACCTCTGACAATAATCACTCGCAGGCATAGGTAGATGAAGATATGGTTAAAATAGCATGGGCCAGCTTTTCTAAACAGTTAAATGTGTCTGGAATCGAATTCCATGTTTCCAAAATTTCGTTACTGGCATTTTTATTTATGTTTCTTGTTAATCTTTTTGTTTCAATCAATTCCTTTACCTTATTTCTATATTTTTTTGAATCTATACTGAACTAGACTGGAAATCAATCAGTTGCATTTCAAATTCTTTAATTTCCAACTAATCGAATTGGGACTAATTCAGTTTATCAAATGAAGTCACATCAGGGTACATAATAAACTTGAGCATTTCCGATAATTCTTTGAATCAATTCCAATATATATATATATATATATATATATATATATATATAAATTCCATATTTAGGAAGTACTTGTAGTATCTTGTAATAATATCGTTCCTGAAAACATACAGTCCAGCGTCAAAAGCGCGAATGAGATCCATCATGACGATAATTGTTTTATTTGTGCCTTGAAACTTTACTTTCAATTCATTGAAATGTTGGCATATGTTTGTAAAAACATAAATTTTGAGAGCCGCATAGCATCGAACAACTGTGAGTATTGTTCAGTTTCCCTCCTCATTTTGCAGAGACAGTCTGATTTCTTCCAAGCAGTCAACAAACCTTTGAAATACGTTCCCACGGCTCAACCAGCGAACATTATTATACATTAGTAAGCCATTATACAATGAGTAGACTTCATGCACAAAGTTTCAATTAAAGTCTTTTCGTTTACTTTAAACCTATTCTATTATTATTAATTTCGCTTATTTCAAGTCTACAACGATATGAGGTTGACTATTTTTGTGACTAACCATAGTCCATTATATTATTAAGAGATGATTATATATCATGATATAAGATATCCATTATATAACATTATATTGTGGCCATTATATTATCAAAAGATGTTAAACCACTTTTAGGACATAAGGCTTGTTAGTGAATAATGCAGTGGAGTTCATGAATCGAATGCTCTACGTCTATTTAAAATAAACTAATGAAAACATTTTTTCCCACCATATTTGGAGCACCATCAATTACTGAAACAATTTTTTTCAAAGGAATTTCTTTCTTATCAATCGAATTTTTAACAGCCTTACAAATATATGTGTATTTTTTAGAAATGGAATGGGAACTCTCGCATTTGTTCGTAATACTTTATAATGAATTTTGTTATTTTGAACTAAAATGCAAACTGTTTTGATCGGCGGCGTTCCCAAAATATTATGTCGCGTGCCATCAATGGTACACGGGCCACTGGTTCGCCATCCCTGTTGTAGGCCGTCCTTTGTTTAATCGCTAAATATTCATCTTCAGAAATAAAAGCAGAAAGGATAAATTCAGAAGAAATTCGGTTTTATTCGCTGCTCGCATTTTCATACTCAAGTGTACTCGCATAAAAAAAGAATCCGTTATACTTCCGCTTTTGCTTAGCGGCTCAAGATAAATCGCGATACAATATATCGATATTCACAATTAACTTACGTTTTCGATTTCGTTTTGGTTATCATTTAATGTTTATTTTTGTTGCTCTTCATTTTTATTGATCTTCAAACAGAATTTTTGTTAATATTTCTATAAATACTAAGATATTCTAATATATAAAAATACTTGTTTCAAACGCAATGTTATAAATTGTAACATGTAGACATTGCTTTGGCATTGACACACTTTATTAAAGGGACTTTTACAAAAATATTTTCTAACTATTTTTAATTAAAAAAAAACAAATATTTTTCTATATGAATTGAAACTTCCTTTTATTTGAAGTCCTTCTGTTCAGTCAGTATGCTAAGAGATGCCATACATAAATTATAATAGCTATAAATAGTGATATTACGATATATAAAAAAAATATCAATATATGTTGGACGATATATCGCGATGACGAAGTTCCGTCATCGCCCAGCCCTAAACATAATCTGCAATTTGAGGAACACCGATTTTAAAACAAAAAGCAAAAACAATAATTCAGGTGTAGAAAGTGAAATACAATCACTTCCTTTGCATTTACAACTCTGGAACTTACGTACCCTATGATCAGCAATCCTTTAGAATGATTATGTTTAAATATATAAAATAAAAAGTATTAGCATTAGAATGGAATCTTAAATTAGAAGTTTACACTTTTGCAAATTTCAAATTGTAACAGTATGGATACATCCAAATCGCTTTTCAACTTTTCAAAGATATTGCAACTATTGAAAAACTTATCAAATCGAATTATTCGTTTGATAAAGTAATAATTTAGAGTTATGGATGTTATGGATGAATAAAATTTTACCCCATCTCTCTTTAACTTAACGGCCATGTAGATTTTTGCTCTCCTTATCACATCTCTCGCAATGGCTGAGAGATCTTTGCTCTCCTTATAACATATCTCACGCAATGGCTGAGAGATTTTTGCTCTCCTTATCACATATCTCACGTAATGGCTGAGAGACTTGTGTTCTAAAGACAACGATCAATAAGAATGCGCAGAAATTTTCGTGTCATGAAAACTAATGCAATAAATAGCCTTCTTTTAAAGAAAATTCCTCTTGATATTTCGTAAGTCCTTTTACAAAATGCAACTCGTATATCTCATAGTTGATATAAAAATTGAGATGTCACTCGTGTGTTATTTTTAAAAAAATCATTCATTTCCATTGATATCATTCATTTCATAAAATTTCTATAAGTATCATTCATCATTCCTTTTCCTCTGGTATATTAAGAACTTAATTTCAATTATTAATATTAATAATATTAATTTAATTTCAATTAAATTTCTTAGACATAACTTCATGTCCAACATTCTATCAACAAATTATTTTTCAACCTCAAATTGTCATAGACATTAAATCTGTGTTATTTTAAATGTCTTTGTGTATACAAACATTTATAATGGAGGCCAGTCTCATGACATTATGGTGGTATTAAAATCATAAATGCGCATAAATGTTATTTATAATGTATTAAAGCATAAATCCTATTTATAAAGCATCAAATCATAATTGTTATCTACCTTCAAAATTTCCGGGTATTGTAATTTCGGCTTTTTATTCGTCTTGTAAATTACGCAGATATTCAACAGAACCCTTCTTCTGTAGCTTTCAACAGCAGAAGAAAATCACGATTAAATATTTGATGAAATAATGAAAACGGTTTGGATTTCATGGAAACAATCTATTATCGAAAATTATGCTAAAGATATTTTTTAAAAATTGCCAAAATTAAAAAAAACTTACAGAAATATTAAATTGGTATTATTTAAAAGATATTTTTTGAATTTTAAGATGGTGTCAAAATCATTTTCTTTTTCTCTTGCATGATGCATATAAAAAAAAGGTACTGCAGTCGTTAAAAAAAAAATTGGAAATCGGGATTTTGATGAATCTACACGTTTCAGGCCTCTCCAAATACGAAAAACACACTTTTGGAATTGTATGTCTGTCTGTGAACACGATTACTTAAAAGTTGTGGGGCTAGAAGGATGAAATTTGGTACATGGTCTTAGCACAAAATTTCTAAGTTTGTGTTAAATTTTGAAAGAAATCCATTCCGGTGAAGTCTGTCCGGCTGTCCGAGTACAAGTGAACTCAATAACTACGAAACGTGACAAGCTAGATAGATAAATGAAATTTAGTATGTGATTTATGATTTCAGTTGTAGTTCTGTGTCACATTTTAGCTTCGATTGGTGGGGAAAAAAGGAGTTTAAAATACATGTTTGATTTCCGTGTACTTGTGTATTAACCATGTTCTTGAGAATTCATCGAAGAAAAATAGTTGCATGATACATTAATTAAAAATAGAAAATTCATAAATTTATATATTTTGTAATTACTGTTCACAAATACCATGCAAGACACTCACACTCTTACCAAAGATTTACAATTTTATGCGAAGGAGGAGGGTATCAAATATAATAGAGTAAACGAGAAAGTTTGGCAAGCCTACTCTCGCTGGCTCTGTTATAATATTTTCGAAAGAAACCAATGGAAAACGTCAAAATTTTGCTAGATTTTTAATTAATGAAAATTCTAAATATCATTTCAGAAATATCACTCTGAGATATCCATTTTGATCCTCCAAAATATATATATATGTGTCAATTTTGGTAGTTCTATGTCAAATGGTCTTTCTTGCAGAGCGCCTACCCCTACACGCGCACACGTACACACACCATTAGTCCCATTTTTCAGCTATTTGCTACATTCTGTATATTGAATTTGATAATTGTTTTATTTGCTATATCATGGCAATGGAAAGCATTTAAAAAAAAACTTAAACCATATTATTTGCCCTGACGAAATCTTTTTTATACATATTCTTACATTATAACAATGTGGAAAATTATACTTGATTCAGAGGCGGCGCTAGTTGGGGGCAACCCCCCCCCCCTCCGTTCTCTTCGTCAGAATTTTTCACCTCTTCAAGACTGTTATAGAGAACTAGGCATTAACGAATATGATAATTTAAAAGCAATTTTAAAGTTAATATATGTAAAAAATTGAAGTATCCAAGTAATGAATTAAGCGGTTTGACTACATTGGACAAAATAATCTATAAGGTTGCAAATCAATAAGATGGCGCATTTTGACGAAAATTTTTGGTTGAATGTTGACAATGTTGAATGTTGTTTTTTCAGACATCTGATTCAAATGTTTTTCATTCAGCTTATAATCTGTACTACTTTTGGCAGTATAGCTGACAAGTGCCTGGTGAATAAGATATCGCTTTTTGATGGCAATTATTAGTCGGCGGACTCAATGCGATGAATGTCGACGATATTAAGTCCTTAGATTTTCAGCCATCTGATTCAAATATCGTTCATTCAACATAATTTCAGTTATATTTTGTAAAATAAACAACAAACTTGTAAGTGAATAAGACGTCGCATTTTAGTCAACTGATCTTTTCTTTCTTTGTTTGAAAAAAAAAAAAAATATTGCAACTATTATTTCGATCACTTTTCGGTGGAATTATTAAGGAAGTTGAAGCTTTTATATTATACATGAATAGGATGATGAATAGTTCGAAAAAGAATAGTCAGTTTATTCATCCAATTGTTGCTTCCTCGGTAGTGAATTTGTAAATTCATTTCACTTATTTCGTTATGAGTATTCTTTGACCGAAATCTGGTTAATGATTGAAATAAATAAAACACTTTTCTCTCGATACTTTTACGCAATATGTGTGCTAAGAAGAGTTACCTTCTTGTCGCCAAATTAAGTGAATTCTCTATAAATCAGCAGTTAAAGACAAAATTGAAATTCTGAATAGGCATAACACTTAATGAATGACAATGATCCATTAAGACACGGCCTTAAAGGAATCAACTCAATGCTGCGGTGCAACTGAAAATTTCAGTTTCTGTTTTGTAAAATTTTTAAAAATCATGAGCTGTTAGTGTGCAAGACTAAACAAAAAATGTTGATTATTTGAAGGGAATGAATAAGTTAAATAAAACCTTAAGTTTTTGTTGGTTTAAATCTTGATGTGTGGCATTTTTCAACAAATTTAGCAAAAACGAAAAAAAAAAAAAAATTACGAATAATGTATAAATGAGCAGTTAAGAAATAATTTTCGATAAGGAAAAATTAATAAATTTTTAAATTGTTATTTTTGAAATAAATTATAGATAGCCTTGAGACAAGTAGCGTTTTATTTTTTCATCTTTCTTCCTCTTTTCCCCCTTGATGTAATATAAAAATAATTGACTTTTACTTATTTGGCATCAATTGATCAATTTAACAAAATTCTCATCATTAATGAATCGCATTAAGCAGTAATTACAGTATTGCAGTTGTCAAAAAACTAGATCATGAAATATTGATGAATTTCCACATTTCAGACATCTCTCCATTCGACAAACACATTTGAGTTTATCTGTTGCTTTGTCTATTTGCGATTATGTTAACTCAACAACGCTTGGAGTTAGGTAACTGAAATGACATGAGCGGTCTTCCAAACTAGTGCATTTCTATTAAATTTTTGATGAAATCCATTTAAAGGACATTTGCTGTCTGTTCGAGTGTAAGTGAACACGATAACTAAACAACATAGAGAGCTAGGTAGATAATATTTGGTTCATAGTTTTATTTGTAGATCAGTATCAGATTTTGAGTTAAATCCGTCGATGAACTAATCATCTGTTGATCGGTATATCTGAATGTATGTAGAAGCTATAATTCAAAAATGGTAATTACTTAAATAAATGAAATTTGGTATGTAATCTTGTTACTGAAATTGTAAATCGACATCAAATTTCGGTTTCGGTCGGACGAAAGAAGAATTCTGAAGATATTAAAAATATGAATAATCACGATGTTCATGACCTTGATTCGCACAGTTTTTGAGATGAGAGATAACAACTTCATTAGGAAGTATACAAGAGTTTCGTTGAAATTGCTCTCATTAGGTGCAGATCGAAAATGAAAATATCGGACGATCTCTGCAAAACAGTACCATCTTTTTGGTAAAGGATTGATGAGGGATTGTCAATACCACGTTTTTCTTTTCTTCCCTTCATAACGTGATATATCTTACCCCGTTATTGAAGTTTCTGTTGTGAAAGTTTTCCTGCACTCTTCCTGTTTCCGAGAATGACAATCAGCTCTATAAAACTGCACTCGTCATCAACGTATTTAAAAACTAACTTAGATAAGAGATTTTCCCGTAGATGTTTTTTTACATCGCCAATATTTTTCCCAAGGTGTCTTCGGTTCTTAAAATAAAATACTGTATTCGCTTAATTTTTCAAAATCTGCGGCCTGATTAAGCCAAACTGTCTATTCTTAAAAAAAATCTGGAAGGAGAGTGTTAACTTTTTTCAGCAAATCCCCAGGGGCGTACCTAGATTAAAGGGCGTCCAGGGTATATACCAAAACTGTGCCTCCCCCTCCCTCTCTTTCTTTTTTAAACATGTTCCTTCTTTTTCTTCTGACCCTTTATAACGTGGAGAGCAAAAGCTAAAAGTGTCATTAAATTTAAATGAATTGTAAAATATTTTGGAATTGATATGATCTAAACATTGCAAATAACTTCATAATGATCGTGCATCTCTTGAATATAAACGTATCAGAAGAATCTTTCAAAAGAATAGTGGGATAACAAATTTTATAAAGTCAGTTCGAAAGTTTTATTCTGAACTTGCAAAGAACATTTTCCCCATTCTAATTTTCATAATTTAAATAAGAACCAAATAAAAAAAAATGACATAGTTGTTAGAGTGGAACTTTTAATACATTAGAGAAATACGAATCAAGAACGATTTCTATTTATATCATACTTCAATATATATAATATAATCCGTGCAAATCTCTTAATCCATCGATAAATAATATATATATATTACATAATTTTGTATGCTTGGAAGGCCGAAAGGTAGAAAAGTTTGGAATTAAATTCAGTTTATTTTTCCACGGGGGAGCATGATTTGTACAATGAAATAACTGGTGAGAAAACGCGCCCTTTCATATCGGGACACTAGCCGAAATTGTGTGAAGCTTTTCTTTCAGTGTTTTTATTTAGAAATTCTGATAGGGATTTCTTTGACACGTGTCAATTTAGGAAAGGGAATCTTGGGTATCTTTGAAGTTATATAAAAAGCATTAGGGATTTTTATTCCTTCACTCGGGGAGTGAGGAACAAAAGCGGCAGCAAATTTATACAGCCTGTTAGAAATAATCAAATTTTAAAGAAGTGGGATTTAGATTTGGAAATAAGAGGAAAGTTTAGAATAAAGTAATATGGGATAATTTTAGATAAAAAGTAGAAAATTAATTAATATTAAATTAAATCAAAGGATATCAGTGCATGCATACGAATAACAATGATAAAAATATTACTTTTTACCCTTAGATATTATATGCAAACTTTGAATATTAAAATAAATCCGTTGTTAACACATATAGAATCCCTTAAAAGTCTTGATATTAAAATTAATTAATATTAAATTAAATCAAAGGATATTAGTGCGTGCATACGAATAACAATGCGAAAAATATTACTTTTTACCCTTACATATTATATGGAAACTTTGAATATTAAGATAAATCCGTTGTTAACACATATAAAATCATTTAAAAGTCTTGATATTAAAATTACTATCTTTAATAATATGCAGAATTATTTCATGCATATCGTTAAATTTATCTATTAAAATTTACAATTAATAAAATTTAATAATCGATCTAGCACTCAGTGATCAGTTAAAATGCATTGTACGAAATAAGAAAAGGTAGAAATTACTCAAAATTTCAAATATATGATTTAAAAATGAATTAAAATTAACACATTATTAATTTGTCTATGACATGCAAAATTGTACTTTGTTATAATTTTAGTAAGACTTTTTTATGTATGTGTGAAAAGGAATACGTTATTTCCCCAAAAAAATGAGAAGTCTTTAGGTGTCAGAAATGATATAAATTCGCCTTCTTCTTTATCACCAACGCGAAGATGTTTATGATTTTGTTGAAATAAGTTTATACTCAAAAGAACTAATTCACAGAGTCGTAATTTTTTTGTCACACAGAATGATAGATAATATTGACTCTGAAATACGATAATATAAACTTTAATTAGCAACAACATCTTTCTCAGCTTGAACTTATCCTTACTGTCATCAAAATTTCAGCAAAGCTATCACTCATAATTTAAAAGAAAAGAAAGAATTATGAATGTGTGCGTGTGTGGCAAAAATCCGTTTGCTCTTTGATTATTTTATCTACATCATCTCAAATCATTAGAGTTTTTTGGTTGCTCATATTTGATGATAGATCCATGATAGCCCTTATAATAGGTCCTTATAATCCATGATCGGTTCTTTTTATTAAAAAAAACTATTTCCAATTTTTCGCATTCTAAAGGGTTAGTATAAATTCCGAAAGATCAGTCATTCAGAATACCGTTGATCTTTTGTTTTGATTAATAGAGGTTTCAATGAATGAAAATAAATGTTATCTTTCGGGGTTATTACATCTATTCTGTGCCTCGGATTTTCCTCCGTTCTCTGTTTATACTCCAAATAATAAAAGCTGGGAGATTTAGTTTTATTATGAGCTCTTCCATTATGAGCTGCATTATTTTATCTTGAAATATTTGTCTCGGTTATATCAATCACGAATATAATTTCCAATATTTATAATTCGATTTTTTGGAACATAATCTCCGATCATCTGTTTTACTCTTTTCTGAAACATACAGAAGTGATCCCTTTACTCAGAGTTCTCTATAAAGCGAACTACTCAGTGTAAAAGCTCCAAAATTCATGAACATACTATTCAAGACATGAGGAGACGGATTACGTGAAAAAAAAATAGTTCCAGAAACACCGATAGGTGGCGCTGTAAACAAAAAATAGGTTCAAAAGACTCAAAATACACATTTGTAACACATTTTATTCGAATGTATCAAACATTCAATCACAAGGACCTTATCGATGCTTACCAGCTTGTTTAGTTTAGTTATATTAACATCCCGTTGTAAAGCAACACTAGGGCTATTTTGGGATTGACCTCGTAATTTTGAACCGCGGTCAGATGACGAGGACGACACCTGAACTGGCAACCCCCCCCCCCTCTCCACACCACACTAGACTTACCAGCTTGTATAACTGCGGCTTCTAATTGGCCGATTGAGATGCTTCTCGCATGCAGAGTGATACTGTCTTTCAAATCTTCCAAAGTTACCAGACCTCCTCGATAAGCAAAATTTTTTAAATATCCCCAAAGCCAAAAATTAGGGATTAAGATGTGTAGAACGAGATGGTTAGGTTGCCGGCAACGCACGCCTAATTACTCTATCATTAATAAAATGTCTCCGAAGAAACTGCTGTACGCAGAATCCAGTGTGTTTTGCGCGCTTTATCTTGCAGAAGATTGAATCAAGACATTGGTGCTGTTGCATATGGGGTAAAGCAAAATTCTCGAGCCTGTTTTGGTACCTGCTGGCCCTTTGCATAAATTCTCAAGTCGATGAAACTCTCGATGTGCAGCTTCAGCCTTTCCTTTGTTTTCATAAAACAACTTCACAAGCAAAGCGCGAAGCCATCGCTGATACGAATTAACATTTTCCTAGCTTTATCGCTTTTATGCCTGAACAGTAGCAGCAAACTAAGGATGTATGCAAATTTTTGTGCTAACGGTGCGAAATTGCTGTTACAATGACAGTTTCAGTTTTTTCACTTTTTTTTATCTTCTTTTCATTTCAGCAATCGAAACAAGAAAGGAAAAATTCCATACCGCATGTTTTTTTGTGATTTTTTTTTTTTTTTGTTTTTGTTTTTCTGTTGTATTGTTGCATGTTTTCTGTTGTACAGCGCCATCTATCGGTGTTTATGGGACTATTTTTTTTCACGCAGTTCATCTCCTCGTCAAGAATAGTATGTTCACCAATTTTGGAGCCTTTACACTGAGCAGTTCGTTGTATAGAGAGCTCAGAGTAGGGGTGTTTTAATTTTGATCACCTTGTATATGATACTCTTATTGAAAGATTTTGAAATTTATACAATCTTTAGCTATGCTATTATCAATAGTTTGTTGCTTTTGAGAGAATCGGAAAGCAAAGCTATTTTTTCTCACTTATCCCAAAGATTTAAAATATCTATTCCTTGCTCTTCAAGTAAAACCCCCCGAAGTTATCTAATATGAGTTTTATTAAAATTTATTCAATTAAACACAACCATAAACTCTAAGCCATAAGCTAATAACATTCTAATAAATCCTTATTACCAATTAGGAAAGCCTATTGCTTTTGAAAGTTTTTTAATTTTCTCTCATTTTGAAGAAATTATTTTAATTTTTAAAAAGCTTAAGATAATATGAATTTTCTTTTAAATACAACGAATTGATTCCTTAAAGTTGAATGAATTAATTCCTTAGTTGCGCTTTTTGACAACTGCGCTCTAGGCACTTGCCCTGCCTGTCCCACCCTAGTTATGTCACTGTACGTCCCTAGGAGTTGTCAATATTGGTGGAACCAATTTTACCTTCTCGTCTATCAGAAACTTACCAGTGAGTGTAAAAATGAACACCAATTCATTGGTGCTATATAGTTATCTCTATATTGAACAGGTTGTTTGTCATTAAGCATCATGTTCTTAATCACTTAAGACAATATAGTACCTTTTTTCAAAATAAAAAAAATGTGCACAGTAATATTGAAAGTAATTAATGACTTTCTTGTGAATTGTATTATTAAACTGATTTTGACAGAAAATATTAATTTTGCAATGCAAGTCAGTTTAATTAGTAAATTAATATATTTTACATTTCCATTTTCAATTATATGGAAATTTTTTTTAATTACTAAACAAATAAAATTGTTGGTATGCATCGCCTATTGAAAAATCCAAGAGCAAGCCCTTTATAATATCGAACAATAGCAATTTTTGCAAATCCAGCATCATCATTGGGAGTTTCTAAATATTTCTTAATAATTATAGATGACTATTTGGGAATGAATTTTTTTTTTCTTGAGGACTGAAAATGAAAAGTTAAACAAATTTGAAAAGTTCAAAGCAAAGTATGAAAAATTCTGTAATAAAGGTATTAAATGTTTGAGAACTGATAATGGTCTTAAATTTTTTAATAAAAAATGACTAAATAGATATTTAAATAAATTGAGTATAAGCCTCGAAAAGAATATACTCCATAATGCTGAGTATGTCAAAGGTAACTGTGGAGTTAATATGGAGCGATTTGTTTTTGTGTATGTATGTGAATGACCTTTCGTTATGTAGTAATAATATTGCATTATCCAATAGTGTAGTTCAAAAATTGTAAACTATTTTTGAATTTAAGAAAACACCAGATAGTAAAAAGAAATTCTAGGAGTTGAAAAACATAGATATAAAAATGGCTTTAGTTCATCTCAAGTAGAATATATAAATTTTGACTTCAAATCGCATTCTTAACTCGACATTTTAAAATATTTTCTAAATTAAAAGGACAATCCAAAATTAGTTGTAAAATTACAAGATATTCTTATCGGGACAAACACTCATTTATTATATTCGACATTTTCGTTTGAAGATCTCGTTTTCTCCGTAAATAACACGTCGCTCTCTCACCAAACGGTTCCGAGTTGAAACCTGGAGCCCAATATTGATGAATACAACAAAGTCTTACATTTTACAGTTACAATATTATATTTAGTAATAACATTGCATCATCCAATAGTGTTATTAAAAAATTCCAAACTATTTTTGAATTTAAGAAAAACAACTGATAATAAAAAGAAATTCCAGGAGTTAGAAAGCATAGATATAAAAATGGTTTTAGTTTATCTCAAATAGAATATATAATTTTTTTTCGAAAAGTATTATGTCTTTGTGTAATATCGTTAAAATTCCATTGTCAAAAGGCGAGGATAAATATTTTGATTCGAGTAACAAATTTTTAAATGTTACTGAATTTCAAATTTTAATAAGTGAATCTTTTTACCTAATCAAGCAAACTCGTGCTGACATATCTTTTGCTGCTACTTATTTATCAAAATTTTGTCAAAAGTCAGAGCACAGACATTTAAATGAGGCTAAGAGAATGGTTATGTACTTTAATGACACTATGGAAAAAATCACCTCATAGCAATAAATTTGCAAGCTTTAAACGTCAGTGCAGATGCTAACTAGGGAGATGGTAAAAATGGGAAACCTTTTTCCAGTTCTGTTTTAATGATAAGAAATTCATTAGTTACTTGGAAGTGCAATAAACAAAGATCTGTTTATCAACTTGTGCAACAAAGATTGCTCAGAACGTCTTATAAGCACGAAATATTTTGAAATAGGTTTTTTTTTTTAAAGATGTGTTATTTATTCCAATATCAAGTCAACTATCAGCTGAATTGCTCAAAAGCTTCATCCAAGACTAGACATATGAAATTAAAACTTATTTCTGTTAAAGATTAATTTCAACTGGTGAGATGCATATAGTTTTTGTATCAAATAATTTCCGATTTTTTTTAAACCAAAGTCTGGTAAGAAAAATTAAAGATTTGTTCTTATAAAGTTGAGTTATTGTAATTTCTAAACTTGTATCGTTTGCACGAGGGTTGATGGATGCAAGCACAGACCCAGTTTATGGAAATACAGTCTAGCTGATTGGCTCTATTGTTTCGCTCGCTTGTATTTAACTCTTTTTCTCGGCGAAACAATAGGTCATCTGCAAGTTGAGTTTCTAGCACTATATGTGAACTGAAACTGTGTTTGTGCGTTTGCCTAAGTGGCACACTATGTTTTTAATAAATGTTCCACAAAATACAAAAATTGCCTTTTATTAGATGATAGATGGCACATTTACAGGATATTCAGTAATAATAAATTCAGACATGTAATAGCCTTGAAATGGAAAAAGCTGAACTTCAGAAAATTTGGAATTTGTCAAGCATAAATGTTGAAAGGTGAAATATGTATGTTATTTCCACAATTTCCACAATAAAAAAAATACAAAAAGTACTTGACATATATAAAAAAATTGAAGAATTATCACATCAATCAAAATGAGATGGCATGAGCGGTTCATCTAGTTCAACTGCTTCCTTCAGCCGTCTACCAACAAGCTGGTAAAAAAGAAGAGGGTCAAAGCCCTTTCTCGAAGAAACTTTAACAGCCATGTCCTCCTCAGAAATATATGTTCCACTAGCAAGGAAATTTGCTGCAACAATAGTTTTCCCTAGCTAGAAAAGAAAATGAAAATACAAAACTAGCCTAAAAATAAGATTTAATAAATTATTATGTAATAATGAAATTATATATCCACCATACTTTTGAATAGTTTCCTGTAATAATTACAACATTTTGATACAAGTAATGGGGAATTGAGAGAAAATCAAATACCATTATTAAGAAAATATAGTTAATTCTCCTGCAAGAAGATAAACAAATTGCACTTTGAATGAAATCGCACAGCATGGCAAATTTATTTATAAAACAGATTCCCATGTAGATAAATTTCCCATTATGCCAGATTTTCTATAAGACTCATTCATTCAACTATGACTTTTGAACCATATTGTACAAAAGTCAACTGAAATTATATTAATCAGTAAAAATATTGCAACATTATTTCATTGCAATGAAATATAAAAGTAGTAAATTTTAAGAGAATAGAAGGAAGATTAAATGAGAAGCAACAAATAAAATGTTCCTTCTTAGTAGCCAATGTAATAAACTGCACATAATCTGAGATTTGTTTTCTTCTGGGCATTCAATACACCTGTGGCCAATATTGGTATTGTATTTTAGAGGATTGCCACTTCATACGGCGAACTAGATATCTGGCATGTGCGATAGACTGTTGAGCATTCAAAAAATATATCACGTTTTTAAAATAGACTAAAAAGAATAAAATAATTTTTCCTGGTCCATACAGATTATCCAGAAAATTTATGAATTTAAAAATTTTAAAATCACAAATTTTCAGGACAATCTGCCCAGGACTAGAAGAAATTCTTTAGAACTTTTTATCCCATTTTTAAAACGAGACATATTAATTTTTTTGTTTAAATAATTATTTTTTGCTTTTTAGTCTTCTGTGAGTGAAATTACAGTCGAATTTTCATTAACTTCTTGATGAGCTGTTGATTTGCAATGGCGCCATTTATCAAAAATGAAAGTTTTTAATCTCTTGCAAAATATTTACCGAACCGACAGATAAGGAAGCGAATCAATATTGCATTAAAAATCCAGCTCTGAACTATTTTTAAAATTTCAAGTCTCTAGCTTATCAGGAAGTTAGTTTGAAATCGATTGCAAAATTTTCACTGAACAGAGAAACAGGCAGAGCAGAAAGCTAGGTAATAAAAACACTTTAACATTTTTATTTTATTTAATATCGTAGGCTCAGATTTCCCATGCTCGATACATTTATAGCACACCAGCTTTCATTATTTATAAATACAATTAAACAACATGTGTATGTTGAGTGCTTCAAGAGATTTGGTACAAAATTTGACAGCTAATAAAATATAATAAAATACTCTCACTATATGATCAAAAGTATCCAGACCTTCGGATGCGAAGGAATCAACAAGAACGACCAGAAATTGATCCTCATTAATTTCGTTTCAGTTAATGATTTGAAATTTTCCAGAATGTTTTTTTCTGTTGTCGTGCGTTATACAAAGATATAACATTTTCATTCATACATGGCTGGATGACTTTTGTAAAACAGGATGTATAAGTTTTGCGTGCTTGTGGTGCGGTCATATTGTTAACTTGTAGTACGTAGCATAATATTTGGAAAAGAACACAAGTCTAAAATTGAGATATAGCCTACCTTCAAACATGCCACCATTTTTCCCTTACTGTATGGTATCAAAAAAGTTCTCCACATCCACATAATGGTAATAATTCAGCATGCTCATTCCCAAGTATGTGAAGAAAGTGTCGTATTAGGTTGCCAATTATCGCCGAAGCGAGTCATCAACGTCAGCAAGACTGACCATTTCTGAATGCTGTCGAAGCGGGAGGGGCTTTAGACTAATTAAAAGCATTTTCAGAGATTTTTATGCTTCCCTTATCCTGCAGATGTGATTATTCCCAATATGAAGGGGGATTATCTTTCGATACAAAAAAACCTGCTGACAAATTTTTGGAATATTCCTGAAGGAATATATGTCATTCCTGTAAAAGAAAACTGTGAAGCTTCTGTTACTAAAGTGGATTGTTGTGATGTACTTCGAATTCGTTCTAATTCATTCCACAAGTATTCTATAGTATTGAAATAAGGAACCTGTGCAGATTCCTCTACATCCATTCAGTAAACTAGCTCTGCATAGCTTGTATTTTGTGGATTATGCACAATCATATTAAAATACAAATTCACTCTCTCCAAACTGTTTGCCATCACTGAATTATCCAAATAATATCTTTTCAACTTCACCAGTTCCTTCTGGAGAACAAAGGATCCAAACAGTGTGAAACAAATCTAAGCAACTATCCTCCCACGACCGCAATTTACAGTATTTATTATTAACACACTGACATTTATGTTTCAGTTTGATGGTGCTCCTGTTCATAAAAACACGAATTATGCAAAGCTGTTTGCTGACATGAATCCAGAGAACTGAATTAACCTGTTCAGAGCTCTTATTTCAATCCCATGGAATACCTATAGAAAGAAATGGAATGTTGAATTAAAACACCCCCCCCCTACATCAGTGACACACCTGTTGTCTTCACAAGAATGGAATTCAATCTTAGCAGAGACATTCCATAAACTAGAAAATAACCTTCCTCATAAAGTAGTAATTCTCCATGTAGCAACAGATGACCCGATTTCAAATTAACAGTGGACGCACTAGCAGGATAAGCAAAACTTTTAATTATATAGTGTAAGTTGCGTTGCATAATGATATAATTCTAATGTTTATGTAAATAATGTGATTAACGTAAACATATTTTTTAATTCTATAGTATAATTGCCTATACGTCATACAGGGTGCATAGTGAGACACTGCTGAAGAAAGTAAGCATCTCTGCACATGCATGCATACACAGATCCACATATTTTCTAAACATAGGGTATTTTATGTTTATAATAATGCTTAGCTTTTATTGAAGAATTTAAATACATACAGGGTGTCTCAAAAATGTGACAAGCTTTTATTTCTCTAAATAATACGTCAGGACAATCCCTACTTCAAATTACAAAGTTTCATTAAATAAAGTGGGCAATTGTATGAAAACTCTGATTTTTGTGGAGGTTGATAGTAAAAATTAAATTTTTATGCGTCCCTCATAAGTAAAAGCGTTAATTGGTTCAATGATTCTCATTCACGTTTATTATTCAAATTTTGTGGAAAAAAAATTCCATGTGTTTTCCCTGTATGTAATAGTTAGAATAGCTATATCCTCCTCCATAATTCTTAGTAAAAAAAAGTAGAGGAAAGTATGCAACATTTCAACATTACTTGAAATAACAGAATAGTAAATGAATATTTATATAAAAGAATTTATTTTCTTCTTTGTTATTGCCTAGATTTTGAAAGACAAATTCACATGTTAAGAAGGAAAAAAAAAAAAAAAAAGATACTGAACATGCTATCTAAATTAAGGACTCGGGTAAAATAAAAATAAAAAAATAACATTCTTGACTCAAACCATTCCATGATTACTTAACAACAGCTAAAAATATTACGAAGGATTTCTTTTTTTTTTTTCTTCCATATTCATATATTTTAACATCAATCCGGTAGCAAACAGTTTCTTCTTTTGCAACAATCTAAATTGCAAAGCTGTTTTGCGTTTGTTGGGCATTCTTGTTTTCCTTTGAACTTTTTCTGCTTTTCTAAAGCTTCATAATACCTAACATGAGCTAATTTTGCATTCCGTAACAAATTTCTTACGATCGGAAATTTTCAGACACATCTATAAAATCATGGCATCATACACAGACCTTAGTCCAATTAAAAAATCTTCTCTCAAAGTTTCAATAAGCATATCTTTGTTGAAACTAAATCCATTTTCTACAGCCGCAATGCCATGTGACAACACAAGAATTATTTTTACGACTTCCCAAAAATCAGAAATTCTTCGGACCTTGAGACATCACATTAAAAATCATTTAAACGAGTTTATTCATTAAATGAAGCAAGCTGTTCTTTATACTCCCTATTTAGTTTTTTGAAGAAAATTTCCAATTGGATGTTTGCGCATTTCGAACGCGCAGTGGAAATTTGTGCTCTGGAATAAAGAAGTTGAAGCAATCAACCATTCGCTATTCACATAATACTGCAATGCTTTACAATAAATGTGGATTTAAACGAGATATAGCTTTTAAAATAGCACAATTTTTTGGACATGCATTCAAATATATTTTCTGCAGAGTTCCTCACAAATATAAAACTCACATTAAGGTGTTTTTTTTGTTTTTTTTTTCCCAGTTTTAGTAGCTAAAGTAGTATTTAAGTAGTTGTAGTCACTATTCCAATATCGTTTCTCCTCCCCCCCAGTCTTGAAAATTGGGCTGATTTATGTAGATAAAAAGGTGAAATGAGTAGAAAAGAGATCGGCTTCCGCGGTTTAACAGTTGCGAATGGTGATATTCAGTTTTTAAGAGCTGTGGCGACGATCTTTTATTCTTGCAATGTTTAAAGAGAGCAAGAATGTAGCATTTTTTAGATGAAGAAAAACTAATAAACATTGTACTTTCCCAATTTTTTTAAAAAAAATTTCCACTTTTCCTGAATTTTATGTTTTATAGATGGTTTTTAAATTCCACGTGTTTTCCCGAAGCCGTGATAACCCTGTTTACTCCGACAGAAATTTTTACTTTTGCAGATATGGTTATTTTTAAATTTAGAGGGACTAATCACAAAGTTAGATGGATGACTTTATCTCAGAAATCCAAATATATATAATAAAGAAAAATTATCGTACGTAAATATCTGTCTAATAGTATATCTTCCAATCAACATGATTTCAAAGAAATTTGCCAATTTATTTGCATTTGAAAAATCATCATCGCCTAAAAGTCATATGCAAAGAAAATTAAAATTGCAGCATTACCATTTGGCGTAGAATGTCAGCTGCTCTGGTGAAATTTCAATTAAATTTACTACTAATTAACCTATTTGTCAAATAAATATTTATAAATGACTTTTTCGTCATTGTTTATAGTCGATAATGCATCTAAAAATAATAATAAAATATCAAAAATCTAATCTTTCAAAAATTTTCTTTACTCACACTTGCATGCTTTTTGAAAGATTGACATATTTCAGTAACAAGGAACGTTTGAATATGCTGACGATTTATTTTGTATGTAATCGTAATGCTGGCCTAATTAGAGAGAATACAAATGTCGTTTTCCGAGCTACCGATGTCTTTACAGAATGGTTTAATGATTATAAACATCAAGATCCTAATTTTACTGGAAGCGGAGTGGATGATACGTTATACATGTAATGCAGAAACCTTCTTTCTAGCATACGAAAAGTCAGTCCAGGACTCAACATGCTCAAACTGACAGTATAAAGATTAGTTCAACGTAATAACTGGCATCTATACAGCATTTGTGGAGTTCGGATGAACCCTGCGATCTGGAAATTTAAAACTGGTCCCTACCTTAGTTAAAGTCAAACTCGTCTTTTCTCAGAAATGCCATTTGCAAACTAGAAAGTTGTGGTAATCAAGATAGAAATATTAATCTTCAAAATCATCACTTTTGAAGTGTAAAAATCTATTCTTCGTACAAGAAGTTCATCACCAGAGGCAATTTTCTATAAATGTCTGGTGTGGAATTTTTTGAAATTCTTTAGTTGGTTGCGTTTTGTAAAACAGTATGCTGAATGGTGGCTTTATGTTTGAACTAAGAGATGAATTTATTTTGCCAGTACATGCTCTGCAGATTGTTGCCAGCAAATTAAAAAAACTGTCTTTATGTCACAAGTAATGAACTCGATAGCATATACGCAAGTATTGTAGAAAGAATGCAGTTTTGTGTAAGAGTCGAAAATGTTCATTTTGGACAAGTTTGTAAGCACTTCAATTTGTGTATTATATGAGCACTTTTTTCAGGTATATGCCTGCCCTAAAATCTTCGTTTGACTGCAAAGTTCCAAAATCTGCTTTATTTGTTCCAATTATAGGGCACACATTTAAGTATTCGAAAATTCTTTATTTTCGTTTTCACGGTTATTGAAAGCAAAATTATTCTGTAAATTATAAACCGAAAGTGAAATTTTTGAAACCGGATGTGTGGTATTTATAAAGCAAACAATTTATTTGAATCACCATTTTCTTATTCTCAAGCAATATATTGCTTTAAAATGTAGACTTGAGTTTCCTTTATTTATTTTATTAGTTCCCGGGAACAATTTTCCTGAAATTTATGTTCCGAGTTTAAAATAGAAAAGCTATAAGTTACTAAAAGGCTGTGCCCCAGTTATTTTCATTCACACTTTGTAAATGAAATGGATATTATAAGCAAACCTTTGTCGTCAAATTACAAAGAGTTGTTAGGAAGCATGAAAATGTTTTAGCAGTATTTAGAGTTTTTGAAAGATCAATGGCAGAGAAAAAACTGCAACAAAGAATATATCATGGGAATTATGATTCTAAAGCTCTTGCGATAGTGAAAGATATTAGCAAGAAAACCGCAATCCTATACTGAGAATGTATAATAGGGCATATAGAAAAATAAAAAATATGCATATTTCTTACAAAATTAAATGAATACCTAAAGGAAAAGTTAAAATGAACAATAAAATTATGGGCAAGAAATTACTATGCGATTTTTATCCGCGAAAATATTCTGAACGTCTTGAAAGGATGCAATATATTGTAAATGTAGCTCCCCCCCCCCTTTGTTGTTGCTGCGATGAAACTCCATATACCAGAGCAAGATATCTGGTGTAAAAACAGTATAACATTTTTCAAAACAATTTATTGGGCCTTTCCATTCAGCTATAAAAATAAAAACCAATTTATTCACCATCTTGGAAAAAAAACTGTTCAGGAAAGATTATATGGTCGTACAGAACAGTAATGAAAATTTTAACAAACTTTAATCGATTTTTGCCCAATGAAGCTTTAGTTTAGAGGGAAAAATTAAGGAGTACATATTGCAGCGTTATTATTGAAATAATGATGTAAGGATGTGTAACCTATTCTCAAGTACTTAGAAATACCAAATGATCCACTGATGTTTTAAAATTGCATGGGAATTCTCGAAGAGCGGATTTAGATACAGAGTCATCAATTATTGCCTATTACAATATAATACAAAAATAATGTATAAAATTAAAAGAAAAGAAAATCAGTTTAATTTTTTAAAAACGAGTTTAATAATATTTCATGATGTGTATATAATCCCTGAAAATTACAAGTGTTACTCTAAAACCGGTCAGAGGTATGAAAAATTGGTTTAAGTAAATAAATTTGCTTTTTGATATCCCAGCAAATTTTTCGGATAGGTTCATGAAACTCTGTGTCCATATATAGATGAGCGTAAGAAAAACTATTTATTTAATGACACTTTTAGTTAAGAGGGGTAGCAAAAAAAAAAAAAAAAAAAAAAACTTTTACCCCCCCCCCCCCTCCCACATACAGAGGACAAAGTATTTTTTATATATTTGAGTACCTTATTTCTTGACATATTTGCAACTGAAAGTATGTCTAATTCGAATAGTTAAGAAAATAAATGCTTGATTCCCTTTTTGGGATCAGCATGTATATAAAGGGTGTTGCCGAATTCCACCGACAAATTCAGAGGAGTGATAGTAGGCATCTAGAGGATAAAGAATCACCATACAACATAAGGTCACATAGCAAAAATATAGGAAACCTGAGAATTGTTGGAAAATGTAAAAAGTAAATAAAAAAATGATGTTTTAAATGCAATTTTTAAAAAAAATGAAAGTACATTCTTAAAAGATTTTTCATATAACATTCCGATTTGATGATCCAGGGGGTCGTAAATTACTGAAAATGAAAAAGTAGCTTAGATCCCCTATTTGCAAAAATATTAAAACTTGAAGAAAAATAAAAGCTTGAAAATGTAAAGAATATTATATTTAATTTAATATAAGCGTGTAGTGTGAGAACTGAGGAGTTTTTGAGATATTCAAGAAAAACTAAAATGTGCGCCAGAAAACTTCGCTGCAACATCGGTACCGATGTTTACAGAGGGTGTTGTCAAATTAGAAAGATAAATTCAAAGAGTGGATAGTAGGCATTAAGAAAAAGAAAAATTACTATAAAAAATCGGGTCGCAGTTAACGTTTATTCAGTGAAAATCGCAAAAGCAGACGTTGAAAAGATAATGAGCCTGGCGAAGATAATGGCCCTATAAATACGAGGATTAGGAATAAAGTAATCGAGAAGAAAATGCCTTCTCGAATGGAAATTTTTCATGCTTCAAGGGAAATAAAAGCAGCCAGCAAGTATACATTAATGAGCATTGCAAAATTGATGGTCGTTAAACGTCATTCGCAAACAAGATGTCAGATTTCAGGAATACAATTAAAATGTACTAGTGCACCATCCTGCATTAACCAAATGTTCTGGCAAACAATTGTCGGTATTCCCTGTAGTAAATCCGGAAGAACTTGCTGCAAGAAAACAAGTTACTCTGCGCCGCTGAGGCATTCGGGCAAAAGATACGGTCCCAACAGATGAACCTGCGCAGATGTTAATATTAAACTTACGTTGAACGTTCAGCGAGATAGTGATTTTCAAATGATCAAATATGTGCATTGTGCGTATTGAAGATGCCTTCTCTTGTAAAGTAGGCTTCGTCTGAGGATAAAACTCTAGTAGAAAAGTGTGCATCTTCCTGTGTGGTATCAAGCAACGTGTGAACTCCACCCGATTTGTGATTTCAAAAATAAATAAATAAAATAAAAGTTAACTGCGACCCTAAGTTTTATGGTAATTTTTCATTTCCTTAATGCCTACTATCCACTCTCTGAATTTATATTTTGAATCTGT
The DNA here is from genome assembly GCF_947563725.1 of Argiope bruennichi. Taxonomy (NCBI): domain Eukaryota; kingdom Metazoa; phylum Arthropoda; class Arachnida; order Araneae; family Araneidae; genus Argiope; species Argiope bruennichi. The sequence continues at coordinate 32,946,571 of NC_079162.1, read as the reverse complement.
AAACATCGGTACCGATGTTGCAGCGAAGTTTTCTGGCACACATTTTAGTTTTTCTTGAATATCTTAAAAAAACTCCTCAGTTCTCACACTACGCTTATATTAAATTAAATAAAAAATTCCTTACATTTTCAAGCTTTTATTTTTCTTCAAGTTTTAATATTATTGCAAATAAAGGTTCTAAACTACTTTTTCGTTTTCAGTAATTTACGACCACCTGGATCATAAAATCAGCATGTCACCTACATGAAAAAAAAAAAAAAAAAAAAAAAACTTTTAAGAATGTGCTTTCATTTAACAAAATTTCACAGTTGACACATTATTTGTTATTTTTTTTATTAATTTTTTTACATTTTCCAACAATTCTCAGGTTTCCTATATTTTTACGATTTTCACCTACTAAACATCGATTGGGACCCTAGTTGTACGGTGAATCTTTATCATCTTGATGTCTACTATCAATCCTCTGAATTTATCGGTTGATTTCGGCAACACCCTGTATATAAATTTTAAAATTGCGTTTTTAATACTTCTGTACTTCCACAACGTCTTTTAGAGTAAAATAAAGGACATATTCTTTATTTGAGAAAAAATGAAAATGACACTGTAAATTGTCATTACCAAAAAATTAAGAGAACTTTTAAAGACTAACGACAAAAATCCATAACCATTTTTTGCCGCATTAGGTATATTTCACAGTTTTCAAACTATATAAATCAACAGAAAAAAATAAAGCTTTAATGGGAGTTTAATTATCAATTTCGGCAGCAGAACTGCTATTCATTGGTTTCGGTAAATCAACAATATTAACTTTAACTGCACAGATACAGTCCGTCGTTACATGTGACATCATCATTAAAGTCTATCCCAGAAGCGATTTCTTTTCATATGACTTCATATTTTCAACTTGTGAACTTGGAAATCCCATCTTTTGAAAGCAGTTTTCAACACTATTTTTAGAAATTTTGTCCCAAGATTGTCTCACAAAATATAGAGGAGTCAAAACATTAGCTATGCATGTTTTCTTTGAGTTTTCGTCTAACGATGCTACGATGTTTCTCATAAACAACTTTTAACTTTTACAGAACGAATGATACCAAGGTCTAGTAACTGAAACATACTTGTGCACTTTGAAGAGAAAAACACTATTTAAATTGCAAATTGAAGAATATGCGGGACGTTGCTCAGTAAAGAAAAGATTTTTTCTCTTGCATTTTCACATACTTATTTAAAGATATCAAAAAGTCTATAAATAGAGAAGAAATCATCCAGGTATTATTTTTATTTTCTATGTATTTCATCGGTAATGCCTTTGCGTTCTTAAAACAGTGCTCTTAAGTACCTTTCCTATCACAAATAGCTTCAACTTGTGAGTTCCATCATCAACCATTAACCCAAGTACTTTTTAATTCTATAGCGAAGCATTTGGTCGGATTGTACATCAAAAAACAATCCTGTTTCATCTGCGTTGGAAATGTTGGATGATGAAAATCCTTCAATGAGACTGAGCAACCTTTCCTCCCAACCTTTTACAACATTCACTTAACCAAGTACATCTTTTACTACATTTTCTTTCCAATCTTTTACAACATGTTTGGAGATTTCATTTTCTTCCCAAATTTTTCTTTTGTATTATGTGATATCTTTTCTTGAAACGGTTGATCCAACTATTGGAAGCAAAAAAGTCTTGCATTATATTTCTCGCCAACTCGAAAGGCCTTTTCGTTGATCAGAGGCCGTCTAATGGCTGTTTTCTTCACAAAAATGATGTTGAACAGAAAAAGGAGTGTTTTTCAATTACTTTATTTTTGAAGATTTTTTGCTACATTTTGCAGAAGAATTTTCAATTTCTGCTTAATGTTTTACAATTGTAGAGATTTCAAGGCATTCTGCTAAAGCGTTTTGCGGTTCAATAATCTTGTCAAAATTCACGCACAATATTAAGCTTTTCTTTCAACGAAAAACGTTTTCGTTTCCGACAATATGCCATGCTTCACAGTATTCCTAAAAATCAAATGTTTAGCAAGACCGAGTCTCCACTGCTCCTCATTTCTTTGCATTGTGCAGGAAGAAAAAAACCAACCTATATGAAACCAAAACGAAAAGTTACATTTATTACTCATCTGTAAAGATTCATCCGTTATTCATCTGTTCTGAACAACATTTAGTAGTCAATTGGAAAGTAATCCATTATTTTTCTAACCCGTATTAAACAAAAAAATCTGCCGTTGAAATAACTAGTTAATTCGGGATTTATTAATTGTTAAATAAGAGTTTTTGTTTTCATTTTAATCAGAAAAAATAAAAAATCGCAAAATTCGATAAACAGAGTTTAGTTAAATTGGGATGCTACTATATGTATATTATATTGAAAAATTACGTATTTCAATTTTTTAGAACATACCAAACTAGTCTGAAAAATGCTTACAGACTATACACTAATCGAATTCTGTTTTGACACGGAAAAAATACACAAAAGCAATTTTATTGCTTTAAGTTGCTGTGTCGGACATACAAAACAGGAAATTTAAAATTCCGCCTTTTCGTATTTAAATAAATTATTGTTAGAAGAAAGGTTATAGGCATTCAAAAAATCTATAAAATGAGTTTTCGAAAGTTAAGATAGCTGAATTAGGCAATGAACAATGCTTTTAATTCTCTTTAAATATGAGTGAAATTGTCGAAATGCGTCTTAGCTAAGCAAAATACGTGCTATACAAAAATAATTTTTTAAAAAATGAAGATTTTAACTCAAAAGTCTATTGTCTTTCAAAAATTTTAATCTTCTTAAATTGGTAACGCGTACTATCTAATCTCGACCTGGCAACACGTTTCCCTGAACTCCTGCCAATATTGATCTTCGCTGTTAGCTAAGAACTTTTTAAAATCTGTTTTTATAACTGGATTTAGCACACTTTACATTTGTTTTCAACTTTCCGTTGCTTATGTAGTTTTTCCCTTTATGCATTATTGCATCATCATGCTTACCTCCCCTCTTGTATTGCAAAATTAGTTCGGCTCTTGCCGAAATTTACCTTGCTTTACTAAAAAAAATGGCTCTTGCGACAATAAACAGCACAAAACAACCTAGTTCAAAAGGTTAGTGTACTAAAAGCTTTTTATAAATAAATGCATGTAGTTCTGGCAACATTCAATATTATCTTATTACTAAATTGGCAATTTTGTACAGGTATGTATTCATTCTTAAGCAGCCCCAGATGAAAACCATACATCTTTCTGGCATGTGCATTTAAGTACTATCGATATTTGAAGAGCTGGTTTGAAGTTACCAAGACAGACGTTTGCTTTTTACTTGCAGATAAAATATGTTCAACTTTAGTTGTACAATTATATTAGAAATATTGCCATCTATAATAATGTATATTAACATCTGAATGCTGGTAAAGACTAAAAGTAACATTCCCATATAAAGATCATTATCTGAACATAAATAAATAATTTTTGACATCATTGTTTCGTAATCTTTCTAGAAAATTTTAAATTCGAATAACAGTTTTTTAACTTTTGAAATATAAATTTTATGAAACAGTTATAATTCCAATAACATAAAAATAAATTAATTTCTTATAAAATGCATATATTGATATAAAGAATTTGAAAAAATAATATCTAAGGAATTTCATGGATAATATAAGTATTAACTTCCATACTATTAGCTGCATTGACTTAGAAATTATATTATCACATGAAACAGATAAATTATTGACTAAAATCTTCCCCTTTAAATAAAGGACATATGATTCCCTATTTAGATTTTTAAATGGCATAGTAATAAAAATGCTTAATTCTTGTACGCATTTGGTATTGCTATATTTTAAATTTTAAAAAAACTCTTTTAATAACCTTAAAGATGTTGACTGCTTTTTTTAAAAATCAATGATTAGAGTTAAAAAATATGTCTAAGTGAACTCCCCCAAATAGAAATACAGTGTTTGTTAAGTATAAGTTTAGCTTTTGTTTAAACTTATAAATTTTACTTTCTTAAGATCTACACTGTGTTGGTTTCAAAGTTATGCGATGTTTTTTAATTATTTATTAATTAAGTTCTACATACATACGTTTTCTCCAGCATTTCTATTTCAAAAAGCTGTTCATATTAGATTTTTTAAGATTTAAATAAGATATATTCTAGATATTTGAAAACACTAGATTGGACTATAATAGATTCATGTTAGCATACTTCATATTGAAATTTCTTTTTCCTATAAAATATTGAAACCTTGAAAATTTTAAAAATGTACCACATGTTAAATTTTCTCTTCTTTCATTTAAGGCTCGTTACCTTCATGCAACCTCAGTGGGGAAAACATTGACAGCTTCCTAATTATATGCAAGAAAGTGATCAGGGTGCATAGTGAGAAAATACATAAAAAATTAAGCACATTTTTACACATTTACATATGCGAGTCTGCTTATTTTTTAAGCGTGGGATGTTCTCTGTTTTATAATAAAGATTTGTTTTTATAGAAATTTTTGAAATTAATTGATTTTAAATGAGTATTTTTGAAATTTTAAGTTATTTCTGCAATAACATAATAATTTTAATACTGAATTCTGCAACACTGCAGGAACATCTATTGTGAAACATATTTGGTTTTGACATAAAAATAATCATACTTTTATCATTACAAAAAAAAATCATCTTTTGTACAATTAACAATAAAAATCAGGTTTCTTTTCCAACATTTTTTCTTTTAAATTTAGCAAATTACCAGTTAATTTGGAATGATACATCATTTCCGACTATATATTGGCATTGAGAAAAATGCGCAGCATGACCAAAAATATTGTATTAGATTTTTATTAATGCTGCACCAAATGAAATTCGACATGGCTGAGATTTCAATTAAAATTTCGTCCTGCTCAAACTCGCCATGTTTAGAAGTTTAGAACATTTGTTTTGCCGCCATAAAAGCTAAGAGCCAATCAGGACGGCTACTAACATAAGATTACCAAAACAAGCAGAAACTGCCAATAGAACATTGCAATGTTCTAACTGAATTTTTCAAACTAATATTTCAATAGAAAAGAATAATAGTGTTAAGAAATGGTTAGACTAAAAAAACGTGTTTTATCACTTCTTATTTCTAATGAAGAGTTGAGGGCTTTTTTTAAATGATAAACAATTCGAAAATTTAAGAAAAACCTGTTTTTTAACCTATATTCAAAAATAAATAAAATTTTATTACTTTAGCTTTAAAAAATTAAAGAAAATGCGATTACTTATTCTAAGAAGAAATGAAAAGGATTTCACAATTGCTATTTTTCATAAATAATGGAAACAAATTCACAAAAACCAAAACAGCTTTGTAGTTCAAGTAAAATGAAAATAAAATTTTTAAGAAAATGACATTTAATGCATTTTTCAAAGACTAAATATTGTACTGCGTTAAAATTTAACAATATTTATCAAGTGAAGAATCTTATTCAATGAATTGCTTTAAAATTTTGAATTTTGCTTCAAAATTTTGTACTGGTTTGGAAAAGCAAAGAAAGCAATTTTTTTAAAATCAAAACATTAACACGTTTAATGCGACTCCACAATTTAAAGAAGAAATGACATTATTTTGAATTTTATTTTTAAAAAATCATTGTCATAAATCGAGTCTATTTTCAAAAATTATTAAAACTTAAAAAAAATGAAAGAAAGAAAAAGAAAGGGCAAAATGCATTCATTCATTCATGTGAAATTAGCATTCAAACAACTTTTTTAAACTTTTAAAACGGCGTAAAAATACTTTTTATTCAATAATATGCTTTGATGATATGACGAAAACATGTTTAAATCCTGTTTTTAATTTTTAATTAAACTTTTAATTAAAATTACAATAAATACGCTCTTAGTAATTTTCAATATCCCAGAAGTAACTTCCTGCCACATTTCACATTCCTAACTCTAATTATTTTCACTGCGCATTGCTTTGCCAATCAGGACAAACCTCTAACAGTAGAGAGATTCTAATGCGAAACAATATATATAGATACCTGTATGAGTTACAAAAAGTGAAACAGCAAAAATCTTTAAATATAGTTGAATCTGAACCCTAAAGAATACTAGTTTTGAAAATATTTCTTACAAAATTCTTTTCTGAAATTTTAAATACCAGATCTAATGTATTATTTTACATACAAAAAAAACCTAAAATTTGTCGAGATTGGTTCACTAGATAACAATTTTCAAATATAAGAGAGCATTAAAAAATACACTATGAAAAAAATCACAATAATTGAAAATCTATGGCTTCTAATTAAAAATTTCTTCATATTCGGATTTTACGCAATGATTAACGCAATGAGTAAGAATTCAATATATATAGTATAGTAAATAACTTTAATACGTTGTACAAGAGATTGCACTAAAACGAAATATTAGCGAAAACAATGATCAAATTTATAACGAACTAAAGAGGCTTCAATGTCAGTGTTTTTATATCTCTTTAGGGCATCAAATTCATCTCGCTGTATTCATATTTCCCGTTCATTGCACCAATCTGCGTATTTTTTTTTATAATACATAAAAAGGTTAAACATACATTTATCACAGAAAACTAAAATAAATTCTTCACCATCTTTGAATCCTACTGAAGATCAAACGTTTTACGAAATCGCAACAAGTATGATACAGAACGCATTTCTTATTGCCTCTTTGGGTTAACCTTCCAAATATTTCGATAAACAACAATGCACATTGTTGAAGAAAGAGGAGGTGGGGAAAAAAAGATATTGAATTTTATTTTAATAAGTGTTGGCACTTTTTTATTTTTATTTTTTTTTTTTTGCATTTTTCGAGAAAATTAAGCACTTTAAAGAACCTTTATTCAGAATTAAGCACTTTTGAGGTGCTTAAAAATGATTTTCAAATGTAAGCACTTTTCATAACGCTACCCACCCTGTAGGACTCAACCACAATTCCTGCCAGTGTTGCTGTCACGGCGATCGTGTCATTCAGTTTTTTCCGCCAACCTTTGGGAGGGTCGCGGTAGTCAAGTTATGATTATTAGAGTGGAGATGCCATGGTGCTTTATTATTTTATTATTAATAATATATTAAAAATGGATTGTATTGTTTTTGTTTAAAATAATGTAATTTAATGCCTTGTTTCAAATAGTATATTGACAGTAAAAAAAATAATGTAAAAGTAATATATATTAGTTGGGGTAGGTTTTTAATACACAAAACCTTCTTTTTTTCTAATTTTTTTCAGGCAACAATAGAGATGAAAAATTTAACAAGATAAATGCATGAATAAAAAATAGAGTTTATATAATATATTCCAATATTTTTGAACTTATGTTACATATATATATATATATATATATATATATATATATATATATATATATATTTATATACACACCTGTACAGACATCATCCTGTGACTGGGATTAATGTACAGAATATTGAAAGAACAAAGGAAATATATGTCTATACATGTTTTTTTAAACAGAACTTAAAATGTGAAGAAATGTAATTATATATATATATATATATATATATATATATATATATATATATATTACTCAACAATCCAAAGTCAAAACGCAATTTTTCTTTAAAAGAGAAAGATTTTTGAGGGAATTTCTCTTTTCTTTTTCAGGATAAATATATTTTTGAGAATGTTTGTGGCTGCAGTTTTTTCTCTTAAATATTCTTTCCAACATTTTCAACAAAATTATTGATGTTTCAAGAAAATTAAAGGATTTTTGAATTCACATTTCTGTTTTCTTGGTGGATTCCTTGCATTTAAAAGAAATTTCGTCACGTTTTTCGGCAAAAAATAATAATTTGAGATGAAAAATAATTATATTCTTGAAATAATAAAATTTCAGAAACTAATTTAATGCGATTGAACATCGCCTATTATCTTTCTCTAAACTATTTTTTAAGATTCAGAATATAATTCTAATACATAAAAGTATTTAATCTACTTAAATGGATTAGAATGGAATTTTACATTCGCAGACTACAAGTTTAAAAAGTCATAAATATAAGTTATAATTACTCTTCGATTCCAAGACATTCAGTTATATTATACAAATGGGCGAAAAATTTTTGTTAAGCTTTAATTTCCAATGAACTTAAGTTATTAAATAATGAATCCTAATTAAGATTTGTAGCTTTTGCTAACCATTAAGAAAACTATTTAAAGCTTTATATTTAAAACTTGAGAATCTCAAAGCAAAATTTCGGAACAATGATGTAATGAAGTTTGGAAAAAACACCTTGTCAATTGGAATAAATGGGAAGGCGTCTAGATTTTGCGTGTCTTTGCTATTGTATTCATAAATAGATTCGGAGAACAATTTGAGTGGCAGTACTTATTTTCGAGAAATTTCCATAATTTTATAGCAGAATAATTGGAAAGGTAAAGGAGTTACAGAAATGTAACTTCTTGAAAGGAGGGACCCCCCCCCCGAATTTATTGCCTTATTTCATACATTGAAGCAAGGATAGCAAAAGCTAGAAAACATTAAAAATAATATCAGTTATAAATATGGGAAACTATATTGTACTAGAAGGAAAGCTATGCATTTTGCACTATTTTAATATTGTAAAATAATAACGCGCATATTGTTTTTCACATTTTACAATTTCATGTGCGCTACTTGGGTTACCATTATCAGGCACTGCAACCACTTGAATTGGAAGTCTGACGATATCAGTGGAATTCTCCGTATGACAGTCTGAAAGAATCCCAACATGTAAAATCCTTGTTAAGGAGATCTAATTGAGGATTAAATATGTAATATCTTCCTTATATAGAATCTGAAATGAATCCGAATAATAAATGTCTACCATTCCATCAAGAAATACCTCCCACCCTCTCCAAAACGATGTCTCGGATTTTAAGATATTGCCAGGACTGATCCTCGATGTTCATAGAATTTTTCCATCATGGAGTAGTGTTCCTAAGAAAACCGAAGACAGAGATTGCATTTATTTCGCTCAATTCAAGCAGTTTCTGTGTACCCGGTCTCGACTAGCTTTGAAAGAAGGTGGAAATTCTAAGATTTGTCAATAGCCAGAGTTGTAGGGAGCATAATCTCAGAAGGGGTAAGTTTCTTTTACAATATCTATTCCCGTGTCTTTAAAGTGGCAGAGAGAGAGAGAGAAAGAGAGAACTTCCATTCACAGAAAGGGCCTTTTGCACAAAGCTTATGTTTATGCGATACCGCCATTTATGCAGGAATCGCATGTTAGAACAACTCACAGATGTAAAAGAAATTTCATGACTGATGATAAAACGTCTTAGTTATAATGCTATTTTACTAATAAAAACCTTGATAACAATTTCTTCTTTTTATCATTTTTCAGACATTATTTACCTGAAAAGGTCATTGGGCAAATTGCAAAGCATGTCCCTATATCAGCATATCTTATTTAAACAGCAAAATTTTGAAAAATATAAACGGAGTGCGCTCATTGTTGAAGGTACAGATAACACCTTCTTCAGCAATCTCTAAGGTCAAGGGTCTTTAGGGAGACCACAAACTTCGGAGGCGGTTGCGGTTTCGTCTCCAAATATTAAGAGATCCCATTCGGCTTCATACATAATGCAATGAATGTGTTACTGAAAATTTCAATTCTGAATTGTTGCCTTGACATACTGAATACAGAAAGTGATAGGTATCAAATCTATCACAAATTTAGTTTCAGTGCTTAGCCAAATCCCTTGACAATCGGGTTTAAATTATAGAAATACATCACAAACTTAAGGCTAATGCAATAACCACAGAAATAATTAAACAAAACATTGTGTGTTTTTTTTTTTTTTGGTAAACAAAATAAGGCAACATTCAAATACTTACTTAAGCATATCTTCTATGAATCTAAAATTTAAATGAGTAGTTTTATTAATGATAGTAACAATTTCCATTAATTTCCTAAATACTTATAACATGTATTTAATATTAATTCATGTCTACGAAACTTTTGACAAAGAGACAAATTATGAGCTCAATTACTTAAATAACTTTTAAGTTGAATTTATGATAATATTCAAAATTATCCCAAAGTTTTACTTTACAGTTACTTTACAAAAATATTTTGTAAATTTAAAGTCAGTAGAAAATAAAATATTTTGTTTGAATTGTAAATATATCTGAAAGTAACAGAATAACAATTCTTTTATTATATTTAAATGGTAATCAGTTGCTTGAAAGCTTTACTTTAGGGATCAGAAAGCAATTTATTCTAAAATGACATGCTTAAAGTATTTCAATAAATAAAAATGAACGAGTTTTACAGAAAGATTAACAAAAAATGCGTAGGAACGTGAAAAATAATAAGATATCCACACTCTTAGTAACAAGCTCTTATCATGCAAACATTCAATGCCCCTGAGTATCATCTTTGGCAAAATTGATCTAAATTACCCCTTAGAAATTGGGCAAAAATGAACCAGAACAATATAAGCATCCAAATTTTTACATCATACACACTTACTTCCCTTTTCGACAAGTGGGATAAACACAAACACGCCACTGATATAAGTTAAATTTAATAAATTAATACTGAATACTGAGTAAATAAATTTTAATACTGAAAATGGTGCTCATTGACTGATTGCATCAAAATTCATCATCATGGTAGTAATAAAACTCCCCTGGATTTTTTTTTTCCAGATACATCGAAAATTAGCTCAGTCCGACTCAAAGCTAGAGTATGAATGGTTGATTTCGTATTTTTGTTTTAAAACTCAAAGAATTTTGTATTCCTTTTTGAAATTTTGTGAGAAAAGACTTTAATCGTTTTCTTTAACTTTAATATTATATTTTCTTTAATGAGTGAAGAATAGCATCAGTTTTTAATTCATCCTTTTTTGCATGTTTTTTTTTTTTCGCTAAGCTATTTACAAAAAAAAAAAAAAAAAAAAATCCAAGTATATTTTAAAATATTAAAATACGTCTTGCGTTAAGCATGTCATTTCGGAATAAATTGTTTACTGGTGCTAATATATGGAATATTTGCATTATATGAAACGTTTATACTTTTTGTTTGAGAAATATATAAACTTTAAAGTGTGACCATAAACTAGTCACAAATGTAAATAAAATATACCTTTGCGTAGCAATCAAGTTCACAAACTTGATTTTCTTTTTGGAATTTTCCCATGGCTTGCTCAACTATTTTAATTGATTTTACAAAATATCTAAGTTCAACTGGATTTAATGATGATGCATGATCACTGCCTTTAAGACTATGATGAAGAGTAATGTGTCTCTCGATAATCTGAAATAAGAATAATAATGACGATTAATTAACAATTAGATGCGCTTTCTTTGCAACATTAACTAAACTGTTGAATTAATTAACATGGAGCTAAAGAAATGGTTCAGTTAAGTCATATTAATTTGAAGTTTAGAAGCAACAAATATTACTTTGGAAAGCAAATATGAGTCGCAAGCGGATGACAAAAACGACACCTGAATCAGTATAATCGTCTATTCCAAATTGTCATACCATAACAGCATTTAACGAAACGCAAAAATAATTCATAGAAATTCTGTTATTTGTTCAATATAAAGTTCATACGAGAGCTATATAAAAAAGATCTGACCTTCAATTTTACCATACGCAGTAGCGTTTCTAGGGTGGCGACTATGTGCATAAAGGAAGCAGATAATTGAATGCGCCTGCTTGACCTTTTTTTTTTCCCGGCGCGTCCAAGTGTACCAGTCGTTAGATAATGGCCGTTGGATTAGTTGATATTTACGAATTCGTCGGATTCCTTAATTTCTCTCATAATGGTCGACAGAATTGAGCAAATACATTGGTACTAAATTCTCTCAAAACTAAACAATTCATTAAATTCAGCAAGTATTTGGAGACGATGCTATAGGAGTAATACAAATTCAGAAATGGTTTAAGCGATTCAAAATTGTCCGTGCATTCGTGCAGAATGAATAGCGTCCTGGGTGAACACAAGCCGCGTGGAATGCAATTATTGTTTTAACAGTGAAAAATCTGATAAAAACATGACGTGACAAAATAAATTCCGACTGTATGATACAAATCAGTGCAAAAGACCAGACCATTAGACGGTGAAAAACTGGAGGTTGCACCACAACAATGATTCTGCACATTCATGGTATCCGATTCAAAATTTGTAGGCAACATGTATTTACTGTCGTTCGTCAACCTTCCTATTCCCCATAAATGGCTCCTTAAGACTTCTGAATGTTTTCAAAGTTGAAGACAATATTGAAAAGATCCCATTTACAGAATACAAAACAGATAATGCAGAATGCGACGGCCATTCCGAAAAAAGGCTCAAACTTTTTTTGTGTGGGAGAGGGACAGAGGAAAAAATATTCCTTGAAATCCTTGAAGAGGATTTGGGTCCTAATCCCGTTACATGAAAAATATTTCTTTTGTCCAAACTTCGAATACTTTTTACACAGCCCTTGTACACTAACTTAACATGAAGACACTCTTAAGAATAAATTTCAAGGAACAATGAATTTTTAAATAATAGCTCAAAAATCAGAAAATGCAGTTTGACTAAGATACTAGCATTGTCTATTTCTACTTCAAAGTTAACTGTTTCGCTAAGAAGAAATTAATAAAATTTAATGAATATGCTGTATAGTGGAATTTTATTATAAATCTCATTCGGAAGGATATACTGAATGTCACTTCCACATTTTATATAGAATTTCATGCTATTTCGACGGAAATAAATGTTTATAAATTATAATCAAAATCGCAACGAATTATGCAGACAAAAATAATAAGTCAATAAGTCATGTATTACAAATCAAGATGATAGTTCAAATAATATTTATAACTGGCAATAGTAGTTCGTTATATGAAAAATTAGCAGTGTTTCAGCAAAAAAGTTTTAAAATTTTTGCAGTTTTTTACCCGTAAAAACCCAAAATGTTGAAAATTTAAAATCATGTTTTTCGGTTGAAATTTGCTGCATTTCAAATATGTCAAATAATCGGCCTATAAATTCCTCCTTGTGTAGTATATAGAAAATTCTATGAAAGTTGAAGTGATAATTTATGAAATAAAAGCATCAGATCCCCCCCCTCTATTCTTCAACATACTTCCCTCTTTAAGTAGTTACTTCATAATGTTCATCCAAAAATTAATATCAAATAATTCATACATAAAAGTACTTACTTTTAAGTTTAAACACACTGAATACATTTTCTATAAATATTTCAAAAATTTTAGAAGCTTTTCTGGATCTTTCTTTAGAATCTGGTCGAGCAGCAGCTCTGATACTCAAAGTTAAAAGTGAGAAACAGATGCTTTTGCTCTTAAAATCTATCGACCAGTTGAGTATAAAAAGGGGTTTCATGGACTGCAGACCGACTAGTGCTTCTCTTAAGTGTAAATTCATTTCCATCTTCTCTTTACGTCTTTGTTGGTTTCTTTTTCTATCAAACTCTTAGAGTTGTAAAGAAAATCAAATTGGATAAAAAGAGAAACTGCAACATTAAAATATAATTTCAGGGCCTGTTGCAGCGTATACACACTAATGGACCAAAAGCCACTATTCATCGTTTTTCTTTCTTTCTGCTTCTTCTTTTTTTTTTAACAATTTTTCAGATATGAGTAAATAAAATAGCACACATAAAATTTATCATAATGAAAAGATAAAGCAAATCCAGTGTCGCATAATTAACAAAATAAAAATAACCAAGAGCTGTTTATAAATTAAACTTTTACTTTTGCACCAGCAGCAACAGCGGCCACGGATTCTACAACTCCCTCTTCATGACCAGAATATCCAATAACAGCACCAGGGTAGAGATTCTTGTAGGCCTTTAAAAATAAAAGATAAATTAGTTCATTTATTTTCTGCAATAATAATTTCTAATATGCAAGCAAATTCCTGTTCGATAATTCAAAACTTTTTAAATACATCAGATTAAGCCGATTTATGTTCCTTAAGTAACTTAGAAATTTATAATCGTATCATCACAAAATTGGTGTTCATGGCAATTTCTCAAGTTCGGTTTATTTAGATCGAAAAAAATTTAACCGAATTAAATAATATAGTTAATTGATAAGTATTTTGGAAGTTTCCTATTACGGAAATCGAGATTTTCAATAATTAAATCCAGTATGTCTTTTTAAACAAGTATCGAATTTCATTCCAAAATTCGCAATACTTCTTCCGTTATAATTAATTTTGTTTGCTTAAAGGTCCGTATGAAAAGAGCCATCCCATTAAGGACCATATATTAAGGTAATCTCAATTTGATAAAAGCCAAATGTGCATTTCTTACATTTTATTTCATTGAGGTACTAAAAAATTAATCAACTGTGACAAAAATTGCTCTTCAGCACAACTATTCATTTTCAAATTCCAACTCATATATGATTTTTTTATCGGAAATTTAAGAATTTCATTTCTTTTCAAAATATTTTTGAATCTGCCTTCACTGTTAATCCAATCCTAAATATTTTAATACCACTCAGAAATTTTAACAGAGATTGAAATGCATTGGTTCCAATATTTTTAAGTGAACTTTTATTTCATTGGTAAAAAAATTAAATAGCATAATAGCATTTGAAGCAAATGAATTTATCAGCTTTGATATAAAAGAGGAAAATTTATTTTTATGTTGAAGAGATTGTTAAACATATAAGAAATTTATTAAGCCAAAAAGTATTTTTGGCTTAGTACTTTTGCACTTTGGTTTCAAAGAGTTTTCCAAGTATGCTTTAATTAGATGAATAGAATGAAAGTAAATTTAGGATTTTAACTTACAGAAATAAAGTGTGATTCACAGAAGAAAATTCATTTGATGTCATCTGATTAAAATAACCTCGTATGGATATTATTTAGATGATGAAATAATTCATCATCTGAGAATTAACATTTTTTTCTTTTGTTTCATTATCAAGAAATTTTTATTTTTTTCATATAAAGATACACGAAAAATCACTGCAATCGTCTATCCATTTGAAATCGTGAATCTACTAAAAATTCATGGTTCAGACTCCTTGAATCAACAATAATTTGAAATTCCGTTTGCCTATTTGTGAAAAAGGAAACTCAAAAATGAAGCGAGTCAGACCAATAAAGTACCCTATTCTATATTTTTCACCAAATTTTTACATTTGTAGTATTACATCAAATTTTGACTTAATCAAAATAAAGGATATTATGTTACCACGTGAATGAGAATACAATAGTTCAAAAAAAGGATAGATGAGAAAAAAAAAAAAATCTAGTATTAGGTTTTATCGAGTGTTCAAAGGAGATTGCAACAAGCCAGATATATAAATTTTAGTATGCAGTTTTGAACTAAAAATGTAGTAATGTGTTGTATTTCCGATCCAATCAATGTCTGAAAGACGTATTACTATTACTATTACTATTACTGTAAAGTATGAGGGAAAGTCAAAAAGTAAAGAGACTATTGCAATTTCTCTTTCCAGGGTTTGGTAACACCGCTAGTATTTAGAGCTGAATTAGTGTAGGCACTGGCAACACTTCTATACAACGTGTCACTCTTATTCCTGCTTTATAACCATTAAATATGGCAGCTCCACTGGCGATCTGCAACAAAGAGGAAATGAGGGAAGTGAATCGATTTTTGTTTGTTAAAAGTATTAAACCTGCTTAAATTATTCGCGAAATGCAAGCGCAGTGTGGTAACAGCTGTTTATCGCGAAACATTAACCATCAGCTGATAAGATTTTGCTTACACTATTCTGGTAAGTGGAAAGTGTAATAGTCGTACATTTCACTACAAGACGCGAAACTGCGAACGGAGAGAACTATTGTGATGTGCTGCGAACTGAACTGAAACTTGTAATCAGATCCAAACGTCGTGGAAAACTGAGAAAAGGTGTCACCCTGCAACGGAATAACGCTCAGGCAGATTCTTCAAAAAGGATGACCAAAACAATACAGGAGTTCAGATTCGAAGAGCTACAACCCCTGCCATACAGTCCAAACCGAACTCCCGGCGATTTTCACATGTTTGAACCATTGACGAAAGCGCAAAGGGGAAGAAGATTTGCAACCGATGAAGAAGTTACTGATACTGTACAAAACTGGTTACACATACAATCAAAAAACTTTTTTTCCGATGGAATTAAAAAACTTCTGAAACTCTGGGAAAAGTGAGTTGAAATCCAGGGCAGTTATGTAGAAAAATTATGAATGTTTCAGTTTTCTATCATTAGAATAAGTGCACCTTTTCTAAGATGTCCCTTTACCTTTTGACTCTCTCTCGCAATTAAAACGTCATTAACTATTTTCAATTTTTTAGACACATTATTCGTATGCAATACAGACATAATATCTTTTTAGCCATGACGGCAATCACGGAAATAACAATGAATAAAAGGATCAAGAGGCCATTAATTTGATCCTGAATATTCCGATATTGCATCTTTAAATTCGAATCCTATTAAAACATTAATAATAAAAAAAAAAAAACTTTTGTGAAAAGAGTGATTTGTATTTTTCCCATTTGAAGTCCTTAGCCCTACGAAAACTAAAGAATTTAAAGTATAGGATTGTACTTTTTTCTAAAAAAATTCATAAATACGTATTAACTACACATTTAACCCTTGGTCGCTAAAAATCGCAATATAGCAATATAAATATACTTTCTTCTTAATATTCTTTTGTATTAACTGATTATATATATATATTTTAAAAGATATGTAATTCCCCTTTATATAAAAATCATCTAATCTGCAAATAATAGACAGGCGATTTTATAACAGTAGTTAAGTCACATATCACAATGATTAGATCTATAGAAGCAATTTGAAATTATATACATTCCTTCAACAAGTAGGCGTGCCAAGATGTTTCCAATCGCCAATGAGAATCTTGCAATTTTTTCGAAACATTTCAACAGCTATTACAGATATGCAAGTGCTTTTTTAGGATTCCGAAATTTTAGTATCCCAGCTTTGCTGCCATTTGAAAATTTTATTATATTACATTTCACCTTTTTTTTTTTTCTTTCTTTTTTTTTTATCACAGCCGTGTTTAAAAAATAAAAAAAAAAAATAATAACTGGACTTCACAATTTATTTTATCTATTTGTATAGCAAAATTATGTTCTTTAAGCGAAGCAAATAAAAAATGAGAGAGAAATATATCATGGTTTACGAGATACGAGATATCACCAAAAGTTTCTGATTCATTTAACAATGGGCGTACAATTTTTAAAAACTTTACAACTCTTGAAATTTTTATCAGAATCGAACAAAATTTTTTTGGTGGCTATAATCATGATGATTAAGTAAAAGAAATTGATAGGCATAGTGGGGAAATGACAAGATACTAATTAACTGTATTAATTAGCCCATTATTTAATATATCTATCTACACAAATCTCTCCTTATGAGCCATTTCCATCGACACTAAGTTTGTGAAGATGCGCTAATAAATAGCAAAGTTACATTTAGTCCTGTTATTTTTGTTGACAATTTTACAATTGCTATGTTACATCAAACAGAAGAAGAATAAATCGATATTTACATAAACATACAAAACAAGGAAATTTTCACATATGATTATGTTTAACATTTCAACATATTCTGCGATTACACATAAATTCAAAAAAATCTTTCATGTAAGCTTATTATACACAATGTAAGTAAATATGGTGTGTTGAAAATATATAATCCGAATTTTAAAACGAATAAAGAAAATTAGTTACGGTAACAGTGAATCATTCATTTTTTGAAGAAAATAAGAGGAATAAGTATGGTTAAGAAATGTAAGAAACTGGTTAAAGTATAATAATAAAGTAAAATGAAAATTACTTTCTCCATATCAAAAACTCCATTTCCTCAATTTAGTTTAAATTTCGTTAAAGTACCACAAATGAAGCCAGTATATTTTTTTAATCCAGACACACACACAGATAATTTAAATACTTTTTTTGAAAACGCATGAAACTTTTAATTAATTTCAAAAGAGAATATTTCAAAAAAATTTGTACCTGTATGACGTTTAAATTAGCATAACGCGATGGTGTAGGATAACAACTGGTACACTGCATTATTGCTATGTCTCTTGCTGATTTTAAGATTTCATAATAAACTGTAGAAAGGTCTTCTTCACTAGTCATACCAGTGGAAATAACAAGTGGCTTGTTATATCTACTAACATGTCTCAGGAGTGGTAAATTAGTTGTATCAGCAGAACCTATTTTGAAGAACGGCACTCCAATATGTTGTAAAAAATCAATTGATGGCTACAAATAAATATAATAGAATCATTCAATATCTTAGACAAAACAAATATATGAAAATGCTAAAGTAAGATATATATTTAAAAAAAAAAAAAAAAAACTTTTGAATACGCTATGTGGAGCATTATATTACATCTTTTTGTCTGCTTTCTATAAATTTTTTTTTGTATTAATAACTGCAGTACATTTTCAATTTTTATACATTCATTAGAGTAATTATGTTTAAGATGTTTTCAGAATTAATTTCAAACATTGCAATATTATTCTAAAACTACATTATAACCATTATCAAATCTATGTTAACACAGAACTGACTTCTGTGTTAACACAGAACTGACTTCTTTTAAACATAGGAGATAATTTTCCATTTGAGACTCAGTAATCTCCCTCCACCTCCAAAAAAATCACCCCATTTAAATTCTCAAACACTACAAAGACATGAACAACTAAAGAATGCATAAACTAAATAAAACTTAATAATCAAATTGGCATTTTAAGTTTGTTCCATCAATAATTGGCACAATTCATTCAAAAGGCCATGGTGGCATGGAGATTTCAATACTCTGATCAGAGCTGATTCTGAAAATTTTCGCACATCAAACAAACTTCTGTTTTATGCCTACATTTACAGTAGAACCTACCTAACACCTACGTATTGTTCTCAACGATACCACAGATTCCCTTTCCTTTGTTGACGAATGTCAAAGAAATCTCTATCAGAATATATTAGTAAAATCAATAAAGGAAAACATTTCTGTCACTCTGCTCTTGTGTCACGATGTAAACAGACGTGTCTCTTTAGCATCGATTTTTCTCCTGTACAAATTACTGGTCTCACATGGTGAAATAAATTGAATTTCATTCCAATAGTATCATATCGGCCACGCATCTTCCAAAATTATGATGTATAAACAGAAGTTTGTAGATGAGTGGTCGACAAGAAGGTAAATTTAGAGTTAACTACATCGTGTTACACTTAACTTCATCATCATCACTAACACGTGTCAATTCAGGAAAGAAGGATCTCATGAAATTTCATATCGTAAGAACGCTGCGGACGTTAGGGATTTTTATCCCTTCGCATGCAGCATGAGAATTACAGAATCATCAACTTGTTAGAGCCAGTGTGAGAAATATTTAAATAAATTTTTGGATCAGGAAATTAGAAAATTTTTTAAAATAAAGTAATACTAGCTAATTTAAGAAAAAAAATTAGGAAATTAGGCTTTAAATCAGATTAAGGAATGTCATTAATCATATGTATATCAGGGTGGCCAGCATTTCTGTTTGAGATTCCCACATTTTTTTTCTTTTTTCATTTTTGTCAATTTTAAAATAAAGTAATATGAGCTAATTTAAAATAAAAAATAGGAAATTAGGATTTAAATCAGATTAAGGGATGTCATTACACATATGTACACTCATGTCCAAAATTAAGGTCACAAAAATGTTTTTCAAAGTAATTCTAAATGGCTACCAGTAAAATTTAAACAAATTATATTTTATATATTGTGAAGGACCGGTAACACGATATTAACCTTTGCTGTGGGAAAAAATGTTGTTTAGCATTAGTTTTTGAGGAACTACTGAAATTAGACCGTTTAGGCATCTGGGATTTTTGCCTGCAATTTTGTGAATATTGCATTAAAACAAAAAATTTAACCTGTTTCCAGTGAGAATGAGTTCTCATAATCGTTTAGACGTTTCGTTGAGATGGAGAGCCATTGGCAGGCTTGAAGCTGGGCAGTCTCAAGCGGAGGTAGTTCGATGGTTACAAGTGGCACCGAAAGTGGTATCCAGGTTGTGGAATCAATTCCAAACAAGTGGTACTGTAACCAGGAAGGCCGGCCAAGGCCGTCACAGAGCAACGACGCCTGCACAAGATCGCTATTTGACATTAAATGCAAGACGGCATAGGCTGACAACGGCTCCTGAACTTGCTCATGACCTTGATGCTGCGTCTGGAATAAGAATTTCCAGAATATACAGACGTCTGGCAGAGAGGGCCCTTTATGCCCGGCGACCAGTTGAGTGCGTCTCTTTGACTGCATCCAACAGAAAAGCCCGATTGTTGTGGTGTCGAACACATCAGTCTTGGGCATAGCAAGAATGGGGGCGTGTTCTTTTCAGTGATGAGTCGAGATTTACGACACAGAGTGACATTCGTCGAATCTTCATCTGGAGAGAGTGAGGAGCTCGCTATCATCCCTCCTACGTAAAAGAAATTGACAGATTTGGTAGAAGAAGAATCCTTGTCTGGGTTGGCATAACGCTGGGCAGTCGTACACCACTGCATGTATTCGATGTGAGTACTGCTAATGCACATCGCTATAGTGATGAGATACTTGAAGCCTATGTGAGGTTGTTCCGGGGTGCTTTTGGCCCAGATTTCATGTTTAAGGACAATAACGTACATACAGAGCCCAGATCGTTGATGATTTTCTTGAGGAAGAGGATATTCGACGTACGGACTGGCCCTCGAGGTCTCCGGATCCCAATCCTATTGAACATGTTTGGAATGGTCTCGGAAGAGCCATTTCACAGCGTAACCCCCCTCCTAATACCCTCCAAGAGTTAAAAGCTACGCTTTTGGTAGATGGGCTTTGTTGCACCAAGCATTTATTGACACCCTCATAAACAGTATGAAAGCTCGTTGTTAAGCCTTTATAGCAGTGCACATCCCATATTAGATAGGCTTTCCCCGAGATAAATACTTTATCTCTGATTCATAATGTAACACTTTTTGATATACCCTGTTTCTTAATTCCCAATTACAATCTTTTCCATGTTGTTATGTGTCTATGTTTTTTCTTCTATTGTAGTGTACCTCTGTGCCAAATTTCGTGGCAACACAGTGAATAGTTTTTCATTTTTCGCATATTTTATGTTTGCGACCTTAATTTTGGACATGAATGTATATCAGGGTGGCCAGCATTTCTGTTTGATATTCCCAGTTTTTTTCATTTTCAGAATTTTCAAAAAATTTTCCTGATTTTTTGAGGAAATATCTATAATCTACATTTTGATGGTATTGCTTCATTTCCTTCCTCTTATATACAGACAGCATAGACCATTCTTAATTGTATGTGAAAAATAGTGTGTCTACTTTTCCTGATTAAAACCAATATAGAAAAAATATTTAAAGCTTAGAAAATGAAACAAAAATTCTTTTCAATAGATAGGTTTCAGAGAAAATATTTTGCAAACATTTCCCCAATATTCGCAAACATACTAAATAACAAATACAATAAACTAGAAGATGCATCTCGTTTCGACGTCCTTTTCTCAGAACAGACTATCACAAATTATTCATAAAGAATGTAATTCAAATTCACACAGAATGCACATTGGTTGAGTGCATTCCATTAGAAGGAAATAAATCTATTTCCTTCTAATAGGATCTCTTATATTTATACCGATTATCAATAGCCACATCAAGACTGAACAACAATGCCAGTAACAGAAGGAAAAAAAGGCCACTTATGAGAACAAAATGAATAACAGCTTAAGGAAAATATCTTCACTAATTGAGCGCACTTTTAATCTGTTGTTGTTTCTTATGGCACTTAGACAAGCCTGCTGTTACGAAGACAGCGATTTAAGCCGATAGGGGGTTTCAACGGGGAAACCACTAAAACCACTTGAATCGTTGGGGGTTTGATAGGGTGGATAGTGGGTCTTGTTTTAGTAGCACCAACTAGGGCCAAAAGTACGACTTTGCCACTCACGCATCACTCATTTGCTTTCAGAACCCTTTTTTACAGGAGGGCACATTCACACAACTCGCAGATAGAACAAAGGAAAAACAACCATGCCCGAACCTGGACTCGAATCCAGGATGCCCAGATCACGGGGAAGACACGCTACTCCTATGCCAGAACACCGGCACTTTTCATCTAAAATATAGTGGTAATGTACTAAAGAAATTATTCAGTAACAATAAAACTGCATGAACATTTAGCCCGATTATCCCAGTAAAAATTACCTACAAATTGGTAGAATGTTTAACCCATTTGCATCATATAGGGAAGAATGAAAAATTAAATTTATCTTTCAATAGTATACAAATTATAAAAAGATGGAATGAATTAATTTTGTAAATTTTTATCTTTTCATATACTCTTTATTTTCACTGAGCGCTATTAAGCATGTATCAGGAGACCAAATAGGGATAAAATGAAAGATGGAGGAGGATATATTTACATTTCACTTAAAAACAGCATAAACTCCGGTTATCAACGGAATTAGGAAGTGTAAGAATTTAATAAAACCGCGAATTAGTCATACAAACAATAAATACACAAACTTCGGATTCAAATAGTGCGGATCAAAATGAAAAGAGGAAAAAACAAGTGCGAAAACACATCAGCTGGGACAAAAGACAAGGCCTGACAAAGAACTATGAGAGTGCACTTATATCATTTACTGCATGTCATTTTTGGAGGGTGAAATAATCAAAAGCGTTACTACAGGCTTTTCGAAACAATATACACACAAAATCGTATCAGAAAATGTTCATTTCTTTTTATACACTTTCTGCGAAAATGAAATATGGGAGAAATATGTACTTGTACTATATACCAAATAACAAATTAAATTTGATGTGTTTAATATATTAATAACATAATTATTAATATAATATCACAAAATTTTAATAATACAAATTCATGCTTTCTTTTTCGTAATGTGTGGCACAGTAGAAGTAGAAACTTCTAGGATACATTCTTCAAAACTTTCTTGCACACTCCTAAAAAAGGTGCAACCCTCTCCCTCGCACTTCATGAATGTTTGGATTTTTAATTTTATACTCCCGCATATAAACGTTTTCTGATTTAAAGTATAATGAAGAAAACCAAGTATGCATTTGGACGTCTTGTTTCAACCGAATGTAAAGAATTTTAGTAATAAGATCACATACCAAATTTGATTTATCTAAATCCTTGCATTTTCCAGTTATCACATTTACATACATGCTAGAGTAGAGATTGAGAAACGATCAACATCTTGACTGATTTATTTTAAGCTTCATACTTATTTAATCTTTCAATGCTAAATCATTACAGCAGATTTTATCAGACTTTATGCTCTGCCGTTACCATGCTCACCTATTCTCAGACAGCTAGACAGACTTGAATGAGATTGGATTTTGTTCAAAATTTGATAGAAATTTACAAATTTGGTGTAAAGAACATATGCCATATTTCATCCGTAAAGCTGAAAGTATTTTTAAGTTAACTTGCTCACAGACAGACACAATTCGAAAAATGTGTTTTGCAGATGAACAAATGATGTCGTCTAAAACGTGGAGATTCGTCAAAATATTGAATTCAAAATTTTCAACGTTTGCAATACTGCTTCTTTATATACAAGAAAGTAAAAATAAATAAATGAATAAAACGATCATTTGTTTTACTTTTGAATAAAAAAAATCCATTAAATTTGAAAATCATAAAAATAATATGGGTTAGTCCTTAGTTACATTACATTTTACACAGAACGCAAAAACATTTTCTTTAATTATGTTGATCAATTTGACACTCTGAAGAAAGAAAATATATATATATATTAAAAATATTATCTTTCGAAGAAAATATAAAATACATATCGTTTATACTAATTTATTGCATATTATATATATATTAGCAATAAATTAATTACGGTATTTTGTTTTTTCTTCACTGCAATTTCGAATATTAAGATAACTAGCTTTACTGCTCCAAAAGTGTTTTGACTAAGGACTTGACTTTTAAACCGGCTTCATTCACTATTCAATCTAAAATTAGTGAATTAATAAACCATAATACCAATGGATTATCATAGTAATACCATAAATTATGCAAAAAATCACTCTTAAAGAATAAATTTTTTTTAAACAATATATTTATAAAAATGCATAATACAGGAGATAATGAAACAAGAAATGAATAAGTTGTTTCAAAACAGTCAGTAGAAGCAGAATCCTTCAAAATTTAGAGACGTGTTCTTCAGTCATGAAGGCACTCACGGCGGTGACGATTCTAAATAACCGATATTTCAGTTTATCTTAAGTATAAACTGTCGCTGCCTGCTGTGTGAGCAGAAACGCTAAAGGCGTCAGTGTCTGACTTCAGTAAATGACTGATTTTCACTGTCTGCCAACATCGTTTCATTTTACATATGAAAAAAGACTGGTGAATTGTTAACTACGATAATAATCATCAATTATTTTTTTAAATCTCAATTTTAGAATAAACTTCCCTGGGTTTTTTTTTTTTCTCCCGATTTCTCAGAATTCCTTGGCAATTCCCGATTTTTCCTGTTTTCCGGAAGACTGGTAACCTTGATATATATATAAATTTATTAGGGACACTCATTATATAATATTAATAAATATTGAAAATGATACTTTACCTGATCCATACCAGTTGCTGCAAAAATCAATCCAAGTTCTTCAGCATACTGTTTTAATTTAACGAAATTTTCATTTGATAATTCCAGAACTCTCCTATGTTCTCCATAAGTAGCTCCAAAGGAATGCTCATTTTGATAAGGGCGATTTAAAGCTTCCTCAGTAAATCTACTTCGTATGTCACTTTTTTGAAACTTCACACAATGTACTCCACAATCCTAATAAAAAAAAAAGAAAATTTAAACACAATGTAACATCAAAAATTACAAACTTTGCACTTTTAAAGCTATTCACCTTTGGCAGAGATCTGATTCGCTGGAGATATTAGTTATATTTAATTTCAGTTAAATCTCTTAGACATAACTTCATTACCACGATTCCGTTAACAAATCACTTTTAAGTATCAAATGGTCATAGACATTAAAGATGTTTCACTTTAATTATCTCTTTTCACTGTGAACATGATACTTTCTAATGGAGACCAGTTCTAGCTATGACATAGCGTTATTAAAAACGTAAATGTGCGGTTATCTATCTCAGGGATGCGATTGGAAAAAAAAAAAGTGGAAATCCAAAAATATGACAGGAAACACCACGCGAAAGCAAGACAACAAAGAGCATGAATCAAATAATCAATGTCAAGTAAAAATTATCAAAATTACAGCCCAATTAACTTTTATATTATTTTCAAAATGTTTACAAAAGTTAGACATCAACAACAACGCTTTTCTTAAACACACTTTATATTGTCAGGATAAATTTAAATGTACAGGTTAGCAAGAAATAAACTTTCAGATTGAAAGGTTACTAGAATGCCTTGTATTTGTCCAAATAAGATGGCAAACAACTGGGCAATTTCATGTTTTTTTGTTTTTTTTTTCCCCGGTACAAGACGAAAGGAAATCCTATATTCTAGAGTCAAAAACGAAGCTACAGCGGTCATTGAAGCCATCTTGGCACTGGCATTATACCAGTAATTTACAGTGTATTTGATATGCTGTATTACACAATACAAAAACCTTGCGATTGATTTTGGACTTTTAGTTCTACAAAATCAAGCTGTGCACCTACAAGCCCCCACAATTATCCAATTTATCATTGGACCGATTTTTTTTTCTTTTCTTTTTTGAAGGAATAACTGCAAATGAAATCCATAACTGTTCCGTAACAGGACAATGGTACCATGATATGCTGAGATATTTTGTAACCCCAAAATTTTCAACAGTGTGAATCTCTTCGGGGCATCATTTTTATGCAACATTTCACAATGATTGTCGTATAAAACAATTGTTTAGGCAGCATTTCACAAATGCACGGATCACCAGCTCTCATTCTCCAATATCATAGCCACCTCATTCTACGGATATCTCCCCATGCGACATTTGGGTTTAGAGTTTCCTGAAGGACAAACTTGATTCAACTATCTAAGGCCAGCATCAGTGCCATATCTGAAGAAAGATTCCGTGGCATGATTTTGATATTCCGGCAGACTTACTCCTGTCAGTCTTGGAAAATATGGTTCTGCTATTACAACACACTGTTGAATATAATAGATGAAATAAAGCAATTTTTGTGTATTATTTAACATTTATAAATTATAATTGTATTATTTAACATCTATAAAGTATATAAAATAATTTATGTGTTTTACACAGCCACCTATCGGCGTATTTTTGCACTAAAATTGGTACAAATAAATATTAAGTGTATCACTTGACTAATTTCAAATTTTTTCATTTGAACCAATATAAAATAATTTCTGAAATAAGTTTCCTCTGAAGTTTGAAACTTATTTCTTACTATCCCTATAAATAGGAAAACAAATATCAGAGGAAAACCAGGACTTTATTGTAAATGTATCTAATTAGCATATTCTGGTAACCATTCCTTTAATGGTTAGTGGGCCTTTGCAGCTATCTCGGGCACATTAATGTTTTTTTGTTGTTGTTGTTTTGTTTCTTTACAGGTCATTGTCATGGTTCAATTGGCGTTTCATCGTTTGTTTCTGAGCAACAGTCCCATTGGTAAAACGAACAATTTCATTTTGTGAACAAACTTAAAATTCGAAAGGAAATTTTGAGTCTGAGACCTCATTTTATCTCATGATAAACTGCAGATTTTTTTTTTTTTTCTTTTTGTTCAAAACCGAACAAAAACGAGAACTCCAAAAGAAAAAAAAAAGTGGAAAACCGCGGAAAAATCACATCCTTGCTGTTTTCTAAATTTCCGGGTACTGTAACTTCAACTTTTCATTCGTCTTGAAGCAACACAGATAGTAAACAAAACCTCACCCCCTCCCTTTTTTTTAGCTAAATATTCGATGAAACAATGAACACGACTTGATTTGGGGCAACAAATTATCTGCCGTTGGAAATTAGGCAAAATGTATTTTCTAAAAAACTGTCAAAATTCAAGAAAAAAACGTGCGAAATTGGTGCAATTTTCAATTTTTTAATGATATCAATACTAAAAATTGGTATGATTAAAAAAGAATTTTTTAGAAATTTTGGAATAGTGTAAAATTTATTTTTGTGAACTACTATTTACTGATGTTATTGTGGAGAAACGACGGAATTCAGCTTAATTTCTACGTCATTAAATTCTAATTGAAATTTCAAAAAATTTCTCATCTGATTCGCAGATTGGATGGTTGCCTGATTGCTAAGGAAATTAAAAAACTTTCCTTTGATTCACAAACTAAATATAAAAAAAGACTCTTTCAAAGACAAATTTTTTAGTTTAAGGACAATTTTTAAACCAATACAATAAATTGTGCTGTTGCCAGATGTCCAATGCATTCATGAAATTCGACAGCAAAAAACATTCCATTCATTTCTGAAAGGTCCTGATATCAGGAAAATATGGATTTTCAAATGCAGAAGGAAAATCACTTTTAACATTGCAAATGTTCGAATTTGTTCTTGCCATTTCAGCATTAGCGATAATTCTCGTAATATGAAAACTTGGTACTCTAACAGAAAAAAAAAAAAAAAAAAAAAAATCCCAACATTAAATGTATAATTATCTGAAAAAGATGTTTCGTAAGGTGCGAAAACGGGCATTGGAAACTCTGAATAAGTTAACATCACTAAAATAGAAATTTCAAGACAGGACTGTGGATTTTTAGGTCGAGTCTCAATTTATTTTAGAAGAACAGGGGAATTAAATTGTTTCAATGGAAAAATAAACTGAGAGATTAAAATGAGCAAATACTTCAATGAAAAGATAGATAAAAACACATTAGAGCGATAAATTAAACAGAAACTTTCAAGAGGTGTCAATAGAATTTTAAGGGAATTATTTTCTCAGGGTCAAATAAAATTGCCTACTGACAGAAAAAAAATAAGGAAAATGGACAAAAACTGATATACAGAGAGCCATCACTCTAAGCACTGTTTCCAGAAGATGTTACAAATTCTTGAAAGATGTTCTCGGATTCCCTCTATTAAGTGTTTCAACTTTAAAAATATAGATTAAAAATTCATTTAAATGTCAACCTGGTATATTGTACGATGTGTTAGCATTAATGAAAACTCAGGCTTCTAAATTTTCTGCACTGTAACAAATTTGTGACCTCTGTTTTGATTAAATGAATTACGATAGCTGCTTTTCATATGATCAGGAGGAAGATCGCATTATGGGTCTTAATTCCAATGTTATAATGGCTAGAGATTTGTTCTTCTCATGAAAACAAGTAATTAATTTTGATTTTGACATTCAAATGACATCAGATCTTTTGAAAAAATTAATAATTTCAATAGAAAATTCTGGCAATAATGTTATTGTTGATCTAGGAAGGAAGTATTTCTCAGTTTGGAATGAATTGAAAGTATCTTATATTCATTCTTTCTTTCCCAATACTTCCGATTCTTTTAGAAAAATTAAGGGTGTTTGCCAATATTTCCCATCTTTACAAAGTCACTAGGAATAATGATTTTATTTATACGGGAGCAAAATTTCTAAGAAATAACAGAAAGATTACTTATGTTGGATTATTTAACGGTTAAATTTTTTTAACCGTTTAATTTTTTTCATCGATTAGCTCATCGATGTCATTGCTATCCACCTCTAGCCTCATAATCTTGGCCAGAGGCAAAGTTTTGTCGATCAAAGCTCACAAGTACTTGCTCCAAACCCCTTGGAATCGCGTTCCACAAAGTTATATGGCCGAAAATTTTTCATATAGATATAAAGGTTCTCTTCAAACAAAGTTCTACACACACACTAACACAAGCTAATCCAGCACGTGGCGTCATAGTATCTTTTCCTTACTTGTTCTGCGAAACATTACTCGTCAAGAGAGTCACCTATTTACATTTTGTTTTGCTCGTCATGCGAGGTGTTTGTTAAGCGAGGTTTGACTGAATTTTTTATAAAATAGCATCAGTGCATTTAGTTTGGCAACACTGGAAAATGTCAGATGGTGACCTTGCACTTTTCACAGCGCAAGGTCATGATCTTATCACAATAAAATCATGGCATTAAAAAAACTTGTTACGCAATTTTTAACAGTTTCTAAATATATATATTTATGAAGAATTCATCTATTTAACAGAATATTATTGAATTATGCCGTTATTTATTTTTGTCGGCCTGCAATGTTACGTTTAAATTATCTCATTTTTGGGGAATAAAAAGTTTTTTTTCCCCCCTTCTATTTTTTAACGATATCAGAGAAGTGAAACACCTTTTATTTTGTGTTCGAAGTATAGTTTATACATTTTTACTCAAGTGTTATTTAATTTTTAGAATATTGAACGGGGGGGGGGGAGAGAAAAAGCAAGATTAAGACAGTCAGATTCAGCCAAGAGAGAAGCAGAAAGCAGCTGAACACGAAGGAAGAGATGACGAGGAACAGTTGGACTCTTTGAAATATTCATATGATCTTACATGTAAATAATATAAAGTTTTGTACGTTTTTATTATCTACGTGCAATACTAATTACAGGGGTGTTTGTGGGACCCCAAAAAATCCCCTGAAACTTTTACGGACTTACTACCGGCATTTTGGAGTTTCGAGAAGGGGGGGGGGTGGAGAAATGAAAAATTACAATTATGAAATATTGAATGACCTAATTATAAAAGTTCAATGAATTACTTTTTTTGCAAAATTAATAATCATAAATTTTCAAACATATAAACTACTACATTTTATGCAAATATTTTAAATTACCTGAATTAATTCTTTAAAAAAAATTATCTAATTTCTGCTGCTTTTTTTTATTTTCTGATGTTTGTGGGCTTGTCTTTCTTTTGTGGTGAACTTCATAATTGCAGGAAGATTGACTTTTATTTTCCTCATTTACAGTTGAAGAAATTTCCTCGAGAACTGCACATGCAGAGGTAGAAGCAGTTTGCTTTTCTGCTAATGTAGAAGGTTTTTCAGAGACTTTTATAGGTGACTCATCTGAAATACATGTTTTTAAGTCCTCTTGATATGTTTTCCAACTTCTGTTCATATTCAGTAAGAGATCTTTGTGAATTGGATCAGTCATTGGATTTTTTGAGCCATATTTTTCACATGAGGTTTCTTTAGAAGCCATTAAATCATATTTAATAGTCTGCACTGCATCTAGGGAATCAATCTTAAGAGAGGTTCTATAGTCAGTGACAAGTGTATCCATTAAGTTGAATGCACTTTCCACTAATGGGCCATGGAAGCAGCTAAGGCAGGCTTTGACCAATTTAGCCAATGTAGGATACTTATAATCATTTGTGAAATCATCTTTTAAATTAAAAACTTTAGACCAATATTTATCAATTGTACACTTGACTTGATTTCCACTTTCATCAGATGTGTAGAGCATTTCTTTGGTGATATCAATATCACTCTGGTATAACCTTATTTCAGCTTCTACTTTTGACTTTTCATTATCACTAAAAATATGGGACATGATAATTTTTCAAAAGCTAATATTGTACTGGTTTTACCTCTTAGCTCTGGATCTAATGCTGTAAAACTAATTAGATATGAATTTTTAAGGGGTAATTTCTGTTTCATATGCTGAAATTTCAAAGTGAAATTCTCTTGCGTACATAAATAAAAAAATATTTCAATAAGAGAAACGAAAAATTTACACGTGCATCAATAAATGAAACGAAAATTTTACACAGCGGAGAAAAAAAAGTTGCGAAGCGATCAATGACAAATAGCTAATACGGCGAAAAATCCCTCTTCTCTACTTATTGGCGCCACGCCAGGAGAGATAAGACCTTTGAACCCAGAGTCACGTGATCGCACATCTGGTCGCGAAGTCTCTCCCTTTTTTTTCTGCCGCGCCTACTTGCCGAAAAGAATCCAGAAGAGAATGTCCGAGAAACGGGGGAATGAGTCATAACTCACAATAAGGAAAGAACAAAAAAGAAGTTTTTTCCCCCTTTTCACGCATTATCACTGCCTTTGGAGAAAGAAAGTTAAAGTTTTCACCACACACGCTGACCTTGCGTTTTCTGCTTTCAAAGCAAACAAAATCGCCCAGATCAAAATAAATAATTCATTATTATTCCTACTTCCTTTTGAACGACGATCCCCGGAATTTCCGGGTATCGAAGTTCAAAATCCCCGGAATTCCGGGGTTTCCCCGGAGCACAAACACCCCTGTAATTAGAAATATAAACTATTTTTAATTAGCATTGCACACAAATCATTTCTAATTCGGTTAGAAGCATTAAACAAAACTCACCTTAAAACAACAGAAAAGATTAGACCTTTCTTTCTTTAAAACTTAGATCAGCATCTTTACCATAATGGTAATAATTAAAGTGAATGTAAGAAATAGGATTTAAAAAAACTCTCGCAAGATTAAAGTTTTCTCAAGAATACATAATCATAGAAAGAATTTAAGACGATAGTAAAAAAGAATGTTGTTTTGACTAAAATTGAAATAAATTATTATACCCAGTAAAAATCTTAAAAATTAATTTATCACTTTAAAATATAAAAACCGGTAAAATAACTTCAACATAATCACAACTTTGAAAATATTTTTTTTATCAATAGAATCACTTACTGCAGCTATTCGTATAAGTCTTCTGGCTTTTAAATAACTGCCTTGGTGGTTTTGCCCTATTTCAGCAATAATGAAGACAGGACGATTACCACCAACAAATACTCCTGGAGCAATCTCAAACTCGACTGTGTCCTAAAATATGATAAATAAAAGGGAAATATATTTAAAAAAAAATTTAATAAAATTCAGATTAAAAAAATTCTTCTATTTTAGAAGACTTCAGAAACCTTTTAGCAAATACAATTTAGCAATTTAATTTCATATATGTTAAATTAAAACCACTTGAGCATATGATATAATATGAGTATGATGATTCACTTAAATAAAGTGTTTGGATAATGTTTATAATATATTTTCATTAGTTCTATATCTAGTATGAAGCTAATGACAAATCTCATAATTTTGAACAATTACCATGGAATCATGAACAAATTTAATGCAAAAGTAATTTGAAATATGTCTAGTATATTGTGTCATTGCAAATGTCATATATGTCAATGTCATAAAATGAGGAAATTGAATGAAGTCACAGGTATGTTATACAAAATGTAATTCACTGGCAACTTTTTTCATCATTATATCAAAAGTATTTCGAGAACTAAATGATTTTATGAAATAATATCAAATTAATTTTTCTGAAAATATAAAAATGTTGAATAAAATGAAACTCAGAAGGTAAACGGCTAGGTAAACCCTCGCTTACAAACAAAAAAAAAAAAAAAAAAAAAAAATACTTCACTATTTTTATAAAATTTCAAAGATTTACAATTTTTTACCTCCTTCAGAATTACTATTCCAATTAGAAGTAAGGCTGGGAATGGACAGGGCCGCCGCGTGGGGGTGGCAAAATTGTTCACCGCACAAAGGCGCATGGGCCAGAGGGGCGCCAAAATTTATAGTACTTATAGTTTTTTTAATTTAATGTTATTTAAATAAAAATTAATTATACACTTGCAGTTTTGCATGTTTTATATTTTTTAAGCAATAAAATAAGATTTTATTTTACTTTTGTTTCTGTGGGTTGTTTTCGTTTGTGTAAAACAAAATTTGATTGCCGACAATAAAACAATAAAACCACGTTCCGCGTGGAGTTCGCGCTACCACACGGAACGTGTAAAAAGTCCAAGAATTGTAACATGTAATAACAGGAATTGGGAATGTTTTGTATCGGCATATATTCATTCTTTATGTGCTGCGAAACTGTTGCGGCTCAATGTCCTTGTTCAGTTTGCTTTTTTTTTAATGATGGTGGCGACGCCACCGTGCGTGTGTGCCCTTGAATTAACAGGGAATA
This sequence comes from Argiope bruennichi, assembly GCF_947563725.1. NCBI lineage: Eukaryota > Metazoa > Arthropoda > Arachnida > Araneae > Araneidae > Argiope > Argiope bruennichi. The sequence goes on along the minus strand of NC_079162.1, from coordinate 32,913,670 downwards.
CCCTTATTTTTAATCATATACGTAGCCGCTGCTCATAAAGTGCGTACATTTTGTGAATTGCTTCGCAAGCAAAGTACTGTGATTAATTGTTTTCAAATCATTTTTTTTGTTTATAATTGTTCCAAAAAGTAGGATTATTATGTAGAGGTAAGTGAACAATCTAAATATATTATTAGTATTATTTTTATAGCAGTAAAGATTCATAAAAAGAAACTTACTTAGATGTTGATTTAGAAAATTCGCCTGTTAATAGCGTAATATCTCAAAACGAAAATTTTGACTTGGAATTAAACGATCCAGCTACCTGGCCTGATACAATTTCTATAAAAATTGGAGATTATTTAATTGAAAATGGCCCTCCCCGCTTGATAAACAAACATTTTCCGAGAGATAATTCTGGCAGAAAATTTTTAGAATCATTTAGTATATTCAAATTCCCAAAACGCAGTTTTTTGCTTCCCATATAAACTATTCAGTAAGAAGCATTCACAGCTTATTAAGGATGGATATAATGATTGGGCACATTTAACCCACATTTTGAAAACACATGAAAGCAGTGCATATCTCCTTAAACATAGTTCAAAATGCAGTGAACTCAAAATGTCTTTGCCTAATTTATGTACCATGGACGCAGCTCAACAAAGACTTTATGATGCAGAAAAGGTTTACTGGCAATCGGTTATTGAACGGCTTATTTATTTAATTCAATATTTAGTCGGGCAATTGCCTTGCATTTAGAGGTTCTACGAAAAAGTTGCATCATAGTAACAATGGAAATTTTTTGAAGTTGGTTGAAACAATAGCAAAATTTCATCCAATAATCGCTGAACATCTCCACAAAATTCAAACATCTCAAAAGAAGAACATTACTCATTACTTAGGGGATCAAATTCAGAATGAAATTATAAGCATTATTTCAGAAGGAATTAAAAAGCATTTATTACATATGATTAAATCGCCAAAATATTATTCACTAATTTTGGATACTACACCTGATGTCAGTCATACCGAACAGTTGACTGTTGTAATTCGATTTGTTTATAATAACGAGGAAATCAATAAATCCCAAATTGAAGAACATTTTTAGGATTTCAATCTGTCGACGACACTACTGGACAGGGTCTGTTTGAATTCATAAATGGACATTTAAAATTGTTAGAACTAAATTTATCAGATTTATGAGGCCAATCTTATGATAATGGTGCTAATAAGAGAGGAAAACACAAAGGATTGCAACAAAAAATTATTGAAAATAATTCAAGGGCACTCTTTATCCCCTACTCTGCCCATTTTCTAAATTTAGTTGTAAATGATGCATCTAAAATTTCCTTCAAAATAGTTAATTTCTTCGGAGTAGTGCAGGAGCTTTACAACTACTTTTCTTCATCCTATTTTGCAACAGTATGTTGAAAATCTAACTTTAAAGCCACTCTCCAACACCAGATGGGAAAGTAGAATTCAAGCTTTAAGACTGTTGAAAAACGATTTGAAGGGAATTTTAAGAGCGTTAATAAATATTTAAGAAGATCAAACAAGAAAAATGGAATCAAAAACTCAAGAAAAAAATTTGATTCAGAAGGTTTCCTCGTTTAAATTCACTTGTTCCATTGACATCTGGCACGATATCTTAAATTTAGTAAAAGTGGTAAATAAAATAATGCAAAATTCTAAATGTAATTTACAAATCGTGACTGACCATTTACAAAATCTTATATCAGAACTAAATAATCGTATATCAGATGTAGCTTATGCACTTGCAATTGCTAATGCAAGTAGCGTTGCTGATGATTTGGGGGTGGATACTGATTTTCCACAAAGTCGAAACAGGTTTAAAAAGAAACTATTTCAAGATGAACCGACGAACCAATCAACAACCCAAGACAAAAATTTAAGGTGGAATTTTACAGTATAATATTAGACACTGCTATTTCTTCAATAACTGAAAGATTCAATAAATTAAAAGAACATTACAATTACTTCAAGGTAGTACAAACTATATACCTAATTTAAAAAAACTGGAGTGGCAATGAAATTTTAAAACATTGTAAAGAATTAGAACAAAAATTAACAGATTCTAAAAATGTTAATACAAAGGACATTGGAGAATTAAATTTGTTAGAAAAAATAAAATCTTGCGATGTTTTACCAAAGAGTATATGTCACCTATTGATGTTTTAAATTATATTTATGAAAACAATCTTACAGATACATTTCCAAATATTGCAATAGCTTTAAGGATTTCTTTAACCCTGCCAGTTTCGGTGGCTAATGGAGAACAAAGTTTTTCAAAACTTAAAATTATAAAAAAATACAAGCGACCTACCATGGCGCAGGAGAGATTATCGGACTTGTCCATAGAGAGCGAAATATGGGATAAATTAAATATAAAGGAATTGATACGAGCGTTTGTAGCTGCTAAAGCTAGAAGAATGAATATTTGAATATATTTTCTAATTTTTATTTTACTTAAAAATGTTTTATCATTGTTTTGTTTTTAAAATTTATGAAATAATAAAAAACAATAAGACAAACGTATTTTAGTATTGTAATTTTAAAGCTTTTCAGTTCGAAAGTCAAATTTTGAATACTATAAAATAGTATTTCACATATAATTTGCAGCACTTTATAAGAGTGCAACAGAACCCCATAAAGGGGCGCCAAATTTCAATTTGAACAAGGGCGCCTAATACCCACGCGGCGGCCCTGGGAATGGAAAACAAAATTTTGTTTCTATTAGAACGAATACAGTTACTTTATCTACAATTAACTTTTATTACACTTTATGTTTTATTGTTTATAGAAGGTCAAAATGGCTTCAGAACAGATAATATCAAATTTAAGATGGATCTTAGTTTGTGCAGAGAGTAGCGAAATGTATTAGGATAAATGCACGTTAAATCCATTGTGGATAAGTGTCCGTCAAACGGCGGTGAAATTTTGGAGAAAATTATGTCGCTCTATCCATTAGACGAAAATTCCTTTAGCGAAATAATTCCCATATAGCTTTAAAATAGTACTTAAACTAATTAAACTAAGCAGGTCATTAAAATTTTTCTCAACTCATTTCAACGGCTGGTTTTGTGCACTAGTATACAATAAATGCAAAAAAATCAAATAATTTAGAAATATTTATAGAACCCCCCCCCCACACACACACACACAAACAGGCATTAAATATATGTTTACGTATGTTGATTCTAAATGATCGTGACAGTAATATTTTTTAGTTAAAAATCATTCTAGGTTCAGGGGCACGCATTTTGTAGTAAAATATCACATAAACTTTTTTAAAAAAATACATATTTTTTTATTAGAACATAGAAATTAAAACAAAGTCTCCCATTAAAAGAATTGGTTTGAAATCAATTAAACTTGCTAAAAGAACTAAACATACATTTACTAAATATAACTAAAGTAAATGAATCGCCATCTTAAACATACATTTAGAAAAATTAAATTTGGAACATTTTTGAGTCGCAACAAGTTTGGCAAAGTCCGTACTTTTTACTAGTCTTTTGGAATAACCATTCCAATATTTCAATGCACAACAGTACCCATTGTCGGAATAAAAAGGAGCTAAAAAAAGTAATTAAGCGTTATCTAAGCGTGTTGTGACACCCCTGGATCAATCTCACCTCGGATTCCTCCCTTTTGTCGGTTTTCTTTCTTGATACATCCGGTAAAGAAAGCTTCTTGACTTCCTTTCGATTTAATGTATTCAATGTCTGGGAAAATAAAATAAAAAATATATGTGGGGTTTTTTTTTTTTGCAATTCACAAGAAAATTAAGCACTTTTTATGGAACATTTTTTCAAAACCAAGCACTTCTAAGATGCTTACAAATGGTTTTCAAATTTAAGCACTTTTCATGACGTTACACATCATGTCATGAATTCTTTAAGTTGGGATTAGTCAAAATAATAACATACTTACTTTTCTTATTTAAAATCAATTAATGAAATGGATTAAACAAAAGTGGTTAAAAGAATTTCGATCTTCCGAGACTAAAATCTTGTTCTTGTAAAATCTTTCTTTAAATATTGAATCGAGTAAATCTTGAAAGTTCTAGCAAAATGAATACTGAATAGACTGAGTTCTATTTAATACAGTTTCTAAGAAACTGTAAAACATGCTGCAATATAAAGCAGAAATGATTTATTGCCTACCCAAAACTATAAAAATACTGTATATCTTGCTTAAAAAATATGCTATAGATTAGCTTTTAGAAATATACATTCACTAAATTCATGTAGAATCTAAAAATATAGTGAGAAACGTTCCACAAAAATAATAATAAAGCAGTGAATAATAATTATCTTCTTTGAACTGCATTGCTTAATAAAAATTACTCATTGTAATTTAATAATAAAGTAGTACACAATTAACATCACACCATACTTATGGCCTTAAAATCAATATCATTTTTGTCAGATACCTTACTTCCAGGAACTTCTACAAATTTGAAGATAAGAACCCCATAATACTAACACTATTCTTTTTGCTGAAATAAAATAACTTTCAACTAAATTTGCCATTAACGATTCTTGTTTCATTACTAGTGAAAATCTGGCCATCATCAAGATTTTAACTTTGGAACTACTGCATCGATCAAAATGATTAGTCAATATCTGGTAGAATCTATATCTATGTGGGTCTCTGGTAGTTCTAACGTTAAATGATATCTTGAAAAGCTTTTAATATAAACCTTTATACAAAAACTTTCAGATCAATGGTAACTTTTTGAAATTAAACATCAATCTTTCTTCTAAATTTCTTTCATACTGAATAAAGCATATTATTGTAAAATCATTGTGGTATTTGTTTTGTTATGATTAAGTGATTAAAACTTTAACTCTTTACTTTCCCGGAGAGGGACAGAAAGGATGAGGCGCTGAAGAAATGATGCTGAAAATTGGCATTTTACCTCAGTCACAAGTGATAAACCCAACAGAATACGTGCAAATACTGTTAAAATATTGCAACTTCTTAAAGGTGTTGAAGATGTTCATTTTGATCAAATTTTTCAACACTTTAATTAATGTATTACATAACAATTTTTCAAAATTTATTGAAAGTTAATAAAGGCGTTATGATTTTTTGATTCCGGCATTTCAATAATCCTTCGTGATTATATATTATCCCTGAAAATAACAAAAAATTTTGCTCTTACTTACCCCAGATGTATGGAAATATTTATCTCATTCAATAAATTTACCTTTTGACATCCCAGCAAATTTTACAGGCAAATGCATTTAATTTTGTATTCCAAAAATGAGTGTAAGAAAAACAATTTACTCAATGATACTTTCCGTTAAAAGGGGTCGTCAAATAGTTTTATTTTTCAAACTTTTTATTTTCCAACTTTTTATTTTACCTTCAGAGAAACCAAATTATTTTTTTATATATTTAGGTAACTTTTATAAAATTTTGCAATTGGAAGTCTATATCTAACTGCAATCCTGTCTAAGCTTATAGATTATTTCAAAATAAATAATAAAATTCTTTCAGAAGTTACTGAATGGTAAAGAAGAAAGAAAATTATATTTGGATTTAAGAAACTGCTAAAATTACAACAAATTTTAAAATCTGGTAACATAAATTACTGATTCCTTATTTTACCAATATATTATTTTGTGAAATATAAAGAGTAAAATTCTTTCTTTATTTAAGAGCAATCAGCTAATTTTTAAAAAGCTCCTAAACCCTCAGTCAACATTAAGATTTCTTAAGACTATGAACATAGGAGATTTCTGATTTGTATGAGTTTTTATTAGTCTTCTTAAAAATGAAAAGTATATTTCCAAAACAAAAGTTAATAGAACAGACTGATCTACCTTTAAAAAATTAAGGGGGAAAAAGAGAATCATAAAAACTTCATGTCAACTAAAATTTCTGATATTATGTTCAAAACTAAAATTTATACTATGCATGTGAAAAGGAAACATAAAGTGAACATGTAAAGAACAAGGATTCTATATAAATAAAAATATAGAAATTTAATGCTATACAGTTCAATGATAAACATTTGGGGCATACCCTTGGAAAAAATGAGGAATAAGTCAAGGACTATTGCAAAAAAATGATGATATTTTAACTATCAAATGTAATAAAAAAAATAAAAAAAATGTAATGCAAATTTTATGGACATGAAAAACATTCTTTATTACTAAACAAACTTTGTAAATATGTTATTAAAAAGAATGAAAAACATTTAGTAAATTTTGATGATTATATCAAAAAAAAAAAATTATAAGCATAATTATCAGTTCCATCAGGGGCCAGAGACTAGGCAAATTGCCAGGAAGATATTTAAAAAATAAATACAAAATTTAAGCGAATGTTTTTACTGTGGTAAAATAAAACATTTCAAGAGAAGCAGTCAGTTTTCTAAAAAAAAAAAAAAATGAACAAAATTCCAAACAAGCCATTATTACAAAAAAAAAAAAAAAAAAAAAAAAGGAATAATGAGACTGTTGGTTTAAAGAAACTTGATGGTAAATGGACCACTTCACTTCTTAACACATATGGAATGATAAATATATTTATAATTTTAAAGGAAATTAAACTAAGCCATAAATTATAATTTGGAAAAAATTTATTTATTACATTTTAAAGTAATGGATATTACATTTTAAGGTACTGGGATGTTACAAACATGTTGAAGTTAAATGGCATACTGCAGTGTTAAATAATATTTTATTTATCACCATACTTTGAAAGGGATCTTTTTTTTTTTTTTTTAAATAGGAGTAGAACCATTGATACTAGATAATATATTTGATTCAGTCAATGAATTTAGAAAAAGAAAACCTACAAATATTTAAAAACTTGATTAGCTTATACTTCTATGTTTTTCAGAAACCGACATCAGAATTAAAAAAATAAATAAATAAATAAGTAATTTTTTTGCTAGCAAGTTTTTTAATTGAAAATTTACTGCTGTTAAAAAATAAAATATAATTACTTTATTATGTAAATTGTAGTCTATTTACTTTGTCACAACGCATTTTCATAAAGTAGAGGGAGAAAAAAATTGAAAAATATTAGTTCAACTCAAAATTCATCAGATCTAAAGATAATAAATACAACATCATTGAAAAAAAATTAAAATGCTTGTTCATGATAACACATTTATAGCAGTTAAAATTTCTTTTCCCAAATATCAAGCTATCTAAATACTAAATTTTATATTTATTACTTATACTTAAATAAAGCAGATGATTTTTTTTCTTCCACTTTTAAATCTATAGATGTTATATCACAAACAGTAGGATCTTATTCTGCATGTAAAATAAAATTGCCATCAATGTCAATCTTACATTCTGAATTTTCACAAGAAATCATATCGTAAAATAAAACGGAGAAAGCATATGATTCAAAGGAAGCCAAATTTTTATATTGGAAGGGAAAGATAGTTTTCTCAAAAAAATATCAGTAAAAAGTAATTTTCAACTTAGAAAAAGTTTCATTACTTATTTGCTACGATGTTTGATGATCTCAATGCAATATACATGCACCCATTAAAAAATATAATTCATTTTTTTTCAGATTCTATATATTTTATTACTAAAAGTTTTAGAAACCTTACTTTGGAGGAAATGATTATATTTCAAGATGTAAACAATAAAACTATCACTGAAAAATTTATTATTTTTATACAATATATATTTCATAAAACTAATAAAAAATATTTTTTTAATTTTTTACCATTAATTATAGTATTATTTATTTTAAACAGAAAGTTTAAATTACTGCCACACTGGCAATAGTTTGTCAATCGAATCAGAAAGTAATAATCAACATGATATTGTTTCTCACGTGAGCAATAATTTTCAATAAGCTTTATTTCTGAATATTATTACATCACTATCCATAAGTGAAATTTTAAATGTATATATAATAATCAATTCATTCTAACAATTTACAAAATTCAGAAAACTCAATATTATGGAGAAAATGTATGCTTATATGGCATATATCAGGAGGATTGTGGCAATTTAATTTTGTAATTCATTAAACATCTAACACAAATACAAAAGCATGTAATGTTACAATATAGCACAGGAAAATCAGCAGGTAGAAAATATGATTAGTTACCTTTTCATTTCACAGTGCAGTTTATATAAACTGATTTCAAAGTAATAACAAGCAGCAGCAATATGTAGTAAAAAAAGTGATAGGCAATAAATTCAGTAGAATTAAACAAAATGCAGAAAAGAAAACGATGAAACTTAAATATTAAACTTGGATATACAAACCAGCAAAGCAAAGTTTCATATAAAAAATTGTAACAATATTTGCATTTGTAACTGAATGACAAATATAAGTCATTAACTTAAAATAATATATAGACATCACTAGTAGTTTTCAAACTGTTAAAAGAAAATTCAAAATGATATATATTTTTAATTTTTCTCCAGAGAAAAAGAAATCCATGTAAATAATTAATTTATTTAAAATTTTTAGCTAGGACTAAAACTTTGTGGGTACCTTTTAATCCTCAGGCTCCTGAAGGCAAGGAGAATTGCTTACTATTGGAAGACTAAAATAGACTCACCCATCTTTTCCTATCACTGAGGGTGATAGGAAATTCACAGGTGTCACTAACTGACTGATTGTGGTTGAATATCAACAGGAGCTATTTTGCTTTAAGCAGAGAAGGAAAATACATGGAAAAAGAAAATAACCACGATTTTTTCAATTATCACACAATACTAAGGGTTTATAATTTTCTTTTTAATGTAACTTTTCCAAAATATGTTCAAACCATCTATTTAATTATAAAATATCCCAGAGCACTGCAGTCAGGAAATTAACTTTTCCATAGATGCAATTTGTTTGATGTTTTATAAACACTTCTAATTGTAATTATATCTTTAGTTCAGTGCATAAATTTTAAAATTGAAACAAATAAATTTTTATTACTTGCAAATAGAAAACATCCACAACCCTAATATTTATGCATAATAGACATTAATAAGTTATCTTTATTGAATAATAAACCCAATTAAGGCACAAGAAAAATGATTATATATTTTAAAATGTTAAGGTAAAATATTTTAAAACATTTTTTCAAGATTTTCTGTTAGGCTAATAATAATAAAAAAATGTTATTGATCTTTTCACTAATAATGATTTTCTTTACTGTTTATTTTAACCATTCAAATTTTAATGAATGGTTCCAGAAACTTTAAATTTTTGAAGAAGTTTAGAAAACTTTCTAACATTAATTTTTAATTCTATGTCTCAAAGGCTATATTTAAACTTTCAAATCATAACATTGTTTCTAGAAATGAAATTATATTCTATATGTGCTTTGTTAATATGACTTCTAATCACTTGAAATTAAAACTTATTATCTTCTATTTTACATATTTCAGTCTAAACTTTGTGGAGAATTGAAGTTAAGAGAAAAGACATTTAATAAAAAAAAACTTACTGAATAGTCTTAACTTGAAATTTAGTATCACAGAAACTATAAATCATTTTTGTTATAAAATTTGCAACAATGAAATCATTCATGTATAAAACTGAAATTTATTTATTAATCGATCATTGAGTTACAAAAATATTAAAACTGCTCATTGTACTATGAATTGAAAAATGCATGGAATTTTACGATTCTACAATGCTACTAACACATTTTAAATAGATTATCAGTTTTTATTCTTAAAATTTGGTTCTTGAAATAAAGCCCAATCATCCATAAAAATTATTAATTCCTGAGTAAAACAATTATTATTAATATTTTTAATTTCTTGAAATAAAAATTAACTTAGCTTACAGCATGCATTACTGCTACCAATAACATATGTCTTGAATATAAAATTTTTGCCAAAACAAACTTTAGTAGACTAAATTCTCAAAAATCCCATTTAATGTGCAATATACTTATTCTTTAATATTTTTCTCACAATCAATAGAAATCATGATTAATAGAAAACTTTTTTAAAATAATATTTTGTTTTATAGTATTATTTCTATTTCTAATTTTAAAAGTTAACTTTTATTCACATTCATAATTTTTCTATCATCATCACTATCAAATCTGAATAGCTGACAATCACAACCCCAAGACTTCCATTATGATAACTTGATTTCCAACAAGCATTCCTTGTTTACAGTAGATACTGGGCATCGAGTATAGAAGTTATCTGGTCTTGGTAAGTCAGATTAGTCGCGAGAGGATTAACACATTAAGCATCATGTCGATCACTGCTAGTTGATGCTGAACTTTCCGTTTGGACCATGTCAGTCACTGGTGACTGTATATATAATTGTCCTTCAAATTGATTAAACATTGATAACTTAAAATATGCATATCAAATAATTATATTCTCTTAATGAATTTTAATATAGCAACTAAAAATTAATAAACTTTATTGCAACTTTATATAGATCTTTGGTTATCAGCATATTAAAGAAGTCAGATATAGCAATTTAGATAAAAGGGATGCCAAAATATGCAAATTTCAAAGGAGCTCTGTTTTCTCTCATTAACTTCCACATTTGATATTTTTTATTAGTTGCAATTTAATACTTACATAGTTTTTTAAGTAATAAATATTGTGAAAATTAAAAAACAAAACATACAGTTACACATAAACTTCTAATTTATTGCAATCTTCAAATTTATCAAGAGAATTGGTTTCAGTGAAATACGTATAAAAATTTAAATTTAATTTAGTTTTAAACAAACAAAAAACTATTTTAATATACATTTCATATACTCAAATGCAAATTTTGCCAAAGCTTAATGATCTGCGAGTCAATATATACAAAAATATTAATTTAAAAATAATAAATATCAAAAACTCACCACCAGTGGGGAAATGATGCTGTATGCAATATCTTTAAGTAGAATAGGACATGAAGTCATTGATTTAAAATGTATTTAATCATTTGTGAAACATGTTACAAAGCATGCCAATATGGGGTCCACCATTTTTTGAAAGCAAGTTAAATTGCTTTACTGCATTCTCAACAGCAGCTCTTAGCATATCAGAAGGAATGTTACACACATGTCAGTGTATTGCATTTTTCATTTCTGCCAAACTGTTTAGATGATCCCCATATACAGTGCTTTTGAGATAACACACATAGAACATGCTTTTCAGCAAGTTTCAGAAAGATTAAACACATTTTAAACCGCTGTCTTCATGTCCTATTCTGCTTAAGAATATTGATATAGTGCCATTTCACAACTGGTGAGTTTCTGAACTTTTTTTTTTTTTTTCCTTGGCAGAAAAGAAATTCAATCTCCCTCTTTTAAATTATTGCCATGTTTGATAACATTTAGTACAGTAGTTTTCCTTTTATGGCTATTTGAAAATATATCTTTAATTACAAACATGGTGTATGTGTATATATTACGAATTGATGAAGTTTGGAAAAGGATGCTTGTTATAAATTTTGTGTGGAGAATGATTTAATTGCTTCTTTCTTTCCTTTTGATTATGTACTGCTCCTGTTACAAACACGGTCCTTATATTCAATGACCTAGAGAAGCCACTAGGATCCTAATCTAGGATATTTATTTTTAAGATAAAATATAAATCAATGTATTTACGTACCATTCTTAAAGCTCTGTCACACTTCTTTTCTTCAGATTATTCAGAAATTCTTATAAGCTTTCGAAATTTTTACTTTACTCATTCTATTTCCAAAGCACAAAATAGTTTGACAAGAGTTTTCCGAGACGCTTGCATAACAAAGAAACCAGCTGTTATTTTACCGGTGTTCCCAGATGATAATTTGAGTGAGATACAAGTAGAAGAATGTAGAGCGGCAAATACATAAGCCATTGCCACCGGTTTGGCTAATATTTCACAGTCAGTTATATGATGAATTGTCTTTTTCCCCCCATAATCTTGTAAAAAGTCTGCGATGACTTTTCCGAAATGGCTCGATAAATTTTTAAGTGTCAAGAGGCACGATAAAATATCAGAAAAAAGGAAGGTTTTCTTACGTGGGGTAGTTATTTCGTTGATCGTTCGACAGAAGATCGTGCATCACAGTAAATACAGAATTATAATGATGTATTCTTATGTCAAGAAAATTTCTTTTGAGTGGATATACCTGCGATAAGTGTGATAGAATATGGTTTTGAAGATTCTGTTGCGATAATAAAGTAAAATTTTCGCACACTTATAAAATAAAATTCCGCCTTTTTGAATATTTCAGTAGCAACACAATATTCCATAATATTTGGGAAATATTAAACCATATTGTGAATACTAAGGAATGCCGAATACCTTATAAATAATATTGAACAATATTCAAAAGATAATGAAATTTTCAAAAGCACTGAAAACATACAGTAAAATTCTGGCGAATAATATTAGTTACTGTTTAGTAAGGTTATGATAACATTACAGTAGCTTGTGTATTATCAATACGATGTAATAAGTGATATTTTAATTTTGAGCTTTTGCTTTAGATGATCCGACAACATGGATATAATTTTTTATATCGCGTTTTTTTATTATTTATTTATTTAAAGTAAAATACATTAATGTTAGGAAACGAAAGACAAGGGAATTAAAATAATTAAAGTCAAAATAATTAATTGCGCATAAAAAAATTGTTTTTAAAATTTTTTCTTCCAACTTTTACTATAAATAGGCTACGCTCACATTATTATTTCAAACAAATTATCAAAAATTTTGCAGTGCAGCTCAAGTTTTACGGAAAATTTTATTTTATCTTTTTTTAATGTTAGCATTTTAATTTTCATAATACAAAAAACGGTAAATATTTTGGAAAAAATAATAATATTTTTTCCACATACAATTAAACCTTGTTTAATAAGCACTTCGCATTACAAGTATGAGTGATTTGCATAACGAGAAAAATAAAATGTAAAAAAGAGGACTCACTTAATGAGCCATGTACCGCAGAACGAATGGCGAGGAGACATCGTGAGGTCACATGCTAGAATGACTTATATCAATCTTTGTATAGTGCTTGTTTGAAGAGAACTCTTGTATCTACATCATCCTACCTTCTATCCTCATTACCTTCATATGACAGTCGCTATGAGCGTTGAAAATTCACTTAACGATAATGCTGTGTCTCATCTTCGCTGAATTTTGAAGCGTGGCCAAAGACAAAGGTTGTTACCAATTTTCTTGTTTAAAAAAGCATGCATTATATATTCATTTAAGCATTTCTTTTTTTCTTTTTAATTTTTTTTTTCTCGGAAAGGAACGCATTGTTATATTTTACACTGATTCCTATGGAAAAAGTTTCTCGCTTAAAGAGCGTTTCGCATTACGAGTAAGATTCGGGAACGAATCATGCTTGTATTTAACAGCTATTACATTTGAATCTAATTTCCATAATTTATTCTAATAGTAAATCTTAGTTACAAGCGAAATCGCTTCATTTTTTACTTCAAATGGCATTCGGAACTCGAAATTTTAAAATAGTTTGTAAATTAAAAGAACAATCCAAAATTGGTTGTAAAATTACAAGATCCCTTATAGGGAAAAACAATTGTTTAAACTATTCGACATTTCCGTTTGAAGGTTTCCTTTGTTTAGTAGATAAGATAACGCTCAATCACCAAACGGTACCGAGTTGAAACCTGGAGCCCAATATTGGTGAACACAGCAGTCATTTTACAGTTTCAATAATAATATCGCATTATCCAATAGTGTTATTCAAAAATTGCAAACTATTTTTGAATTTAAGAAAACAATTGATAGTAAAAAGAAATTCTAGGCGTTGAAAAATAGATATAAAAATAGATTCAGTTTATCTCAAAAAGAATATATAATTTTTTTTCGAAAAGTATTATGTCTTTGTGTAATATCGTTAAAATTCCATTGTCAAAAGGCGAGGATAAATATTTTGATTCGAGTAACAAATTTTTAAATGTTACTGAATTTCAAATTTTAATAAGTGAATCTTTTTACCTAATCAAGCAAACTCGTGCTGACATATCTTTTGCTGCTACTTATTTATCAAAATTTTGTCAAAAGTCAGAGCACAGACATTTAAATGAGGCTAAGAGAATGGTTATGTACTTTAATGACACTATGGAAAAAATCACCTCATAGCAATAAATTTGCAAGCTTTAAACGTCAGTGCAGATGCTAACTAGGGAGATGGTAAAAATGGGAAACCTTTTTCCAGTTCTGTTTTAATGATAAGAAATTCATTAGTTACTTGGAAGTGCAATAAACAAAGATCTGTTTATCAACTTGTGCAACAAAGATTGCTCAGAACGTCTTATAAGCACGAAATATTTTGAAATAGGTTTTTTTTTTTAAAGATGTGTTATTTATTCCAATATCAAGTCAACTATCAGCTGAATTGCTCAAAAGCTTCATCCAAGACTAGACATATGAAATTAAAACTTATTTCTGTTAAAGATTAATTTCAACTGGTGAGATGCATATAGTTTTTGTATCAAATAATTTCCGATTTTTTTTAAACCAAAGTCTGGTAAGAAAAATTAAAGATTTGTTCTTATAAAGTTGAGTTATTGTAATTTCTAAACTTGTATCGTTTGCACGAGGGTTGATGGATGCAAGCACAGACCCAGTTTATGGAAATACAGTCTAGCTGATTGGCTCTATTGTTTCGCTCGCTTGTATTTAACTCTTTTTCTCGGCGAAACAATAGGTCATCTGCAAGTTGAGTTTCTAGCACTATATGTGAACTGAAACTGTGTTTGTGCGTTTGCCTAAGTGGCACACTATGTTTTTAATAAATGTTCCACAAAATACAAAAATTGCCTTTTATTAGATGATAGATGGCACATTTACAGGATATTCAGTAATAATAAATTCAGACATGTAATAGCCTTGAAATGGAAAAAGCTGAACTTCAGAAAATTTGGAATTTGTCAAGCATAAATGTTGAAAGGTGAAATATGTATGTTATTTCCACAATTTCCACAATAAAAAAAATACAAAAAGTACTTGACATATATAAAAAAATTGAAGAATTATCACATCAATCAAAATGAGATGGCATGAGCGGTTCATCTAGTGCAATTGCATTCTTCAGGCGTTTACCAAGAAGATCGTCAAAACAAAGAGGCTCATAGCCCTTTCTCGTAGAAATTTTAATAGCCATATGCTCCTCAGAAATACATGTTCCTCTAGCAATTGATCCTGTTGCAACAATAGTTTTCGTTTCCTGGAAAAGAAAATCAAAATACAAAATCAGCCTAAAAATAATAAAAGCATTTAATAAATTATTATGCACTAATGAAATTACATATCCACCATACTTTTGAATCCAATCATCCAATAGTGTTATTAAAAAATTCCAAACTATTTTTGAATTTAAGAAAAACAACTGATAATAAAAAGAAATTCCAGGAGTTAGAAAGCATAGATATAAAAATGGTTTTAGTTTATCTCAAATAGAATATATAATTTTTTTTCGAAAAGTATTATGTCTTTGTGTAATATTGTTAAAATTCCATTGTCAAAAGATGAGGATAAATATTTTTATTCGAGCAACAAATTTTTAAATGTTACTGAATTTCAAATTTTAATAAGTGAATCTTTCTACCTAACTAAGCTAACTCGTCCTGACATATCTTTTGCTGCTACTTATTTATCAAAATTTTGTCAAAAGTCAGAACACAGACATTTAAATGAGGCTAAGAGAATGGTCATGTACTTTAATGACACTATGGAGAAAATCCCCTCATAGCAATAAATTTGCAAGCTTTAAACGTCAGTGCAGATACTAACTATGGAGATGGTAAAAATGGGAAATCTTTTTTCTAGTACTGTTTTAATGATAAGAAATTCATTAGTTACTTGGAAGTGTAATAAACAAAGATCTGCTTATCATCTTGTGTAACAGAGATTGCTCAGAACGTGTTATATGCACGAAATATTTTGAATTAGTTTTTTTTTAGATGTGTTATTTATTTCGATAGCAAGTCAACTTTCAGTTGAATGCTGCAAAAGCTTCATCCAAGACTAGACATATGAATTTAAAAATTCATTCTGTTAAAGATTAAATTTCAAGTGGTCAGATGCATGCAGTTTTCCTATCAAATAATTTCCATTTTTTTTTAAAACCAAAGTCTGGTACTCACGAAAAATTAAAGATTTGTTCTTATAAAATTGAGTTATTGTAATTTCTAAACTTCTATCGTCTGCGCGAGGGTTGATGAATGCATGCACAGACACAGTTATGGAAATATAGTATAGCTGATTGGCTCTATTGTTTCACTCGCTTGTATTTAACTCTTTCTTGGCGAAACAATAGGTCAACTGCAAGTTCAATTCGTAACTTAGTATATGTGAACTGAAACAATGTTTGGCCGTTTGCCTAAGTGGCACACTATGTTTTTAATAAATTTTCTACAAAATAGAAAAAATGCCTTTTATTAGATGATGGATAGCACATTTACAGGATATTCAGTGATAATAAATTCAGACATGTAATAGGCTTGAAATGGGAGAAACAACTTAAAAAAAAATGGATTTTGCCAAGCATAAATGCTGAAATGTGAAATAAGTGTGATTATTTCTACAATGAAATGAATTAAAAAAAATACAAAAAGTTCTTGATATATATAAAAAACTGAAGAATTATAACATCAATGAAAATCAGATGACATGAGTGGTACATCTCGTTTAACTGCCTTCTTCAGCCGTCTACCAATAAGTTCGCAAAAACGAAGAGGGTGAAATTCCTTTTCCACAGAAGATTTAACATCCAAGTCCTCCGCAGAAATATATATTCCCTTAGCAAGGAATCTTTTTGCAACAATAGTTTTCCCTAGCTAGAAAAGGAAATGAAAATACAAAATTAGCCTACAAGTAATAAAAGATTTAATGAATTATTATGTAATAATGAAATTAGATATCCAGCATAAATTTGTATAGTTTCATGTAATAATTATAATATTTTGATGAAAGTAATGGGGCATTGACAGAAAATCTAATACCATTATTAGGAAATTCTCCGGCAAGAAGTTAAACAAATTGCACTTTGAATGAAATCGCACAGCATGGCAAATTTTTTTATAAAACAGATTCCTCTGTAGATAAATTACCCATTACGCCAAATTTTCTATAAGACTGGTTCATTCAACTGTGACTTTTAAACCATATTGTACAAATGTCTATTAAAACTATATTATTCAGTAAAAATACTGCAACATTTTCATTTCAATGAAATATAAAACTAGTAAATTTTAAGAGCATAGAAGGAAGATTAAATGAGAAGCTACAAGTAAAATGCTGCTTCTTAGTGACCAATGTAATAAGATGCACATAATCTGACATTTGTGTTCTTCTGGACATTCAATATACTTTTGGCCAATATCGATACCGCGTTTTACAGTATTGCCAATTCATAAGGCGAACTAGATATCTGGCATGTGCGATAGTCTGTTTCGCATTCACCTTAGTGAAACATGTTCATGCAAATAATTAATATTTAAAAAAATATATCGCGGTTTTAAAACAGACTAAAAATAATAAAATAATTTTTCTTGGCTCCATACAGATTGTCCTGAAAATTTATGAATTAAAAAAATTTTTAAATCACAAATTTTCACGACAATCTGTCCGTGACTAGAAGAAATTCTTTTAAGCTTTTGAGTGAATAATTTTGAGTTATATAATTTTTTTGTTTAAATAATTATTTTTTGCTTTTCTGTCTTCTGTGTGTGAAATTACAGTCAATTTTTAATTAATTACCCGATGAATTATCGATTTGGAATGGCGCCATTTGTCAATAATCAAAGTTTTTAATCTATTACAAAATTTCTACCGAACCAACAGATGAGAAAGCGAATCAATATTGCATTAAAAATCCAGTTCTGAACTATGTTTAAAATTTCAAATCTATAGCTCAATAGGAAGTTAATTTAAAATCGATTGCAAAATTTGCACTGAACAGACAAATAGGCAGAGCAGAAAGCTAGGTAATAAAAACACGTTAACATTTTTATTTTATTTAATATTTGTAGGCTCAGAGTTCCCAACATAAATACTCGATACTTTTATAACACACCAGCTTTCATAATTTACAAACACAATTAAACAACATGTGTTTCTTTAGTGCTTCAAAAGCGTTGGTACAAAATTTGACAGCTAATAAAATATAGTAAAATACTCTCACTATATGATCAAAAGTATCCAGATCTTCGGATGCGAAGGAATCAACAAGAACGACCAGAAATTCATCCTCATCAATTTCGTTTCAGTTAATGATTTGAAATTTTCCAGAATATTTTTCTGTTGTTGTGCAATATACATGCATTTTCAAAGATATAAAGGAATTATTAACTAGATCGGCCATTTTCATAAAGGGGTCTGAGTGCAAAAAAAAAGATTTTGAATGTCGTAAAATAATTTCAAAAATACAAATAAAAGGACTCAAACTTCAAACAAATTTGATGAAAAACGCATTTATTTAAATATGTTTATTTTATGTTGGATGACTTTTGAAGAACAGGATGCATTTGCATGCTTGTGGTGCGGTCATATTGTAAACCTGTAGTACGTAGCATAGTATTTGGAAAAGTCTAACAACTTATTCCATTTTAAACCGAACACAAGTCTCCAAATGAGATACAGCCTACCTTCAAACATGCCTCCATTTTTTCCTTACTGTATGGTATCAAAAAAGTTTCCCACATCCCCATTATGGTAATAATTCAGCATGCTCAATCCAAAGTATGTGAAAAAAGTGTCGTAGTAGGTTGACAATTATCGCCGAAGCGAGTCATCAAGGTCAGCAAAACTGACCATTTCTGAATGTTGTCGAAGCGGGAGGGGATTTAGACTAATTAAAAGCATTTTCGGAGATCTTTATGCTTCCCTTATCCTGCAGATGTGATTATTCCCAATATGAAGGGCGATTATCTTTTGATACAAAAAAGTCTGCTGACAAGTTTTTGGAATATTCCTGAAGGAATATATGTCATTCCTGTAAAAGAAAACTGTGAAGCTTCTGTTACTAAAGTGGATTGTTGTGATGTACTTCGAATTCGTTCTAATTCATTCCACAAGTATTCTATAGTATTGAAATAAGGAACCTGTGCAGATTCCTCTACATCCATTCAGTAAACTAGCTCTGCATAGCTTGTATTTTGTGGATTATGCACAATCATATTAAAATACAAATTCACTCTCTCCAAACTGTTTGCCATCACTGAATTGTCCAAATAATATGTTTTCAACTTCACCAGTTCTTAATGGAGAACAAGAAATCCAAACAATATGAAACAAGTTCTATGCTACTATCCTCCCATCACCGGAATTTACAATACTTATTATTATTAGCACACTTCCATTTATGTTTCAGTGTGATAGTGTTCTGTTCAAAAAAATAATAATAATAATAATAAGTATACAGAGCTGTTTGCTGACATGAAAGCAGAGAATCGAATTAGCCTGTTCAGAGCTCTTATTTCAATCCCATGGAATACCTATTTAAAGACCTGGAATGTTGAATTAAACCACACCCTCTCCCCCACATTAGTAACACAGCTTACCTATTGTCTTCACAAGAATGGAATGCAATCTTAGCAGAGACATTCCATAAACTAGAAAATAACCTTCCTCATAGAGTAGCAATCTTCCATGCAGCAACAGAAGATCCCATTTCATATTAACAGTGGATGCACTTGCAGGATAAACAAAACTTTTAATTATATAGTGTAAGTTGTGTTGCATAATGATATAATTCTAATGTTTATGTAAATAATGTGATTAACGTAAACATATTTTTTTAATTCTATAGTATAACTGACTGTAAGTCATACAGGGTACATAGTGAGACAATGCTGAAGAAATTAAGCATCTCTGCAAATGCATGCGCACACAAATCCACACATTTTCTAAACATAGGATATTTTATGTTTTATAATAATGCTTAGTTTTTACTGAAAAATTTAAATACATAGAAGGTGTCTCAAAAAGGGGACAAGTTTTTATTTCTCTAAATAATGCGTCTGGACAATTCCTACTTCGAATTACAAAGCTTCATTAAATAAAATGGGCAAATGTATGAAAACACTGTTGTCCGTGGAGGTTGATAAAAAAATTAATTATTCTACGCCCCCCCCCCCCCACAAGTAAAAGTGTTAATTTGTAAAATGGTTCTCATTCAGATTTGTCACTCATATGTAGAAAAAAAATCGGTGTTTTTTTCTTGTATGCGATAGTTACAATAGCAATATAGTCCTACATAATTCTTACCAGAAAAAAAAATTAGGGGAAAGTAGGAAACAATTCAACATTACCTGAAATAATAGAATAGTAAATGAATATTTATATAGAAGAAATTTTCTTCTTCTTTGTTATTGCCGATGTTGAAAGACAAATTCCCATGTTAAGAAGGAAAAAAAAAAAAAAAAAAAAGATATAGAACATGCCGTCTAAATTAAGGATTCGGGTAAAATAAAAATAAAAAAATAACATTCTTGACTCAAACCATTTCATGATTACTTAACAACAGCAAAAATATTATAAAGGATTTTTTTTTTTTTCCAAATTCATATATTTGAACATCAGTCCGGTAGCCAACAGTTTTTTCTTTTGCAACAATCTAAATTGCAAAGCTGTTTTGCGTTTGTTGGGCGTTCTAGTTTTCTTTTGAATTTCTTCTGCTTTTCTAAATCTTCATAATACCTAACATAAGCTAATTTTGCATTCCGTAACAAATTTCTTACGATCGGAAAACTTCAGACACCTCTATAAAAGTTCATGGCATTATACTCAGACCTTAGTCCAATAAAAAAAAATCTTCTCCCAGAGTTTCAATAAGCGTATCCTTGTTGAAATTAAATCCACTTTCTACAGCCGCAATGCCATGTGACTATACGAGAATTATTTTTACGACTTCCCAAAAATCAGAAATTCTTCGGACCTTGAGACATCACATTAAAAATCATTTAAACGAGTTTCTTCATTAAACGAAGCAAGCTGTTCTTTATACTCCCTTTTTATTTTATTTTTTTCGCAATGAAATTTGAAATTGGATCTTTGTACGTTTCGAACGCGCAGTGGAAATTTGTGCTTTGGAATAAAGAAGTTGAAGCAAATCAACCATTCGCTCTTCACATAATACTGCAATGCTTTTCAATAAATGTGGATTTTAACAAGATGCAGCTATTAAAACAGCACAATTTTTGGACATGCAGTCAAATATATTTTTTTCAGTGTTCTTCACAATATAAAACACTCTATAGAGTTTTTTTTTTAAAAAATTTCAGTTTCAGTACTCCAGCAGTATTTAAATAGTTGTTGTCACTATTCCAATATCAGTGGGGTTTTTTTCCCTTCTTTTTTTCTTAGTCTTGAAAATTGGGCTGATTTATACAGAAGAAATGCGGAGTGAGTAGAAAAGAAATCGTTTTCCTCGGTTTAATAGTCACGAATAGTGGTACTCATTTATGGCAACGAACTTTTATTCTTGCAATGTTTAAAGAGAGCAAGAATGGAGCATTTTTTAGATGAAGATAAACTAATAAACTTAAACCTTGTACTTTTCCAATTTTTAAGAAAAATATCAAATTTCCTGCATTTTATGTTTTATAGATGGTTTATAAATTCAATGTGTTTTCACGATTTTCGCGAAGCCGTGATAACCCTGTTTATTCTGATACAAATTTTTACATTACTGTCTATAAAAATTACAGATATGTTTATTTTTAAATTTAGAGGGACTAATCACAAAGTAAGATGCATGCCTTTATCTCACAAATGCAGATATATATAATAAAGAAAAATTATCGTAAGTAAATATCTGTCTAATAGTATATCTTTCAATCATCACGATTTTCGCGAAGCCGTGATAACCCTGTTTATTCTGATACAAATTTTTACATTACTGTCTATAAAAATTACAGATATGTTTATTTTTAAATTTAGAGGGACTAATCACAAAGTAAGATGCATGCATTTATCTCACAAATGCAGATATATATAATAAAGAAAAATTATCGTACGTAAATATCTGTCTAATAGTATATCTTTCAATCATCACGATTTTCGCGAAGCCGTGATAACCCTGTTTATTCTGATACAAATTTTTACATTACTGTCTATAAAAATTACAGATATGTTTATTTTTAAATTTAGAGGGACTAATCACAAAGTAAGATGCATGCATTTATCTCACAAATGCAGATATATATAATAAAGAAAAATTATCGTACGTAAATATCTGTCTAATAGTATATCTTTCAATCATCATAATTTCAAAGAAATTTGCCAATTTACTTGAATATGAGAAATCATCATCTCCTATGAGTCATATTCAAAGAAACTGAAGATTGCAGCATTACTTTTTGGCGTAGAGTTTCAGCCGTTCTGGCCAAATTAGAGCAAAATTTACTACTAATTAACGTGTTTGTCAAAAAATATTTATAAATGACTTTTTCGTCATTGTTTATAGTCGATAATGCATCTAAAATAGTAAAAAAATTATGAAAAATCTAATTTTTAAAAATTTTTATATCCAACGTAGACGGTCACCTTAAGCTATCCCACAGAAGTACCAGAATGTCAAGCAAGAAAATAAAATTCTTTACCCACACTTGCAGGCTTTTTGAAAGAATGATATATTTCAGTAACAGGAACATTTGAATATGCTGATGATATATTCTATATGTAATTTTAAAGGAAGTGGGGAGGATAAAGCGTTATAAATATAAAGCAGAAATTGATATTTTGGTTTATTTTTTAAAATTACCTTCATGCCAGCATATGAGAAGTCAGTCCAGAACTCAACATGCCAAAACTGACAGTATAAAGATTAGTTTAATGTAATAACTGGCATCCATACAGCATTTGTGGAGTTTGGAATAACCCTGCGATCTGGAAATTTACAATTGGGCCCTACCTTAGTAAAAGTCAAACTCGTCTTTTTTCAGAAATGACATTTGCAAACTAGAATGTTGCGGTAATCAAGATGGAAATATTAATCTTCAAAATCATCACATTTGAAGTGTAAAAATCTGTTCGTACAAGAAGTTCATCAACAGATATAATTTTCTATAAATGCTTGGTGTGGAATTTTTTTAAATTCTTTAGTTGGTTGTGTTTTGTGTTGTTCTCAAACAATATATTGCTTTAAAATGTAGACTTGAGTTTCCTTTATTTATTTTATTAGTTCCCGGGAACAATTTTCTTGAAATTTATGTTCCGAGTTTAAAATAGAAAAGCTATAAGTAACTAAATGGCTGTGTCCCAGTTATTTTCATTAACACTTTGTAAATGAAATGGATATTATAAGCAAACCTTTGTCGTCAAATTACAAAGAGTTGTTAGGAAGCATGAAAATGCTTTAGCAGTATTTAGAGTTTTTGAAAGATCAATGGCAGAGCGAAAACTGCAACGAAGAATATATTATAGGTATTCTGATTCTAAAACTATTGCGATAGTGAAAGATATTAGGAAGAAAACCGCAATCCTAAACTGAGAAT
The DNA here is from genome assembly GCF_947563725.1 of Argiope bruennichi. Classification (NCBI taxonomy): domain Eukaryota; kingdom Metazoa; phylum Arthropoda; class Arachnida; order Araneae; family Araneidae; genus Argiope; species Argiope bruennichi. The sequence continues at coordinate 32,890,248 of NC_079162.1, read as the reverse complement.
GTATAAAAGAGCATATACAAAATTTACAAAAAAAATACACATATTTTTTACAAAATTAAATGAATACCTAAAGGAAAAGTTAAATTGCACAGTAAAATTATAGGCAAGAAATTACTATTCGATTTTGATCCGCAAAATTATGCTGAACGTCTTGAAAGGATGCAATATATTGTAAATGCAGTCCCCCCCCCTTTGTTGTTGCTGCGATCAAACTCCATATACCAGAGCAAGACAACTGGTGAAAAAACAGTAAACATAATAACATTTTTCAAAACAATTTATAGGGCCTTTCTATTCAGCTATAAAAACAAAAACCAATTTATTCACCATTTTACCAATTTATTTCACCAAATGTTACGAATGCTTATATGGTCGTACAAAACAATAATGAAAATTTTAACAACCTTTAATAGATTTTTACCCAAAGAAGCTTTAGCTTAACAGAAAAAATTAATGAGTAAATATCCCAGAATTATTATTTATTTAATGAAGTAAGGATGTGTAATCTATTCTCAAGTTTATTCCGATACAAATATTTACATTTCTATCTATAAAAATTACAGATATGTTTATTTTTAAATTTAGAGGGACTAATCACAAAGTTAGATGAATGCATTTATCTCAGAAATGCATATATATATATATATATATATATATATATATATATATATATATATATATATACAGTCAGTCACAAAAGTCTACATACACCCGCTAATGTTCGCAGATCTAGCACTTTACTCATATTTTTGAATATACAACTTTATTTTCGTTAACATCTTGGGTAATATCTCATATCTAGCAAAAAAAATTATGAGCAAATTCGTTAAAATATAACAAAAATTAACAACATATTAAATTATATAGTCACAAAAGTCTACATACAGAGACAGAACAATACAAACTTTTAGAATTAAATGCCAAAAAATGTAACACTAATACTTTGTAGGACCTCCCTTTGAAGTAACAACTGCCTGAATTCGGTTTGGCATCGACATAACCAGATTTTTTATCGTCTCAGGTGTAATTTGAGACCATGCAAGCTCTATTGCCTTCTTTAGGGTTTCCTTGCTTGTTTCCGATTGCTCCTGAACTCTCCTATCAACTTCCTCCCAAAGGTGATCGATGGGATTAAGGTTTGGGGACTGTGACGGCGAATGGAGCTGTTTAGGCGTTTTATAGAGTAGCCATTCCTTAACAATCTTAGCTGTATGTTTTGGGTCGTTGCCCTGCTGGAAGACAAAGTTGTTCCGAAGTCCCAATTTTCGAACCGATGGAAGTAGATTGCCTTGCAAAATCTTCAAGTATTCAAATCGATTCATTATGCCATCGATAAACACTAAATTGCCCACCCCAGCGGCCACCATTGCTCCCCAAACCATAACACTGCCTCCACCGTGTTTCACAGTTGGAGTCAAATTCTCGGGATTCATTTCTGTTTTTTTTTTTTTTTTTCCCCCTCCAGATTTTTTTCGCGGCCATCACTCCCAAACACGTTGAACTTACTCTCGTCTGTAAAAACAACTGTTTTCCAAAAATTAAAATCTTGGTCAATATGAGCAGAAGAAAATCAAGTCTATTTTGTTTGTTAGTAGATGAAATGAACGGCTTTCGTCTAGAAACTCTACCATTGTAGCCGGCTGATCGAAAAATTCTATGAACAGTTTCTGGATGCACTTTCTTTCTACTAGCTGTTGCAATTTGATTCGCTAATTTTGGAGCACTAATTTTCGGATTTTTCTTCACTTTTCTTACTATGGTTCTTGCATCACGATCATTAAGTTTCCTTGGACGACCACATCGATATTTGTTAAGCACATTTCCACGCATAACATAATTTCTGTAAATTGTTTGAACAGTTGACCGACTTTTTTTTTACAATTTTTGCAATTTCTGCATAAGATTTCTTTTCACATTTCATTCTTACTATCATATTTCGAAGTTCTAAAGATGTTTCCTTTCCCTGACTCATTTTGTTGAAGTTACAATGTCAAAAAATCTCGGGAAATGAAGATTAGAATAGATAACGAAACATGTAATCTCAAACTAAGACAATCTTCCAAAATAACTTCGTATGCAAATTTTTTTCCGTCCGCCAATCAGGTGTATGCAGACTTTTGCGACTTGATAATTACTATACAAATCACAACATTACCTAGAAATTATTATTTCATATTATTTTTATTTTGGAAAACAAATTTTTTAGAGAAAACTGAAGGAGTGATATGATTTTTAAAATTGAAATTTAATTGCTTTTTGAGAAACCTTTATTTTGATCAGTGTATGTAGCCTTTTGTGACTGACTGTATATATATATATATATATATATATAAAGAAAAATTATCGTACGTAAATATTTGTCTAATAGTATATCTTTCAATCATCATGATTTCAAAGAAATTTGCCAATTTACTTGAATTTGAGAAATCATCATCTCTTATAAGTCATATTCAAAGAAATTTAAGATTGCAGCATTACCATTTGGCGTAGAATGTCAGCCGTTCTGATCAAATTTCAATAAAATTTACTACTAATTAACTTGTTTGTGAAAAAATATTTATAAATGACTTTTTCGTCATTGTTTATAGTGGAAAATGCATCTAAAAATAATAAAAAAATAACAAAAATTTTGTTCCCAACGTAGCCGGGCACCTTAAGCTATCCCACAGAAGTACTGGAATGTCAAGCAAGAAAATTAAAATTCTTCACTCACACTCGCAGGCCTTTTGAAAGAATGACATATTTCAGTAACAAGGAACGTTTGAATATGCTGACGATTTATTTTGTATGTAATCGTAATGCTGGCCTAATTAGAGAGAATACAAACGTCGTTTTCTGAACTACCGATGTTTTTACAAAAAGGTTTAGTGATTATAAACATCAGGATCCTAACTTTAATGGAAGCGGATAGGATGAAGCGTTATAAATATAAAGCAGAAATTGATATTTTGGTTTATTTTTTTAAATTACCTTCATACTAGCATATGCGAAGTCAGTCCAGAACTCAACATGCCAAAACTGACAGTATAAAGATTAGTTTAATGTAATAACTGGCATCCATACAGCATTTGTGGAGTTTGGAATAACCCTGCGATCTGGAAATTTACAATTGGGCCCTACCTTAGTAAAAGTCAAACTCGTCTTTTCTCAGAAATGACATTTGCAAACTAGAATGTTGCGGTAATCAAGATGGAAATATTAATCTTCAAAATCATCACATTTGAAGTGTAAAAATCTGTTCGTACAAGAAGTTCATCAACAGATATAATTTTCTATAAATGCCTGGTGTGGAATTTTTTAAAATTCTTTAGTTGGTTGCGTTTTGTGTTGTTCTCAAACAATATATTGCTTTAAATGTAGACTTGAGTTTCCTTTATTTATTTTATTAGTTCCCGGGAACAATTTTCTTGAAATTTATGTTTCGAGTTTAAAATAGAAAAGCTATAAGTAACTAAATGGCTGTGTCCCAGTTATTTTCATTAACAGTTTGTAAATGAAATGGATATTATAAGCAAACCTTTGTCGTCAAATTACAAAGAGTTGTTAGGAAGCATGAAAATGTTTTAGCAGTATTTAGAGTTTTTGAAAGATCAATGGCAGAGCGAAAACTGCAACGAAGAATATATTATAGGTATTCTGATTCTAAAGCTATTGCGATAATGAAAGATATTAGGAAGAAAACCGCAATCCTAAACTGTGAATCTATAACAGAGCATATGCAAAATTAAAAAAAAAAATCACATATTTCTTACAAAATTAAATGAATACCTAAAGGTAAAGTTAAACTGCACAATAAAATTATAGGCAAGAAATTACTATGCGATTTTTATCCGCAAAAATATGCTGAACGTCTTGAAAGGATGCAATATACTGTAAATGTAGCTTTGTTTTGTTTTTATTTGCTGTTGCTGCGATCAAACTCCATATACCAGAGCAAGATATCTGGTGTAAAAACAGTTTAACATAATAACACTTTTCAAAACAATTCATTGGGCCTTTCCATTCAGCTATAAAAAGAAAAACCAATTTATTAACCATCTTGCCAAAAAAAAAAAAAAAAAAATGTTTAGTTATGCTTATATGACCATACAGAACAATAATGAAAATTTTAACAACCTTTAAAAGATTTTTACCCAAGGAAGATTTAGCTTAAAACAAAAAAATTAAGGAGTATATATTCCAGCATTATTATTTATTTAATGATGTAAGGATGTGTAATCTATTCTCAAGTACTCAGAAATACCGATTGATCCACTGATGTTTTAAAATTACATGGGAATTCTCAAAAAACGGATTTAGATACACAGCCATCAATTATTGCCTATTACAATGTAATACAAAAATAATGTATAGATTAAAAGAAAAGAAAATCAGTTTAATTTTTTAAAAAACATAAATAATGTTTAAATAATATTTCGTGATGTGTATATAATCTCTGAAAATGACAAGTCTTACTCTAACATCAGCCAGAGGTATGAAAAAATGGTTTAAGTAAATATATATTATCTTTTTGACATCCCAGCAAATTTTAGACAGATGCATGTAACTTTGTGTCCGTATAGGTGAGCGTAAGAAAAATAACTTACTTAATAACACTTTTAGTTAAGAAGGGCCGTAAAAAATTTTAATTTTTCTAACCTTTCTTAGCCCCCCCCCCCCCTTTACATACAGAAGACAAAGTATTTTTGATATATTTTAGTACTTTATTTCATAACAATTTGCAACTGGTAGTATGTCTAATTCGCATTGTTAAGAAAATAAATGCTTGCTCTCCTTTTGGGGATCAATATGTATATATATAACATTTAAAATTGTGTTTTTAATACTTCTGTACTTCCACAACGTTCTTTTAGAGTGAAATAAAGGTTATCTTCTTTTTTTCCGAAAAAATAAAAATGACACTGTAAACTGTCATTACCAAAAAAATTAGAACTTTTAAAGAAAACTGTGAGACCACTTTTTACCGCATTAGGTATATTTTCACAGTTTCCAAACTATGTAAAGCCACAGACAAAGTAAAGCTTTAATGGGAATTTCATTATCAATTTCGGCATCAGAACTGCTATTAACTGGTTTCGATAAATCAACAATTACATTAACATTAACTGCACAGATAGAGTCCGTCGTTACATGTGACATCATCATTAAAGCCTATCTCAGAAGCGATTTCTTTTCATATGACTTCTTCTGCCGGACCAAAGGAAAAGATGACTACTTCATTTTCAACTTGTGAACTTTGAAAATCCCACTTTCTGAAAGCATTTTTCAGCAGTATTTATTATAAATTTTGTCCCATGATTGTCTTACAAAATTTAGAGAATTCAAAACAGCTTTGTATCTTTTCTCTGTGCTTTCGTCTAACGATGCTATAATGTTTCTCATAAGCAACTTTTAGCTTTTACAGAACGAATGATACCAAGGTCTAGTAACAAAAACACACTTGTGCAATTTGTAGGGGAAAGCAAGATTTAAATTGCAAATTGAAGAATATGCCATACGTTGCTCAATAAAGAAAAGATTTTTTCTCTTGTATCTTCACATACTTATTTAAAGATATCAAAAAGTCTATAAATAGAGAAGAAATCTTCCAGGTTTTCTTTTTCTTTTTTAAGTTAGACCGTCTAATAACTGTTTTCGTGACAAAAATCACGTTGAACTTAATTATACAACAAATCCAGATACAAGAACAGAAAAAAGACTGTTTTTCAATTACTTTATTTTTGAATATTTTTTGCTACATTTTACAGAAGCATTTTCAATTTCTGCTTAATGTTTTACAATTGTGGAGATTTCAAGGCATTCTGATAAAGCGTTTTGCGGTTCAATAATCTTGTCAAAATTCACGCACAATATTAAGCTTTTCTTTCAACGAAAAACGTTTTCGTTTCCGACAATATGCCATGCTTCACAATATTCCTAAAAATCAAATGTTTAGCAAAACCGAGTCTCCACTGCTCCTCATTTCTTTGCATTGTGTAGGAAAACAAAAAACCAACCTATATGAAACCAAAACGAAAAGTTACATTTATTACTCATCTGTAAAGATTCATCCGTTATTCATCTGTTCTGAACAACATTTAGTAGTCAATTGGAAAGTAATCCAGTATTTTTCTAACCCGTATTAAACAAAAAAAAATCTGCCGTTGAAATAACTAGTTAATTCGGGATTTATTAATTGTTAAATAAGAGTTTTTGTTTTCATTTTAATCAGAAAAAAGAAAAAATCGCAAAATTCGATAAACAGAGTTTAGTTAAATTGAGATGCTACTATATGTATATTATATTGAAAAATTACGTATTTCAATTTTTTAGAACATACCAAACTAGTCTGAAAAATGCTTACAGACTATACACTAATCGAATTCTGTTTTGACACGGAAAAAATACACAAAAGCAATTTTATTGCTTTAAGTTGCTGTGTCGGACATACAAAACAGGAAATTTAAAATTCCGCCTTTTCGTATTTAAATAAATTATTGTTAGAAGAAAGGTTATAGGCATTCAAAAAATCTATAAAATGAGTTTTCGAAAGTTAAGATAGCTGAATTAGGCAATGAACAATGCTTTTAATTCTCTTTAAATATGAGTGAAATTGTCGAAATGCGTCTTAGCTAAGCAAAATACGTGCTATACAAAAATAATTTTTTAAAAAATGAAGATTTTAACTCAAAAAGCTATTGTCTTTCAAAAATTTTAATGTTCTTAAATTGGTAACGCGTACTATCTAATATCGACATGGCAACACGTTTCCCTGAACTCCTGCCAATATTGATCTTCGCTGTTAGCAAAGAACTTTTTAAAATCTGTTTTTATAACTGGATTTAGCACACTTTACATTTGTTTTCAACTTTCCGTTGCTTATGTAGTTTTTTACTTTATGCATTATTGCATCATCATGCTTACCTCCTCTTGTATTGCAAAATTAGTTCGGCTCTTGCCGAAATTTACCTTGCTTTACCAAAAAATGGCTCTTGCGACAATAAACAGCACAAAACAACCTAGTTCAAAAGGTTAGTGTACTAAAAGCTTTTTATAAATAAATGCATGTAGTTGTGGCAACATTCAAGATTATCTTATTACTAAATTGGCAATTTTGTACAGGTATGTATTCATTCTTAAGCAGCCCCAGATGAAAACCATACATCTTTCTGGCATGTGCATTTAAGTACTACCGATATTTGAAGAGCTGGATTGAAGTTACCAAGACAGACGTTTGCTTTTTACTTGCAGATAAAATATGTTCAACTTTAGTTTATCATTAGAAATATTGCCATCTATAATAATGTATATTAACATCTGAATGCTGGTAAAGACTAAAAGTAACATTCCCATATAAAGATCATTATCTGAACATAAATAAATAATTTTTGACACCATTGTTTCGTAATCTTTCTAGAAAATTTTAAATTCGAATAACCCAAATTAAACAAAAAAATCTGCCGTTGAAATAACTAGTTAATTCGGGATTTATTAATTGTCTCACAAAATATAGAGGAGTCAAAACATTAGCTGTGCATGTTTTCTTTGAGTTTTCGTCTAACGATGCTACGATGTTTCTCATAAACAACTTTTAACTTTTACAGAACGAATGATACCAAGGTCTAGTAACTGAAACATACTTGTGCAATTTGAAGAGAAAAACACGATTTAAATTGCAAATTGAAGAATATGGGGAACGTTGCTCAGTAAAGAAAAGATTTTTTCTCTTGCATTTTCACATACTTATTTAAAGATATCAAAAAGTCTATAAATAGAGAAGAAATCATCCAGGTATTATTTTTATTTTCTATGTATTTCATCGGTAATGCCTTTGCGTTCTTAAAACAGTGCTCTTAAGTAACTTTCCTATCACAAATAGCTTCAACTTGTGATTTCCATCATCAACCATTAACCCAAGTACTTTTTATTTCTATACCGAAGCATTTGGTCGGATTGTACATCAAAAAACAATCCTGTTTCATCTGCGTTGGAAATGTTGGATGATGAAAATCCTTCAATGAGACTGAGCAACCTTTCTTCCCAACCTTTTACTACATTCACTTAACCAAGTACATCTTTTACTACATTTTCTTTCCAATCTTTTACAACATGTTTGGAGATTTCATTTTCTTCCCAAATTTTTCTTTTGTATTATGTGATATCTTTTCTTGAAACGGTTGATCCAACTATTGGAAGCAAAAAAGTCTTGCATTATATTTCTCGCCAACTCGAAAGGCCTTTTCGTTGATCAGAGGCCGTCTAATGGCTGTTTTCTTCACAAAAATGATGTTGAACAGAAAAAGGAGTGTTTTTCAATTACTTTATTTTTGAAGATTTTTTGCTACATTTTGCAGAAGCATTTTCAATTTCTGCTTAATGTTTTACAATTGTAGAGATTTCAAGGCATTCTGCTAAAGCGTTTTGCGGTTCAATAATCTTGTCAAAATTCACGCACAATATTAAACTTTTCTTTCAAAGAAAAACGTTTTCGTTTCCGACAATATGCTATACTTTACAATGTTTCTAAGAATCAAATATTGAGCAAAACCGAGTCTCCAGTGCTCCTCATTTCTTTGCATTGTGCAGAAAGAATAGGAAGGGAGAAGAAAAAAAAAAAAAAAAAATCCTCTCCTACCTATATGAAACTCAAACGAAAAATTACATTTATTACTCATCTGTAAAGATTCATCCGTTATTTATCTGTTCCGAACAACATTTAGTCATCAATTGGAAAGTAATCCAGTATTTTTCTAACCCAAATTTAAAAAAAAAAAAAAAAAAAAAATCTGCTGTTGAAATAACTAGTTTGTAAGACATGCCAATTTTGGCAACCCTTCTCACCCCTGAGAGTAACCCCGCTTGCCTAACGGAAGTGGGGGAGGAGAAAGGAGAGAGAGAGAACTGGCTGAGAGGCAAAGAGGAAGGTCGCTCTGCTAGATCGTGATGTTGTTTCTTGTAATATTTTCATAATGTTGTGTCGTAATCTGTGCTGTGTCCCTTATGAACCTGTGAATAAAAATTTTGGGACTAAAAAGGTGTGATCACTGTCTCTAGCGCTCATACAAAAGAAACCCCTCGCCAAAGAAAGGGTTTTTACATTGGTGGCAGCTACATGGGATGTGAGCAGAGACAAATCACAGAATAGGTGACCGGTACAGTGACCCTCAATACCCATCATAATCAATGGAATTCCTGGTCGTCGTAACCAGTGGAATTCTTGGTCTGCAATGGAGTTCTTTCTCATCTTGGTCATCGGCACCAGTGCGGAGTTGTTGAGTTTTCAAGTTTTGGTGCTCAGGAATTCAGTGCTCAAGAGTTCAGAACCTGGCTCCAGAAAAAGATCAGGCCTACTGAATGGTTCTATTTGGGTTCATCCGTGTGGGAAGTAATTTTATTACCTCTACTGACAACAAACCGTGAGTACTGTAAACCTTTGTGCAATTATATCTCAAGTGCTGAAGAAGACCCTATTGCTTCGATTTTTTAATGCTAAAAAATAATTAAACGTTGTATTGAAATATAAATTTTCATAGTATACTGATAGTTTGGAAATATTTTGTGTATTTGTAATATGCATGTTTTTTTAATGCTAAAAAAATAATTAAACGTTGTATTGAAATATAAATTTTCATAGTATACTGATGGTTTGGAAATATTTTGTGTATTTGTAATATGCATGTATTTTAATGAAAACTAAAGCAAAGCCAGACAAATTTGGATTCTTCCTGTCTTGAGCTGACGGCCAGTGCGACATTTTGTTGTGGGGGTCAGTAGACCACCCCGCCCAAACAACATCTGGTTTCTGTCTGCCCTGAGCTGGCGCGGATGAATTTTTTTTAAATTTCATTTCGTGTAGGGGAGAAACGGATGCACTCTGTTTCCCTTGATATGTTTATTGCTTTGCAGATGTTTGTACGAGGTGATTTTGAAAACATCAGAATAGTGCTATTTTGTTTCCGGTGATACGTTTAATCTTTGTACTTGTTCTCTATGAGATTAAGAGTGTAATATTTTATTTTAAGGATCTATCATTTCCGGTTAGAAGTAATAATTGTTCTCTTTTAAATACTTAAGTTGGTATTAAAGATAAATTGTGTGATGCAAACCTTTTTATTTTGTTAAAAATAAAGTAAATGAAATTTTGTTAAGCCTGTTTATACATAGTTTAGGGGTATTTTTTTTAGTTTTGATATATATATTTATGTATGTAAATTATGTATATTGTTATTTCTATTTGCAAACATATAGTTACTTCAAGTATTTAAAATCTAAACTCTTAATAACAGTATCTATAGAACATATCTTCCAGAAATTTCACTGTAAGATTTTTTTTTTATTTTAGTTCATTTTTTTTAGTTAGTATCTAACTTCGATTTGAATTATTGTAAGGCAATTTGGCATTAGGTTTAGCTTGAAAAATGTCTTTCTTAAATAAAAGTAAAAAGGCAGACCTAATCTGTCTAGCAGAAGATTTAGGTGAGTCGCCAGACGAAACCATGTCTAAAGTAATTCTGAAAGAATTAATTTTAGCTAGTAAACATTATAACGAGGAAGAGGCAAAAGAATATTTAGAAGTTATCGTAGCTGGAAGGTTAGAACAGGAACAAAAACTTGAAAATGAAAATAAACTAAAACAAGAGAGGGAAAAGGAAAAGTTCGCACTCGAAAAACTTCGTCTAGAAGTGGAATTATCCAGGATCAATCAAAATTTGGTTCAAAATAGTGATCAAGTCGTGCGTGCAAAATCATTAGATGAAATAGTTAGGATGGTTAGGCTCTTAACAGTTAAAGTTCCTAGTAAGTCAGACGGATGGGACTATTTCTTTTCAAGCTTAGAAAAGGCATTTGTAAATGAAAATGTTAGTGATGAATTTAAACCAAAAGTGTTGCTTTGTTTATTAGGAGACAAAGTGTCTAATTTGTTAGTTAATATAGAAGAAAGCGAATTAAAAAATTATGAATCTTTGAAGAAAATAGTATTACAGGAATACGAACCTTCACCGAAATTGTGTTTAGAAAATTTTCGCAAAGCTAAACGTAACAACGATGAAACATTTTCTCAATTTGCATCTCGGTTAACATCCATGTGGGTGTATTATTGCAAATCAAGGGGTGCTAGTGATTTTGAGACTGTAAATCAACTCATTGTAGCAGATAAAATGTTCCAAACATTGGATTCCGAAACGGCAACCCATATAGGTGTGCTACAGGGGGAAAGTTGGTTTAAGCCAAAGGAAATGGGTAAACGTTGTGATGTATTCTATGCATCCAAGGGTAAATCCTATGACGGGTCAGTGAGAGCCAAAAGAAATGATTATGATGAAAGAGGTTTTCAGGGTAATTGGGGAAAACAACAGTTCAATGAGAAGAAGACCGATAATAGTAATTTTTGCCCTAAGAAAAATTTTGAAAAATCAAAAATCACAGAAGTTAGAAAGCTAACTTGTTACACTTGTGGCTCCGATAAACATTTTAGACGAGATTGTCCGAAAATTAAGGGAGCAGACTATAAAAAGATTAAGGTAAACAAGGTTTCCGCTGAGGGTGCAGAAGCAGAATCAAAAGGGGAAACAGTAGCTGCTAGGGTGGATTTACTCGGTAAAGTAATTCCTAGGCATGCTATTGAAGACAAACTTTGTAAATTGGCAAAGGTATCTGTCAGTGTAGCTGGGAAACTAGCCAAAGCATTAGTGGATTCTGGCACGGAAATTACAGTTGTCAAAAGGGACTTAGTTCCTGAAGTTTCAGTTGAAGGTGCTTCTACGATATATTTGAAGGGTATTTTTGGTCCGGCGGTTAAATGTCCTTTAGTGTACGTTCCGTTAAGTCTTGCTACTGGTGGCCAAGTTAATGTGGTGCATCAGCAAGTTTTATGTGCTTTAGCAGATGTTTTGGTGGAGGATGTGTTGCTTCCACCGGATATTCTAAACACGTTGGGAGGGGCCCGGAGTGAAGGAAATTTACTGGCTCGGAACTCTCAGGAATTGAGGGGTGATCTGCAGGAGAAAGCACAGGATAGCATTATCTTTGAGAAAACTCAAAGTGAAATTACTTCATGTGGGAATGAAGTGGGAACGGTTAATAATAAGGATGAGAAAGTAACCACTGAGACGGTTAAGGGAAGCATGGTCGCTGATACTTTTCGCTCTGAGCAGGAACAGTGTGTCGAATTAGCAACGGCTTGGAAGCATGCTAAAGAAGGCAAAAGTAACTACTATGAGGTAGACTTTTATCTGTTTCACAGAGACAAAATACTCGGGGAGAGTATTGGGCAACTGGTAATTCCAAAGTGTAGACGCGGTGAGGTACTCAGACTTGCTCATACCTCAGTGTTTAGTTGTCATATGGGTTCTAAAAAGACTCTAGAACGAATCAAGTACTCTTTCTTCTGGGAAGGTATGCGGACGGATGTCAAAAAATTTTGCGACTCATGTAAAGAGTGTCAACTCACTCAGACTGTTAAAACTAGTGACAGAACGCCAATTACGCCTGTCGTGAGGCCTGAATTACCATTTCAGGTAGTGAATGTAGACCTGATAGGTCCAATTGACCCTCCTAGTGCGAAAGGACATAAATACATATTATGTCTGGTTGATCAACATACTAGGTGGGGCGAAGCCATACCGTTGACTAGTCTGAATGCTAAGGCAACATGTGAAGCTTTGTTAAGTATATTTTCAAGGACAGGTATTCCTAATGTTATCGCGTCTGATAACGGGACCAATTTCACGGCAGAACTGACTAAAGAGTTTGAAAAACGAATAGGGAGCAGTCCAAGATTCTCTACCCCTGGATATCCACAATCAAATGGGTTGGTGGAGAGGTTTAATAGAACTTTAAAAAACATGTTGCATAATGTAGTCAGGGAAGAAGGTAGGGGATGGCATTTACAAATTCCTTATGTGCTGTGGGCGTACAGAGAAATACCTCATTCAACTACAGGTGTGTCGCCATTTCAGTTACTCTATGGTAGACCACCACAAGGTTCTTTGTCTATCCTAAAATCTACTTGGACAGGAAAATTTAATAATGTACAATTAAATAGTACTTCCGTTTCCAAATACCTGGAAAATTTAAAATCAAAACTAGAGAAGGCTGCAGAGCAGGCTAAGCTTGTTTCAGCAGTACAACAGGAAAATGCGGCGTATTATCACAATTTAAGATCGTCTAACCGAGTGTACAAAGTCGGAGATCAGGTGATAGTATTAATACCTGATTCGACTAATAAATTATTTGCCAGATGGCAAGGTCCTGCAACTATCGTTGAGAAACGTAATCCCCATTCTTTTTCAGTTAAAATGTCGGATGGTTCTACCAAGCACATTCATCAAAATAAGTTAAAACATTACATAGCTAGTTCTAACTCTATAAATGTCATTTTTGAGGAAGAAAAAGAATTCGGGCATGTTGAAACTTTACCAACCGCTACCAAAGAATCTAAATTTTTCGAAATTCTTGATAATCTTGAAATTAAACATGTAGACAATTCTCAGTTAGAAACTCTTAAAAATTTAATCGTTAAATTTAAACGCATCTTTACTAAACCCGTGCAACCAGCTGCGGTTGGCACTCATAAAATTGAACTATTGCCCAATACGGTATAGAAAAAGCCTCATTGTTATAGTGTTCCTATTGCATACAGAAAGGAAGTTGAACGTCAAGTTCAAGAACTTTTAGAATTAGACTTGATAGAACCTTCGGTATCCGAAATTGCTCATCCGATTGTTTGCGTTGCTAAAAAGGATTCTTCAATGAGAATGTGCATTGATTTTAGAGCATTAAATGCAGTCACCAAAGTTCCAGTCTTTCCCATGAAAGATTTGCAAGAACTGATATTCACTGCAGGGTCAGGCCATTGGTTAAGTAGCTTAGATCTTTTAAAGGGATATTGGCAAATAAAAATGGACGAGGAAAGTAAACGGTTGACGGCGTTTGCTACGCATAATGCTGTGTACCAGTGGAAGACCATGCCTTTCGGTCTGGCGGGAGCATCTGGTACTTTTCAACGTGAAATGAACCGTGCCTTGAAATCTCATTCAGAGTATGCGCAGGCGTACATGGATGATGTAGTCATTTATTCTAGATCTTTTAAAGAGCATCTGTTTCATTTAAAACTTATACTGACAGAATTAGATGAATTAGGATTTTCTGTACGGCTGGATAAATGTACTTTCGCCACCAAACAAATAAAATATTTAGGCCATATTATAGGTGGAGGTAGACATGGTCCGGATAAAGACAAAATTCTAGCAATACAGAAATTAGCTAGACCTACCACTAAAAAAGAGGTCAGGTCCGTATTAGGATTAATGGGATTTTACCGCACATATATACCAAAATTTGCGGAAATATCCACTCCACTCAAGGAATTAACCAAGAAGAATAAGCCAAACAAGGTAAGTTGGGGGGAAGAAGAACAAAACTCGTTTGAGAAACTGAAAGAATTACTCTGTGAGGTTACTAGTCTTGCTATCCCTGATGCCAACTTGCCATTCCAGATACACTGTGATGCATCTGATCATGGTGTAGGATGCTGTTTAACTCAGCAAGATGCTGACGGGTCTTACAAACCAATAGCTTTTGCCAGCCAAAAATTCAACGCTGCACAAAAGAACTGGGCAAGCATTGAGAAAGAGGCTTGGGCAGTGCTATATGGTCTGAATAAATTCGATAAGTGGATTTATGGTGCTAAGGTGGAGATCATATCTGATCACAATCCTCTTAAATATCTGAACCAAACCACTCCTAAAAGTCCAAAGCTAACCCGTTGGGCTCTAGCTCTACAAAGGTGGAATCATTCCATCACACTTAGACCTGGTGTACAGCATCGAGGTGCGGACGCTCTATCACGACTGAAATAATTCATCACTTGTACAAAAAAAAAAGTTATGTCTGTATTTTTGATATTTGCATATGTACGAAACCAGTATACATGTTATATTAGTTTTTATCATTTTGAATTTATTTGTTTTTGATTTTGTAAGTAGGTTATAGTGTTTTTGTATATTTATATATTATTCATGAATGTAATAAAATCAGCCACTGTGGGCTAATTTTATGCTTAGGTGGGGCGTGTAAGACATGCCAATTTTGGCAACCCTTCTCACCCCTGAGAGTAACCCCGCTTGCCTAACGGAAGTGGGGGAGGAGAAAGAAGGAGAGAGAGAGAAATGGCTGAGAGACAGCAGAGGAAGGTCGCTCTGCTAGATCGTGATGTTGTTTCTTGTAATATTTTCATAATTTTGTGTCGTAATCTGTGCTGTGTCCCTTATGAACCTGTGAATAAAAATTTTGGGACTAAAATGGTGTGATCACTGTCTCTACCGCTCATACAAAAGAAACCCCTCGCCAAAGAAAGGGTTTTTACATAGTTAATTCGGGATTTATTAATTGTTAAATAGGAGTTTTTGTTTTCATTTTAATCAGAAAAAAGAAAAAAAATCGCGAAATTCGATAAATTGGGATCCTACTGCATATATATTACATCGAAATGAAGATTTTAGCTCGACGGGCTTCATTGTTTTTCAAAAAATTTAATCTTCTTAAATTGAGAAAATCGGTGAAAAATCAGCAGTTAGTACTTTTCCATCTATCCGATTTTGCAGTTAATAGGGAGGGGCAGAAATTTTCTGACAAGGCGGCAAAACATATCCGACGGGAGGATAGTAAGCATTATTTTTTAATGTAGCTTCAGTATAACACACATTTATTTTTATATTTAAATAAAGCTATTTTATATTTTATTTTAGAATTACACTAATCATAGCTAATTTAATTTAAAATAATTATTGGGGATAATTATTTTTATGGTATCGGTCTAGTAAGAATTGGACGATCGAACGGTCAGCGATTATAGAAAATGGACAATTAATAATATAATTTCAGATAAAATGTATCGCACTGATACTGGAAATAAATTTTCCTCACATTATTTAAATCTTATAACAAAATAAAACAACAGCTAAAACAAATAATAATTTTTATCAAATTTGAGTATTGAATGATATTTTATTTACAAACTTTGCGAAATTAAATTTGGATTGTTCATCAAAGGATAATACAATTATAATTATTGTTTTTAGTGACTTATACTTACTTTGGTGAATAGTTATTTAAAATAAAATCACTTCTTAAAAGTTTGAATATTAGTACTAAATATGTTTTTACAAAAGTAATTTTTGAAAGCAAAATTCATACAGTTAAAATAGAAAAATAATTTCAATTAGAGTTTTAAAACATAAAAGTTCAAGAAAATTAAAATTAAATTAAAATTAAAGCATCCTCGCCCCCAACTATTCTGCCAAGTTATGAAGAAAGTGCATGACATATAAAAAACGGCATCTTTTTCGAATTTAGATATAGTAATTCCTAATTAGATATAGTATTTTAATAAGTAATTAGATATAGTATTCCTAAAAGTTGAATTCATTCTTTTTTACATTATCATAAAAGAAGATAAACAAACAAAAATTGCAGTAATATTAAAAAATTCGAACTACAGATTTTGATGAATCTTCACGCTTCAAACTTTCCCAAGTCAGACAAACAAACGCGGAATAATGTCTGTATGTCTGTCAAATCCATTTTCAACAAATTTCATCCAATCTGTTTCGATGTTTAAGAAATCTTCTTGACACACAACATTCTCATTAAAATGCGTGGCTAAAACTGTGTTCGGAAAGATACAGACACAGCACCTCAGAATTCTGGGGGTGTCTACATTTTCATTTTCAACCTGTATCCGAGAACACCCCTCAGTTTGCATACATGTCTGCAGACTGTGGCTGTTCAAGTTCACGTACGAATGTTGGCCACAGTCTTCTGTATTTATTTATCGCCCAATGATGTCATTAGTTTACAAGATCACGAAAGTTTAGTGGACCAGGCTGCTTCGCTTTTTATCTTACTAGGCGATTTCAACAGCAATAGCACTTTTTGGGGCTCGGATAGTACAAACTCTGATAGGCAGCAGATCGAGTAGTTTATTTCCAATAACTGTCTCCGTTCAATAATGACAAAGAAACGTACTTCCACGAACCCACACCTATTTTCTACAGTCTCGACCTGTCAACACGTTTCCTTGAACTCCTGCCAATGTTGAACTTCGCTGTTAGTAAAGAACTTTTTTTAGTGAACTTTTTAAAATTTGTTTTTGTAACTGCATTTAGCACACTTTACATTAGTTTTCAAATTTCCGTTGCTTATGTAGTTTTTTCATTTATGCATTGCATCATCATCATCATACTTATCTCCTCTTGTATTGTACAATTAGTTCGGAGCAGCTGTTTATTGTCTAAGAATGGCTCATGCGACAGTAAACAGCACAGAAACCTAGTTTAAAAGGATTCTATTAGGAAAGCAAAACTAAAAGTTTTTTTTATAAATAAATGCGTGTAGTTGTGACACCATTCAAGATCATCTTATTACAAAATTGGCAGTTTTGTACAGGTATGTATTCATTCTTCAACAGCCCCAAATGAAAACCAGAAATCTTTCTGGTAAGTGCATTTAAGTACTGTTGATATTTGAAGAGCTGGATGGAAGTTATCAAGAGAGACCTTTACTTTTTACTTACAGATAAAAGATGTTCAACTTTAGTTGTACAATTATATTAGAAATATTACCATCTATAATAATGTATATTAACTTCTGAATGCTAGTAAAGACTAAAAGTAACATTCCCATATAAAGATCATTATCTGAACATAAATAACTTTTGACACATTTGTTTCGTATTCTTTCTAGAAACTATTTAAATTCGAATAACAGATTTTCACTTTTGAAATATAAATTTTATGAAACAATTATAATTTCAATAACATAAAAATACATAAATTTCTTTTTAAATGCATTTATTGATATAAAGAATTTGAAAAATAATGAATAATTATTTTCATGGATAATATAAGTAATAACTTCCAAACTATCAGCTGCATTGATTTAGAAATTATATTATCACACAAAACAGATAAATTATCGACTAAAATCTCCCCTTTTAAATAAAGGACATATGCTTCCATATTTAGATTTTTAAATGGTATAGTAATAAAAATGCTTAATTCTGGTACGTACTTGGTATTGCTATATTTTAAATAAAAAAACACAAATTTGAAAATCTTAAAAGTGTTGATTGCTTCTTTTAGTATCCTTGATTAGTGTTAAAAAATGTGCCTAAGTCAACCCCCCCAGATAGAAATACAGTGTTTGTTAAGTGTAAGTTTAGCTTTTGTTGAAACTTATGAATTTTACTTTCTTAAGATCCTCACTGTGTTGGTTTCAAAGTTATGCAGTGTTTTTAAATTCTCTATTAATTAACTATAAATTCTACATACATATGCTTTCTCTAGCACTTCTATTTGAAAAAGTTGTTCATATTAGATTTTTTAAGGTTGAAATAAGATATATTCTAGATATTTGAAATCATCAGAATGGACTATAATAGATTTATTTTAGTTTACTTCATATTAAAATTTTATCTCCCTATAAAATATTGAAACCTTGATTTTAAAAATGAACCAAATGTTAATTTTTCTCTTGTTTCATTACAAGCTCGTTAGCTTCATTTAACTTCAATAGGGAAAACATTGACAGCTTTCTAACTATATTGTGTGTGGGTTGTCGGTATCAAATTAGACTGAAAGTATCAAAGACACATCTCTTTATTCTTCTCAAACACAACTAACTATTTAGAGATGTTGCCAACTGCGCAACAGAAATATTTGATATAATCTCGTTTCCTACATCCTCCCCACCCAGGTCAACCTCGAGGGAGATGACCAGAGATACAGGGCGGGTTACCTTTCGACCATCAACCTTCAATTCGCAGGATTTTATCTTTCCATCACTCTGGCCTTCTTCCACATGTGCCGTGGTCGGACGTCTTCTTGCAGGAACACAATATCGCCAACTCGGACGTTAACGAGATTGTCTGGTTACGAACTTGAAGAAAAGATCGCAGTTTAAGTAAATATTCCTTTGATCATTTTTTCCAAAAACAGTCATGTAAGTCCTGCTGCAGCTTGTAGATTTTCTTAAGCCTTGTGTCATTATCCGGGCTGGATGGAATAGCCGTTAGTTTTCGTCCTGTCAAGAAATGAGCTGGTGTTAAGGCCGCGGAGCCGTCATCTTTTCCCTCTTCGTAAACTAATGGTCGGTTGTTAAGAGTGGCTTCTATTCCAACAAGGACAATTGTCAGACTTTCTTCGTCTAAAAGTGCTCGTCCGAGGGCATTTCGCAGGCATTGTTTGATAATTCCTATCAGGCGTTCCCATCAGCCTCCCCACCAACCCGCTTGTGGGGCGATAAATTTCCAAGTTATACCATTTTGGGCATAATATTGTTGAGTCTTAGCTGATGACAAAGCTTCCCATAACAGGATCAGTTCCTTATTTATTGTATGAAAAATAGTGGCATTGTCAGTATAGATTGCGTGGGGGCAATCCTCTGTGGCCAACAAATCGTTGAAGATCTAGGAGAAATTTGTCAGTGGTAAGATGTGACACGAGTTCAATGTGTAATGCATGTGTTGTTGCCCAAGTAAATAGTGCTATGTAAGCACTATTCACAAACAGCGGATATTCACAGGTCCAAAAAAATCAATTCCTGTGGTAGTAAATGGAGCTGACGCCACAACTCTTTCAGGAGGCAGAGGAGCTTCAATTTGTTCTCCACATTTCGCCTTGGACAGCTTGCAAGGTAGGCATTTGTGAAGAACCTGCTTTATAGCTTGACGTCTTTTTAGTATCCAAAAGGTAGCGCGTAACTCGGTGAGAACTATACGTACACATAAGTGATGGAGGCGCATGTGGGTGTGTTGGATCAAAAGATGGACAAAGGGGTGGTTTCTATAAAGTAATAAAGGGTGTTAAGTATCAGAAAATATGTCAGAATTTAAGTCTTCCTCCAAGGCGCAAGTAGCCATCTTTGAGAAAGGGATTGAAACAGGAAATTTTTAATTTTGTTGGCAAGGGGCGTCCATCTTTTAAGTCATCTATTTCAGCCGGGAAGCATTGACACTGTGCAGTTTGGATGCAATATTCCTTGGATTTTTCTATTTCGTTACAATTCAATTCATGAGTGATAAGTGGCCGAGACTTGCAGTTTCGTACAAAACGTAGAATCCAGGCAACCACACGAAGAAGTTTTGTGTAAGAACTATAATGAGATATATCTATAATGGGTTTTAAAGTTGCAACGAAGAAAGATTGAAACTCCGTTTTTCGAAATTCCACTTCGATTAACGGCTGTGTATGTGATGACAAATCGTTGGTAGGCCAAATTTCCCGCATTTTGTGTCAGCCATTTCGGGCCGTGCCACCAAAGCCGATAGTTGTGACGGGAAAGTACCAAGGGTTAGATGATCCGCAGGATTGTCTGTACCGGGGCAGTGGTGCCATTGTGCTGGAGTAGTGTATTGAAGAATTTCCATTGTTCTGTTGCAAACGAATGTTTTCCAACGCTTGGGATCTCCCTTTATCCAGCTTAGAACTACAGTATAATCACTCCATTGTATGGCTGTGTAAGAATTCATGTTCGTTTCTCTACAAAAGTATTGAAGTAAGCGAACTCCTAGTAGTGCGGTTAGCAATTCAAGTCGCGGAAGAGTGACTTTTGATTGGAGCCAATTTATTTCGACTACAAATGAGATTGACCTCTGTAGTGTTGCCAACTGTGTGAGGAGCTACAAACAAGCACCATATGCAAGAAAAGAAGCGTCGCAAAACACATGTATGGTAATGGCATGTGAAGGATAAATCCATCTTCGGATGTGTATATCATTCAGACATTGTAACTCATTTAACCACTTGTGTTATTTAGATGCTCAAATAATCTTTTCGTGTACATCAATTTCAAAAACATCTCTGTCCGTATCGAATTTAACCCCTAAGACCTGCGTAATATTTTTAAAAGGAACATTTTCTTGTTTCCACATCTCTTGCAAAATCTTAAGAGTTTGTAGTCCATTTGGCTAATGGTAGGCTAATATGTGATGTAAGTTGCTGCATTTCTTGATATAGAATTATAGCTTCAGTATTTGTAGATGTTCCCATGACAAAATCATCCATATAGATGTTATTCTGAATGTGTTTAGTTGCAGTAGGTTACGTTTGCTTGTACATGGTAGCCAATTCACAAAGAGAAGCTGATAATAAAAATGGACTTGAAGTGAGTCCGAAGGGAAGACGCGTGAATCGGTAAATTACAATGTCATCTTCTATGCAGAGTTTTCCATCAGGAGTATACGTTGTCTTGTACCAAAGAAATCGTGTTGCGTCTCTGTCTTCGTCTGATAGTATCAGCTGTAGAAATGTTTGGCTTCCTTCACAAGTAATTGCTATTTTTGAAAGGCGAAATCTCAATAACGTAGCCATAATATTGGGAAGTAGATTTGGTCCAATTTCAAGAGCGTCGTTTAAAGATGGATGACCTGGCGAATGGGAAGATGCGTCGAAAACTATACGACACTTCGTTTCTTCATTTGCAATTTTCTTTACTGCATGATAGGGTAAGAAAAATAAACGTTCTTTATTGTATGCTTCATGCGATACGATTTCAACTTGATTTTTATCAATGTAATCTTGCATGTGTTCAGAATATTCTTGTTTAAAAACTGTGTCTGCGTGTAGTTTTCTTGTTAAAGAATTAAAACGTCGAATTGCGACTTCATAATTGTTGGATGAAAGTTGAACTTCCGGTTTCAATGGTAATTTTACTACTCGTCTAGCATCGATGATTTCAAAATATTGATGAAAGTTTATCAAGAGTTCAGAATTACAAGTGCTTTTTTTTTTCTCTCTTGAATTGGTTGTATGCCAATGCGTTTTCAGTTCCAGAATTCGCGTACCACATCGCCCAATGCTTGAGTTGAAGTATCTACATTAATATTATGAACAGTAGGAATGAAGGAAACTATTGCGTGTGATCGAGGTCCACTAAGTATACACTTAAAAATTGATGGGACCAAGGTCAGAGAATCCGACAGCTTGATTGGTGGTTCAGAATTCACGTAATTCCAGTAGAAATCTGCACGGATTAAAATCTCAATTGGTAAGTTCGACTGGGAATCATATGGGTCCGCAAGCTTCAGTCTTCTCGAAGCGTGAAACGTCAGTTGGTGGAGGCGGATGTGATGCATACTTGTTGAGGTTTTCGAATGCAATAATGTTGACTTTAAATTTGTCCCTGATGATTAATAACTGAAATTGAACTTGTCTTTGCGTTTGGCTAAAACTAGATGGAGATTCGAACGCTTGAAGTTCCAAAGGTCTGGTTCAAATAACTGGAAGTTTTAAATTGTTTACAAGATCAGAAGAGACGAAACTACATTGACTTCCACCATCCAAAAGACAACGTGTAAGTTTTGTAATCTCAGTTGGATCCCTTATGAAAACTCGCGCAGTTTGCAAATGAACAAAATTGGACTTAAGTAGTTTATCTATTTTGTTTGTAGATGCAGTCGCAGACTGCTCCTCGGTTGAAATTTTACAAATTGATAAATGGTGTTTTTTCTTGCATTTGGGACAGCAGTATTTGTCTTTACGATAGCAATTTTTTTGGGCGTGACCACGGTTAGTACACAGGAAACATCTGTTGGTAGCCTTCAATTTCTGTATGCTTGAGTCTATATTCGTCACAGAGTTGCAATGTTGAGGCCAATGTTCGGCAGTTTCACCAAAAGGGCAAAAAGGTGAATTTTTTTTTTTTTAACCTGTAATAACTGGTTTAGAACGCACATTGAAATTTTCTAACAGGGATTTTATAGAATATTCTGAAACTAATAAGCCTTTAATATTATATGCAATAACTGCTCCCTCAACTTCCTCGGCTAAAAATTTCATCAATTTTGTAATGTCGCCTTCAGCCAAGTTTTCACGTTTGGCGTATACAACCCAATTGCGACATATATCATACGGAGTAGTTTTGGAGCCAAAATTCTTCCGTATGATTGTGTTTTTTCGCCTAAGGCACCCAACGCTCGTAATCATCTATTACAATCGATATATAAGACATTTACTGCTCATGGAGATGGATTTTTAATAGGTGTTAGGTTTTCTAAATAATCAAGATGAGTTTGTATTATTTTATCCTTATTGCCATATTTCGATGTTAAAATATCCTTTGTTGTTGTATATGGATCGACAGTTATACTTATTCCATGAACTAGTCGTTTTGCCTCTCCATCTAAATATCCTCGTAAAAAAAACATGTTTATTAATAAGTGATAAACCTTCATTCTTGACGATGCAATTTTAGAAACGCTCCCAAAAGCAGTGAAATTCTTCAACGTCACCACAAAACGTATTTATTTTTACTGTAGGTAGGTTTACTGTAATGTTTGAAGACGCAAATACGTAATTTATGCCGTCAGCTATTGCGGTAGCGCGTTATTCATTGGCGTTTGTATTTGCTTTCATTTTATAAGTAAACATCGCTAAATGAGCATTTTCTGTGTATTTTTCGCACTCTATTATGTCTTCATTATATTCTACATCGTTTAGAAGTTCGTGGATTTTATCGTCGGCCAAAGTTAATTCGTTTATTTTGTCTTGTGTACGCTCAACGCTATATTCTAAATCAGTTTTTTCACTAGTTGAATCATTCAGTTTCGTCAACAGTTTCGTAATAGCGGCGCGAATTATTGATCGTTTACGTTTAAGTAAAATAAGTTTCTCTTTAACGGTTGACATTATAATTCGGGTTTGTATCGAAAGTTTAAACAAACAAGTTTAGTACGACTTACCCGAGTATATTTCGGCACCAAAATGTGTGTGGTTTATCGGTATCAAATTAGACTGAAAGTATCAAAAACACCTCACTTTATTCTTCTCAAACACAACTATTTACAGATGTTGCAAAATGCGCAACAGAAATATTTGATATAATCTAGTTTCCTACTTACATGCGAGAAAGTGATCAGGGTGCATAGTGAAAAAATGCTTGAAAAATTAAGCACTTTACCCAAACAAATTTAACACATTTTTACATACATACATATGTGAGCCTGCTTATTTTCTAAGCATGGGATGTTCTCTGTTTTATCATAAAGCTTTATTTTATTGAAATTTTTGAAATTAATTAATTTTAAATGAATATTTTTGAAATTTTAAGACATTTCTGCAATAACATAATAATTTTAATACTTATTTCTGGAACACTATAGAAACATCTATTGTAAAACGTATTTGGTTTTGACATAAAAATGATCATACTTTTATCATTACAAAAAAATTAAATAAACTTTTGTACGATTAACAATAAAAATCAAACTTCTTTTTCAACATTTTTTTCTTTTAAATTTAACAAATTACCAGTTAATTTGGATTGATACATCATTTCTGATTAGATATTGGCATTGAGAAAGATGCACAGCATGACCAAAAATTTTGTATTTGATTTTTATATATGCTGCAACAAATGAAATTCGACATGGCTGAGATTTCAATTAAAATTTCCTCCTGCTCTAACTCGCTCTATTTAGAAGTTTAAATTATTTTATTTGCCGCCATAAAAACTAAGAGCATACCAGGATGGCAACCATCATAAGACTAGCAAAACAAACAGAAACTGCCAATAGAACAAGGCAATGTTCTAACTGAATTTATCAAATCAAATATTTCAATAGAAAAAAATAACAGTGTAAAGAAATGGTCAGACTGAAAAAACGTGTTTTATCGCTTCTTATTTCTGATGAAGAGTTGAGGGCTTTTTTTAAATGTTTAACAATTCGAAAATTTAAGAAAAACCTGCTTTTTAACCTCTATGCCAAAATAAATAAAATTTTATTACTTTAGCTTTAAAAATGTAAGAAAAATGCGATTACATATTCTAGGAAGAAGTAAAAATGATTTCACAATTGCTATCTTTCCTAAATAATGGAAACAAATTTTAAAAAAAACTCAGCTTGGTAGTTACAAGTAAAATGAAATAAATAAATAAATAAAAAATAATAAATAAAAAATTTAAAAAAAAGACATTCAATGCATTTTTTTTAAAAAAACTAACTTTTGAAGCTACTGTGAGACTAAATACTGTACTGCCTTAAAATGTAACAATATTTATCAAGAGAAGAATCTTATTCAACGAACTGCTTTAAAATTTTGAATTTTGCTTCAAAATTTTGTACTGGTTTGGAAAAGCAAAGAGAGCAATTTTTTTTTTAAAAATCAAAACATCAACACGTTTAATGTGACTCCACAATTTAAAGAAGAAATGACATTATTTTCAATTTTATTTTAAAAAATCATTGTTATATATCAAGTCCAAGATTGATTTTCAAAAATTATTAAAACTAAAAAAAAAAAAAAAAAGAAAGAAAGAAAAAGAAGGGCAAAATGCCTTCATTTAAGTGAAATTAGCATTCAAACAACCTTTTTAAACTTTTAAAACGGCATAAAAATACTTTTTATACAATAATATGCTTTGATGATATGGTGGAAACATGTTTAAATCATGTTTTTATTTCTTAATTAAACTTCTAATAAAAATTCCCAAAAAATAAGTGAATTTCTAATATCCCAGAAGTAACTTCCTGCCACATTTCACATTCCTAACTCTAATCATTTCTACTGCGCTTTGCTTTGCCAATCAGAACAAACCTCTAACAGTAGAGAGATTTCAATGCGAAACAATATATATACATACCTGTATGAGTTACAAAAAGTGAAATAGCAAAAGTCTTATAATAGAATCTGAACCCTAAAGAATACTAGTTTTGAAAATATTTCTTTAAAAATTCTTTCTTGAAATTTTAAGTACCAGATCTAGTAGATTTTTTTAAATATAAAAAACCTGAAATTTGTCGAAATTGGTCCAACAAATAAAAATTTTCAAATGGAAGAGAACATTAATAATAATAATAAGAAGAAAAAAAACTATGAAAAAAATTACGATAATTGAAAATCTATGGCTTCTAATTAAAAATTTCATCATATTCGAAATGAGTAAGAATGCGTAAGAAGAATGAGTAAGAATAAGATTTTACGCAATGAGTAAGAATGCATTATACATAGTATAGTAAATCCCTTTAATACGCTGTACAAGAGATTGCTCTAAAACGAAATATTAACGAAAATAATGATCAAATTTGCACATACATAAAAAGTACAAACACATAAAAAGGTTAAACATATATTTATCAAAGAAAACTAAAACAAATTCTTCACTAGCTTTGAATCCTCCGTAAGATCGAAGTCGCAACAAGTATGATACAGAACGCATTTCCTATTGCCTCTTCGGGTTAACCTTCCTAATATTTCAATGAACAACAATGCACATTGTTGAAGAGGAGGTGGTGAAAAAAAGATATTGAATTTTTTTTTAATACGTGTTGTTCACTCCTTTTTTTTCTTTTTTGCAATTCTTGAGAAAATTAAGCAATTTTAAGAACTTTTATTAAGAATTAAGCACTTTTAAGATGCTTAAAAATGATTTTCAAATTTAAGCACTTTCCATAACGCTACACACCCTGTAGGACTCAACCACAATTCCTGCCAGTGTTGCTGTCGCGGCGGTCCTATCATTCAGTTTTTTCCGCCAGCCTTTGGGCGGGTCGCGAAGTCAATTTATGATTATTAGAGTGGAGATGCCAAAATGCTTTATTATTTTTTATTAATAATATATTAAAAATGGATTGTATTGTTTTTGTTAAAAACAATGTAATTTAATGCCTTGTTTCAAATAGTATATTCAATGTAAAAGTTTTATTTACAGTTGGGGAAGGTTTCTAATACACAAAACTTATTTTTCATGTAATTTTTTTTTCAGGCAAAAATAGAGATGAAAAATCATGCAAGATAAATGCATGAATAAAAAATAGAATTTATCTATACTTATATAAATCTCAACGTGTGTGTGTTGGCGCTCTACAGGCCAGACCGTTTGACCTACAGCTACCAAATTTGGTGCATGTATACCTTGGAGGTCGGGAATGTGCACCTGGGGTTCCTTTTTTTTGAATTTTTAATTACAATTTTAACTATTAATTGAAAACTAACTTTCCCGCCTAAAATTCTTTTCATTTTCCCCACCGCCAAATGAGTAAGGCTTCAGTTTTTTTTTTTCCCCAACAGTAATGAGGCTAGGCTTAACATTTTTCGGCCGATTATTTCAAACCAATCTGTTTATTTTCTTAATGTTTGATGCATTTAAAATTTAAAATTGTTAATTAATCGATCTTTCAGATTCATTCTGAAGTACTTTTGAATTAAAATAAAACAGAATAATGGAAATTAAAAATTTCTAATCTGGATAGCGTTAACCCAACTGGCGTAGAAAAATATACGCATTTGCGTTACCATAACTGGCATTGAAAATTCACGCATGCGCATTGTGTTCTGACTGTTGACAACGGATACGGACGTTATGAAGGCTTAACCTGTTTCCGACCGATTATTTTAAACGATTCTGTTTATTTTCTTAGTTTCATGAATTTAAAACTAAACATTGTTAATTAATTGATCTGTTCATGATGAATCTGAGAAAATTTTGTAGAAAACTTCTTGAGATATTACATAAATTAAGAAAAATATTCTTTAGTGCCCATAAGGTTTAGTTTAAATACTCAGGGACTCTGTTTTCAGTACTCATATTTTTTAAAAAATATGCTTCGTTTCTGTAAAAAATTTCCTTATATTAATTGCAATTTAACCATTTCCACTTTAATTTAAAGCATAAATTCTACGGAAGCTGAAAGAAAATTAGAGAGATACATATTACGTTATGGTTGAAGGCCTTTATAATATTATGAATGAATTATATGACTATCAAAATTTGTAGCTTTAAAATATTTTGATGAAGAAGCTATTAAAATAAGAGCTACATGAAATATTTAATTATTAAAATTTTAACGAGCATTAAGATTGGTGAACCGGCTGGTCGCCACAGGCGGCTAGTATAATATATTCCAGTATTTTGGAACTTTGTTATATATATATACCTTTACAGTCATCATCTTGTGACTGGGAAGGGTGTACAGAATATTGAAAGAACAAATGAATTGTATGTCGATATATGTTTCTTTTAAACAGAACTTAAAATGTGAAGAAGTGTTAAAAAAAATCATATTACTCAACATTCAAAAGGCAAAATTTAATTTTTCTTTAAAAGAGAATGATTTTTTGAGGTAATTTCTGTTTCTTTTCGGAATAAATATATTTTTGTGAATGTTTATGACTGCACTTTTTTCTCCTACATATTCTTTCCAACGTTTAGGCAAGATTTTCAACAAAATTATTGATGTTTAAAGAAAATTAAAAGAATTTTGAATTCACATTCCTGTTTGCTTGGTGGATTCCTTGAATTTAAAAGAAATTCGTCATGTTTCTCGCCTAAAAATAATAATTTGAAATTAAAAATAATTATATTCTTGAAATAATAAAATTTTAGAAACTAATTTAATGCAATTGAGCATCGCCTATTATCTTCCTCTAAACTATTTTTTAAGTTTCAGAATATAATTCTAATGCATAAAAGTAGTTAATTTACTTAAATGGATTAGAATGGAATTTTACATTCGCAGACTACAAGTTTAAAAATTCATAAATATGTGTTATAATTACTCTTCGATTCCAAGACATTCAGTTACATTATACAAATGGGCGAACAATTTTTGTTAAACTTTGATTTCCAATAAACTTACGGTATTATACAGGGTGTCTCAAAAACCTTGACAAGGTTTTTATTCCTGAAATTTTGATCGTAGACATATACTGTAAAATACAAAGTTGCGTAAAAGGTGCAAATTGATATGAAATCAATTAAAGTTTTCAGGTTATAAAACTTTAAAAAATACAAAATTTCAATTTTTATACGGACCCCGTACAAAAAAAATTCCCAATGAGTAAAATGTGCCGCATTCTCTACGAATTTCAGCATTTTATCTCAAAAGATATGAAACTACATAAATGCTGACTTAAACCACTTTTCGATGCTTGGATATGAGTTCGTAAAAGAGAAAAAAAAAAAAAAAAATCCTGTCGGATGATCGTGATTTAGAGGTCGTACACAAATTAACAAAGAAAGCAATGACTGAATAAATAAATAATAATTTTACTATTTATTGGCTCAAAAGTATTAAAAATGTGTAGAAATAATAAAATAAAGAAAAGATTACATAAGATTTTTACAAGTTCTCAGACTCTGCTACTTTTAAATTATATTCTGTAATTCATGATATAAAATTTTAAAGTATTTTTCAGGAAGCATAGATTTTAAAATTTGTATTTAAAACTAAAGATATGAAGCATATTTAATTTTCTTAAGATGCATTCCTGCGTCGCATCATCTGCACTGAAGCTGTAAACATTTGCATTTTAATTTGTGATTGATCCTTCTCGAACTTTTTTTTAACATATCTTTGAGAATTTTCATGATAAAATTCTGAAATTTTGTACATGACCTTATTTGAGGTTTGGGCACATTTTACTCAGTAGAAATTTTTTTTGTAAGTACAATTTTTTGTATTTTGTCCGTACAAAAATTTAAATTTTGTAATTTTTAAAGTTTAATCCCCTGAAAATTTTAATCGATTTCATAACATTTTGCACCTTTTTTACGTAATTTTATAATTTACAGTATATGTCTACGATCAATATTGAAGGAATAAAAGTCGCGGTCAAAGTTTTTGAGTCATCCTATATAATGCATACTAATTAAGATTTGCAGCTTTTGGTAACTGTTAAGAAAACTATTTAAAGCCTTATTTAAAACTTGGGAAGCTCAAAATAAAATTTCGGTGCAATGATGTAATGAAGTTTGGATAAAACACCTTATCAATGGGGATATATGGGAAGGCGCCTTGATTTTGTGTTTCTTTGCCATTGTATTAATGAATGGACTCAGAGAACAATTTGAGTTACACTGCTTATTTTCGAGAAATTTCAATAATCTTACAGAAGAATAATTGGAAAGATAAAGGAGTTACAGAAATGTAACTTCTTGAAAGGAGGGGAACAAAAACGAATTTACTGCCCTGTTTCATACAGTGAAGCAAGGATAGCAAAAGCTAGAAAACATTAAAAATAATATCAGTTATAAATATGGGAAATAATAATCTAGGGAAACTATATTGTACTAAAAGTAAAACCATACATTTTGCACTATTTTAATATTGTACAATGATAACGCGCAATATAGTTTTTCACATTTTACAATTTTATATGCGCTACTTGGGTTAACATTATCAGGCACTGCAACCGCTTGAATTGGAAATCTAACGATATCAGTGGAATTCTCCGTACGATGGTCTGAAAGAATCCCAACATGTAAAATCCTCGTTTAAGGAGATATAAATGAGGATTCAACATGTAATATTATCCTTATATAGAATCTAAAATGAATCCGAATAATAAATGTCAATCATTCCATCAACAAATACCTCCCACCCTCTCCAAAACAATGTCTCGGATTTTAATATATTGCCAGGACTGATCCTCGATGTTCATAGAATTTTTCCATCATGGAGTAGTGTTCCTAAGAAAACCGAAGACAGAGATTGCATTTATTTCGCTCAATTCAAGCAGTTTCTGTGTACCCGGTCTCGACTAGCTTTGAAAGAAGGTGGAAATTCTAAGATTTGTCAATAGCCAGAGTTGTAGGGAGCATAATCTCAGAAGGGGTAAGTTTCTTTTACAATATCTATTCCCGTGTCTTTAAAGTGGCAGAGAGAGAGAGAAAGAAAGAGACAGCTCCCATTCACAGAAAGGGCCTTTTGCACAAAGCTTATGATATGCGTTACGGCCATAAATGTAGGAATCGCATGTTAGAACAACTCACAGATGTAAAAGAAATTTCATGACTGATGATAAAACGTCTTAGTTATAATGCTATTTTACTAATAAAAACCTTGATAACAATTTCTTCTTTTTATCATTTTTCAGACATTATTTACCTGAAAAGGTCATTGGGCAAATTGCAAAGCATGTCCCTATATCAGCATATCTTATTTAAACAGCAAAATTTTGAAAAATATAAATGGAGTGCGCTCATTGTTGAAGGTACAGATAACACCTTCTTCAGCAATCTCTAAGGTCAAGGGTCTTTAGGGAGACCACAAACTTCGGAGGCGGTTGCGGTTTCGTCTCCAAATATTAATAGATCACATTCGGCTTAGTACATAGTGCAATGAATGTGCTACTGAAAGTTTCAATTCTGCATTGCTGCCTTTACATACTGAATACAGAGTGTGATAGTTATCAGTAATGTTGATTTTAAATAAACCTTTCTGGAGCGGCCATTCTTCAAACTAAGGTAAATTTTGTTATTAACAGTCTATCATTTTGCATTGGGATCAAATATTTGTCTTTCTTATTAAAAAAACTTTCATTTTAATTTGAATTTAAAAAAATATTAAAAAATTTTTCATAAATTTAGTTTCAGTGCTTAGCAAAATAAAAATAATATATATAAATTATTGAAACACATTACAAAATTAAGGCTAATGCAATAACCACAGAAATAATTAAACAAAACATTGCTTTTTTTTGGTAAAAAAATAAGGCAATATTCAAATACTTACTCAAGCATATCTTCTATGAATCTAAAATTTAAATGAGTAGTTTCTTTAATGATAGTAACAACTTTCATTAATTTCCTAAATACCTATAACAGGTATTTAATATTAATTCATGTCTAGGAAGCTGTTGCCAAAGAGACAAATTATGAGCTCAATTACTTAAATAACTTTTAAGCTTAACTTATGATAGTATTCAAAATTATCCAAGAGCTTTACTTTTACAGTTACTTTACAAAAATATTTAGTAAGTTTAAAGTCAGTAGAAAATAAAATATTTTGCTTGAATTTTAAATATATCTGGAAGTAACAGAAACACAATTCTTTTATTATATTTAAATGGCAACGAGTTGCTTGAAAGCTTTACTTTAGGGATTAGAAAGCAATTTATTCTAAAATGACATGCTGAAAGTATTACAATAAATTAAAATATACGAGTTTTACAGAAAGATCAACAAAAAATGCGTAGTAACGTGAAAAATAATGATATCCACACTATTAATAACAAGCTCTTATCATGCAAACATTCAATGCCCTTGAGTATCATCTTTGGCAAAATTGACCTAAATCATCCCTTGGCAATCGGGTAAAAATGAATGACAACAATATAAACATCCAAATTTTTACCTCATACACATTTATTTCCTTTTTCGACAAGTGGGATAAAGGCAAATGCGCCAATGATATAAGTTAAATTTAATAAATTAATACTGAAAACTGAGATAAAAAATTTTAATACTGAAAAATGGTGTGTATTGACTGACTGCATCACAATTCATTGTCATGATAATGATGAAACTCTCCTCGAAAATTTCATTTTTTTTTTATATACATCGAAAATCAGCTCAGTCCGACTCAAAGCTAGAGTTATGAATGGTTGATTTCATATTTTTGTTTTTAAAACTCAACCCGTTTTCTATTCCTTTTGGAAATTTTATGAAAAAAAGAGTTTCATCGTTTTCTTTTTACTTTCATGTTAATTTTCTTTAATGAGTGAAGAATAGCATGAATTTTAAATTCATTCTTTTTTTCAGGCTTTTTTTTTTTTTGCTAAACCATTTACAAAAAAAAATCCTAGCTTATTTTTAAATATTAAAATACGTCTTGCTTTAAGCATGTCATTTCGGAATAAATTGTTTACTGGTGCTAATATATGGAATATTTGCATTATATGAAACGTTTATATTTTTGATTGAGAAATATATAATTTAAAATGTGACCATAAACTAGTCGCAAATGTAAATATATATACCTTTGTATAGCAACAGTCACAAATGTAAATATATATACCTTTGTATAGCAACAGTCACAAATGTAAATATATATACCTTTGTATAGCAACAGTCACAAATGTAAATATATATACCTTTGTATAGCAACAGTCACAAATGTAAATATATATACCTTTGTATAGCTATCTAGTTCACAAACTTCAATTTCTTTCTGGAATTTTCCCATGGCTTGCTCAACTCTTTTAATTGATTCGACAAAATGTTCAAGTTCATGTGGATTTAATGATGATACATGATTACTCTGTTTACGAGAGTGACCAGTTGTAATGCGTCTCTCGATAATCTGAAATGAAAGTAATAATGACGATTAATTAACAATTAGATGTGCTTTCTTTCCAACATTCACTATACTGTTCAATTAATTAACATGGAGTTAAAGTAAGAATTCAGTTTAGTCATTAATTTGAAGTTTAGAAGCAACAAATATTATTTTGGAAAGCAAATATGAGTCGCATGCGGATGACAAAAACGACACCTGAATCGGTAGAATCGTCTATTCCAAACTGTCATGCCATATCAGCATTTAACGAAAAGCAAAAATAATTCATAGAAATTCTGCTATATATTCAATATCTAGTTCATATCATACGAGAGCTATATAAAAAAGATCTTACCTTGAATTTTACCTTACCTAGCACCGATGCTAGGATGGCGACTATGTGCATAAAGGAAGGAGATAATTGAATGCGCATGCTTGACCTTCACCCCCCCCCTCTGTGTCCAAGAATACCAGTCGTTACATGATGGCCGTTGAATAAGTTGAATTCGTTGATAAGTTACGAATTCCTCGGATACCTTAATTTCTCTCATAATGGTAGATAGAAATGGGCAAATATATTGGCACTAAATTCTTTCAAAGCGAAAGAATTCATAAAATTCTGCAGGTGTTTGGAGACGATACTATAGGAGTAACACAAATTCAGAAATGGTTTAAGCGATTCAAAATTGTCCGTGCATTCGTGCAGAATGAATAGCGTCCTGGGTGAACACAAGCCGCCTGGAATGCAATTATTGTTTTAACAGTGAAAAATCTGATAAAAACATGACGTGACAAAATAAATTCCGACTTTATGATGCAAATCAGTGCAAAAAACCATTAGACTGGAAGTTGCACCACAACAATGATTCTCCACATTCATGGTATCTGATTCAAAATTTATAGGCAACATGTATTTACTGTTGTTCGTCAACCTTCCTATTTCCCATAAATGGCTCCTTAAGACTTCTGAATGTTTTCAACTACATTAATACTTTCAAACTTTTTTTTGTGTGCGGGAGGGACAGAGGAAAAAATATTCCTTGAAATCCTTGAAGAGGATTTGGGTCCTAATTACGTTACATGAAAAATATTTCTTTTGTCCAAACTTTTTACACAGCTCTTGTGCACTAACTTAACATGAAGACACTCTTAAGAATAAATTTCAAGGAACAACGAATTTTTAAATGTTAGCTCAAAAATCAGGAAATGCAGTTTGACTAAGATACTAGCATTGTCTATTTCTACTTCAAATTTAACTGTTTCTCTAATAAGAAATTAATAAAATTTAATGAATATGCTGTATAGTGGTATTTTATTATAAATCTCATTCGGAAGGATATACTGAATGTCACTTCCTCATTTTATATAGAATTTCATGCTATTTCGACGGAAATAAATGTTTTTAAAATATAATCAAAATCGCAACGAATTATATGCAGACAAAAACAATAAGTCATTAAGTCATGTATTACAAATCAAGATGATAGTTCAAATAATATTTATAACTGGCAATAGTAATTCGTTATATGAAAACTTAGCAGTGTTTCAGCAAAAAAAAAAAAAAAGTTTTAAAATTTTTTGCAGTTTTTTACCAGTAAAAACCCAAAATGTTCAAAATTTAAAATCATATTTTTCAGTTGAAATATGCTGCATTTAAAAAATGTCAAATAATCGGCCTATAAATTCCTCCTTGTGTAGTATATAGAAAATTCTATGAAAGTTGAAGTGATAATTTATGAAATAAAAGCATCAGATCCCCCCCCTCTATTCTTCAACACACTTCCCTCTTTAAGTAGTTACTTCATAATGTTCATCCAAAAATTAATATCAAATAATTCATACATAAAAATACTTACTTTTAAGTTTAAACACACTGAATACATTTTCTATAAATATTCCAAAAATTTTAGAAGCTTTTCTGGATCTTTCTTTAGAATCTAGTCGAGCAGCAGCTCTGATACTCAAAGTTAAAAGTGAGAAACAGATGCTTTTGCTCTTAAAATCTATCGACCAATTGAGTATAAAAAGGGGTTTCATGGACTGCAGACCGACTAGTGCTTCTCTTGCTTGTAAATTCATTTCCATCTTCTCTTTACGTCTTTGTTGGATTTTTTTTTTCTATCAAACTCTCAGAGTCGAAAAGAAAACAAATTAGATAAAAAGACAAACTGCAACATTAAAAAATAATTTCAGGGTCTGTTGCAGCCTATACACCCTAATGGACCAAAAGCAACTATTCATTGTTTTTCTTTCTTTCTTTCTCCTTTTTTTTTTTTTTTTTGGTAACAACCTTTCAGACATGAGTAAAGAAAATAGCACACATAAAATTTATCATAATAAAAAGATAAAACAAAACAAATCCAGTGTCGCATAATTAACAAAATAAAAATAACCAAGAGCAGTTTATAAATAAAAAATTTACTTTTGCACCAATAGCAACAGCGGCCACGGATTCTACAAGTCCTTCTTCATGACCCGAATATCCAATAACAGCTCTAGGGAAGAGATTCTTGTAACCCTTTAAAAATAAAAGAGAAATTGGTTCACTCATTTTCTGCAATAGTAATTTCTAACATGCAAGCAAATTAGTGTTCGATAATTCACAATTTTTTAAATACATCAGGTTAAGCCGATTTACGTTCCTTAAGTAACTTAGAAATTTATAATCGCATCATCACAAAATTGGTGTCCATGGAAATTTCTCAGGATAGATTTATTAGATCGAAAAAATATTAACCGAATTAAATAACATAGTCAGTTAATAAGTATTTTGGAATTTTCCTGTTACGGACGTCAAGATTTTTCAATAATTAAATCCGATTTTTCTTTTTAAACAACTATCGAATTTCATTCCAAAATTCGCAGTACTTCTTGTTATAATTAATATTGTTTGCTTAAAGGTTCGCATGAAAAGAGAGAACCCTTTAAGGACCATATATTAAAGAAATCTCAGTTTGATAAAAGCAAAATGTGCATTTCTTATATTTTATTTCATTAGATTCTTAAAAATTAATCAACCGTGACTAAAATTCCTCTTCAGCACGAATACTTATTTTCAAATTCTAATTAATATATGATTTTTTATCGGAAATTTACGCATTTCATTTCTTTTCAAAATATTTTCGAACCCGCCTTCATTGGTGATCCAGTCCTAAATATGTTAATACTCATCAGAAATTTTCAGTGTTTGAAATGCATTGATTCCAATACTTTTAAGCGAACTTTTATTCCATTGGTAAAAAAAATTAAATAACATAATAGCATTTTCAGCAAATGAATTTATTAGCTTTTATATAAAAAGAGGAAATTTTATTTTCATGTTGAAGCGATTGTTGAACATATAAGAACCTTATTAAGCCAATAAGTATTTTTTTTATAATAAAGATATTGCACTTTGGTTTCAAAGAGATTTCCAAATATACTTTAATCAGATGAATAGAATGAAAGTAAATTTAGGATTTTAACTTGTAGAAATAAAGTGTAATTCACAGTAGAGAATTCATTTGATGTCATCTGATTAAAATAATAGCGTATGTATATTATTTAGATGATGAAATACTTCATCATCCGAGAATTACCATCCCCCCCCTTCATTTCTTTATAATGAAATTTTTATTTTTTTTCATATACGAAGTATTGAAGACAAATGACTGCAATCGTCTCACCATTTGACATCGTGAATTTACTAAAAATTCATGGTTCCGACTCCTTGAATCAACATTAATTTGAAATTTTGGTTGCCTATTTGCGAAAATGGAAACTCAAAAATGGAGCGAGTTAGACCATCGAAATACTAAATTCTATATTTTTCACGAAAGTTTTACATTTGTAGTATTACATCAAATTTTGACTTAATCACAATAAAGGAAGCTATTATGTTACCACATGATTGAGAATAGGATAGTTAAAAAAAAAAAAAAAAAAAAAAAAAAAAGTCTAGATGAAAAAAAAAAAATTTAGTATAAGGTTTTATCATCAGAGTTAAAAGATCTGTATTAAAAATTAGATCAGCTGTCTGAAATGATCGATTGCCTCCGAGTCTATAGACTCCGTGTTTGTACGAGTGTTCCAACGTGATTGCAATAAGCCAGATATATAAATTTTAGTATGCAGTTTTGAACTAAAAATGTAGTAATGTGTTGTATTTCCGATCCAATCAATTAATGTCTGAAAGGCGTATTTTTATTACTGTAAAGTACGAGGGTAAGTCAAAAAGTAAAGAAACCATTGAAATTTCTCTTTCCAGGGTTTGGTAACACCGCTAGTATCTAGAGCTGAATTAATGTAGGCATTGGCAACACATCTATACAACATGGCACTCTTATTCCTGCTTTATAACCATTAAATATGGCAGCTCCACTCTCGATCTGCAACAAGATGGAAATGGGGGAAATGATTGGACTTTTGTTTGAGGAAAGTATTAAGCCAGCTAAAATTATTCGTCAAATGCAAGCGCAGTATGGTAACAGCTGTTTATCACTAAACATCAACCATCAGCTAATAAGATTATGCTAACACTATTCTGGGAAGTGGAAAGTGTAATAGCTGTACATTTCAACCAAAGAGGCGAAACTGCGAACCGAGAGAACCATTGTGATGTGTTGCGAACTAAACTGAAGCCTGCAATCAGATCCAAACGTCGTGGAAAACTGCGAAAAGGTGTCAGCCTGCAACAGAATAACGCTCGGCCACATTCTACCAAAAGACCGAACGAAACAATACAGGAGTTGGGATTCAAAGTGCTGGAACACCTACCACACAGTCCAAACCTAGCTCCCGGCGATTTTTATATGTTTGAACCATTGAAGAAAGCGCAAAGGGGAAGAAGATTTGCAATCGATCAAGAAGTTATTGATGTTGTACAAATTGGTTACACATACAACCGAAAAACTGTTTTTTCGATGGAATCAAAAAACTTTTGAAACTCTGGGAAAATTGCGTTGAAGTCCAGGGTAGTTATGTAGAAAAATAATGAATGTTTCAGTTTTCTATCATTAGAATAAGTGCACCTTTTCTCAGATGTCCTTTTACTTTTTGACTCTTCCTCGTAATTAAAACGTCATTAACTATTTTCAATTTTTTAGAAACATTTTTCGTATGCAATTCAGATATAATATGTATATAGCCATGGCGGCAATCACAGAAATAACATTAAATAAAAGGATCAAGAGGCCATTAATTTGATCCTGAATATTCCGATATTGCATCTTTACATTCGAATCCTATTAAAAACGTTTTTAAAAAACTTTATAAAAAGAGTGATTTGTATTTTTCGTATTAGAAGTCCTTATGCCCAACGAAAGCGAGAGAATTTAACGTATAGAATTGTACTTCAGTTTTTCTTAAAAATTCATAAATACGTATTACCTACACATTTAACTCTTGATCGCTAAAAATCGCAACACAGCAACATAAATATACTTTCTTCTTAATATTCTCTTATATTAACTGATTATATATATATATAATTCCACTTTATATAAAAATCATCTAATCTGCAAATTATAGAATGGCGATTTTATAACAGTAGTTAAGTTACGTATCACGACGATTAGATCGATGGAAACAATTCGAAATTATATACAATTCCTTCAATAAGTAGGCGTGTCAAGGTGTTTCCAATCTCCAATGGGAATCTTGCAGTTTTTTCGAAACTTTTCAACAGCTATTACAGATATGCAAGTACTTTTTTACGATTCCGATATTTTAGTATCCCAACCTTGCTGTCATATGAAAATTTTATTATATTACAATTCACTTTTTTTTTTTATCACAGCCGTGTTTAAAAAATAAAAAATAATAACTGAATTTTAGAATTTATTTTATCTATTTGTATAGCAAATTTATGTTCTTTAAATGAAGGAAGAAAAAAAAATGAGAAATATATCATGGTTTACCAGATATCACCAAAAGTTTATGATTCATTTAACAATAAACGTTCCATTTTTAAAAATTTTATAAATCTTGAAATTTTTATCAGAAGCTTACAAAAAATTTTTGGTGACTATTATCACGATGAGTAATCGATTAAGTAAAAGAAATTGGTAGGTGTAATGGGAAAATGTTGAGATACTAATTAACTATATTAATTAGCCGATCATTTAAGATATCTATTTAAACAAATCTCTCCTCATGAGCCATTTCCATCTACACTAGGTTTCTGAAGATGCGCTAATAAATAGCAAAGTTAAAGACGTATCCTATTATTTTTGTTGACAATTGTACAATTGCTATTTTACATCAAACAGAAGTAGAATAAATCGATATTTACATAATCATACAAAACAAGGACATTTTCAAATATGATTATGTTTAACATTTCAACATATTCTGCGATTACACATATATTCAAAAAAATCTTTTAATTAAGCTTATTATACACAATGCAAGTAAATATGGTGTGTGAAAAAAATATAATCCGAATTTTAAAACGAACAAAGAAAATTAGTTACGGTAACAGTGAATCATTAATTTTTTTTTTTTTTTGAAGAAAATAAGAGGAATAAGTATGGTTAAGAAATGTAAGAAACTCGTTTAAAGTTTAAGAATAAAGTTAAATGAATAATACTTTCTCCATATCAAAAACACCATTTCCTCGATTTAGTTTAAATTTCTTTAAAGACCACAAATGAAGCCAGTATATTTTTTTAATCCAAACACACACACAGATAATTTAAATACTTTTTTTGAACATGCATGACAATTTTAATTAATTTCAAAAGAGAATATTTCCAAAAGATTTGTACCTTTATGACTTTTAAATTAGCATAACGCGATGGTGTAGGATAACAACTGGTACTTTGCATTATTGCTATGTTTTTTGCTGACCATAAGATTTCATAATAAGCTTTAGCTAGGTCTTCTTCTCTAGTAATACCAGTGGAAATAACAAGCGGCTTGTTATATCTCCTAACATGTCTCAGGAGTGGTAAATTAGTAGAATCAGCAGAATCTATTTTGAAGAATGGTACT
Organism: Argiope bruennichi; assembly: GCF_947563725.1. NCBI lineage: Eukaryota > Metazoa > Arthropoda > Arachnida > Araneae > Araneidae > Argiope > Argiope bruennichi. The sequence goes on along the minus strand of NC_079162.1, from coordinate 32,850,239 downwards.
CCAATATGTTGTAAGAAATCAATTGATGGCTACAAATAAATATAATAGAATCATTCAATATCTTAGACAAAACAAATACATGAAAATGCTAAAGTAAGATATATATATATATATATATATATATATATATATATATATATATATATATATATATATAACTTTTGAATAAGCGATGTAGAGCATTATGTTACATCTTTTTGTCTGCTTTCTATAAATTTTTTTTTTGTATTAATAACTGCAGTACATTTTCAATTTTTATACATTCATTAGAGTAATCATGAGTAAGATGTTTTCAGAATTAATTTCAAACATTACAATATTATTCTAAAACTACATTATAACCATTATTAAATCAAATCTAAGTTAACACAGAACTGACTTTTGCTGATGTTTCTTTTAAACATAGGAGTTAATTTTTCATTTGAGATTCGGTAATCTCACACCACCTCCAAAAAAAATCGCAACTACATTTAAATAATCAAACATTACAAAGACATGAACAACTAAAGAATACATAAACTAATTAAAACTTATTAATCAAATCGGCATTTTACGTTTGTTCCATCAGTGGCGTAATTCACTCAAAAGGCCATGGTGGCCTGGAAATTTGAATAATCTGATCAGGGCTGATTCTGAAAATTTTCGTACATCAAACAAACTTCTGTTTTATGCCTACTTTTACAGTAGAACTTACCAATTTTTTTATATCTCTATTTATATAGGAATTTTAAAAATATTATGAAAGAATTGTAGGCAACAAATGATCACAAAAATAAAAGCAACAATAGTAAATCTTATGACAAAGAACAATAGAAAACATTATTTAGAGTGGCAAAATTCAGAGAATATTGATCAAACTTTTCTATGAAAACATTTACATGAAAAGTTTGAATTATCAAAGAATATAATGCAAATAAAAAAAAAACGGAAATACAAACAACAAATATAATACAGGATTTCTAGCTGAACTAAAATTACTAAAAAGTTCTACTAAATGTTTTGGTGATATGATAGATCTTGATATAATTTTAATACAGAAAAATCTTTCTACATTCCACAATCATGTACAGTGTAAATAAAATGCTAAATCTTAGAGAAGCTCAAGCTAGGCAATTTATGTTATTCAATTAATTTTTATTTATTATTTATTTTAATTTTTGTAAATTTAATTAAATGTTTTTTCCTGCGAATATGGATCAAGTAATGATTAAAGTGTTTTGTCAATTAGATTTCATTAAAAAGTTCATACTTATTTTTTATCTGCTTTCTCTTTAAACTAAATATTATTTTTTTTTTTTGAAATTATTGGCAGTCATAACTTTTGTTTGTGATAATAATATATAAACTGAACAAAAACACAACTTTTTTATTGACTTTCGAACAATATCATGATATACAGTACATTAACTTTGCGCTATCAGGATAGGCAAGGCGCCTGTAGCAGATGTCATTGTTTATTCCTCTGAGTTGACTCTATTTCTGGTAATATCATTTAATGAATGATATTTTAAATTGCAAATATTTCTCGATAATAGAAGAACAAAGGTATCTCGATTTCCACCATCCTTCCTCCTATTCTGTCAAAATTAATGAAAGAAAATGTCAGAAAAAGACTCTTTCCTTTCTTTCCCTTTTGGTCAAATTAAAAAGAAAATAGTTTTGATTTTTTATTGTTTATCTTTGATACATTCTTTAAATCATTCATTAATTATTTATCAAATAATTTTTATAACGAAAATTTGAAATGGCAATTGTTGACTCATTGCCTCCCATGCCACGAATGAAGAGATAAAAATCTTTAACATCTATGAATTCTTTTCAAAGATACCTCACATGCCCTTCCCTAAGTTGACGAATGTCAAAGAAATCCCGATCAAAATATCTTAGTAAAATCAATAAAGGAAAACATTTCTTTTACTTTGTGTCACGATGTAAACTGACATCTCTTTAGCATCGATATCCCTCCTGTACAAATTACTGGTTTCACATTGTGAAATAAATTGAATTTTCTTCCAATAGTTTCATATCGGCCACGCGTCTTCCAAAATTATGATGTATAAACAGAAGTTTGTAGATGAGTGGTCGACAAGAAGGTAAATTTAGAGTTAACTACATCGTGTTACACTTAACTTCATCATCATCACTAACACGTGTCAATTCAGGAAAGAAGGATCTCATGAAATTTCATATAGTAAGAACGCTGCGGACGTTAGGGATTTTTATTCCTTCGCATGCAGCATGAGAATTACAGAATCATCAACTTGTTAGAGCCAGTGTGAGAAATATTTAAATAAATTTTCGGATCAGGAAATTAGAAAATTAGGCTTTAAATCAGATTAAGGAATGCCATTAATCATATGTATATCAGGATGGCCAGCATTTCTGTTTGAGATTACCAGATTTTTTTTTTTTTTTTTGTCATTTTTAGAACTACCCCCCCCCCCTTTTTTTTTCTTGCGGACATATCTATAATCTACATTTTTATGATGTTGCTTCAATTTCTTCCTCTTATATACAGCATAGTGCATTTTTAACTGTATGTGAAAAATAGTGTGCCTACTTTTCCTGATTAAAACCAACATAGAAAGAATATTTAAAGCTTAGAAAATGAAACAAAAATTCTTTTCAATAATTAGGTTTCAGATAAATATTTTTGTAAACATTTCCCCAATTTTCGCAAACATACCAAATAACACATACAATAAACTAAAAGGCGCATCTGGTTTAGATGTCATTTTCTCAAACTATCACAAACTATTCATAAAAAATGTAATACAAAATCAAATGCAAATTGGTAGAGTGCATTCCATTAAAAGGAAATAAATCTATTTCCTTCTAATGGGATCTTTTCTATTTATACCGATTATGAATAGCCACAGCAAGACTGAACAACAATGCCAGTAACAGAAAAAAAAAGCCATTTATAAGCACAAAATGAAAAACAGCTTAAGGAAAATATCTTCACTAATTGAACGCTGTTAGTGAAGCTGTTATTCAATCCCAGTATTTGCCCCAGCTGTTATTCAATCTAAACGGTAGTGGTAATGTATTAAAGAAAGAAATTATTCAGTAACAGTAAAATTGCATGAACATTTAGCCCGATTAGCACAGTAAAAATTATTTACCAAATGGTAGAATGTTTAATCCATTTGTATCATAAAGGGAAATATCAAAAATTGAATTTCTTTTTTTAAAGCATACAAATTATAAAAAGATGGAATGAATGAATTTTGTAAATTTTTATCTTTTTATATACTCTCTATTTTCACTCAGCGCTATTAAGCATGAATCAGGGGACGTTGATTTTACCTAAATAGGGACGAAATGAAAGATGGAGGAGGATATATTCACATTTTATTTAAAAACACATTAAACTCCGGTTAACGACCGAATTAGGTAGTGTAACAACTGAATAAAACTGTGAACTAGTCACACAAACAATGAATATATATACTTCGAATTCAAATAGTGTAGATCAAAATGACAAGAGGAAAAAACAACTGCAGAAAACACATCAGCTGGGGCAAAAGACAAGGCCAGACAAAGAGCTATGAGAATGCACTTATATCATTTACTGCATGTCATTTTTGCAAGGCAGAATAATCAAATGAGATACTACAGGGTTTCCGAAACAATATACACATAAAATCGTATAAGAAAATGTTCATTTCTTTTTATACACTTTCTGCGAAAATGAAATATGGGAGAAACATGTACTTGTACAATATACCAAATAACAGATTAAATTTAATGTGTTTAATATATTAATACAATTATTAATATAATATCACAAAATTTTAATAACACAAATTCATGCTTTCTTTTTCGTAATGTGTGGCACAGTAGAAGTAGAAACTTCCAGGATACATTTCTCAAAATTTTCTCGCATACTCCTTGAAAAAGGTACAACCTTCTTCCTCGCACTTCATGAATGTTTGGATTTTTAAATTTAGACTCCCGCATATAAGCATTTTCTGCTTTAAAGTATAATGAATAAAATCTAGTATGCATTTGGACGTCTTGTTTCAATCGAATGTAAAGAATTTTAGTAATAAGATCATATACCAAATTTCATTTATCTAAATCGTTGAATTTTCCAGCTATCACATTTACATGCATGCTAGTGTAGAGATTGAGAAACGATCAACATCTTGACTGATTTATTTTAAACTTGATACTTATTTAACCTTTCAATGCTAAATCATTATACCAGATTTTATTAGTCTTTATACTTTGCCATTACCATGTTCACCTATTCTCAGACAGCTAGATAGACTTGAATGAGATTGGATTTTGTTCAAAATTTGATAGAAATTTACAAATTTGGCTTAAATAACATATGCCAAATTTCATCCGTGAAGCTCAAAGCATTTTTAAGTTAACTTGTTAAAAAAAAATGTGTTTTGCAGATGAACTAATGAAGTCGTCAAAAACGTGGAGATTCGTCAAAATTCTGAATTCAAACTTTTCGACGTTTGCAACTCTGCTTCTTTCAATACGAGAAAGTAAAAAGAAATAAATAAATAAAACGATCATTTGTTTTTCTTTTTTTAAAAAAAATTCCATTAAAGTTGAAAATCATAAAAATAATGTAGGTTGGACCTAGTTACATTACGTTTTCCACAGAGCTCAAAAACATTTTCATTAATTTTGCTGATCAATTTGACACTCAAAAGAAAGAAAAATATATATTAAAAATAATATCTTTCGAGGAAAATATAAAATATATATCGTTTATACTTATTTATTGCATATTATATATATATTAGCAATAAATAAATTACGGTATTTTGTCTTTTTTTCACTGCAATTCCGAATACTAATATAACCAGCTTTACTGTTCCAAAATTGTTTTGACTAAGAATTTGACTTTTAAACCGGTATCGTTCGCTATTCAATCTAAAACTAGTGTATTAAAAAACCTTAATTCCAATGGATTATCATAGTAATATCATAAATTATACAAACAATCATTCCTAAAGATTAAATTCTTTTAAACAATATATTTATAAACATGCATAATACAGGAGATAATAAAACAATTAATGAATAAGTAAGTTTGAAAACAGTCGGTAGAAGATTAATCCATCAAAATTTGGAGACGTGCTCTTCCGAAATGAAGGCACTTACGGAGGTGACGATACTGCATAGCCGAAATTTCAGTTTATCTTAAGTATAAACTGTCGCTGCCTGCTGTGTGACTAGAAATGCGAATGGCGTAAGTGTCAGACTTCAGTAAATGACCGATTTTCACTGTCTGCCAACATCGTTTCATTTTACTTGTGAAAAAAGACTCGTAAATTGTTAACTACGATATTAATCATTAATTTTTTTAAAAAAAGTAAATCTCAGTTTTTGACTAAACTTTCCTGGTTTTTTCTCCGATTTCTCAGAATTCCTTGACAATTCCCGCTATTTCCTATTTCCCGGACGACTGGTCATCTTGATATGTATATTAGGGACACTCATTATATAAAATTAATAAATATTGAAAATGATACTTTACCTGATCCATACCAGTTGCTGTAAAAATCAATCCAAGTTCTTCAGCATACTGTTTTAATTTAACGAAATTTTCATTTGATAATTCTAGAGCTCTCATATGTTCTCCATAAGTAGCTCCAAGGGCATGCTCTTTTTCATACGGACGATTTAAAGCTTCCTGAGTATATCTACTTTGTAAGTCACATTTTTGAAATGCCACACAATGTACTCCACAATCCTAATAAAAAAAAGAAAATATAAACACAATGTAACTTCAAAAATTACAAACTTTGCACTTTTAAAGCTATTCACCTTTGGCAGAGATCTGATTCGCTGGAGATATTAGTTATATTTAATTTCAGTTAAATCTCTTAGACATAACTTCATGTCCACGATTCCGTTAACAAATCACTTTTAAGTATCAAATGGTCATAGACATTAAAGCCGTTTCCTTTCAAAGATCTCTTTTCACTGTGAACATGATACTTTCTAATGGAAACCAGTCCTAGCTATGACATAGCGTTATCAAAAACGTAAATGCGCGGTTATCAATCTCAGTGATGCGATTGAAAAAAAAAGTGGAAATCCAAAAATACGACAGGAAACAACGCGCGAAAGCAAGACAACAAAGAGCACGAATCAAATAATCAATGTAAAGTAAAAATTATCAAAATTACAGCCCAATTAACTTTTATATTATTTTCAAAATGTTTACAAAAGTTAGACATCTACAACAACGCTTTTCTTAAACACACTTTATATTGTCAGGATAAATTTAAATATACAGGTTAGCAGGAAATAAACTTTCAGATTAGACGGTTACTAGAATGCCTTGTATTTGTCCAAATAAGATGGCAAACAAACAGTTCATGTTTTGTTTTTGTTTTTTTCCCGGTACAAGACGAAAGGAAATCCCATATTCTAGAGTCGAAAACGAAGCTATAGCGGTCGTTGAAGCCATCTTGGCACAGGCATTATACCAGTAATTTACCGTGTATTTGACATGCTGTATTACACAATACAAAAAAACTTGGGATTGATTTTGGACTTTTATTCCTACAAAATCAAACTGTGCACCTGTTACAAGGATTCAGAGGTTCATAAAACGTTTGCACATGAATTCCTAGCTGGAATGGTGGCCGATGTCCGTGGATGTCAATTCAAAAGAACGAAGCTCACTTTTGTCTAAAAGGCAAGTTAGCACCCACAATTATCAAATTTATCATAGGATTTTTTTTTTTTTTTTTTTGAAGGAATAACTGCAAATAAAATCCAAACCTTTTCCGTAACAGGACAATGATACCGTGATATGCTGAGAAATTTTGTAATCCCACAATTTTCTTTAGCTTAGATCTCCTCAGAGCATCATTTTTATGCACCATTCCACAATGATCGTCGTATAAAGCAATTGTTAAGAGAGAATTCCACAGATGCACGGATCACCAGCTCTCGTTCTCTAATATCATAGCCAACTCATTCTACGGATATCACCCCGTGCGACTTTTGGGTTTAAAGATTTCTGAAGGACAAACTTGACTCAACTGTCTAAGGCCAGCATCTGTACCATATCTGAAGACTCCGTGGCATGATTTTGATATTCCGGTTAACTTACTCCTGTCATCTGTGGAAAATATGGTTTTACCATTACAGCACACTTTTGGTCATAATAGAGGAAAGAAAGCAATTTTTGTGCAATTTTTGTATTATTTAACATCTATAAAGCATATTAAACTTTTTATGTGTATTACACAGCCACCCATCGGCGTATTTTTGCACTAAAATTGGTACAAATAAATATTAAGTGTATAACTTGACTAATTTCAAATTTTTTCATTTGAACCAATATAAAATAATTTCTGAAATAAGTTTCCTCTGAAGTTTGAAACTTATTTCTTACTATCCCTATAAATAGGAAAACAAATATCAGAGGAAAACCAGGACTTTATTGTAAATGTATCTGATTAGCATATTCTGGTAACCATTCCTTTAATGGTTAGTGGGCCTTTGCAGCTATCTCGGGCACATTAATGTTTTTTTTTTTTTTTTTTTTTTTTTTTTGTTGTTGTTGTTTTGTTTCTTTACAGGTCATTGTCATGGTTCAATTGGCGTTTCATAGTTTGTTTCTGAGCAACAGTCCCATTGGTAAAACTAACAATTTCATTTTGTGAACAAACTTAAAATTCGAAAGGAAATTTTGAGTCTGGGACCTCATTTTATCTCATGAATATTTCACTGTAATTTGGCAAATTTGCCTAATAAGATGTGAAGGGACAGGGCAGCAAACAAGGAAGGGTTTTTAATTTCTCTTACTCAAAGATAAAATGCAAATTTTTTAAATTTATTTTTGTTCAAAACTATACGGAAGGCCGCGGAAAAATCACATCCTTGCTATTTTCTAAATTTCCAGGTACTGTAACTTCAACTTTTCATTCGTCTTGTAAGAACACATATAGTAAACAGAATTACTACTTTTTTTTTCAGCTTTTTAACAATGGAAGAAAATCACACGATTAAATATTCGATGAAACAATGAACACGACTTGATTCAGGGCAACAAGTTATCTGTCGTTGGAAATTAGGCAAAATGTATTTTCTAAAAAACTGCCAAAATTCAAGAAAAAAATGCGCAAAATTGGTGCAATTTTCATTTTTTTTTTAATGATATCTGTTGGGATGAAGCGAGCGGACTATTTTTCTGGTGTAGGAATATCTGTGTGACTACGCTTCTGGCGCTTCGTTCCGGCACCATTCCTCCCGCGAACAAGATGCTGTGTGCGTAACTGTCAATACCTGTGTTTTTTTCTTTTCGTTTTCTTTGTCTAATAAATGTGCTGTCTTCAAGAACCATGCTGAGATTATTGAAAAGTAACAACAAATTGGTAGCAGTCCGTGGTTCTGGTCCGTGGTAAATGTTTCGTTAAAATTTCTAAGTGAACTGTGTGACTGAAACGAAACTGTCAAAAACGAAATTGCCAGCATGGATAAATTAAATGTCCCTGAGCTGAATGGAACTAATTATTTTATTTGGGCATTGAAAATACAGGCAGCACTGAGTTTGGACTCTGTTATATCCGCGGTGAAACCAGATAATCTAAGTGAAAAAGATGCAGCAGAATGGACCAGAAAAATTCTGACGCCGTTGCTTACATTAAGTTATCATTATCAGACGAACAGGCCCTACAGTTCGCAGCAGAGGAAAATGCAAAAATTCTTTGGGATAAAATAAAGTCAACATTTACGGGTCAAGCAGAAGACCGCAAAATAGATGCCGGTAATGAATTGAAAAATCTTCAAATGAAAAATAATGAATCGGCAAACGATTATGTTGCCAGAGCAAGAAGAATTGCTACGAAGTGTCATTCTTTAGGACTGGATGTCACACCTAGGGAACTCGTTTACTATACAGTGCGCGGACTGAAAGGAAAATTCTCTGAAGTGCGAGATATTCTCAAAACCCAACGTGACAAGTCAATGGACGAAATATTAGAAATTTTACGTGAAGAAGAAATTACCTGTTATTCGCCGACGAGTACTCGCGCTGAAGGAATCAATGCGGAAGTGTTTTATTCTAGAAAAAAACAAAAGTTCTGGTGTAAGGCTCTGTTACATCTGCAGACGCCCAAATCATATCGCCAAGGACTGTTTTTACAGGAATAAAAATGCTAGTAGAAGTGCTCCATGTAATGAAAATAATCAAAGGCGAAATACACAACATCGTGCCAACCAATCAACGAAACGACGAAGTGTTAGTGATGTGTTTACTACTTCTCATCGAGAAGAAAGCCTAAGTGATAAAATATGGTTGCTGGACAGTGGAGCTTCTTGTCATATGGCCAAAGACAATATTTGGTTTGAAAAAATAATCTCTGAAACAAGGGATATTTATTTAGCTGGTAAAGACTCTAAAATTTTGTGTGAGGGAATCGGAACAGTTAAAACAAAAACTGTAAGTAATAATCCTAGAAATTTAACAATTACTAATGTTAGCTATGTTCCTGAACTAAGATATAATTTATTGTCAGTAACTTGTTTGATGGATAAGGGTTGTAAAATTAAATCGAATAATAATTGTATGTTGATTTTTGATAAAGATAATAATTTAGTTACTAAAGCATTTAAAAATAACAATAGATTAGAATTATTTTTGGAACCATTGTATAATTCAGAGTCTTATTTTTCTAAGCAATCCACTAGTAATTATGAGATTTGGCATTACAGATTATGTCATTTAAATCCTAAATATATGCTTAAAATGAAAGATTATATGGATATTAATGATATAAATGATTTTAGATGTAAAATTTGTGATATAAGTAAGATAACCAGAAAAACTCATCCTAATATTGCCGTAAATCAAAGTTCTGAAATTCTTGAGTTGATTCATGCTAATCTGTGTGGTCCTTTCAACCTGAATCATTTGGTGGCGCAAAATATTTCATGATATTGGTGGATGATTTTTCTGGCATGTATTTTACTTATTTCTTAAAAAATAAAAATGAAGTGTTTAATATATTTTCACAATTTAAAGCAAAATATGAAAAATTAACTGATAAAAGAATTAAAAAATTAAGAACTGACAATGGTTTAGAATTTGTAAATGAACAACTTGATACTTATCTTGCTAATTCAGGAATATTTCATGAAAAAACTATTCCATACAATAGTGAAAGTAACGGTAAAGCTGAAAGGGCGAACCGCATTCTGTTAGAAAGGGCTAGATCTTTGTTATATGAAATTGAGCTTCCATTAAAATTTTGGGCTGAAGCCATTAATTGTAGCACCCAAGTGTCTAATATAACCCCACGTAAAGGAAAAGAAAAAATACCCCTTGAAATTTGGACAGGTAGAAAACCGAAATTGAATTATCTTAAAAAATTCGGTTGTGTGGCTTATTTTCACGTTCCGAAAGTAATGAGAAATAAATTTGAAGTTCCAGGAAAACGTCGTATAATGCTAGGATACGCTAGAGAAAGAAAGGGTTATCGAATTTATGACATCAAAAGCCGAAAAATAACAGAAGAGAGATCAGTTAAATTCAATGAATCTTTAAAAGGTAGTACTTATTTGGGGAAAACGGAAGCAGAAACTTGGGATATTAATCCACTGCTTGAAACTTCTCCAACGGCATGTAAGATAAATCAAAAAACAAAAAGTGAAATATCTAGTTTAGAAATTCCTGACGAATCGGCAGAGGATGAGAATAGTGATTCATCAATTCTATACCATAGTAGAACTTCGCGTCAGACAGACGCCGCTATAAGGGATGAAAACGAAACACCATATGTTGAATCAAGTAGTAATAATATCGTAAATCAGATTCCAGTCAGACGTTCGGAAAGACTCAAATCTAAACAAATGTCAGCTAATGCAGTTTATAACATTCTGAATACATACTTAGAGGCAAAAAATAGTGCTGATTAGAAGAACTGGGAAAGAGCAATGAAAAATTAATTTGATTCGTTAAATAAACATGAAGTTTGGGAAATAGTAAATAAGCCTGCAAAAACAAAATTAATAAAAAAGTAAATGGGTATATTCTTTAAAACAAAATAATTCTGGTGAAACAAAATATAAAGCGAGATTTGTAGCAGCAGGTTTTAATCAAATAAAAAATAAAGATTTTTCCGAGTCTTATTCACCTGTTGTGAATATTGAATCTTTCAGAATGTTGATGGCACTTGCATCTAAATTAAATTTATTTTTTAAATTCTTTGACGTTAAAACTGCATATTTATATAGTGATATTGAAGAAACTGTTTATATATTACCTCCACCTGGTTATTAAAAATTAATTGGAGATGAAAAATTGTGTAAGTTGCAAAAGAGTATCTATGGCTTACCACAGTCTGGCAGAAACTGGTATATGACTATAAAAAGTGAATTAGAAAAATTAGGATTGATGCAACTGGCCTCTGACAATTGTGTATTCATTAAAACTGTTGGTAAATATATTTTTATATTATGTATGTATGTAGATGATTTTGCAATTTTTTCTAATAATGATGAAATGTGTCAAGAGATTGTAAATAGCATCAAAAGCATATTTGAATTACAAGAGAACAAAACCGGTAAATTTTTAGGTATAGAAATTGTTAAACATGAAAATGGTATTAGTCTGTGTCAATCTGAATATATTGAATCATTATTGGTTAAACATAATCTAGAAAAATGTAAAAGTATAACTCCAATTGTAAAAGGAGAAGATAAGAATTTCCCTTCCACAAATGAACTGGTTGACATCACGATGTATCAAGAATTAATTGGTGAACTTTTATATTTAGCTAATAGAACGCGGCCTGATTTATCATTTGTAATAACATATTTGTCACAATTTAATCATAAACCAGAGAAAAGGCATTATAATTTGGCTAAAAGAGTCCTAAGATATTTAATGGGTTCAAAAGATAAATTGTTTTATGACAGTAAGTTTGGTATTCTTAATGCAAGTTCTGATGCTAGTTGGGGGAATGCAGAAAATGCAAATCATTTTCTGGTGGTGTAATTAAATTAGGTAATTCATTAATTTCATGGAAATGTCATAAGCAAAAAAGTGTCAGTCTGTCAACGTGTGAAGCTGAGTTATTTGCTATTTCTGAAATATGTAAAGACATTATTTGGACTGTAAACTTATTAACTGTGTTAAACTGTAAACAATTTATAAATATTACTGTAACCTTAAACTCAGATAGTAGAGCAGCAATTCAGTGGATTAAGTGCACCAGGTCTTCAAATAAATCAAGACATATGAATTTACGTTTTCATTTTGTGGAAGATTTGTTGGAAGATAATGTAATTAAATTAGAATATGTTCAAATAGAATGTTTAATTGCAGATTTTCTTACAAAAGCTGTAAGTGAAGAAAAGCTAAAGTATTCTGTGAAAAATATATCGTTAATTTCTTAATTTTTGTAATTACATATAATTTTTTGTATTGTTGAGTGTATTTAATTTTTATGTGTATTATAAATGCTCGAAAAATGTCACTCGCAGGAAGGGTGTGTTGGGATGAAGCGAGCGGACTATTTTTCTGGTGTAGGAATATCTGTGTGACTACGCTTCTGGCGCTTCGTTCCGGCACCATTCCTCCCGCGAACAAGAGGCTGTGTGCGTAATTGTCAATATCTGTTTTTTTTTTTTTTTTTTCGTTTTCTTTGTCTAATAAATGTGCTGTCTTCAAGAACCATGCTGAGATTATTGAAAAGTAACAACAATATCAATACTAAAAATTGGTATAATTAAAAAGAATATTTTTAAAATTTTGGAATAGTGTAAAATTTATTTTTGTGAACTACTATTTTTGGAAGTTGCGGTTTAAGGACAATTTTTAAACCCAAACAATAAATTGTGCTGTAGTCAGATGTCCGATGCATTCGTGAAATTCGATGATCAAAAACATTCCATTCATTTCTGAAAGGTCCTGATATCAGGAAAATATGGATTTTCAAATGCAGAAGGAAAATTACTTTTAACATTGCAAATGTTCGAATTTGTTCTTGCCATTTCAGCATTAGCGATAATTCTCGTAATATGAAAGCTTGGTACTCTAACAGAAAAAAAGAAAAAAAAATGAAGTCCCAACATTAAATGTATCATTATCTGAAAAAGATGATGCTTCGTAAGGTGTGAAAACGGGCATTGGTAACTGTGAATAAGTTAACATCATTAAAATAGAAATTCATGGGGGGGGGGAATCATTAAAAACATCATTAAAATAGAAATTCATATCATTTCAACCTCCCTGTTCCCATTAATAAAAAGGAAAATGCGTCAGAATACCTCAGACAATTGGCCTTGGAAGTCATTAATAAAATCCCTAAATGTGACATTAAATTGTATACTGACGGCAGAAAAATCGACAATTCTGCAGGTAGTGGCATCTATATTGTAACTCCTCAGTCTAGTTTTTCTCTATGTCAGCGAAATCCAGACTTCTGTTCCGTTTTTAGAAGCGAACTTTTAGCAATCGATGAGGGACTTAAGAAAATTTTACACGAAAATAATTATAAGAACCTTTGGATTCTTACTGATAGCCGCAGCTCAATGGAACACCTTAACAATTGGACCTATGTTGGAGATAAAGCAAGTTTGTCTATTCTTCAGAAGTTGAAGCTGATTTCACTTCAACATGATATTCATTTCCAGTGGATCCCATCTCATGTGGATCTACTTGGTAACGAAATAGCAGACAGGCTTGCAAAGAAAGGAAGCAGCCTAGCGACTTCCTCTTCTGCTGAGCTCACACACTTAGAACTATTCTCTCAGGCGAAATTCCTAAATAAGAAGAATTGGATGGTTCCCCCTACTCATGATTGGTATAGAGCCAATAAGCCGGGGCAGTCCTTAAATCTTCCTTGTGATAGAAAAACCAACACTTGTCTGTCGCGCCTTGCCAGTGGCCACATTAAATGTCTTTTCTTTTCTCAGGGTGAAAAGTTTTACCCTCTCTGCCCGAAATGCTGCCAGCATCAGGCCTCTGCTGAACATATTCTGGACTGTCTAGGATTTCATTGGGGAGAAATTTATTCTTCTCCCTTCCTCGTTTTTGACTTTCTTCTTGTCAACGGATTTTTGGATTTGGTCTGACTACGTCAGACCATGGAGATTAGCAACAACAACAACAAAATAGAAATTTCAAGACAAGAGTGCAGCTTTTCAGGTTGAGTCTCAATTTATTTTAGAACAGGGGAAACACACTGTTTCAATGGAAAAGAAACTGAAAGATTAAAAGGATCAAATACTTACATGAAAAGACAAATAAAAACACATCAGACGATAAATTAAACAGAACACTTTCAAAAGGTGTCAACAGAATTTTAGGGGCATTATTTTCTCAGGGTCAAACAAAATTGCATACTGACAGAAAAAAAAAAAAAGGAAAATGGAAACTGATATACTATACTGACTGAGCTATCACTCTAAGAACTGTTTCCAGAAGATATTACAAATTCTTGAAAGATGTTTTCGGATCCCCTCTATTAAGTGTTTCAACTTTAAAAATATACATTAAAAATTCATTTAAATGTCAGCCTGGTATATTGTATGATGTATTAGCATTAATGAAAACTCAGGCTTCTAAATTTTCTACATTGCAACGAATTTCTGACCTCTGTTTTGATTAAATGAATTGCGATAGCTGCTTTTCATATCATCATGATTAAGATCGCATTATAGGTCTTAATTCCAATGTTATAATGGCTAGAGGTTTCTTCTTCTCATAAAAACAAATATTTAATTTCGATTTCAACATTCAAATGACATCAGATCTGTTGAATAAATTAATAATTTCAATAGAAAATGCTGGCAATAAAGTCATTGTTAATCTGGGGGGGGGAGTATTTTTCAGTTTGGAATGAACTGAAAGTATCTTATATACATTCTTTCTTTCCCAAACTTCCGATTCTTTTAGAAAAATAAGGATGCTTGCCAATATTTCACATCTTTACAAAGTCACTAGGAATCATTTTCGCGATAAAGATTTTAATTATACGGGAGCAAAATTCCTAACAAGTAACAGAAAGATTACTTATGTTGGATTCAAATGAAATTAAACTGCAACCGAAACATGTTTCCCCATATCTCAGTCAAAAACGGGAGTGCCAAAGAGTAAATTTAGCGGTTCAATTTTTTTTCATCGATCAGCTCACCGATGTCATTGCTATCTACCTCTAGCCTCATAATCTTGGCGAGAGGCAAAGTTTTGCCGATCAAAGCTCATAAGTACTTGCTCAAAACCCCTTGGAATCGCGTTCGACAACGTTATATGGCCGAAACTTTTTCATATAGATATAAAGGTTCACTTCAAACAAACGTTCTACATACACACTAACACAAGCTAATCTAGCACGTGGCGTCATAGAATCTTTTCTTTACTTGTTCTGCGAAACATCACTCGTCAAGAGAGTCACCTATTTACATTTTGTTTTGCTCGTCATGCGAGGTGTTTGTTAAACGAGGTTTGACTTATTTTTTATAAAATAGCATCAGTGCATTTAGTTTGGCAACACTGGAAAAGGCCAGATGATGACCTTGCACTTTTCACAGTGCAAGGTCATGATCTAATCATAATAAAATGATGGCCTTAAAAAGTCTTGTTACGCATTTTTTAATAGTTTCTAAATATATATATTTCTGATGTATTCATCTACTTAACAGAATATTATTGAATTATGCCGTTATTTATTTTTGCCGGCCTGTAATGTTACGTTTAAATTATCTCATTTTTGGGGAATAAAAAGTTGTATTTTTTTTCCCTTCCATTTTTTAACGATTTCAGAGAAGTAAAACACCTTTTATTATGCGTTCGAAGTATAGTTTATACATTTTTACTCAAGTATTATTTCATTTTTTAATATTGAACGGAGGGGGGGGGGAGAAAGCAAGACTAAGACAGTCAGATCAAGTCAAGAGAGAAACAGAAAGCAGCTGAACACGAAGGAAGAGATGACGAGGAAAAGTTGGACTCAATGAAATGCTCATATGATCGTACATGTAAATAATATAAAAATTTGTACATTTTTATTATCTACGTGCAATACTAATTAGAAATAGAAACTGTTTTTAATTAGCATTGCACATAAATTATTTCTAATCCGGATCCACACATTTAAACAAAATTTCACCTTAAAACAACAGAAAAGATTAGACCTTTCTTTCTTTGATCAGCAAAACTTAGATCTGCATCTTTGCCATAATGGTAATAATCAAACTGAATGTATGAAATAGGATTTAAAAAAACTCTTACAAGATGAAAGTTTTCTCACGAATGCATAATCATAGACATAATTTAAGACGATATTAGAAAAGAATGTTGTTTTGACTAAAATTGAAATAAAGATTAGAAAAATTATTATACCCAGTAAAATTCTTCAAAACTACCTTATCAGTTAAAAATATAAAAACATGTAAAATAACTTCAATATAATAGCAACTTTGAAAATACTTTTTTATCAATAGAATCACTTACTGCAGCTATTCGTATAAGTCTTCTGGCTTTTAAATAATTGCCTTGGTGGTTTTGCCCTATGTCAGCAATAATGAAAACAGGACGATTATCACCAACAAATACTCCTGGAGCAATCTCAAACTCAACTGGGTCCTAAAATGTGATAAATAAAAGGAAAATATATTTTTAAAAAATATTTAATAAAATTCAGATTAAAAAAAATTCTTCTATTTTAGAAGAGTTCAGAAACCTTTTAGCAAATACAATTTAGCAATTTAATATCATATATGTTAAATTCAAATACAATTTAGCAATTTAATATCATATATGTTAAATTAAAACCATTTGATCATATGATATAAGTATTATGATTCACTTAAATAAAGTGTTTGGATAATGTTTATAATGCATTGTCATTAGTTCTATATCTAGTATGAAACTAGTGACAAACCTCAATTTTGAAAAATTACCATGGATCATGAACAAATTTCCTGCAAAAGTAATTTGAAATATATCTAGTATATTGTGTTATTGCAAATGTCGTCTATCTCAATGTCATAAAATGAGGAAATTGAATGAAGTCATGATATGATATACAAAAAGTAATTCCCTGGCAACTTTTTTCTTCATTATATCAAAAGTATTTGGAGAACTAAATGATTTTATGAAATAATATCAAATTAATTTTCCTGAAATTTTAGAAATTTTGAATAAAATGAAACTCAGAAGGTAAATGGCTGGATAAACCTTCGCTTACAAACTTAAAAAAAATACTTCACTATTTTTATAAAATTTCAAAGATATGCAATTTTTTATCTCCTTCAGAATTGCTATTTCAATTAGAAGTAAGGCTGGGAATGGGAAGCTAAATTTTATTTCTGTTAGAACGAATACAGTTATTTTATCTTCAATTTACTTTTATTACACTTTATATTTTGTTATTTATAGAAGGTCGAAATGGCTTCAGATCAGATAATATCAGATTATAGATCTTCCTTTGTGCAGAGAGTAGGGAAATGTATTAGGATTAATGCACGTTAAATCCATTGTGGATAAGTGTCCGTCAAACGGTGAAATTTTCGAGAAGGTGATGTCACTCTCTCCATTAGAAAAAAAATTCCATTGGAGAAATAATTCCCATATAGCTTTAAAATGGCACTTAAACTAATTAAACTAAGTAGGTCATTAAAATTTTAGTCAACTCATTTCAACAACTGATTTTGTGCACTAGCATACAATAAACACAAAAAATTCAAATAATTTAGAAATATTTATAGAACCCCACCACCACCACACACACACACATATGCGAGTAAATATACGTTCAAGTATGTTGATTCTGAATGATCGTGACAGTAATATTTTTTAGTTAAAAAATCATTCTAGGTTCAGGGGCACGCATTTTGTAGTAAAAATATCACATGAACTTTTTTAAAAAATACATATCATTTTTTCAATAAAACATAGAAATTAAAACAATGTCTCTCATTAAAAGAATTGGTTTAAAATCAATTAAAGTTGCTAAAAGAACTAAACATACATTTACTAAATATAACTAAAATAAATAAATCGCCATCTTAAACATAGATTTAGAAAAATTAAAGTTCGAACATTTTTGAGTCGCAACAAGTTTGGCACAGTATGTATTTTTTACTGCTCTTTGGGAACAACCATTCCAGTATTTCAATGCACAACGGTAGCCATTGTTGAAACAAAAAGGAGCGAAAAAAAGCAAGCGTTATCTAAGCGTAATTAAACGTTATCTAAGCGTGTTTTGACACCCCTGGATCTATCTCACCTCGGGTTCGTCCTCCTCGATTTCCTGTCTTGGTGGTTGAGCACGATGTAACGTCCAGGTATAATCCATTGTCTGGGAAAATAAAACAAAAAATATATGTTTTCTTTGCAATTCAAAAGAAAATTAAGCACTTTTTATGGAACATTTTTTCAAAACCAAGCACTTCTAAGATGCTTACAAATGGTTTTCAAATTTAAGCACTTTTCATGACGTTACACACCATGACATGAATTCTTTGAGTTTGGTTTAGTCAAAATAATAACATACTTACTTTTCTTATTTAAAATCAATTAATGAAATGGATTAAACAAAAGTGGTCAAAAGAATGTCGATCTTGCGAGAACAAAATCTTGTTCTTGTAAAATCTTTCTTTAAATATTGCGAGAAGAAACTAGCAAATCTTGAAAGTTCTAGCAAAATCAATAGTGAATAGACTGAGTTCTATTTAATACAGTTTCTAAGAAACTGTAAAACATGCTGCAATATAAAACAGAAATGATTTATTGTCTACCCAAAACTATAAAAATACAGTCTATCTAGCTTAAAAAATATGCTATAAATTATATTTTAGAAATATACATTCACTAAATTCATATACAATCTAAAAATATAGGGAGAAATTTTCCAAAAATATAATAATAAAGCAGTGAATAATAATTATCTTTTTTGAACCGCATTGCTTAATAAAAGTTACTCACTGTAATGTAACAATAAAGTAGTATACAATTAACATCACACCATACTTATGGCCTTAAAATCAATATCATTTTTGTCATACCTTGCTTTCAGGAACTTCTACAAATTTGGAAATAAGAACCCCATAATACTAACACTTTTTTTTCGCTGAAATAAAAGAACTTTCAACTAAACTTCCCTTTAACGATTCTTGTTTCATTACTAGTGAAAATCTTTCCATCATCAAGGTTTTAGCACTGGAACTACTGGATCGATCAAAATGATTGGTCAATCTATGGTAGAATCTATATCTATGTGGGTCTCTGGTAGTTCTAACGTTAAACGATATCTTGAAATACTTTTAATATAAACCTTTATACAAAAACTTTCAAATCAATGGTAACTTTTTTACGTTAAATATCAATTTCTCTTCTAAATTTCTTTCATACTGGATAAATCATATTATTATAAAATCATAGCGGTATTTGTTTTGTTATGATTAAGTGATTAAAACTTTAGATCCTTACTTTCCCGGAGAGGGACAGAAAGGATGAGGCGCTGAAGAAATGATGCGAAAATTGGCATTTTACCTCAGTCACAAGTGATTAACCCGATAGCATAAGTGCAAATACTGTTAAAATAATGCAACTTCTTATAGGTGTCAAAGGTGTTCATTTTGATTAAATTTTTAAGCACTTTAATGAATGTATTACGTAACTATTTTTCAAAATTTATTGAAAGCTCATAAATGCGTTAACGTTTTCTGATTCCGGCCTTTTAATAATCCTTCGTGATTATATATTATCCCTGAAAATAACAAAAAAATTTGGCTCTTACTTACCTAAGAGGTATAGAAAAATTTATCTAATTCAATTACTTTACCTTTAGACATCCCAGCAAATTTTACAGGCAAATGCATGGAATTTTGTATTCCTATAGATGAGTGTAAGAAAAACAATTTACTCAATGA
The DNA here is from genome assembly GCF_947563725.1 of Argiope bruennichi. Taxonomy (NCBI): domain Eukaryota; kingdom Metazoa; phylum Arthropoda; class Arachnida; order Araneae; family Araneidae; genus Argiope; species Argiope bruennichi. The sequence goes on along the minus strand of NC_079162.1, from coordinate 32,830,370 downwards.
TACTTTTCGTTAAAAGGTGCTGTCAAATAATTTTATTTTTCAAACTTTTTATTTTTCTTCTTTTCCAACTTTTTGTTTTACCTTCAGAGAAACCAAATTATTTTTTATATATTTAGGTATCTGATAAAATTTTGCAATTGGAAGTATATGTCTAACTGCAATAGTTAAGGAAATAAATGCTTGTTCCACTTTTTTTAACATAATAAATGTATATAAGTGTTTACAGAGTCCCACTGCCATGAAAATAAGCATGGAAACAAAAGAAAAATATTGAAGTCTCAAAAATTTTACTACAGTTTTGATAAGTAAACTCTTCCAAGTGCATGGTAATTTTAAAGGCTATGTGCTTATAGATTATTTCAAAATAAATCACCCAATTCATTCAGACGTTACTGATTGCTAAAGAAGAAAGAAATTTATATTTTGATTTAAGAAACTGCTAAAATTACAACAAATTTTAAAATCTGGTAACATAAATTACTGATTCGTTACTTTACCAATATGTTATTTGGTGAAAAATAAAGAGTAAAATTCTTTATTTAAGAGCAATCAACTTATTTCTAAAATCTAATAAGCCCTCGGTCAACGTTAAGATTTCTTTAGACTATGAACGTAGGAGAGTTCTGATTTGTATGAGTTTTTTATTAGTCTTCTTAAAAATGAAAAGTATATTTCATAAACAAAAGTTAATAGAACAGACAGATCTATCTACCTTTAAAAAATTAAGGGGGACAAAGACATTTCATAAAAACTTCATGTAAACTGAAATTTCTGATATTATGTTCAAAACTAAAATTTACACTATGCATGTGAAATGAAAACATAAAATAAAAATGTAAAGAATTAGGATTCGATATAAATAAAAACATAGAAAGTTATTGCTATACAGTTCAATGATAAAAATTTAGGGTATACAAACCCTTGGAAAAAATGAGAAATAATTCAAGGACTATTTGCAAAAAATGAAGATATATTTACTATCTAATGTAATAAAAAAAAATTTCATGTAAATTTTATAGACATAAAAAACACTCTGTATTATTGAACAAACTTTGTAAATATATTAAAAAGAGTGAAAAATTTTAGTAAACTGGGATGGTTTTACAAAGGAAAAAAATTATAAGCATAATTATCAGCTCCATCAGGGGACAGATTTTAGGCAAATTGCCAGGAAGATTTAAAAAAAATAAATACAAAATTTAAGAGAATGTTTTTACTGCGGCAAAATAAAATATTTCAAGAGTATCAAAATATTTCAGTTTTCTAAAGAAATGAACAAAAATGCAAACAAGCCATTATTACTAAAAAAAAAAAAAAAAGGAATAATGAGACTGTTGGTTTAAAGAAACTTGATGGTAAATGGACCACTTCACTTCTTAACACATTTGGAATGATAAATATAATTATATTTTTAAAGAAATTAAACAAAGCGATAAAATATAATTTGGAAAAAAATTTATTTATTACATTTTAAAGTAATGGAGATAGTATTTTAAGGTACTGGGATGTTACATACATGGTGAAGTTAAATGGTATACTGAAGTGTTAAAAAATATTTTATTTATGGCCTTACTTTGAAAGGGACTTTTTTTTTTAATTAGGAGTAGAACCATTGATACTAGATAATATATTTGATTCAGTCAATGAATTTAGAAAAAGAAAACCTACAAATATTTAAAAACTTGATTAGCTTATACTTTTATGTTTTTCAGAAACTGACATCAGAATTAAAAAAGCAAATTAATAAATAAGTAATTTTTGGCCACCAAGTTTCTTAATTGAAAATTTACTGCTGTTAAAAATTAAAATAGAATTACTTTATTATGTAAATTGTAGTCTATTTACATTGTCACAACGCATATTTATAAAGTAGAAGGGGAAAAAAATTGAAAAATATTAGTTCAACTTTAAAGACATCAGATCCAAAGATAATGAATACATCATCATTGAAAGAAAAAAAAATGCATGCTTGTAATTCTGTAAATAAAAATGCTTGTTCATGATAATACATTTATAGCAGTTAAAATTCCTTTTCCCAAATATCAAGTTTTCTAAATACTAAATTTTATACTTATTATACTATACTTCTATACTATAGATGTTATATCACAAACACTAGGATCTTATTCTGCATGTAAAAAAAAAAAAAAATACATCATCAATGTCAATCTTACATTCTGAATTATCACAAGAAACCATATCTTACAATAAAAGGGAGAAAGCATATGATTCAATGGGAGCCAATTTTCTATATTGGAAAGGAAAGATAGTTTTCTCAAAAAAATTTCAGTACAAAGCAATTGCCAAATTAGAAATAGAAAATGTTTCATCACATATTACTTATTTGCTATGATTTTCGATAAACTCAATGCAATATACATGCACCCATTAAAAAATATAATTCAGATTTATTTATTTTTTTCTGATTCTATATACCTTATAACTAAAGTTTTATAAACCTTACTCTGTAGGAAATGATTCTATTACAAGATGTAAACAATAAAAATATCGCTGAAAAATGTATTATTTTTATACATAATAAATATTATAAGTATATTTCATAAAATTAATAAAAATATTTTTTAATTATTTACCACTAATCATAGTATTATTTATTATAAACAGAAAGTATAAATCACTGCCACACTGGCAATAGTTTGTCAATCGAATCAGAAAGTAATAATCAACATGATATAGTTTCTCAAGTGAGCAATAATTTTCAACAAGTTTTATTTCTGAATATCACATCACTATCCATAATTGAAGTTTTAAATGTATATATAATAATCAATTCATTCTAACAATTTATAAAATTTAGAAAACTCAATATTATGGAGAAAATTTATGCTTGTGGCAATTTAATTTTTTAATCCATTAAACATCTAACACAAATACAAAAGCATGTAATGTTACAATATAGCACAGGAAAATCAGCAGGTAGAAAATATGATTACTTACCTTTTCATTTCACAGTACAGTTTATATAAACTGATTTCAAAGTAATAACAAGCAGCAGCAACATGTAGTAAAAAAGTGATAGGCAATAAATTCAGTAGAATTAAACAAAATGCAGAAAAGAAAATGATGAAACTCAAATATTAAACTTGGATATACAAACCAGCAAAGCAAAGTTTCACATAAAAAAATGTAATAATATTTGCATTCATAACTGAATAACAAATACAAGTCATTAACTTAAAATAATATATAGACATCACTAGTAGTTTTCAATCTGCTAAAAGAAAATTCAAAATGATACATATTTTTAACGTGTCTCTGGAAAAAAAGAAATTCAGGTAAAAAATTAATTTACTTAAAATTTTTAGCTAGGACTCAAACTTTGAGGGTACCTTTTAATCCTCAGGTTCCTGAAGGCATGGGGAATTGATTACTATTCGATGACTAAAATAGACTCACCCATCTTTTCCTATCACTGAGGGTGGTAGGAAATTCACAGGTGTCACTAATTGACTGATTGTGGTTAAATATCGACAGGGGCTATTTTGCTTTAAGCAGAGAAGGAAAATACATGGAAAAAGAAAATAACCACGATTTTTTCAATTATCACACAATACTAAGGGTTTATAATTTTCTTTTTATTGTAACTTTTCCAAAATATGTTCAAACCATCTATTTAATTATAAAATGTCCCAGAGCACTGCAGTCAGGAAATTAACTTTTCCATAGATGCAATTTGTTTGATGTTTTATAAACACTTCTAATTGTAATTATATCTTTAGTTCAGTGCATAAATTTTAAAATTGAAACAAATAAATTTTTATTACTTGCAAATAGAAAATATCCACAACCCTAATATTTATGCATAATAGACATTAATAAGTTATCTTTATTGAATAATAAACCCAATTAAGGCACAAGAAAAATGATTATTTATTTTAAAATGTTAAGGTAAAATATTTTAAAACATTTTTTCAAGGTTTTCTGTTAGGCTAATAATAATAAAAAAATGTTATTGATCTTTTCACTAATAATGATTTTCTTTACTGTTTATTTTAACCATTCAAATTTTAATGAATGGTTCCAGAAACTTTAAATTTTTGAAGAAGTTTAGAAAACTTTCTAACATTAATTTTTAATTCTATGTCTCAAAGGCTATATTTAAACTTTCAAATCATAACATTGTTTCTAGAAATGAAATTATATTCTATATGTGCTTTGTTAATATGACTTCTAATCACTTGAAATTAAAACTTATTATCTTCTATTTTACATATTTCAGTCTAAACTTTGTGGAGAATTGAAGTTAAGAGAAAAGACATTTAATAAAAAAAAACTTACTGAATAGTCTTAACTTGAAATTTAGTATCACAGAAACTATAAATCATTTTTGTTATAAAATTTGCAACAATGAAATCATTCATGTATAAAACTGAAATTTATTTATTAATCGATCATTGAGTTACAAAAATATTAAAACTGCTCATTGTACTATGAATTGAAAAATGCATGGAATTTTACGATTCTACAATGCTACTAACACATTTTAAATAGATTATCAGTTTTTATTCTTAAAATTTGGTTCTTGAAATAAAGCCCAATCATCCATAAAAATTATTAATTCCTGAGTAAAACAATTATTATTAATATTTTTAATTTCTTGAAATAAAAATTAACTTAGCTTAAGGCATGCTTTACTGCTACAAAGAACATATGTCTTGGAATATAAAATTTTTGCCAAAACAAACTTTAGTAGACTAAATTCTCAAAACCCCCATTTAATGTGCAATATATTTGTATTGTTTAATATTTTTCTCACTCAAATCAATAGAGAACATAATTAATAGAAAACTTTTTAAAAATAATACTTTGTTTTATAGTCTATTTCTTATTTTAAAGGTTAACTTTTATTCACATTCATAATTTTTCTATCAACATCACTATCAAATACGAATAGCTGACAATCAAATCCTCAAAACCTCCATGATAATAACTTGATTTCCAACATGCATTCCTTGTTTACAGTAGATACTGGGCATCCAGTATAGAAGTTATCTGGTCTTGGTAAGTCAGATTAGTGGCGAGAGGGTTAACACATTAAGTGTCACGTCAATATCTGATAGTTGAAACTGTACTTTCATTTTGGATAATGTCAGTCACTGGTGACTGAAATATAATTATCCTTCAAGTTGATTAAACATTGATGACTGACAATATGCATTTCCAAAAAATTATATTCTCTTTAAGGATTTTAATATAGCAACCAAAAATTAATAAACTTTATTGCAACTTTATATAGATCTTTGGTTAGCAGCATATTAAAGAAGTCAGATACAGGATTTAGATAAAAGGGATGCCAAAATATGTGAATTTTAAAGGAGCTCTGTTTTCTCTCATTAACTTCCACATTTGATATTTTTTATAAGTTGCAATTTAATACTTAAATAATTTTTTAAGTAATAAATATTGTGAAAATTAAGAAACAAAACATACAGTTACACATAACCTTCTAATTTATTGTGATCTTCAAATTTATCAAGAGATTTGGTTTCAGTGAAATACGTATAAAAATTTAAATTTAATTTAGTTTTAAACAAACAAAAAACTATTTTAATATACATTTCATATACTCAAATGCAAATTTTGCCAAAGCTTAATGATCTGCGAGTCAATATATACAAAAATATTAAGTTAAAAATAATAAAAAATATCAAAAACTCACCACCATGGAGGAAATGGTGCAGTATGCAATATTTTTAAGCAGAATAGGACATGAAGACATTGATTTAAAATGTGTTTAATCATTTGTGAAACGTGCTACAAAGCATACCAATATGGCATCCACCATTTTTTGAAGGCAAGTTAAATTGCTTTACTGCATTCTCAACAGCAGCTCTTAGTATATCAGGAGGAATGTTATGCACTTGTTGGTGTATTGCATCTTTCATTTATGCCTAACTGTTTAGATGATCACCATAAACAGTGCTTTTGAGATAACACACATAGAACATGCTTTGTAGTCCATTTCAGAAAGATTAAACACATTTTAAACCGGTGTCTTCATGTTCTATTCTGCTTAAAAATATTGATGTAGTGCCATTTTACTACTGGTGAGTTTCTGAACTTTTTTTTTTCTTGGCAGAAAAGAAATTCCTTCGACCTCCTTTAAATTATTGTCATGTTTGATAACATTTAGTACAGTAGTTTTCCTTTAATGGCTATTTGAAAATGGAACTTTAATTATAACTATCCTGTATGTGTATATATTACGAATTGATGATTTGAAAATTATTAAGATAAGCAACGATAGAGATCCCAAAGAATAAAAACAAATAAAAAATATCAGACTATACTTATCAATAAAGATCATAATTTTAATGCAGAAAGTGGTAGTCGTAACTATTTTACAGAAGTGTTTTGTTTATTTTGTCCGCCAAATTTATTGCTGACTTGGCATCCTTGGCACTGTGCAAGGAACACACTAAACTACACTTTTTTATCAAATGACTGGCTACATTAAATTAATGATCTGAAACTACTGATCTACTAAAAACTTACATTCATACTCTTCAAATCAGCATGGATATTATTTCTAAAATTTTATGTACAAATCAACTTTTACCTCATAAACAATTTTGAATATATTCTTTCTTGAAGCCAAAGACAAAACTAAATTACCCTTAAACTAGATTAATTTCAAATGAAAAAAAAACTTTAAAATTAATGCAATTATTTATCTCACAATCTGAAATAAGTCTTATTTTACTTCCCCTTTAAACACAAAAATATGCATATCTACATTAATTTTGTTTTATAAAAATGGCAAATCTATACACAATTTGGTTTCATACTACGAATATAAATCTGTGTCGACAAATGATATCAAGGTTGTAGTGTAGATTTGGGTGCTTCTTTGACTGGCTACAAATTTCAGCGATGAAGTACTACTTCTGGTTTCCATAATGTTTTGTTTTCACTGACATTGCTGTTGGGTTAATGACCGAAAATCCCCTTGGCGCCGATCTTGGCTCAAAAAAATCGCCAAAAAATCAAGGGGCACCATATTGCACACTTTTACCTGTCAAGTTTTTTCCATTAATAATGCTAACAAAATATACACAGAATCGTCCTGATACTACCTTAAATATGAAAATAATTTCTATGTTTTAAGTATCGATTTCTTAGACTAATTTTTGCAGTTCAGTATATACAAGTATGTGCTCATGCGCATATTTATTTTTAAGATAAAATATAAATCAATGTATTAACATACCGTTTTTAAAGCTGTATCACACTTCTTTTCTTCGTATTATTCAAAAATTCTCATAAGGCTTTGAAATTTTTACCTTACTCATTCAATTCCGAAAGCACAAAATAATTTGACAAGTATTTTCGAGATTATCGTATAACAAAGGAAACGATCTGTTATTATATTGTTTCCAGATGATAGTTTGACTGAGATGCAAGTAGAAGTATGTAGACAGCAACAAATACAAAAGCCATTGCCACCTGTCTGTATAATATTTCAAAGTCAGTTATATCATGCCTAGAGATGCATAATCCACTATTTTTTGAATAACAAATAAATTTGCTATTGTTATTTTTAAATATTTGTTCCAAATATGGTTATTTCAATCATATTATTAATTAGTAGTAAATATAAAATTTATTAATAGTAATTAATATTTAATTTACTAATTTAAGTAACGTGTGATTACATTAATTTATCTATTTCAGCTTTCTTTTTAAATTTGATTTTTTCAAACTATTTATTTAATTTATTTATTGGAGTAAACCATTTTCTGAAAAAGTTGAATTAAAACTATATGACATTTCTTTAAAATCTTTAGTTCTATATTCTACCAATAGAAGGCGCCCGCAGTGAGCAGAGTATATGCAATCAGAAAGTCATGTCACAAGTAGTTAAAAAGGATCTATATGGGATAGTACATTGTCAAATGCGAATATCTTAAAGTCAAGTCACAGCTCCGATAAATTTCACTGATATGCAATTCAATGAAAGGATAATTCTAAGAATAACCGGTCCGTTCACTTTTCAACTCATTCATAGATTTCTCTCTTTCCCTTTATTCTCGTTAAGGGTGCCGTATACACGCCACCTACAATTTTCAAACGTAATGTTATCCTATGGAGAAATATTTTAAGTCTATTAAGTTTGCTATTGCGGTTTCTTTCTTATGAAGTCAACTGCAATCAGTAGAAGGAATAAAAACACAGGCTTCTGCCAAAGGAATTTTTTCTCGGACTTCTCAAAGTATTTTTAAGTATTTATTAAAAGTCGCAAAACTTCAACTTCGCACATTTAAACAATTCTATAAAATTTGTTATTGTAAATGAAATAAAAATAGCAAAATAGCAGCATCAGTATTGGTATCTTCTTTCCGATGCATATTTGATTTTTTTTAAATGTGTAAAAGCAGTATTTTAGTCCTAAAATTGGAAAACTAATTTGCATTCCCCTCCAACGCTCTTTTAACTCCTTCCATTCGCGGAGGAATACACTATAAACCCTCCCTTTACAATCTGATTGATTGTCACTTTTATTATCTGGTTTTCACTACATCAAAATCTCCCCCTTTCTTTCTGCTTTTCGTTTTGTTTACCATCACAGCTGTGGTCATCTGCGCCTTCACAATCCACACTTGTTTCAGCGAATACTCTGGCACCCCTGGAAACAAATTTAGTAGACTTTAGTAAAAAATTTGGAAGTCCAATGCTGCGGACGGGCTAATTGGTGATGATGGAATTGCAGAAGTAAATGCACAAAAATGCACAGCATCTTGTAAAAAATATTACTCCAGATGAGGCAATCAAAGTTAAAAAATTCCCATTTTGGAAATTAACTAAAGATGGAAAAACAACCATGAATAAAAATCACAAATATTATTTTCAAGTGCAGGGCATATAACACAAAAAAAAGGCTTTTATTTTTTTCAAAGTCGTACGGAGAGAGGGAAGAAAAAATAATACGTAATCCAAACTTTTGGCAATAAAAAAAATTGAGATTTTTTCATTTTGACTGTTTATTGATAGAACCTGTAGATCAATGAAAATTCGGGATCCTTCTGCGATTATGGAGGCTCTAAAGAAAGAAAAGGAGAAAATATATTTATATATGTATTGAAAGAATATTTTTGAATATTTTTATAAATGTACTTTTTTATATATATAATTCAGAAATCAGTGCTATTTTGTCTGTATTTTTTTGTAAAAACTCTATTTGATCGTGCATTTATAAGATCTTGTACATACATTTATCTTATTCATATACCTCGCAATAAATGATAATTAATTCTATTATTAATAGAAAAATGATATTGATTCTCAGAAAAAATAATTAGCGGAATTAAATTCATTTAAAGAGAAGTAAGATATAAGAAAATCTATGTTTTTTATTTACTAATATTTGAATATTCTCATGTTTCTGAAAGAGTTTTCTTCAAAATCGCTATTATCTATACTCATAAAAGGGGAAAAAATGTATATGTGTGTATGTATATTATAATAGTTCACTAAGCAATATCTTTATTTAGAAACTAGCCGTCTTTGGCGACCAACCGGTTCGCCAGTATAAAAGATCTCTAAAATTTTCAATTATATATTTTATGTAAATTGGTCTCTTAATAGCTTTAACTGCAAAATATTTAGCCATAAAGCTTCAGATTTTGATAGTTATGTAATTCAGTCATACTATTATGTAGGCCTTAAACAGTTCTGTTCATTGTGTTACTTATGTCTTACTAATTTTCTGTCAGAGCCCATAAAATTTACACTTTAAATTAGAGAAGATATGTTAAACTGCAATTAATATAAAAATATTTTTTACTGAAACCAACCACATATTTTTTTTAAATATGAAAATTGAAAGCATTGAAGTTGTATGTGCATTGCAGAATGATTTTCGTAATTTATATAATATCTTAAGGAATTATTCAACAAAAAATTTTCTGATTCATCGTAAAATTCAGTTTTTAGTATTACCTTCAAAATATTTAAATGATGCAAATAAAAATATTTTATTTGACTCGATTCAATAAATGTACTTATTAAAAAATTAGGAAATTTAAATTTTGCCAAGTCCAGCATTACGAATTTTCTTTACATTAGAATTTTATAATAATTATAATTTGGAATGAATTTGCCGAAACATAAATACACTGGAACGATGTTACAACTTTACATCCTTCCTACACAATTTACAAATTAATATCAATCTGCATTTTTTTGTAAGAATTTTATTTGTTTGATCTTGCATTAATGAGATCTTGTACGTACATTTATCTCATATATCTTGTAATAAATGGTAATGGGGTCAATTCATATGACGTAAAAGTCACATGTCATGTACTTCTTGCGCATGGCATTTAAGTTTCATCGGCACCGCTTTTGTCGAACAGTCTGCCAAATGTAAAACGGTTTTTTTTTTTTTTTACATTTTAAGTTATAATTTTTGAGTTATTTTCTTTCCTCTTATTATGTGTTAACAGAGGAAGTATTGGTGTGCTGATGGATGCCTGCTTTAATGCGAAACACAAGAGTGACTGTCATGATAAAATGTTTTCTTATTTTCCTTTCAACAATCCTGACTTGGGTTGATAGCTTTGGTATAGATTTTTTTCACGCCTTCGAAGTCGGTGATATGCTCCGATCATTTTGAAGAATTCATTCAGTGTGTGTCCATTTATTAAATATAGCTGTTCAAGTAATTTGTTTGAAAAACTCTTCGAAAAAAAGAAATCGGTAAGCGATTTACCGTCAAAAACAATCAAACAAAATCGTGAATGCATTTCTAATTTACTTTATTCATATTTGATGAAATTTCTGATAATTTTGAATATGCTTAGAAGGTTTTAAAATGTTTACATGACTATTACATTGCATTTTTTTACAAAATCTTATCCAAATTTAATTAATGTAAGTAAACAAACTCTTGTTGCAAAAATAACAACTGCTATAATGCTAAACTTAGATGGAAGTGAATATTACTAGTTTTCTAATTACATTTGAAGATTTGTGATGGATTCAAAGTGAATTTATATCAAACAACTTTTCTATTGTTAAAAATGAAATGTCAATAGTTTATTGTATTTAAACTGAAATTGACTGTTATCATAATATCCTGTTATAACACTGTGCACCTCAGTGATTTCTGTTTCAATAAATAAAGGTTTTTTTCATTGAAAATCAATTTCCATATCAGCATTTATTATATAACTTTTATTCCCAACTTCATTGCTACATGAATGTTTCACTTTTTTTTTTTCTATTTCTTTAACCTATCAATTTTGAATTATAAAATTCTGTGAAAGCATAAAAGTGTTTCTTTCAACTCCTCTTTATATCCTATTTAACTTCTCTCTCTCTCTCTGTATATATATATATATATTTATCATGACCTTATTCTTGTTTATTAAATTTACTGTATTGTATGTTTTTGTTTTATTTTATGATATTCATTCAATGTAATTTTTATCAATGAAACTTTAGCATTTAAAAAAATTTCATAAAAGTTCTGCTTTAAAAGTATATTGTTCAACATTATGTTTTTATTAGTGATAACAAAAACTGTTCTTTAGTATCTAGGATGTTTCTGTTGAATAAAATTGATTTCATCATTTGCACTGACATTCTTGTCATACTGTGTTTATATTATTTCTAAGTGTCTTGAAAAATAAATGTTGATAAATAGTAAATAGTTTTTTTAGTTTTTTTTTTTTTTTTTTTTTTTAGTTTTTTGAATTAGTGAGTACTTTGAAACATACATTTGATCATATTTTTTCAAATAGCTGCCTTTGGCGACCAGCCGGTTCGCCAGTATAAATAATCTCTAAAATTTTCAATTATATATTTTATATAACTTGATCTCTTAATAAATGTAGAAAAACTTTATTCAGAGATAAAGCTCGGAATAAAAGTTACTTGCAAAGTGCGGAAAAACCTGATTTGTTAGAACAGGAGTTTCGCCAAAAACAAGAGCAAATTATAAAATCTCTTCAGTTATCTGATGCTGAAGCCGCAGCCTTAGAAAGGGCAACGATTGAACAGAAAGGCAGTTCGTTGTGGAGAGAGGAGCGTCGGAAGCGACGAACGGCTTCTGATTTTAGAGTCGTTTGCTGCAGAAAAGAATCAACTAGTTACGAAAATATAATTAAAAATAAATTATACTCGAATTTTCTTTCTGCGGCTATGAAATACGGCCAAGAAAACGATAATCTATAATCTATACTCATAAAAGGAAATGTATGTGTATGTATGTATATTACATTTGTTCACTAAGCAATATCTTTATCAAAAAAATTAAAAAAATACCCGTGTAAAATCATTGGTTTTTTTATTTTTTGCTTTTTTTTCCTTTTTGCTTGTTAACGATTAATACAATTTAATAGCTTTATTTTAAGTAACGAGCAACTCCGTGCAAGTACTGCTAATTATATTAGTGGTTTGGGAGATATTTTAGAAATCTTAAATAAAGCTTTCAGAGAAATTTTCGCGCATCGTTATTATTTGATTAAAATTTCAACAGCAACATAACAACAAGTAATGTTTTTTTTTTTTTTTTAAATCTATATTATCATTTCTGTACCAATATATTTACTACGGATCTTTCCTCCTATTCATGTATCTACATTGCTTATCTTTGGATAATGAGAAAATAATTGTTTAATGGAATAAGGAAATGCCATTAATGTAATAAATTATTGGATGTATAAGAATCAATGCTAGTGAAATTAATTATATTAGATGAGAATATAATCTATAATGCGCATAAACAATGCTGAATGAGAAAGTTTTTGTATTAGTTGAACTTTAAATACTTTCGTTTTTCAAGTTCCTATTTTAGTTGAGATTACTGAAAATTAGAAAGATGCCTTGTACAAAATGTGGAACAGTATAAGTTTTTTAAACCAGTAGTAAATGTTGCATGTATATCGAATTTGAAGTTAAATATACATTTATGAGTAAGCGATCAAAAGCAAGCTAAGTTAATTTTAGTAATCATAAATCTGGATTATAAAAATTATCTAAAACTAAATTGATCACTGCTTTCATATATGACAAAGAAATAATGTTTTTTAATGTGTATTGGCATTTGTGTTACAATATATTTTACAACTATTTTTTCTTCCAATTCATGGTTATATATAAGTAATCATAATTTCTATTTTGAACGAAGCAACATTTCTACCAAGTTATTTAATTGAATCTCACTAAACATTTTTTAAAATTTTAGTTACTTACAAATAAAATTGTAACCCTTTTTTTATTTTCATATTATTTTTTATATGCAAGTAAAAATTATTACAAAGCCAAGATGAATTCTCAGGTGAAACATTCCAAAGTTCGGATGCGAAATCCTGGCTAAGCGGATGAATGGGGATATTGGCAAAATCCAATAAATAAATAAAACAAAAGAAAAGAAAAAATCATTCAATTATTGGTTTAAAAATTTCGAAAACCAAGAGACAATATAATATATGCATTTTACAATTTAATATATTATTTATTTCTTCCAATTTATGCACATTATCATATTAAATTGGTTATATTCCACGTTTAGAAAAGCTAATTAATAGAATTTATCCTAACATTATTTTCAAAATAACTATATTTATCTTTTCTTTTTAATATGGTACAACTGAGTCATTTAATTAAAATTTATGATATTCTCTGTTTTGCGAAAATCAGGCATAAATTAGGAACATCCCAGCTACACAGAAACACCAGGTCATATCAAATACGTCTCATGAGTTGAAAAATTCACCATAATTTTGTTCGTTTCCTTCCTCATTTAAGCTTATTTAATATTTTTTTAAATAAATAATTTACTTATAAAATTTTAAAGAAAATTTAAGGACATTTTATTAAAATTCGCTGTAAGTACTAAAACTATTGAGAGAAAGGATTGAACCCATTTTTTGGGGAGGAGTTCGAGGTCTTACATTTTCATAGGCTCATAGATCTTGCCCGATCCTCTTGGATTGAAAAATTAATTAACGCAATTATTGGTAGAAATGAAGTCGTGTCAAACGAAATACTATAAATATTAAATTACTCAATTATGCCTTCTAAATTTCAGGATTCTCTAATATTAATTAACAGAATTAAGAAGAGCAATTAAATGTCCCAAAATCGAAGTACAGTAGACTCCCGATTATCCGCGCCTGCCGCACTAAGTGTTTTTTTTTTTTTTTTTTTTGTTTCCAAGCAAAGAGAAAATGCTTCCAAAGCAAGAAGCAAATACAAATGACTGATTTCTTCAAAAAGGTGTAGTTTTACAGTTATGCTTTTGTAATTACATAATACATTATAGTATTAAATTAGTACATATGTATTAATTTTTCTGTGTATCCTTGACGCCTCTCGTAAGTACAAAGCACTTTTCTATTTTCATTAACAAAATGCATTTTAGGTTAGTTTTGAGTGATATACTAAAATATTAAGCGTTAGTTAAACATTTCCTGCTGTTTATTTTACGTTTTAATGTACATAAAACGATTTTTCAAAGTTGGAATGACTGTTTTCTCTTTTGCTATACCTGTTTTTAGCTTTTTTCGGATTATCCGCGATTTTTGTTATCCGCGGCGGCCGCGCCACCCAATTCCGCGGATAATCGAGAGTGTACTGTACTTTAATAATTAATCAGTGCTGACTTCTGTGTTCCAAGAGTCCTTCTAACATTCACGCTGCCCTCGGTACGGTTTTTGTGAAAGCAGAGAATATCTAAAATATCCAACTCAAAGAGTATCTTTTCCAAACAAGTTTGGGTGGCTCATTAATCCCACCAAACCCCTCTTGTGATGTACAAAGACAGTGTCGGTTTTTGAAAAAGAGTAAGGGAAAGTTTTATTGGGGCCAGTTCGGTGGGTCGGTTGACCTTCTGAATGTCACACTCTTCACACAGCAATATCTTCTGGGGACTAGGAATTTTTTTCTTGTTGGGTGTTATTCGGCTTGTCAATCAAACCAAGCCAGTTTGGTCACCGCCTTATCCCCCCCATCGATAGGTGGCGCTTTCGTCGACATCGGGTTTCTTTCTCTGTATATGGCACTCTTAAGGAGATGGGACCCTCAGGACACAAGACAAGAATGTTTTGTGTTTCTGGGGTTTCCTTTCCACCCCCTGAAGGGGCGGGGATCAATCGATACTCCTTTTCTTTCAGAGATGTCGTCTGCTTAAATTTTGATAGCATAATGTTAATACGGGGAGTTGTTCATTTGCGGTTTTAGATTGAAGGGAATCCGTGACTCTTTTTATTCCTTTTCCACTTACAACATATTTGCCTGTTGCCGACTTTAAGATTTTACATTAATATCGTACATAAAATTGAAATGGACTGACTCCTTCGATGTCTTTTTAATTCATTCATCTAAGAATGATCGATCGTGTATAAATTTTGAAGCATTACGAATAAAATATTTTTTCAATAAATTTTTCAGTATTTCAAGGCAAAAATATTAATACTGAGGAAACTTGAAATTCATTTTGCATGAATTTGTAATGCAACTTTTGATAATTCTATTTCATTTCTGCTGTTTTTGATAACGAAGCATTATCAGTGTTTATCATGAGGTTTCATGGTATATTAACCTAAGAAAGATTAATTTTATATTAACCCTTTCTAAGGCCGTGGGAAGTATGCTTCCCATCAAATTTATCAATCTTTTCATGAAATTATGTAGGTTGGCATAAGTTCTGACAAATTTTTTTAGAAAGACAGAAACTTAGATGCTTCAGTTCTTTATCTCATACAAAATGATGTATCTTGGTTTGTCACTTAATTATTAGTTAACCAAATTAATTAATTAATCAAATTAAATTTATCTAATAAGCTAAATGAATCCCTTTTCTTATTCTAATTTCAAGCCTAAAAATATTTTAACATAATATGATTAGAAAAAAATGGTCCTTTAAAGGGTTAATAAAGTAGAAAGAAATTTTTTTAAGTTGATTATTTTTCAAGCATTATACAACAAAGAGGTCTTATATTCTTTTTTGTTAAATATATTTTGAAAAATATGTTGCCGTGTAAATATTTTTCATACAAAATAATGCTTTTATGGATGTGATTTCATAGATCTTTGTAAATGAAACCTTTCATTTCCTCTATACAATTAGAAAGAATCATTAGATGAATGGATTATTCTAAGCATAACTAATTTTATATTCCTTTTTTTATTCTTTAAAAAGTATTTTGAAAAAAGAAAAAAAAAAAAAAAACCTTTTTTTTTTTTTTTCTTTTTTTCTAAAATGTCTGTTTTAAATCCAATTTTTAAGGATGGATGCCGTAATTTATTTAGGCATTGCTCTGAAATGAATTTTTTTTTTAATTGAATTTTTCCATTTCCTACATTGTTTAACATTTGTTGCATTGCTTACTACTTTGAAGTGTCACATATTGGGCAAGACATTGCTTTCCCCTTCTGCAGATTTTCTGCCCAGTAGGAATGCTAATTAATTCCCAGCCACCCGAAAGCAGTGTCAGTGTTGCTTATCTCAATTTTCTTGCTTGCTCGAATTTTCGCTTTCTGAGAAGAATAGATCCTTCTTTTTTTTCTATTTCTGGGCAAAATTAAAATTGCCTTGTAATTTCAAAACGCAGAAAATCTATGTGGGAAGTGGTATTCGTGTTTCATATAACACTGCATAAAACTTACGTAAAAAAATATTTATAATTTTTGCTTTGATAAGATTCTAGTTGTTAATAATTAAATGCATCCGATCTCATTAATTTTGTTAAAAAAATGCTTAAGCTTATTAAAACATTTTTATTACATTGAATTGTAAAATTATTTCTCGAAATTAGGGAGAAAAATTTAATTTCTGAAACAAAAAAAAAAAAAAAAAAAATGTATATATTTGTATAATTTTTATATGGGGTGAATTCATTTCTTGTTCAGCTATTAAAATATTTGTATCTGTTTTGTGTGTGCCTTTTTAAGAATAAGTTGAACTGATTTGATTTCATAGTACGGAAAAAAATAGTATTGTTAGAATATTTTATAACCATTAACGAATTAAAATCGTAATTATTTACTCTGCTTTTTTATTAATTTTTATTTTACCACATTTCTTCATAATATTTACTAAAATGTTGCGAATACTATGTTTGCTTCTAGTAAAATCCAGAAAAATATTTTTACTGTATTAAAATTTTTCAATTTTTTTCATTAACAGTCGTATTTTACTACTTCATTCTGAAAGTTTACCGTAGACACTTTTTTCACAATTTTTCTATAGGTGAAATTTTTTGCTGCATTGCCAATAATATGAACGTATATATCCTTTTGTGTTCATAAAAATAAAGGAGAGACTAGTTTGATTTTGCAATAAAATAATAACTAAATAAGAATCTTATATGATGTACAACTGCATTAAAATTCAAAATATGACAAATGGTATTACATAATAAGCGACAAATTTAATAATTATTATCACTACTTGGAGTGAAGTTTTCAAGCAAATAAAAAATCCCTAGTGTCCATCTAAATGTCATTTAAACACATTTTTCAGAATCACATTTTTTATTAACTTTCTTTTTTGAATAAAATTGCATAGTCTCCAGCGATCTTGCATTTTAGTTTTTTTTTACATTAAGTCAGTTAAATTATATTTTGAGGACATTTTGAATTCAAATCTTCAATAATCACAATCAAGATTAGTGAATCAAATATATTCGCCAGCGGATTTCAAAATAGATTCTTAAAAAATCATCAGTTTAAAATTTGGTGAACAATAAAATAAAATTATTCTGATTATAGTTTATTTTATTTAAAACTAAAGCTTTTAAAGATGCAAGAAGCCGAAAATAAAATAAAACTGCAAATATCGGAAAGGGTGGTATAGAAAAAACATATTCAAGTCTCCACATGTGTTTAGTAATTGCCTATTTAAATGAAAGATATTGATCCTCTTACTCAGATAGAGTTTTTTTTCCAGAATAAATATTTTTCTGTGGAGACTTGAGTGCAAAAAAAAAAAAAAAAAAAAAAAGGTTGTTTTCGTACAATGAAACAAGCCGCGTATAGCTTCCAGCGATAGTCGTTATCATGCGATGGCATAGGGACCGAAATAGGAAGCGCTCTGCTTGTGATGAATAGGTCCCGCTGCCCACCACAACTTTATATTCTGTTATTCTATCAGTTACTTTCTATCGTGATCCAAGATCTGTAATCGAAATATCAGTAAGATCGTATCAAGGATTTGAATCACTCCCCTCTTCGAAAAGTATTCATCACTGGTATTTGTGACTTTTTGATATTGGTTACCTAATAACCGTTCGTAAAATATTCGTCATCCCCAAGTTATTGTCTTTTTTTCCCCATAATCTTGTAGAAAGTCTTCGATGACTTTTCAGAAATGGCTTGATAAATTTTTGTGTGAAGAGGCCCGATAGAATATCAGAAAAAAAGGAAGGTTTCCTTATCTGGGGTAGTTATTTCGTTGATCGTTCGACAGAAGATCGTGCATCACAGTAAATACAGAGTTACAATGATGTATTCTTATGCCATAAGAAAATTTCTTTAGAATGGATATACCTGCGATAAGTGTAAAAGAATATGGTTTTGAAGCCTCTGTTGCGATAATAAAGTAAAATTTTAGCAAACTTCTAAAATAAAATTCGCATTTGTGAATACATCAGTAGCAACACAATATTTCATAATATTTGGGAAATATTAAACAATGTTGTGAATACCAAGGAATGCCGACTACCTTATAAAGAATATTGAACAATATGTAACAATATTCAAAAGAGTAACAATATTCAAAAGATAATAAAATTTTCAAAAGCACTGAAAACATACAGTAAAATTCTGGCGAATAATATTAGTTACTGTTTAGTAAGATTATGATAACATTACAGTAGCTTGTGTATTATCAATACGATGTAATAAGTGATATTTTAATTTTGAGCTTTTGCTTTAGATGATCCGACAACATGGATATAATTTTTTATATCGCGTTTTTTTATTATTTATTTATTTAAAGTAAAATACATTAATGTTAGGAAACGAAAGAAAGGGAATTAAAATAATTAAAGTCAAAATAATTAATTACGCATAAAAAAAATTGTTTTTAAAATTTTTTTCTTCCAACTTTTACTATAAATAGGCTACGCTAATATTATTATTTCAAAGAAATTATCAAAAATTTTGCAGTATAGCCCATGTTCTACGGAAAATTTTATTTTATATTTTTTTAATGCTAAAATTTTAATTTTCATAAAACAAAAAACGGTAAATAGTTTGGAAAAAATAATAATATTTTTCCCACATACAATCAAACCTTGTTTAATGAGCACTTCGCATTACAAGTATGAGTGATTTGCATCATGAGAAAAATAAAATGTGAAAAAGTGGACTCACTTAATCAGCTATGTACCGCAGAACGAGTGGCGAAGAGATATCGTGAGGTCACATGCTAGAATGACTTCATATGACAATAAATGCCTTCATATGACAGTCGCAATCAACGTTGAAAATTCATTTAACGATAATGCTGCGTCTCATTTTCGCCGAATTTTGAAGTGTGGTCAAAGACAAAGGTTGTTACCAATTTTCTTGTTTAAAAAATCGTGCATTATAAAGTCATTTGAGCATTTCTTTCTTTTTTTTATTTTATTTTTTTTTTGGAATGGAACGCATTGTTATATTTTACACACATTCCTATGGAAAAAGTTATTTCGCTTAAAGAGCATTTCACATTAGGAGTAAGATTCGGGAACGAATTATGCTTGTATTTAACAGCTGTTACATTTGAACCTAAATTCTAGAATTTATTCTAATAGTAAAGTTACAATATAGTTAGTTACAAGCGACTACAACTATACTAGTTAGTTACAAGCGATATTGCTTCATATTTTACTTCAAATCGCATTCTGAACAGGAAATTTTAAAATAGTTTCTAAATTAAAAGGACGATCCAAAATTAGTTGTAAAATTACCAGATTCCTTATCGGGACAAACATACATTTATCATATTCGACATTTCCGTGTGAAGGTGTCGTTTGCTCAGGAGATAAGACATCGCTCACTCACCAAACGGTTCTGAATTGAAACCTGGAGCGCAATATTGATGAATACAACAAAGTATTACATTTTACAGTTTCAATATTATATTTAGTAATAGTATCGCATTATCCAAGATATAAAAATGGTTTTAGTTTACCTCAAATAGAGTATATAATTTTTTTTCGAAAAATATTATGTCTTTGTGTAAGATTGTTAAAATTCCACTGTCAAAAGGTGAGGATAAATATTTTGATTCGAGCAACAGATTTTTAAATATTACTGAATTTCAAATTTTAATAAGTGAATCTTTTTATCTAACTAACCAAACTCGTCCTGACATATCTATTGCTGCTACTTATTTATCAAAATTTTGTCAAAGGTCAGAGCACAGACTTTAAATGTAGCTAAGAAAATGGTCATGTGCTTTAATGACACCATGGAGAAAATCAACTCATAGCAATAAATTTGCAAGCTTTAAACATCAGTTCAGATGCTAACTAGGGAGATGGTGAAAATGGGAAATCTTTTTTCTAGTTGTGTTTTAATGATAAGAAATTTATTAGTTACTTGGAAGTGCAATAAACAAAGATCTTTTTATCAACTTGTGCAACAGAGATTGCTCAGAACATGTTATAAGCAAGAAATATTTGGAATTATTGTTTTTTAGATGTGCTATTTATTCCGATAGCAGGTCAACTATCAGTTGAATTGCGCAAAAGCTTCATAAAAAATAGACACATGAATTTAAAATTTTATTCTGATAAAGATTTAATTTCAAGTGGTGAGATGCATACAGTTTTTATCAAATAATTTCCGATTTTTCTTTTCTTTTTAACAAAGTCTGGTACTCTCGAAAAATTCAAGATTTGTTCTTAAAAACTGAGACATTGTAATTTCTAAACTTGTATCGTCTGCGCGAGGGTTGATGGATGCAAGCACAGACACAATTTATGGAAATACAGTATAGCTGATTGGCTCTATTGTTTCGCTCGCTTGTATTTAACTCTTTTTCTCGGCGAAACAATAGGTCATCTGCAAGTTGAGTTTGTAATAGTATATGTGAACTGAAACTATGTTTGTGCGTTTGGCTAAGTGGCACACTATGTTTTTAATAAACGTTCCACAAAGAAAAATTGCCTTTTATTAGATGACAGATGGCACATTTACAGGATATTCAGTAATAATAAATTCAGACATGTAATAGGCTTGAAATGGAAAAAACTGAACTTCAGAAAATTTGGAATTTGTCAAGCATACATGTTGAAAGGTGAAATATGTATGTTATTTCCACAATGAAATGAATAAAAAAAAATACAAAAAAGTACTTTACATATATAAAAAAATTGAAGAATTGTCACATCAATCAAAATGAGATGGCAAGAACGGTTCATCTAGTGCAATTGCATTCTTCAGGCGTTTACCAAGAAGATCGTCAAAACAAAGAGGCTCATAGCCCTTTCTCGTAGAAATTTTAATAGCCATATGCTCCTCAGAAATACATGTTCCTCTAGCAATTGATCCTGTTGCAACAATAGTTTTCGTTTCCTGGAAAAGAAAATCAAAATACAAAATCAGCCTAAAAATAATAAAAGCATTTAATAAATTATTATGCACTAATGAAATTACATATCCACCATACTTTTGAATAGTTTCCTGTAATAATTACAACATTTTGATAAAAGTAATGGGGCATTGACAGATAATCAAATATCATTGTTAGAAAATATAGTAAATTCTCCTGCAAGAAATTGCACTTTGAATGAAATCGCACAACATGGCAAATTTATTAATAAAACAGATTCCTATGTAGATAAATTTCCTATTATGCGAATTTTCAATAAAACTAATTCATTGAACTGTGACTTTTAAACCATATTGTACAAAAGTCTATTAAAACTATATTAATCAGTAAAAATACTGCAACATTTTCATTTCAATGAAATATAAAAGTAGTAAATTTTAAGAGCATAGAAGGAAGATTAAATGAGAAGCTACAAGTAAAATGCTGCTTCTTAGTAGCCAATGTAATAAACTGCACACAATTTGACATTTGTTTTCTTCTGGGCATTCAATATACTTTTGGCCAATATTGATACCGTATTTTAGAGCATTGCCACTTCATAAGGCGAACTGGATATCTGGCATGTGCGATAATCTGTTGCGCATTCAGTTTAGCGAAACATGTTCATGCAAATAATTAATATTTAAAAAAATATATCATGTTTTTAAAACAGACAAAAAAGAATAAAATATTTTTTTCCTGGCTCTATACAGATAGTCCTGAAAATTTATGAATTTAAAAAAAAGTTAAATCACAAATTATCAGGACAATCTGGCCGGGACTAGAAGAAAATCTTTCAAACTTTTTAGCCCATTTTTAAAACGAATTATATTAATTTTTTTGTTTAAATAATTATTTTTTGCTTTTTAGTCTTTTGTGTGTAAAATCACAGTCGATTTTTAATTAATTTCCCTATGAATTATCAATCGATAAATACACAATCATATTAAAATACAAATGCACTCTCCTCAAACTGTTTGCCATCACGGAATTGTCCAAATAATATGTTTTCAACTTCACCAATTCCTTCTGGAGAAAAAGGGACCCAGACAGTGTGAAACAAGTCTTAGCTACTATCCTCCCACCACCGCAATTTACAGTATTTATTATCATTAACACACTTCTATTTATGTTTCAGTTTGATGGTGCTCCTGTTCATAAAAACACGAATTATGCAAAGCTGTTTGCTGACATGAATGCAGAGAACTGAATTAACCTGTTCAGAGCTCTTATTTCAATCCCATGGAAAGAAACAGAATGTCTAATTAACCCCCCCCTCCCCCACATCAGTGACACAGCTCACCTATTGTCTTCACAAGAATGGAATGCAATCTTAGCAGAGACATTCCATAAACTAGAAAATAACCTTCCTCATAGAGTAGCAATCTTCCATGCAGCAACAGATGATCCCATTTCATATTAACAGTGGATGCACTTGCAGGATAAACAAAACTTTTAATTATATAGTGTAAGTTGTGTTGCATAATGATATAATTCTAATGTTTATGTAAATAATGTGATTAACGTAAACATATTTTTTTAATTCTATAGTATAACTGACTGTAAGTCATACAGGGTACATAGTGAGACAATGCTGAAGAAATTAAGCATCTCTGCAAATGCATGCGCACACAAATCCACACATTTTCTAAACATAGGATATTTTGTTTTATAATAATGCTTAGTTTTTACTGAAAAAAATTAAATACATACAGGGTGCCTCAAAAATGGGACAAGCTAGTAAAGCCCCCCAACTACCGATTCCGAGTTGAGTTGTCTCCTCCTGCTGCTATCCCCCTTTCCTTACCGATTCCGAGTTGTTTCCTCCTGCTGCTTTCCCCCTTTTCCTTCCCCTCTGAGTTGAGTTGTTTATATCCTGCTGCTTTCCCCCTTTTCCTTTCCTCTCCCAAATATTTATTTGAAGTTCTTCATTACAGCATAATTATTTTAATTAAATTGATTAATCTAATGAACTTGTTTTAATTGAACTTAATTTGCACGATTCCGACGCGCAGACTTGACAAAATTTCAACTACCCGAAGTCAGATTCGCACCCCGGTCCCTTAACTCTGAGTCCAGCGCGCTAACCACTAGATCGGTTGGAGATTTGAGAAGAAAAGAAAATATAATCTATTTGAATATTACGTCACGTATTTCAAGTGCTCCAATCTATCGATTGAAACTGCAACAAATAATGTATATATACAATTGCATGTCGTTTATTTGTTTCAATATTGTACGATGATTTGACATCTTTTGATATATGGGGAAAAAATTAACACATATATTTTAACACTAAGAATTAATTAAGCTATTAAAAAAAATTCTGCGCTTCTCTAAAGGAGCAAAAAAATGTGGGCAAAAGCATTTTATCTTTTTTCCAACATTAGTTTCTTTTTTCATTTAAATGTTAAACATTTTTCATTATTTAAACATATTTATCAATTATTCGCTTTTTGCCAACTTTGAAGTTTAGTTGCTGCCTTTGAACATTCTCACTTTTGATATTATTGCACTGAATAGACAGACATTTATGTGTGTACAATAATTTACCTTTAAATACTCTTTTTTTAAATATTATTTAAATTTGTTTCATTGTTTTTATTAAATTTTTGCGTTGTATTTCAGAGCTTTTAAATTTATAACACACACAGTTCTATATTTGTGTTTTTAAAAAACTGATTTTTGGCTCAGGCTTGCTGCGGTATGTACAATATGGCGTCCATTTTACGTATTATTTTATGTTTCAATTTATTTTTGCTATTGATATGTTTAATTTCGGTGGCGATACGTTTATAAAAAAGCTTTGAAGGAAAATTTTGACTTTTTTTTATCTATATAATGACTATTTGTTTCACTTGGAAGTTGAAAACAAGATTTAATAAATAACATGTGAGTTCAAAATTTTAAATTATTTTACTTTAAAGCTAGGAGTTATAAGATATACAAATTTAAAATATATCTGTAGAACAGGTATAACATCTATAATATATATTTATAGAAAAAACTTCAATTATTTTTTCTCAAGAAAATTAAAAGCAAGACTTCAGTAAAAGTGTCAATAAGATAATTAAATAATATTTCATTGGAATTTATAATATTACTAGTGTTTATTCCCCAGTTATATATTTAATTGCATCTGCTGCAAAGCAATATTTTTAAACCATGTCAATGATCATTGCTTTTCTTAACTGCAAATATTTTACCCATTTTTAACTTTGTAATAGCTAATATTTAGATGTTTTCTTCTATTAAACCATAATTGTTATTTTTATCAAATTTAATTTTGTATGCTGAATACTTGCTTTGAAAAAATAAATGTATAAGGTCTTCTCATACATTTAAAAAAAGATAAAATGCTACACGTAATTCATGTAGAAACACTGCTAAATGATATGCAGTAAAACTTTCAATGTCTTCAGTTTCCGTTAAGCCCCTTTTTATACTGCGAGTTTTAAAGAAACCACAAAAAATCGTCATATGTATGTTGCAAGTGATGAGGTTAAAAATATCGTAAAACCAAGAACATTAGAGTAGTAATTAATTAGTATTAATTGTGAATTTCAATTCTAAAACAGTTTATGAAGTTGAGAGAAAGAACTCGAGAAATGTCCGAAGTATACATGTTTTTTTCTTTTATTCATACAGAGACGGAGAAAGCAGGCATCGGTCCTGATATAATGATAACTATATTATAAATGGAACTAAATAAACGAGAATAACAAAATTTTGTGTGAACAAAATTGGAATTCTGAATTAAATATATTATCATTTTTTTTTTTTTTTGGAAATGAAAAAAAATCAAAGAAATAAACCTATTCTTTCTACTTTGGATTCCAGGACATTCTGCAATTTCACGAAAATGAGAAGCCTAACTTGTATTGCAAAATCAGCCCATACGTCTATTGAATTATATAAGGCATAAGAAGAAACGTGTAGTTTGAATGCTATATATTTTAAAGGAGGCTTAGAAGAAACGTGTAGTTTGAATATTGTGTATTTTAAACGAGGCTAAGAAGAAACGTATAGTTTGAATATTGTGTATTTTAAACGAGGCTAAGAAGAAACGTATAGTTTGAATATTGTGTATTTTAAAACGAGGTTTGAAATAAAGGTGTTTTCTAAATAGTCAGGGAAAATACTTTGTAATTTTTAAATCTATTTACTCCGGTTTTTAATAAAACTTTTAATATCAGATGTTATTTGAAGATGAGGAAATGCCGATGAATTAATAAATGTGATGACCATGTATGTGAGGTACCTCAAGGACTTTTAGTGTCTATTATCTTGAGGTGCCATTTCAAGTTTCATAAAAATACACTTTCTGCAAAATTTTTAAGTATATTTGAGAGCCTCAATTATGAAATAAAACGCTCTCATTACGAATTGTCATAAGAATAAAAACAGTTTTTACTATAGCACTGACACGGCCCTGAGTCGTCGCCGGAGAAAGTGTTATTGAGGTAAGGCTGAGATTTGTCTGAGTCTGGCTACCAGGACAGATCTACTTTCAAATAAGTAACTTTGCCGAGTTCAGTTGAGTTGGCGTCTTCCCTCCGTCTATTGTGTATCTGATTAAAGTAACTAATTTGTTAGTTTTGCTTACGTGCTTTGCTGTGAGTAAAAAATGGCTCAGTCTAAATTAGTGAAGACAAGACAAATATCGGTTCTATGTTTGGGAAATTTTGTGATTTGCTTTGAAGTTGAACATACTACTGACAAATCTGGTGCTACTGTTATATTAGACATAACCTCAAAATTGCTTCAGAGAAGGATACTTCTGTAAGTGAAATATGTGACAACTGAGATTCCATAATTAACAACAAAAAATGGTCAAGAGCTTCTATTCCCACTGCTTCTAAAAAAAAAAAAAAAAAAAAAAAAAGGTTTTTATTTCTGATTTTTTTTCGCATTAATAAATGTATCATCTCATATAATTAATCTATTTATTTTTAATGAGAAGATATATTTAGTTACTAATATTTTAAAATGAATAATAATCCCAATATAGAAATACAAATTAAGGAAGAGTTTTCAAAACTATTGTGTTTTCCCGATGTTACAATTTCTAATTCAGTCTTATGATTAAGGATAAAGAAGTAAGAAACGCAAAATTGGACATAGAATTTTAAAATTTTTTTAATTACTATTATACTTTGTAATTAATAATTTTTTTCCAATTGTAATGCTTATATATGTACTTAAAATAATCTTTTGTAACATTATATGAATGAAAAATTCGTAA
This sequence comes from Argiope bruennichi, assembly GCF_947563725.1. Lineage (NCBI taxonomy): Eukaryota > Metazoa > Arthropoda > Arachnida > Araneae > Araneidae > Argiope > Argiope bruennichi. The sequence goes on along the minus strand of NC_079162.1, from coordinate 32,803,575 downwards.
AAATATTTTATCAAAGTTAATAATTGTTTTTTTTGTGTGCAAACTTTAAGCTTTTAATTACACTATATAAAATTTATTGTATTCATATTTTTTAAAGATGCTTGAAAATGTTACTTTTGAAGTAAATTTTACCTCTCTTTTAATTCATCGTGAAATATCCAACGAATGAATTTTGGCCGTACAACAGATTCATTTTCCCCTTATTCTTCTTTTTTGTATACTAATTCATTTATTTTCGATATTACCAATAAAAAACAATTTTCTGTTAACTCATATTTGCAATTTTAATTTGAATGAATTATTTATTTATTTTATATAAAAATAATGTTATTTATTCTTGCGTAGCATTTATTTTTTCCTCACATATTATCGATTCATCATATTTAGTATTCAAATGTTTCCATTTAATTTTTTGTGTTTATTTTTCCTTAATGTGTGTGATACTTCATACAAAGTAATTTCTTCCATTACTGTACTTTATTTATTTAGGGCTTTCCTGTAAGGAGAAGAAAAGCAGTACCTTCACATTTTTAGAATTGCAGTCAACTTGTTTTTCAAAAAATAATAATAATAAAAAAAAAATCCTCATTATGAAGAATACTGTATTTTCCCGCGGCTTTGTTGTACAAGAACAACTTATGCGTCTAGATTTGTTCGAATCGAAAAACCTTGCACCAATTGCCTTTATAGTTGATTTAAAGAATTTTGTGAAAACAAAGAATAAGAGCAGATACCAAGTTGATTCTGTACCAGTTGTGTATTGGGAATATTATGACGAAGACCAGCAGATATTTGAGAAAGAAATATTTAAAAAATACGAAAGAAAGATATTTCTAGAGAGAATCGAATTAGTTAGAATTCAAAAATATTTAAAACTATGTCAGGTCATGTGCCGTTGTGCAGACATTGAAGAAGCAAAAAGAATTTTTAACAAGGTTTATACAGCACTTGAAAATTCCGCTGCTTTTCTCATCTTCGATTTGATAGACACAGTATTCTTGTCTGTTCAGATGATCCTCCTTAATGGACCGGTGTTCGAATCTAACTTCGGGTAGTTGTAATTTCGTCAAGTTTACGCGTAGGAATCGTGCAAATTAAGTTCAATTAAAACAAATTCATTAGATTAATCAAATTAATTAAAATAATTATGCTGTAATGAAGGACTTCAAATGAATATTTGGGAGAGGAAAGGAAAAGAGAGAAAGCAGCAGGATATAAACGACTCAACTCAGAGGGGGAAGGAAAAGGGGGAAAGCAGCAACAGGAGAAGACAACTCGGAATAGGTAGTAGTGTGGTCTTTAATACTCAAGCTTTTATTTCTGTAAATAATACGTCAGGACAATCCCTAATTCAAATTACAAAGCTTCATTAAATAAAGTGGGCAATTGTATGAAAACATTGATTTTTGTGGAGGTTGATAATAAAAGTTAAATTTTTATACGTCCTCCACAAGTAAAAGTGTTAATTGGTAAAACGGTTCTTAATCAGGTGTGTCACTCATATCCAGAAAAAAAAAATCCGTTTGTTTTCCCTGTATGTGCTAGTTAGAATAACAATATCGTCCTCCATAATTCTTATCAGAAAAAATAAAAAAAATTAGAGGAAAGTAGGCAACAATTTAGCATTAACTGAAATAACAGAATAATAAATGAATATTTATATTATATATAGAATTTTTTTTTTTTGTTTCTTAATGAATATTTTTTGAAAGACAAATTCACGTGTGAAGGAGAGGAAAAAAAAAAAATATTGAACATGCTGTCTAAATTAGGGTCTCGGGGGAAAAAAAAAATATTCTTGATATTCATGACACAAACCATTTAATGATTACTTAACAACAGCAAAAAATATTACATAGGATTTTTTTTTCTTTTCCTTCCAAATTGATATATTTGAACATCAGTCCGGTCGCCAACAATTTTTTCTTTTGCAACAATCTAAATTGCAAAGCTGTTATGCGTGTTGAGCGTTCTTGTTTTCTTTTGAATTTTTTCTGCTTTTCTAAAGCTTCATAATACCTAACATGAACTAATTTTGCATTCTGTAGCAAATTTCTTACGATCGGAACATTTAAGACACCTGTATAAAAGTTCATGGCATCATCGACAGACCTTAGTCCAATTAAAGAATCTTCTCTTAGAGTTTCAATAAGCATATCCTTGTTGAAACTAAATCCATTTTCTACAGCCGCAATGTCCTGTGACTACACAAGAATTATTTTTACGACTTCCCAAAAATCAGAAATTCTTCGGACTTTGAGACATCACATTAAAAATCATTTAAACGAGTTTCTTCATTAAATGAAGCAAGCTGTTCTTCACACTCCCTTTTCAGTTTTTTCAAGAAAATTTCCAATTGGATCTTTGCACTTTTCGAACGCGCAGTGGAAATTTGTGCTTTGGAATAAAGAAGTTGAAGCAAATCAACCATTCGCTCTTCACATAATACTGCAATGCTTTTCAATAAATGTGGATATAAACAAGATGCAGCTTTTAAAACAGCGCAATTTTTGGACATGCAGTCAAATATATTTTTTTCAGTGTTCTTCGCAATATAAAACACTCTCTAGAGTTTTTTTTTTTTTTTTTTTAAATTTCAGTTTTAGTACTCCAGCAGTATTTAAATAGTTGTAGTCACTATTCCAATATCGGTCCTTTTTTTCTTCCCCCTTAGTTTTAAAAAATGGGCTGATTTATGCAGATGAAAAGGAAAGGCGTGTAGAAAAGAGATCGGCTTCAGCGGTTTAATAGTCGCGAATGGTGGTACTCAGTTTTTAAGATCTGTGGAAACGATCTTTTATTCTTATATTTAAAGAGAGCAAGAATGTAGCATTTTTTAGATGAATAAAAACTAATAAACTTAAAAATTGTACATTCCCAATTTTTAAGGAAAATTTTTAAATTTCCTGAATTTTATGTTTTACAGATGGTTTATAAATTCCATGTGTTTTCACGATTTTCCCGAAGCCGAGATAACACTGTTTATTCTGACACAAATATTTACATTTCTATCTATAAAAATTACAGATATGCTTATTTTTAAATTTAGAGGGACTAATCACAAAGTTAGATGAATGCATTTATCTCAGAAATGCATATATATATATAAAGAAAAATTATCGTACGTAAATATTTGTCTAATAGTATATCTTTCAATCATCATAATTTCAAAGAAATTTGCCAATTTACTTGAATATGAAAAATCATCATCTCCTATGAGTCATATTCAAAGAAACTGAAGATTGCAGCATTACTGTTTGGCGTAGTGTGGCAGCCGTTCTGGTCAAATTAGAGCAAAATTTACTACTAATTAACCTGTTTGTCCAAAAATATTTATAAATGACTTTTTCGTCATTGTTTATAGTCGATAATGCATCTAAAAATAGTAAAAAAAATTATCAAAAATCTAATTTTTTAAATTTTTTATTTCCAACGTAGACGGTCACCTTAAGCTATCCCACAGAAGTACCAGAATGTCAAGCAAGAAAATAAAATTCTTTACCCACACTTGCAGGCTTTTTGAAAGAATGATATATTTCAGTAACAGGAACATTTGAATATGCTGATGATTTATTCTATATGTAATTTTAAAGGAAATGGGGAGGATGAAGCGTTATACATGTAATGCAGAAATTGATATTTTGGTTTATTTTTTAAGTTACCTTCATGCCAGCATATGAGAAGTCAGTCCAGAACTCAACATGCCAAAACTGACAGTATAAAGATTAGTTCAATGTAATAACTGGCATCCATACAGCATTTGTGGAGTTTGGAATAACCCTGCGATCTGGAAATTTACAATTGGGCCCTACCTTAGTAAAAGTCAAACTCGTCTTTTCTCAGAAATGCCATTTGCAAACTAGAATGTTGCGGTAATCAAGATGGAAATATTAATCTTCAAAATCATCACATTTGAAGTGTAAAAATCTGTTCGTACAAGAAGTTTATTACCAGATATAATTTTCTATAAATGTCTGGTATGGAATTTTTTGAAATTCTTTAGTTGGTTGCGTTTTGTGTTGTTCTCAAACAATATATTGCTTTAAAATGTAGACTTGAGTTTCCTTTATTTATTTTATTAGTTCCCGGGAACAATTTTCTTGAAATTTATGTTTCGAGTTTAAAATAGAAAAGCTATAAGTAACTAAATGGCTGTGTCCCAGTTATTTTCATTAACACTTTGTAAATGAAATGGATATTATAAGCAAACCTTTGTCGTCAAATTACAAAGAGTTGTTAGGAAGCATGAAAATGTTTTAGCAGTATTTAGAGTTTTTGAAAGATCAATGGCAGAGCGAAAACTGCAACGAAGAATATATCATAGGTATTCTGATTCTAAAACCATTGCGATAGTGAAAGATATTAGGAAGAAAACCGCAATCCTAAACTGAGAATGTATAAAAGAGCATAGACAAAATTAAAAAAAAAATACACATATTTCTTACAAAATTAAATGAATACCTAAAGGAAAAGTTAAACTGCACAGTAAAATTATAGGCAAGAAATTACTATTCGATTTTGATCCGCAAAATTATGCTGAAAGACTTGAAAGGATGCAATATATTGTAAATGTAGTCCCCCCCCCTTTGTTGTTGCTGCGATTAAACTCCATATACCAGAGCAAGACAACTGGTGTAAAAGCAGTATAACATAATAACATTTTTCAAAACAATTTGTAGGGCCTTTCTATTCAGCTATCAAACAAAAACCAATTTATTCACCATTTTGAAAAAAAAAAAAAAAATTGTTACGAATGTTTATACGGTTGTACAAAACAATAATGAAAATTTCAACAACTTTTAATAGATTTTTACCCAAAGAAGCTTTAGCTTAACAGAAAAAATTAATGAGTAAATATCCCAGCATTATTATTTATTTAATAAAGTAAGGATGTGTAATCTATTCTCAAGCACTCAAAAATACAGATTGATCCATTGATGTTTTAAAATTACATGGGAATTCTCAAAGAGCGGATTTAGATACACAGCCATCAATTATTGCCTATTACAATGTAATACAAAAATAATGTATAGATTAAAAGAAAAGAAAATCAGTTTAATTTTTTAAAAAACATAAATAATGTTTAAATAATGTTTCGTGATGTGTATACAATCACTGAAAATTACAAGTCTTACTCTTAACACCGGTCAGGGGTATGAAAAAATGGTTTAAGTAAATATATATTATCTTTTTGACATCCCAGCAAATTTTAGACAGATGCATGTAACTTTGTGTCCATATAGGTGAGCGTAAGAAAAATAACTTACTTAATAACACTTTTAGTTAAGAGGGGCCGTAAAAAAATTTAATTTTTCTAACTTTTCTTAGCCCTCTTCCCAAAAGACAAAGTAATTTTCATATATATGAGTACCTTATATTTCGTGAAATTTGCACCTGGAAGTATGTCTAATGCGCTTTGTTAAGAAAATAAATGCTCGCTCCCCTTCTGGGAATCAACATGTATATATATAAATTTTAAAATTGTGTTTTTATATCTTCTGTACTTCCACAACGTTCTTTTAGAGTGAAATAAAGGATATCTTCTTTATTTGTGAAAAAAACAAAAATGACACTGTAAATTTTCATTACCAAAAAAATTAAGAGAACTTTTAAAGACTAACGACAAAAATCTGTGAGACCATTTTTTGCCGCATTAGGTATATTTTCACTGTTTCCAAACTATGTAAAGCAACAGAAAAATAAAAGCTTTAATGGGAGTTTCATTATTAATTTCAGCACTAGAACTGCTATTCATCAGTTTCGATAAATCAACAATTACATTAACTTTAATTGCACAGATACAGTCCGTCGTGACATGCGACATCATCATTAAAGCCTATCCCAGAAGCGATTTCGTTTCATATGACTTCTTCTGCCGGGCCAAAGGAAAAGATGACTTCTACACCATTTTAAATTTGTATATTTAGAAATCCCACTTTCTGAAAGTATTTTTCAACAGTATTTATAGAAATTTTATCCCAAGATTTTCTTACAAAATTTAGAGAATTCAACACAGCTTTGTATTTTTTCTCTGTGTTTTCGTCCAACGATGCTATAATGTTTCTCATAAGCAACTTTGAACTTTCACAGAACGAATGATACCAAGGTCTAGTAACTGAAACACACTTGCGGTAATAGCAAGGAAAAATAAGATTTAATTTGCAAATTGAAGAATATGCGGGACGTTGCTCAGTAAAGAAAAGATTTTTTTCTCTGGTATCTTTCACATACTTATTTAAAGATATCAAAAAGTCTATAAATAGAGAAGAAATCATTCAGGTTCTATTTTTCTTTTTTAATTTTCTATTTAATTCGTCGGTAATGCCCTTACGTTTTTAAAATATAGCTCTTTATTACCTTTCCTATTACAAATAGCTTCAATTTGTCAGTTCCACCACCAACCATTAACCGCAAGCAAAACAGTAATCCTAATTACGCTCCCCCCTCCTAAGTATTTTTTATTTCTACAGAGAAGCATTTGGTCGGATATCATAAAACAATCGTGTTTCATCTGCGTTGTAAACGTTGGACGATGAATATCGTTCAATCAGGCTGAGCAGCTTTTCTTCCCACCCTTTTATTACATTCACTTAACCAAGTACTCCTTTTACTACATTTTCTTTCCAACCTTTTACAACATCTTTGGTGATTTCATTTTCTCTCCAAATTTTTCTTTTGGATTACGTAATATCTTTTCCTGAAACGGTTGATCCAATAATTGGAAGCAGAAAAGTCTTGCATTATATTTCTCGGCAAGTCTTTTCGTTGATCAGAGGCCGTCTAATGGCTGTTTTCTTGACAAGAATGATGTTGAACTTAATTATACAACAAAATCAGACTCAAGAACAGAAAAAGGAGTGTTTTTCAATTACTTTATTTTGAAGATTTTTTTGCTACATTTTGCAGAAGCATTTTCAATTTCTGCTTAATATTTTACAATTGTGGAGATTTCAAGACATTCTGCTAAAGCGTTTTGTGGTCCAATAATCTTGTCAAAATTCACGCACAATGTTAAACTTTTCTTTCAAAGAAAAACGTTTTCGTTTCCGACAATATGCCATGCTTTACAATGTTTCTAAAAATAAAATATTGAACAAAACCGAGTCTCCAGTGCTCCTCATTTCTTTGCATTGTGCAATGGAGAGAGAACAGGGGGAAAAAAAAAAAATCTTGCCCTACCTATATGAAACCCAAACGAAAAGTTACATTTATTACTCATCTGTAAAGATTCATCCGTTATTCATCTGTCCCGAACAACATTTAGTAATCAGTTGGAAAGTAATCCAGTACTTTTCTAACCGAAATTTAAATAATAATAATAATAAAAAAAATCTGCCGTTGAAATAACTAGTTAATTCGGGATTTATTAATTGTTAAATAGGAGTTTTTGTTTTCATTTTAATCAGAAAAAAGAAAAAAAATCGAGAAATTCGATAAACAGAGTTTAGTTAAATTGGGATGCTACTATATGTATATTATATTGAAAAATTACGTATTTCAATTTTATAGAACATACCAAACTAGTCTGAAAAATGCTTACAGATTATACAATAATCGAATTCTGTTTTGACATGGGAAAAATACACAAAAGCAATTTTATTACTTTAAGTTGCTGTGTCGGACATACAAAACAGGAAATTTAAAATTGCGCCTTTACGTATTTGAATAAAAGGCTATTAATCTTAAAAAAAAAGGTATGAAAAAGGTTTTAGGCATTTAAAAAAATGTATAAAATAAGTTTTCGAAAGTTAAGATAGCTGAATTAGGCAATGCCTTTAAATTTCTTTAAATATGAGTGAAATTTTCGAAATGCTGCTTAGCTAAACTAAAACACGTACTATACAATAATAATTTTTTTAAAAAATGAAGATTTTAGCTCGGCAAGGTTCAATGTTTTTTCAAAAAATTTAATCTTCTTAAATTGGGAAAATATGTGAAAAAACAGCAGTAAGTACTTTTCCATGTATCCGATTTTGCAGTTAATAGAGAGAGGCAGGAAGTTTCTGACAAGGCGGGAAAACATATCCGACGGGGGGCGAGTAAGCATTATCTTTTAAATTAGCTTCAGCATAAAAAACATTTATTTTTATATTTAAATAAAGTTATTTTATATTTTATTTTAGAATTACACTAATCATAACTAAATTAATTAAAAATAATTATTGGGTTAATTATTTTTATGATATCGGTCTAGTAAGTATTGGACGATCGAACGGCGAGCGATAATAGAAAATGGATATATATCAAATAAAATAATTTGATATAAAATGTATCACATGGATGCTGGAAATAAATTTCCATCGCATTATTAAATCTTATAAGAAAATAAAACAATAGCTAAAACAAATAATAATTTTTTAAAATTAAATTTGACTATTGAATGATATTTTATTTACAAACTTTGCAAAATTAAATTTGGATTGTTCATCAAAGGATAATACAATTAGAATTATAATTTTTAGTGACTTATATTTACTTTGGTGAATAGTTATTTAAAATAAAATCACTTCTTAATAAAAGTTTGAATATTAGTACTAAATAAGTTTTAAGAAAAAAAGTAATTTAAAAAAAATATATTCTAATTAATTCCTATTATTTTTTTTTTTGTTAACAGTTTGTATTTTTCAAACTAAAAAAAACACTGTAAAAATTATAGTAAACAATACGAAGAAGTATGGATATGCTGCAAAGTGCATGCAAGTTCCAGTTATTTAAAAATAATTTTTCTTTAAATTTGATGCGTGTTAAAAGATAACCCAAAACTGTTTATTTGCAAGCAAAAAATCATAGAGTTAAAATAGAAAAATAATTTCAGTTAGAGTTTTAAAACATAAAAGTTCAAGAAAATTAAAATAGCATTAAAACTAAAGCATCCTCGCCCCCAAGTATTCTGCAAGTTATAAAAAAAGTGCATGACATATAAAAAACGGCATCTTTTTCGAATTTAGATATAGTAATAAAATGGATTTCCTAAAAATTCAATTCATTCTTTTTTACATTTTCATAAAAGATATACAAGCAAAAATTGCAGTAATATTAAAAAAATTCGAACTACAGATTTTGATGAATCTTCACGCTTCAAACTTCCCCAAGTTAGACAATCATATGCGAAATAATGTCTGTATGTCTGTCAAGTCCATTTTCAACAAATTCCATCCAATCTGTTTCGATGTTTAAGAAACCTTCTTGACACACAACATTCTCATTAAAATGCGTCGCTATAACTGTGTTCGGAAAGATGCAGACACAGGACCTCAGAATTCTGGGGGTGTCTACATCTTCATTTCCTACTTGTATCCGACAACATCCTTCAGTTTGCATACATGTCTGCAGATTGTGGCTGTTCAAATTCACGTACGAATGTTGGCCACGGTCTTCTGCATTTATTTATCGACCAATGATGTCATTAGTTTACAAGATCACAAAGGTTTCGTGGATCAGACTTCTTCGCCTTTTATCTTACTAGGCGATTTCATAACCCATAGCACTTTTTGGGGTTAAGATAGTACAAACTCTGGTAGGCAGCAGATCGAGCAGTTTATTTCCAATAACTGTCTCTGCTCAAGAATGACAAACAAACGTGCTTCCACGAACCCACACGCGTTTTCTCCCTTTTCGACCTGGCCACACGTTTCCCTGAACTCCTGCCAATGTTGAATTTCGCTGTTAGTAAAGAACTTTTAGAAATCAGTTTTTATAATTGGATTTAGCACACTTTACATTTGTTTTCACCTTTCCGTTGTTTATGTAGTTTTTTCATACATGCATTGTTGCATCATCATACTTACCGCCTCTTGTATTGTACAATTAGTTCGGGCAGCACAACCAAGAATGGCTCTTGCGACAATAAACAACACAAAACAACCTAGTTTAAAAGGCTTGTGTTTGCAAAGCAAAACTAAAAGTTTTTTTTTTATAAATAAACGCGTGCAGTTATGGCAACATTCAAGATTATCTTATTACTAAATTGGCAGTTTTGTACAGGTTATGTATTCATTCTTCAGCAGCCCCAGATGAAAACCAGAAATCTTTCTGGTAAGTGCATTTAAGTACTGTTGATATTTGAAGTGCTGGATTGAAGTTGCCAAGAGAGACCTTTGCTTTTTACTTGCAGATAAAAGATGTTCAACTTTAGTTATACAATCATATTAGAAATATTGCCATCTATAATAATGTATATTAACATCTGAATGCTAGTAAAGACTTTAAAAGTAACATTCCCAAATAAAGATCATTATCTGAACATAAATAAATAATTTTTGACACCTTTGTTTCATATTCTTTTTAGAAACCATTTAAATTCGAATAACAGTTTTTTAACTTTTGAAATATAAATTTAATGAAACAATTGTAATTCCAATAACAAAAATAAATTAATTTCTTATTAAATGCATATATTGATATAAAGTATTTGAAAAAATGATATCTATTGAATTTCATGGATATTATAAGTATTAACTTCCAAACTATCAGCTGCATCGACTTAGAAATTATACTATCACAAGAAACAGATAAATTATTGACTAAAATCTCCCCCTTTAAATAAAGGACACATGCTTCCCTATTTAGATTTTTAGATGGCATAGTAATAAAAATACTTATTTCTTGTACGCATTTCGTATTGCTATATTTTAAATTAAAAAAAACTCTTTTAATAACCTTAAAGATGTTGACTGCTTTTTTTAAAATTCTTGATTAGTGTTAAAAATGTGTCTAAGCCAACTCCCCCAGATAGAAATACAGTGTTTGCTAATTGTAAGTTTAGTTTTTGTTTAAACTTATGAATTTTACTTTAAGATCTTCACTGTGTTGGTTTCAAAGCTATGCAGTGTTTTTAAATTCTTTATTAATTAACTATAAATTCTACAAACATATGCTTTCTCTAGCACTTCTACTTCAAAAAGCTGTTCATATTAGATTTTTTAAGATTGAAATAAGATATATTCTAGATATCTGAAATCACCAGAATGGACTATAATAGATTTATTTTAGTTTACTTCATATTGCAATTTCTTCTCCCTATAAAATATTGAAACCTTGAAGTTTTTAAAAATGCACCAAATGCTAAATTTTCTCTTGTTTCATTACAGGCTCGTTACCTTCATGCAACTTCAATGGGGAAAGCATTGACAGCTTTTTAACCATAAGCAATAAAGTGATGAATAAAAGTATAGAAATTCAATATAGTAACTTGGGAAGGATTGGGGGAGAGAAATGAAATCGCGGAAGAAATAAATAGTGCAATTATTGGTAGTTAAATTTCAATTAAAGTTAAAATTCAATTAAGATTCAACTAAATTTTAAATGTATATTTTTGAAATTTTAAGTTATTTCTGCAATAACATAATAATTTTAATACTTATTTCTGCAACACTGCAGGAGCATCTATTGTAATACATATTTGGTTTTGACCTTTGAAAATTAAATCACCTTTTGTAGGCTTCTTCATCATAAAAATCAGGCTTCTTTTTCAACATTTTTTCTTTTAAATTTAACAAATTACCAGTTAATTTGGAATGATACATCATTTCTGATTATACATTGGCATTGAGAAAAATGCCTTGCATGATGAAAAATCTTGTATTTGATTTTTATATATGCTGCAACAAATGAAATTAGACATGGCTGGGATTTAAATAAAAATTTCCTCTTGCTCTAACTCGCCATAGTTACAAGTTTAGAACATTTTACCTGCCGCCGTAAAAGCTAAAAACATACCAGGATGGCTACCATCATAAGATTAGCAAAACAAGCAGAAACTGCCAATAGAACATGGCAATGTACTAACTGAATTTTTCTTATCGAATATTTTGATAGAAAAGAATAACAGCGTTAAGAAATGGTCAGACTAAAAAAACGTGTTTCATCCCTTCTTATTTCTGATGAAGAGTTGAGGGCTTTTTTTAAACGTTTCACAATTCAAAAATTTAAGATAAACCTCCTTTTTAGCCTATATGCAAAAATAAATAAAATTTTATTATTTTAGCTTTAAAAAAGTGAGAAAAATGCAATTACATATTTTAGGAAGAAATGAAAATGATTTCAGAATTCCTATTTTTCATAAATAATAGAAACCAATTCACAAAGATTAAAAAAAAAAAAAAAGTAAAATGAAACAAGTAAAATGAAAATAAAAAACGACATTTAATGCATTTTTTAGGAGTAATTTTTGAAGCTACTGTGAGACTAAATACTCTACTGCCTTAAAATGTAACAATATTTATCAAGTGAAGAATCTTATTCAATAAATTGCTTTAAAGTTTTGAATTTAGCTTCAAAATTTTGAACTCGTTTGGAAAAGCAAAGGAAGCATTTTCTAAAATTCAAAACATTAACACATTTAATGTGACTCAACAATTCAATAAAGAAATGACATTATTTTGAATTTTATTTTAAAAAAATCCTTGTTACCAATTGAGCCCAGCATTCATTTTCAAAAATTATTAAAACTAAAAAAAAAAAAAAAAAAAAAGGAATGAACCAAAGAAAAAGAAGTGTGGGGGGGGGGGAGCATTCATTCAAGCGAAATTGGAATTCAAACAACCTTTTTGAACCATTAAAACGGCGTAAAAATACTTTTTATACAATAATATGCTTTGATGTTGGAAACATGTTTAAATCATGTTTTTATTTTTTAATTAAACTTTTAATTAAAATTCCCTAAAAATACGTTCTTAGTGAATTTCTAATATCCCAGAAGTAACTTCCTGCCACATTTCACACTCCTAACTCTAATCATTTCTACTGCGCTTTGCTTTGCCAATCAGGACAAACCTCTAACAGTAGTGAGATTTCAATGCGAAACAATATATATACATACCTGTATGAGTTACAAAAAGTGAAACAGCAAAAATCTTATAATAGAATCTGAACCCTAAAGAATACTAGTTTTGAAAATATTTCTTTAAAAATTCTTTCTTGAAATTTTAAGTACCAGATCTAGTAGATTTTTTTTAAATACAAAAAAACCTAAAATTTGTCCAATTTTCAAATAGACGAGGACATTAAAAAAAAAACACTATGAAAAAAGTCACGATAGTTGAAAATCTATCGCTTCTAGTTAAAAAATTTCATCATATTCGGATTTTACGCAATGAGTAAGAATTCAATATACATAGTATAGTAAATCCCTTTCATACGCTGTACAAGAGATTGCTCTAAAACGAAATATTAACGAAAGAATGATCAAATTTGTAACGAACTCAAGAGGCTTTACTGTAAGTGTTTATATCTCTTTTTGGGGCACCAAATTCATCTTTCTATATTCTTATTTTCCGTTCGTTGCACCAATCTGCGTATTTTTCTTTAATCTATACTTATATAAAGCTCAATGCGTGTGTGTTGGCGCTCTACAGGCCAGACTGTTCGACCTACAGCTACCAAATTTGGCACATACATACCTTGGAGTCGGGAATATGCACCTGGGATCCCTTTTTTAAATTTTTAATTAGAATTTTAATTATTAATTAAAAACTAACTTTCCCGCCAAAAAAAATCTTTTAATTTCCCCATCGCCAAATGAGTAAAGCTTCAGTGTTTTTTTTAAACGCTAAAGAGGATAGTCTTAAGAAATTTTCGGCAGATTATTTCATAGGATTCTGTTTATTTTCTTAATGTTTGATGCATTTAAAATTAAACATTGTTAATTAATCGATCTTTGAGATTCATTCTGAAGTACTTTTGAATTAAAATAAAACAGAACGAATGAAATTAAAAATTTCTAATCTGCAAAGCGTTACCCCAACTGGAGTAGAAAATTCACGCCTTTGCGTTACCACAATTGGCGTTGAAAAATCACGCATGCGCATTGTGTCCTGATTGTGGACAACGGATACGGACTTGGTTTTGAAGGTTTAATATGTTTTCGACAGATTATTTCAAACGATTCTGTTTATTTTTTTAGTGTTTGATGCATTTAAAACTAAACATTGTTAATTAATCGATCTGTTCATGATGAATCTGAGAAAATTTTGATGAAAACTTCTTGAGATATTAAATAAATTAAGAAAAACATTCTTTAGTGCCCATAAGGTTTAAATACTCAGCGACTCGGTTTTCAGTACTCATATTTTAAAAAAAATGCTTCGTTTCACTAAAAAAAAAAAAAAAAAAAAAATTACATTTATTGCAGTTTAATCATTTCCACTTTAATTTAAAGCATAAATTCTACGGGAGCTAAAAGAAAATTAGAGAGATACATATTACATTATGGCTGAAGGCCTTTATAATAGTATCAGTGAATTATATGACTATTAAAATTTGAAGTTTTAAAATATTTTAATGAAGAAGCAATTAAAATGGGTTCCATAAAATATTTAATTATTAAAATTTTAACGTGCATTAAGATTGGCGAACCGGCTGGTCGCCAAAGGCGGCTAGTAATGCATAAAAAGGTTAAACATACATTTATCAGACAAACTAAAACAAATTCTTCACTATCTTTGAATTCTACTAAAGATCGAACGTCTTTCGAAGTCCCAACAAGTATGATATTGTACGCATTTCCTAATGCCTCTTCGGATTAATCTTCCCACTATTTCAATAAACAATAAAGCACATTGTTGAAGAAAGAGGAGATGGGGATAAAAAGATCTTTAATTTTGTTTTAATTGTTAAAACTCCTCTTCTGTTTATTTATTTGTTTTCTTTGCACTTTTCGAGAAAATTAAGCACTTTTTAACTACCTTCATTAAGAATTAAGCACTTTTAAGGTGATTAAAAATGATTTTCAAATTTAAGCAGTTTTCATGGCGCTACGCACCCTGTAGGACTCCCCCTCAGGGGCTCACCTTCTTTAGGTGAGTACGGGTGTCCCAATCCCGAGGTACCCAGGGATCATTACTCCCTTTAGGTCTACTCTTCTCTGCGCCTTCTGCTTTCTGCTTTGTTTTTTCTTTCCCTCGACGGCAAGCGAGGGAGCTCTCCATGAGAAGCTGTCGCCGCTCTGTTTGCTTCTTGCTTCTCATGGACAGCCAAAAACCCCACGTGTATGCCGTGCGTGGCGACCCATTAGACGGGTGGTACATTTCGGTCCCCGGTGTATCAATCGGCTGGTATCCCAGCCATTTGGCTGGTCTGCTCAAGGGGATCAAGCGAAGGGGTCACCTTCTGGGGCTCTGCGTTAAGGGTGGTAGACGTTCCTGGAAGTGGCCCTTAGCGTATAAGTTCTGGCTAGCATCAGGGTAAGCGCCGAGGCTGGAGGCAACCAGAGCCGGTGGCTGCCTTCCCTTGTTGGGCTCCATGGTGGGTGGTGCCGTCGGGGCTTGAATTTTTTTCCCTTTTTGCATGGGTTTTTCAGACACTTCGCCACGTTTACCAATCACCGAAGATACTAGATTCTTAATCTTACACACACCAAAGACATTTAATAAAGTTTCACCTTTCATAGTTCAAAGATTGATTTCTTCATTTATTGGTGATGTCAAATCTACTAAAAAACTTCCGTCCGGGGATCTCCTTATTGAGACCTCATCAAAAACACAGATTGCTACGATGCAGAAATTAACACAACTTGGAGACTTCCCTGTAGAGGTAACTCCTCACAGGACACTGAATTTTTCTCGGGGAGTCATCTCCGATTTAGATCTTTTTGACTGTTCGGAGAATGAACTCATTCAGGAATTACATTCCCAAAAAGTTTGTGCAGCTCATCGCATAAAAATTAAACGCAATGGTTCATTCATTCCAACAAAACATGTCATTCTAACTTTCAGTAGCCCGGAACTTCCAAAATTTATACGTGCTGGCTATATACAATCCAAAGTTAAACCATATATACCAAATCCTCTGCGTTGTTTTAAATGTCAGAGATTCGGACATTCGCAGGGAACTTGTCGTGGCAACCGTCGATGTGCCAAATGTTCAGCTGATGATCATGAAACTTCAGTTTGTAGCTCACAGACCTTCAAATGTTTAAACTGCTCTGGGTCCCATCCTGCGTATTCCCGTGACTGTCCTAAATGGAAAATGGAAAAAGAAATTCAAAGTCTGAAAGTTAGAAGAAATATTTCATACGCAGAAGCGAAAAAATTCGTTTTAGACAGAACACCCAAACCTGGCCTTACTTATAGTGCCGCCATAAGTTCAACATTGAAATGCACTAGTTCTCAGACCGACTTTACAGATATTAATACATTGAAAACCTGCTCCTGTAAACATTCAGCTCTTGAATCAGTAAAGAGCAATAACGTACAAAAAACTGAAAATAATCGAAATTCAGCATCTACTTCCAAAAAATCTTCTCAACCCGTTTCTCAATCTAAAGATTCAGAATTTTCTTTAACTCGTTTCGCTAAGAAGAAACGAAAGAAAACAAAATCTCCTCCAAGTGCCAAAACATCTGACAATGAAGTCCCTCCTAAACCTCCAGATCCTTCTGATATACCGATTACTTCAGACTCTATCTTAGCAATTTGTCCATCTACATCTGATATATCTGATGTAGAAATGGATAATTTTCCTAATAAATCGCCTCCAGGCGGCCCTGCGTAACTTTTTCAAACATTTCTTTTTTTTTTTCATGTCTGGTTTCATTTCGTGGAATTGTCGTGGGTATCGTTCTAAAACCGTCGAAATCAAATCACTTTTAAATGAACACAGGCCTGTCTGTTTTGCTTTACAAGAGACCTATTTAAAACCCTCAATAATCTCTAAAATTAGAGGGTACAACTGCGTCCGCAAAGATTCAAATACAAATTTAAATGCTAGTGTTTCAGGAGGTGTTTGCATTTTCACTTCCAACTTCTACCCCAGCACACCAATTATCCTTCATACCAATTTGCAGGCTGTTGCTATTCAAGTCCACATAAAGACACTTATAACAGTTTGCTGTGTATACCTCCCTCCACGTGAGGTGATTTTACAAGAAGATTTAAACTCTTTAGTGGATCAACTTCCTATTCCCTTCATATTACTCGGTGATTTTAACGGACATAGCATCCTATGGGGAAATGAGGACACCAACTCTCGTGGCCAGCAAATTGAGCAGTTGATATCTGATCATAATCTCTGCCTGTTAAATAGTGATGAAAAGACATATTTTCACGAACCTACTCGTTCATTTCATTCATTAGACCTTGTTGTATGTTCGCCAATACTATTTCCACTTTTAAATTTTTCAGTTGGAAGAGATCTTCTGAATAGTGACCACTTTCCAATTTTGATTGCCCTTGCTGATAGTGTTAGGATGGCACAACGACCATCTGTCTACTTATTCCAACGGGCAGATTGGGAAAGCTTTCAGCAGTTGGCCACAATCACTGAAGCAATGGTTAATTGTTTGGATATCTCTGAGGCCGTTACACAAATAACTCAAATTATATTATATGCCGCTGATAATGCAATTCCAAAAAGTTCTACCAGACCTCGTAAGCTCTCCAAACCTTGGTGGAATAATGCCTGCCGTGAAGCGGAGAAGGCACAAAGTAAACGGTGGAATATTTTTAGAAGATATCCAACAACAGAAAATCTCGTTGCATTCAAGTGTGCAAAGGCATTTGCCCGAAAAGTTCGAAGACGCAGTCAGAGGGAATATTGGATTGGATACGTGTCTCGTATTACATCTAATATATCTAGTAAGCATTTATGGAAAAAAGTAAAGGCTGCTAACGGTATTTACCAAGAATTTACATTTCCGGTTTTAAAGAATAATTCCTGTACTTACTCATCACCCAGAGATATAGCCAATATTATTGCTGAAACATTTTCCAAAGTGGCTAGTTCAGACAGCTATAATCCTACATTTCTAAGTATAAAGAACTGTGCTGAGAGACAACCAATTAACTTTAAAGTACGACATGCCCTCCCATATAACTCTGAATTCGATATGTGTGAGCTGCAAAAGGCACTTTCCAAATCTCATAACACCAGTCCGGGACCCGATAGAATATCATACCATATGCTTAGCCATTTGAGTGTTCCATCACTTAATAATATTCTCCGCCTCTATAATAGAATTTGGAATGAAGGAATTTTTCCGTCGCAATGGCAGGAAGCTATTATAATTCCAATTTTGAAACCTGGGAAAGATCCAACAGACCCTTCAAACTATCGTCCTATAGCACTTACGAGCTGTTTAAGCAAAACATTTGAAAGAATGGTTAATTTCCGGCTTATCCATCAACTTGAATTGGAAAACCGTATACCTTTACATCAAAGTGGATTTCGCAAAGGTAGATCTACCCTTGATAACATCTTACAGTTGGAAACAGAAATCCGTAATGCATTTGTGCGGAGAAATCATTTGGTTTCCATATTCATAGATATTGAAAAGGCGTATGACCAGACTTGGCGTTATGGGATACTTCGAACCCTCTATGAGTTTGGGTTTCGTGGTCAATTACCACTTTTTATTAAAAATTTTTTATCTTGTCGTGTTTTTAAAGTCCGTGTTGGATCAGTATTATCTGACTCTTTTATTCAAATGGAAGGTGTTCCTCAGGGTAGCGTATTGAGCGTTACTCTTTTTATTATCCACATTTCCAAAATTCTTTTAATACTTCCTTCATCAGTTTTAGGCACATTATACGTTGATGATTTGCATATTTCTTGCCAGGGATCAAACATAAGACTGATTGAAAGGCAGTTGCAGACTGCTGTGAATAGTCTTGTGAAATGGTGTGATCAGAATGGATACACAGTTTCATCAAGTAAAAGTTGTTGCGTCCACTTTTGCAGAAAACGCAGTCTTCACCCTGAACCTGAAATTTGTATACGCAATAGAGTTCTTCCTGTTGTACCAGAAGTACGTTTTCTTGGGGTAATTTTCGACCGAAAACTTTCTTTCCATTCTCGCATCTCCTTTCTACGAAAGAAATGTGAAAAAATGCTAAATATTCTAAAGGTTCTCTCCAACACATCTTGGGGGGCTGATAGGACATCATTACTCCGAGTATATGAAGCTCTGATTCTATCTCGTATAGACTACGGTTGTTTAGCATATGGCTCTACCAGCAATACTGCTTTGAAGAAACTTGATACAATCCATCATTCTGCTCTGAGGATTTGCTCTGGAGCTTTCCGCACATCCCCAGTGCAAAGCTTATATGTAATGTGCCATCAACTTCCATTATCTCTGCGTCGCCAGAAATTGTCATTGCAATATTATTTTAAAATTTCTTCCACACCTAAACATCCTTTAATTTACACCACTCTCAGTCAATTTTTAGAGCGAATTTATAATGCTCGTCCAACGGCTATCCGTCCATTTTATGAACGCATGAAATCCTTCATTTCAGACACACAACTTTCTGAAGTGAGCATATTGTCTATTGACCGTTTCTGCTTTCCTCCCTGGAATACACCATGCATTTCTCATATAAACCCATTCATTGGTTTCAAAAAATCTCATATTGATGCACATTCGCTTCAGCGAATATTCCTTGAGCATCGTGCCCAGTATAATAACTATAAAGCAATCTTTACTGATGGTTCAAAAACGATGAATCATGTCGGTTTCGGTGTTATTTTAGATAACTCTACATATAACCATACTCTCCCCAAATATTGCTCAGTGTATACGGCAGAGGCAACTGCTATTTTATTTGCACTGCAAAATATTTCTTCATCTGACTGTCGTAAATTTTGCTTATACACCGACAACATGAGCGTTTTGCAACAATTACAAAATTTTGATTATTCTTGTCATCCAATTGTTGCACAAATCATGCAGCAACTATCAATACTGGCTAATAGAGACTTCGAAATAATTTTCTGCTGGGTACCGAGTCACGTTGGAATCCATGGCAATGAGCTTGCAGATCTAGCTGCAAAATCAGCTTCAGAACCGTTCAATTTCCGTGTTCCCTTTTGTGATGTATCAAGTTATATCAAACGATACATCGATAAAAAGTGGCAAGAAGTTTGGGGCACACATGTTGATAACAAACTACATGTTATTCAACCAAAAATAAATATGTGGTCAGTTTTACCAAACCGATGCGCAGATGTAAAATTAATTCGTCTGCGCATTGGGCACACAAGGTATACGCATAGACATTTGCTGTTTGGTGAACGAGCCCCTCATTGTACGAACTGTGGAGTGATCAATTCCATTGCACATATTCTTACTCAATGTCCTAATTTTACTTCAGATCGTTTAACTCACTTTCATTCGCCTATTTTAAATTTACAGGACCTGGTTGGTGAGAAACCTCACTCAAAACTTTTTGACTTTTTAAAAGCCATTGGTTTCTTTCATAGCATTTAAAATTTGAGTTTTATTTTTATTCTTGCGCCAAATCATTATAAATCATAGACCTTCTAAACTTTTGACGTTTTACAATGTACCCTTGTTTTATTGACACATTTTACACTTTTATGATGGAACTATTTAAATATCCTTGTGGGTGGCGCAGCTTGTCCTAAATTGGACCTTGTGCCAGAAAACCTTAACTATACCATACCATACCATACCCTGTAGGACTCAACCATAGTTCTTGCCAGTGTTGCTGTCGCCGCGGTCGTGTCATTCAGTTTTTTCCGCCAGCCTTCGGGCGGGTCGCGGTAGTCACTTTATGATAATTAAAGTGGAGATGCAATGACGCTTCATTAATTTTTATTAATAACATATTAAAAATGGATTGCATTGTGCTTGTTCAAAACAATGTAATTTAATGCCTTATTTCAAATAGTATATTCATAGTAAAAAAATAATGTAAAGGTAATATATATATTTGGGGTAGTTTTGTAATACACAAAACTCACTTTTCTTCTAATTTTTGTTCAAGCAAAAATAGAGACGAAAAATCAAGCAAGATAGGTGCATGAATAAGAAATAGAGCTTATATAATATATTCCAGTATTTTGGGAATAATGTTATATATATATATATATATATATATATATATATATATATATATATATATATATCTTAAAGGCATTATCTTGTGACTGGGATGGATGTACAGAAAATTGAAAGAACAAAGGAATTGTATGTCTATATATGTTTCTTTTAAACAGAACTTAAAATGTGAAGAAGTGTAAAAAAAATCATATTACTCAACAATTAAAAGGCAAAATTTAATTTTTCTTTAAAAGAGAATGAATTTGAGGTAATTTCTCTTTCTTTTCGGGGTAAATATATTTTTGAGAATGTTTATGGCTGCACTTTTTTCTCCTACATATTCTTTCCAGCGCTTTGGCAAGATTTTCAACAAAATTATTGATGTTTAAAGAAAATTAAAGGAATTTTGAATTCACATTAATGTTTGCTTGGTGGATTCCTTGCATTTAAAAGAAATTCGTCGCGTTTTTCGGCTAAAATTTATAATTTAAAATTAAAAATAATTATATTCTTGAAATAAAACTTTACAAACTAATTTAATGCAATTGAGCATCGCCAATTATCTTTCTCTAAACTAATTTTTAAGTTTCAGAATATAATTCTAATGCATAAAAGTATTAATCTACTTAAATGGATTAGAATGGAATTTTACATTCGCAAACTATAAGTTTAAAAAGTCATAAATATGTGTTATATTTACTCTTTGAATCCAATACATTGAGTTATATTACACAAATAGGCGAACAATTTTTGGTAAGCTTTAATTTCCAATAAACTTACGGTATTATATAATGAAATCTTAATTAAGATTTGCAGCCTTTGGTAACTGTTAAGAAAACTGTTTAAAAGTCTTATATTTAACTAAGGGAGCTCAAAACAAAATTTTTGTGCAATGATGCAATGAAATTTGGAAAAAACACCTTGTAAATCGGAATATATGGGAAGGCGCCTTGATTTTTTTGTATCTTTGCCATTGTATTCATCAATGGACTCGCAGAACAATTTGAGTTACACTGTTTATTTTGGACAAATTTCAATAATCTTATAGAAGAATAATTGGAAAGGTAAAGGAATTAGAGAAATGTAACTTCTTAAATAAAGGGGAAAAAAAACCGAATTTATTGCCTTGTTTCATACATTGAAGCAAGGATAATAAAAGCTAGAAAACATTAAAAATATATATACGAGTTATAAATATGAGAAACAATAATGTAGGGAAGCTATATTGTACTATCAAGAAAGTCATACACTTTTCACTATTTTAATATTGTCCAATGAAAAAGCGATATATAGTTTTTCCCATTTTACAATTTTATATGCACTACTTGGGTTACCATTATCAGGCACTGTAACCGCTT
Source organism: Argiope bruennichi (assembly GCF_947563725.1). Classification (NCBI taxonomy): domain Eukaryota; kingdom Metazoa; phylum Arthropoda; class Arachnida; order Araneae; family Araneidae; genus Argiope; species Argiope bruennichi. The sequence goes on along the minus strand of NC_079162.1, from coordinate 32,781,435 downwards.
GAATTGGAAATCTGATGATATCAGTGGAATTCTCCGTATGATGGTCTGGAAGAATCCCAACTAGGGATTGCAATACCGGACCAAAATTTCAATACCGGTATTCGGTATTTTTTAAATCTTAATACCGGTATTAGAAATTTTAGAAAAAAGAAAGAAAACACAGATGTTTCTTTGTTTTATTTGCCAGTTTTGTTAGAGTGTAAATATCACAAAAATAATTTGTAACTTATAAATTATAACAGTATATAATCACAAAAAAACAAACATCTTATTTATTTAAATCACAAAAAATGTAAATATCACTATTCAGTTTGTGGTACTATTACAACTTTTTGAAATGTGATCTTAAAAAACATAATCATCAATTGTACTGTCATTAAGCCTGAAAAGAAATTTGGTGTAAAAATTACCAGTTGTCGAAAACGCTCTTTCGGCATCTACGCTAGTTGGTGGTACTGTTAGCAATGTGCGATATACTTTTTCCGAGTATTTACTTCTAAATCCCTCATCTTCAAACAAATCGATTTCTCGTCGGATGGTTTTGGATATAGCTGATTGTATTTTAGTTCATTGAAATTTTTTTATTTATCGCTAATTCTAATTTTTGTTCAAGGGACAATTCCTTTTCACAATCGACAGTAGTGACATCATAATCTTCGATAACTGAACCGAATTCTTCTGAATGTGGATAGGTTTGTGGGTAAAAAAACTGTAAGAAAATTTACTCTAAACTTAATCAGATTTGAGTTGGTTATTTTCTTTTCTTCTTTTTCATTTTTAAAATCATTATAATTATGTAAATACCATAAGACATTTTCTATTTCGGTATGCCTATCTTCTATGTGATTTTTCAATGTAATACGTATATAATTCTTCAGATAGTAATGTGTACTGTTCTTTCAGTGACTGCAACATGAAATTTATTGTTGCATTAGCTGTTAATAAATTAGAATCTCTCCGACATAACGTCTCAATAGTCAGTTTTATTGGAAATAGAGCTGATATAGTTCTGGATATTAAGTCGAATTCACTATCTGAAAAATTAATTTAGAGGTTTAAGTCGATTATTGCATTTTGGATTGGATTTCTCAGTTTCAAAAATCGTTCCATCATTAGGAGTAAACTGTTCCAACGTGTTTTAGAATCTAATATTAACATATATTCTGTTTTATTTTCAGTTAGTATATATTTTAGTAATGTATCCTTTTTATAGGGGAACGTTTAAATATCTTAACAATTTTTCGAACTTTATAAATTATAGGAAGCAATTCTTGATAGGTTAATATTTCATCCTCATTAGCAATATCTTCTTCAACAATTACATTGTCATTATCTTCATTGTCAATATCACTCTCACTCTTTTCAAAGTTGGAATCAAAAATTTCTATATACACAGTATTTGGATTCTTCTGTTCTTTAATTTTTTGGTATAATGCATTTATTACTCCTAATTGAATTCTGTGTGCATAGCACAACTGCTGATTTTCACCAATCAACTTTACAACTTTTTTCATAATTATTGCCCCATCAGTCGTTATGGATAAAATATTTTCTTTCAGGGATAATCCATGTTTCGCTAATTTAGATTTAAGCCATTAATTGACTAATTACTTTCGCCCGTTAGGAAGACATAAAAACAAAAACGTATACTATTTTGCTATGTTCGCGATATCGGAACATATAGTGGAGAACAATAATAAATACCGAAACACCGGTATTTAAACTTGTGAATACCGGTATTACAAAATTGTCCAAATGGCTCAAAATACCAGTATTCGGTATCCCGGTATAACGGTACTGCAATCCCTAATCCCAAAACACAAAATCCTCGTTTAAGGAGATATAAATGAGGATTCAACATGCAATATTATCCTTATATATAATCTGAAATGAATCTGAATAATAAATGTCAATCATTCCATCAACAAATACCTCCCACCCTCACCAAAACGATGTCTCGGATTTTAAGATATTGCCAGGACTGATCCTCGATGTTCATAGAATTTTTCTATTATGGAATAGTGTTCCAAAGTAAACCGAAGACAGACATTGAATTTATTTCACTCACTTCAAGGAGTTTCAATGTACCCGGTCTCGACCAGCTTTGAAAGAATGTGGAAATACTAAGATTTGCCAATAGCCAGAGCTGTAAGGAGGGTATTCTTAGAAGGGGCAAGTTTCTTTTACTCGAACTATTGCTGTGTCTTTAAAGTGGTAGAGACAGAGAGAGAGAGAAACTCCCATTCACAGAAAGTCCCTTTTGCACAAAGCTTATGTTTATGCATTACCGCCATATATGTAGGAATCGCAAGTTAGAACAACTCACAGATGTAAAGGAAATTTCATGACTGAGGATCAAAAGTTTGAGTTATAATGCTATTTTACCAATAAAAACATCGATAACAATTTCTTCTTTATCATTTTTCAGACATTATTTACCTGAAAAGGCCATTGAGCAAATTGCACAGCATATCCCAATATCAGCATATCTCATTTAAACAGTAAAATTCTGAAAAATATAAACGGAGTGCACTCATTGTTGAAGGAACAGATAACATCTTCTTCAGCAATCTCTAAGGTCAAGGGTCTTTAGGCAGATTACAAACTTCGATGCGGTTGCGGTTTCGTCTCGAAATATTAAGAGATCACATTCGGCTTCATACATAGTGCAATGAATGCACTTCCAATGTGCTACTGAAAATTTCAATTCTGCATTGCTGCCTTTACATACTGAATACAGAGTGTGGTAGGTATCAGTAATTTGATTTTGAGAAAATCTTTCTGGAGCGGCCATTCTTCAAACTAAGGTATATTTTGTTATTAACAGTCTATCATTTTTCAATGGCATCAAATATTTGTCTTTCTTATTAAAAGAACTTTCATTTTAATTTGAAATTTAACAAGAATACTTAATAAAAAAGTTTATCATAAATTTAGTTTCAGTGCTTAGCAAAATAAAATTAATATGCGTAAATTATTGAAACACATTACAAAATTAAGGCTAATGCAACAACCACAGAAATAATTACACAAAACAATACTTTATTTGGTAAAAAAAATAAGGCAACATTCAAATACTTACTGAAGCATATCTTCTATGAATCTAAAATTTAAATGAGTAGTTTTTTTAATGATAGTAACATCTTTCATTAATTTCCTAAATACTTATAACAGGTATTTAATATGAATTCCTGTCTAGGAAACTGTTGCCAAAGAGACAAATTATAAGTTCAATTACTTAAATAACTTTTAAGCTCAATTTATGATAGTATTCAAAATTATCCACGAGCTTTACTTTTATAGTTACTTTACAGAAATATTTTGTAAGTTTAAAGTCAGTAGAAAATAAAATATTTTGTTTGAATTTTAAATAGATCTGAAAGTAATAGAAACACAATTCTTTTATTATATTTAAATGGCAATCAGTTGCTTGAAAGCTTTACTTTAGGGATCAGAAAGCAATTTATTCTAAAATGACATGCTTAAAATATTTCAATAAATAAAAATATACGAGTTTGACAGAAAGATTACCAAAAAATGCGTAGCAACGTGAAAAATAATAAGATATCCACACTATTAGTAACAAGCTCTTATCATGCAAACATTCAGTGCCCCTGAATATTATCTGTGGCAAAAATGAACGACAACAATATAAGCATCCAAATTTTTACCTCATACACACTTATTCCCCTTTTCGACAAGTGGGATAAACGCAAATGCGCCAATGATATAAGTTAAATTTAATAAATTAATACTGAATACTGAGTTAATAAATATTTTTATACTGAAAATGGTGTGTACTGACTGATTTCATCACAATTCATTGTCATAGTAATGATATGAATGTTTAATATCGGGCCCCCTCGACATTTTCATTTTATTCCTTTTTGAAATTTTGTGAAAAAAGTTTCATCCGTTTTCTTTTACTTTAGAATTAAATTTCTTTTAATGAGTGAAGAATAGCATGAATTTTTATTTGATTCTTTTTTCTATTCATTCTTTGTAAAACCATTTAAAAAAAATCCTAACATATTTTGAAATATTAAAATATGATTTGCTTTAAACATGTCATTTCGGAATAAATCGTTTACTGGTGGAATACTTGCATTATATGAAACGTTTCTATTTTTGATTGAGAAATATATAACTTTAAAATGTAATCATAAACTAGCCACAAATGTAAATAAAATATACCTCATCATAGGAATCACATTCACAAACTTGAATTTCTTTTTTCTTATTTCCCATGGCTTCCTCGACTTTTTTAATTGATTGGACAAAATATCTAAGTTCAGATTCATCTAATGATGATGCATGATCACTGCCTTTAAGACAATGATCGAAGGTAATGCGTCCCTCGATAATCTGAAATGAGAATAATAATGACGATTAATTAACAATTAGATTTGCTTTCTTTCCAACATTAACTATACTGTTGAATTAATTAACATGCTGTTAAAGTAAGAATTCAGGTTAGTCATATTAATTTGAAGTTTCGAAGCAACAAATATTATTTTGGAACGCAAATATGAGTCGCATGTGGATGACAAAAACGACACCTGAATCGGTACAATCGTCTATTCCAAACTGTCATGCCATATCAGCATTTAACGAAAAGCAAAAATAATTCATAGAAATTCTGCTATTTGTTCAATATCTAGTTCATACGAGAGATATAAAAAAAAGATCCGACCTTGAATTTTCCCGTACCCAGTCGCGATGCTAGGGTGGCGACTATGTGCATAAAGGAAGGAGATGTGCATAAAGGAAGGAGAATTGAATGTACATGATTTTTTTTCCCTTACGCGCCCAACAGTGTCAGTCGTTACATGATGATCGGTGAATAAGATGATATTTTACGAATTCGTAATTTCTCTCTTAATAGTTGACAGAATTGAGCAAATATATTCGCATAAAATTCTCTCAAAGCGAAATAATTCGTAAAATTAAGCAGGTGGTTTGAGACGATGCTATGGGAGTAACACAAATTCAGATATGGCTCATCCGATTAAAATTGTCCGTGCATTAGTGGAGAATGACCAGCGTCCTGGGTGTACACAAACTGCCTGGAATGCAATTGTTGTTTTGACTGTAAAAAATCTGATAAAAACATGATGTGACAAAACAAATTCCAACCCTATGATGCAAATCGGTGCAAAAGGCCATTACATTAGACGGTGACAAACTGGAAGTAGCACATTCCTGAACATTCAAGGTATCCGATTCAAAATTTCTAGGCGACATGTATTTACTGCCGTTCGTCAACCTTCCCATATATGGCTCCTTAAGACTTCTGAATGTTTTCAAAGTTGAAGACAAATTGAAAGGATCCCATTTGCAAAGTACAAAACAGATAATACAGAATGCGACGGCCAAGATAAAAACCATTCCTAAAAAAATTTCTTTTTTTTTTTTTTTTTTTTTTTTTTTTTTGGCAGAGGAAGAAAGATGCCTTGAAATCCGTGAAGGATTTGGGTTACATGAAAAATATTTCTTTTGACCAAACTTCGAATACTTTTTACACAGCTCTTGTACAGTAACTTAACATGAAGACGCTCTTAAGGATAAATTTCAAGGAACAATGAATTTTTAAATGTCAGCTCAAAAATCAGAAAATAAAGTTTGACTAAAATACTAGCATTGTCTATTTCTATTTCAAAGTTAACTGTTTCTCTCAGAAGAAATTAATAAAATTCAATGAATATGCTATATAGTAGTACTTTATTATAAATCTCATTCGGAAACATATACTGAAAGTCACTCCCATATTTTATATAAAATTTCACGCTGTTTTGATGGAAATAAATGTTTTTAAATTATAATCAAAATCGCAACGAATTATGCAGGCAAAAATAATAAATCATTAAGTCATGTATTACAAATCAAGATAATAGTTCAAACAAAATTTCTCACTGGTAATAGCAGTTCGTTATCTGAAAAATTAGCAGTACCCCTGCTGCAAAAATTTGAAGTGATAATTTAGGAAATAAAAGCAGCAGATCTCCCTCCCCCTCTTTCCTCCACACACTTTCCTTTTTAACTAGTTACTTCATAATGCTCATCCAAAAATTAATATCAAATAATTCATACATAAGAGTACTTATTTTTAAGTTTAAATAGACTAAATATATTTTTCCATAAATATTCCCAAAATTTTAGAAGCCTTTCTGGATCTTTCTTTAGAATCTGGGCGATCAGCAGCTCTGATATTCTAAGTTCAAAGTGAGAAAAGTTGCTTTTGATCTTCAAATCTATCAATAAGTTGAGTATAAAAAGGTTTTTCATGGATTGCAGGTCGACTAGTCGACTAGTTTTTTTTGCTAACAACCTTACAGACATGAGTAAACAGGTTGACTAGTTTTTTTTTGCTAACAACTTTTCAGACATGAGTAAATAAAATAGCACACATAAAATTTATCATAATGAAAAGATAAAACAAATCCAATTTCGCATAATTAACAAAATAAAAATAACCAAGAGCTGTTTATAAATAAAATATTTACTTTTGCACCAATAGAAACAGCGGCCACGGATTCTACTACTTTGTTTCCACCATCAGAATATCCAATAACAGCTCTAGGGTAGAGATTCTTGTAAGCCTTTAAAAACAAAAGAGAAATTGGTTCATTTATTTTCTGCAATAGTAATTTCTAATATGCTAGCAAATTACTGTTCGATAATTTACAAATTTTTAAATACATCTGATTAAGTCGATTCAGGTTCATATGTAACTCAGAAATTTATAATCGTATCATCACAAAATTGGTGTTCATGGAAATTTCTCAAGTTCGGTTTATTTAGATCGAAAAAAATTTAACCGAATTAAATAATATAATTAATTGATAAGTATTTTGGAATTTTCCTATTACGGAAATCGAGATTTTCAATAAATAAATCCGGTATGTCTTTTTAAACAAGTATCGAATTTCATTCCAAAATTCGTAGTACTTCTTCCATTATAATTAATTTTGTTTGCTTAAAGGTTCGTATGAAAAGAGTCAACCCATTAAGGACCATATATTAAGGAAATCTCAATTTGATAAAAGCAAAATGTGCATTTCTTATATTTTATTTCATTGAGGTACTAAAAAATTAATCAACCGTGACAAAAATTGCTCTTCAGCACAACTATTCATTTTCAAATTCCAACTCATATATGATTTTTTATAGGAAATTTAAGAATTTCATTTCTTTTCAAAATATTTTCGAATCTGCCTTCAATGTTAATCCAGTCCTAAATATTTTAATACCACTCAGAAATTTTTACAGAGATTGAAATGCATTGGTTCCAATACTTTTAAGTGAACTTTTATTTCATTGGTAAAAAAATTAAATAGCATAATAGCATTTTAAGCAAATGAATTTATTAGCTTTTATATAAAAGAGAAAATTTTATTTTCATGTTCAAGCGATTGTTGAACATATAAGAAATTTATTAGATCAAAAAGTATTTGTTATAATAAAGATATTGCACTTTGGTTTCAAACAGATTTTCAAGTATATTTTAATCAGATCAATAGAATGAAAGTGAGTTTAGGATTTTAACTTACAGAGTCAAAGTGCGATTCACAGAAGAAAATTCATTTGATGTCATCTGAATAAAATAATCGTGTACGGATATTATTTAGATGATGAAATAATTCATCATTTGAGGATTAACATCGCCCTTTATTTCATAAGTGTTTTTTTTTTTTTTTTTTTTTTTTTCCCACATACTAAGTATACAAGACAAATCACTGCAATCGTCTAACCATTTGACATCGCGAATCTTTTAAAAATTCATGGTTCAGACTCTTTGAATCAAAACTAATTTGAAATTTTGTTTGCCTATTTGTGAAAGTGTAAACTCAAAAATGGAGCTAGTTAGACCAATGAAATACCAAATTTTATATTTTTCACCAAATTTTTACATTTGTAGTATTACATCAAATTTTGACTTAATCAAAATAAAGGAAACTATTATGTTACCACAAGCATGAGAATACGATAGTTAAAAAAGAAAAGATTGTTTTTTTCGTCTAACGTAAGATAAAACCTTATACTAGATGTAAAAAAAAAAAAAAAAAAAAAAAAAAAAAAAAAATCTAGCATAAGGTTTTAAAATCAGACTAAAATATCTGTATAAAAAATTAGATCATTTATCTGAAATAGTCGATTGCCTGTCAATCTGTAGATTCCGAGTTTGTACGAATGTTTAAACGAGATTGCAACAATCCATATATATAAATTCAGTATGTAGTTTTGCACTAAAAATGTAGTAATGTGTTGTATTTCCGATCCAATCAATTAATATCTGAAAGATGTATTTTTATTACTGTAAAGTACAAGGGTAAGTCAAAAAGTAAAGAGACTATTGCAATTTCTCTTTCCAGGTTTTGGTAACACCGCTAGTATCTAACGCTGAATTAGTGTAGGCATTGGCAATACTTCTATACAACATGTCACTCTTACTAACGCGTTAGTCCTTGGAGTGGAGCAAACTATTAAATATGGCAGCTCCACTGTCGATCTGCAACAAGGAGGAAATGAGGGAAGTGATACACCTTTTGTTTGCAGAAGGTATTAAATCTGCTGAAATTAGTCGTCAAATGTAAGCGCAATAGGCAACAGCTGTTTATCACTAAACATCAACCATCAGCTGGTAAGATTATGCTAACACTATTCTGGGAAGTGGAAAGTGTAATAGCTGTACATTTCAACCAAAGAGGCGAAACTGCGAACCGAGAGAACCATTGTGATGTGTTGCGAACTAAACTGAAGCCTGCAATCAGATCCAAACGTCGTGGAAAACTGCGAAAAGGTGTCATCATGCAACATTATAACGCTCGGCCACATTCTGCCTAACGGCCGGCGGAAACCATAAACAAGTTGGGATTCGAAGTGCTGGAACACCTGCCCTACGGTCCAAACATAGCTCCAGACGATTTTCATATGTTTGAATCATTGAAGAAAGCGCAAAGGAGGAAGAAGATTTGCAACCGATAAAGAAGTTATTGATATTGTACAAAATTGGTTACACATACAATCGAAAAACTTTTTTTCCGATGGAATAAAAAACTTGTGAGACTCTGGAAAAGTGCGTTAAAGTCCAGGGTAGTTATGTAGAAAAATTATGAATGTTTCAGTTTTCTATCATTAGAATAAGTGTACCTTTTCTGAAATGTCTCTTTGCCTTTTAAGTCTCCCTCATAATTAAAACGTAATTAACTATTTTCAATTTTTTAGAAACATTTTTCGTATGCAATACAGACATAATATGTATATAGTCATGACGGGAATCACGGAAATAACAATAAATAAAAGGATCAAGAGGCCATTAATTTGATCATGAATTTTGCGATATTGGTGCTTTACATTCAAATCCTGTTAAAAACATAAAAGAAACCTTTGTGAGAAGAGTGAAAATGTAATTAGTAGGATTATATCAAACACGAACTATGAATTAACATTTTTAAATATGCTTTTGTGTTAAGGTTAAATAACTTTCACCTTTTTAAATTTTATTTTAGTTATTTTCATGCTATAAGGTTATGTGATTAGAACAAGTGGTTTATTATTTAGTTTGAACGAGAATGACATTATTGTTCCGACTGCTAATCAAACATAATGAAATTTACAAGAGATAATATAGAACAGTTATTTAACAATATAAAATGAGAGACTGAATTGGAACAGATGGCTGAATCAGATTCAGTAAGAGTATAAAAGTGAATGCATTTGACTTTATCATAAAACCGATTATTTAATATCAGCTTTGATGGACACCATTTCTAGTATCTGTGTACCAAATTTCTAAAATAAGGCTATCTACAGATGTGATTCAGTCCAAAGCACAGGCTCTTATTACTGTGAAAAAAAAAAAAAAAAAAAAAAGATGAAATTTTATTTACTTCAATTTGTGCAGGAACTGGTTGACCACTAGATTCAATAATTTAATTTCTTTGTGCTACACCATTTTAAATGATACATTTGAGAAAAATATATAAAATCATGTTTAAAGCTGAGATAAGACTATAATTCCAACCAATAGAATATCTTATATATAAGATAGCATTCCTTTTAGTTTCATGATAAAAAATGCTTTTCAACATAAATAACTAATTTGTAACTGTAATTGATTGCTATTTATAAACAGGGCAGGTTTATATTGTTCCTATTTGAAGTTCTTATGCCCAACGAAAACGAAAGAATTTAAGGTATATTAGCTACACATTTAACCTTTGATCTCTAAAAATCACAATCCAGCATTTTTCTTTTCATAAATTTTCTTTCTTCTTAATATTCTTTTGTATTAACTGATTATATATATATATATATATATATTAAAAGATATGTAATTCCCCTTTATATAAAAATCATCTAATCTGCAAATTATAGAATGGCGATTTTATAACAGTAGTTAACTCACGCATCAAGACGATTAAATCGATAGAAGCAATTCAATATGATATACATTCCTTCAACAAGTAGGCGTGCCAAGGTGTTTCCAATCCGCAATGGGAATCTTGCAGTTCTTTCGAAACATTTCAACAACTATTATAGATATGCAAGTACTTTCTTAGAATTCCGATATTTAGTATCGCAGCTTTGCTGTCATATGAAAATTTTATTATATTACAAATCACATTTTTTTTTTATCACAGGCATGTAAAAAAAAATGTAAACAATTTATTTTATCTATTTGTATAGCAAAATTATGATCTTTAAATGAAGCAAAAAAATGTGAGAAATATATAATAGTTTACGAGATATCACCAAAAGTTTGATTCATTTAACAATGGGTGTGGCATTTTTAAAAACTTTACAACTCTTGAAATTTTTATCAGAAGCTTACAAAATTTTTTGGTGTCTATTATCACGATGAGTAATCGATTAAGTAAAAGAAATTGGTAGGTGTAATGGGAAAAATGTCGAGATACTAATTAACTATATTAATTAGCCGATCATTTAATATATCTATTTAAACAAATCTCTCCTCATGAGCCATTTCCATCGACACTAGGTTTGTGAAGATGCGCTAATAAATAGCAAAGTTACAGACGTATTCTATTATTTTTGTTGACAATTGTACAATTGCTATTTTACATCAAACAGAAGTAGAATAAATCGATATTTACATAATCATACAAAACAAGGACATTTTCAAATATGATTATGTTTAACATTTCAACATATTCTGCGATTACACATATATTCAAAAAAATCTTTTAATTAAGCTTATTATACACAATGAAAGTAAATATGGTGTGTTGAAAAAATATAATCGGAATTTTAAAACGAACAAAGAAAATTTGTTACGGTAACAGTGAATCATTAATTTTTTGAAAAAAATAAGAGGAATAAGTATGATTAAGAAATGTAAGAAACTGGTTAAAATATAATAATAAAGTTAAATGTAAATTACTTTCTCCATATCAAAAACTTCTTTTTCTCGATTTAGTTTAAATTTCTTTAAAGTACCACAAATGGAGCCAATATATTTTTTTAATCCAGACACACACACAGATAATTTAAATACTTTTTTTTAACATGCACGACAATTTTAATTAATTTCAAAAGAGAATATTTCAAAAAGACTTGTACCTGCATGACGTTTAAATTAACAGAACATGATGGAACAGGAACAGAACTGGTACACTGCAACATTGCTATGTTTGTTGCTGACTTTATTTCATGATAAGCTCTAGAGAGTTCTTCTTCATTAGTCATACCAGTGGAAATAACAAGTGGCTTGTTATATCTACTAACATACCACAAGAATGGTAAATTAGCAGCATCAGCAGAATCTATTTTGAAGAACGGTACTCCAATTTGTTGTAAGAAATCAATTGACATCTACAAATAAATATAATAGAATCATTCAATATCGAAGACAAAACAAATGCAAAAAAAAAAAAAAAAATGCTAAAGTAAGATATAAAGTACACTTCAGAAGATGAACGCACAGGATTACTCAGAAAGATTAACAAAACGGAAACTTCAAAAGGGTGATACTAAGAATTCACTACTGAATTTCTATTTTTTTAACTCTTTTTTTTTTTTTTTTTTTTCCGAATCATTTTATCTACAAATGGCATAGTTTTTTGAAATTATAATTCAGCCAATAATTCAGGAGCCCCAGAAACGGATATTCAAAGCAGTTATAATACGAATGTTTCAAAGAATAATCAAAAATAGGAACTTTATACTAAAATAATTTATAAAATGTGGTTGAAAATGCTCATGAATGAAAAAGGGTTACCCAAACTTTACTTTTTTATTTAATTATTTCCAAAACACTTTCTAATGAATTGCTGACTCATTGCCTCCCATGCCACAAATAAAGGATAAAAACATACGCATTCTTTTCAAAGATACCTAAGATTCCCTTTCCTAAGTTGACTAATGTCAGAGAAATCCCTGTCAGAATATCTTAGTAAAATCAATAAAGGAAAAATTTTCTGTCACTTTGCTCTTGTGTCACGATGTACACAGACATGTCTCTTTAGCATCGATTTTCCTTCTGTACAAATTACCTGCCTCACGTGATGAAATAAATTGAATTTTATTCCAATAGTATCATATCGGCCACGTATTTTCCAAAATTGTACTGTATAAACAGAATGTTGTAGATGAGTGACCAACATGAAGGTAAATTTAGAGTTAACTTCATCATTATCACTAATACGTGTCAATTTAGGAGAGAAGGATATCAGGGAATTTCATTTAGCAAGAATGCTGTGGGCGTTAGGGATTTTTATCCCTTCGCATGCAGCATGGGAATTACAGAATCATCAACTAGTTAGAGTCAGTGTGAGAAATATTTAAATAAAAAAAAATGGGATTTGGATCAGGAAATTAGAGAAAATTTTAAAATAAAGTAATTTGAGCTAATTTAAGATAAAAAATAGGAAATTAAGATTTAAATCAGATTGAGGGATGTCATTACACATATGCATATAAGGATGGCCAGCATTTCTGTTGTTTAGTTTTTCCAGATTTTTTTCTTTTCAGAATTTTTAAAAAGTTTCCCTGACTTTTTTTGGGAATATCTATAATCTACATTTTGATGGTATTGCTTCATTTTCTTCCTCTTATATACAACATAGAGCATTCTTAATTGTATGTGAAAAATAGTGTGTTTACTTTTTCTGATTAAAACCAATATAGAAAAAATATTTAAAGTTTAGAAAATGAAACAAAAATTATTTCACTAGTTAGGTTTCAGATAAATATTTTTGCAAACATTTCACCACTTTTCACAAACATACCAAATAACACATACAATAAACTAGAAGATGCATCTCGTTTAGATGGCATTTTCTTAGAACAGACTATCACAAATTACTCATAAAGAAATGTAATACAAAATCACATGCACATTGGTAGAGCGCATTCCATTAGAAGGAAATAAATCTATTTCCTTCTAATGGGATCTTTTCTATTTATACCGATTATCAATAGCCACATCAAGACTGAACAACAATGCCAGTAACAGAAAAAAAAGGCCATTTATGAGCACAAAATAAATAACAGCTTAAGGAAAATATCTTCACGAATTGAATGCACTTTTAATCTAAACGGTAGTGGTAATGTATTAAAGAAAGAAATTATTCAGTAACAGTAAAATTGCATGAACATTTAGCCCGATTAGCACAGTAAAAATTATTTACCAAATGGTAGAATGTTTAATCCAATTGTATCATAAAGGGAAATATCAAAAATTGAATTTCTTTTTTTAAAGCATACAAATTATAAAAAGATGGAATGAATGAATTTTGTAAATTTTTATCTTTTTATATACTCTCTATTTTCACTCAGCGCTATTAAGCATGTATCAGGGGACGTTGATTTTACCTAAATAGGAACGAAATGAAAGATGGAGGAGGATATATTTACATTTTATTTAAAAACACATTAAACTCCGGTTAAAGACCGAATTAGGTAGTGTAACAACTGAATAAAACCGTGAACTAGTCACACAAACAATGAATATACATACTTCGAATTCAAATAGTGTAGATCAAAATGACAAGAGGAAAAAACAACTGCAGAAAACACATCAGCTGGGACAAAAAACAAGGCCTATGTCCAGGCAGGCTTTGAAAAAGATGATTATTAAATTTGAAGAGACTGGAGAGTTGGGTGTGGTAAAAGGAACAGGACGGAAAGGAATTTCAAATGAAACTGCGGTAGAAGTCGCTCTTGCAGTGGTCGAAGGAGCGTCCGATTCGCAATATTCTTCGTTAAGTGCTCGAGTGGTGGCACGTGATTTGTCTCTCCCTTGGTCTACAGTAGGAAAGGTTCTTCGATCCATTGGAAAATGGTATCCATACAAGATTTATCATATGCAAGCGCTGATTCCTGCAGATCCGGAGAAACGAAATCAATTTGCTAGAATTATTTTAGCCAGAATAGCCGTTGACAATTCATGGCCTTGGAACATTTTGTGGTCGGACGAGGCTCATTTTACCCTAGACGGAGCAGTCATAACTATGACGGAGCAGTCATAACGGAATACTCATAACTATCGCATATGGGGTACTGCAAGTCCCAATGATGTGCATGAACAGTCTCTACATCCTGATTACGTTACTGTATGGTGTAGTTTTACTGCTGATTTCATTCTTGGTCCCTTTGTTTTGAGGAGAACACTCCTCATGGCCTTCAAAGGTGTTCCGTTACCGTGACCTTCTTCCTGCGTTACAAGAATGAGAATGTTTAGGGACTACTGTCTTCATGCAAGATGGTGCACCACCTCACATTGCTCGACCAGTGACGGTATTGCTTCGTGCCCACTTTCAAGATCAATGGGTAATTTCAAGAAGTTTTCCAAATGCATGGCCTCCGCGTTCTCTGGACTTGAATCCCTGTGATTTCTGGTTGTGGGGATTCCTGAAAGATCGTATCTATGGAGGAAGCATACGGACTCTGCATGAATTGAAAGCAAGCATCACACGTCATGTTGCTGCAATTGATCGAGAAACCCCTCGTGCCAATGTTGAACACGCCATAACACGCTTTGAACATGTACTTGACGTAAATGGAATGCACATTGAACATATATTGTAATTAAATAAAGTTTTTAAGTTCCAAATTGTGTTTTTTGTTTTTCATGCGCCGCGCCTTCTCACCTAGCGGTTGAAATTTGAACTTTTTTTTTTTTTTTTTTTTTTTTTTTTTTTTTTTTTTAACAGATTTCTGTTCCCCATGATCCATGCAACCTAAGTATCAAGTTTCTTCGACATCCTTCCACTAGAGCGGACACTATGTAGGTCAAAATATGGTAACTTTAATTATAACCACCCTGTATATATCGTTTATACTAATTTATTGCATATTATATATATATATATATATTAGCAATAAATAAATTATTTTGTCTTTTCTTCACTGCAATTCCGAATATTAATACAACCAGCTTTACTGTTCCAAATTTTTTTTACTAAGGACTTGACTTCTAAACTGACCTCATTCGCTATTCAGTCTAAAACTAGTGAATTAATAAACCATAATACCAATGGATTATCATAGTAATACCATAAATTATGCAAAAAAATCACTCTTAAAGAATAAAATTTTCAAACAATATATTTATAATCATGCATAATACAGGAGACAAGTAATGAATAAGTTAGTTGTTTCAAAAGAGTCAGTAGAAGCAGAACCCATCAAAATTTAGAGACGTTTTCTTCAGAAATGAAGGCACTTACGGCAGTGATGATCCTAGATAGCCGAAATTTCAGTTTATTTTAAATATAAATACTCGCTGCCTGCTGTGTGAGCAGAAACGCGAATGGTGTCCGTGTCAGTAAATGACAGATTTTCACTGGCAGCCAACATCGTTTCATTTTACTTGTGAAAAAAGACTCGTGAATTGTTAAATACAATAATAATCATCAATTTTTTTTTAATGTTAGTTTTAGAATAAACTTCACTGATTTTTTCTCCCGATTTCTCGGAACTCCCTGACAATTCCTGATTTTTCCTGTTTCCCGAACGGCTGGTCACCTATATGTATGTATGTATGTATGTATGTATATATATATATATATATATATATATATATATATATATATATATATATATATATATATATTATAGACACTCATTATATAAAATTAATAAATATTGAAAATGATACTTTACCTTATCCATACCAGTTGCAGTAAAAATCAAACCAAGTTCTTCAGCAAACCGTTTTAAATTAATGAGATTTTCATCTAATATTTCCAGAGCTCTCATATGATCTCCATAAGTAGCACCAAAGGATTGCTCATTTTCATAAATGCGATTTAAATCTTTCTGGGTAAATCTACTTTCTACGTCACTTCTATGAAACGCCACACAGTGTACTCCACATTCCTAATAAAGAAAATAAAATTTAAACACAATGTAACTTCAAAAATTACAAACCTTGCACTTTTAAAGCTAGTTGACTTTTGCAGCCATCTGGTTTGCTGCAGATATTAGTTATATTTAATTTGAATTAAATCTCTTAAACTTAACTTCACGTCCACGATTCCGGTAACAAATCACTTTTAAGTATCAATTGGTCATAGACATTAAAGTCGTTTCATTTTAAAGATCTCTTTTCACTGTGAACATGATACTTTCTAATGCAGACCAGTCCTAGCTATGATATAGCGTTATTAAAAACGTAAATGCGTGGTATGTATCTCAGGGGTGCGATTGAAAAAAAAAAAAATGGAAATCCAAAAATACGACAGGAAATAACACGCGAAAGAAAGACAAGCAAATGGCATGAATCATATAGTCAATGTAAAGTAAAAATTTTCAAAATTACAGCTCAATTAACCTTTATATTAATTTCAAAATGTTTATAAAAGTAAGAAATGAACAGCAATGATTTTCTCAAACACACTTTATACTGTCAGGATAAATTTAAATGTACAGGTAAACAAGAAATAAGCTTTCAAATTCAAAGGTTTCTAGATTGCATGGTATTTGTAGTGAATACTTATATCTACTTAACCACTTAGAATTTCCAGGATGCAGAAAGAAATAAGCCGTTCAAGTTGCTAAAAAAAAAAAAAAAAAAAAAAAAAAAAAAAAAACACTATTTATTAAAATTTCAACAAGGCATTAAAAACAAACATTCACCTGCTCACCCAATATTACTTACTAAAAAAAAAATAAAACAGACTTGTTTTTATCTTCTCCCTTTCGCTAAGCGCATGCGCGCCAACGAGAATGGCAGATCCATTTCCGATGGGAGGGAAGTCTAATTAGATGTAACATATCCTCCCACCTTTTGAGTGAACATGTCACACTCAAAACATCTTTAAATTTAAGAATATTCAAAGTACTAATAAACACAATGAATATATAACACTTAAAAATTGAAATATACATGAATACAAATTACAAAACAATAAGAAACTTGACACTTCACTTATAATAATTTCAATACAAAATTCAATTCGAACAAAACATTTTTAAAACGTTGCGGTGCCCTTACAATTCTACCACTATTGGTAGTCAGTGGAATAACCTAGTCCTCACATTTTCCCACAACTGGATTATCTATTTCTAGTCTTAACAACCGTTGCACAAGTACTTAAAAACTCTGAATGTTCTGTTTTGACAATAGCAAGTCTCACATGACAATCACTTTCAGGTATTAACTTCAACACACGAGCTAAATTCCCAAAGGCACGCTTTTTGTTATTGTCTTCCATAAGAACAATTTCACCCACCTCGAGAGGTTTGTCTTTATAGTTTCCAATAGACTGTTCACGTAATTGTCCGAGATAGTCAATGCGGAATCTTGATCTAAGTTGTTCTCTCATTTTCTGCAGATATTTGGCTCTTTTACCCAATTTTTCTTAATTGACAGTGTCAATATCGGGAACTCCAGATTTTGGTATCAAGAACATTTCGGGTCTTAAGGGAGAAATATATCAATTTCTTCGGATACATAAAGAGTGGTCGTGAGTTAATCACTCTCTCACAGTCACACAGCACAGTTACCAAATCTTCGTAATTAAGAGCGGCTCTACCAAGAACTTTCCTTAGAATTCCCTTCGTCATCTGGATGAGGCGCTCCCACCATCAAAAACTTTCACTGAATTTTTTCTACTGCAGCCCTTAAGAAGATATCATCCCAATTCAGCGTATGTAAAAGTCTCTCCGCTCCCTTGAAATTAGTGCCGTTATCAGAATACACTATGGTAGGTCTTTCACGTCAAGCAATGAAATGCCTTAATGACAGGAAAAAAACTTCAGTTCTTAAGGATGTGATCATTTCTATATGGACAGCCCTATACACTATTTCAGCCCTTTCCAGTTCCAAAAAAGACAAAATCTTTGAGGAATGATTAGATATTTTTCTTAACTTATTATAAAATCTAAATATCCAAGCCAAAACACGTATAATTTTCTTTACAGATGAAAAATATTTATAATGCCAATCAACATTTTCACCAATTTTAGTAAAAGTAGTTACAATAGTTTTTCTTCGCTCCGAGTTAACCAAATTCTCATTTGGTTCCTCCTCAGATTTGGGCCAATTAGTTTCGGTTTCCTGGAACCAAGAAGGTCCCTCCCACTATTTTTCATGTAATAATTGCTGTCCTGAACACCCTTGAGATACTAGATCTGCACCATTAAGTGCTTCTGGAATCTGGCGCCACACGACAGGAGATGTTAGTGAACATATTGCCCTTACTCGATTTTGTACAAATGTCCCCCAATTTTGCTCTCTCCTAACCCAGCACAATGCCGTCGTAGATTTTGACCAACAGTAGATATTGGCATTATAAAGTTTAAGATCCAGTGGACAGTAATCTAGCCCTTATTAAAGAAGCAAACAGTTCTAAACGAGGTAAAGTGACCGTTTAAACCGCTGCAACTCTACTTTGGGCGTTCACTAAACGAACTTCTATTTGGATGCCTTGGTAAATTCTCAAGAATACACATGTAGCTTAAGCTCTTCTGACTTGCATCACAAAACACATGTATACCCAATGATTTCACCTTCAGGCTAAAGCCCAACCATCTTGGAACCCTTATCTTGGCGATTAAATGAAACTGTTGACAACAGGATTTAAATGTCCTAGCTAGGCCATCTGGCAAAGTTTCATCACACTTAATTTTTAAGTTCCACGTCTCTTGCAAAATCAATTTGGGAATCAACATAACAGGGGTTGTAAAACCTATAGGATCGAAAATTTGATGAGCTATAACCAAAACTAGCCTTTTCGTAACGGGTCTTTCCAACGTAGCAGTTAGTTCCACTTTGCAAAACAATGAATCCAGGTCTGCATGCCACAAAAGACCTAAAACTGACACGGTTTCATCTGTAAATGCATCCCTGTCAGGTTCTACACTATGTAAATTGGGCCTCAAACTTCGCAAATTAAAATTACCAGAAGACATAATCACTTGAGATTCCAGTATGAACTTCCGCATTTCCAATTCAGAATCCAAGCTAGTTACACAATTATCGAAGTAAAATGAAGACCTAAGTATCTCAGATGTGCAACTCAAATGTTTTGGAACCTTATTTAAATGATTTTGTAGTGTGGCGGCCAATAGATAAGGTCTACATGTTAGACCAAATACTACTCTTCGATGCCTATACTCCTCCACTTGTTCCAAATCACTTGTCTTATACCATAAGAAATGTAGATAATGAAGATCTTTTTCCCTTATATATCTGTAGGAAAGCCTTTTCTATGTCTGACGAAACAGCAACGTAGTTCCTACGAAGCCGATTGAGAATAGATGGGATCATTTCTATTAAATTGAGTTCAGTGGACAAACAATCGCTAAACGGACAACCCAATGTGTGTAAACTAGCATTAAATACTGGTCTTATACTCGTAGTGCTACTTTCCTTTATAACTGGCCTGTGTGGTAAATAGTGCACTCGGTCAACTCCTTCCTGTTGAACTTTTTCAATAATACCCAGAGTCAACCAGTTATCAAAAACCTCTCCATAAACTTTTAATTTACCAGATGCTATTAACTTCTTTTTCGTACTCAAAAGACATTTTTCTGCTAAATGTCTGTTTTCGGGTAAAGCAAAATTATCCATTATCCATGGTAATGCGACTTCATATCTGCCTTCTGCATTTACGCGAAGAGTTTCATTAGAATATTTCATAATTTCCTCTTCTAGTTCTTTTGCAGTCTGGCGGTGCGCAGAACCCGTAATCCCTAGTGCATCCGAAGACCAAAGGTCATTGATGCATTGCTTTTGAGTTAATAGCGAAAAAATGATCAGAGCATGGTTACTTTCAACGCTGGTCTCTCTCTCTCCAAACGTTTCCCCAAAACCGTCCACCCTAAGTGAGTATACACTGCGGTTAGGTTAGACTTAAGGGGTATAACTTTACCAGTAAACAATTTACCAACAACATCAGCATCTATTAACAATTTAATTTCCTTATCAACTTTTATAGTGCTGTTTTCTGAATTTATAAATCTAATACCACGTATTTTAAACTCTTTTAACCAAGGACCAGTTGGGATTTGCTTAATCTCAGTACAAATGCGGTTTTGACCAAGTGCTTCAAGTTTACACTTATAAGTATTATCAAAATCACACAATTCAATAATATAATTCTTATGTGACACTTCGTCAGTTTCAATTCCCCCAAACAATGATTGAAATTTATTTCGCCCATATGTTTATACTTCATACTTTGAGCAATATCAGGACTTAAATAAGATTTCACACAGCCCGTATCATAAATTGCCCTTGCAAACATTTCTTTCTGATCATTACATAATTTTACAATCAAAGTTTGGAGATATACATCAGAGAGCCGCACATGATTATTTAACGTACTAATTTTGGCCTCGTCATTCTCGGCATTTGAGAGTTTATCTACTTTATTAGAAGGTAAATCCGGGCATAAAATAACGAAATAGCATTTCTTACAAATATGGTATTTATGCCCCGATTTACACTGGTTTGCTCTATGAAATCGTTTAAAGCACACAAAACTGACCTTTTTCTTCTTAAGAAAATCTTTTTTACTGTCTAAATTCATGTTAGACACTTCATTACAGCTCTCAGATGCATGAAACTTATCACAAAATATACAAGTATCTAATTTCGTAAACTTACGAGTATTTTCAAAAGACATTATCATTAGTAGTCAATAATTCACATGCAGTTGACACAACAGGTTTACAGTCAGAATACCGATTTACATAACTATTTTTATTAGATAGCTTTCCAGTATTGAAGGTTTCTCTAGCAATTTTAACTCTGAATTCACTATCAACTTCATTCTTAACAAACTCCATTAATAAATCTAAATTGCTCTTACCCTGCGTGTCCGTAACCAAATGCCGCTGTCTTTCCCACATCTAAACGACATCTACAGGTAACGCTGATTCAACTAGTGGAAATAAAATGTCCGCATATTTGTCTTTAGCGAGTCCCAGCGAATCCAACGACATAATTCTGGTTTGTAACTTATCATATAACGACGATATTTCACACTTATTTTTTTATATGACGAGCTGTAGCAGGTCTCTTATATAAAACTGAATCAACACGTTTTCTCTACCGAATCTCTCTTTGAGATACTCTACTGCTTTTCCATAATTTTCAGCTGTAGGAGGAAAACTTTCAACAATTTGTCTCGGAGCTGAACCAGGCACTGTACTTTGAATGAGGTACTGATACTTGTCACTGTCATCCATACTGGCCAATATGGGTGTATCCTCATGTATCTTCATAAATTGTGTCCAGAAATTCAACCAATCTCTCGGGTTGCCATCGAAATTAGGCAAACGAATCTCGGGCAATTTACACTTCGGTGTTGCATCTGTAAAAGAATGAAAATCGAATCCTTTTACTTTGTTTCTGTTTAACACATTTCTAACCTTTATTTTAAAGATAATGTACCGGTCTTCATATGTTTCGCACGTACTGAACTCTTTCTCGTATTTTTCTTGAGTACAGTTTTGTTTCTGAAGAAGCCCCAACAACTCAACATTGCACTCCTTCAACTGCTTAAATCTTTCGGTCAACTGTTCGTAGCTTACTTCAATGTTCGCCTTTTCTAATTGGGTAGCAGTAAGAAGCGATTCAAGCTTATTCACGCTTCTCGCAAAGGCACTTCTTAACGTGGAGCATTTCTGCCTTAGAGCATCCATTCCAATAAGTCTACTTATTTTGAACAGCCTTAGAAATCAACGATTCCTACCATTCTGGCGGGCTCGCCATTTAAATGTGATGAGTACTTATATCTACTTAACCACCTTAGAATTTCCAGGATGCAGAAAGAAATAAGCTGTTCAAGTGACACAAAAAAACTATTTATTAAAATTTCAACAAGGTATTAAAAACAAACACTCTTCACTTGCTCACCCAATATTACTAACTAAAAAAATACATCAGACTTGTTTTTATCTCCCCCCCCCCTTCGCTAAGCACATGCAGGCCAACGAGAATGGCAAATCCATTTCCGAAAGGAGGGAAAAACTCTAGTTAGATACAACAATATTTGTCCAAATCAGATGGCAAACAACTGGGCAACTTCACTTTTTTTTTTTCCAGTACAAGACGAAAGGAAATTCCGTCTTCTAGAGTCGAAAATGAAGCTATAGCAGTTGGTAGTGTCAATATACCAGTAATTTACCGTCTATTGGATATGCTGTACTATACAATACGAAAAATATTGCGACTGGTTTTGGACTTTTATTCCAACAAAATCAAGCTGTACACCTATTGAAGAGGGACTCAGAGGTTCATAAAACGTTTGTACATCAATTCCTTGCTGGAATGGTTGCTGATGTCCAGTGGATGTCAATTAAAGTGGAACGAAGCTTACTTTTACCTCAAAGGCCCCCCAATTATCGAATTTATCATTGGACTTTTTTTTTTTCTTCATTTTTTGAAGGGATAACTGCAAATGAAATCCAAACCTGTTCCGTAACAGGACAATGGTACCGTGATATGCTGAGAGATTTGTAATCCCGCAATTTTGGATCTCTTCAGTGCATCATTTTCATACAGCATTTGACAATGATCGTCGTATAAAGCAATTGTTAAAACAGCATTTCACAAATACACGGATCACCAGCCATCATTCTAAAATATCACAGCTACCTCATTCGTCGGATATCACCCCCTGCGACATTTGGGTTTAGAGTTTCCTGAAGGACAAACTTGACTCAGCTGCCTAAAGCCAGCATCTGTTCCATATCTGAAGAAAGATTCGGTGGCATGATTTTGATATTCCAGTAGACTTACTGCTGTCAGCCGTGGGAAATATGGTTCTGCCATTACAGCACACTGTTGAACATAATAGAGGAAATAAAGCAATTTTTGTGCTATTTTTGTATTATTTAACATCTATAAAGCATATTATATGTTTTATGTGTATTATCGGCGTATTTTTGCACTAAAATTGGTACTAATAAATATTAAGTGTTTCACCTAACTTATTTCAAATTTTCTCATTTGAACCAATATAGAATGCATTCTGAAATAGCTTTCCTCTGAAGTTTGAAACTTATTTTTTACTATACATATAAATAAGAAAAAAAAAAAAAAAAAAAAAAAAAATGTAAGGGAAAAAATAGCACTTTGTTGTAAATGTGTCTCATTAGCATATTCTGGTAAACATTCCTTCAATGTTCAATGGGCCCTTACAGCTATCTCGGGCACATTAATGTTTTTTTTAAATTATTTTTTTACAGGTGATTGTCATGACCAAATTTGTATTTCATAGTTTGTTACTGATCATCAGTCCTATTGGTAGAACGAGCAACTTCATTTTGTGAACAAAATTAAAATTCGGAAGGAAATTTTGAGTGTGGGACCTCATTTTATCTCCTAAATATTTCACTGTAATTTGGCAATTTTGCCAGATAGGACGTGAAGGGACGGGCAGCAAGCAAGGAAGAGCCTTTACTTCCTCCTACTGCAAGAAAACTGCATATATATATATATATTTGTTATTGTTCAAAACCGGACAAAAACGGGAACTCCAAAAGAAAGAGGAAGTGAAAAACCGCGGAAGAATCATAACCTTGCTATTTTCTAAATTTCCGGGTAATGTAACCAATTTTTCATTCGTCTTGTAAGCAACACTGATAGTAAACAGAGCCCCCCTCCCTCTTCTTTTTTTAGGCTTTTCAACAATAGCAGAAAATCCCGGGATTAAATATTCGATGAAACAATGAAAACGACCTGGTTCAGGGCAACAAGTTATCTGTCGTTGGAAATTAGACAAAATGTATTTTTTTTAAAAATTGTCAACATTTGAGAAAAAGTCGAGCGAAATTGGTGCAATTTTCAATTTTTTTAATGATATTAATACTAAAAATTGGTATCACTAAAAAGAATTTAAAAAAATTTATTTTTTGAAACAGTGTAAAATTTATTTTTGTGAACTTCTATTTTCGGAAGTTACTGCGGAGAAACGACGAAATTCAGCTTAATTTCTACTTTATTAAAATTCTTAATCAAATTTCAAAAAATTTCTCATCTGATTCACAGATGAGAAGGTTGCTTGATTGCTAAGGAAAGCTTTTTTTAAAAAAACTTTCCTTTGATTCACAAACTAAATATATAATTAAAAAAAAACTCTTTTCAGGGATAAATTTTATAGGTTAAGGACATTGTTTAAACCAATACAATGCCTTGTGCTGTTGTCAAATGTCCGACGCATTCGTGAAATTCGATAGTAAAAAACATTTCATTCATTTCTGAAAGATCCTGATACCAGGAAAATATGGATTTTCAAATGGCGAAGGAAAGTTATTTTTAACAATGCAAATGTTCGAATTGGTTTTTGCCATTTCAGCATTAGCGGTAATTCTCGTAATAGGAAAGCTAAATTGCTTGGTACTTTAACAGAGAAAAAAAAAATGATGTCGCAACATTAAATTTGGTGTCAAACACAAATGTATCATCATCTGAAAAAGATGATACTTCGTAAGATGCGAAAACGGGCCTTGGAAACTCTTAATAAATTAACATCACTAAAACAGAAATTTCAGGTGTGGCTTTTCAGGTCGAGTTACAATTTATTCTAAAAGAACAGGGGAAACAAATTATTTCAATAGAAAAAGAAACTGGGAGTTTAAAATGATCAAATACTTCAATGAAAAGATAGATAAAAACACATTAGAGCGATAAATTAAACAGAAACTTTCAAGAGGTGTCAATAGAATTTTAAGGGAATTATTTTCTCAGGGTCAAATAAAATTGCTTACTGACAGAAAAAAAATAAGGAAAATGGACAAAAACTGATATACAGAGAGCCATCACTCTAAGCACTGTTTCCAGAAGATGTTACAAATTCTTGAAAGATGTTCTCGGATTCCCTCTATTAAGTGTTTCAACTTTAAAAATATAGATTAAAAATTCATTTAAATGTCAACCTGGTATATTGTACGATGTGTTAGCATTAATGAAAACTCAGGCTTCTAAATTTTCTACATTGTAACGAATTTCTGACCTCTGTTTTGATGAAATGAATTGCGATAGCTGCTTTTCATATGATAAGGAGGAAGATCGCATTATGGGTCTTAATTCCAATGTTATAATGGCTAAAGGTTTGTTCTTCTCATGAAAACAAGTACTTAATTTTGATTTCGACAGTCAAATGACATCAGACCTGTTGAATGAATTAATAATTTCAGTAGAAAATTGTGGCAATAAAGTTATTGTTGATCTAGGAGGGAAGTTTTTCTCAGTTTGGAATGAACTGAAAGTATCTTATATTCATTCTTTCTTTTCCAATACTTCCGATTCTTTTTTAAAAAGTAAGGGTGTTTGCCAATATTTCACATCTTTACAAAGTCACTAGGAATCATTTTCGCGATAAAGATTTTATTTATACCGGAGCAAAATTTCTAAGAAGTAACAGAGATTACTTATGTTGGATTCAAATGAAATTAAACTCTCACCGAAAAACGTTTCATCATATCTCAATCAAAAACGGGAGTGCCAAAGAGTGAGTTTAGCGGTTCAATTTTTTCCCACCCTTCTAAATATACTGCAATGTAATAAAATATTTACTTCTAAATTCCCATGCCCATCGTCCATGTTTCACCGGAAGATTGTTTCTCAGCTTCTTTTGTTATTTCTTCCTTTTCTAATCAAATCTTCCACAACAGCTCTTTGATGTGACACGAAATGCAGCTCCATAAGCTCTTCGGTGGTTCTGGCTAAGTTCTTCCACCAGCTCATCGATGTCATTGCTATCCACCTCTAGCCACATAATCTTGGCCAGAGACAAAGTCTTGTCGATCAAAGCTCACAGTACCTGTTCAAACACCTTGGAATCGTGTTCGACAAAGTAATATGGCCGAGACTTTTTCCGTATAGATCATATAAAGGCTCTCTTCAAACAAACGCTTAACATACACACTAATACAAGCTAAACTAGCACGTGGCGTCATAATATATTTTCCTTACTTGTTCTGCGAAATATCACTCGTCAAGAGAGTCACCTTTTTACATTATGTTTTGCTCGTCATGGAGGGGTTAGTTCAGCGAGGTTTGACTGTTTAAAAAAATGGCATCAGTGCATTTAGTTTGGTGACACTGGGAATGGTCAGATGGTGACCTTTCACTTTCCATGATTTAATCACAATAAAATGGTGGCCTTAAAAAACAACTTGTTGCGCCTTTTTTAACAGTTTCTAAACATATATATTTCTGATGTATTCATCTACTTAACAGAATATTACTGAATTATGCCATTATTTATTTTTGTCGGCCTGCAGGTTACGTTTAAATTATCTCATTTTTGGGGAATAAAAAGTTGTATTTTTTTCCTTCCATTTTTAAACGATTTCAGAGAAGAAAAACACCTTTTATTTTGTGTTCGAAGTATATTGTAAACATTTTTACGTAAGTTTTATTTAATTTTTTAATATTGAATGGGGAGGGGTGAGAAAAAACAAGATGAAAACAGTCAGATTAAGTCAAGACAGAAGCAGAAAGCACCTGAACATGAAGAAAGAGATGACCAGGAACAGTTGGACTCAATGAAATGTTCATATGATCGTACATGTAAATAATAAAAGTTTTTGTACGTTTTTATTATCTATGTGCAATACTAATTAAAAATATGAAATGTTTTTAATGAGCACTGAACATAAATTACAATAATGGTAATAATCAAAGTCAATGTAAGAAATAGGATTTAAAAGAACTTTCACAAGATGAAAGTTTTCTGAATGCATAATCATAGGCAGAATTTAAGACGATAATTAAAAAGAATGCTGTTTATAGAACTGAAATAAATGTTAAAAAAATTATTATACCAAGTAGAATTCTCAAAAGCTAACTTATCAGTTAAAAATATAAAAACAGGTAAAATAACTTCAATATAATCGCAACTTGGAAAATACTTTTTTTATCAATAGAATGAATCACTTACTGCAGCTGTTTGTACAAGTCTTGTTGCTTCTAAATAACTGCCCTGGTGGTTTTGCCCTATTTCAGCAATAATGAAGACAGGATGATTACCACCAACAAATACTCCAGGAGCAATCTCAAATTCCGGTGGGTCCTAAAATATGATAAATAAAAAGGAAATATATTAAAATGCATTTAAAAAATAAAATTCCGATAAAAAAATTCTTTTATTTTAGAATATTAAAATTCATTTAAAAAATAAAATTCCGAGAAATTTTTTTTTTCTATTTTAGAAAAGTCCAGAAATCAGTTAGCAAGTTTTTGTTGAATAATTCTTTATCATATTATATTAATTACGAAAATTATTTTGCATTTCATATAGAACTTCAATGCTGAGCGACTCTGCATTAAATTTCCTTTTTCAAAAAGAGATGTGCTTGGTTTCAGTAA
Source organism: Argiope bruennichi (assembly GCF_947563725.1). Taxonomy (NCBI): domain Eukaryota; kingdom Metazoa; phylum Arthropoda; class Arachnida; order Araneae; family Araneidae; genus Argiope; species Argiope bruennichi. The sequence continues at coordinate 32,753,642 of NC_079162.1, read as the reverse complement.
AAAATGTTTTTATATTAATTGCAGTTTAACATTTTCACTCTAATTTAACGTGCAAATTTTATGAGTTCCGACAAATATTAGTAAGAGATAAGTAATACAATGAACAGAACTGTTTAAGGCATAAATAATAGTATGACTGAATTATATAACTCTCAAAATCTGAAACTTTGATAGCTAAATATTTTGCAGAAAAAGCTATTAAGAAACCAAGTTACATAAAATATATAATTGAAAATTTTAGAGATCTTTTATATTGGCGAACTGCTGGTCACTAAAGGCGGCTAGTTTCTTATTAAAGATATTGCTTAGTGAACTATTGTAATATACATACACACACACACACATACATTTTTTCCCTTTTATGAGTAGAGATAATCGCGATTTTCAAGAAAATTCATTCAGAAATATGAGAATGTTCAAATATTAGCGGGGCCGCTGTGGCCTGGTGGTAAGGTCTCGGCTTCGGAACCGGAGGGTTTCAATTTCCAGATCTGATTACACCGAAGAACCGTCGTGTAAGGGGGTCAGTTGCACGTTAAATCCGTCATGACCAAACGTCTTCCTGCTGGTGTGGTGCGGTGTGGAGAGGGGGGTGCCAGCTCAGGTGTCGTCCTCGTCATCTGACCGCGGTTCAAAATTACGAGGTCCGTCCCAAAATAGCCCTAGTGTTGCTTCAAACGGGACGTTAATATAACTAAACTAAACAAACTAAAAACTCAAATATTAGTAAAAAAAAAAAAAAAAAACAGCTATAGATTCTCTTTATTTTTCTGATAAAAGCAATCTTACTTATCTATTAATAATAGAATTAATTATCATTTATTGCAAGATATATGAGTAAGATAAATGTATCTACAGGATCTCATAAATGCAAAATCAAATAAAAATTTACAAAAAAAAAAAAAAAAAAAAAAAAAACCGGACAAAATAGCATCGATTTCTGAATTATATATATATTAAAAAAATGCATTTATAAAAATATCCAGACGGGAAAAACCTACGAAAACATTCTTATTGTGTTTTCTAATTTTTTTTTTCTGGCCCTGCACTTGAAAATAATATTTGTGATTTTTATTTATTTTTGTATTTCCACCTTTCTTTAATTTCCAAAATGGAAATTTTTTAGCTTTGATTCCTTTGGAGCAATATTTTCACAGGATGCTGTGCATTTTACTTCTGCAATTCCATTATCACCAATTAGACCGACCGGAGATGCAGCTAAATACGCAAAATTGAGTTTACGAACTGAATAAACCGCAACATTGGACTTTCAAATGCTTTTACAAAAGTTTAATAATTTTGTTTCTAGGGATGCGATAGTATTCGCTGAAACAAATGTGGATTGTGAAGGCGCAGATAACCGACCACAGGTGTGTGGAACTTGCGTTTAGTCACCCCTCTAGATGCACGCCAAGTTTTTCTGCCAAAAGTCCAAATGCCAGTAAATCTACAATGCAAGCGCAAGACACCTTTTAATGCGGTAGGGGATAATTTATTGAGCGCAAGTTCCCCACTCCCATGAAAGAGACTGATGATGGAATGAGTAATGCACTGACGAGGCTTCACTGCAAGTGTTTTTACAGAGAGCTTCTACCATGTTCGATATATCTCTTTGGCGCACCAAATTCATCTTGCTGTATTTTTATTTTCTGTTTACCGGACCAATCTTTCTTTAAGAACACATAAAAGATACCTGGCATAACTTAAATAAATTTTTCAACATCTGAAACATTAAAAACTTACTCAGTGTTTGTGAAATTTAAAACAAAAATGTTTTAAATTTCACAAACACTTCATGTCGAATGTTTTTCGAGCTACAAAAAGTATGGCACTATACATATTTCGTACTGCCCCTTCTCGATAACTATTCCAGTATTTCAATAACGGCATTGCACATTGTTGAAAAAAAGTTTCGCGAGCATTATCTTAATATGTGTTGGAACCCCTGGACCTATTTCACCCTGGATTCCTTCTCCGAATTCTTCCCCTTTCTTGGTTTTGTTTTCTTGATGCATCTCTTAAAAAAGACTTTACGACTATGCTTTCAAATTATCGTATTCAACGTGTGAGGAAACAGAACGAATAAAATGCTGCTTTTGCACTTCTCCAGGAAACTAAGCACTTTTAAGGTGCTTAAACATGATTTTCACGTTTAAGCATCTTTTTAAGCACTTTTCATGACGCTACGTATCCTGTCTAAGAGCTTACAGATTATTTCAAAATAAATCACCCAATTCCTTCATAAGTTACTGAATGGTAAAGAAGAAAGAAAATTATATTTAGATTTAAGGAACTGCTAAAATTCCAACAAATTTTAAAATCTGGTAACATATGTTACTGCTTCATTGTCTTTTCAATCTATTATTTTGTGAGATATAAAGAGTAAAATTCTTTCTTTATTTAAGAACAATCAACTTGTTTTTAAAAAGCTCCTAAATCATTGGTCAACATTAAGATTTCTTTAGACTATAAACGTAGGAGAGTTCTGATTTGTATGAGTTTTTATTAGTCTTCTTAAAAATGAAAAGTATATTTCCAAAACAAAAGTTAATAGAACAGACTGATCTACCTTTAAAAAATTAAGGGGAAAAAAGAGAATCATAAAAACTTCATGTCAACTGAAATTTCTGATATTATGTTCAGAACTAAAATTTATACTATGCATGTGAAAAGGAAACATAAAGTGAACATGTAAAGAACTAGGATTCTATATAAATAAAAATATAGAAAGTTATTGCTATACAGTTCAATGATAAACATTTGGGGGCATACCCTTGGAAAAAATGAGGAATAAGTCAAGGACTATGTGCAAAAAAATGAGTTTTTTTTTTACTATCTAATGTAATAAAAAAAATTTATGTAAATTTTGTGGACATGAAAAACATTCTTTATTACTGAAAATAATTTTTGTAAATATATTATTAAAAAGAGTGAAATATTTTTAGTAAATTTTGATGGTTTTATCAAAGAAAAAAATATACAAGTAGAATTAGCAGTAAAATCAGGGGACAGAGACTAGGCAAATTGCCAGGAAGATTTAAAAAAATAAATACAAAATTTAAGAGAATGTTTTTACTGTAGTAAAATAAAATATTTCAAGAGTAGCAGTCAGTTTTCTAAAGAAATGAACGAAAATAGAAACAAGCCATTATTACAAAAAAAAAAAAAAAAAAGAATGATGGTTTAAGGAAATTTCATGGTAAATGGACTACTTCATTTCTTAACACATATGGAATGATAAATATATTTATAATTTTAAACTAAGCAATAAAATATAATTTGGAAAAATGTATTTACTACATTTAAAGTAATGTAGATTACATTTTAAGGTACTAGGAAGTTACATACATGGTGAAGTTAAATGGCATACTGCAGTGTTAAATAATATTTTATTTATGCCCTTACTTTGAAAAGGATTATTATTTTTAATCAAGAGTAGAACCATTGATATTAGATGATATTTATTAGCATTGATACTTATACTTTAATAAAGTAGATGATTTTTTTCCACTTTTAAATATATTGATGTTATATCATAAACAATAGGATCTTATTCTGCATGTAAAATGAAATTGTCATCAATTTTAAACACTGTCAGTTTAACATTCTGAATTATCACAAGAAATCATATCTTACAATCAAAAGGACAAAGCAACTTCTTTTTTCTCCACTGAAATCACCTGATTTTAATAGGATAACATGAAATTTAGTGCAGCCATAATTTAAAGCTTAAAATTCAAAATGAACTATTTAAGTGGTAGATAAAATCTCTTTTGTTTAAGTATACCAATTACTAATTCATATATAAATTTAAGCCAATTTCTTACATTGGAAGAGAAAGATAATTTTATTAAAGAAATTTCATATTTCAGTAAAAAAAGCAATTTCCAACTTAGCAATAGAAAAAGTATCATCACTTATTACTTATTTCCTATGATTTTTGATGATCTCAATGCAATATACATGCAGCCATTCAGAAATATTATTCAGATAATTTTTTCTTTCTTTCTGATTCTATATATCTTATAACTAAAGTTTTAGAAACCTTACTTTGGAGGAAATGGTTATATTTCAAGATGTAAATAATAAAATTATCACTGAAAAATTTATTATTTTTATACATTATATATTTCATAAAGCTAATGCAAAATGTTTTTTAATTTTTCACCACTAATCATAGTATTATTTATTACAAACAGAAAGTATATATCACTACTACACTAGCAATAGTTTGGCAATCAAATCAGAAAGTACTGATCAACATCATATAGTTTCTCAAGTAAGCAATAATTTTCAATGTGCTTTATTTTTTAATATTACATCACTATCCATAAGTGAAATTTTAAATGTATATATAATAATCAATTCATTCTAACAATTAATACAATTCAGAAAACTCAATGTTATGGAGAAAATTTATGTTTATATGGCATATATCAGAGGATTGTGGCAATTTAATTTTGTAACTCATTAAACATCTAACACAAATACAAAAGCATGTAATGTTACAATATAGCACAAGAAAATCAGCAGGTAGAAAATATGATTAGTTACCTTTTCATTTCACAGTGCAGTTCATATAAATTGATTCCAAAATAATAACAACAAGCAGCAATATGTAGTAAAATAGTGATAGGCAATAAATTCAGTGCAAGTAAACAAAATGCAGATAATAAAATGATGAAACTTAAATATTAAACTTGGATATATAAACAAGCAAAGAAAAGTTTCATGTAAAATTTTTAACAATATTTGCATTTGTAACTGAATGACAAATACAAGTCATTAACTTAAAATAATATATAGACATCACTAGTAGTTTTCAATCTGCTAAAAGAAAATTCAAAATGATATATATTTTTAATGTGTCTCCAGAGAAAAAAAAAATAATCTATGTAAATAATTAATTACTTAAAATTTTCATCAAGGACTCAAACGTTGTGGGTACCTTTTAATCCTCAGGAAGGCAAGGAGAATTGCTTACTAATGGAAGACTAAAATAGACTCACTCATCTTTTCCTATCAATGAGGATGGTAGAAAATTCACAGGTGTCATTATATGACTGATATAATTGCAGTTGAATATCAACAGGGGCTATTTTGCTTTAATCAGAGAAAGAAGATACAAAGGAAAAGAAAATAACAAGGATATTTTCAATTATCACATAATAGAAAGGGTTCATAATTTTCTTTTGCATGTAGCTTTGCCAAAATAAGTTCAAACCATCTATTTAATTATAAAATGTCCCAGACCACTGCAGTCAGGAAATTAACTTTTCCATAGATGCAATTTGTTTCATGTTTTCTACACACTGTAATTATATCTTTAGTTCAGTGCCTTAATTTTAAAACTGAAACAAATAAATTTTTATTACTTGCAAATTGAAAATATCCACACCCTTAATATTTATGAATATTAGACATTAATAAGGTATCTTTATTGAATTATAAACCCAAGAAAAATTATATATTTTTAAATGTTAAGGTAAAATAGTTTAAAACATTTTTTTTTTCAAGGTTTTCTGTTAGGCTAATAAAAATAAAAATGTTTATTGATTTTTTCCCTAATAACGATTTTCTTGACTATTTATTTAAACCATTCAAATTTTATTGAATGGTTCCAGAAATGTTACATTTTTGAAGTTTAGAAAACTTTCTAACATTAATTCTTAATTAATTAATTTCTAACGGCTATATTCAAAATTTCGAATCATAACCTTGTTTTTAGAAATGAAATTATATTTTATATGTGCTTTGTTAATATGACTTCTAATCACTTGAAATTAAAATTTATTATCTTCTATTTTACATATTTTTGTCTGAACTTTGTGGAGTAAAGTTAAGAGAAAAGAAATTTAATTAAAAAAATCTTACTGAATAGTCTTAACTTGAAATTTAGTAACACAGAACCTTGAAATAATTCTTGTTATAAAATTTGCAAGAATGAAATCTCTCTTATATAAAACTGAAATTTAATGCAATTAATTTATTAATTGATAATTAAGTTACAAAAATATTAAAACTGAACATTGTACTGTTGATAGAAAAGTGCATGAAATTTCACGACTCTACAATTCTACTAACACATTTAAAACAGATTATCAGTTCTTATTTTCAAAATTTGATTCCTTGCATAAAGTCCAATCCCCCATAAAAATTATAAATTCCTATGTAAATCATTTTTTTAAAATTTTCTGGAGTGAAAATTAAGCTAGTTTACAAGTTTGGCATGCATTACTGCTCCAATGACACATGTCTGGAATATAAAATTTTTGACAAAACTACAGTAGATGAAATTCTCAAAAATCCCATTTAATGTGCAATATTCTTACTCTTTAATATTTTTCCTACTCAAATCAATAGAGAACACGATTAATAGAAAATTGTTTTTTTAAATAATACTTTGTTTTATAGTACTATTTCTATTTCTTACTTTAAAAGTGAACTTTTATTCATATTTATAAACTTTCCATCATCATCACTATCAAAACTGAATATATGACAATTATATCCCAGAAGACCTCTATGATGATAACTTGCTTTCCAACATGAAATTCTTGTTTACAGTAGATACTGGCCTTCCAGTATAGAAGTTATCTGGTATTGGTAAGTCAGATTAGTGGTGAGAGGATTAAGACACTAAGCGTCATGTCAGTCATTGATAGTTGACGCTGAACTTTCCTTTGGACCATGTCAGTCACTAGAGACTGAAAATATAATTCTCCTTCAAGTTGATTAGACATTGATGACTGACAATATGCATTTCAAAAAATTATATTCTCTTAATGAATTTTAATCTAGCACCCAAAAATTAATAAACTTTATTGCAATGTTACATAGATCTTTGGTTGTCAGCATATTAAAGAAGTCAGATATGGCAATTTAGATAAAAAGTGAAGCCAAAATATGCAAATTTCAAAGGCTCTCTGTTTTCTCTCAGTAACTTCCACATTTGATATTTTTTATTAGTTGCAATTTAATATTTACATAGTTTATAAAGTAATAAATATTGGGAGAAATTAAAAACCAAAACATACAGTTCCCCCTAACCTTTTAATATACTGCGATCTTCAAATTTACCAAAAGATTTGGTTTCAGGGAAACACATATAAGAATTTAAATTTAAAAATAGTTTTAAATAAAAAAAAAACCCTTTTAAATATACATTTTATACACTCAAATGCAAATTTTCCCAAAGCTTAATGATTTGTGAATCAATATATACAAAAATATTAAATAAAAAATATTAATTAAAGTTTTTAATTTAGTTTTGTATTATAAGTAAATGTTTTTTTATTGCTTATAAGAGACTGTAATATTATTGAATACGAACAGAAAATATTTATTCTTTTGCAATACTTAACTGTCAGTTTGCTTATTTGAAATTTTGCATGGAGAATGATTTAATTGCTTCTTTCTGTTCTTTTGATTATGTATTGTTCCTAATATCCACACAGACCTTATGTTCAATGACCTAGTGAACTATTAGGATCCCACTCCCATTGTTACAAAGCCGTCGGATGTTTTTTTTTTTTAAGCTAAAACATTCTGCCTGTTGCCTTCTTCAGATACCGAAGGCATTGCATGCTCTAACTTTTACTCTCTACATAACAGACCAGAGCAGCCTGTTTGAAAAACTTCATTTGAGATTTGTTAAGACAAGCAACGATAGTAATCCCAAAGAATAAAAACCAATAGAAAATATCAGATAAAACAATACTTATCAGTAAAAATTATAATTTTAACACTGAAAGTGGTAACCAAACTGTTTTTCAGAAGTGTCTGTTTATTTTATCCACCAACTTTATTGCCGACTTGGAATCCTTGGCGCAGCAAGGGCACACTAAACTACTTTTACCAAATGACTGGCTGCGTTGAATTAACTCAAACTGATCAACTAAAAACTTACATTCATTCTCTTCAAATCAGCATGGATATTATTTCTAAAATTCTATGTAAAAATTAGCTTTTACCTCATGAATAATTTTGAATATATTCTTTCTTGAAATAAAAGGCACAACTAAATTACACTTAAACTACATCAGTTTCAAATTTAAAAAAAAACACTTTAAAATTAATGCAATTATTTATCTCATAATCTGAAATAATTCTTAACTGCCTTCCCTTTTAAACACAAAAATATGCATATCTACATTAATTTTGTTTCATAAAAATGGCAAATCGGTACTTACATATTAACGCCACCGCAGCTACAGATTTGGCGGTTTTTGCGCTAATGCGCCAATAAAGAGCTTAATCTGTAGCTGCGGTGGCGTTGAATTTTGAAAGTGATTGGCGGCATTTAAAAACCGCCAAATCTGTAGCTGCGTACGTACGTAATACGTAAGTACTGGCAAATCTATACACAATTTGGTTTCATACTACGAAAATAAATCTGTATTGACAAATGATACCAAGGTTCTAGTGTAGATTTGGGCGCCCCTTCGGTTGGCGGCAAATTTTAGCGATGAAGTACTACTCCTGGTTTCCAAAATATTTAGTTTTCATTGACATTACTGTTGGGTTACCGAAATAAACTCGCCTTAGCGCCGATCTTGGCGTCACAAAAATCGCCAAAATAAAATTTCCATTAATAATGCTAACAAAATATGCAAAGAATTATCCTGATACTACCTTAAATATTAAAATAATTTTCATGTTTTAAGTATCGATTTCTTAAGATTAATTCTTACAATTCAGTATATACAAGCATGAGAGCATGAGCCCATGCGCATATTTATTTTTAAGATAAAATATAAATCAATGTACTTACGTACCATTCTTAGAGTTTTGTCACACTTCTTTTCTTCGGATTATTCAAAAATTCTAATAAATTTTTGAAATTTTTACCCTACTCATTCAATTCCGAAAGCACAAAGTAGTTTGACAAGAGTTTTCGAGACGCTTGCATACAGCTGTTATTTTACCGGGGTTTCCAGATGATAGTTTGTGTGAGATACAAGTAGAAGAATGTAGAGCAACAATTACAAAATTCATTACCACCGGTCTGCATAATATTTCACAGTCAGTTATATCATGCATTAGTGCTTTAATCTTTAAATGAAGAAGTGAAAATGAAATGTATTTTAGTGAAATCCATTAAATATGATCTGAAGATTTCGAGATTTTATCCCCTGTTTCATTTCACATAATGTTAGAGTGTTCTGGAATTGAAGAACTAATTTTTGGTTCATTGTCTCCCCCCCCCCCATAATCTAGTAGAAAGTCTCGGATGACTTTTCAGAAATGGCTCGATAAGTTTTTAAGTGTCAAGACGCCCGATAAAATATCAGAAAAAAGGAGGGTTTTCTTATCTGGGGTAGTAATTTCGTTGATCGTTCGACAGAACATCGTGCACCACAGTAAATTTAGTTACAATGATGTATTCTTATGCCATAAGAAAATTTCTTTAGAATAGATATACTTGCAATAAGTGTGATAGAATGTGGTTTTGAAGCCTCTGTTGCAAAAATAAAATAAAATTTTAGCAAACTTATAAAATAAACATCAGCATTTTTTAATATCCCCGTAGCATCACAATACTGCATAATATTTGGGAAATATTAAACAATATTGTGAATACCAAGAAATGCTAAATACCTCATAAAGAATAATGAACAATGTGTAACTATATTTTTTGTGTGAATACGCGATCTTTGAAGAAGCAAATAATAACTCAAATCGGTATTGGAATTAAAAACTGAAAAACGTTGTGAACAGCAGCTGAAAAGATTCTGAACTATTTTCTTTCGGAAATACAGTAATTTAAATTTAATATGTATATAGAATTTAATATGTCTTGTCGTAGAAATAAATGTTATAGTTATTTCAAGGAGAGTAGCTTTCAATCGCAGTAAAAGAACCCGTGTACATAGGCGTGTACAAGACATGGCGTCCGTGACAGGACTATGATTTGAAATTTTGGTGCGTGACTAAAACACGCATTGCCAAATTTACTTTAAATTAAAGTATAAAAACATTATTAATTAATAAAAGACTGCCAGACATGTAAGATAACAATTAATAACATAAATTTTAATTACAAATTAAATAAACAAATATAGATCATGATACATTTCACGTATATCCATCGACCAGCACAAGGCAGAAGTTCGGAGCAAGCCGGCGAAGCTAGGTAGTGAGTCACTGGTTTTCGTTGGAGAGTAAAGTTCATCTCCATAGGTATGAGTGATGCTTATCGCTAGCTGGAGAAACAAACAGTCATTTATCGCCTGTTTGGCCGCTGCAAAATCAACGATTCAAAAGGCAAGTGAATTATTTTGACAATAAATTATTTGTTATTAGAAATTTTTCGATACTTTGAAGTAAGAATAACTGTTTCAGAAAGATTATGGAAGGTTTAAAGCTTAAACGGAAAGCAGTTAGATCTTGCATTTACTAGATTATTTAATCAATTAGATGAGTCAGCGAAAACGGAAGTAAACATTGCAGAAGATTTAGATTGTTTGGCGACCTACCAGCTGCTTGGCGAAAAAAAATAACGAACTTTTACAATTGAATGAAGGCATTTTGAATCTTTTGTTGGCGTTTGAAGACGTAAAGGAAGACGATATTGTAAAGGAATCTCGTTCAGCTAATGAGTATTCATTCAATTTTAAAAGGATGAGTTTGTTAATCGATCAAAAAACTAATTCTGCAATTAACGCTGATACATTAACTTCAGTTGGCGGTGAAAAGTGGAAATTCAAGCTGCCTCGTTTGGAACTGAAGAAATTTGGCGGTAAAATTAAAGATTTCCTGCCGTTTTGGGGACAATTCCAAAAAATTGACGAAGACAACGATATCGATGAAACCGACAAGTTTCAATACTTAGTCCAAGCAACTATCCCGAATTCCAGAGAGAGGGAATTAGTTGAAAGTTTTCCACCTACCTCCCGAAATTATTGCAAGGTTATTGACTGTCTGAAATCTAGATTCGGCAGAGATGATTTGTTGGTTGAATATTATGTTCGAGAACTGTTAAGATTGACACTCACATTTAATCTTAAACAGAAACATGTTAAATTATCAATTGTTTATGACCATCTTGAAACCCGGCTGAGATTATTAGAAACTCTTGGCGTTACTACAGCGAAGTACCGACCATGTTGTTTCCCCGATTGAATCTTGTCTAACTGAAGAAGCGTTAAGATCCTGTCAGAGAAATGATAGAGGGGTGGATGGAAAAGATGACGCGAAAGAATCTTGATTGGAAAGTTTGATGAAATTTTTGAAGAACGAAGTTGAAAATGAGGACAAGATAGCTCTTGCCATGCAAAGCTTCTCTTTGAAAGAAAATAACAAGAATATCAAGATTAAAAGAGACTTGGCGACAGCTGCGGGACTTTTTACAGGAAACCAAAAATCTGTTTTGAAGTGTGCTTTTTGTGACAAGAACAATCATGAATTCAAAGAATGTCAAGTTGCTCGAAATTTCGATTTCAATGAGAAAATGAAACGATTGAAGAAACGAGGTTGTTGTTTCAGATGTCTAAGTAACGGTCATGCGTCAAAGCTATGCAGGGTCCAAGTTGCGGGAGCTGTTTTCAAAGACATCATGCTGTGATGTGCCCTGATAGAAAGACCTTTGAGTCTTTTAACTCTCAAGAAGCAGTGGATAGTTCAATCAATTTTGGACGGTTCAATACATTGGCCAATCCTATCTGTTCTAGAAGTGTTTTTCTATAAACCCTGGTCGTGGTTTTTCGGAGAGAAAAGCAGTATTTTGCTGTGAGGGCCCTCATAGACACTGGAAGTAAGAAATCGTATATTACGAATGAAGCTGCTAAGAAAATGAAGTATCCTGCATTGAAAGAGACAACTCTTATTCGTACTTTGTTTGGAGGGGTGCAAAATTCCCAGAAACATTTAGAATATAAGATTTTTGTAAGTGATTTTGAAAAGAATTATCATTGCAATTTTAACGCATTTGATCAAGAGAAAATCTGTGCCGAAATTTTCCAGATACCAACTGGATTCTGGTCAAAGGAACTAGAGGATAATAGAATTCATCTAACGGATCAAGAATGTTTACCATCTTGAACTTCATCCACAATCCATTTGCTTATTGGTGCTGACATTGCAGGAAAATTGATGACTGGAAAAATCCTCAATTTAATTTGTGGATTAACCTTTAAGCTTCGGGAACCCAAACTCAGAAAAGTTATTTTGAATACGGGCATTCAGTGAGAAAAGCTAGAAGATGCTTTCCCCTTCTTTTACAGGCGATTGTTGGAAATAACCTTTCCGATTTCGACCGCCCGTAGGGGTAATTGGTCATCTGTCCTCTGCGTCGTAACCAGGTTGTTGTTTTTTTTGCGGTTTTACCACTAGGTAACTCTAGAAAAAGCTTTTTATCACAGTTTTTTTTTAAACATTAGTTTACTAATTCTGTAGGAAAAAGTATTGAATTAAATATTATGACAATAAATAAATTGTAAATAGGATAACTACTGTATTGTTATTTAGTACATTAAAAAATATTGTCAGTTTTTCAATCATATTTGTAATTAAATAAATTTCTCAAGCATTACCGAAGCTGTAAATTTAATTCTTATAAAGCTTGAACACATCATTGTGAATTTTATTTTGTTATTCTTCTAACTCATCAATTTTGATAAAATGCTACGATTTATATAATTGTCTCTATTTCCTTTTTAAAAATATTCCCATTTCGTCGAGCATAACACAGATATCATCTGCTGTTTTGTAGATTAAAATATTTTTGAATGCTTTAGTATTAATATACTGCGCTCACAGAAATCGAATGTGATTTTTATTCCTAACATAGTTCGATCGGTTTTTAATAAAATTACTAGTAACGTTTTCCTATTCTATTGTCAATTCTTACAATTTACAGTGATTTTTTTTTTTTTTTTTTTTTTTTTTTGCTGAGAATTTCAGTTACTTATTGCAGTGCAGTATTTTTGAAAACTATGCTCAATTTTGCAGACAATAAATACCTAAATTATGAAAAAAAATTATTTTTCTGCAGAAAAATTTACTAATACGTAGATAATCACCAGATTTAAGACAATTAATTTTTTAAAAGTAAGATTAGATATGGTTTACTTAGAATTCAATACATAAAAAAACATTGCGATAATATTATGCTCTGAGAAGTAGTCAGCAAAAAAGCTTAAAACAATATATCTGACATTCTAAATGATCAGTAATCGTTATTAAATACAAGTATTTTTACTAGTAGCTGATGTAGATTATCTTTCAGAAATGCTTAAAATTAAATCTAGAATTCCTGACTTTTTTAAGCAGCTACTTTATTTTATTCCAATACAAATATTTCTGGAATAATTTAAGTGCCTAGTAACTTCTCAGTGGATTGAAATGAATGTATAAAGATTTTAATATTTCTCTTCTGATATAGAACTACTTATTATTATTTTTGATAGATTTTAACAAGCTCCTTCAATATTTTAAAATTATAGTTATAACTTTTAATGAATGGTTAATTATAAATTATTAAATCAATCTATTTCATAAATTATAAAAAATAATGGTGAAATCGACAGTTTACTTAAAAATCAAAACCCAAAATGTATTTTTAGCAGGAATATATCCCGTTCAAGTATTAAAATTTAAAGCTGAAAAAATTGTAGGTAGTTTTAATACTGTGTTAGACTAATACATTAGCGATTGGGAAATATATATGCCCAAGGCTCCAATAAGAGGTGGGGTGGGGTCAACATGAAGACAAAACAAAGTGTTTTGTCACTTTTCAATGTAAGATATAATAGCAGAGTGAAAAAAACCCCGAGGTTCCATTTAATTTTTCTGCATCATTTGTGACGAATGGGAGCGAAGAAGCAACAATTTGTCTAGGGTGCCGATTACCTTCATAATACCATTCCGTCAGAAATTCTTCTTGTTCAAATGGTTAGTGAATTCTTTCAAGTAAATTCTTGATTGAAATATTTAAACAAATAGATGGGCCCAACTATAACCATATATTATTATAAAGTTACAAAAATATATTAAGTTAAAATATTAAGGAATTTATAAAGTTAAAAAATTAAGAAACAAGGGAAAAGACGAAAGTTTACAACGAGTATTTTCCACAAATGGAATTATGTAGAATCATTCTATACCTCTTAGGAATGTTACTTAAAAAAATGCTGCCAAAGCAGGGTTCACAAGACTCACTAGCGCCAACAATGATTATAACAACTGCTGGACGAAATCTCCTGTCCTTAAGGGGTGCGACACAAAAGGGAAGCGATTTTACGAGGCAATTAGGGATCAGCTGGAAAGTTCAAGTGGGGGGGGGACGAAATTCAAACTCGTTGCTGGTACAGTAGTTGTACCAAGCCGTAAAGAAAAGCAAAAAAAAAAATAATAATCTGACAACTGTTGTACCGTGCGTAAGCTGGAGGTTAATTGCCATTGAGACTTAGATTGGTTGGACACTTATGGGAAGAGCACAAAGCAGTTCAGACTCTATAAGCATGCCAGTGGCAATCTTACTTATAAAAGAATGTAATATAAGTGAATTATGGAAGTTAGAATCCATTGGAATTACTGATCCTGCTGAATCGAAAAAGAAGATTGAAATGCATCAAGATACTTAAGAATATTTTCGAAGCACTCTGACGATTAATGAGGAAGGGAGGTACGAGGTCACCTTACCTTGGGTGTTAGAATAATCCCGGCTCTCTGACAACAGACAAATGGCGGAGAAACGACTTTTTTTTGTTTATAAAAAACTTATAAAATCCGAGAAAATTGGAGTATGTGTGGTTTTCTCGGTATCAAATTAGACTGAAAGTATCAAAACACATCACTTTATTCTTCTCAAGACCGAACGAACCATTTACAGCTGTTGCCACCTGCGCAACAGAAATATTTGATATAATCACGTTTCCTACATCCTCCCCAACCTGCTCGACCTCGAGAGGGATGACCAGAGATACCGGACGGGTTACCTTTTGACCATTAACTCTCAATTCGCAGGATCTTATCTTTCCCTCACGTCCCTGGTGTAGGTCCATCACTCTGGCCTTCTTCCACATGTGCCGTGGTCGAACGTTTTCATGCAGGAACACAATATCGCAAATTCGGATGTTAACGAGATTGTCTGGTTACGAACTTGAAGAAAAGATCGCAGTTTAAGTAAATATTCCTTTGATCATTTTTTCCAAAAACAGTCATGTAAGTCCTGCTGCAGCTTGTAGATTTTCTTAAGCCTTGTGTCATTATCCGGGCTGGATGGAATAGCCGTTAGTTTTCGTCCTGTCAAGAAATGAGCTGGTGTTAAGGCCGCGGAGCCGTCGTCTTTTCCCTCTTCGTAAACTAATGGTCGGTTGTTGAGAGTGGCTTCTATTCCAACAAGGACAATTGTCAGACTTTCTTCGTCTAAAAGTGCTCGTCCGAGGACCTTTCGCAGGCATTGTTTGATAATTCCTATCAGGCGTTCCCATCAGCCTCCCCACCAACCCGCTTGTGGGGCGATAAATTTCCAAGTTATACCATTTTGGGCATAATATTGTTGAGTCTTAGCTGATGACAAAGCTTCCCATAACAGGATCAGTTCCTTATTTATTGTATGAAAAATAGTGGCATTGTCAGTATAGATTGCGTGGGGGCAATCCTCTGCGGCCAACAAATCGTTGAAGATCTAGGAGAAATTTGTCAGTGGTAAGATGTGACACGAGTTCAATGTGTAATGCATGTGTTGTTGCCCAAGTAAATAGTGCTATGTAAGCACTATTCACAAACAGCGGATATTCACAGGTCCAAAAAAATCAATTCCTGTGGTAGTAAATGGAGCAGACGCCACAACTCTTTCAGGAGGCAGAGGAGCTTCAATTTGTTCTCCACATTTCGCCTTGGACAGCTTGCAAGGTAGGCATTTGTGAAGAACCTGCTTTATAGCTTGACGTCTTTTTAGTATCCAAAAGGTAGCGCGTAACTCGGTGAGAACTATACGTACACATAAGTGATGGAGGCGCATGTGGGTGTGTTGGATCAAAAGATGGACAAAGGGGTGGTTTCTATAAAGTAATAAAGGGTGTTAAGTATCAGAAAATATGTCAGAATTTAAGTCTTCCTCCAAGGCGCAAGTAGCCATCTTTGAGAAAGGGATTGAAACAGGAAATTTTTGATTTTGTTGGCAAGGGGCGTCCATCTTTTAAGTCATCTATTTCAGCCGGGAAGCATTGACACTGTGCAGTTTGGATGCAATATTCCTTGGATTTTTCTATTTCGTTACAATTCAATTCATGAGTGATAAGTGGCCGAGACTTGCAGTTTCGTACAAAACGTAGAATCCAGGCAACCACACGAAGAAGTTTTGTGTAAGAACTATAATGAGATATATCTATAATGGGTTCTAAAGTTGCAACGAAGAAAGATTGAAACTCCGTTTTTCGAAATTCCACTTCGACTAACGGCTGTGTATGTGATGACAAATCGTTGGTAGGCCAAATTTCCCGCATTTTGTGTCAGCCATTTCGGGTCGTGCCACCAAGACTACAAAGCCGATAGTTGTGATGGGAAAGTACCAAGGGTTAGATGATCCGCAGGATTGTCTGTACCGGGGCAGTGGTGCTATTTTGCTGGAGTAGTGTATTGAAGAATTTCCGTTGTTCTGTTTCAAACGAATGTTTTCCAAAGATTGGGATCTCCCTTTATCCAGCTTAGAACTACTGTAGAATCACTCCATAATATGGCTGTGTAAGTATTCATGTTCGTTTCTCTGCAAAAGTATTGAAGTAAGCGAGCTCCTAGTAGTGCGGCTAACAATTCAAGTCGCGGAAGGGTGACCTTTTTGACTGGAGCCAATTTATTTCTACTACAAATGAGATTGATCTCCGTGGAGTTGTCAACTGTGTGACGAGCGTTCAAACAAGCACCATATGCACGGACAGAAGAGTCACAAAACACATGTATAATAATGGCATGTGAAGGACCAATCCATCTTGGGATGTGTATATCATTCAGACATTGTAACTCATTTAGCCACTTGTGCCACTGTTGTGCTACAACTGGCGGTAATAATTCATCCCACTGAATACCACTAAGTCACGTATCCTGGAACAATATCTTCACATTAACTGTAACTGGAGCGAATAGGCCTAAAAGGTCGTAAAACTTTGAAAATAACTTCAGTAGTAAACGCTTTGTTACTGGTTCTTTAGATGCTCCGACAATCTTTTCCTGCACTATCAATTCCAAAAGCATCTCTGTCAGTATCCAATTTAACCCCTAAGACCTGAGTAATAATTTTAAACAGAACGTTTTCTCGTTTCCACATATCTTGCAAAATCTTAGAATTTGTTGTCCATTTTGCTAATGGTATGCTAATTTGTGATGTAAATTACTACATTTCTTGATATAGAATTGTAGCTTCAGTATCTGTAGATGTTTCCATGACAAAATCATCCATATAGATGTTATTCTTAATGTGTTTAGTTGCAGTAGGTTACGTTTGCTTGTACATTGTAGCCAATTCACAAAGAGAAGCTGATAATAAAAATGGTCTTGAAGTGAGTCCGAAGGGAAGACGCGTGAATCGGTAAATTACAATTCCATCTTCTATGAAGAGTTTTCCATCAGGAGTATACGTTGTCTTGTACTAAAGAAATCGTGTTGCGTCTCTGTCTTCGTCTGATAGTATCAGCTGTAGAAATGCTTGGCTTCCGTCAGAAGTAATTGGTATTTTTGAAATGCGAAATCTCAATAACGTAGCCATAATATCGGGAAGTAGATTTGGCCCAATTTCAAGAGCGTCGTTTAAAGATGGATGACCTGGCGAATGGGAAGATGTCGAAAACTATACGACACTTGGTTTCTTCATTTGCAATTTTCTTTACTGCATGATGGGGTAAGTAAAATAAACGTTCTTTATTGTGTGCTTCGTATGATATGATTTCAACTTGTTTTTTTATCAATGTAATCTTGCATGTGTTCAGAATATTCTTGTTTAAAAACTGTGTCTGCGTGTAGTTTTCTTGTTAAAGAATTAAAACGTCGAATTGCGACTTCATAATTGTTTGATGGAAGTTGAACTTCTGGTTTCCAGGGTAATTTTACTACTCGTCTTCCATCGATGATTTTAAAAGATTGATGAAAGTTTGTCAAGACTTCAGAGTTACAGGTGCTTTTTTTCTCTTGAATTGGTTGTATGCCAATGCTTTCTAAGTTCCAGAATTCGCGTACTACATTCGCGTCCAATGCTTGAGTTGAACTATCTACATTAATAATATTAACTGTAGGAATGAAGGAAACTGTTGTGTGTGATCGAGGTCCACTAAGTATACACTTAAAAATTGAGGGGACCAAGGTCAGAGAATCCGACAGCTTGAATGGAGGTTCAGAATTCACGACATTCCAGTAGAAATTTGCACCGATTAAAATCGCAATTGGTAAATTCGACAGTGAATCATCTGGGTCCGCAAACTTCAGTTGTTTTTATCAAGAAGTGTGAAACGTCAGTTGGTGGAGGCGGATGTGATGCATACTTGTTGAGGTTTTCGAATGCAATAATGTTGACTTTAGATTTGTCTCATATGATTGATAACAGAAATTTAACTTGTCTTCGCGTTTGGCTAAAACTAGATGGAGATTCGAACGCTTGAAGTTCCAAAGGTCTGGTTGAAATAACTGGAAGTTTAAAATTGTTTACAAGATCAGAAGAGACGAAACTACATTGACTTCCACCATCCAAAAGGCAACGTGTAAGTTTTGTAATCCCAGTTGGACCCGTTATGAAAACTCGCGCAATTTGCAAATGAACAAAAGTGTGCTTAAGTATATCAAATTTTTTGTAGATGCAGTTGCAGACTGCTCCTCAGTTGGAATTTTACATATTGATACATGGTGTTTTTTCTTGCATTTGGGACAGCAATATTTGTCTTTACGATAGCAATTTTTTTGTGCGTGACCACAATTAGTGCACAAGAAACATCTATTGGTAACCTTCAATTTCTGTATGCGTGCGTCTATATCCATCAGAGTTGCAATGTTGAGGCCAATGTTCGGCAGTTTCGCAGAAAGGGCAAAAGGGTGAATTTTTTTAAACTTTAGTAACAGGTTTACAACGCACATTGAAATTTTCTAAAGAGAATTTTATAGAATATTCTGAAACTAGTAAGCCTTTAATATTATTTGCGGTAACTGCTCCCTCAACTTCATCGGCTAAAAATTTCATCAATTTTGTAATGTCGCCTTCAGCCAAGTTTTCAAGTTTGGTGTATACAACCCAATTGCGACATATATCATGTGGAAAAGCACGGAGTATTTTTGGAGCTAAAATTGTTTCGTATGATTGAGTGTTTCCGCCTAAGGCATCCAATGCTCGTAATCATCTATTACAATCGATATATAACTCATTTAATGCTAATGGTGATGGATTTTTAATAGATATTAGGTTTTCTAAATAATCGAGATGAGTTTGTATCATTTTATCCTTATTGCCATATTTCGATGTTAAAATATCCTTTGTTGTTGTATATGTATCGGCAGTTATACTTATTCCATGAACTAGTCGTTTTGCCTCTCCATCTAAATATCCTCGTAAAAAACATGTTTGTCAACGAGTGATAAACGCTCATTGTTGTCATTGCAATTTTCAAAACGCTCCCAAAAACTGTGAAATTCTTCAATGTCACCGCAAAACGTATTTATTTTTACTGTAGGTAGGTTTACTGTAATGTTTGAAGACGCTGATGCGTAATTTATACCGTCAGCTATTGGCGGTAGCGCGTTATTTATACTGCCAGATTTTATCGAGGAAAAATTTATGTTCATATTTGCTTTTTTTTTTATAATTAGACATCTCTAAATGAGCATTTTCTATGTATTTTTAGCATTCTGTTATGTCTTCATTATATTCTTCATCGTTTAGAAGTTCGTGGATTTTATCGTCTGCCAAGGTTAGTTAGTTTATTTTGTCTTGTAAACGTTCAACGCTATTTTTTAAATCAGTTTTTTAGCTTTTTGAATCATTCGTTGTCAGTTTCGTAATGGCGGCACGAATTGTCGATCGTTTACTTTTAAGTAAATCAAGTTTCTCTTTAACGATTGACGTTATAATTCGGTTTCGTATCGAAAGTTTAAACAAACAAGTTAAGTATGACTTACCCGAGTATGTTTCGGCCCAAAATGTGTGGTTTGTCGGTATCAAATTAGACTGAAAGTATCAAAACACATCACTTTATTCTTCTCAAAACCTAACGAGCTATTTATAGCTGTTGCCATCGGCGCAACAGAAATATTTGATATAATCTCGTTTCCTACAGCGCATATGCAGTTGTCTTAAAAAAAAATGGATTGCTGACGGCGTCGTTGAAGAAATAGAAGATAAAAAAAGAGTGAACTGTACATTATCTCCCGTACAGGCCTGTATTTAAAGAAAACAGCATTACTACAAAAGTGAGGCCAGTCTTCGATGCATCTGCACGTATAAAGGGTGCACCCTCACTAAATGCCTGCTTAGAAAGCGGTCCTAATTTAATTGAACTTGTTCCTTCCCTACTAAATCGTTTCCGGACATTTCCTGTTGGAATAACATCAGACATTGAGAAGGCATTACTTCAGATCGGAATCAGTGAGAGGGACAAGGATTATCTGCGATTTTTATCGAAAACCAAAGACAAGGGAATGAAAATCTAAAGACATCGTAGGGTTGTGTTTGGTGCCACCTGTAGTCCATTCCTTTTAGCGACAACTTTGAATTACCATTTGGAACAAGCCCCTGAAGAGCTCTTGAGTACTGCAGAAATTTTGAAGAATTCCTTTTATGTGGATAGTTGTGTCTGCAGTTTGAAGAATACAGATGAAGCGAATAAATTTATAGTTGAATCGCAAGCGTTTATGCCTTCAGGAAAATTCAATCTACGAGGCTGGCAATCAAATGCTTCACTTGAAATTATCGATCAATCAGACAACCACCAAACTGTACCCTTATTGGAACTAAACTGGGTCCTGAAACAAGATACTCTTGCATCATAAACTGTCCGAAAGATAAAAACCTGGCTCTTACTAAAAGAGGCCTGCTTTCTTTGGCTCAGAGTATATTTGACTCTTTGGGTACATCTACTCCCGTAACTATCATTCCAAAGTTTATGCTTCAAGAATCCTGGAATATTGGACTTGAAGGGAAGGATGCCCTTCCAGAAGGTCTATCAAAACAATTTTGGAGCTGGCTGAAGGGTACAAAGAATCTTTCAGAGATTAAATTACCTCGGTGGATGAAACTGAGTGAAGGTAAAGAAGAAACCGTCAGTCTTCATGTCTTTTGTGATGCAAGTGCTAAAGCCACTTGTATTTTCCTAAGAGTGGAGGTTCGTGAGTGTTTGTTAGCTTAGTTCAGTCTCGAGCTAGAGTCTCGTCTTTAAAGAATTTAACGATTCCACGTCTTGAACTGCTGACATGTTGTATTGGTTCTATGTTGAGTGCAAGAATTATCGAAGACCACAAAAATACCAAATCTGAAGATATTTTATAGGAGCGATTGATTGACAGCACTTACCTGGATAAAGAGAAATGCGCCCTGGGGAACATTTGTGTGGAACCGAGTCCGAGAGATACACACCATTACAAATGTTCAAAGTTAGAGACATATTCCCGGCACACAAAATCAGGCCAGTCTTCCCAGCTGAGGAAATTTAGCGGAACAATTTCTTCATTTGAAATGATGGAAGGGACCTATGTGGCTTTATGAAAATGAAGAAAATTGACCGAGTAGCACAGAAGAAGAATTGATAAATACCGAGAAAAGAAAAACTATATTATCAGTTCATAATCACATCGATTATTAATGATTGGTATTACAGATCATTCTCTTCTCATTTGAAAACTATTCTCCTGCTTGCATGGATTCGCAGATTCTGCAATAATGCCAGAAAAAGGATGCTTCGAATTCCCCAACTCTTACTTGTTTTGAGGTAAAAGAAGCCAAAAATCTATTCATGCTGTTGATCCAGGGAGAAGTGTCTTTGATGAATGTAATGAGGCATGGGGACTATTTTGATGAATGTAATGGGGCACTGCCAAAAATCAAATACAATTATTAGGAAATATAATAAATTCTTCTGCAAGAAGTTAAACAAATTACACTTTGAACGAAATCGCACACCATGGCAAATTTATATATAAAACAGATTCCTATGTAGATAAATTTCCCACTATGCGAGATTTTCTATGACTCATTCATTCAACTATGACTTTTAAACCATATTGTGCAAAAGTCTACTGAACTTATATTAATCAGTAAAAATATTGCAACATTATTTCATTGCAATGAAGTATAAAAGTAGTAGATTTCAAGAGAATAGAAGGAAGATTAAATGAGAAGCTACAAATAAAATGCTCCTTCTTAGTAACCAATATAATAAACTGCACATAATCTGACATTTGTTTTCTTCTGGGCATTCAATACACCTCTGGCCAATATTGGTATTGTATTTTAGAGGATTGCCATTTCATAAAGCGAACTAGATATCTGGCATGAGCGATAGTCTGTTGCGCATTTACCTTAGTGAAACATGTTCATGCAAATAACTAATATTTAAAAAAATATATCACGTTTTAAAACAGACTAAAAAGAATAAAATAATTTTTCCTGGCTCCATACAGATTGTCCTGAAAATTTATGAATTTAAAAAACTTTAAATCACAAATTATCAGGACAATCTGGTCGGCACTGGAAGAAATTCTTTTAAACTTTTTAGCCCATTTTTAAAACGAGGTATATTATTTTTGTTGTTTAAATAATTATTTTTTGCTTTTTAGTCTTCTGTGTATGAAATTACAGTCGATTTTTAATTAACTTCCCGATGACTTATCGATTTGGAATGGCGCCATTTGTCAATAATGAAAATTTCTAATCTATTACAAATTTTATACCTAACTGATAGGCAAGAAAGCGAATTAATATTGCATTATAAATCTAGTTCTGAAGTATGTTTAAAATTTCAAGTCTCTAGCTCATCAGGAAGTTAGTTTGAAATAGATTGCAAAATTTTCACAGAACAGAGAAACAGGCAGAGCAGAAAGCTAGGTAATAAAAACACGTTAATATTTTTATTTTTTTAAATATTTGTAGGCTCAGAGTTCCCAACATAAATGCTCGATACTTTTATAGCACACCAGCTTTCATCATTTATAAAAACAATTAAACAACATGTGTATGTTGAGTGCTTCAAAAGGGTTGGTACAAAATTTGACAGCTAATAAAATATAGTAAAATACTCTCAGTATATGATCAAAAATATCCAGAACTTCGGATGCGGTGGAATCAACAAGAACGACCAGAAATTGACCTTCATCAATTTCGTTCAAGTTTCAGTTAATTATTTGCATTTTTCAGAATGTTTTTTCTATTGTTGTGCATTTTACATGCATTTTCAAAGATATAAAGGAATTATTAACTAGATCGATCATTTTCTTAAAGGGACCTGAGTGTAAAAAATCTTTGAATGTAGTAAAATATTTTCGAAGATACAAATAAAAGGACTCAAACTTCACAAATTTAATGAAAACGCATTTATTTAAATATATTTATTTAATGTTGAATGACTTTCGTAAAACAGGATGTATAACTTTTGCGTGCTTGTGGTGCGGTCATATTGTGAATTTGTAGTACGTAGCATAATATTTGGAAAAGTCTAACAACTTATTCCATTTAAAACAGAACACAAGTCCCCAAAAGAGATACATCCTACCTTCAAACATGCCTCCATTTTTTTCCTCACAGTATGGTTTCAAAAAAGTTTTACACATCCACATAATGGAAATAATTCAGCATGATCATTCCCAAGTGTGTGAAGAAAGTTTCGTAGTAGGTTGCCAATTATCGCCGAAGAGAGTCATCAAGGACAGCAAGACTGGCCATTTCTGAATGTTGTCGAAGCGGGAGGGGCTTTAGATTATGCTTTTGTCACAACCTTCCACAATATTATATCTTGCATCGCTTTGCCGCATCACCAGAAAACTTAAGAGAGTCCTGACAAATCTACCCATGTTATATAATGTTCCGTTTGTTAAGATGTAAAAATAAAGTGAGCGTTTAGTTTTTGATGACCATGTGGAGGGGGGGGAGCTTATATCGGTGGGTCCATATGCATTGCATCTGACGTACACCTGAGGTTGACGCTAAGCATAAGTTTCGAACATTATAGTCTGTGTATTTTCTGTAGGCGCATAGGTCACATTTTCTACTTCGTTACTGGTTGTCTGCCTTGCAACGCTGAGGCAGATAACAGTGTCACTCTTCTTTTTTTTTACACAGTTATTAAGGTATTTTCCGAAGGTAAGGTATTCCCGAAAGTACTGGCGTGGAAAAAAAACAAGCTTTGTCGAAACCATGGCAACGGAGAAGGAGAAAGAGCGAAGAGTAAGGAAAACGAGTGTCCTTGAAACGCCTACAGAAATTACACAGACTATAGTCAGAACAAATTTTAACCTCTTTCATAAACAAAGAACGCATGCGCGGAAGAGACATTCAAAACTTGCAATTAGAAGGAAGGTCGAATCATAAGTGGCCAGTGACAATAAGGCCCCATGTCATATTTCTTTTCTTGTGTTAAATTTCCTGTAAAGGCTTTTTATTCCAGCACTTCAGTAACTTGCTTATTCCTTTGACTTCATACTATGCAACTTTTTTTTATCATTTCTCAAGTTCGGAAAAAGTGCAGTAAAAGAGACTTGTAATACGGGTGTTAATTTTTATATTTACAATGGCAAAAATTCAGCTGCTCAAGGTAATTGCTTCACAGGAAACATCATTTGAACAGGTTCTATTTGTATTCATTCTAATAAAAATAAGATATTTCTTAGTAAAATAAATTCCAGATCTATTTGCACGTAGCCTTATATAGTTCAACATCATGCAGTGGAAGTTGTAGAAATATCAGCTCTTTTAAGTTTTGTCAAATATTTTACGATTAAAAAGCACAATTAATATATCTTTATTAGAAAGGTTTTGACGAAAATTAATGAATCTCAGGTCGATGTAAGAGCTGTTGAGATGGTCTATTTTGAAACGAACCTTTATAATGAAATTTGCCATAACGTTTTTGTTTAGGTATTTGATGTTTCTATCCAGCATAAACCTTTGATGCACAATAATTTTAGTTCTTTATGTGAATAAATTCATCCATTATGCTTATAAGAAACTCAGGATCCACAGTGGAGATCTTTTATGGTAGCTTTTCTTGGGCATTGAATCTACGATAAAAGAACTTTCTGCACTAGAGGAACCAAGTGAAATGTTACAGCTCCCAAAAAGAACATCCTGAAATTTGACATGTTATACCTGTTGCAAATACAATCAGATATAATTATTACGTATGTTGAAATAAAAAAAAATGTGAATTAATGAGAAGATTCCAGTTTTTTTTTTTTTTTTCGAAATTTCGAAGAACCATAAAAAAAAAAAAGAGTAAAGAACAAAATAAATTTATTACCAAAAGTTACGCTCAAATATTCTTTCCGACATAATCTCCGTAATGATTCATGCATTTGTCGTATCCACGAACTAGGTTTCTACCCCCTTTTCAAAGAACGTTGTCGCCAATAATATG
Organism: Argiope bruennichi; assembly: GCF_947563725.1. NCBI lineage: Eukaryota > Metazoa > Arthropoda > Arachnida > Araneae > Araneidae > Argiope > Argiope bruennichi. The sequence continues at coordinate 32,728,101 of NC_079162.1, read as the reverse complement.
AGAGCTATATTAAAGCTCCTTTGAAGGTCATCAATAATCTGGAAGCTTTGACCTCCCTAACTAATTCTCCAATTCAGAGAAGAGATGAAAATCATTCGGCTCTAAGCCATTTTCTCAATGAAGGGGATAAGGATGCAGTCCGTCACAAAAGAATATTTTGTTCAATTATATGAACGGAAAGCAACGGAGGATGCTGGATAACTTGATAATGAGTGGGCAAATCTGCATGGCAAAATTAAGAGTTTGAAGGGTGAATGCTTAAACATTCCTGTTCCATATTCTTTCCTTGAAAGAAAACTAAAAAAATCCCTGATTAATAAGAAATTTCAAAGGGACCTTAACCCTTTTGGTGGGTATGCTATCCACCCAATTCGTCAATCTTCATATGAAGTTATGTATATTGTTATATTTATTAAGTTATAACTAACAAATTCTTTAATAAGGAAGAAACTTAAATGCTTCAGTTCCTTATCTCATACAAAACGACATGTCTTGATTTGCTACTTATTTATTAATTAGCCAAATTAATTTATTAATCAAATTAAATTTATCTAATATACTAATTAAATCACTTTTCTTAAGAAAATTTTAATCAAAAAATATTTTAATATACCATGATTAGAAAAAAAAAGAAGACATTTTAAAAGGTTAAAGCTCATCTCAGATCAGTGACGGCAACATAAGAATGTTGCCAAAGGAATCGGAAACCTGGATCACTGATATGGTATATATTTGAAACTTTATGGCTCTCATGTCGAAGTGTTACCATGTTTAAAATAAATTTTTATAATTTTGCTCTTTTTTTATATAAATATCGGGGCTTGAGAAAAAAAAACCTGTCTTCGTATATTGAGGTTTGAATATATAATAATAATAATATTATTATTTAGATTCTCACTTTTGACGATTTTACATTTTTTATTGATTTCCTTAGATTTAGTGTGTTCGCACCGTTTTAAAATCCTCTAGTTTAAGTCTATGAAATTCTATGCTTCCCGCCTTTCACATCACGTTAAATAGTTCGAGAGATCAAAAATCGAAGGAAAAAAAAAAAATAGCCTCACATCTAATTCGAAACGTTTCGAGAGAATCAGTAGTAGAGAAGAAGAATTTCGACAAGTCTTATGGATTTGAAAGATAAATAGCGAACATAAAAAAAGAAGTGCGAACAAAAATCCATTTAGTATTGCATATTTCAGTAGCAATAAAATTTGTTAATATTTTTAAAAAACGTTATTTATCAAAATGTAATTTTTTTTAATGTTGAAAAAATAACACTTATCGTACTTCGAGTAATTCTACACTCGTATTATGAAGGAAAAACGAGTTACTGGAATATGTTAAGAATATTTTAACTTCTTCTAGACAACGGATCAGAAATTATTTCGCTTCAAATATTTACTTGAGGTAAGTGATAGAAATAAAAAGGAAATATTAACAATGTTTAAAAAATTTGCTTATTCATTTTGTTGGATATTCTTATTTATACAAATAGTTTCTTGCCATTCAAACCATTATGCATTTGGTCCCCTCAAAAGAATAAAAGTTTGGTGATAATGTATCGTATTAGAAATGTATAGATAGTTTTTTTTTTAAAAAGAGAGAGACATTAAGGGAATCAATGGCATAATGAAATGGGGGAAAATAGATAGGATACGGTGGCTGAGATGAACGTATTTAAATATTTAAACCCATTTTTACAAAAAAAAAAAAAAAAAAAAAAAAATGGAGTGGTTTTTCCAAAACTTTCTTGTATAATCTCTATTAAAAGTTCTATGACCAGAGAACCCCTTCCATATCACTGGCGAACAATAGTTAGGAAATATTAACCATTAGCGTTAGTTTAACATGTTGGTGTATTGTGACTTATGGCACTTTACAACCACTGACAGTTATCTTTCAGAGGTTTAAGCCGAGCGAGCGCCTCTTGTTTTTTCAGTAGCGCCAACTAGGGCCGAGTACGACTTAGCTACTTCATGCGTCACATTCGCTTGCACAACCCCTTTTTAAAGGGGGCACACTCGCACACCTTATGGATAGAACACAGAGGAAGAACAACCATGCCTGAACTGGGACTCGAACCCCGAATGCCCAGATCACGGGGAAGACGAGCTACCTCTACGAAAGGACGCCGGTGCGTTCAATATTTTTATTGAATCTATCATGTTATCTATGGCGTGTTTTTTGGCGAGTTTAACTCTAGTATACGGTTAAAAAAGTCCTAAAATTGAATTTGTGTTTTAGACCTGATTTCTCAACCGATTGAAATATAAACTCGGCACAAAATTACACTTGTAGTCACAAAATCCTGTACTAAATTTGATATATTTAAGTCATTGCATTTTTGAGTTATTGCGTTTACATGTTTCTAAAAGTATAGAGCTACACACGGTCAACTCCTTATTGGCTTTGGCCCAAACTTTGACAGGTGTTTACATTATAGATGCCAAATCTACTTACTGAATCTTATCTATCCAGCTTTCTTCGTTTTGCAGCTACTGTCGTAACTTATATTCGAACAGCCGGACAGACGGACTACATCTGAACAGATTGTACACAAAATTTGACAGAAATCTAGAAATTTGGTATATAGACCATATACCAAATTTCATTTGTCTAGTTGAAAGCGTTTTTGAGTTATTTTTGTTACAAACAGAGGACATTTTACAAAGATGTGATTTCAGAACTCAGGGAGCTCTGAAACGAGGAGATTCGTCAAAATCTCGAATTCGAATTTTTTGACGATTACTATACTTTCTCTATATTACGTATACGAGAAAGTAGAAAAAAAATATGGAACTGAACAGAATTGAAATATCAAATGATTCCCTTACACTCAGAAAAACGAATTATCAAACCTATATGTTTGAAAGTATGTAAAAATAAACTTCATCTGAATTTAGCAATACTAAAAACAGGTCATAATTTCTAGCATTAAAGGTTTGTTTTGATATAATCACAATAATCCACACTCCCTTTAATTCTGCCTCCTTTTTTGCACTGCTTACTCCTAAATTCTGAACAAAAGAAACTGACTTATGAAACTTCGCCATTCCCTTATAAACGTCCACTTTTCCACTTTACTACTCCATCGTTCGAAATTAGAGGCAATCAACTAAACTTTAGAGCCCGAATTCCAGATTTAAGTCTTTTCTTTTTTCTCACGTTCCCAATGCTGGACCTAAGATATAGTAGAGTCTCTTTCTCTGCTCTTGTTAAACATCTTTTTTTTTTCCCAAGCCATCTTAATATCTCTACCTCCCATTTTTGACTGAAGGTGTGAATTTGATGTCGTTAAAGCATCTCAATGATGCAGAACGGATGTTTTTCCTTTCGTTACATTAGAAAATACATATTTTTTAGATAAAAGGGCGGAAAAACGTTGCCGCTTCATCAGCTGTTGCTAGAAACAGCAGAAAATCTCTGAATCTTTTGCCACTGGTAGATTCTTCTAACTGTTTCAGACGTAAGTAACTGTCTCATTGAACTGTGAACATCGAAATGCTTGGTTTATTTAAGATTTCTTTCTTTTTTTCTTTAAATATTAGAACTCACGATGAGGAAGAGTATTGTGGAGCATTCTTACCAGCGTCTAGGTAGGCAAATAATTGCGCTGTTAACAAATTCCCGCCTGAGGCGAAAGCATTCCTGCGACAGCAAGAACTAAAATAGTTCATTTTTTTTCAAATACGTTTCTGCTGTCATTTTGGGTTCCTCTTGGATTACTAATGATTTATCTGTTTTCTCTTGTATTCAATCACGAAATTGCCTGTAATAAGTTACTAAAGTCCAAATGGAGTCAAATGAGAACCTAGGTGCATTAGAAAACTATATTTACCAACGAATTATACATTAGTGGAATTAAAAAAGAAATGGAATGGTTTCGAAATCACCTATTTCCGTTCTGTATTAATTTTGATGGCTAAATAATTCATTACAGTATTTAATTGTTAAATAATTTTTATTCTCTTCTATACGAAGTATATAAAAAACGTGTACTGTCATCATGAAAATAATTGACTACGAGATTTTAATAAATCGCATCTTCTTGACATCGCTTTGATGTCTGGAAAAAAAGATATTTTTACAGTTGTGTTGAACCATAATCGAGTAATTCTTGTATGTACATATATAAATTTATTTATTTCGTGTATCTCGAAAACGATTGTAACGATTTGGATCAAATTTTATATTTAGATGATGTTTTGCCTTTTAATTTTATCTATATAGGTGTCTTTCTTAAAAAATGCGATTTTACTCTCACAATTTTTTTATATAACTAAATATTGATATATGGCTATACGTGAGGTGCTTGAGCATATCAGTGATTGAGCAGTGGTTAGGGCTTAGGACTCCCATTCATTTTTCTTATGTTCGATCCCGCTTTTTCAATTCAATTCGATCTCACTTAATTTATAACTTTAAATGAGCAATTCTTGTATATATATATAAATTTAAATCGTGCATCTCGAAAATGGCTCTAACGATTTGGATCAGCTTTTATATTTAGATGAGGTTTTGCTTTTTAAGTTTATCTATAAGGTGTTTTTCCAGAAAAAATGCGTTATTACACACAGACAAATAGTTTTGTAACTATTGGAACCTTTTTTTTATATGTTCTAATGCCGACAATGTTATGCAGTGCCATCCCGTAAATTTTTATGGTACTTGCATTATTATTGTCATAAGAAAATGATAATCTACTGGTACCTCACAATTTTGTGAGATGGCGCTGATGGATGTGAGATTAGGTAAGATAGAAAAATATATATATGCAATCAGTATGTGATTTGTATCTAAATAATTTCTCCGAAAAATTAAAAAAAAAACTGCCAAGTGAAGCTTAATTTCACAGATTTTCGTTATTTAACCATGGATTTGAATCGAATAATCTTCACCAAAAATCCAATAATGTTCTTTATTAAACAACACTAAACGACGCAGAATCTTAACATAAATGGCAATATCTTTATTGATTATTAGAGTGCATATTATATAAGGAAACGACAAAAATGTCCTCAATTCAAAACAAAGAATATGCAAAAAATACTCGAACATTTGTCTGTTTATAAATGAACAATTTTTGACAGATTTTAGGTTTATTTAAATCACAATATGATAATATTTGAATTTTGATTGCCATTAGTTTTTTTTTAATTACATAAAAGTTCTTGAATATTTAAAAAAAATTAAAATACGGAATATTTAATGGTATCAAATTATCTATATTAAAAATTAATTTATGGTAATAATCAATAAATACACATCTTCATGCAATGATTTGTAGAAAAAACGATGATAAATCGAATAAAATTTTGTTCTATGCACCATCGAGCAATTCATTGCAACAATTAACCAAAGAATTCTTTTTTTTCCACGAACAGTTTAATAAAAAAGTCTTAGCCTTGAATATACTGACGTTTCGATGAAACATCCGTTTTGAACCGAAGTTTTTCTGTAATAACATTAAAGAGTGATAAAGAGACTACATAATATGGATGAAGTCACATGGTTTTAATGATGCTTTGTTCGTATTTAAAGCTAAACTTAAAGAGTATTTCGAATTAGTTTTCTATAACATCAAACAGCCAAATCCAATACTATCAGATTAATTTCCTTTGAATAAATAATTTAGTTGATAATGAGATTTAATAGGAATTTCTAAAACAAAAAATAAAAAAATGAAAGCTAAACATGTCCAAAAATTGAAATCTACTATTTCAAATTTCAAGTTATCATGTGAGAACATTTTTTTCGATGAATTGCTTAGAGTTAGAAAGTGATATTTGAAACTCAGAATCGAAACGGAGACGTTTTGTGTTGAACGTTGACGGTTGTGATTGAGAATCCAAATGGACACGTTCTGTGTTTGAAGTTGAGTATTGCAATTGAGAATCTGAAACACACTGCATACGTTTACGCTTTCTTCGTTCCCGTTGTAAAGCTATTTTGCGTTCGTGTTTAATTCGATCAGCTTCTAATTTTAAATTTTCATCATTCGTTTTTGTTGATTGAAGGTTTTGTCTTTGACGGTTTGATTGAAGGTTTTGTTCCGACCTCTGTTTGCTCTTTCGTTCCCTTTCTTTTTTTTTTTCTTTGCAAGGCTTCATCGGGAGAAAGCTTAGGACTCCCCATTTATGATTTACTCATTGCCTACGCGATTTCGAGCTTCAAATCCCCCTAACCAAAACAACATGTTCTTTTTCTGTTATCGTTTCCGTTTCTCGGCTCCTAATAATCTAAGCGACGTAAATGTGGCATCATTCGATAGAGGACATCGAGTAGAGTGTATCGATGCCAGTCGTAAAGAGAGTTTTTGCAAAAACGAGGTTGAAAACCTCGTTCAAAAATTCAATTTTTTAAACTTTGAGAGCCCGTAACTCGTGAGTCACTCGCAGTAGAGACGTGAAATTCGTATCGTTACGTGCATTTCGGCGAGAACTAGCCAACGATACGAGCAAATGCAATGTAAAAATTTGAGATCCGATTTCGAACCCTAACGCGACCAGCGTTTCGGTAAAAATGTCATTCGACTCTATTCATCGAGACGAGTGTTCAGACGAGTCGCGCTCGTCTCTACGTTGCACAGAATCCGAGATATAACAACTTCCAGTCTGACCGGAAGTTGACGTCATCGACATCCCGAGACCCATAGGAACTCTATGGTATCGATCCGACATTGATTTGACCAATATTAAGCATAATCCGCACTGCACATGCGCAATGGATCCAAAATTTTTGGGGATTTAGAGGACACCCAGGGGTACTTCTGAGTGAAAACCCCATGTCTCTAACATATGTAATTTACGAGACATAACGAAAACCATCTGCGCACTCGCAGTAGAGGACTCCATGGGGGATCTTCTATAGCCCCGTAGGATTAATTTGGTAAAAACCCATTGTCTCCAACATATATAGTTTACGCGATATAACGAAAACCATCTGCGCATGCGCGGTAGATGAATCCATGGAGGGGGGATCTTCTATAGTCCAGTAGGATTACTATAGTGAAAACCCCATGTCTCTAGCAGCAGGTGAAACTTTTAAAAACGCATTTGCTTTCAAAGAAGTATACATAATAATAATGCAATACTGGTAAAAGCAGGTGAAGCAGATGAAGATGAATATTGTCATTTATGCTTTATTCATTGCCTACGCGATTTCGAGCTTCAATTATTCATTGCCTTTAATTATTCAAAACCCCGTAACGAAAACAACATCATGTTCTCACATGATAATAAATAAAATTATAAAAATATTGCAAAGAAAAAAAACCTTGTAGAACTATTTTCCAAGAACCGATGCCAATTTTCTTTATACAAAGAAGATATTTGATTTTGGAAGATATAAAAGACACAATTATTTTCAATTGAAATTCTTCAGCAAATTTTAAACCCACCCATATACATATTTAAAATCATTTTTTGAATTTATTCACCAAGATTTCCTCTTCGATAAGAGCTAAATAATAGTCTCAATGACGATGCGAGTTGCGTAAAGTTCGTGAACATTGCAAATAGTTCAAAAGATTTCACCTTCACTTTTATGCTCAAACACTGTTACTATTGATGCGTACAGCTGTTTTACACGACAAAAACTTTAATCTCAGTCTGACGTTCTTTGATAGTTTATCAATTGATTAAAAAGAATGAACCTGTTAAAAATAAATTTTGTGAACATACGTACATGTACAACAAAATTTTTATTATTCGTGATTGTTAATTATGTAGTAAATATTTTTAATAAAATTTATTTTGATATCTAATTAAGTAAAAGAATTAAAAAAATTCTGTAAGAATAAAAGCCAACCATTTTTCAATTTTCTTGATATGCAATTTCATTTTGGTGGAATATATTTTATACAACTTTTTATATATTTTTTTCTCTTTCTCTGTTTATATAATTAACAAAATCAACTTCATCCAAAATGATTATTGTTCTGAAAGGAAAATGTGAATCGTCTGCTTTAAAAATTTTCTTTTAGAGTTCTTCCAGAATTCTGTTAATGTATTTTGGAAAATTTTTATTGTCTGCATTCTTATTCGTGGTGTGTTGTAATATTATTGTTTACTTGTTGATTTTGAACAAAAGTAAATACTATATTTGTAAAAGGTAGAGAGCTTCATCACTGAACTGGGTGTTTACAAGATAAAAATTATAATTTTTAGCTGTCGAAAGTCATTTTTATTATTTAATCTTTGTCGAGTTGAGAAACTATAGCTTTTTAATCCTTAATTTGTGCTTTTCTTTGACAAATTTATTCTGAGATTTAAATCAATACCGTCATTTTTTAACCCTCTTTTGGTATTTTGTTTCAGAATCTTTCTAAAATAAAAGAAATAGTGACTTATAAATAGAATGGAAATCCACTGTGCACAATTGGAAACGGAAAAAAAAAAAAAAAAAAAAAAAACCCTCACTCTCTAATTTCTTAGGTGTCTAAAAATGCTTTTCACTTTAATATCTTAATGGTCAAGTTCTGATTGAGTCCTAAACTCCATTTTCTGGGAAATAATTCTGTTAGGTCACTCATTAATCTGGACCTCCGTTGTTTGAGTTTCGGATTTTTTTTCTAGCAGGATTGAGTTTAGAATTATTTCTCTTGTTATAAGTTAACACCTGAGACCATGCATTTAATCTTGTGAGAGTGAATTCGTAAATGGAAGAAAGTTTTGTCAGGTAACTTTTGATTCCATCAGCGTGTCTATATTTCGGGTTGACCAGTGAAATTCGTCATGATATTGACTTAATTGGCGAAATTCAAGTTTTTAAAACCCCTTGCGTTTCTAAGAAGTAGATTTTTTGAAGAAAAGATTTCCTGGCACATAATGCATTTCTGACATTGAAGATTTTCTTGACACACAAGATTTTGGAGTAAAATAGAATTAAATATGTTTTTTTTTTTTTTTTTTTTTTTTTTTTTTTAAATAAATGAGACTAAGAAAATGGTGAACTGAAATGCTACTTTCCATGTGTGGATCACAAAGTAGATTGTTATCGTAATAATGATAATTATCGCCACCGTGATGACTAGTACTCGATCTATGGTTGATGGCAAGGATTACTAGATTTGACTAAATTTTTTTCGATTCCATTCAAGTTTGCTAGACTTGCCCTCTGGCCTGACTGTATAGAAGTTACCTCAGAGTGTTGTAGCTTCTCGAGTAAGTTGTGGGTGGATGATGCCGTGGACCATCCTTTAAAATAAGAATTCCAGTACATTCCAGCTGTTGCTTGTGCATAATTGTTAGTTTCATCCAAAGGGAATATCCACTTGCTTCCTAGCCGCGATCACCGTTGGGATGCCGGATAAGTCTTGCCATTGCCCCATTCCCATACACGATGTCGATGGTGTTCATGTGACTGGTTTGCATCTCCATCCTCTGGTAGACCTCATCTGTAGGCCCACGAGTTCTAACTATCGTGGCATTCATTATATTTATGAGAATCGAAGAACAGCAATTTAAGCTAAACCAAGATAAGATTTATTTATTTATTCATTTTACTTACTTTTTGACATTTTTTTTGACAAAGTTCTGTTAAAACCGTAATATATCACAATATAATAAAATATAATTAGAACTCTGTTGGTATATTTTTTATATAATATATTTTATAAATATTTTTTTATATATTGTCTTAAAACTTTACCAACTATCCAAGGTAGTTATTAATACTTAAATTTAATCTAGAATTCTAGTTGTTCTCCAAGATTTGCATAGTTTTTAAGTTTATTTTTGTTTTCTTCATTATATTGTTTCGAGGTTTCTATATTCTGTTTTTCTTTCACTAATTTAAATCACTGAATGTTTGTTGAATCATGCAATAGTAGCAATATGCTGTATAATTTGAATGAAACATGCAAATCATCAGTTTTTTTAGATGCATTGTATGTTAATATTGTTTTATCGCATGTTTTCATTGCTTAAACAGTATCTGAGGAGTTGTTAATTAATTAGCCTCAATAATTCAAGCGTTCCATTATTTAGCAATAAATACTGTGTTGAATTTAAACTCTTACTATTACATTTACTGAATGAAATAAAGTTAATGCTTAATTCTATCAGGATTAAGTTTCATTGTTTGTTTGTGGTGGTGAGGGGAATAAATAGCTTTCATTTTTTTTTTTTTTTTTTGGATGCATCAATCATAAAGAACTTGTATATAACGTTATATATTTTTCCATCAAGAAAGAAAAAAGCATTAGAAAAGATTTGCAAAACTTTTGCTATTCTAATGAGTGAAAAGTGGAAACAACATTTGTAACGATAAATGTCTTTGACTGTTACTTCTGACTCAAACCAGCAGAAGTAGTCTCCACGAATCTTTCTCGCATATTCTGTAATAAATGTACTAGTGTATTATCGACCGTACGCCATTATCGAACAATAATTACGAAAGAGCTTATTTTAGTGTAATCTTTGATATATAATATAATATAATATGTAATGATATTTTAAAATCTAATTTAAATCATAATTAATTTCCAAAGTCTTATCTTAATTTAGAGCATAATAACTTCATTCTAACATGTTCTCTTATTTCCTGATCCAATTCCATCTTTTTTAAAAATTTAATTAAGGCAACAGAAGCTCTCTAAAAATGCTTAAATCAGAAGTTCTCACGCTCCGAGTGAAGGGATAAAAATCTGTCAGTCTAAACAAATTCTTTTAAAAGATACTTATAATTCCCTTGTCTAAATCGACACGTGTAAAGAAATCCTATGAATCTCATAGTATATAATGACCGGGGAAAACTATTTCATTCCTTTTTATGCTCTTTCTCCTTTCACTCTTGCGTTGTCCTGTGGATTGACGTACCTCGCCGCTTCTTGTGCATAAATTATGCCTCCCGAAATGGAACAAAGCGAAGTTCAAAATTCAAAGTGTCTACTCTCTCTTCGGCCACGAAACTGCTCAAAAATGTGTTATATATATATATAATATGTGTGTGTGTGTGCATGATTTTGAATTCTATTTTAGTGAATGATACTTGTGAATATTTTAATTCTAATTTCAATTTAATTAATTTCCAAGATTTTATCTTAATTTAGCCCATAGTAACTTCATTCTAAAACTATTCTCTTATTTCGTGAGTCAATTCTACTGTCGGTTTAATTAATTCCTCTGTAAAACTAATGCGCCATCAGTCCTACGTATCAAATGAAAGTAATACTTCCGTTGTCCTTGTCAAAGGTCAAAACATGTATTCCATCGGTTCGTGGCCGGAAATCCTATGTTATATAAGACTAGTGATCATTTGTTCGTCCCTTTTGCTCATCTTTAATTCTGCTTTTGTGCCGCACTGCGCCTTATTGAAAATAATTATGATTTCACGAAATGAATATTAAAATTAATTTAAAAATATAACATGTCTCTTCGAACCTGCATTCTACTTCAACCAAAATAATGTTACATATATATGTATAATACTATCAATTTCTAAGATGTGTTTAATACATTCCATAAATCGTAAGTGTATTTTGGATGTCCTAATTTCGATGGATTAAAATTGTTTAATTTATGTTCCAAATTTTGTATATTTAAATCTCCCCGCTTTGTAGTTGTTGAGCTCGCTTGAACTCTAACAAACTAATCTAAATGTATTTCATTCATAATTTCTACAAATTTGGTAAAAATCTACAAATTTGGTATGAAGATCATATATCAAATTTAATCCTTCTAGTTCAAAGCTTTTTGAGTTATCATGTGCCCACATTCATAATTCCAAAACGCGTTTTTAAAACTCAGTAAAGTCTGGAACGTGGAAATTTTCCAAAATCTCGAGTTCGAATATTTTTGTGATTACAGTACTTACCCTTTATATATTTTGTTAAAAGACAAAAAAAAAAAAAAAAAAAAAAAGTTAAATTTTTAAATATGCGTGGTCAATGAAAATTGAGGCTGACTATACAGGATAACGTCTATCATTTTAGCTGATATGGGACTATCATTTATGCTAATTCAAAAATTTTGTAGATCAATTTAATTTGGTTGAAAAATAATTCAGAAACAGATTATCCATACGTGGCCCAACAGTTAATTTCTTCTGCAGCAGAAATTGCAGCTGGAGCTTAAGTATTAAATGGAACTTGAATCCATGCAAAATTATTAATATTTATCATTTTGATATTTTTCCTCGACTCGTGTGATAAGCTGTGATAAGTATTCTGCAAAATATCAAGATCTATAAAATGAAATTAGAAGTATAATAAAATTATGAAAATTATACAATATATCTTAATTCTCTAAGGAAGCCCACATTTATCAATGTGCTCCAGAATAAAATGAAGAAACTCATAGAATAAAACAGCTTAACGCAATAGCGCAGCGAAAGTAAGTGCCACCTGGGACATTTTATGATTATTACTTCCCTGCCTTCATCATTGGTTTAAAAATGGTGTCCTGGGCATGGTAATATTTTTGTATTTGATTCCCTCATTGTATTTCACTTAAAACATGTGAAACACTATGGTGTTAAAACACTTGAAACACCATAAAGCAACAATGCTTTGTTTCCTTAGCGTTTCTAATGTTTGGCGTTCGGGATAGACCCTCATCCCTGGTAGCTATGCGACTCCTCGGCATCATAAATCGTATACTATTTTTCATAAAATTGCATTATTAAAGGGTTCTTTTAGAGTCACTCAATCACGTTTATTTTTCGTTTCGATTTGTATTTCTTAAAAAAAAAAAAAAAAAGAAAAGAAAATTACTGATTTTGGAACCGAATCTTATTGACAACTCAGTTGTCGTCTTCGTCTCCTACACGCAGTTCAAAATCACGAAGTTAATCCCAAAATAGCCTTAGAGATGCTTTAAAATAGCATATTAATATAATGAAATTATTGTATTATAAATTCTAAAAACCGATTTTTGATTATACATTATCAACAACATATTTACCTGAATTGAATTTTTTAAAATTAATTTTTGATACTAGTAAGCTTGGCAATTCCATTTCTCAAGTAAAATAATTTTTTTATATAAAATAATTTGAAATCTATTAAAAAAACTAATCAAAATATTCTTCAAGGAGAAAAACACTTTATGCTCCTATTTCATATTCCTGTTCCAATGGAATGAATTCAATATTTAAGCATTTTTTAATGAAATAAAAGACAGGTTTTTGATTACTGGACAGTGGATGAAAATATTTTAAAAGTGAAGGATCTGGAAATTTATATTATCTGCTATGTGAGGAAAGTCAAGAAAAATCTTAAAAGCGCAAAATAAAAAAAAATATTTATTCAGGACAATAGAAATGTTACATTTATCATTCTGATTAAAAATGAGTTGAAAAAAATAGCAAGCTTTTGTACTTCAAAAAAAGAAAAAAAAAAGATTCTCATTTCATTGAATTAAAATCCATGAAATTTCTGTTGCCCTACTTTCAGTATTAAGAATAAGAACTTAAACTGGATACATCATAAATTTTTGAAATTTTTTTTTTTCTGGTCGTTTTCTAAAAAAACATTAATTCTAAATTGGAAAGAATTTTCTGGCCATTGTTTAGAATTAAATGAAAATATAACAACTAGTTTGTTAAGGCCCTTTTTCATATTTTTGAGGTGTATGCAAATATAATTTTGTTTTCATGAAATGAATTCAAAATCGCAAGAATTTCTCTTAAAAAGAGTTCGTTTCCTAAATCAGCAAATATTTAAACATATTGTTTCTAACTTTATAACAATGAAGCCAATATTAAATTTATTTTTGTGTCAACTCTTTCGAATTTAAAGTGTTGTTTTAAAATAAAGAAAACGTACATTTTCTTAAGTGCAAAAATAAAACAGAAATGAATATTTTTAACAATATTGTGCTAAAGAAGTACAAAATCGGAATCTTTAAAATAATACTAATAATAATAATGCGATATGTAGTAAGATAACGTCAAATTATTCAAAATAATACTACAACTGAATATTATTAGTGAAATGAATGTCTATTAGTCACCCATTGCCTTAAAAATTAATTCTGAAATAATAAAAGGAAAGCGTAGAATTTTTTTTTATATTAATAGTATTTTATATTTAAAATCTCTTCTATTTTTATGAAGAAAGAAAAAGAAAACATGTGTGATACGTGTCTAATAATCACAATAGTATGAAGGTCGATTAAAAAAAAGAATCATAAACAGTTGAAACTGTTTAATTTTTCAAACATTATATTTAAGATTTTTGTCGAAGTCTCTGCAAATAATATAAGAGATTGTATGCGATAGTGTTCTGCAGGAGAGACTGTTAGAATGTTTGGTTAAAGCTACTTTTAAAGTTCATTCGTCACAAATAAACTTTAAAAGATGGGAATCTTGAGGCTATTTTTTTCAAGCTATGATTTAAATTTTGATTTAATTAAAAATTGAGTGCAAGTTTGATGTTTTTTTATTATAACTTCTGAAAATATTACAACATAAATATGGATGTTATACTATCTGTAAATTTAAAAAAGTTGTCTTTAAATTATCTTGACTTAAATTTCCATACAATATTTTGATTAATTTTAACTAATCTTTAAAATTATTTTAAAGCTTATTTTACACCAATATGTTTCATTGTTTAACGGAAATCGCTTTCATTGTTACTACAAATTTTTCATGCTGAATTTTTTTAAAATTTTGAGAATGAAAATACTATATATTTTTTCATATTAAATAATTTTCTTTGTAAAGTATTTTTTAAATATCTTTTGCACTTTTGCTGTTTCTTATAATTAAAGTTTGACTTCACAAGTAACTAATAATAAAAACTTTTTTAAATGGGCCCATTTTTAAATGCTATTGCTATATAAATTTTTTTTAAATTACAATCAGTCATCCCTTACCACAGAATTAAGCCGTATAAACAGGGATTATTGTGACTGGTTATTATGTTCCTAAACTATACAACTTTTTCATAAGAAAACAAAGACCAGCAAAAATTTAAAGAATCTTCAAACTGTTGGTAAAAGGCTAGAAATCTTTCCCATCATTTTTTAACGTTTTTAAATTTTCAAGGTATTGCAATACTGTGTTATCACTATCCATAATGAATCTTCCTCTAATTTCATTCAGTTTGGCGCATTTTGTTATACTACTGCTATATCCTATAATATAATTGAATGTAAAAATGTTATTGTTTTTATAATTAAAAAATAGCTATCTTATTACAGTACACTGAATTCTTTGAAGAATCGGAGAATTTTCTATATATTGATAATCTTGTACGTAATTTATGAAACATATTTTACAATACACACAAAACTTCAATGACACGCGCTTCTACTTTTTATCCTTATATTTTTGTATTACATGTTTAATTTTACACTCAATGTTATGATTAATTTTACACTCATACATATTTAGTTTTAGCAAGATTGTTATTTTATTTCCTGAAGTTTAATAACTCCGATTTCAAATTCTAAGTGAAATGACTGAAAATTAAGAAGATGCACAGAATGGTTCAGTAGTTTCGATTGGAATAGTCAGAAGCGCAGAAATAAGATTCAAAAACCTGTATTACTAAATAATAAAAACTTAATTAAAAATCGTACTTCTTAACAGCTACTAATTATGCTAAATGTTATTTTGAGAAATAAAAATAGTATTTACCTTCATTTCAAGTAACACTATCTAAGCGATCAAATTGGTTGCAAAATTCCTTAATTTTTTTTTTCGTTCACTCTAGAGTAAAAATAAGTTTTCTTTTATTATTTATGAATAAAATAATCAGGGATATGAAACCAAAATACCGTTCTAGCACTGCGTATTATTTTTTTTAATTAGAAATAAATAATAACTGTAAGGTACATCCTTAGAACAGAGCGATCTTCTTATGATCGATCGGTATTTCAAATTAGTAATCAATGCTGTCTGGTGATGGGACAAGGAATCAAAATCATTCAAGTTACAAACATTATGTTTTGATTGTGAAAATCAGTGATAATTTATCTATATTGTAGCCTAGCTCTGATGCATTAAATCACTATTCCGGTTGTGATTTAAGGATTGCATGTAAGCAGATGAATCTATTTTGACAACTTAGAAGATGAGCCTGAATTAGTTTGTTAGATCTGGCTGTACTTCTCTCCTTCGTTACCGTAATGAACTATTCCCTCCCCGCAGTAGCGTTCGGAATAGTCTGAGCAATTGAATTGCCAGCAAATTTATAACGAGCATCTTGTTGAATGCGTTATTCCTCCCACCAAGAGCAGGCTTCGAACAAGGCAGATTAGGCAGCTACCTAGAGCCTCTAGGCTGAGAGGGAGGCGCAAGTAAGTGGATAAAATCTTTATTTTCTTAGTAACTAAATAAATAAGTTTGTAAAAAATACAAATTCTATGAAGGATAAAATATTAAGGTAATTTTGGCATTGGTCAAGCTCCTATATGCTTCGTTGATTTAAATTTTTTAAAATTATTAGAATATCAATAAAAGAGCATATCTGCTTCAATATTGTTGAGTACAAAAATGGATTTTGGATAGTTTGGAGCCATACCAGAAAAATAAAAGCAAATACATTTCCACAAAGTAAACAAAAAATATTAATATAAAATAAATCATTAGTTTATTAGAATTGTTCGGAAATGCGTGACTGAATTGGCTGTCTTATTAAAAGAGGATCCTCATACTGTTCACCACCAAGGGCCACAAAATTCTAAAATCCGCCACTGCGCCCACCTCTCATACACAAATATGATCGGTCATTGGTTGAAGTTTAATAGTGCAAAAGCCAAATTTGGTCATACTGAGCCTAATACTTGGTTATCGGTCATCATGATGCAGATAACTCGCCGTACACCATTTTTGTGCCCACCAGGGAAGCGAGAGTAAACCACCATACCGGAAGCTTCTCATCCTCATACTTGAGGCGACCCCAGTGAGAAATAACTTCTTCATGAATAATAACACCAAATTCGCCCATAACACACTGTAAAGAAATGGGAGAGGGATGCACCGAGCTCAACTTACTCTAATTTATTACAATCCTAATATTTTCCCCAATATTTATTACAATCAATATTTATTAAAATCTGTTATATGTTCTAATATTTATTACAATCCTAATATATACCTTTCTCCCTTTCAATAAAGTATTCTGTCTTAGGTAGAAGGTCAACCATTAACAAGTCAAAATCAGCCTATAGTTAATTATGTCGTGATTTTATACTGAAACTGTTTAATTTTAGCATGGTTTGAAGTGAACAAAAATTTTGAAACTTTGGTATTCCAATACGTATTATGTTAATGTTAAAAAAATTAAAATATTAAATTATAATTGCAACATGTGCATAGTTTCATCAATAACGTATTATCAATGACTTATTTCACTATTTCAATATCTAAATAAATCAAAATACGTTTTAGATGTAAAAAAAATTATTATGAAGTGATTTTCTACTCATCCTCTTTATCAACCGCTCTATACCTCCGCACTGCTTATTAGTTTTGGGAATATCGGAAAGTTTTAGTTTTGATTGTCGTTATTTATTAACCGTTCGTTATTTATGTCGTTATTTATTTATTTAGTTAGTTTTGAAATAGAATTTTTGAATACTTTGGATTTTGCGCTGTTAAATCGTCAAATGTATAAGTTGATTTCAAACTCTTAAATTAAAACTATCAAATTTTATAAGCCTAATTCACATAATTGAATAGATAAGAGAATATTCTAAATAATTTTTATCCGTTTATTGTATATGCTCATTTTGAAAATAAAATTTCTAGTACTACCATTCGAAAGGTATACAAATTTATATACGCCTATTATATTACCTGAAAAGTCAAGCTGAAATAGTTGTTTTGAACAAAAATAAAACAGTATGATTCAAAAGTATCCGCATGCTTTTGGATGGAAAGGGATTGCAATATGAATAAATGCGTTATTAAAACTTTATTTGCACCCTTGAAGTCCAAGATTTTCCGCCCGAGAGCGCTGTGTCCTCTCTTGGTTTGTTTATATATTAAGTCAGTTTATATCTTGGTCTGTATGAATATAGTTGTGTTGCTTTCGTCTTTGTGCGCTTTGTTCCTGTAAAAATGTTAGCTGAATAAAATGTGGAAAATCCACTAGTTGCCTCCAATTCCTTTCTAACATGTAAGAGCTTTTTGAATGATCTATTTGCTAATTGAATTATGAAAGCGAATTTGAATTGAAGTTTAATCATTTTTGGTGCCGAAACTCGGGAACCAAGGTCCCCTAGATACGAAACTAAAACTAGATGCGAATTAGCTGAAATGGATCTGCATTTTAAAAAAAAGTTAGAACACCTGTCAGAAAGGCGGCAACTGAAAATTTTTAACAACTGGAGCAGGAGATAAACAAAACGGATCAAAGATCTTTAAACATAATCTAAGAACTGTTAGCGAAATTATTAGACAAAGATGATCAACTAAAGAAACTTGACAAGGAGATTTTAAATTGGTGCAAAGCACAAGATCTGGCTGACGAAGTGGAACGGCAACAAGAATACAAGGAACAAATGATAACTTGGAAAATGCAAGCTGAGAAAATTTTGTGAAAAAATGAAGGCGAAACTATCAATGATAGAAATATTAACAGAAACCCCCAACAATGTTCAGTCAAACTTCCACAATTACAAATACCTCAATATGATGGAGACATTCCGAAATTTAATGACTTTTATTTTCGATTTGATACAGCCATACGTAAAAATGAAAGTCTTTGCGATGTTGAAAAATTTAACTATTTGAAATCTTATTTAGTTAACCATGCTAAAATGGCTGTTAGTAGCTTAGTTTTAAAAGCAGAAAATTATGATGTTGCGATAAATATTCTAAAAGAAAGATACAGTACAACCGAAATGATTATTGATGCTCATGTGTCCCAACTACCAAATTTAAATCCTGTACGAAAAGTAAACGATGTCAAGTCGTTACGCAGATTATATTCTATATGTGAAACGCACATACGCGTTTTAGAAAACAATGGTGTTAATCCAAACAGTTAAGTTCTTTGCTACACCCTAAATTGTTAAAATCTATCCCTAGGGAATTATCCTTGGAATTTTCATATAAAATGTACTCGAAAAGAGAGAATACTATCTCGGATTTATTAGAATTTTTAAAAATCGAAATTCAATGACGCGAGTGAAATGAACATTTATTCAAAGAATTTTCATGCACGCACAGAATCTTGAGTTAACACTTATATAAAACCTAATCATAAATACACAAAATTCAATAAGAATAAATTTGTATTTAACAGAAATAACCAAACAAGTGCAAAATACTCCGCATGCACCTGCCTTTGTAATAGATGTGAAAAAATGTTTATTTTGTATAAAACTTAAACCCAATCATGATTCTGCATCTTGTGCCTTTGCCGGTTCAGGAAAGAAAGGCACATTTAAGAAGAAACGAGATATGTTTCTTGTGCCTCACGAAGGGGAATGGAGCATTTGAGATCGATAAATTATTCCCTACCCCTGTTGCTTTGTAGGTTTACCGGGATTTCGATCTTTGGCAAGAAAACTTGGCGCACATCTAGAGGGGTGACGGTTTATTCTCAAACCCAGTTCCAGTCGGGCTAATTGGTGATAATGAAATTGCAGAAGCAACCTAGTTGACTTCCTGTGAAAATATTACTCCAAAGGAATCAAAATTAAAAAATTTCCATTTTGGAAATTAAATGAAGGTGGAAATACAAAAATAAATAAAAACAACAAATATTATTTTCAAGTGCAGGGCCAGAAAAAAAAAATTAGAAAACACAATAAGAATGTTCTCGTAGCTTTTTCCCCTCTGGATCATTTGCGATCGATAAATTATTCCCTACCCCTGTTGCATTTTAGGTTTATTGGGATTTGGACCTTTGGCAAGAAAACTTGGCGCGCATCTAGAGGGGTGACGGTTTATTCGCAAACCCAGTTCCAGTCGGGCTAATTGGTGATAATGAAATTGCAGAAGCAACATAGTTGACTTCCTGTGAAAATATTACTCCAAAGGAATCAAAATTAAAAAATTTCTATTTTGGAAATTAAATAAAGGTGGAAATACAAAAATAAACAAAAATCACAAATATTATTTTCAAGTGCAGGGCCAGAAAAAAAAATTAGGAAACACAATAATAATGTTCTCATAGCTTTTTCCCCTCTGGATATTTTCATAACTGTATTTTTTAAATATATATATAATTCAGAAATCCATGATATTTTGTCTCTCTATTTTTTTTTTGTAAAAATTTTATTTGATCTTGCATTTATGAGATCTTGTACATACATACATATATCTTGCAATAAATGATAATTAATTCTATTATTAATAGAAAAGTAAGGCTTTTATCAGAAAAATAAATAGCGGAATTAAATGCATTTAAAAAGAACTAAGATATAAGAGAATTTATAGCTGTTTTATTTACTAATATTTAAACAATCTCCTATTTCTGAATGAATTTTCTTCAAAATCGCTATTATCTATTCTCATAAAAGGGGAAAAAATGTATGTGTATGTATATATATTACAATAGTTCACTTAGCAATATCTTTATTAAGAAACTAGCCACCTTTGGTGATTGCAAAATATTTAGCTATAAAAGATTCAGATTTTGATAGTTATATAATTCAGTCATACTATTATGTAGGCCTTAAACAGTTTTGTTCATTGTATTACTAATTTCTGTCAGAGTTCATAGAATGTGCACATTAGAGTGGAAATGTTAAACTGCAATTAATATAAAAACGTTTTTTACTGAAAACAGGCACATCTTTTTTTGAATATGAAAATTGAATGTGGAGTCGCTCAGCATTGAAATTGTATATGCAATGCAGAATAATTTGTGTAATTTATACAATATCTTAAAGAATTACTCAACAAAAATTTCTCTAATTCATCGTAAAATTCAGTTTTTATTTTTACTTTCAAAACATTTAAATGATGCAAATGAAAATATTTTATTTGACTTCAGTCAATAAATGTTCTTATGAATAAATTATGAAGTTTAAATTTTACACAGTCCTTTTGTCCTAAGGAGTCGTCTTCTGCTAAATATTCTTGACACTTCAACTCTTAACTCAAGTTCAATAAATAAACTTTCTTTCTTCTGCGATCAAATCTGTCAGTTTTTACATACCAATATTAGAACAATCAATATTTTCATAATCATAAGCCAATCACTGTTAGAAATCCTGGTAAAAGATTGGCGTATCTACTTTGAAACGGACTATGAAGTGTTCTAAAATCGCCCATTTTTATAGAAGAGTGATATTCAAATTTCATAAATTATTTAGTTTTAATGAATGATTTAGTTGATTGAAGTTCAAAGATTTTTATTTAACCCTTAGCGCTCCGAAAACTAATTAGACGCATAAATATTTGCCAAATAAGAGAACTTGTTCATTGCTCCAAAAAATTAATGTATATGAATTTTCCCAGAAAATTAATCTACATATTTTTACCACTCTTAAGTATTTTTACCTGTCAAAATTTAATAAAATAATTAAATAAAACGCCAAAATGATGCACTGCCTTGAATGGTTCCTGAGAGGAGAGATCGAAGTGCTAAGTGTTAAAATATTGATGTCTCAAAAAAATTTGTTAAATAAGATTCAAAGGTTAATGTAAAAGGATTACAAAGAGTAATGTAAAGGACCTATGTAAAAATTTAAAATTCTTAATTGATCGGAGCATTTATTGACTCAAGTAACATAAAATGCAATTTTTTAGTTCATTTAGACCATTTTGTTAGTAGATGCGTGCCCCTGATTAAAATTAACTGATGGGCGCTGATTAGTGATTATCCAATAGATATATTAAACCATGTTTGCCTTAAATTTAATTGTTTCATTTAATTAATACTATAGATATTGTAAAAGGTCATAGAAATCTTTTCCTCCATTTAATTTTTAGAAAATATATTTCAAATTTTTTCGCTTCACATAGACACTTGCTGAAATTTACACTTTTATATATTTAATTTACAATAATAGTTGATTTATTTTTTTAATTTGAGCTTCTGTCAATGTGATGGCAACAGGTTCATAAAAGCTAATTTTTTCCCATTGACGTGCTCTTGCAGATTAAATTTTATTTTTATTTTGTGCGAAATACATTGTTGAAAAATATAGTTAAAATATTTCTTTAAAAGCTTGTTAAACATCGAAACTTAATTTGTAGATTAAAGCATTGATGTCATTAGAAAGAAATTTTTTTGAGTTTTATCTTAATGCAAAAATCAATTTTGTGCTGTAATTTTTCTGAAGTTATAGCGTTGTAATTTTTAGAAAGTGTATCCATTTTTAAATCCTGTTACTCCTTAATGTAATAAATCCTTGTATGTATAAGGATCAATGTTAGTGAAATTAATTAATATTAGTTAAGAATGTTATCTGTAATGCGAATAAACAATGCTGAATGAGAAAGTTTTTGTATTAGTTGAAATTTAAACACTTTCGTTTTACAAGTTCCCATTTTTGTTGAGATTACTGAAAATTAAAAGAGATGCATTGCATGAAAAGCGGAGTAGTATAAGGTTTTTGGAATAGTAGTAAATGTTACATGTCCAATAGAATTTGAAGTTAAATATGCTCTTGTGAGTAAGCGATCAAGAACAAGCTAAGTAAATTTAACAACCATAAATAAATCTGAATTATAAATTAAATTGGTTACTACTTTTATAAAAACTTTTAAAAAATGCTTTTTAATGTGTATTAGCATTTGTGTAACAATATATTTTACAACCATTTTTCTTCAATTCATAGTTATATAGGAGTAATCATAATTTCTATTTTGAAAAAAGTAACATTCCTACCAAGTTATTTAATTGAATCTCTCAAAACTTTTTTTAAAATTTTAGTTACATACAAATAAACAAAAATTGCGTATAAGCTTTCAGAAATGCGGAACAGTCTTGACTATGTTGAATGTCAGAGACAGAAATCTTTGCAGTTAATTTATCCTTTTTTTTTTGTTTTGTTAAATGCAAGTGACCATATAATGCATATTATGAAATATTGAAAAGAATTATTTAGAAATTATATTCATTGTTTAAAAAATTTCTAACGCCTTTTTATTATTTTTTTATGTAGCAGTTTAGATGTTGCATTTAAATGTCGTTTCCAGTACATTGAATTATTTATAGTTAAATCTGACAGTATATAAGCTAGAAAATGAAGTACTATATTTAAGGAATTTCAGTGGTTATCAACATTTTCTTATTGAAAATATGCTTTTTTTTTCTCCTGAGAATTTACCAGTAGCTGTTCTTAAAATTAATATGATTCCTATCATTTATTTTAGCCAGCCTAAAACCTTATTATTTTGAAAAAAAAATATTTGAACAGCTTTAACGTAAAAAATACATTAGCTCATTTCAAGTATCAGCTTGTGGAATATATATACATAAAAGCATACATACATATAGAAAGAACTAAACATTATTGATATCCATTTAAATTTGAATTTAAACCCCTTTCTATGTATTTTTTTTTTCATTTTATTAAATAAAGTTAAACCGTAAGAGATATAAAGATTAAATCCTCATAAAACTAAAAATTATAATTCATTTTATCCGATTAAATTTGTATTATGCACATCAGAATTATAATTTTTATAAATGTCTTCCGTGTGGGAAAATTATAAACGTATTCCTTTTAATAAATACATTTTTAAAGCAAATTTCTCACACTTTATATTTATTATTTTCAATACTCGTCTGAAACGTAGTAAGGGTCATCAGCATTTTTCTCAAGGAAGTTTCGTTTCGTTTCGTTATCAGAGATAAGGAGTATCATTCTCACTCATAGTGAGTTGATTACCATTTGGCATACATTGTAAAATTGCCAAATCTTAAATGCAAAGATAATGTTTATAATGTGGTAGCCTTTCTTTAAACTTCAGAGGAAAGGGGGAAATTTATTGAGCGCAAATTCCATACAACCTCACGGAAGGAGGTCATGCTTACAAGAATTGCCCCTCAAAACGGACATGTGGTAAATGTCGACGTAAGCATTCTGAGCTAATCTGTGAAGCGTCAACACCCTCTGAACCCGCAAGGGGTGAAAGGTCAGAAGTAAAGGGGGACAGTAACTTGTTCGAACATAAATATTAATGATGGTGAAGTTCTTTTGGAATCTGTATCTGTTCTTGGCGGCTGTATTGAAGTTTAAAGAAAAAAAAGAAAAATGGTAAATATTCTGCTGTACATCACTTCTAAGCGATGCTTTTTGAAAAAGAAAATAACTGACGAGTTAAAATTGCTTATGAGGAGAGAAAAACTGTTAATTTATACATTTGTTTCCAGGGACACGATAGAAAAAACAAATGAAGTTGTAAAGTTTACACTTTGCTATTCTCGTGACCCTGAAAAAAATATAGAAATTGAAGCCTTACTTTGCGTTGTTATTTCTAAATCTCCTTTCAAAGTATCGTCTAATAAACTAAGGAAGATGCTTAGTAAGAAAAATATACAGCTTTCAAATGCTTGCGAGTCTTTCGGAAACGAATTTTCTCTCTTAATTAGAGCGCAATATTTTGGGAAATTCATTCAGGCAAAAGGGAAAATTTAACTAGTAATTGATACAATTTTCGGTAAAGTTGTGCAAGATTGAATCTAACTAATAGATTTAAATTGCAACAACAAGAACGTTTCTGTTTTAAAAATAGAATGCTGCTCAGCGTTAAATAAAAATTTAAAGATGTTTTGGGAATTAGATTCTATGGGAATAATTGATAGGGAAAATATCTCTGACTGCGACAAGGATTTAATTGCGCGCTTTGAAAACAACTTAAAATTCAAAAATCGGAGATATGAAACTAAGCTCTTTTGGGATGAAAAGTAAAACGAATTACATAATGACTGTGATAAAGCTAAGCGAAGATGTGAAAATTTATGTATGAGAAGGAAAGAAAATAATTGGCCTTTTGAATGAATATACGAATATTATTACAAATCAATTAAATCTGAATAGTGTTGAGGAATGCTGTTCGAAAAATAAAGATAGCGCATAATGTATGCCTCATTTTGCTGTTCTAAGAATCGATAATGATATGACGAAAGTTAGAATGGTTTTTGACGCTTCCTCGAAAGATAAAGGTTGCAAATCTTTAAAATGACTGTACTGCACTTGATCCGCCTTTGAATCCTTAATGTGCTATTGAGATTTCGCGAGTTTGAGTATGCGTTTTATAGTGATATACGAAGAACATTTTTAACAACTGGAATAGCTAAGGAGGATAGGGATTATTTGAGATTTTTCTAGTTCTCACATGACCAGGATTTTAAGTCTCATAAAATTCCGAGAATGACACGTGTACCATTCGGTGTAACATCTAGTCCATTTATGCTTGCTACAACCATTAAATAACATATTCGAAAATATAAACAAGAGCAAGGCAAAGCTTATGAAATGTATAATTCATCACTTTACGTAAATGATTTGTTTTATGGAGCTAATACGGTAAATGAAGCTTCAGAGCTTTTTCTACTACTGCCGTAGAAATTCTTAAAGATGCGAATATGAATTTGAGAAAATTTAAAACCAATTCCGAAGAATTGAAAAATTTGTGATACGAAAGACGTATGAATGATACTAAAGAGTTCAGCATGTGTCCTTTGAAAGTTTTAGGGATAATATGGAACATTAACGATGATAAATTTAAATTAGACGTGCACCCTATTCTCAACATGATCGAGAATTTGAAGAGCACTAAACGTAACATGCTTCAAATGGCTGCAAAAATCTATGAGCTAGTTGGATTTATTTCTCCCTTTATTGTAATAATTAAATTCCTACTACAAGAAATATGGGAATATGGCTGAAGATGGGATAAAGAACTACCAACTGAATTAAAGAAAAAAAAAATGGGAAAACTGGTGCTCCCAAATTTATTCTTTAAAGGACTTGACAATCTAAAGGAAATGCTTCTCCTTTCTTTTGAATCAAGCGAAACATTTAGAATTGCACTTCTTTTCGGATGCTATTCCTAGAGCATTTGGGAGCAGTGAGCTACTTTTGTTATGTAACAACCGATGGATGTATATTCACGAGTTTTATAGCAGCCAAATCGTGAGTAGCACCACTTAAGAAATTAACCCTCCCTAGATTAGAATTAATGGGAACTGTGATTGATTGCTGCTAGAATTTTGCGATATTTACACAATTTTGATTTTCCCATTTCCAAGGTAATTTTGTGGAGCGATTCTTTAATCTCTCTCCATTGGATCATAGGAGCAGCTTCTAAATGGAAACCTTTTGTTTCCAATTGTGGGATGGAAATCCAGTCCAACACCGATCCTGAGGATTGGCCTCACTGTAATGGAAAAGATAATCCTGCTGATTTTCTATCCCGAGGAACAAGTACGGAGAAACCTATGAATATTCTGATATGGACTCATGGTCCAGAGTGGCTCCATCAGAAGTTAATATTATCATCAAAAGTTAAGATTTCGTTTTGATGGTCCAGAGTGGCTCCATCAGGTGAAAGAAAATTGGCCGAAAGGCTCTGATTTCAACAATTTCTCTGGTGAATTATGCGAAAAAAAATATTAATCAAAACGAAATCTTAACTTTTGTGTGTAAAGCTCATACGAACTCTGCACCTTTACTTGATATCAACAAATACAGTTACTTGAATAAATTGTTTCGAGTTACAAGTTGAGTGCTTCGCTTCATAAACAATGTTAGAAATAGTATGAAACGATATGATGAAATAAATGCTGAAGAACTTGATGGCGCCGAAATAAATTCGACAAAATAAGTACAAGGAGATGTTTTTGTTGAAGAAATTACTTATTTTTAAAGCAAGGAAAACCAGTATTGAAAACTTCCAAGATTTTGGAATTAAATCCCTTTCTTGATTTTGATGGGATAATACACGCTAGTGGGAGATTGCAGAAATCGAAATTTACGTACTTACAAAAACATCCAATTCTTATGTCTGCAAAGCATCATTTCTTGATATTTGACTTTTGGAAAAGGTACGTACAGAAATTTATTTCGGATCCGAATTTTTATGGTGTCCTTGTGTTTTTCCAATTCCGCACCATGATCTCAAGCAAATAAACCGATTCGAACCCGACCTTTTTCTGCAAGTTTCATGATTTGTGGTTGGCAGCAACTGCATTGAAAATTTGGCTATAATTTAAATTCGCCTCTTGAAAGTATTTTTTTAGACGGAATATGAGAAGTGGTTTAAGATCTTCGGTCGAGGCGAAAGCGAAGTTAGCTGTGTGCAACTGGTTTGTTGCTTCACCATTTTAAGATGGTTTCTTTCAGTTTGTTTCAATGTTAGACAGAAAGGATGAATGGTTCGAATCTGTTGACCAAGATCTGGAAATGTTAATTTGAACTTTGATTTTAACGTTTATTGTATTTTGATTGCTCCACTAATGAGCACATTGACTTTATACTTAATAAGTTATTAAGTATAAACTGCTTTCAATTTAGTTTCCTCGACATAAAATTTCACTGTCAACTTTGCTAAAACTTGGGTAAATTTACTAAGAGGAATAACACTTCAGTTTGTTAATTTAAAACTCGCATAGAAAAATGTTCCACGATGGGATTTCTGCAACTGCGCGAGAAATACTGGATAATTAGATGAAGACAAACTATAATCTCTTAAAAGGACGGGTTTTGTGTAAACGATTCAACTTTTCACCAGCCATTCAAGTTACTGCAGCTTTGCTAGCTGCGCGAATGGAGCAGTTACTTCCATTTTCTACAGTGGGAATAGATTTCGGAGGACTCCTCCACACTAAGAACTATGCCAACAAAAATTACATTTTGTTTACGTGCGGCGTAACCCGAGTTGTCCACTTAGAACTAATCAACAATCTGACAACTGAAGCTTTTCTCCTAGCACTTAGCCGGTTTATCTCTCGTCGAGGACTGCATTCTGAGATTTGGTCAGATAATGCTTAAACTTTCAAAAGAACTAAATTAAAGCTAAAACATCTCTGGAGTGTCCTCAGTCATCCAATGGTGGCATAAAGACTTATGCCTCCCACAAAATCCATTCGCGCATTATCGTTGAGAAAGCAGCCTGCTAGGATGGTTTTTATGAAAGACTAATTGGATCTGTGAAATTTGCCCTTCGAAAAACTTTAGGCAAAATCACTTTGTCTCGAGAAGAATTAGACTTTAATTATTGAAATTGAAGGTGTGCTTAGTTCTCGTCCTTTGACTTATGTTTCTGATTTTCAGGAGCCTGTACTTCTTACTTCATCTCATTCGTTATTGGGAAGAAGAGTTAATAGTTCACCTTCTGCCAGGCTTTCTATTGAGACTAATTTAAGTAACAGGAAAATGGTAATTAAAAGATTTAGTTATCGAGAAAGGCTAACTAATCATTTTTGGAAAAAATGGCTAAAAGAATATCTTTTAATGTTAAGATCTACACATTATCCGAAACCAACAGGTAAAAGAGAATCTAAAGTTGATATTGTATTAATTAATGATGATAAACTTCCTAGGCATTTTTTAAATTAGGAGCATTAGTAGCTGTATTTCCTGGCAGAGATGGTAAAGTTAGATCTTGTCAAGTTAAAACTAATACATCTGTTATTAAAAGGTCTGTTCAATTGTTATACAACCTCGAAATTGATGAATGATTAATTTGAATAGTATTGATTTCAATATTTTTCAGAAACATTTATTAAGATTTGGAGTTTAGGATAAATACCTTCACTTTTGCATTTAAATTTGTATGCAACTTCCTTATTATGAAAAGTTTTAGTATGTAAACTATTGTAATGAAATATTGAATTTGTCATTGTTATTCTGTCCTATATAAATGTTGCAATGTAGAAGGTTTTAAATACTTCATATGAATGAATCCCTTGGTCATTCGGGAGAGAGTGTGTTAAAACTTTATTTGTACTCTTGAAGTCCAAGGTTTTGTCAAGGCCAATTTGAAGTCGGATCATGCGTAATATCATCAGAGGGATATAGAGGGTAAAATGGACGCGGCAATTCATTTTTTTTCGTTCTCCTCATATTTGCAAACTTTAAGATTTTGCTACAAACTGCTATTGTAGTTCATGTAACAAGTTCATCTGAATCATTTAAACTGAGATCATTAATTGAATCCTTTTGATATGACATTCATTTATATGCCGTGCTTTGAATCCTTACGTCGAAAAGTAAATTTTCCTGTACTCTAAAGTGAAGTTATACATTTTAAAAATCACCTCTTCCACACTTTTATAAAACATTACCATTTCCAATAATCGAAATAGATCAAATTAGTCATATACTTGATCTTGACACATCATTTTAACTGCGGTATAAAATGTTTGTTGTAGAAACAAAACTTAAATATCAGCAAGGAAAAAATAACATTTTTTAAATAATTGTATTTTTTATTGGCTCTTATTGCGCAGCTTACTTTTTAAATTTTCAAGATTTCAGATTGATCTTCGTTTCAAAGTTTGTAAGAAATTTTAAAACCTAGTAAATGCAAAGACCGGGGTCAGAATTTCTGAATGAATGAAAAACTTCTTTGTATAAAAAAGATAAACTGAAAGTTGACAATAATCAAGTAAAAAGTTCGTCGCTTTTTCTCTAACAGAAGAAAATTCTGAACAAAAAATGACACAAGTTATTTGAGGCCTTTCTTGGATCAGTCATATGGGGAGTAAGATGGAAGATCTTGACCAAATCGATTATGGTTCTACGGAATATTGTTTAAAAGATTTTGTCAGAATATCTTTTAGTCCTGTCTTTATTTCTAATAACAATGATCTTTTATTCATATAGATTATAAATTCTCAGAGGAAATTTTTTTGATTTGCTCTCCAAAATTAAGATTTTTGAAATACAAGAATCATATGCTGCAGAAGAACTTTATCGATGTATTCTTCCATAGATAATTTTATTACATTTTAACTGTTGGACAGTAATGCCGACTACTAAAACTCAACTAAAATGCAATCTAATTAACAATTGCCAATGAATATGAAAATTAAGTAATAGATGAAAAATACCCGTTTTGAATGAATACATAAAACGATATGCAATTCAGTTGCAGAACAGTTCAATTTAGACCCGATTAGACATTACTGGTTAGGTTATAAAATTCTTTTAATTTCTCGATGAGTAACTGTAGCTACTAAAAAAAAAATGCACTCATAAAACTATTCAAAATTACCCAATTTTTAAGCTTAATTTTTTTACAAGATATCCCAGGTTTTATATTTATATATAAATTGTGCTGTTAACCTCAAAGATCATGATTTCCTCTGAAGTGATTACGATTTCTTTAAAAGAATTACTTCAAAATATAGTGTCCGAGAAATTTTGGGACACATTATTTCTAATTTTTTTACATAATTTTGTAAAGGGTTTTTTGCGATGTTGGATATTCTTAACATGGACAATAATTGTTCATATCACAACATTTTTATTTCTCAAAATCGGATAGATGGCGCTATGTATAGTTTGATGATGATTTAATGAGAAAATTTCACTTAGTAGTCGTATCGTATAACCATCAAAATCAAGATTTTATTTTCTTACGTGAGGTTATAGAAAGATATCATGTCCGAGAACTTAAATGATTCGCAAATTTTAAAGCAGCGTTATAGCAGTTATTCAATCCTTAACTTTTCAAGCGCTTGAAAATGCATAGCGTGAAATTGAGTATCGCTTAGGGGTACTTTGAGCAAGCAAAGAATTGAAACTGTGGATGGCATGAGGAAGTGAATTTCACAAAAAAAAAAAAAAAAAAAAAAATAGAAACAAAGGCAACCGATAAGAGAGGTTTTAGTAATTTTGGTATGAAAACAGGTCACAATCATTGGTAGACTTGGGCATTTTGCGGCCCTAGGCAGTGAATATTATGAGACCTTTCTTTTAATAAGATGGTTTATTTAGTTTCATATTTCAGTTAATAATGATTTATTTTAGGCGAATATATTTTTTTAACGTTGTGAACATGTATTTGTTTTTATCTTTCACTTTTGTTCTTAACAGTATAGAAATAGATGTTCGGTTTTATGAATATTCAAATCCATATGTGAATGTGATCAAGCAGATAGGAACTTCACCAATTTTATTTGATAAAGTGTTAATATTATCCTAAAATTTTATCATTTATAAAATTTTTACTCTTTATAAACTTATTTATTTGGCAACTAGAGAAATTTTGTTATCGACCTGCTTTTAGCCTTTCTCCTAAAGGCCCTAAGCAGTTACCTAGTTGGAAATCCGGCACTGGTCATAATTAATACGAAGAAAAATGAATTAAATGAAAATATGAGTAAAAATGCAGGTACAAATTTAAATGCTATACAGTAAGAAATTCAGAGTAAATTTATTAATCACCAGTTGGGTCTCCTAGCCCAGAACGAGTTTTTTTTTAGTGCACTAGCTTTACATGTGTCCAAGACATTGCATTGTCAGTTTCGAGTATATTATATATAGATTTACAGAATTCATCTTCTCACGCTTGCCGCAGTTCTGACGAAATTTCATTTCATTATGTTCATTAATCTTAGCTGCATCCATACAGGAAAAGTTATTAACAGCTTGTAAACTCAATGTACACTTGCAAAATAATAATAATAATAATAAATAAACATCTAATTCCGATAAACTTTGAAGCTAGCAATAGGGTAATTATACTACCACTAAGAAGGGCAAGTATAGTATTTATTAAACTGAAGAAAAATCTCTTTATGTGTTAATAGAAAAATATTCATAATTATTTTTTGTACATACGAATCATATTGTCAATGCATTTTCGCTTGCTCGAAATTCTGCAATACTGTGTATATAAATAATTCAAATTCTTGAATTGTATAATTGACTTCAAATACTTCAAAACATACAGAAATTGTATACAATTTATTGATGCATAAAATTACTATTTACTTGTATTGATATCGAATGAATAAAAACTCGATTTTTACTGAACAAAATGAGCATGCAGTTGAGGAAAAAAAAAATTCTTTAAAAACTGCATTAACTGCTAATAAACTAATCATTCGAAACGTCAATTTTTATAAAAATATTTGAAATATTAAGCGCTTTTTCAGATGTTATATTACAAATTCATTTGTGTTAGATAATATATGAAAACATTCCTTTAAAACAATCTGTTCTAAAATGCATTAAAAATCCTGTTAGTCTGTATCAGTATTAAATTTTCCTTTCAATCGGAAACAATTTTTTTCAAAAAATTGCTAACATATTTGATAATTTTAAAAATTTTGCAAATTAAATAAGATATTAAATGCCTCTAGTTGATTAAAAACATCGTGCCATCTTTCGTTATTTATTAAAAATTAATCAATAAACTTAAAGTTTATGTCAATTAGGTTAATACAGATCAATTTTGAAATAAAAAAATGATAAACTTGGTTAAACGTTCAAATTTTTTAGGCATAATTAATTTTCAAGATTTCAAATTCATTAAATTAAATGGAATGATTCATCATTGCATTTAAGATTAAAATTTACAGTGATCTGGATATACATGGATTCTGTTATGGAAGCCTGTTTGACTTGAATTCTGTTTTGAACATCGAAACCAAAGAGATATGGATTTTTTCCCTTTCAATCGAAAGAAAATTCTGGTAACTGAAACGGCAGAATAGCCAGTTTGCTCAAGTATTCTATTCATCCCTTATTGTCATCACTTTTTATATTTCGCAAAATATTTCTGCTTTCTTTTATAGCTGTTAACTACTAATTTACTCATATACCGAGTCATTTTTCTATCTAAGCTTTTGCCTAAGATCAAAAGTAAGAGTATTTCATTCACTTTCTCGAGAGAGGCTTTGACTGAATTCGGTATACCCTAAATATCTTTGGGAATTAAAGAATGCTACTTGCGGAACTGCAAGAGCTAGAAAGAACAGAGTTTATCAACTCTTGTAAGTATAATTTCAAAGTTGATTGTTAACTGCAGAAGAACAAACTATGAGGGCTCTGTTTTGCTTGTCATGAGGGCATATTGAAATTTTATTTTTCATTTACATATACATCTTACCGAATTTTTCCTTATTTCACCCTAAATCGAAATAAATTTTGGCAATGCAAGTGGAGGAACGAGAAAATTCTCAAATATGTTTTCTTTGTGAGGATAATCTTGCTAATTAGCTGCAGAATGAGAAAGTGACCGGAAAATATAACCAGATAATTAAGAGATGAAGTGTAAGGCATCCGATACTTAGTATTTTTTTGAAATCTCTTCTGCCTTTAACCCTTTATAGGGCATAATTCTGGGGCATTAACAAATAAAATGTTTTAGGGTTGTATCATGATAAACTGATGATGAAAATACTATAATATCAAAAGTTGATTTGCCATTTAATTTATGAAACAAGGGGTATAAATATACTTACCAGAGATCGTTCAGGGAAAATTGAAAGTGTTAAGGATACGTACCATTCAGCGTTAAGGTTAAAAATATCACCGAATATTCATAAGTAAGTATACTTATCGCTCAATTTTAAGAAATTTAAAACAACTTTATATAGGTTTTTTTAATTAGAAATCATGGGATTCAAATTCAGTAATATCTTAAATTAAAGCTTGGAACTCATTTTGCATTTATTAAGCTGCATGGACGGATTGCAGCATTACTTAAGAAAATTGATGCAATTTTATTAATAACAACTTAGCCACGTTTTGCTTTTAAAAAAATAAACTAAAATGTCATAAACC
Organism: Argiope bruennichi; assembly: GCF_947563725.1. Classification (NCBI taxonomy): domain Eukaryota; kingdom Metazoa; phylum Arthropoda; class Arachnida; order Araneae; family Araneidae; genus Argiope; species Argiope bruennichi. The sequence continues at coordinate 32,694,496 of NC_079162.1, read as the reverse complement.
ACAGCATTCAAATAATCAATGTCAAAAAATACATAAAATCCTTAACAGGAAGATTCAGAATTTTAAGAAATTCCAACAGCATTAACAGTTTCTGTTCAGTTTTAAAAATTAATGTTGTTATTGAATTTAATTTAAATTCAAATAATGATAATTAAATATAAGAATATCTTAGAAATAAGGAATGCAACACAGTGGTGTTTCATGTCTGGAAACTTTTTCAGGACTACAAATTTAATGACAAACCCAAAAACTTAATGTCGCTATGAAAACCCTTAAATCGTGAACGGGCAGTGTTAAGCATATTTACCACTTTTGATGATAATGGTATTTAACTATAGACTTAATGTATTCCAGAGCTAATAAGGTAGCTCAATCGAATTTTATGCATCTAATTACCCTATTTGTCATTGTAAAACAATTTTTTGGGCCTTCAAAAAAAGTATCTAGTTGTGTATATATTTTTGTATATAGTTGTATATATAATTTATAGTTGTCTGGTAAGAATCTATACCTGACAACTATAAAAGGTTTAAAACGAAAAATGCAAGACAATCAAAGCCTTCGCCGTCCCCTGTGAGATAATTCTATACTTCCCCTTATTCGCTATGCCACTGTAAAGGGGTTAAAGTTTTTACGGTTATTTTTGCTCTTTCTAAATCATTAGGGATGTAACATATAAAGAATAACTTTTGATCGTTGGATGATTGGTTTTCCATACTAGAGCCAGAAAAGACATGTTCTGTCTATAAATATTTCTGAATTGAATCGTTTATAGAAACTATGTATGTACATACATATTTTTAATTTGAAGTGCGAATTGAAAAAAACTGAAACTCAATATTCGTGGAAAATCCACAAACCTAAATTCCTAGTTTTTCTAATAGTATAGTGAAATACTGGCCACTCATTTTCAGATCAATTAACTCAAAGGAAACATACTGAATTTGATCCAAAGACCTATGGCAGTTTTTTAAATGATCATTACAGAAAAAGAGACAATGATTAGGAGGAGAAAGGCTAAATTGGAAACCGCTTTGGATATCCCGATAATATATTTAAAAATTTTAATAAATAATATAGAATGAATAAATAATAAGTTATATTAACAATGAAAATGTTTGAAAGTTTTAAAATAATAATTTTAAACTTTATTAAGCACTTAAAGTCTTCAAAAGTAGACATATTGCAAAAATATTCTAAAATTTAAAAAGTACGAAATTCTTTATTGGATACATTACACAGAAGTTACCGAATAAATTGTCTTAAAAATATTTATTCATGATCACTAACACTTACAAGATTTTAACATGATCACTTACACATACCACAGAATATGGATATACTTCACTAACTAAAACAATCCATATAATACCCAAGTTTTAATCGAACTCCGAAAATAAGTGCGAATTGAAGCCGCTCGAATTAGTCAAGTATCATTCAATAATAAAGATTTCACTCGCCTCTTTTGAAGCAGGTTTGTGTAGAAGTGATGTTTTAACCTCGCGCAATTATTTGATTCAAAAAAGAAAATGTTGGCATTTTCCTAATGTCGTTGTCTTCAACTTCGGTAGCAGTTTAAGACATTTGTCTAATCGGAAATTTGGAGCTTCAGCGACGTAATTGCAACGGCATTATCCTAGCTATAATTAGAGCCAGCCTGCTGAAATCCCTTTTCACAAATGTTGCAATCCGACAGAATCATCAAACCACACGACTCCATGAGGTGAATGTCTTCAAAGAGATAAAAAAAAAAATTATGTAGTTGGTTCAGTTTTAATGTTTTTAAAATTATAGTTACCAAGACTTTGCAAGAGAAATGCTGAAATTTTAAAACGAAGATACCTGGCATTCGAAAAATATCTTCAAACAATAAATGCAAACAAAAATTGCAAATTTATAGGTAGAAAAAATATACGTTAATTCTTCAAAAATGCTTAACTTTTCTAGTTTAAAGATGCCTTTGTAATGAATATTTTTTTTAAATATTAAAACTAAGAAATGTGTATTTTTAGTAAAGAAAAATAAATAAATATCCCTACTCTCCCTCTCTCAGGGAGTAGATTGTTGTTCATGTTGAATTAGGCTTTACGATTTGAATAACATAGTTATCAACGTCTAACAACCATATTTTAAGAGGATGATGCATCAGAAAATTTATTAAAAAAAATTGTCAGTTAAGCATAATTGTATTCTTAATTAAAAACAAAACTATATTTTTACGTATCGATACTTCATTTGAGCATCAGATGTTCGCTGTCTTCAAAAATTAAGTAAATCTTGCCAATATTTTGCGTAAGTCAACATATGTAATGGTTAGTAAATTTACTGCAAGTCTCAATTTATAGAGAGGAAACGAAAATACCAATACTTAAGTTCCTTTTCATGTAAGGTTAGTAGGTAAATGTCAATGGCACAGCCTCACTCCACATTTAATAGTAGCAAATGTTATTAGTAACATGTTATTTCTTACCTTGCTGTAATAGTTTATTTATTTAATAGTGAAAATCTGGCAAAGATTTTTTTCTTCCAAGACAGTTTCTTCCAGTTGTATATATAAAAAGACAATGTTGGTCTACAAACATATTAAAAACATGAAAATAGAAATCTTAAGAATAATGTTCTGAAATTAAACCACTAGTTGATTTTAATTTGAATAAGTTTGGGGCTATTCTGGCACGGAGCTTTAGCTGCTTAGATCAATTTGTTCTCAATAAAGGCCAGTCCTAAAACGAGGAAGTAAGACCCATTCTTACAACGTATAGAGAGAGGGGAAAAAAACCCTGATAATTTAATATCTTCAGTGGCAAGTCAGTATTATTTCTTACATTCGCAGCTTTCATTTTTGCGGAAATTTTTCTTGAACCAGAGTTCCGTAATAATTTGATATTGCTGATGCTCTGTATCTGATTTCTCTTTCCAAATAATTTGGCACTCTTTTAATATGGGTGAGAGTCATATGTAATTAAATCGGTTATGATTTAACACAATATCAACTCAGAGCTGTAAATTTTTTAATGAACCGCTTTTCTCTTTATTTGAAGTGTGTTATGGTTATTTATACAGTTATATGTGTATTTATATGAAGTGTAATTTTTTGTTACGGGTAACTAGAAATTAACTCGTTCCTAGAAAGGGTTCTGGATACAGGAGATCATTTGATGCATAGATTAATTGGGTATTTATTTTCTTCAAAGAAACCGACATTGTCAATTATGAAGAAATTGATATATTATAAGAATTCGTGGCATAGAAACTGTTTATTATTACTTTTGAATGCCAGTTCCACAAACACAACGGAATTAAACTTGTGTAAGAATCGTTATCAATTTTTAAGTTTTCCACATAATGTTAAGATTTTTTTTTAATTTTATTTCTCTGCCAAAATATCTCAATTGTATAAATTTGTGTAATACTTCTTAAATTTTAGATTCATATTATGTTGAAATGTTTCTGCAATGTAAGTTAAATTCTAAAAGTATAAATGTATTCGAATTTCAACCATATTTGAAAAATGTTAGTACCCTAAAAACCAAAATAATCAGCTGTATTAGACAATCAAATGTTTTTTTCACATACGTGTTTAAATAGAATAAAAAAACAAAACAATAGCAATAAATTAAAAACATCCTTTATTGTACAAAGATTTGATATTGTATCTGAAATTACCTTAATTATGAATAAAATACTAAATAAATTAATGAAAATTCAACTGGTAAGAAGTATTTGTTCCATTACAACAAATAACAATTTACTGAGGAATAATTGTTCAGCACAATGAAGATTAAGGAGGACATCTTTCCACATAGAGACGAACAATATCATTCCAGGTCAAATTACACACAGAACCTATCATCTATATATTCAGGGCTATTTAACCATTCAGGACTATAATGCTGATAACTGTAGCTAAACAGATGTTTCCAAAAATGTTTTTCACAAATCACAGAAAACATCAAAAATGTTTCTACATGAAGACAGCTTATCAGATCATTATTTCATCGAACCTTAAAGTTACATATAGTGGTTGATATGGAAAATGATACATTTAATGCTTTTTCCCTGTTTCCTTTGCATGCAGAAAATCTATACTAACAACAAATTCTTCCAAATCGTAGGATTCAGCTAATCTGCTCATCACTGAGAGTGTTTTCTAGAATATTAAGAAAAGGAATTTTTTTTTAACTACAGTGGATAGCAAAAAATTCATGAATAATAAAATACAACAGAAAGTCTTGAAATTTTAACTATATAATAACTAGCTTAAAAAACATTACTAAGTGCACTCACAAAGAAGGTAAATTTTTAAAGAAATATATAGTTTTGTACTAATGTTTAGGACCTGATTTAATTTCACATTAGAAATGGTGTGAGAATTCAATATTAAAAATCAGGCAACATTACAAAATTAATATAAAACCAATGTTAGCTTATTAACCACAAAATGTCAATAATGAAGTAAAAAAAATTACCATATTTAAATAAAAAAAACATTAGAAATATTAAAATTTTCTTAAAAAGAAACTTTAACAATGCAATACTTCTAAAACTGATTTGAGCAAACTATGAAATAATATATATATGTCACAATAGCCTTATAATTTAGCTCTTCTAGAAACAGCCATTAATCACAATTAATTCTTATTTAAGACAGATTTAACCATTCAATAAATACATTAATTTTATATATTTATTGCGAAATATATTTAATTGAAGATTAAATTTAGGAAATTATGCATTCTAATTAAACTAAACAGTTGTACTAAGTTCTATTTACATTCCTATACTCGAGAAAAATAACTTAATCATTGTTATTTATAATTGCCTTTTTTTCCCATTTTCCTATTAGTTAATAACACCGGATTAAATAAATGATAAAAACATATAACAAGAAGACATCAGCTTTTTTTAAAGTTGATCTTAATGAAGTTTGTGAATGGGCAATATGCTTAATTATTCTAACTTACCTGAATTTACTGATAATAAAGATACATTGAGTGGCACTGAGCCCCTTCTTTGTTGGTATACAAATTGTGGGCCAAGAGCAGATATAGATGAAGTTGCGCCTATAGTGGAATTAATTTTACTTTCCTCCATTCTCCAAGAGGCCCAAGCTTCTAACAGCTGCCTACGTAAATTTAATTTACTTGCCATACCTACACTCATAGCTATATCATTAGTTCGTGGTCTCCACAGACCACTCAACATTTCTAAACCACCAGATCTCCTTCTTGAGCTTTTATGAGCTACAGCACATGGTTGCTCAGAGATTGTCTGACCGCTGACGATATCGTGCATTGTATTGAGCATGCCAGACGGTCCAATAAGTACACTTAAGAGATCAGTAGGTGAGCCATGCCTGCGAGCATGTTCCAACAGAAAACTGGATTGTTTACTACTTTTAGAAATTTCCTTTTTTACAGATTTCTTTTCTCCACTGTTGTAGAGATCAGTTGGTAATGAACCTCTTCTTTGTACTGTTTGTGGTGGTGATGCAAAAGGTAAAAAAGAGTAAGAGGATGCAACAGTCTTGTCTCTAAATTTGAATTTATCTTTTTGTTCATGACTGGAAAATATATGACAACTATGATGAATGGGCTTACGCACAGATGAACGATTCTGTTTTAAAGTATTTTCCTTTTCTAAAGCAGATACAGCAAGAAGGGGTTCTAACAAACCGAAGCTGTTTCTTCTTGTGCTAAACACGGTAGAACGGTTGTTTTCAGGAAGGTTTGATGGAGAAACTGGTACCCTCAAATCTATAAGAGAATTGTAAATAGTCACCAACATATGAATGAAATAAAAATGAATACAAAACTCTGAATAAAAATGCACTTTCCATACGTTAACTTCATTTCATCACATGTTACAAATGCAGTATTTTCAGAATAAAGTTTGAAATCGAGCAAAAAGCATCGAATTGGGCATTTAAATGAAATTTTATGAATTTTTCTTCTAAATATAAAAGGGATAGACGATTTTGAAGCAAACAGACAGGTTAATTTCAAATATTGAATGAGAGTATATAAAACCAATCCAAATAAAAAATATTGTTATATGTGAATTTTCTCTGTTTTTAGTTTACATGCATGTAAAGATGCGTTATAATATTACTTTAATTCATATAGATTGAAAAAGATTAGTTTTTTAAATGACTCTTCCAACCCTCCAGAACTTATACAATAACAAAAATTATCTTGTTGCCCAGTAGAATAAACATGGCGATAATACGTGGCTAAAATACACCAGAAGCAATATTTATACTAAAACTCACTTATTTAATTAGTTTCCTTTTTGAGAAGGGATGCTTTAGTTCACTTTGCATATTATTCTGCATCATCCTTTGCAAGTATACTTTTTTAATTTAATTACTAAATGCCCGAAAAATGAAACTCCTCAGGAAAATTTATAATTTTGGAGTTTCAATGTAATTCCAAAATTTTTTCTTTGGATTGAACGAAATGGGTCTTTTATTGCTAAAAAGATTATATTCAGTATAATAATTTATTTGAGATTCTAGGTTATAAGACACTCCAGGTATTTTTTTCACATGAATTCATAATAACAAATACAATGATCTACAAAATTGTTAAGCATGGAAAAAACTAAATACATATAAATTTTATCTTAACTAACATATTGCATCTTTTCTTGAAAAAAAAAAAATCTATTCAAAAAATTAAATAGAAATTTAATTACAGCATCAAAACGGATGGGTACATAATACCCCTTGATAAAAATTAAATATAAAAACAGAAAACATAACTAGTGAAAACAGAAAAATCAAGAAAAGAAGATAAAAATGTTTAACAATTGTTTGTGTCAATACAAAAGATTATAGAAGCAATGCTAATAAAAAAAGTTAGTCAAGAAACGGAAACTAATATCAAATTTAAATTTCTAGACCATTTTGTGAATATTGTACAAAAACTATTACAAATAAAATCAAATTATTACTAAATGAAAATTCTGCTAACTTTCTTGCTCTCATTTTTATTATCGTTACAAATTAAAAGCAACTATTACAATTAAATTGCATATATATTTTTTAAATCAACACTTTTTTCTTCATATAAAGTGTGGAAATTAAATGCTTATTAATAATTAAAAACATAAACCTCCAAGATGTTACAAAAGTTCCTTACTAATTCCCTCCCCTAAAATAGGACCCAAATACCAACTACTCACCCACAAGTTAGGCATACCATCTCTTCATAAGACCTTCAATTTCAGAAAGTATTTTTCTAAAATGTAACTAGTAAAGAGAAAAAGAGTTAAAAGAATGATATTCTTTAATTTCTCTTTGTAAAAGCCTATCACAGCATGCACGATTATTTAATTATTTTTTTGGCAAGAAAGAAAAAAAAATCAACACATTTTGCATAGCTTAAAAGAAAGAACAAAATGAATAAAAACTGAGGTGGAGAAACTGATAATGTTCCTAAACTAAACAGTGTATGAATAGCGGTTATTTTTAGATTTAGGTAAAAACAAATTGATATGTTTCATGAACGTATAAAATAAGTTTTGTAATGAAAATTTAAAGGAAACGTTTAGTCTTTTAACTTGCAGCAGTTTTTCATTATATGTGCGTACAAATCATAAATACCATTTGACCCATAAACTTCTAAAGAATTACACTGGTGAAACACTATACTAAACAGATCTTCAAGAATTAAGTATTCATGATATTACTGTTAATCCTTTTACAAAACTGATGAAAATATTAAGAAGTTATTAGAGCAAAGTAAAAATATTTTCATATTCAAATGAGATGCCTAATTAAAATCTTTGTTTAAATGTAAACAGATCTAGATGTTCAATATCATGACAGCTTTCATAAATGAAGTACAGCCATCACATTAAAAGATGCATTATAATACCACAAGGTCTTCCAGTATAAGAAAAAATTTTTAAAAATTAAATCATCAATATGCATTATATGTACATAAAATGTCTTTGAAAGCTGAAGAAAGATAGATGTAAAAGACATCATAAGAGTTAGAAATAACTGCATGCTTAAGAAACTGAGCTACAACGTCCATCGGAAAAAAGAATTTTTTTGTTGCATGTTGAGAAGAAAAAATTATTAGCGTTTGAAGCTGCACAATTAGAAAGTTCGCAATCCTGGCGAGCAAAAGCAGTGAGTAAAAGTCCTTCATATGAAAGAAATTATTTGTCAACCTAGAAATTTTGTACACGGCTCATTTTTAATGTTAAGGAGAGCTTCATTCAAAATTATCTACAAAAAAAAAAAAAAAAAATGCAAATGGAACATAGCTAATTCTTGCATGTCAAGTGAACACAAATGGAACAGCTAAGCAAATAAAAAGAAATATAAAGTAAAAATTTTTTTTCCATTCAACTGAAATTAATTTATACATCAAAATAAAAAAGCAAACATAAATACATACTGATGAAGCAAATAAAGTTATAAAGAAAATCCATAACTCTTAAGGGTAGCTATTTATGATAGATATACAGAGCGGAAGCGAAAAGGCCAAAGTTAAAAAAAAAAAATAACTTTTTAAATAATGGAAATTTTGTAATAGCAGATAAAATGAAAACAGTAATTGCAGTATCTATGAAAAATACATCTTCAATGAAAATGCAGCACAAATTGAGTAAAAAAATATTGTCATTTATAGTTATTTAAAAAATATGTTTTACTTTCCTTATTTTTATATCACAACAGATTCATGTTAAAGAACATATTCCTTATTTAGCATTCATTAAAAATTCATACACATACCTGGTATTTCCATAGGAATCGACCATCTTCGGCCAGCTGCATAGTTAATTTCAGATCCATCTACATGATCCCCTTTGGAATCAATATCACCAAAACTAGAAACATGGCTAACACCAACTTCAGAATTGAGAGAATATGTTACAGGAGCAGAACCTCTTCTGCGACTGTGCGCATTATAATTCAGACTAGAAGAACTGTGCCCTGGAGGTAAAGGAGAATCAAAATCATGTGTTGGTCTGACAGGCCTTTCTGCAGAGAAGCTGCGGCTGATATGCCAACACCAAGATGGAATTTTTTTATCTGAATCTGTTTTACAAATACATGTAGTTCTTGAACACTGTTTATTTGAACACAAATTAGACGAAGTAAACAAGCTTGTTCTTTCATTTTTTATGGAAACTGATTTAGTTGTGGTGTTACTATCATTTGATAAAGATGGCAAATGCGTCTCCAAACTTTGTTGCAATTCATGCAGTGATTCTTTATTTGAAATGGATGAAATAGAATTTGGTGCGGTGTACACATTATTATATAAGTAAAAATCAAAGTCTGAAGCTCTCCGATTCTGCAATACCAGGGAATAATGTTTCAACTCATCAGAATCATTAATTAGAGACTGCGACCTTTGTTTTGTTCTATGTATATGTAAGGTAGGAGATTTTTCAGGTGTAGTCGGAGTACCACAACCATTATTGGGGCATGAAACATCCACAGAACATTGAGCACTATCATTATTATCATTTTGATCATTCCCGTTGTTTGAGCAAACTTGTGCATCACAAGTTTCTGAAGAGGATGGGCAATTTGTCTCGCTAGTCGCCTCCTTTGTTGCCACATTTGTACATAAAGGCTGAAACACAGTAGGACATATAAGGTGACTCTCTACCTTAGTTGCTGCATATACTTGACGTAATTGAACAGTATTAGTTATACTAGAAAGTGATAATAACGTAGTACTAGGATGAAGCTCCTCAGTTGAATAGGTTTCCATGTGAATTTTAGGGGAAAGTAATCCTGGTGTGAGTCCACTGTCACTTTTTGATCTGTGTTGTTTAAGGATAATATCAGGATCAGCTGAAAGAAACTGAGTTCTTTTACCAACATCCTTTTCTGTATCCGGTTGTGTTTCGAAAGATACAGATGAAGAATCTACTTTAATTTGAGGTATACCAGTTTCAACTGTTTCACTTTCATTTGTTTGTTGAACTGTTATTTTCTGTTGCCATTGAGCGAAATTATGCTGAAGATTTTCTAAAAGTTCATTAGATAAAGGAGTCTTTAAGAAATGGTCCCATGTTTCAAAAAGTGGGGAGACGACAAACTGAAAAAAATCTGTCAAAGAATAATTAGTAAAGAATTTCACTATTCATTACAAGAAAACACACATTTTAAATGTATTAAAGAAATTGAAATTCTTTCGATAAAGAGCAATTTTTTTCCCACTAGGAAAAGAAAGCATTATGTAATTTTGAAAAATAAAAAAAGGAATTTGAAATATTAAACATTATGTCTGAACCGTCAAAAAGGTTAAAGATTTTCATTAATATATCTGACTGAATTTTATGTTAATTCTCTCTAAAGTTTAAATAACAGGACGGAGCGGAAAAAAAAATCAATTTTTTGAATAACGAATTCTATTAGAGTTCAAAAGCTGCGTCTCTGCATGCTAATTGAAGAAAAAATATATTTAAAAAATTATTGAATCTTTAGTTCCCGCAAAGGGCTTGAAGTGCGGAAAATATAAAATAACATCAAAATTTATTTTTATCTTAAAATTATGCACATTATGGTTTTTTTTGGTTATAACAGATTCTGAATAATTCATTTTATCTATTTCGTAACAGAAAAATCATTTATAAACCATATACTATATATAGAGTTTGCACAAACCCTCGAAAGCTTTAGAATATCGGTGAAAAATTGAGGTTTTTTTTAATAATTTTTCTAACAAATGTACTGTTATAAATTTATAAAAATCATCTCTGAATAATTCAACAATGTTAGTGATTTTATACATTATATTACTGATAAGAATACATCATTTTGCAATTTTTTAAAGTTTTCATATTTTTTTATGAAACAATCTAGAACTTACATCAAAAATCTGGTTGGAATTCGAATTCTATGAAAACCCTATTCAATGAATTTGGGTTAAATTATGTTTATCTAGTCGAAGATACTGTTTTAAATTAAATTTTTATTAAATCTTGGCGAAGTGGAACTTGTGAGAAAAGTTTTGTAGTTATTTCTGGACCCTTATCCTTACGCTTTTTTTGCAGATTTTGTCAATAGTTTGACCCATTTTTCAACAACCAGGATATGACATGAAATATTTTTTAAATAAAATTCAACAGAAGTTTATTCTTGGAGAATTGACGAAACAGTTTTTTTTTTGTTAAGTTTTTCATCATTAGTGAGGTCGACAGCTTGCATTTTATCCAACTACAAAATAAATGCAGTCAGTGGCATCAAAATTTGTTAAGGAAAACGTTTTTGCAGACTTCGGATACAGGGTTCTTGTCACGAACCCATTTCTGGTATCATCTCATGTCCGTCGTCAAAGACAACAAATGTCTTCTGTGTGACAGAAGAACGTGTTGCATTCAATCACAGAATTAATTCTTTTAATGTCGCCAGGTTAATATCTCATTGATAGAACGACCTTCAAAATATATTTAGGAACTTATTTTTTAGACTAACACATTTTAATGTCTAATCAAGCAGAAAAATAGATCAGCGCAAAATAGTTCCAAATCATGTTGAGTTCGTTTGCAGGACTTGTAACAGAAATGCACAACCGCCAAACATGATTTGTATAGGACTGTCATCGAGAGTGATTGAAAAATACAGGAACTTTTACAGACAGACCTGGAGTACATTGTCTTGTCTGAATTACTCTGCCACTATTCGGAAGTCAAGGGTCAAGGTGGGTTTTTACTAAAATCAGTTTTATATGTATTGATTGCTTTTAACTGAATTGCTTCGAAATTTATAACAGGTCTTTCCTTACAATTAAGAAGTTATTTGCCAGATTTCACAGAGAATGATCCCGGTACAGTATTCGCATAATTGCCCGAATGTTAAAGTATTAAATTGAAGCAAGTAAGCGAGTCATTGTAATGGGCGCTGAATATTAATCTCTACGCCAAGAATAACAATATTTTTCTACCTAGTGTTTGTTACTGTGACATTACGATTAATAGCGTCCAATTAATTAATATGTGAATATCATTATCTTAAGTTATTTCAGTTGCACTTTGCCGTTTTATACTTTTTTTCTGTAAGAATTATCTTTTCTATCATCAAAAATTATCCAATTTTTACATTTAAAATCTTGATGTAAATAAACTGTTTTTATCTGTATATCGTTAGTACTACGATTTTTCAGGAAAATTTTAGCACTAATGAGTGAACACAAATTAAAGTGCATAGTATTTAAATAATACTATTATGTCTTTCAATTAAAACGAAGTACTTAGATCTATCAGAAATCAAAAATTGCAGTTTGCATATTTTTAAGATTAGGGTAGATTTTGGTGGTTTTTTTTTTTTTTTTCATTTTAGGTCTTTTACACAAACTGAAAGTTCAAGGCATAATTTTTTTCAATATTTTTTTTGTTGATTAGCATGTAAAGACAACTTCTGACTCAATTAGATATCGAGATCTATCTTAATAAATCGATATTTATTTTCAATCTACCGTATTAAACAATCTTTAAATTCATATAAAAATTTTATTACAGGGGTTAGAGTTTGAAATTAAGTATATATTTCATATATTCAATTTTTAAATGTGCTAGGCAGGTGAAAAACATTGTCTTAAAATTTCAAAGTACAATCTTATATTCCTAAAAGAAATTTTTCGATTCCCCTGGCCTTTCAGTTAAAAGCTATGCATTTTCTTTATCGGAAAATAAAATCTTTATATATATTAAAAATATTTTAATCTACTGAAGTGTATTATTTATATTCAACATTTCTTAGATGCATGTTAATGCCTTGTGTGCTTAAACTTTTTTTATACATTTAAAAGACTTTTTTTCCTTTATTAGATCAAAGGCTTACAAAAAGCATTAGATTTTGATTACATAAAAGAATCCAAATAGTTTAGAACTAGCTAAATTCAGACTACTTAAATTCCATATATGGTATTACACAGTTTTTAGTTTCCTTCTTCAACATTTTCTCATTATTTACAACACTTGTTGATAAATATGTAAATGATAGTAATTAACGCAAGGGTTTTGAACGACTTACAATTTCCATTGGTTTACGCCCCTGCTTCTCCACTGATTTCCAGAAAATTAAAAAAGAGGAGTAATACTGTATTATCGTTTAATGCCAATTAGTTAAATAAGCAGCTGCTAACCAAATAAAATTTCAAACATGACTACATCAAGATATTAAATAACTTTTTTTAAGAAATAATAATTATACAATTTTATAACTAATTTGGGAGAAAGTATCATGGAAAAGTAATTTTTGATTTGCATTTTTCTTGAAGTTTACTTTGAATGCCTACTTGAGACTGAAAATTTAAAAATCGAATACTTTATCAATTTTTTTTTATTTAATGCACACATAAAATAAAAGAATGAACGCGTGGTTTCTCATATTAAATTTTTTTGAAAAAACATTTTGAAATAATCAGATATTTGTTTTGATGGTAACTTTTTAAAATTAGAATGAATGTTATGAATAAGAAATTTTATTTGGTTCAGAAAAAGAGGAAATTTTTTTTAAAATTCCACTTTTCCCTACTTTCAATTTCTTGAAATTCACACAGGTAGAACAGAATGTAACACAATATTGTACAATATATCATATGTGTGTTACTGGGGTATTAAGATTTTGAGTCTTTAGGACAGCAAAAATAATTTTTACAAAGTAGTCTAATAATTGAGAGTAAATAAATATGGTAAGCTGGGAATGCTCAAAATAAATATTGGAATAACTTATAAAAAAATCGAATATTAGAGAATCGTGCATTTAAATATCTACTTCTTATATATTTTTAAACGTTAACTAAATTACATTTATTCTTAAAATATAATTCAATATTATTTGTTGAAATAAACTATTGCAAATTTTAGCAAAATTAATTACATCTTGACATGTCTTTCAATAAAGAGATGATCATACATTTCAAGGATAAGTCTGGAAATATTGGAATTATCACAATTTTGAAAGATAAGATATATTTAGTAGATTTATAAATATTTCAAATACAAATAAAACCTTGAACTAAGATAATTCTTAAGTTTATTTTTTTTCTAAAATAAAATTTGAATACACCTTATACTGAGGCACTTAAATGATATCAAGTTCAATTCAGTATTTTCAAATATTATGATTAATTTTAAAACAAATTAAAGATCTTTCTTGTGAAAATAAGAGATGTCAGTTATCAATCGGCATTAATGTCAACTAAGTCCATAAAAAAGTTAATGCATATAATGTTCATCTCAAATAAATTGTGGCTTACAAGAGTGTTCACACTCATAAAGAAACTTCTAGCTTACCAGCTTGGATTTTTGCAACTTTGGTCCTACTGCAATCAAATGTTGGTGTGACTGGTAATTTAAGTTGCCTCTCATAAGCCCCTAAAAGAAATAAGAATTTTTGTTGAGCACAACACTGCATTGCATTTATATGTTTATAAGCTTAAATGTTTAATATTTAAAAATAAGAACAATTATCTAGATTGAACTTTTGTAATATATGTAACAAGTAATGCTAACAAAAGGGTAAAGAAAAGGAGGTTTTAGAAACTCCAAACTTAAATTAATTCGCTGATATTTAAGTAACATTTTCAAAACAGTTAAAGGCAATCAGGATTGGCCATAGAGTAAGCATTAACAGGCGTATAATACATTTCTAAGAAACTGTCAAATATAAATAAATAAAAATTACTTAAAGAAAAAGGAAACATTATGCTTAAATTTTTTAATACAATTAAAGAGATGTCAGTCTATATATATAAGCATTATTTTGTTTGAAGCAGAATGCAGTTTCGAAGACACAAGTTTATTTTCTCTCCCGGAAGACAGGCAGGCATGTTTATGCACAAGCGGCATGGACAAGCACGTTCGCTCACAGCAACAGATTAGTCAAGAAGTGGTGTAAAAAGAAGGAGAAACAAATTATCCCTGTTTTATGTAGTGCGATGTTTTAATAGGGATTTCCATGGCATATCAATCAAAAAGTAAGTAAAACACATGGATCTTTTAGAAGAATTTGTCAAGTCAGAGGTATTTTGTCCCTTTACGCAGAGCGTGTGAAAGTGTCGGCGTTTAGCCGATTCAGCAATTTTATAAAGTTTCTCTTGAATTAATTTAGAGAAAGGGGAATTGGATCAGGAACTAAGATAATGAAATTACTATGGGCTAAATTAAGATAAAGCTTTGGAAATTAATTTGGATTAAATTAAGAGTTCAAAATATATATATATATATATATATATATGAATAAACAGCAATTTTTAAGAGAACTTTTCCAAATTCTAACCATAAAATTAAAAAGAATTTATATACATAATTGTATTTTGTGCTATTAATAAGATGCAATTATAAAAAAAATAACTTCAACAATAACTTACAGAATTAATGAAAGAAAGTGTGGAGTCTAAGTATGCATTAAATACTGATATATTAATCTATATTACAATATTCCAGCTATGTAGAAAGCATCATCAACAAAATCAAATACTTACTGCATTAAAATTTATTTCAATTATTTATCCCTGGAAATATTTTATTATCTTTTTGAACTTTTGAATACTTAACTTATATGTATGAATTTATTGAATAATTATACATATTTTACCTTGGCGATAAAACTCTTGGCAAACTTGATAACTCCATCTCTGACTTATTGCCCATGGACGGCAAGGATTACACAAATCTGCACACTTCAGGGCAATCTAATAACAAAACATTTAAAATAAAAAATTCAGGAAAAATATAATATTGTGAAAAATATATGAAGTTGCTATTATATTTGGACAGAGGAAGTTTAAAAGAGAATTACACAAAAAAGGAACATACAGTTAATAGTCATTAGCCCAATTCTTTAAAAGATATTTTCGATCCAAAACATTTAAAAATTTAGAACGAGTTCCGGCTTTATTTTTACATTATTTTAACATTAAGATTGCAATCAAAATAAAGAAATCCTATTTTTCTTAAAATTCAAAGTAATGAAATCTAACTTTTTTGCTGTCATAACAAGGCAGGTGATGGCACATGTTAAATAATAATGACTGGAACTCGTATATATATTCCACATCAAGCTTACAATAATAAAAAAAAAACCCATATACCTACCAACCATGGTGCAATCAGAATCATACATAATCTTAAAACGTAATCTACAAAGCAAGAAGTGGTCTTTAAAGGCAAATTATGCAATTATATTTCATATTAAATAAACAATGAGAAAAAAGATTTTAAATTTTGATATTGGCCATTAAAAAGGAATTAACCTTTTAAAATAACAATTTCATATGAATATGAAAACGATATTTCACGAGCAATTTAGTTTGAATAAAGAGTAAAATAATTTTATAATGACAAAATAATAATGTAATATTTTTTGCAATATGACAAACTTTTTGCATGTGATATCCCCAGTTCTCAAGGAAATAGCAATTTTAGAACAAAGCGTAACATTGAATTTCAACCATTGCTACAATGCTAAAGATTACAACATACTTCTTTTTATGTGTAGAAATAGAATTAAAAAATTTAAATAACTTTGATTTTTTTTTACCTGCAGAGCAAAATGCCGATATTGTGAATCTTCCATATCCAAGGATTCGGAACTTAAGTAGCTCTAAAATACAGGTGTAACAAGAATGTGTTAGTAAAAGCATATGTTGAAAATGAAACTATATGTTTTGTAAGTTTACTTATACTTATTACTTAAATTATTTAAACAATATTCTAAAATTTATAATTTATGAAGAAAATAACAAACTTACTTTAAATCTAGCAAGGAACTCTTTTTGCCTTGTTATATCTGTTGCTAAAATTAGTGATCTTATTTGCATCTGAATGTCATGCCTGAAAAATAATTATGAAAGAATCTTACAAGAAACATTGACAAAATATTATTCACGTTTTTTATTATGTATTTTTTATATCATAAAAGTTGTATTATTTGTAGCACAAGCATTATCTATAGCATAACATTATGGTTATCAGAATTTCGATAATCAATTTCATAAAACAATAGAAGACTTCCATGCTTGCCTACATTAAGAAATAAAATCATAAAATTAGAATTTAGTTAGAAAAGAAATTACTGGGCGACTTTACTAAGAACAATTCTTTCAGATTTGCAGATGGCTATAAAAAAAATATAGTATTTGTAAAAGTTATCACTAAAAATCAAATAATTAAAATTGTTTAAAGAAATCAGCTACCAAATAATCAAATCACGTTAAATGATGTTTAAAACAGATTCATATTTTAAAACTGAAATATATTTCATGGAAAATTTCATGTCTTTCTGAACTTTTCTTTTCTTTTTTTTTTTTTTGGATGTTCCAAGAATAAAAAAATTAATGGTAAATTTTTTTAAATAACAAGTTCAAGTCGTATATTATCCTAATAAGAAATAAGGTTTGTAGTGATGGCGAGTACAAATATCTTGGCAGAGAAAACTTTGCTAAGGCAAAATATTAGTACATTCTACAATGTAAATCCAAATGTGACGAAGGCACAGAAAACGTCACGTCCGGGCACCATTTATGTAGACTTTGAAACTAAGAAATAGAACAACCTAGACATACTTTAAGCAAACATATTAAGGAAAAACATTAAGACAGCTTTAAAAGATTGAAATTGGAATAAAGTAAAAGAAAGTAAAAGACTTCATATTTGAACTAGGCAGCAATAATGTCATAAGTTAAGAAGTATTAAACCAAGAATCACAACAGCATACATAAAACAAACAAATCTCTTAGGTAAACACTGAAAATACGCGAATTAATTTGAGAGTTTGAACTATTTTGTAATTAGAGACACTCAAATTAGGAATGAAGCCGTGCTGTATTTATTTATTCGAAAGATCTCAGTTAATGATAACATTTTTTTTAAAGATCGTGAATATTTCCTTTATGATTTCAACTATCTTATCCCCACCTAATTTTAGGAGTAACTGAAACGTACTACGGTTAAATAATACCTACATAAAATATTATATTATCACTGGATAGTATGTTATAATAATTATATATAAAAATATAAATGATTCCCATACCAAATATCTCTATCTAAATGATTGAATATTCCGGATTCACTGAGACAAGATATAGCAGTACGCCAGTGATGGTTTTCAAGAACCGATGAATTCTGAAAAACAAATATAAAAGTAAATTTAAAAAAAATACTAACTATTTTAATAGCCATAAACATTCTGTTGCACATCAAATTTAATACATATTGAAATGAATATTTATAATAAAAAAACAAATTAAATAGCTAAGAAAAATACAATTCTTGGTTGATTTAATTTTAATTAAAGACCTCTGGTACAACCTACAATTTTTTAATTCAAATAACGGTTTTAAAGAAGGCAAGAAAATCATCTGCAGATTATTTCATAATACGTACTAGTAAATCTATAAGTACTTGTATAAATTATTTTCTGTTTCTTTATTTTTGTCATTATCTAAATCGTATTTGATATTCATGAAATTTTTAATATTATAAAAACTTATTCAAATTAGGATTCCGAAAGCATTCATGGATTTTTGATATTATAAAATGTTTGTTTTATGAATAGTCACAATAATTGAAAAGAGAATATCAGTATTTCTTAGTGTAAAAAGAAGGGCCTAGACAAACTTTTTATTAATATAAGTTTTAGTTTTTAGAATTTTTTATAATAAAAATTGCTTTAAAAAACTTCTTTATTTCTTATAAGTTGAATAAAAACTATTTTGATTGATTTATAAGTTAGTAGCAGAGACATGTAGCACTGTGTTAAATAATCACAATAAAGGTTGTTTGACAATAATAATAACTCAGCACTTGCATATTTTTTATGTGTATAAATAACAAATTTATAATGAAACATAAATATACAGTATTACAATAAATTAAGATTCAAAGCCAAAAATTACTTGATAGAGATTCACTAGATGATTCGATGTGGCAACAAGAAATGCTTGAGTAACTCCAGGGTGGTCAAGATCATGAGCAACTGCAGCTATAACAGATGACATAGCTTCTAATGGTGTTAAATTACTGGCGAACTGGAATGAAATAATAGGTAGCATGTTTATTTGAATCTCTAGAGAAGCGGATATACATAAGAAAATTGAAAAATGAAGCATTCAGCTTCTTACTTTATTTTCTTGAAGAAAACAATGCATTGCTTGAGTAACATCAGCAGCGTGAACCGAATTGTGATACGGATTATGCCTGTGATAAGCAGCTTCCATCAAGTCTAAAATATAATATTTAAGCAAAATTTTATAATTCTTCAAAAGAAATATGTACACTATTTTACCATGCTAAAGTATTTTTGAAAACAAATTTCTACTTTGAAAAAAAAAGTTAATAAATATCCACTTATTTAGGAGGAAGAAAAAAAATTAGTTAACAAATTTCATTATATGCTGGAACTTGCAAAGACTTAAAATAATTAACAAAAATTTCACAAAATATTAAAACAAATGTTTATTTTACTACACAGTTTTTATTTTTCAGTTTTGGCAAGTTCTTTTTAACGTTCAAGATAAACAGAAATTTCGGAAAAATAACACTTCCTCGACAATTAACTAAAAATGATGACAACACAAACTGACAATAGATAGAAATACAAAACAGCCTTATCATCGATGGATGACATCATAGCATATTTTAATGTATTTTAAAGTTATACAAACAGAACTCTGTGAAATCAAAGAATGAGTTGTCACGGGCTAAAACTATATGTTCTCGAATTCACTAAAAGTTATTTACGTATATTTTTAAGAGTTATAAATATGGTACACAATTAAAAACTCAATGATTCATATTTGAAAATGGAAAACTAAGTATAGCAGAATCGAAATAAATATTTCTTATTAGCAGAAAATGTCCAACAATATTGTTACGATATCTTTATTATATTATCTGGCATTCATAATATCGAAAAACATCATGGACATGTATAATCTCTTAGTACAAAATGCTGAACAGTGTACGATATCTTCACGCTATTGGCCACCATTCAGAATGTAGAAAAACATCGTGGAGATACTGGATTATATCTTGAGCTAATAGAGATATTTTGCGCTGATAGGAATTAAACTTTTATCAACAAATTAACGGATACAAAAATAGCTCCTGAATATTTATTTCAATTAACATATTCTAATGTACATATCGAACTTACTGAAACAATGCCAGACTTTAACAATATCCAGTTTGAAGTGTTCAACAAAGCCATACTCCTGGAAAAGATGAACCAGCAGATATGACAACGAACGTCCTCCAGTAGATACATCGAGATTGAAAGTATTAAAAGCCCAACTGTTGGACTTTGAAAGCAATGTCTGTAAAGGGGGAAAAAACATACATTTGTGGAAGAAAACAAATTGTAAAAACATTATTATTTATATGCTAAAAGGTTGGATCGATTAAATAGATCAAGAACAATGCATAATAGAAATCAAGTACTGTTTTTACCAATCAGTTATTTTCGTCGATTGGTGGGATTAGATTAGCTTTAATCATATTAAGTTATGCATATCAACCAAATTTGTTCATTTCTGTTTTAAAGCCGAGTTTATTGGGGACAGGAAGGAGCAAGTGAAGAACAAGTGACCATAAATCCCTTCATATAACAGCTTATTAGTGCAGTTGATAATTACGTGAAGAGGTCCATGTTCAACTTTGTAATTATCCCCAAGCAAATTCAGTTTCAACAAAAAACATTTAGGTTCGTATTCCAATTGTTTCCGCAGATTAACCTAGCTCGCTTAGCACGCGTCTTCTTCTACCGACTGGACCAATATTTCGTCGAGCTAAATGGACGGCAAGAGGTTTAAGTCAGGCATTTCTTACACAGCGGGTCACGGCCTGAAGATAGATTACATGGGGAATGTTAGGGTTAAAAAAACAATCAGAGCGAGATAATTATTTTGACTTAAACTCATCACAAATTTTCTGAATACAATTTTTGAATTTATAATCAATATTTAATTTTATTAATTTTCATATTTATGTCAGTGACAGCATTTTTTTTAAAGGGGTTGCGAGAAGAAGAAGAAAAAAAAGAAAAAACTTTGTACCGCTGTTTAAATTTTGGAGGAAAAACAAACCATTAAAAAGCTTTGCAATCATAAAAAAAAAAAAAAAAACCTAATAAAAATGAATTTCACATCGTATATTATCCGAGTTTTATTTATTTTTTAATTGCAGTGTAAAAGCATATTAGTTTCAAAATTGCGTTTAAAAATATTTTTAAAACAAAATTGCCCAATACTGAATGAATTGGCCCACTTGGGAACAATTGGTCCAATAGGCCAAATAATCTCTTGTCGTTCGAGAGTTCGAATCCGTCATGTCACTGACAGAGAGCAGACACAAAAGAACAAAGATAAAAAAATTAAAAAGGGAATAAAATATTTTGCACAGACGTTCATAATTATTTTATTCAAAAGTTATAAGATTTACAAATTTTCTGTAGTATTTCAAATTGAAATATATCTCTCTTAAACAATCTCAGCTGAACTCGGTTAATTGTTTTTTTATTAAATGCATAAAGCGGGAAATCTTGTAATGTTACTTTGTCGTCATATAAAAGAGCCATTTTCTCAATTAAAGCTTATTCGAAATATCATCAAAATATAAGATACATCCGGAGTAGATACTGAATGTAAGTGGTTCGCTTAATAAATGAAATGAAAGTGCAATGAAAAGGATTTCATTTATTGCAATAAATGTTGTGAATTATTTTATAAAACAGTAATCCTTTAAAACAGTGCTGCCATCTAGTTTATGAATTTGAGTTCTTTTGACTAAACAGTACTACATTTCACTATCTGCTGCCATCTGTCTTAGTTATCTAAAATTAACAAATCAACATAAATTTGTCTTATTACAGTTTAAAGTAGAGGAACGGGTGTAACATTCTATGCAGTTAATTTTTAAATGCAAATCTGGAACAAACGTATTTGTCACGCATTTATTCACAAAATGAAGATTGCATTAAAAATGCAACTATTCAACATATTTTAAATTTAAGTCTTAGAGAGAAAAAATTGCTTAATCATTTCAGAAATTTTATAAAATAATCAGCAATGGGATGCTTTCATCCAAAATATAAGTAAAAAAAAAAAAAAAAAAACGAGAATGAATGAAAAGTTTTATTCGAATTATATTTTCAGAGCTACAAAAAAATTTATTGCCAAAAGATAACGACTGATGATTCACTTTTATAAGATTTTTTGAAAATTAAAACTTAATATGAATTACAAATAATTCTTCGAAAAGTGATTTTTTTAAAAAAAGTTTTGCACTATTTTGAACATATTTACGAACAATTACTTAGAATTTTTTAATAAAAAAGAATTCAAGATGCAAAATAATAACAAATATATAAAAACAAACTAAATTATATAACAAAAAAAAAAAAAAATAAGCTAAGCATTTAATTTCATTTTATACCAAAAATGGTAATTCTAAATAAATACAGTACACTCCCGATTATCCGCGGAATTGGGTGGCGCGGCCGCCGCGGATAACAAAAATCGCGGATAATCCGAAAAAAGCTAAAAACGGGTATAGGAAAAGAGAAAACAGTCATTCTAACTTTGAAAAATCGTTTTATGTACAATAAAACGTAAAATAAACAGCAGGAAATGTTTACTATTTTAGTATATCACTCAAAACTAACCTAAAATGCATTTTGTTAATGAAAACAGAAAAGTGCTTTGTACTTACGAGAGGCGTCAAGGATAAAACAGAAAAATTAATACATATGTACTGTTTTAATACTGTAATGTATTATGTAATTACAAAAGCATAACTGTAAAACTACACCTTTTTGAAGAAATCAGTCATTTGTGTTTGCTTCTTGCTTTGGAAGCATATTCTCTTTGCTTAAAAGCAGAAAAAAAAAAAAAAAAAACCTTAGTGCGGCAGGCGCGGATAATCGGGAGTCTACTGTAATTATATTTGAAGACAGCGAATGAAATTTTAAAATCTCCTTGGATCTTTTACATTCTCAAAGCAATAACATTTTGAATAAATAGTTTCTCTTCAATTATCAGATTAAGTAGTACCAGTGGTAGGTGATTTATATGCTCAAAATTTTATTCTAATCAGTAGATCTCAAGTATTTATAGACTTTCCGGGGGGGGGGACCAGCATATTTTTAAAAATTCATTAAAGCAATCGTTATTTTTTTAAAGTAAGTAGTACTGATAACAAAGTTTTAGAGAACTTTTTACCTGTAATGTATTCTTGGATGTAGTTGAGTTAGAACTTAACCTATTGTTTTGCATCTAATAAATTAAAGAGTTTTAATTATTTCTACCTTCGTTACGGTTAACTGAAAGGTGAATGAAAGATAATCAATATATTACTATGAGGATTTATTTTATTTAAAAAATGATGCAGCGTTTTGTTCCGTGTATTAGTTGTCGGCAGTCCAAACAATTATACGAAAACATTTCAGAAAAATATTAATTTCGTTTCAAAAATTATTCTAATTTTTTTTTTCTTTGTTATCACCTTTCGCAAACTGCGAGCCGGAAAAAGTTTTTCGCTGTTCGAATAGCAGTACATTTCGATCCGCAAATGCCATAGCAATAACTGCAGCGCCATCTAACGATGGAAACGACAGCAATAAGATGCACCTCTTATATTATTTTTTATTTTTATTCAGTAATAATATTTGTAATAAATATTATAATGTTAAATGATTTCGTCGAACTTAAGAATCATGAATAATGCTAAAAGCAAAAGGAGGGAAAATATGAGTGACAATTTGTAAAGATACAATCAGTTTTCGAGTCAAAGTGAAATAATTACCTAATGAAATTAGGTAATTTCAATTAAAAGACGATGAGAAAAATTTTATTTTTCATTTCAATTATAGGATGAAAATCATGAACAAAATACTAATGCAAAGAAACATTTGAAAACTAGAGTAAACATTAGACAACAACTCTGAAAATGTTGGCGGACGAAGTAGTAATTAAAAACTAACGAAATAAACTAAAAAAAAAAAAACATTATCACACATTTTCTATAAATTAGTAATATTGTATAAATATTTAAAAAATATCGAACGTAACAAACAGAATACTTTTAAATAGGAATAATTGTAATATGCATAATTTGTTTTTATTTTTTAAAGTTATAAATTCATATCTATTTGCATTCTTGGAAGGTCTGATATTGCTTAAATTAATCGCAACATGCCCAATTATGTAAGAAGTGACAAAAACGAATTAATTAAATGTGATTAATTCTGAAATCTTCTATGGTGGCAATGATAAAAATAAAGTCTTTTGAACTGAATTTAAATAAAATTTCTTGAACTTTATATTTTTAATTTTCTTGAATTTCGTATTCCGATTATTTTGAAAAGTGTTATCCTTTTCTTTCGTAAATATAAAAGTATGCTTGTTTTCAACACCCACTGCCTTAAAAATATACAGAAATAATATTAAACAATACGTGTAAAACGAAACTAATGTTCTTTAAAATTTATCTGCTAGAAGTACACTGGTGGACAAAATTAAGAGATGGAAGACATTTTCCCAAATATCTCAAAAGATACTGAATTTAAATAAAGGAAATTTGGTATGGATATAGCTTATACCATGATAATAAAGTATGCAAAACAAAAATGAAAGTGCCATTCACTGGCAAGACCTATTGCCAATAAATCCAATGTTGTCTGAACTTAAGGATAAAAGATGACAATAAAAGTGAGGCTTGTACAGTGTGTGTTGCCTCTAGTATGGTGTATGGTCACCCCTGACAGACATACAGTATGCACAACGAGTATGCATTAATAAGGGAGTTAAGGAGGGGTTGTGAAAGACCCTCCCATTCTTCCACCAGAGCAATTTTTAACTCTAGAATGGTTCTGGGGGGAGGTTGGCGCATCGCAGTAACTCTCCCAAGAACATCCCAAGCATGTTCAATAGGATTCAGGTCAGGGGATTTGGCTGGCCAGTCCATTCGTTGAATGTCCTCGCTTTCCAGATACTCATCAACCATGAGAGCTCTATGTGGTCGCGCATTGTCGTCCATAAAAATGAACTCATTGCCAACAGCGCCCCTGAAAAGACGCACATAGGGCTCTAGAGCCTCCTGCCTGTACCTCTGGGCATTCACGGAACCATTGTCAAACACATGGAGCGGTGTGCGGGTATCTTGCATGATCTCTGCCCAAACCATGAGTCCTCCACCAGAATAATGGTCCCTTTCGATAGTGTTGCTGGGATGGTATCGGGTTCCAGGTTCCCTCCATATCAATAACTGTCCAGAATCAGGTTGTAGACTGAATCTGGACTCATCGGTGAAGAGAACATTAGCCCATTGAAGCTGTGTCCAATTCTGATGTTGTCTGCACCATTCTGCACGCGCTCTTTTGTGGGAATGAGTGAGTGGGATGCAAATAGCGGGCTTCCTGGCATACAACTCTCTTTCATGGAGTCTTCTGGAAACTGTCTTACTCGAAATTGATGTTCCTGTAGTAGCCGCGAGGTCCCTAGACAATTGAGGGGCTGTAGCCGTCCTCTGGCGCTTAGCTGAAACGAAGAAATACCGGTCGTCATTGGCGGTTGTAGCCCTCGGGCGACCTTGTCCTGGTCGTCTGCATACTGACCCACTAGTTTTAAATTGACTCCACAAATTGGAAATGACGCTTGGTGTTATATCCAATTCCTTAGCAACCTGAGCTTGGGACTGGCCTGCCTCAAGTATACCCACAATTCACCACCTCATACCGTCGTCTAAACGATGATGTTCACTCATTTCACCTAAAAACCAGCAAGAAACAACACGATTATTCAAAAAATGCACTAAAATCTGCAACTGTGTTGAAGAGTGGAATGAGATGAACAGCTCGATGCGGACTTTTATACCTCCTGCTGGCTTAGCTACGCCCACAAGAATACGTAAACTTATCTCAGGGCCAATAGCGCTACAGTGACCATATATGGCAATCAACTGTCCAGGTTTTTTGCGGTATTTTTAGAGAAATGTGCGAAAATGCTTTCCATCTCTTAATTTTGTCCACTAGTGTAGAAGAAAACTACATAATTAGAAGTTCATATTTATTCATTTGTTTAAAGGGGAATCGTACTTACACTACTTGAAAAAATTAAAGAAAAATCTAAAAGCCTATGTTTAACGATTCAAGTTTTCCACTCGAGTTCAAGAGTAACTATTCACGTTAATTATCCGCAACTCAACGTAAAATTAGCATATGAAAAATGCGAATTAGACGGCTGACAACAAATTGCTTAAAGGGTACACGCGTTGGGACTCAAGCGCATAATCTTATTTAATGTGGCTTCTCAGAGTTATAAGTTTTCATAAGTTATGAGTCAAAGACACCAATCTGTGGTGGGCAGAAGTGTCGCCTAATTGGTTGATTCTAGAGGAGCAATCATAAATGAAGGCTGCAAAAGTTTTGAATAGTTTACAAAATGCCACAAGATAATGTTACAAGCTTTTAAACAATGAATTGGTAGACAGCTTGGTCAACTGTAGACAAGAACAATAACCTTAGTTTAAGACCGATTTCTATCTTCGTCGATTCGAAAATATTGTGGAGCGACTATAAGAGAGTTGAAGTGGTATTTGGAGCTATCACAAGTATTCGAATATGCTGTTCGACTATTTTGTGAAAATTAACGAGGTTGGATTTTATTCGGGAATACAAATGGACAGTGCCCCATTCTCTTCCTCATCCAAAGTAGCTCATATAAACGGATGTCGTCGCTATCTTCGGTCTAGCCAAGCGATTAAGAATTCGTCAATTAAACAGTACACGATAAACATCCTGAACTGATTCTAGACTTTCTTTTAAATCTGAAAAGGGAGAAAATTATAATTTACACGACTGGTCTTTTCCTACTCGTAAGAGATCCCTTTTCCAGAGAAGCAGTTTCATGAATTGGAATAATCAGAAATGGCTAAATCGAGCTGCAGATCTCCGATGGAGATATGTAATAAGTTACAAATTCAAGTCTGTTTTAAATTTTATGTTCTCCCAGAATTTTTGCTAAAGGACGAAAATATATAACAGCATCAGAATGGATATTTTATGAGCAAGAGATGTTTTCAAGTAATTTAGTATCAGAACACTTGAGCAAAGAAGATATCACAGGCTACCTGGGAGCAGCCAGATCACTCACCAACACTCTCACTTACCAGCAGTCGCAGTATGCCTCAGATGTCAAACTGAACTTCGCCAAATACTTTCCCGGATCCTTCAAAAGATAAAAAGTGTACTTCCAGACCAGAAAATCCCCATTTGTCTTAACCTTTCTTGAGTCTACCAATTAACTGTCAGTTCCGTTCTTCATTTAGAAGTTCTCTTTGACTCGTAACATACGAAAGTCAACCATTCTTAGACATCACATTAAATTTAAACAATACACCACAACCAAATTTAAAAATGGGCGATTAAGAAAGTGTAGTTTCAATTGAAAGTGTAGTTTCAATTTCTAGTGTATACTAACACGCCGAAGCCCAATTTGGTTATTCATTAGCAACTAATTAATGTAGATAACGATACGACTGAATATTGTCAAAAATCAATTTTAAACAATTTTTCAGATTAATCATAAATATTCATAAGCAGTAAAATCTTCAGTAACTATATTTTTGCAAAAATAAGTTAAAAATGTTACCTAAGAAAGTTAAAAGTTTTTTAAAACATTCTTATTTCTAAAATATCTAATGAAGGAAGTTTTCATATACGCGATTTAAAACGAAATCAAATTGATATTTAAGTTTATAGTACATTCACTATATAGATTGTCAATATGTTATAAAATACCTTCGTAATTCCTGCATAGGTGTCATCCAAGAGACTCAAGTCCAAAGTTCGAGTAATGACAGGTTGGCGTGTTCTTTGTCCAACAGCTCTGACCTCTTGCTCCGCATAGGGCACAGGCAAGCGTTCAGTCTTTTTCACTGCTATAAAAAAGGAAGCAAAAACAAGGTCATATTAAAATAATAACGAATAATATAGAGTAAGAATACGAAAACGATGCTGGAAGATCTACTTATAACATTCACTCATTGTAAAAAAATGCCAACAGAACAGTCTCATTTAAAGTTAGTTACATGACACAAATAAGCATCCACCTACTCATATGATGATTGCAATGAAACGAAATGTGAAAGTTCGTATTTTTAAACGTATGCAAAAATTAAGTAAGCAGGATCATAACACGAAACAAAAATTACGTGAATATTCATCAATACCGCAAATGTCTTATGAACTTTTAGTTGAATGAATATGACCAATTGATCCCAAAAACTAAGATTCCATCAAATGAGTGAGTAATTTTTATTTGAAAGAGGTAAGGGCAAACTATCAAAATCAAATCAAGTTTTTAAAACTAATTAGGGCTGAAATTGCCAACTGTCATTTCTAGCAACAACCATAATGACGTTGGGGATATGAATGAATGATACTGTCTTTGATCATAATAAAGATTCTCTTTTAATAGAATGACATAACGCATTTTTGGAATTTCATGTAAAATGCAAATTAAAAATCTTAACGGTTGAAATAGAAATTTATGTAATGTCAAAGCCGTAAAATGGAAGTGCTTGCGCATGTCATCTGACATGCAGTTGTATATATGACACACTGCACATGCGCCTCATTAAAATATTGTGTTGTGCAGTGATGTTGTGTTTGCATTTAGGGCAATTTTTTTAAAGAAAATACAATTAATCGATTTTTTGTCTGTTATAAAACAAAATAAAGGAAGACGATTGTTACACGAAAATGCTTTCCAAGTTTTCACTTAAACAATCTGAGTTAGAAAAAATACGTGCAATGCAAATTTGAGGAGATGGTTTTTTTTATCCTATACCATCCTGTGCACCATGTTTCTCTGCAAGTGTAAATATTCTAATTAATAACTGGAGCGCCCACTTACAAATGACATAAAAAGTAATGTAATAGTGAAATAAATTAAAGAGCTCTCTTATACTAACTTACAAAATGTTATTATAGTTTAGATTAAACAAACTCATAATGGCAATGAATAAGAACGATTCGAATGTTAACAGCATATTATAATAAATAAGTCTTAAGAATTAAAAACAACAATAAAATACCCACTAAGTTTTAATGTATGAAAGAAATACAACTATATCAGCAAACAAAATGTACAGCAGAAGATAAATAATTTTAAATAATATAAGAAATGTAAGAAAATTGATGAAATTTAAAGTAAACGGTTTAATACTGACAAACTGGCCTTTACGCGTATTACTTGAAAATGAAATGGCCCCATTCTTTGTAGATCAAAAGATAGAAAAATGGAATTTCCAACAGAGGGAAAAAGGAAGAAAAAAAAATTACGATTTCATAGCAAATCTTATTACGAAGTTATCCTACTATTCAGAATCTACCATTCCGAAATCACTATATATTTAATCTACGCTTCCTCTAATAAGTGGGAAAATTACTAGGCAAAAAATTCGTGTGATTTGAAGGAATAACTTTGACGCATGTATGATCGAAAAAGCTATAATACTTTCTAAATGAATATATTAGAAAATGTTATCTCATATGAAGTTGAGATAAATATTTATATATTCACAGTCGATATATTAGCAACGCAAAACATTTTTGCATCTGTAATGCCAGAAAATAACAACAGCAATAGTGAACATCAATGGTAGAAATGCTTCTGCCCCTGAAGAGAAGAAATAATTCACTTAAATAATCCAAAAGAATCAAGTTTTTTTCCCCTTCAAATAATGAAGTTGTTTGCTCTAAAGATCAAGGTAAACTCCCAATAAATAGTTTTTTTTTAATAGAGGCTCTTTAGCAATCTTCTTTTGCGCATAATTCAAATCCACATTAAATTCGTGGAGTAATTCAAAAATTTCTCCAGTTGTTTGCGAAAAAATACAAACAAAGCGTTCGTTGAAAGGATTCAATGAGCTCATATATTAATGAATCAAGTTAGCTGAAGTAGATAAATATATGTAAAACAAATTATCATTTGACTTGTTAAAACTAATATCTCAGCATGAAGCTAAAGAGTTATTAATTAATAAGGTTCGCGTTCAAAGAAGTGGAAGATATTTGCACTAAAAATTTAACTTTTCATAATTTTCAAATCATCATCATCATGTGCACTTTTTTTCGAAATTTTTCCCTATAATGCGATTGTAGTACATAAAATTCTGTTGGTTATACTTTTGGAAGTTGATCTTGCACGAAAAGCAAAACTTACACAAAGAAATCAGATTTGTGTACATTTTTTGGAAACAATAGCTTTAAATTAAAAGTTGTTTGATCTCACTTTTACATTTTGGCAGCGAATCTATTAATCATATTCAATCCATGTTTTGGTTAATAGACTACGTAACTTTGTAAGGTAATCATAAGATATTCCTAGAATAGATGAATTTGCTCTCGAAAGGATAACCAATAATAACCTATAATCGGTCACAGCTGTCTGTAACGCTGGCGGAGTTCAAAACTATTCCCGCTCATTCATCTGCTTCATTATTGGATGCGAAAATATCAATTTCTGTTCTGGAGTTACGCAGCTCAGTATTTTTTTATATTGAAACAGACCGATTAAACGGTATGTGAATTTAATTAAGCATGAATAAAAATTAGGCACGGGATCGTAAACCACATTTTATTTACATTATTTTATGTTGTATTTTAATAAAAGTCAATGAGCTGAGATCGGCAATTTTTATTATCTTATATTTATGCTGATTCATTATATTCTCTCCTCGTGGACCATTTTGAGTTACTGCTAATATTTTCTTTCAGTACATTTTGTATTTGACATAGCACTTTTCTTTTTTTTGCGCTAGTGGATCACTGTTTGTTTCGATCTATCTTTAATGATTAGTTTTGATTTGAATATTCGTGAATATTTTTAGTTCATGGAATTCCACGCTTTTATTGTTTACTTTTAAAGTTAATATATAGTTACATTTAAAATTGTTACAAATTAGAATTAAAAAAATTTTTTTTAAGCACTCTGCCAACATGCACGAGATTTTCATCTACAACTTTCGTTAGTTGATTTGTGATAATCAGATATGATATACTTTTAACACAACAGTCTGTCTAGCGAGTGTATCATCTAGTTTATATAAAAAGGTTAATAGTTTCTTTCATTCCCTGTTAAAGTCGTATTATTATGTACATTTATCTTAAAATGCACTATAATATCTTAAATAGCTCAAACATGTTCATCTTAAAGAAATGTGACTGAAAATACTGCATAGCACCAATTTCATTTAAAATCTTAACATTTACAAATTCTAATATTATATATATATATATATATATATATATATATATATATATATATATATATATATATATATATATATATATATATATATATATATATAACTCTCTATTTAATCTGTAAATGTCCGAATATTTATTAACCAAACAGATGGACAGAATTGTTAAGACACTTCTTAAACCGGGCCACTGTCACTTAACTTTTCCTATCTTCATCAACAAACTACACATCCGATATACAGTGAGCCATGAAATTATTTCCCTCTCCAGACCAAAAGGGGAGGGTAGAAGCTGTGTGAGAAGTTTAAGAAGTTCCAAGTCAAACAATAAGATCTATAAATTAATATTTTTAAAGTATTATGATTTAGAATTTGCACAACACATATGCAATAACGCAAATATATCTTAATGCGCAAAGTCTTAATAAGTCTTAAGATATCTTAAATATATCTTAATGTTTTTTTTATAACTTCTTGACAAAATCATAGACTAATTTTAATCACGGATTGCATCCAGATTCTTTCGCAATAAAGCGAATTGCTGTTTATTGCTTGAAATAAATAAGACAAGATTTGAATGTTGCCTGAAACATGAGAGTTAATTTATTCGAAAAGACGAGGAAGGATTTCCATGTGGTGGTCTCGCAGGTGTTTTTTTATATTTACTAAACATATTACAAAGAAGCTGAAGTGTTATTACAGAAATAAAATACTTTCACGACCTTAATAAAATAAATCATGTACAGTACCGATGCATTCATTCAACTAATTCACTGTAAGCAATACATCTGAATACCGCGAGGCTTGTACACACTGAAAAGGCCAAATAAGCAGTTTTGAAACTCGATTTGATTGTAAATGGAATTCGTCACTGCAGCAGAAATATATTCGCAAAGGTTATACTTAATGATAGTTGAAATTGACAGAATTTAGAAAGCTACCAGTGCTCTAATCATTAATGAATGACACAATATATATTTTATACGTCGTATGATCAAAAAATGGAACTATTATATAAAATCCATGAAATTAATTAAAATGTAGAATTTTAATACACAGAATATCGATTTTTTAAATTTAAAATTTACGATTTAATTTATTACTTAAATCTATACTTAATTTTCGACTGATCAACTAATCTAATTTTAAATTTATTATTTTTTTGGAATTATTTAAACAGGCGTAACGATACATTGCGTATATTTCTTCATACTGTACTAGTTATGTTGTCACGGATAGAAGGTATTAGAAGGAATATGACGAATATAAGAGGGAGCTTCTTAACAGAGCCGATTTTCGTGACATTGAGATGCGATTTGAAATGAGTACTCAAGATAAATAGAATATGAATGAAGAAATTAGTGAGATCTCAAATATGAAAATACTTCATGCTTGCTAAATATTTATCATATACATATACAAAAGAATTGAATTTCATGAAACTGCTCAGCTTCGTTCAACTTCAGTTTTTTTTTTCTTCTACTGATCAATGGAAACTTGAACTTACCCTCCAGCATGCAGATTTCGGATGGCGAGAGGTTAGAAGAAATACTATTTTCATCCTCCCCTAAAATAAATACAAGGCAATTAAAAAATATTTCTCGGTTTTTAAATTAATATATTTAAAAAAAGAATAACAATTATTAAAATGATAAATAAATTATGAAAAATGTAAACATTTTGGTTCTTTCGAATTACCACAAAAGTTCTTAATTATTTTTTTTTCTTCTCTAGTACACATCCCAATGACAGTCCAATTCTCCCCAGAGACTTGATATCACGCGCAGAAGTTTTAAAGAAGAGTGGTTTCTCTTTTCCAGACACTTCGCTAATCCGGTCTCTTCATTAATAAGGTATTTTTAGAATAGCAGTGGGGAGAGTGAAAGGGGAGGTATGTCGATGCCAATGATTTTGACGCGACTTAAATATTAAGATGCTCCACAGACATTGTAGCATTTTTGTGCAATAAACAAAAGTTTTGTTATCAAAGTGATTGTTCTTAAATGAACTTCCATTCATTCTTTTCCGTTCATTTGGTAATTCTCTGGTCTGATATCTGCCGAGTTTCTAACTATCACCCCCCCCCCCCAAAAAAAAAATCGCAAATACCGTAAGATCTGGAAACTTGTGGTGCCACCAAGAAATAGTTCAATTGAAAGCATCACATCGACTAATGCAAAATATCTTTGATACAATAAATCTTTTTCATTTTACTGCTTCAAATTTTAATACAATTGAGTTCTATCTGATGGTCTATGTGAAAAAGTGAAAGCATAAAAATAAAAACTCAACATCTACGATTTCTTCTCATGATCATTATTGAATTGAATGCAATTAATATTTTTAAAGTTATAACAGTTGAAAAATCAATAGTTATTTTATAACTATCCATATAAATTATATATTTGTATTTGTAACTATCCAGTTTGTTTGTTACAAATACAAAACTACTAAAGAAACTATATTTAAACTACTAGAGAAACATATATAAAACTAAATATTTTTGTATTAATATTAAGGAGAATTTTAGAGTGAATTATAAGTCAGCAACAGAAAATAAATGTTATAGCAGTTTACCATTTATTGAGCAGTGCAAGTCTTTTATAACATATTCTCTATCAAACCTGTATTAAATATCGGTCGAGTTTGAAATAAATGCCGATATTCAGAAATAATGCTACTAAAATTAAATGAATTTTTTTTTTCATTGAATGGCGGAAACATTTCTTCCCTTATCATTTGGGCGTCAACGAATTGATTTTATCTATTATAATTTATGTAAACAACTTAACTTATAATTACAGACAAAATATAAACTTCCATCATTCCGCAATTTGTCTTTGTAGACGCCAAAATGTGAATGACATTGAATCCATAATTTTTGAAAAATGCATAACCAGAAGATTTACGTTCGCCAGTTCGATGCATCATATCTTTCTCTTCCAACTTTTTAAGACAATAATTCAAGAAAGTAAAGTTTTATTTTATATAAAATATAACTTTTTATATCCCATAAACAAATACAGAATTCAAATCTGTGAATCTAATTAAAAAAAAAAGTTTTGTATCTGCTACTTACCAATTGAGTAATCGGAAAATAAAACCCGAGTCTCACATCTTACAAGTTCAAGGTGAAAAAAAGCTTTTTACAAATAGGAAAAAAATCATTTGAAATCTTAGTTGAAGTTTTTGAATTTCTGCACACAATTTCTTTTTTGATATTACTATAATATCTGATTCTCCGTTTTTCTTTTTTAGTTAGGTTCCATTAGTCTATAGTTAGGACGACTCTAAATACTAGCAGGCTTAGAGTTTTTCATTTAGGAGGCAGTATCGAAAAACACTTACAGATCAAAAAGAAATGCATTATATTTTTATAAAGAAAATGAAGACAAAAATGATTCTGCAAAGAGAGAATGCCAAAACTTCGCCTGTCATTGCCAAACAGAGTGACTGTGTTTCTTTTATTCAAGTGCTTTCAGTGCCAGCTACATGATCAGAAAAACTGAGCAGGTTTAATCTATTGGGATTAATTGAATAGAAAGATGATCTTCCCGATTTGGAGCTACATGACGGGTATTTTGAGACTCGCGTCGTAATTTCAATCGTGATCTAATGACGAAGACGATATTCGAACCATTACCACACCCTCCAAGTTTCCACAACGCGAGGTCATTTGAGCCAAGCCGGAAGTATAAAGTACTCCAGGTCTGCGAAATGACGGATCTTGGGAAAATTCCAGTTAAAACACGTTACCATTCGGTCCGGAAAACGAAACTTTACCACAAGGCTAAAGTTTCGGC
Source organism: Argiope bruennichi (assembly GCF_947563725.1). NCBI lineage: Eukaryota > Metazoa > Arthropoda > Arachnida > Araneae > Araneidae > Argiope > Argiope bruennichi. Next base: position 32,659,448 of record NC_079162.1, on the reverse strand, counting down.
ATTTCAATAGATTCGAATTAACGGCAAAATGGGATCCTATCGATGTACGTTTTTCTTTTCACTTTCATTGAAGCAGTGAGAAACCGAAATTTTTTTTTATCCTACATCCCGTATTTATTGTTAAGGAAAAGAAATTATTTCCTTTTAATAGAAGACATACAACACATTTCGAGCCATATCATTGGAAACTGAAAATTGCACATAGCATCGTGCTGTTCAGCATTTTGCGACCAAGATTCGTAGAGAAGTGGTTGACAGTTAAATAGACAGGGTGGAATTTACACTTGTGAAGAGCGCAATGATGATAGTTTTGAAAACCAGATTAAATTTTTTTAAAAGTAAATGAAGTGATGTCTTCAATACATTAAGCACATTTGTATCTAAATGAACACAACATATTCATTCTTGATAAGACACCTGAATTAGCTTGGATATTGTGGCAGATATTCCTACCAAATCCAAAAGCATCCGAAAAATCATTTTTATAGGGTGAGGATCAATGTTTTAATACATTTATATTTTACTTCATTGGAGTAATAATTGAACAATGGTACATTGGCTGCTTTGTTAACCAAAAATAACTTTATAGATCCACTTTTTCTAAACTGAAGCAATATCAAAATGCTCCTGTGTTTCAAAATTCATTGCATTTTCTTCAAAGAACCCTTCTCAGTTTCGTCCTAACTGTTAACGTGTAAAATCTAATGACAGCAGAGATTACAAATACAGTTATAGGGGATCTTAGAACGTAGCAATTTAATTATAATTATAAATCTCGAAAGAAGAAATTTACATGAAATAAATGGTGGTAAAAATCTTAATTTATATTCTCACACATTAATGGTAAACGTGATTGGAATTAATACTTTTCCTTTATAATGGAATAAATGCTCTGCGAATAACGAACTGATAATTTGTGGTGGAAATACCGTGAAAATGTCAGCATGAGAGTATATGTGATAAAAAAAGTAATTAAAATCAAAATAAATGAAGTAGCTTAATTCCAAAAGGCATGTTTTCCCTTTTAATACCCTAGAACTAATTTACGAAGTAAAACATTCGTCTTGTTTTTGCTAGTCAAACGACTATTTTTACTCGTGCATCTAAGAAAAAGAAAACAGGAATCTTAGGAGATTTTTTGAATATATTTTGTATTTTTCTTACAAAAGATGTGATATAATTGCATTTTTATAACTGATAATACTTAAATATCTCCTCATATCATCGAGAAACTAGCTAAAGATTTTACATATTTTTATCCACAAATTCTTTTCAAAACATAAAAATTTGAAATCTAAAAAGGAAGTTGATGTTAAAAGAAATTATACTTAGCATCCATTGACATAGCAAAAATATTTTTGGTTTCATTACTTCGTTGATATAATTCAAGATACTAATTACTCGGAGAGATAAGGAATGAATTGTGCAACTGTTTAAAGAAAGATAAGACAGCGGAGTGATCAACCTCATCGTAAGAATGTCACCGTCGTTGTATATGCCGGTTATTTTCGAAAGTCGCAAATCTAAGCGCTGCCGCTATGAGTATGGTAAGAGTTTTGAATAGTTTAAAACTTGTGTGCACACGAACAGTCCCAGTGCAGTAACCTATCCCTCCTCCTCCACTTGTCCCCCCCCCGTTTCTTGCTGATGATTTTTGCATCTACGTGTATCTTCCAAATCATTTGGGAGATGTTTCCGGTCGTACATACCTACGTGAATCCGACTTATGCTTTTCTACCTTCCTCAATAATGATGATGATGTTTTCTGGGTCTGTCGTCAATGATGGGTCATACCTCTGTATAAAGGGTTAGCTCAGGAGATGCTCATGCGGTGGGTTGTTATGTACTGTCCACAGACCTCGAAATATTACTATCTGGGACTCGATTATACAATCTACCTCAGATGTGGGCAATTCTTGGCGGTTACCTCCTTCAATAGTTTGTGCGCTAAATTTCGAAATCGTCATGCACAACCTGCACTTAAGTTATGTTAAATTTAGCACAATTACTCTCTTTACAAATGTGAAAATATATATTGGATATTGAAATTCGAAGGGAATATCAAACAGTTAATCCAACAATCAATTTTTTTGATATCATCAATAAAACTATACAAAAACGAACATTAAATCAAATTCGATTTCATAAACAAATTTAAGGGGAGGCAAAACTTAACTCGTTGGAATAATAAAGCAAGGTTTGTTGAATTTTATTTGTAAGAACAAAGTTTTTACAAATAAAGCAAGGTTTGTTGAATTTTATTTGTAAGAACAAAGTTTTTTTTTATAGTCTTTGTAACAAAAAATGCCTTGATGGCATATTAGGGTCATATTTAAATATCGGCGAAACATTATTTTATTATTCATTTGGCAGAATTTATATTGACAAAGGGAAAGAAACTACATTTCATTTATCTGTAACACTGATGAAATCCAATATTTAATAACCTTTATATCATATGGAGATGTTAATAAAATCAAATTATGAATTTCACTCACTGACCTACAAAAAGATAAGGACAAAGACGACATTAACAATCGCACAACTTTACAATTTATATCCAAGGTAAAATCCCATTTGCAATTAAAAAAATATGAAACAGATCGGTTATTGAATAATAGGTCTCGGTTTCAGTCGCAATTATGTCTTGCGTACAAATTGATTTAATGATGAATTTTATCATAAAAGCCAAGTCCGTAAGTGAAGTTCATATTCGTTTAACCGCCTACTGACCGATTTTTCCCACTGTCATGTTGAGCTTGATTTGTTGCATAATTTGCGTTATTAAAATAAGCTATTCTAAACAGAACGAATTAAATCTAAAATTTTGAGATTTTTTAATAATGATTTAAAACATGGCTTCTTAAACTATTTGTTACTACTCCAATTGGTTTTTTGTAAATGAATTTTGAAGATACGTTATTTTCTATTGACTTATTTCATATTCTTTCAGTTGGCCTACATTACCTTTTACTATTTTAACGATGCTATTTTATTTTCTAACTTTTGCTAACATTGGAGTTTGCACAATTTTTCTGCAATGAAACCGGATCTCTAATAGAAAAGTTTAATTCTTCCTCTACCTTAGAGTTCTTAAAATTATTTCCATACGATAGCTCTGCGATAAGAAAAAACTTTCGAGACCCCATTTCAACTATAAAAATTATGTTGTGACCCTAAAGCTAAAAAAATGATACATTAACTAGTGATAATTAAGAAAATTCAATTAAAACCAAGTAGATTTCAATGAATTCGTTTCAGACAAGAAAGACTTTTTACTAAGAAATTTTGAACAGACAGGTCCTTTAAGAAATTTTGTCGCTCTATTATCTTTCTAAGTGATTCCGCAGTCTAAGAAGTCCAGCTTTATATCGCTAAATCAATGCGAAAGAGCATATTGTTACGAATCTGTAATCTTGCTTCCCAGAGCAGCCAGTCTCATAGTAAGGAAGATAGATTTACAGATATTTGTAATGAGTGCTGAATGGATTCTAGGTCAATGATCTCAGGCCTTGGCTACCATATGGCGATAAAAATGAAAGCTCAGGAAAATACAAGAATTGTGCCGATATCTCAATTGGGAGTCAAGCTCTGAAAATCCTTTCAGATTATTCGATGATCTGTCGGAAAACTTATATAAAATATGCGAATTAATCGAATTAATTTTAATCGAATTAATCTTTTAATTAATTAATAGAATTCTCTTTGGTGTGTTGATCGCGGAACGAGATCTCTAGCCGTCGTCGGAATGCTATTATACTGTTGAGGTTGTTTAGTAAAAAATTGCAGTTTGCCTATACGTTATCGATTTCTGCAAGTGCTGTTCTGAGTACGATTGTTTGTGTTACCTGTTTAGCGTTTTCTCGTGAAACATAGCATCGTTAGTATTTATCCAGAGCATTGGACTTACCTTACACCCATTGGACTATTTCGATACCAATATCGAGTACAACTACCCATTTCAAAAATTCTCTATTTAAATTTGTCAATAACTCGAATTTTACACAGGTCCCTTGAGTTTTTTTATTAATTCAAACGTATACATATATCTGTGATAGATACAATTTTTCCACACTTTCAAATTTAATTTTTTCTCATAGATATTGATCCATCCGATATCGATCTATCAATGAGAATAACATCATGAATTCTTTTAGAAATGCAAATTCAGCAATTTACTTAATATCACACTTTAGATATGAAAGAAAATTCCCATTTCGAATGCATAAAAGTCAGACTCCTTTACAAACTGCATCTTTTTGTCTTTGGAGTCTTCATTAGGAGAAAGTCTCTTATGTTCCTGATAATGTTTGTACTATATAATTAGTGATAAGGTTCAACATTTCAGTATAAACGCTAAGAAGAAAATAAAAGCTATGATCAAACAGAAAATTCACCTCGCCATTTAGCATTATTATTACACTTATATTTTATATGTATATGTTCAATATATCTGTAATTCGATTTCATTTCGGTTAATTCAAAATTACTCTGGACAATTTAAAGTCAAAATTAAAAACTGTGCAATGTTTTCAGAAATGTTTTTGGTAACCTTTAAATACGATAACACTTTGAGTTCTCAATAAATGCAAATGAATAAGTTCTTTGCTCTTAATTCACTAAACGATGGATTAAAAATGTACAATGAATGTATTCAATAAAAAATAAGAATAAAAAATTCCGTTTTTTAAAAAAAATGCCTTGAATATGGTACAAGTGAATAATATTATCTGTACTATTATTCAATTAAAAGAGCTCTATACTGTTTATTAAAATCATTTATTTATTGAAATTAATTTTTAATTTATTAAAAATTTTTAATCATTTTCACTTTTTAAAAGTATCAAATACTAATAACAAATGCTTATTGTTACTTTTAGTTTTAATACCTATTGTACTCTCCAATCCATTTCTCCTGGGTCAGCCTTTAGATACCGTTTATATCAATTCGAGATAAATCTAAGTTTTATTGATATGAGTTTCGAATTAATCAAGTTTCACAGCAATTTCATAGACAAAAGGACTTTGCACCTTTATGAAGGAACCCACACACGCATTCACAGGAAAGGCGGCAAAGATGAATGAAAAGCTTAAAAATCTCTCGTCTCAGCTCAATTTGAATTCCAGATAAAATGAGTTTTTAAAAGGAGTGCAAATTCAAAATTATAATTTAATTAATAAGAAAATTTGAATAACATCCGCTTACTGTATTTCCTCTCTCCCATTTCTGGGCATTAAACTGCAGTTTCTGTCATAGAAAGAGCGATCTGACAGGTTTACGATTGTTGAATTACCATCGTACCAAAATCTAGAGAATTGCGCGAGAAAGGCTTTTCCTTTCCTATAATTTATTTTCTGGAAGTCATCAATCGATCTAAATGAGTTGTGAGGCTATTAAATGGCTTATATGAATAACAGTCATTTTTACAAACTGCGCTTTGAGACTGAAATAGGGTGATTCAGAAGTCTAAACTTGCCGAACAAGTTTCCGGTGTATTGATATTAATACTTCAAGATGGAAAATTATGTGAAATCTTTGGAAAGAATATCGCATTTGCATAATTCGCGAGTCGTTTTCACTTCCGAATGCGAGCAATTTATTGTCTCAACACAAGCAATATTTCTCTTTTGATGAAGATAAATATTATTTTATTATATTTATATTATATTCCTTTGTTGGGAGTTTCTGAAGTTATCACTTTTTTTTTTAATGATAGTGTTTGAATTAAATTCAAGGATAAAAACAGGCTAAAGGAAGAACATTTATTTTACAGATTTTAATTTAAATTTCAAGAATTTTCTTTTTTTTTCTTAAATATTAACTAAATAATTATATGAATATGACTGTAAAAAATTTTAAGCTGAAATATTCGTTTTTCATAAAACAGTGCATGATACATTTACTACCATACAAATATCAAAATTGCACAGATATTTCATGTACTCCCAGGCAGAAGAAACTAATAAAATAGGTAATACTTAAAAAAAACAACAACTTGTTTTTTTTTTCTGAAATTTATTTTATAAACAAAAATTCTCGTTTATCCGCCTAGATACAGCACCATGTGGTACGAAGTGAAAATGTCATTATTTACTAAGACAACAAATTTCTGATTCAAAAATATTCTAATTGATTGGAAATTAGCGAAAGTGTTGTTTCCCCGACTTGCTTCCATAATATGGCTTGAAGTGCGGCTTCATAGAAGAGAAGAAAACTGAGTATACTATTTAGAATAATATCCTTTTCTTTTCACCGAAATTTGATAACAGATTAACAATTCTGATGCGAAGAAATTCATTTTATCTAAATTTCGTGTCTTTGATTATCGCTTTTATTACACAAGAGATAAAAGGTCAGGTAGATAATTAATATATAGACGGATTTAGTCCCAAATTTAAAAATCATATAATAAATTATATAATAGTATATATATGGTAGACATATATTGTCTACCATATATAGTATATATATGGTAGACAATATGATGAATAAACACATAAATAAAATCCTACTTCAAATTATATCTAACTGTTTTTATTTTAGAGTTATCGTGTCCATATGCATAAGGGGCATTTCAACTGATGCATTTTAGCTAAAATTTGATACTAAGCAATGATTTGGATATAAAGAATACGTACCAAATTTCATTTTTCTATTTTTTTCCTCCTTTGAGTTGTCCTGTTCACAAACGGATAGACATAATTCGAATTTTCTTACGGAACCGGAGAGGTCTAAAACTAAAATTAATCAATATCTTAACGTCGAATTTTTTTTTGATAATTACGATACTTTCGTATAGGGAAAAATACTACGTTTGATTTATGAATCAGAGCTGTATACTGAAAGAACTCTCTACGTTTTGAAAGAAAGCATAGTGTCAAGTTAAACACATTTAGAATTATCAAATGGTACTTGGATACAATATGACTGAGAGATTTAAAAGAAATATAATACAACAAATCTGAAATATTGCTTTCCGCAATGTTGGCATTATTGCTGAAAAGAATTTTATACACATTCTAAATGGATGCTGAATGAAAGTTAAATCAATGACTCCCATTCTTGAAGAATTCGGCGACATAATTGAAGCTTCTGGAAAAAACAAGAATCATGGCAATATCTATATTAGAAGCTGAGATCCGATGATCTTTTCAGAAAATTCCACATCTTGTTGGGAGGCATTCAAGCGATTTCACTTTTTAAAATTGATCGCTGAACGAGTTCTTTAACTGCACATTATGAGTACTATTACAGTTTCTTGATTAGCGACTTTCTGTCTGCTTGAGTTGCGAGTTGAGTTCTTTAAGTACATCTCAGTTTTTGCTACATTTTTTTTGTAGAATTTAGTGTCTTTATCCATTAGCAAGCGTGTTGGAGTTTTTGCTCATACACTTATTGGACAATTTGTAAGTATAAGTAAAAGATTAAAAGACTCAAAATATGGGTACTTACATTTGGTTGAATCTAGTATACTTTTGAAATATAACAAGAAAATTTTTGCATAATTAATAAAAAGAAAACCAAGTTGATTACATTAATACGTTTAAAATGTTATGAATATTTTTACCGAAGAATGAGCACAGATTGAACACTTCCTTTGGTACTTCAACCGAAGTATCAATTTTTGTTTAACTACATATTTTTGCCATCGTTCACACAAAGATATGAATTCGGCTTGCAGGCATCTTTTTGCTATATCCACCTGCATGAAAATGTCCAACATTTGGGAAATATTAAAAATATTTCGAATCTTTTTAAAAACAATCACAATTTCTTAATGTTTTAACATCGTAAGTTTAAAAAAAAAAATCAGATCCTTAACACAATTCTTTTATCTAAACCAATGTGCAAATCAGCAAATCTTACCTTTTAGTATAAAAATCAAAAATAAGATTGCCAATTAAAAAAAAAAGAGCTTACTTTTTTTTCTGCAACTTTCACCATGTCTTATCCTCCATAGAAAGACAGATTCAACTACGAATGCAGAATTTAATAACTTACCTTTCATTATTGCCACTTTTCTTTGTTACAGAGTGAGAAAATGCTATTGTCAAATGTCGTAGCAAAACGGCTTAATCAAGGCATTGCGGAAGTTCTTAGGCAATACTTCAATTAAAGAATATTCTTGTTAAAGCGCATAAATATAAAATTCACAAGCTATTAAGGAAGTAAAATTAATTAAAGCATAGATTCTGAGAATTTTAAGAGACACAGTGAAATGAAGCCCATTTACTAATCGATAAATATCCGTGTTTTCGGTCTGCCATTAAGAAAAAAAGGAAACTAGTAATTAAAGATTCTGTCTGTTGGTCTTGAAGTAGTTAATAATGTAAAAGCATTAAGAAAATATTGTATCGCGCATGATTTATATGTAACATGCGTCAGATTGATTTGTTTCAATTGGTTTATTAAATTAATGCCTACTTCAAAAATACATTCGACTAGAAGGGAAAGGGTTCGCGTTTTTTCTAGACATGGCATACCTGCAAGGAATTCCCATTCCAAATTTTCACACCACATGAAAATGAAGATATTTGATTTCTGATGAGAGATTTTGCATGTATCAAGCTAACATATATGGAAGATATTGGGAGTGGAGGCTGTGTTCAATAATTGTAATTTGACATTTAACGATTTGCATAAATCTTTTTCTACAAAATGACACTTATGAAGATTATTTATCCTACTGGATTATTAAAGCAAAAGAAATGGATAATATATACTACTCAGTATTAAGGAATTATTTTTCTTGTAGATTTATACATTTTCTTATTGCTAAGATACTATATTTTACTTAGGAAGAATAGATTTCACTATCACTATCCAGTTTTGAAGGCTTATTACGTAAGGATTAATTTCGGAGTAATTATGAAAGCCTTCGATGCGCCCTAGTCTCCAAACTTCCACATCACACTAATGTGAAGATGATTCACCAAAGTTTGTATACTTGGCATATTTGCAGAAGTTATTCTGAAACAGAGACTCTACCACCAGGCCATCGGGACTGTAGTAAGGAAAACAGCACGAGCGATTATCAAACAAACGTTGTAAAAGATGTTGCTACCTATTTTTATAAGCACTGCAATGAGAATCAGCAAAACCTTTTGAAACCTACCAAGTTGTTTTAAAAGTAATCAATGATTAGCCATTTAATAGTTTAGTAAGATTAACGCCCCATTTGTTATTCCTTCGATGGGCTCCAAGCATGAAGATAAGAAATTGCCGTTGAAATAAGCAAGTTCTCGCTTCCCAAGACGGTAAATTCTCATAATTATGAATTGTTTCTTAAATTTGATTTAAAATACAGATTCTTGAGCATTCTATTTCCTATGATATGTAAAGAAAAAAGAATTCCCCAAGAAATTCGAACACATTTTATACTATATATCAAATAATATTTGCAACTAAGTATTTGCAACCCAGTAATATAAAGCGGCTTCTCAAGCGGCCATAAAACATCCTCTCTTCCCACTCATCAGAATTTCATATCTCACCAATGTGAAAGTGTTTGACCTTTGATGACAGAATTAACTTGCCGGCCTCTGATGCGCTATCTTCCAACTCGGAAACTAATATTGTTAAAATGTCACCGCAAACTCGTTAGAAAGACCACACTTGTGGAAAGTTCGGAAAGATTCATTACCGTAAAGGGCTATTTTTTCTACTTCAGTTCTTTTCATTATCTTGAATGGTTTTGGAAAGTAGTGTTTACCCTATCTCTCGTATGTAAAGAAACAAAACGTGTACATTTTCTAAACAATTCGCCAAGACGACTAATTGGCACTATTTTAATACCATATTTGAGCAGCTATCGGATCGTAGGCGAAACTTTATTTGAGAGAACTTTTAATATCCTAATTAATAATAAAAGAAACTACTAATACGTACACTTAGGCATTAAGCTTGGTAACAGGCGAAGCAAGAAACATTAAACGCGCATGCGAAGAACATTTCGGTGAGAATACGTCACTCAAAGACAACATACCGAATGGCTTGAGCGATGAGTTTCAATTCACTATGTATTTCTGGTTGAAACTTACAGAGAAGAGAGGGTTGTTCCTGAGAAGGAAAACAAAAGTATAAATTACAGTTCAAAAACATCAAAATATATGTGCCGAAACTGGGTTATAGGTGCAAATACTATTTATATCAAAGAACTGTTGGAAATAATTTGGTAAGCAGAAAGCAAATCCTGTGAAAACAGGATGACAACAAATGGAGACAATATAGTCTCAACAAGAAAGGAATTAACATTCTGCAGACATTATGTGACCCTTATGTGACTTTCAAATCTGTTCACATGACAACCATTAATTATTCTACAAGATGATTTTTCATTTGATATTATTTATGTTTATGAACTGTAAATTACAATGACAATTTTTTTTTCAAATGAACAATTAATTATTGTTTAACTTGTAATACTTGGTAAGAAACGCTACTAAACAATTGATTTTGAGAAAAGAATTGGATATATACACCTTTTTTGCTCATTTCCCCTCCATATCATCGTATCGTACTTTTACGACACTTGAGTAAATGGATTCATATTAATACAATTTCGAAAAAATATAATTTATTGAATGAATGTTTCGTATGCAAATATAATACATTAAACGTTTAAGTAAGTTTCTAGACAAATATTTGCAAGAATGATGTTTAAATGAAGGACTCTTTCTCGAAAAATAATTTCGTTAAGACTTCAGAAACTGTAGTCTTGCTTCTACCATGCAAAATTTCGTGTCGTCCGTTTAAAATTAAGTTTACAGTAGAGAAATGCCGTCGGAAATTTTACAAGAACAGGGAAGACTTAACGCTAAGTCCAAACATAAATTTTATTTCACTTTATCGAAGCTTCCTTGCTTTGCTACTGCTATTTTTTTTTTTTTTTTGAACTGGGCATAAACTTACATTATCTTAAAGCAAATAAAGAGATTGGATGTCCACTGTAATAAAAGCATAATAATTACGTAATTTGGAGATTTGTATGTTTTTTTTTTACTAGTTTCCACGTTTTCTTAATTGGCAAATTTACTTAAAAAATTTTTTTTTCCTTTCTTTCTTTCTTTTTTTTTTTGTTATGTCTGCAGATAGTAAAATGGCCTTTCAGTATCTTCGCTTTGTAACAAGGACAACTTCTTATCCTATTTCCAATTTTTTAAAAATAATTCTTCCCACCCGCCAAACAAAAGCGCATCTTAATTTTGAGGCATTCTAGCGTCAACTGATAACGGTTTAGTATAACTATTGTAATATAAATTAGATTTTCTGTACAGGAATAAAGATAAAATGAGGATATTTCGAATGTCTATTGAATGAGACCAAAGCATTTACATAATTATATGTGTTGTTGATGAAATGATCATTGTTCTATAGAGGTGTCTTTTGGGCTTCATATATGCAACAATACACCAACAGCTTAATTTACACTACAATGTATAAAGGGCCCCTCTACTATCATTATCTGTTATCAATATGCAAAAAAGATTTATGCAGTACGTAAAAATGATACATTATTGGTCTTCCTAGCAGAATCTACAAGGAAAAAGCGAACCAGACAGAAATAGCAAACAAAAAATTTATTTCTCGTGTAACAGGATTTATTTAATGTTCAATCACAGTAGGTGATTCACGTTTCAGAAATTGAGTAATATGGAATAATGCCAAGCTTCCCAAATCCAAATTATTGAAGAAATATTGTTATATCAGTCATGTACCATAAATTAGAGTGCCAATATATTATAGACTCGTGTATAAAACTGGAAATACGTTACATATTATTTGAATTTATGTTTTAAGAAATTGTGCCGCTTTTTTACTGCTGTATGCTGTGGATTTTCTCTCATAAAGCGTATTATATTAATTTTTTTCTTTGATGATTCGAAATGCCGATTCGATTTAATGAAGTTATTTAGAAATATCTTTCTTTCCCAGAATTCAGGCGATTTAATATTGCGATTTTTTCATTGACAGACATGCATTTTTTTTCTAACGTTCTTCTTTCTTTCCAATTTCGCTCATCGCGTCTTTAAAAAATCTTTTCAATAAATCTAATTTGCAAAATTAGTTCGTACGGTATACGTTGAAATATCATAAACTTCCCAGAATCACTAATACCAGACAAAAAGCAAACAACTACGATACAAAAGTCGGTAACGAGACAGAAAACAATGTAGAGCTCTACAATAAGAGACAATTCGCAAATGCAGATAATTTCTACTTTTTATTATTTGCCATGTTTTACTAAAAATCACTTTATGTGAAAGAGTTGGAATATCTTTGGTAAATTATAGGAATCTGCGTTGCAATTCCTGTAAAGCCAGTAAGTTTGTTGCATTTGAAAATATTTTAAATCCAGGTTTCGTAAGCTATTGTACATATTCATGGGTCGCCAAAAGTTTGAAAGGAATAGTTGTATCCAAATACTGGAGTGTTAGGAGGCATAATTAATATCATCACCATAATTTAAAATATTTAATTAAAAGTTAGCGAAAACTAAACGAATACAATATCAAATTTGCCGTTAATAGCTGCTAAATAGCTTATTCTGTTGAGAAGTGTGCTATGCATACTCAAGGTAATGAGAATTAAAGTGTTCCTTTACTCAAAGGGATACTTTACTTTCATTTCAAAGAAAATGTAATCAAAATCGTTCGTGAGAACATCTTTTATCAGTACCATGCAGTTCGTAACATGGGGAAACAAAAGACGCCAAAAACTTCATTAATGAGAACGTTTTGGTCTACCTTGCAAAATAAGTAGCTGTTCCGAGCAAAGCATTTGCTTCCCATTCATACGCTTAATTACTTACCTATCAGTAGAAAAAGGTGATACCAAGAACATATTTACGGTTATAGCGGAGGGCATATTCTTACCGCAACCCATTTATTTAATTTTTTTAATAAAAAGTTCGTTTGTCTTTTTTCTTTAAAATACACTATTCTGAATACTAATAAATAAATCATAAAACTTCAAAACAATAAAATTCAATAACTAATTTAAAGTACAGTTAAACCAAATTTTATGCTTTATTTATATTCTTTTGAAAGGACAGCATAAAAAAAAGAATTATACTTTAATTATTGATGGCCAATAAGTCTTACCATTTGCACTGGTATACAAATTAAGAGCTTCATTTGTCAAAGAAAGCAATTAGCTTTTAAAATGAAGAACAATGTTACCAAAAATTGCGAAGACTCTTAATTACACAAGTGTAAGAATTTTTTTTTCTCTTTTTAATACTTGTAGTTTTATTCTTTAAAATTTCGTTTCAATTTAATGACCTCCAAAATATAAATTACCTTAATTTAAAATTTCACAATTAATTACAAAAGCAATTAATAGTTTACTTACTTGGTGATAGATCATGTATTTTTTAAAAATCATTTCGAAGACAAATTTAAAATAACGAGACAGGACAAAATCGAAAAACCACAGAATGATTGATATAAAACAACAATCTTAATGTCAATAAAAAGAAATCATATAACAGCCACCTCAAAACCAGCGAGATTAAATGATGGGTAAAAAGCAAGAAACTGGCCATTTCGTTTCCTCAATAATTATCTGTAAAACGGAAAATTAATTCAGCGTATAATCATGAATATAAAGAATTCAAGTAGCGTCTTTTCAATGATTTCATGGTTTTTTTTTCCTGATGTTCTTAAGCTTATCACTCGTTCAGGCGGAATTATTAAATCTGCGATGCTTTATTAAACCATGTGACAAGCATTTTCTCTGTTGGATCGGTATATAAATAGATTTAGTTTCTTTTCTGTGACAAGATTCAAGGCTTAGATGAAAGCAGACGTCTTCGGTGTAATGTGTGTTGAGAAGTTGTTTTAATAAATGGATCTGTAGTTGGTAAGATGATACAAGAGTCCAAAAATAACTAAGATGAAATGGGGGAAAGGGGTGTTGTTGATATGATAAAACTTCGAGAATAATAAAGGCGACGTTTTTCATAATCAAATGCGAACATGCGGAAATAATTAGTGTCACGAAAATAGACAGTGATAAATCTTTATTTTGCATAGTTCCATCCAGCATGTTCTCTTTGTTTGATAACTTTTTTTATACTCAGAGAACAATTATTCGCCTTATTTATTACATTTGAACGTTCAGATTATAATGAATTATTTTATAGAAAAAATAAAATACATTAATTTTATGACGTTGAGGGTCAAATCAGTTAGACTGACAACACGATTTCCACACATAATACTGAAAAATTTAATAACTGACAAAGTCAAACTATTAAATCAATTTAAAAATTAATTATAAACTTAAACGAGTGGATATAACAAAAATAAAAATCTAAAACAAATAATTCGCGCCTAAACTTTTACATAGAAGTGCAATTTTATAATGTCAGCTCGGTTGCTATCGCATAACGGGGCGCAATTTTCGAATTTTAGACGAAGAGTAAAATAGACGTGTTTTAAAAAATATATTTTAAAAGTCATACTGTATCCTGCAAATCAGTAAGATTTGTCATTAGTTGAAGTAGCAGATTTTTAACTTGAAATTTAATTTCATACGAAAGAGAAAAGTAATATTTATACAAACTTTTTGTTTTTCATTACTATATTACGTAAGAGTAAAGATATCGGTTTTAATTAAATTCCTACCGTTTTGCGGTTGAAAACACCGAATTCAAGTGTGTGTGTGTGGGGGGGGGATCAGACTAGTGGTATTTGGGTTGGTTCATTCAAAATATACAGTTAATTAAATCGAATAAATTTATCATTTATCGTACCATCGCGAACAAATATCAATGCATTTTCGGTTCATTCGGGTCCTCGTGGATGAATCATTAAAGGCAAAAATAGCGATGAATGGTAAATACCCAAAAAACTGTTAGTGGCTCTCGTATTTCTGAGCTGCGCTATCTGGCGACCCGACAGCTATGTTAGCATGTCGTTCATTAGCTAACGATAGACAGGGCCACAAAGTAATGAAAGTAAAGAAGTAGTTAAGGAAGAGAAGTTAAAAATTACAGGTTTAAGGGAATTACTTCGTATTGCTTTCGGAATAATCATACTGACGTCCCTATTCGAAACGCATTTTTGAGAAATAGTAGAAAAATAATGAAACTGACAGAAAAACTCATTGTTCGTAATGATTTTAATTGTTGTATAAAAACTTGTTTTTAAAATAAATCTGCATCGTTAATTTTATTTTTAATTAATGAGTTAAATTACAAGCCTTAGTCGCTATCAGTTCACTAAATACCATTGTTTGGAAATGCGAGAGATAATGTCAATTATTTTGGGACTGCCACTTATTTTTTTAATGCGAAAGTCATATTTCA
Source organism: Argiope bruennichi (assembly GCF_947563725.1). Taxonomy (NCBI): domain Eukaryota; kingdom Metazoa; phylum Arthropoda; class Arachnida; order Araneae; family Araneidae; genus Argiope; species Argiope bruennichi. Next base: position 32,644,134 of record NC_079162.1, on the reverse strand, counting down.
ATTTTTGAAAGAAAACAAAAACGAAGAATCATTGAATCAGGTAAAGTTTAGTTTAACAATTAATCTCAAATATTGGCCATTTTTTGAGAAAAAAGGTGCAATCATATTGGAGATTGAAAAATAGAAATGAAACATGAAAATTAATAGTTGTCCCCGGTGTCCTATTTTCAGGAATGCTGCTCTTTTTAAAGTTTATTTCAGGATATTTTTTGAATCAGCTGGAATTGTTTCTCCAAAATTTTCTCACATACTCTCTAAGGAAAGTATTATCCTCTCCTCGCATTAAATAATGAACCTAGGGTAAAGCCGCAAATGCCTTGCATAACAATACAATACAATAGCTATAAAATACTGACCTTTACCGTGAATGTAACATTTTTAATTAATATGTCACGAAATCTTTGACGAATCCCTAATTAATCCCTAAGTAATTTGGAAAATACCTCAAAATCGATTTTGTACTCTAGGCGTCTTTTTCCCAATCGATTGAAACAAAAATTTGACATATAACTTCAACTGCAGTCACAAGACCATATCTCAAATTTCATTTGGGTCGTTGTGTTTTCGAGTTATTGCACTTACAAGTATACGAAATTAACGACCAACAGACTGACAAACTTTTAACTGATCCGATTCAAAATTTGACAAGAATTTACATTTTTGATGCTAAACCTGTATACCAAATTTTATTTCACTTGGCTCTATCATGTTCACATGTACTCAAATAGATTTAATCTGAATGGCTATTGTTCAAAACTAGATAAAAATGTTGAAAAGTCTATTTACCAAATTTCATCCATCAATCTTAAAGCGCTTTTGAGTAATCGTGTTAGCAAACAGATAGATAGACAGACAGACAGAATTCCAAAAATTCATTTTTCGTATTCAGGAAGATCTGATAAGTGGAGATTCGTCAAAAGTTCGAAATACCTTTTGTAAAATTTCTATACGAGAATGTAAAATACTAATTATGGATTAAAGTTCAGATTCATAATGATAATCAAAGGAATCCTGAGAATTTAAGATTTCTCAAGAGGCGATTCAAGCTATTGAAGCGTCAAAGGTAGTCAAAGCATGAACATACTTTAGAAATTTTAAAGTTAGAATATTTACGAACTCGTGCGGATAAGTCAATTATGTGCCAAAGTTAAACAGTGCAGTGACGCATACCCGATCCATTTAAATTTTAAATAGTGCGATTAAATGAACTGCAACGAATAATTTATTTCATTTTTTACTTCAAGTAATCAAGTATTTTTAATAAGGAAATTTTAACTGAGCACTTAATTTTTAAAAAAAAAATTAAATTAACAAGGTAATTAAGTCGGGAATTTTATCTTTAAAATGATATTTCACATATTTCTTATACTCATCTACGTCGATTTATGTAAGTATTAGAAAAATAAAATCTGAAACATAAGGTTAACTACAGAAAAATGTTTATTTTTTGAACATTGCTTCTAAAGCATTTTGAATTTGCGGCGTTCTTTAGTATGGAAATTGTATCTTCAATCCCATTTCCACTAGTAAAATTTTACTGTCTTATTGTTAAAATCTCAAAGTTACTAAAAAGAATAAAAGAAAATCCGAGTCTCCTTCAAATCAATAATATATATCGTCTAGTTAGAACGCAGCTTTTCTGTAATCGATTATCTAACAAATAATAAACGCAAAAATGTAAAACCAAATCTTAATTTTCAAAAAGGACTAACAATTTATATCCACCCAGCTGTGGAGGAAAACTGCTTTCGAACTGTTATTTATTTCACAAATAATATTAAACCTGCAATAAATAGAGATGCATATTTACATCCCTTATGTTAGTCTTTCTCTACAACATGTAGAATTTTTCTGTACAACAATAATCAAGCAATAGGATAATTTACTTGCAATATTTTTTTGTTTTCAACTAGGCAAGTTTTAATAAAAAGTTTAAAATTTATCGAGTTAATTGTAAATTTTTATGAAAAATATGGTTAGCGTTTCAATTTTATTTGTTCTTTACAATAATGTATCTCGATTCAGCGAATTGCGGGAAAGAAAATATCAAAGAATAGGATAAAATAGGTTATCCAATTTTTCCATTTCGAGTAAACTTTATTCATAAATATGAATTTAAAAACTGACAGTTTCAGAAGTATGGAATTCTGAAATAGTTTGAAGGATTTTAAAAGGAGATAGTAAACAAACGATGACTAATTATTCTTGATTATTGTTGAAGAAGAATGATGCGCAATGACAAGAATTTTTCAAGGAAAAAAAACCCACTTTTTTTTTATGTGAGTACCAAAAGTTATCGAGAGGTATCAATTCGCATTCTGAAATTGTTACTCACATGTAAACTAACTTTAGGAACAATAATCACAAATTAATATTGGACGGGCAACTATATCAAGCACAAGCATCCTTATGCCTTTCTACCGCCAAATTGCAATGAATTCAAGCTGACATGCCAACATTTTGCACAAATTTATGGTCATCCTTAAAGTCTTGAACAATTTAACCAGAACAAGGCAGCATGCTGCAAGACTTTATTGGGTGGGTAGGGTTTCACTTTTCTACAGGAAACTTTCAATAGCCGTACAATTGCATTGGACGACTATTATTCGCCCACCAAAAGCATGGATTGTCAACTATATCTATTGGATCTCAATCTGGTCTATTTCTTCTTGTGGGGTCAACTGAAGAACGTATCTACCAAAACGTCATGATGCTTGTAAACTGAAGCAAATTAGCTGAAATAAATGCACAGTAGTACTATTAGCGACGTGACAGTAAATTGCATATTGCGCCAACAACATACCTTTGCTCGGGACAGTCAGCACTATGAGAACAATCATGCGGCTTCTAGTAGTTCTCTACGACTGTCAGCTTCTGGATGCAGAGTGTCATATCTCCATGACATTTTGCTCTCACATATATAAATGTATTAACAGAAAGTTCCAGCCTCACGCGTTAATCTCTGGCAAGAATAATTTTAATAATCCCTTATGAAAACAGTAAGCCCATTTCCCTTCACCCTAAGAAAACATAGCAGTCAAACAGAAAACTGCAATCTTTTTTAAATACAAACAGAAGCAAGAAAATGGCACGAAAGGGAAATTTATATCCCTCCTTCAAATGTTCGAGACTCGGAGCCAAGAGTCATTATTTGCGATGATTTCCAAAGAGATTATGGCTCATTAACGTGAAATTAAGCCAGATGAATTGCTAGTCATGAAATTACTTATTTTTACTCTCTCTATAAAGTGCAAAAGTAATTAAGAATTGCACACACACCCTAGAGATATTTGCAATGACTATTTAAAGCTCTTATTTGAGACTACGATTTATGCTAAGATTTTTCAATGCTCTTGTTTTTACTTAAATCACCGTTGCTAAGCGTTGTCTGATGTAAATAATATGCAAACAATGACTTCCGCTGTTCTGTTTAAAAGACAGTAAATAAAGCGAAGGAAAACTTATTTTTGAACTACGTGCCTTGGGCAGGTAAAATATGTTTAATTAGAAAATTAAAAAGCTGAAAAAAGACACTTACTTTGCAAACTTTTTGGAAAAGTCTCGTCCTTCCCAATGGTTAAGCTGGTTCCCTCCTACGAAAGAAAACTCAGAATTAATATAAATTTCAATGGATAAAAAAATTGATTTTTACAAGAATTTTAATAATTAATTATATCAAATTTATGCTCAATACTTTTTTTTAAGAATAAATGAACAAAATCTGCATATGATTCATTTGAAAATTTTTGCGTTAGGAGAGATGGAAGGGAAGTGAATCATCTTATTAGTTAACACTATAATGTATTCATCGTAGCAAAGGCCTTTTTTTTGAAAAAAGACCATCAAAAATTAAAAGAGTAGAAAACAAAATGAATTTATTATCAAAAGTTATATACATAATTACTTTCGACAGGTTTCAGGTTTTCTATACCCTCTTTGGAAAAAGCTGCCACTGACGCGAGATAAGCTTTAAAGTTCCTTATTAGTCCGGAATTACTTTGAAATTTCTTTAAAGGAAAGAATATGGAGCAGGGATGTCTATGCATTCACTCTCCAAATTTGCAATTTTAGCATGCTAGTAGACCAACACGTTGCTTGAAATTCCAGCTTCCTTATTTTCTTTCGAATCATGTGATGAACTCATTGAATAAGATGTTCTGTTGCGAAAGCCTTGCACTATTTTCACCTTTGAAGGAGAATGTGGCTTAGAGCCGAGAAATTTTCATCTTTTCCGAGATTTGAAGAACTAGCTTGGATGCCAAAATAATAATTCAAGACTAATGAAGAACTTCAAAGGAACATGAAGGTCCATCTGACGTCAATGGCAACGTCTTTCGAAGAGGGTATAGGAAACCAGATCCAATAATATGATAAAAATTTGACTACTCACGGATATTATGTCGAAAAATAATCATGCTTGTACATAACTTTTGATAATAAGTTCATTTCGTTTTCTACAGTTCTACTCACGGATATTATGTCGAAAAATAATCATGCTTGTACATAACTTTTGATAATAAGTTCATTTCGTTTTCTACAGTTCTACTCACGGATATTATGTCGAAAAATAATCATGCTTGTACATAACTTTTGATAATAAGTTCATTTCGTTTTCTACAGTTCTCTCTCTCTGTTTTTAATAGTCATCGGAGTTTGAAAAGAAAATCCAAACTTGGTAATTAAAATTACCATTTTAGTATAAACATGAAAAAAAAATGGTTGAAATGATTTGATTTGTTATATCAATTATTCTATTAAAATAAAATGCATGCAATTATTGCAAAACAATTTCGTAGTATTGAATTGATTTTTTAGATTAATGTCGGCTGTTCACAAATTTTCATGATGATTATAGGGAACAAATTTTGTCAATTTGAAAACAGACAATTTGTTGAAAACGGCATACAAAACAAACATAATTTCTACACTTCCAATTCATTTTAAAATAAGAACGGTTATTTATAGCAGTAGTTTCTAAGTACACCAATTCGTACCTCTCTGGTAAAAATGAGACTATTATATGCTTCATTGAAAAATAAATTTTATTGCAATCGTTAATCAGTTTCAGATTCATTGTGATTTATTTTTATCTGCATGATTCAAATAAAATCCACCTAGAATCACAATCAAAATATTTGTATGAGATAAACACTTCAAAAGCCTCTCGATCATGAAATAGACGACAGTTAGGAATACTGCGATTCCTTCTTTACTACGAGACGCAATCAGATTATGCGTGACACAGCATTCTTCACATTTCTAGATCTTACTAGCATAATAATTAAGATCAGATTTGAATGTGAAAATCAAATTCGAGAATCTAAAAATGAATCAAGTTTTCCAAGAAAGTTATCCCAGTTACCGAGCACAAAACCGAATGAAACAAAATATCAATGAAGTAAATATTTTAAAGAATAAAGCGGACAATGTATTGAGGTAATTTGATAAAAGGTAATTTAGGATAAAATTTGAAGAAAAGAATCGCAGGAAATCATTTAGAGCAGAACGCAGATTAAAACAATCATGACCTGGAAATCGGACTGAATTGCAAGGTCATTTTAATAAGAGTTTGAAACAATGCGTGGGAAAACAATGCAGATATTCATTTCATATTTTTGAATATTTTATAATAAATTCCAATTAGCGTCCATTAGGTAGTCGGAAAATTCCAAAAATGCTGATCTACCGGGCAATTTTATTTTTTGTTTCCTAATGAAATTATGTTTCCATTTGGTGTAACGATGCGTTTATAACTTTTTTTTGCATTCAGTAGTACAGCAGAAGCATTTAAGCGTGAGAAATATTTCTCAGCTTTAAAAATAACATGTGTGTAAATATCGTAATAAATTAAATATCAAATTAAGCAATGATAAATAGTTCTATTATTCGTGTGTATTCTACTGTAACTGAATCCATTAGAATTATGCATATGGTATTCGAAAAAAAAAAAAGTGCGACAGGAAGTGTTGCAGAAATTAAGACACTCTTGCACAAATAAAAGACTACTTTATATTTAGACTAAGACAAAACAGTCTATCTTAGGTTAAAAAAAAACGACGATTCATCCGGAAGTAAAGAGAATTATATTTCTTGTTACATGCTAGATTATGGAAGGCTCTTTATGTTTAACCCTTTAGCCGTCCTCTCCTGTCCACTAAAATTTCTATTTTTTCTCCGCATTAGAACAAACAAAAATAAAAACTCAAACAAGTAAACATTTACAAAGCGTTTTAAAAGTTTTAAAATGTAGAAGAACGCTTGAAGCGCGTTACGGCCGCTTTGCAGGAGTTTCACTTGAACGCGCTAGACGCGTCAAGGTCGAAGAAGGGGTTCAAGACATAATATTCTTAGCAAATCAGATCCATCCAGCATTCAATGCTTATTTCAATATTAAGTATAATATGATAATTTTATAAATGATGTATAATGCATGTTTAATAAGTTTTAGTCATAAGAATTTATATGGTTAAAAATGTCCTAAACGCAATTATAACGTTTTATTCGCAGGTTCAGTACATGCAACCAAAGTTATTCACAAAACAGAATTTTCAATAATTACAAGCAATTTTAGAAAAAAGATTCTATGGTGCGTGTGTGTGTGTATGAGGGAGAGAGAGTATCCTTTTAATTAATAAGAAATAATATTAACAGCAAAATATTTTAATTATTAATTCATCATCTGAGATATAATTACATTGGTAATTGTAACACCTTTTACAATGTGCTTTAATCTCTTAAGTCTTATTTTAAACTCATTATAACAAAATAAAGAGCAATTAATTGAATCCTTTTAACTTAAAAAAAATACCACGTAACATATTACAAGCTTGAATGGTTTCTTATCAAAATTTTATTTAATTATCAAAACCATTTCGCAGCTTTCATAACATCTGAAACTTTTTTGCTTAAGCAACGAAATATTATAACTTAGATTAAATAACTAAGGTAATTATTAAAACGAAATTTTGTATCTGGTTAATGTTTCTAATTACTTCAGTTCGTCTCCCTCCAAATCAATAAAACGGTTTTCTTTATAAAATAGTAAATTTTTCCATCACAATGCTCTATTGCTATGCTAGTTGATAAGATTAAGCTTTTAATGATAAACCTAAATCAAAATTAAATTTTATTCGAAATCTAATAAAATCATGTTTATAGATAAATGCATAGGCATTTTTTAAAAATGAAAATAAAGGCCAAGCTATGTAAATCATGGCAAACAGTAAACAATTAAAATGTAAATAAATGAATATTTTTCATAGTATTACAGCATCCATTTAGTTATATACCGTTTTAGTTTAGTACGTTAAGAACTTTCATGTAGAGATTTCGCATGATAGAAACTGGTATATGAAATACAGTACAAATTGCTTAATGTGAAGATAAACACTTTGAAACGAAAACTTTCTATCCATTTTAAAACACAGAAAAGCATCAAAATGTAACAAAAGAAAGTTATATCGAAAAATGTTTAGAATTTCGATGGAATATAATGTAGCTCTTATATTTCCTTGGACATTACTTTCCTTAGATCTAAAAACGCTAATGCATCTCTTGTAAGAAATAATATCAAACCTTCCATGGGAAAAGGTCTTAAAAATTATCTTTTTTAGATAAACATTAGAAAGCATAGGATGAACCCAGGAAGACTGCAGACTCAAAAAGACTTAAAGGATCCAGAAACGAAAACTTGCAACTGAAAAACAGTTTGAAATAAATACATCCCCTCTTTCCTTTGGTTATTTTGATCGAAGAGTTTGTAGTTTCAATTACTGCTTTTATCTGACTGTTTATTTTGATCTCTTATTTTTCTTACGAGGAGCAGAAAGATTCTTGCAATCCTATATCCTTTTGTTTATCTTAGCGTAACTACACTGAAACATACAGCATTTGCTCTAGGTTTTGCTTTCAAAGGAGCCTTACAGCTTCCTGTATAAACAATGACGATACTGAAAGATAAAAGTTCCGAAATAGTTTGATTTATGGTAGAATAGAAAGGAACAGAGTTGAAATGTTTCAATGAAAATACTTTGTCTTCATGTGCAGTGAAACCTCGTTTATATTTTTTTCACTTTTACGTATCACTCAGTTATGCCAGTTTTTAAAAATAATGATTAAAAGTATGGTAACAGGTAAACAAGGTGATTACAAAGGGTTCCAACAAGCGTTAAGGGTAGGTAAGTTTTGATTTGATTTAATTTAACTTTTTCTAACGCAAGGTAAATTATACCAAAACGACTCAGTTTTACACAGGAATATATAAACAGAATTATTAAATATTATGTGTGAATGCTATAAAATCGTATTAACATTAAAAAGACTGTAAAATACCTGGTGATGAACTTTTTGCATGCATGCACTAAATTGCAAAACTACTGATGACCACAATGGATTTTGATTGTGAAAGTTTCAGCTTTAAGGATCTTTCGGTGCAAACGCGCAAACAATTAATAATATGTATCCTTATTTTTAGAAATCCTTTAGGATATAAATATGTCAATGGTCGCCTGTTTTCATTATTTGACCTATTTTATATCAACAATGCTGAAGAACTCCACCCTGTTTTTGCTACGTTTTTGATTGGAATAATAAGGCTGGAACTGCCTAGTAAACTTCAGACAAAACAAAAGTCATCCAGCACGCAAACATGAGTGTCCGCCAATGTGTTCCTAAGTAAAATTCATTTGTTTTGGTATGTCTGACCTACTCCTTTAAGTTTGTTTTACCCTTTTGAAACAGAATGATAACCCTGCATATTTTTTTATATATCCCAAATGAAAAGATACGCCAATCACCCGTCACCGAAAGTGAGCCTCAGAGTTTACTTTCTCTACATTTTTTATTTAAGTTCTTGACTACTCAAATTTTCTCTACTAGGTAATTAGCATAGGGCGATTGCGTAGTATTGTTTCAGTTAAGAGTCCATCAACCGCATGACATTTTTAAGAATTTAATGAAACTTTTATCGGACAATAAGGTTTATGAGTGACTAAATTTTAGAATAAGTTGCAGAATACCATAATTCGATAAACGAAGTGTATTTTGTCCTAACTTGTCAAGGGGATAAATAATAATTTCTCCTGAAATTTCTTTCCAACATATTCGTTTTACAGAGAATTCATTTTATTAATGCAGATGCTTGGCGTATTTTTTAAGCATCTGAGAAAGAGTATAGACCCGATAAATTCATAGTATATGACAGGATTTCAAATTTATATTAAAATGACTGAAAAATCAAACACATATGGAATTCTTTTATCGACATTTTCCATAAAATGATCTAGTGTATTACTTGTTAAAAATTATTTTGAGCTGGTAAGATGAGTAATGCTATTGTAACGTTAAGTTGGTTTGATAAATAACTAATTAACGTGATAACAACTAATTGCAGAATGTGAATAATAGACTTTAAAGATATCAAAGTTCAAAAATATGGAACTCCATAACATTACAGTTTCTGAAGTTGCCAAAGAAATAAAATAAAGAAAGCAAGAATGAAAATTATGCTCAACTATGTAATGTTTACTTGTAATAAATTCACCTTTTCAAAGAAAATAAAAGCAAATACATTATTGTTTTCATAAGAAAGAAATTTAATTACTTTCAATTCAGAAAAAAAGGGAAGAAATTTAGATATTAAATCTCATTACATTTTAAGTAGAGGAATTGCTAAACAAATTAAGCAGTGGAATAAGAAAAAATAACTATCGTATAATAGGCTGCGGGTAAATGTATGGCCATACTACATTAAGAATATGGGTGTATCAGGGATTTAATAAATTTTATGCCTTCTTTGTTACTTCCGGTGCTTAAAAATGATACTATTATTATTATAAAAAAAGAAATTTATATCTATAGAAACTTTACAATTCATGATCCGAAATTCGTCTAAAAAAATATGTTGAGATTCCAAAAAGCGAAATATCACCAATGGGTAAATTTATTTAATAATTTTTTGAAAAGAATTTAAAATTAAAATAATTATTTAAATTTAAATGAAATGTTTAAGTGAAGACTTTTATATTCTTTTTTGCAATAAATATAGAAAGATTACGAAGAAGAAAGTACTGGAGTCCATGAATCATTGTTTAAGATTACATTTATAAGATCACATTGCTTAAAAAAGTCACAGATTACAGTAGAGAAGTATGTATAATTCATTAAAAAAATTGTCAGCTAAAACATCTCATATATAATAATTTTATGCAATAATTTCAATTATGAAACACTAACCACTAATTTCACCTACCATCCTAGTTGCAAGTTATTGCTTCTGAAAACTCCGTGCATAATTACGATCAAAACCAGTTATATTTAATCGTGGTTACTTTACATCATTTATCAAATTTACATCGCTCAACAGTAATTATAATGTCAAACTATGCAAAAGATATAATTACCATCACTTCTATTACACGAACAAAATTATATTTACTGAATGTAATAAGGCTAAGGACTTATGTGAGAATCCGCGTCGGTTGCAGATGATAAAATATGGAAATAGAGTCTCAGAACAATCACTTCCCATCTTCTTAGACGTCGCGCACACAAATCCCATGCTATACTGCAAGGTTTCCCTATCCTGATTGATTTCTATTATAACGCTCCCCCGTTTCTTCAGATCTCTCGAGACTATATAAAGATATTTGGGGCACATAAAGAGAAACCGCGCATCCAAATATCTCTTCTCGCAAGACAGCAGAGAATACACCGTATCGTTAGTTTTCTTGAGGCAACTCGCCTCGAAACTGTTTGTGATGCAAACACAAGGTTTAATCTTTTGAGCAATATTGAGGAAATGATGCAGGGACAAAACAGACGGCCCCAAGCGAAAGATAAATGTGTTCCAAAACGCTCTGACTACAACCGGAGAGTTCTGTTTAATACTGCGATTAACACTGAATTTGTAGAAAAGTAATTGGATTGTGCAGATAGTTAAATATTGGAATAAGTATAAAATTTTGTTTTTTAAATTTAGAGATCAGTGTTGGGAAATTAATATATTCCGATTCTCGTAATAATGAAAAGGATCAATGCATTGTTAAAGATTCCTTTCTAACGGCTAATTAAATATCAATTATTGCGAAAACAAAAATGATGTTATTTATCTATAATTACATGAAGCGAATTAATAGAGTGAGAATATTAATAAAGAATACGAGGGGTTGCACTTTAAAGGTATGATTTTCTTCTCCATAAACATAACTAATTTTATAAAGGGAAATTAGGAACAATATGCTAAAACGTTGAGAGGAATGCTAAACAAAAGAGATTCAATGCAAAATTTCATTCATTGTAACTAATAATAGCAAATGGGAAACGTCACAAATCAAAGAACGACGGTATTATAATTGCAGGAAAAAAATCACCATCCGTTAGACATTATTATTTTCATAGTTATTGTTAACAGGCATTTAGCTTGATGGTAAAGATATTATGACAGCTTCGAGGGTTCATGGCTTTTCATATAATGCCAGTTTTGACGAAGTGAATTTAATAGCTCATATCTCAAGTTTCTCATACATTTCTTCGAATTCGATATATATCTACAAAAAGTAATCACTCATGAACTAAATCGGGAATACATTTCTGTCTAACAATTATTTTTTTAGCATTTAAAATTATTTTTTCCTTACGCCATCCTTCAGCAAATTAAATCAGCTGGAATGGTCACCCCAAAAGTTTCTCGCATACTCTCCAGTTAAAGTATTATCACTCCCCCCACAAAAAAACGTGTGGACTTTGGGTAAAGCAGAGAATTCCTTGCATGGCGTTAGTGTGCAATAGTTATGAAATGTTAACTTTTGGCATGAATTTACCGAATCTATCATGTCATCCACGGCGAGTTTTTTTGGCTTTTAATCCTTGGCATGCGATTAATAGTATGCGAAAATCGAATATGTGTTTTAGACGACTTTTGTTTCTTTGTGCTAGTAAATGATATCCTAGTCTGAATTTAGTGTAATTTATTATTTTTCGAAGGGAAGAGTACTTTTAGTAACTCTCCAAATTACACTATTGAGACTATAAGTAAATTAAGAATTACTTATTTCACAACAGAAAACCAATTCAATATATACAATAATTAATCAACATTTTTTTTCCTGAAATATTTCCAATGAAAATTATGAGTGCTGTGCTTTTGCTTTACTACCGTATTTATTGCTTTAAAATAAAATAAGACAAATTTTGAGCAACGGAAAAGTGTAGATTAAGTGAAGTGTAGTTTATATTAGCTCTCTAGTAAATTTTATGGCACAAATATATGAGATATTAATTCATATAAGAAAGTCTATAATATTTAGTTTCCAATCAACAATTTTTTTTAGTTATTCATTAAGTAATTTTGAAAATATGAGTGAGTAAGTAAGTAATCATTTATAATAGATAGACGAAAATGATAAAAACGGCCAGACAGTATTATGTAATTGATAATAGCAACACATTTTCATACTAATGTACTACATACTACACATTTTCATAATTTATTTGTAGTATTACTTAAAGAACCTGAATTATATTACAGAGGGGATATTAGTATTCTTTGCTGAATAAAATTGAAATTGAACAATTTTTTTTTATTTTGCTAAGTTTTTTTAACCGATAGAAAATTATATTGCAGCCTATAATATTATTTATTCAAGAAATTTTCTTGATAATGACTAATATCAGTACGAATTTATCTTTAAAATGCATGCAGTGTTTTCTTAGTGATCTTTTTTTCTGTGAAATAACTAATATAATACACACTAAGACTGATGAGACTGGTGACTAATATAATACACATTCAAAATTTTGGAATCATAACTTGCGAAATAAGATTTCTCAGGTAAAAATTTTTTACATCTTAATGGAACGTCCCAAGATGAATAATATTTATAAATATTGTAAAATACTCTTGTTTAACTAGGTTCCTTATATTTAAAAGATCAATAACGAAAATAATCAAATCGACAATCAAGAGGCAAAAATTCCAACATTCGTTCTCCCTCACTATTAAGGAATTGATTTTCCAATATATACAAAACTTGGTTAAATTTTAGCGATAATTGGAAAAACTTTTGAAACACAGCAAGAAGTAAAGTTACGGAAATACGTCCAAGAAAACATTTATTTTAAAAATGCAGTTAAAGAGATGCTATTCTTACCACCTCCAAAGAATTGACATCAATACGAAGTCTGAAATACGCAACGAAATTTCATTTCATTCTGATGCCTTATAAAGTTAGATTTCCTAAAGAAAATACGCGCTCCCTGCAGCTTGCTAGTGGAATTCCCGCAGAGGAGAGTCCTTCACGTTTTTTTCTAGAGAAATGCCAACGAAATGCAAATTGATGTCTAACAGAGAAATAAATAGATCTAAGCAAAACAAATAACAGTAGCTATTAGCACTTCCATGCAAAGTTTTTAAAGATCTGAGAAATAATTGCTAAATAAATAAGTGCCAAAAGCACTTGATGCAATAACAGAAAAATCTGCAATTAGAAGGTCTCCAAATGTCACTTCTAATTTGAAACAAAATCATGTCTCAAGCATATTTCTTTCGGCGAATTAAGAACTGCTTGTCGCAGAGAATCGAATAAGCTTGGTTTTAACAGACTATAGAAACATACACTTCAGCATGAGTTAAATTGGTACGAACAGTTAGTTAAAGGGACATTAGTTAAAGTAATTTAAAACAATCGTTTGCCGACGATTGTTTTAAATAGCTAATTTAGCTATCATATGCCAGATAAGCTTATTTCCTGTCAAAAGCGAAGTGTTAAAAGAAATCTTGGCATAACAAATGTATCTATGAATATTTTAAAAAAGAATGAACAGTGCAATTATATGATTGACAAGTAGCATGTGTTAAAAAAAGGAAAGAAAAACGCAGACTAGTCACCACTCTTTAAATATTTTATTTAAGACATGAGACTTCACTCAAGGATGGGAATACAATAAAAATGACGCACAGTGTATTAGACATATTGAAATTATTCTTAATAGAGAATGCGTTTATATTTAAAATAACAGGCTAGTTTTGCAAGATACAAAACTAAAAGATAAAAGATCGTGCAGATAAAAATTGAAAAGTATTTCAAAATTAGCTAAACCTTTTTAAAAAAAAGTATTATCAACCGTCAAAATGAGACTTAAATATATATATATTGAAAGGAAAAGGCTCAATTAATTTAGTTCACAGTTCTTGTTTTGACCGCGTTTATTAAAAGCAACAGGCAATTTTATTGACAGTTTTATTTTATTTTTAATTCACAGATTAAAAGAAAACATTTTTAAAGAGAAAAGAGAAAAACGTTTTCATTTTAAATAAGTGAACTCAATAAGAGACAACTATCATATTGACTACGAAAATGAAGACTTCTACCAATGTGATGACTTATTTCCGTTTTTGTCAAGTAATAACAACAATATTTAATTCTAATGGATACCAACGAAACGACTTACTAGGATGTCACTCGTCGACACGCATCTCTGAAGAAACTGTCAAAAAGCTAATAGTGTGCTTTTCATCAGGATCGTAATCTGATTGAAGATCACTATGACGCCTATATGAAAGAGGTACTTCTTTCTAACCTAAACAGAACTCCAAAGAGGTTCTCACGTACTAATGGCAATTATTGGCAGGCACTATTCCAGATAATTTGATTCAGAGTAAAGCGTAATGATGCAAACTTTACATTAGCGTTGAGGGATTGTGTACTTATTTAATTTTATGTTTGTTGTAAAGGTCCAATGTTATGCTTCCTATTTGATGATTAAGATTTTATAAAACGCTTTGTCAAGAGTTTGAGCTAGATTTGATATCAGCAACATTTTCTCAACTGGCCTTTGACCATAATCGAATGTTTTCTTTAAGACAGTGATAATCTTCGATGTGTACGGCTTACTATCAATTGAATTTCGCGTTGGACGTAAAGATGAAATTTTAGATATTCTCGACAACGCATGCCAGAAATCTAAATACATGACAATTTTGTAAAATGTTAACATATTCAAATATTTTAAGCAAAAAGTTTAGTTTATTTTTTGAAGGATTATGTGGAATCAATTCAGGAAATTTAATAATGTTAACATGTGGGGAATAACAATGGATTCCTTTTTCATTTAGTCAATGATATATAAAACTAAAGATATGAAGTAAATCTTTCAATAACAGAACATTAAAATTTACATTGTTAGAGAAATTATATCATTTCGACGATTTACTGTTACTTTTTTATATCCCCTTAGTGGAAGAAACCCCAAATTTATTCAGAATAATGAATTCATAAATACAGAATATACGTTCTTATAAAGCCATTGATATCCCGCAATATCCAATAAATTAGATTACAGCCGAATGTGTATTCGGCCTCATACAATGATATTGGAAAGTTTAATTCTTTTTAATATAAAAAACTTTTTATAGAAAGATATTTAATAATCAAGTTTTTATGAATAAAATATCTTATAGCTGAATCGCATTCGTTATTCAATAACAAATAAATTAGTTTTCCCAAACTTTATATCGAAGCACAGATTGCAAATATACATTAACAATGTAACCACAGTTCGTATTTTATTCCCCATATTATTTATCACAGCACGACAACACAACAATGGGTATGGATTTTCCTTTTTTCGCAGCATTCAATCAGAATTGATAACTGGTATAATAAACGCCTATCAATATTTTACGACCAAAATGAATACGATACCTGAATTTAAAGCGACTTCAACACGATTTATCTCTAGAGATCTGATTACAGAAGTTTTAATCTTCCGCAATGGAAAATTGGTTTTAGTCAGAAGGAGGGCAGTGATACAATAGAATTAGGGATCGATTTGCATTTTCTTGATATCAGTCGGGAATACGCATTAAGGAATTACATTCGTTCATCAGAACCAATTCTATTTTAATCTCCCATTTTTCTGACGAGTTTTACTCGTCATTACGAACTGGAAAATATGAGAATTTTCACCGTTTCATCGATGCTCGTTATTTGTTTCACGTCATATGAACATTAGAGTTAGATAATTTAATAACAAAACGGTTTTCAGCAAATAGCTTTCCTCAAAAGTCATCAGAGGATTTGAATTCCCAACAATGGGAAATGACGAGTAATTAATTTTACGATTAGCAGAAGAAGTTTTACGTTAATAAAGGCACCAAGGAACTTCCATCGGGAAACTAATGCTACGCAAGATTAATTGCAATACAGAAAAAAACTATCATTAGTCTTATGAATAAAATTTGTGATGAGCGATGTAAATAAATGTGTTAAAACAAATAATTTAATAAAAAATTTTTTTATAGTAAATGTTTATTCAAATGAAAGCAACTCATTTGATATAAAATCGGATGACAACCGTAAACTCGCATGCTATCTAATGTTTAAATGCATGATGTCTAGCACTTTTCTATGATATAGCCATCTTCCTATAATATTACGAATTGATTTCAAATCAAACTGGAGTTTTATATTTGAAGCATCGCATAAGGATTAATTGGTTCTATTAAAAAAGCGCTTTTAAATATCAGATCGCAATACTGTTATAGAAAATCAAATAACTTCAGCAAAAAGATAGATTCGAGTGCCAATAAAATTCCCTGACGGAACGCATTAAGTATTTTCAAATGCGATAGTTTATACGATTTGAAAATATTTCTACAATTTCAAAATTATATTATTTAAGTGCAAATATGGAAATTCGTTTCAAGTGTTCATAATTATAAAGTAAATGTTTTGAAACAATTTCTTCTCTATGGCGAGTTCATCATTTGAATCTACTCATAAATGTTTGGAACAAAAGGATCGGCAATTATGGAATACGACAGAAATTCAGTCAAGTTAAACAAAAAGAAAATATCGTAGTTACAATGCTGCACACCATTAAAAGGAAAATTAATTATTCAAAACTGAAAAATAAATAAGAGAAAGTATGAATACACTGATGAGTTTGAGAATTTCAAGACATGATTTTAGAATACTCTCAGACATTTTAACTCTCTTGCCTCAAGCAACGCGTCTCATTTATTATTCCGTATAATTTGGAAGGCGACGCAATAAATAGCAATTCAATGCTTTCGAAAAGTTTTGGATTTATTCATAAGCGTTGAATATATATATCTTATGTTATTAAAAACAGTCCATGATATAAGATTGAAATTGCTCTTAGTAGGTGGGTTTTTATTATATAAAATTGTATCTCTTTGTTGTTTTAACAAAGATAATACGAGAAATATAACAAATATGAAATGATTATTCGTAATTAATTGGAAAGCAAATACTCGTTATTGAAAGATTTCTGGAATTAAATCTTCATGTTGTTAGAAGTTCAGATCTTCAAAATCGCAAAAATAATTAAAATTATGCAAATTCTGATATATCCGTTTCCATGACAACAGGTTTTTAATACACGCGCTCCTAATATTCGCACTTTAAAAGGAAAGGAGCATCGCAGCTGCGCGATTTCTTGACTGCTGGTATCTTCATTCCAACTCTTTGCAGCTGACAAAAATATCGAATGGTTTCATCGTTCGCACAGAAAAAGGATTTATAGTCATAAAAAGTCCGATTGTTTATCTATTTATACAAAATTATTTTATTTTAAATAAGATAAAACTTAATAGTTGTTACTTATATATATGAAAATTTTCCCATATTTTGCGAACATCCACAAACTCGATTCATCAATGATAAAAGAATTCAGTCTTATACCAAATAATTTATCAATTACACCTTTGGAACCATTTATTATCAAGGGGATACCAATGAGGATATGAGTATTATTCAGGTGTAAGATCTTTTTGTATAATAAACAACCCCGAGGGATATATTAATATATTATATGATAGTTATCTTGGAGTATACACCATTTTAAAATATAAAACTTTTACTTGCATTATTATAGTCACGTTTTGCATGCAATTATTGGGATTTTTTTATATAATCGGACGTTTCTGCATTTGGATAATAAGGAAATCAAAAATGTCATTTCATTAACATGGAATTACAATTGCCAGATTATATATTTAAGTCATTACGTTTTTGAGTTATCGCATTTACATGCTTATGAAAGTAAAGACCGATAGACGAACAACTCTGACGGAATTTAGCTCCAGATTTGAAACCGAATCACTCTTCGGGTACTAAATCGGTGTACCAAATTTCATCTATTATTTTGTAACTGTCGCGTAAACTTATATTTGCATGAATGAATGAATTTCGTTCTACAAATTTGATGGAAAAGCCATATGCCACATTTCATCCTTATAGTTCAAAATTATCGTATTCAAAGACAAACATAATTCAAAAATGTGCCTTTCGGACGCAGGGAGCTGTTAAACGCGGAGATTCATCAAAAATCCGAATTCGAATTTTTTGATGATTACAATTCTTTCCCTTTGTATACTTCGTATATACGAATGTAAAAATGAAGAATGTTCCTACACAGTTAAAAAAATAAGATGAATCATAAATTTATATTCATTAGTCACTTAGTGGTAAGGTATCTTAAATATACCTTACCACTCGTAAAACTGTTGATGATTATGTCTAGGACATAATGCTTGATAGTTAATAAATGTCTCTTCTCTTTTCTCACTACTACTTTTAGCCAGCTGCAACGCTTCCAAACACCGGGAAATGCCAGACAATCAGATAAGAAAAGGTTTCTTTATTAGAATTCTTTTGAAAGTCTTGAAACATCCACTCCAGGTTTCTGAAATATACTCAAGTACGTTTTCGCATCTTGCCTATCACTTTTTCAAGAACACAACTTTTGCCGAAAAAAAATGCATCGTAGAAATGCAAGTCTCATTTACTAGCACAAGAATATCCCATACCAAATGCTAGTATATAAGGCATTAACGCTGATGGAATGCTGTAAATAGAACAGTGGTACGTTATGCGTACAATATATTCAAGATAGTTCAGCATCATTTGAGTAATAAAATTTGCCTTTGTTGATTATACTATATGTTTACGAATTGTATTTCTCGTTGTAAATATATGTTTACGAATTGTATATTTCTTTGTGAATATACTATGCGCTTACTAATGAACTTTATGATTTATTAACAAGAAATTTAAGGATGTTATAAGTAAATAAAAGAGGGCTTATGTATTGTCCATTCTAAGATACGGAAATCCTCCGCACTTTAGCGTATGCGCCAAGACGCATTTATTTCACCAAAATAAAGGTGAGATGAAAGGAAATGCATCTAACGGAACGGAAGTCAAAGAGAAGGCTTAAAAAAGTATCCCGGAAACACACTTTACGGCATATCATCTCTTTGAAGAATGAGATCTCTGAAAGTACTCACTTCACTATCCTGAAATGAACAGTATATTCATTTAAAAATGAACATTAGTTTTTTTGTTACAGATGCAAATGAAATTTACATGAAATTTTGAAGCCAGTTTGAAATTTAATAAGCAGATCATTACCGTTAAGCCCACCTTTTTCAGTTTAGGTCCCGCTATTTTGAAGGGAAAAAAATTAGTTTCGGTTTTGAAGATTTCATACAAGACTAGATGATGGAATATATGATTTTGGAGGAGATGGAATAAAATGCTTGTAATTCCTAGCAAGAGAATTTCCTTTTATATATTATGTATTGTTTGCCAACGGATTCTGAAACCCTCCACGCTTTTACGTATGCGTTAGGATTAGTTTAATTCGATAAAATAGGGATGAGAGGAAAGATAAAGGAAGGGATGTTTACATTTGACAATAAAGTAAATTCCGGAAATGCGTACATTCTTCGGCGTCTCACTTCTAGTGAGATAGATAAATAATCTAAAAGTGGTCGTCTCAGGATACTGAAAAGAACAGTAACTATCATATTATGAAATGCATTTCCCAGCAGATATTTTAATAAAACGATATTGGTCCAATTAAATGGAAATTTTCGAAATTCAGGAGTACCATTTTAAGGTATTTTAATTGGAACTATTTTATCATTTTGTTTAGGTAGCAATAATTTTATAATTGCCTATGATATTACGCCTTTTCCTGCAATATACCGAGGGAAAATATTCCAAATTAAAATATATATATATATCCTCTCATATTCCATTATTAAACGGTTTATTTTAGATCATAAGGAATCCTAATTCTCGTTTCTAAATAGAAATTTGGACATTTTGTACTTTAAGATAAAAAGATCATCATGACGTACTGCTTGAAATTCAAAGATGGCAATATGTCAAAGTCTGACTACATAATTGCATAACAATTTAAAAACAAAATGCAATGAACGTACATCAAGAAGAATAAGAATTTGAAAATTCATGCATTGAATTTAGACGTTTCGCTTGCTTTACCAGAACTATAATGTATGATGCCCATCTAATTGAATTGTAGATATATAAACAGAATAATAAACAGCATGTCATTTAATTTTGATAGAATAAAATCCTTAAACATACACATGTATAACAAAAAAGGTATCAGGGGATAATAATAAATAGAATAAAAGAAAAAAAATAGAAGGCTCACTAAATATTTACCATTTGGGGGAAACGCCTGCTTCTCCGAAGCTTAATCTTTGTAAAAAAAAACTCTACCACCACCTTTAGAAATTCGACTCGGATATGGCTTGGCAATAAAAGTTGCCAACTATTTTTCCACGATGTTAAGGTACCCAAGGCGGTCGGCCTTCTAGGATTTCAGAATTGTAGTGTTTTCTGAAAGTCGAGCCGTGTGCTATTTTATTGTAAAATTGCCATCTCCTGAAATAAATTTGTTGCGACTCTACGAGTACTTGGAACCCATAAAGTTGGCTCGCTTTCAACTGAAATGGATACATTAATCAAACGTCTACTCTGGACAAAATGAAGAGTGTTCACAAAATAAAAAAAAAACAAAGCCTTAGGAAGGGAATATTTTTCAAAGTCGTAAATTTCTTTGACTGTAAAGTGCCAGAGTGAGCAGTTTCGGTCAAATAAGCATATCTTTTTTTTCTGTTCTCTTTTTCTGTTTTTTTTTCTTCTTTTTTTTTTTTTCTGATGATGGAAAAGTCACTGAATATTCCGATACGTAAACTCTCTTTATTCGAGTTCGTTCATATTGACGTTTCTGAATGTCGAAGGACATAGGCGCTAAAAATGCGAAGAATAAGTTGTAAATCGATTTTGGCAGTTTTGGCGGAGAAATGGTGACAGCCAATAAATGCGACATTTGCCCATACGTAGCATTTCCAGAGCCATTTGTTTGAAAAAAAAAAAAAAAAAAAGAACGACTTTGAAGAATTGAAATAATATTGTTGCAAGAAACATTGACTATATAAAGGTGACTATACAAGAGATTATATATTGATGATAGTGCTATTTGAAAGTTGTAAAATGAAAAATTTTAAAAATGCCAGTTTAGTGTTTGATGTTTTTAGAGTGGCTTAAAAATGAAACTGCTTTATGGCCAACTCCCATTTTTATTCTCTGTTACATACAGAACTTTGTCTACAGTTTAAATGATTGACGTAATACTTAAAACCTTGCATATTATATATGCAGGGTGGCACAGATCCAATGGAACCCTAGACAAGTTTTCAGATTATTGTTATTTTTTTTACCCTTCATTCTACTCATGCACAACTGCAAAGATAAACTCTGGACTATTGCTTCTCCGTATGGAAATTCTATGAGTTTCTCAGTAGAAGGATTTTTAAAGGACATTGAGTTGAAATCAAAATGTAGAAGCATAAAAAAAAGTGTAGCAATATTAGAAGATCACCAAATTTGACTGAACATTCAGATTTGCACAAATCGAACGTTTTCTCCTAAAATCACGATTTTTTTCCACCATATACATTTATGGCCACTTCGTAGTTGTCAGAAGTTAGTTACAAATATATAGTTACAGACAGAGTGGTACACATTGCAAGTGCAAAAGAATTTCGACATAACTTTTCCTCAAAAATATCAACCGAATAATGCCTTGGAGTGAAGTGAACTTGAAAAGCATTTGGTGTCAAAGGTAATTTTTAAAAATATGTGTTCAGTCGTTATGTTCGTTATGTTATGTTCAGTCATATGTTACTTCGAACTGATCGAACACTTTTTTTTTTTTTTTTTTCTTTCAATTTTACAACATTTTTGCTTTGTCTTGTATTGCGGTTATTACGTGTAGTTATAAAATGCAAACTTCGTCATACTAAAACCGAAATAATCACAATAATTTCTTACAATTAGATTTTCCCAAACAGGAAGGTCTTTCAAAAAATAACAATATAAAAGAATCTACATGTCCAGACAAAGAAAAAATTTTGTAGTGAAATTCCATACAATAATTAACAATTTGAAATAAAGAAATTTCCATTTAATAATATAATTTCAAATTACTATCTAGCATGTTAAAATATACTTTATAAGGTATGCGTCCAGAATAATTCCAAAATTTTAATTTTCCTTTTTTTCACATTGCCAGTGGTGATTTCCAGCAGATAGCGAAGTAATTCCTATACATCACAACCCACTCCCCCTCTTTCCAAAAAACCTTACGATGCGTAACGACTTAGTAGAAAGAAAAGTTTCTAAGAAATAATCTTCTGAGTAAGACATTACCATGAAGAAATTTGAAATATTACAGGAAATTGAAAATATATCTTGATTAGCTACAACCGTTTTATCTCCTAATCCGCGAAGACATTCTGATAGAATCCGATACACCCATTGCTTTAAGGCCATTAACTACGAAGTCGAACATAAAAAGAAATGTACGTGACTTATGGGCATTAGTTAACCTCCTTCATACATATTTAAGATTCAATATCTATTCGAATCTGTTCAAGTAAAAGAGAAGACCATTACTGAATTCTGGAAGGTTTTCAACTACCCTATCAAGACAGTATTATGGTTTTGTTTTACTGTGCAGGGGATTCTTATTCACGTAGAATATTAGATATCAAGCACTGACAAAACAGATCGTATTTTTGATGATGTATTTTGTTTATTTATGTTAATAAACTATAATTACATTATTTTCGGTAAAAGAAGCCGTTTTGAAAGCTTTGATTTGTATGAATCTGCGAAAAAAACACGAGAAAAATATCGAAATGTTTAGCGACTATACACAGAAATCTTATTCAAGTAGATATTAGATATCAAAAATTTACTGAATAGATTGTATTTTTCATGTCGTGTCCTATATATTAGAATGAATAAACCAATTATTTTCAATGATGAGTTGTTACAAGTTGTTTTGAAACTTTTGATTTGTACGGATCTGCGAAGAAACTCAGAAAAAATTTAACCGAAATATTGAATTTAGGGGCTTAGAAATGGAATCCTGTGCAAAGTATTTTTTCGCTTCTGTCGTCATATTGGACTTTTAAAAGTGAAATAAAAGCACTAAAATATTTCTCCTCCTCTTCCAGCCTGGCGCCAAGGGCATCTGAATATCCCTCTCCGCCATTGCATTAGTTGTTCGCGAACAGGAGTTAAATATGTTACAAAAATAAAGTCGGCAAAAATGTCGGTCCTCCTAGTTTGAGAGGATAAAACTGGTAAAAAAAAATCCACTCTCAATCAATTTAACAGCTTTCAATAAATTTATATGATTTTAAAAGTATTTTAAAACCTGAAGGCTAAATCTGATTCTAGTGCGCGGAATTTCTTAAATATTTAGACAAGAACATCCGGATTTTAGTTCTGTAGACTGGTCGTTGTAGAGGATTCATTCTGAATATTATTTGAATATTTGACTCGACTTCTGGTAAGCATTTGTATTTTAACTTTCATAATATGCAGCTGTAGGAATTGTTTTACACTTTCATTTTCACTTCCGGACAATAGGACAACGATCCTGATTCGTAGAAGCCGTTACTAGATCGGGTACTTCCGGAAAAGATGCATTCGCTAGGAACTCAAGGAAATCCAATTTAATTTCAATAGAATACCAAGAAGATAATGTTCTTGAAATAAAGATAATAGTTCTTAAATACTAGTGCCAATAATATAAATAAATTTATAGTAGTTATGGAATTTTATATTGTAGTAAAAAATATTACAAGATGCTTAACGTTAATAGATGGCAGTTAGATCAATATATTAACACTAAAGGCAAATTAGCCCCTTAAATGGGATATTTTCTTGACTATCTAATTAGAATGACATCTTTGTTCTCGTAATGTGTTGTATTGATTTATGGTTTAAGTGACATTACTGCATTGAGATATAATGTCTATGAATGACTTAATTTTAGATTATAAGTTTAAAAATACCATAATTCACAACATGAAGCAATCGCGTAACCATAGTTAAGAAGTTACAATGACGCCTAAGAGGCTATGATTTTCATATTTAAAAAGTCAAAACAATTGTATCTTCAGAATTCTAAGAATGAATTCCTGATATATGTTTAAAAGCCAAGTCGAAATTTTTTACTATACTGTAAAGTGAAGTAGCTAAAAAAAAATAAAAAATGAAAGAATTTCTTTAACTAAATATGTACATAAAAACAGTATCATTGACTGCTAGTAGCAGGCATTAACAAATATACATAAAAACGAGTGCAATAGGATATTTAGAACTTTATATCTTTGACCTTGAAGTATTTTAAAATCCTTCAAAAGATGTAAATTTTAACGTCCTATTTTTATTTCTTAATTATAAATTAGGAAAATATATGTTACCGAAAAGAGCTGATTTCAAAGTCAAATATTTTATGACAAGATACTAGGATTTGCGGGAACAAAGAAATTCAGCATTTTGATTCAGATTCAAAGCGATAAAATCCTGTAAAATACACCAAATAACTAAAAGATACTAGATGTATTAACTTATTATCTCAAATGCACAATGAGATACTGAATTCATGGAAACTTTCAGCTTTCTTAAAAAGATTAAAAAAGAATTAGCATAAAATTTAAGATTCAAAGAAGGAGAATTTATAACTAAGTATACAAACTATACATAATTTTCAAATCATAAAAGAAAATTTACATAAATAAAGTATATAAGTGGGCAGCAAGATTCCATGTTGAGTAGAACAACACAATGCAATCAGAATTTTTTTTTCCCAAGAGAAACTTTTGATTACTAAAGTTGGTACTATCCAACCACATAATCCTATTCAAGTCTAGAGTAACAATAAGGCAATCTTTATAACATAGTGGACTCTCTTATAACGGACTTCAGAATTAGTTGAACACATGGAAAAAATTGTGACTAAGTCAAATACAGCGCGATAAATAATACAGCAGATAGTTAGTAATATTTCACTAGCAATATGCGAAGTTACAGACGAATACCGATGTGCGAGAGGGTGTGAAGGCGTGTGTGAAGGGTTTTTAACTTCCGAGCATTTATTAAAAAAATACATAACAATGCCATTATTTAATGAATGTTGAAGGTGCAAAAGATTAATGAGTGATTACATAACATGACCTATAATAGAATTTTTTACAACGCGAAATGTATTCCAGGCATTGTACGAGAATCCACAGTATTACAAAAATATAGCAACCAGAAAAATAACATTCAATCAAATGCTAATAAAAGCCTCTACATTAGTCAGTTTGGGGTGCATTGAAACGATCAAGTGGAAAGACTGGGCAACGCCAAGGTAAATGAGTTTGTAAAAAGATGTTTCAGATACAGAAAATGTAAACATTGACATTGAAAAAGCATAAGAATGCTGTATTGTACATGCAAAAAAATTTTCCCCACAAATTCTGTGGAAAAACTGAAATTGAAAGAAACACAGCTTTAACTCTTCCATATAATCATGAAACAAAATTCAGAAGTTCTTTTTCATTATGTATTACGTAATGATTTCTTAAAAAATTATTCTACTGTTGAAAGGAAGTTGATTGACATCAAAGCCAAATCTTTTTCTAAAATGTTTCAAATACAGACACTCCAAGCCATAAAATATTTTAATACAAAAAAAAGCATGAATTGAAAATATATTTTTTTTCTTTTATCTATATTTGACTAACGCCTAAAAATCAATATTAGCTTTATTTCTTTTTGATGATTTATGCTCAATAAATAAATTTACATACAGGAAACTTGATAGAATGAAAACCTATCGCAACATTCTGTGAGTAATAAGTTGGTTTAAAGGAATAAATCAGTCGTTTTAAGTGAGGAATAGTCAACAAATGTTGCATAAATAATAATATTTAAAGTAATTCTGACATTAAATATTAAAATGTAAAATTTAAGATTTTTTTTTTAATGCTGAAATAAAGAAATCTCTAGCAGAGCAGAAACATTATTTGAATTTGGAAATTACTTTAACGAAAAAGAAATATGCATTACATCTCAATTACTAGCGTGTGAATTTATTTTTTCAATTCAAGAACTGAGTATCTGAATTATAAATATCAAGCTCGGTAATATGCTTTTACAGTAACCGAAACCCATATTACATATTCACGCTCCTTTAAAAATACATTTCTCATTTTTAAAAATATTTAATCAAAATAAATGAGTATAAAACATTAGAATACAAGATACAAAAAAAAATCCAGTAGATCAATTAATTATTTAGGAGTTGTAAGTATACTTACTCTACATTTTAATACAATACGTCAAATGCAAATTTAAGCTAGGCCATACTAAAGGAAAAATAAAAATTTGCGCCAGTAATATATTTTCCGTAAATTCGAAGAAATATGAATTTCTAGTTTCTAATGTCATTTTCGTGCAAACTTTTATTTTAAAAGAGAAAAATGTATTTTTTAAAAATATATAAATGTTCAACTCGTCTCACACCTCGACTGTTCGACTTTCTAGTTTCTAATGCCATTTTCGTGCAAACTTTTATTTTAAAAGAGAAAAAAGCATTTTTTAAAAATATATAAATGTTCTACTGTACTATTATTCTACCTTATTAATATGATTTCCGCTTTAGCTGACTGGCAACATGCCACTCGTCTCACACCTGTGCTTTATGTTCCGATTAAACTACTGATTATTTTATTGAAGCATTGTCATATTGACCCAGGTTGCTTGAAGGAATCGAAACAGTATACATTATTTCTGAAAGATTTTCTCGCTCATAAGTAGGAGATCGGCACTACTTTTTACTTTCTCCTGTAAGAAGTATACTAGTATTATAATCGGCAGAATGTTCCACTTATAATTTAACTCACCAAGTACCCCCCCCCCCCCCCTTCCCCGAAGCAATCATGGAATTACATCTGCCTATACATTACTCTGAGTATGATTACTCAAAAAGAATGAGATGGGCAAATGATGTTTTGTATGGGGCCTTTATGCTAAAATTATAGATTAATATCGAATTTTAAAAGAAACGTGCCAATGAAAAGTCCGAGTGTATGTAAACATGAAAAAAAATATAAAGAATTAAACAGATGAATGGAAATTTTCATCTCATTTTATCATCAAAATCATAGATCTGTATCAAATTTCCAACCAAATCCGTCATTCCATCGACTATCTGTTGGTGTAGTGTGTACTTGAACATAATAACTGAAAAATGCAGGAAGTTATATGCCTGAGAATGACCATTGCACCAAAATAGTCGGTTGATGATATTTAGCACGTAACACCCCATTGCGAGAGTATGCAGGAAGTCAAATGCAGAATACTAATTGCTTCCATATGGAACAATTATTAGTTGTAGAAAACACAATGAAAAATTTTATTTACAGGGCGAACGCCTAGACAAGAGAGTTAATAAGGACTTATTGATCAATTTAATCCCAGTCCTTAAGGAAGTCATTGAATTTTTTAAATAACAGTACTCACCAATGAGAGGGTATTAAGTTTTCCCAGATACAATATATTTTGAATAAAAAGATTAAAGAAATACAGTGTACTTCGCCTTAATGAATAGAGATGGTTCCAAAAAATAATTTAATTTGGAAGAATCACTCCTATAGTCTCTGTATTTTCTATAGGCGGTTCAAGGTCACATTTTCTACTGCTTACTGGTACTAGATAACCAATGAAATGTGATCTTGAACCGCCTACAGAAAATACACAGACTATAATTTGATTTAGGAAGCTCCAAGATCACGTATATAACTAGCTGTTTTCGAGAAAATGATACACCAGGGACTTTGTGAAAGATTCTTGATTCCCGGTACAAATCTTGACATTCTTAACAGGCTGAATCACAAGAATAAAGTTGTATTTTCGGGTTAAAACAAGGGAAAAAAACTGTACAAGTCATCCAGCATTTCACTGAATGAAACATTCAACTGTTAAAAAGATTTCCAACATAATAAGCTTCTCAAGACACACACACACACACACACACACACACACACACACACACACACACACACACACTTCAAACTGAAAAAACTATTATAATATTCAAGAAATAGGCTAAAAGGCTTTTCCAAATATATAACGTTGCGAAGTGAGCGATGTTGAAAGCGTACACGTTGAAGGAAATGCAGGTGTAGAAAAAAGAAAAATTTAGCTTATTAACCGATCAAACACATCGCTTGAAATGCTGAATGATTAATTCTAGATTCTTAGTTAATTAAGCTGTTCTATCTATGACCGATTTTAATGAGACGCAGAGTGCATATCACCGTTCAAAGCAGAAACAAAAACGCGCGTCCAAAACTTTTTATCAACTTAGAGCGGGGGGGGGGGAGGTTCCCTCGCCTGAAAGAGAAACTAAAGGACTGCTTATTGGGTAAATATTGATCGAAAGCTAACTCGATAAGTTAAGGGGCGCAAATAAATAATTTTTTTTAAAAAGCACAGTCAATTTATAACACACGCAGTATTTACTATGTAATTTATCTGAAGGCAAATGGGAGTCATAATATTACTCGATTCTCAAATATTTCTGCCGAAGTACTTGGCTTGCTATTGTTAACGAATCGACAATGCAATACACAAAAAAGACAAAGTATCCGAGAAGGAACTAATTCAGTCTTACGGCCATTCCAAGGGGTATAGTATACGATTTATTTTCTTCAGAAATTGGAATTTCCTTTCTCATCTATTTGCTATACTCGAAAGAAATCCTCTAGTGTACTTAGCTTTTAGTTTACAGAGCTTATTGCAATCATCCAAATACGGAGTAAAACTGCATTTTATTGACGAAATACTGCTTTCAAACATTATTGCGAGAGGATATGATTGCAGAGTAGTAAATAGATATCGGAGGTGAAGAGAATGTTTAGGCAATTCAGGCAGAAAGCGAGTTGAAGAGTGAAATAAATACGGTTTATCTTTAACTTTTCCTTCAATACGAGTCAAGCATGTTTTTTTAAGGTTCTATACTGAGTCTGAGGATGTTGGTTAAATTGTAAAGAGGATATCAACATTTCCTCGTCCGCTAGTTTACAGTTATTATCAAATACAAGGTTAGGATACACACCCAGTTCCGGGATATTAACAGGTAGAGAAACAAAGAGTCGTGACAAATTTCATAACGAGGACTTAGCTTAAAATAATAACGAAATAACCGAGAAGAAATCAAATAAATATTGTATAAATACAGACATTAGATTCAAATGAAGTTTCATTTTGTAAGTATAAAACAAAGGTTTATTGCACTGGTGTCCAAAAGTTAAACGACAATATCATTTTGTAAGAAAAATTTGTAATTGTTTTATGCTAATAAAAGTATAAATATATCAAAGAAGCATAAAGGAAACATATAATATGAAAAATAAATCTATGGAAATATACAGGAAATACAGGTGAAACAACATATACCAATTTATGCCTTTACAGAGATATATTAAATGATCCCAGGATTTTGATATTAGTTCTTTGAAACATGAAGAATGTGTCTACTTTTCATTATACATGCAGGCAAAGAGACAATCGATTGCACATAATCTTGACCAGATAATTCGGGCGGATATGAGGTTAATTCTGCCGTTTTTTTTAATAGTCACAGCATGTATTTTGTATATATGGTCTTTTTTTCTAATGGTGATTGATTGCGCTCTGCCATTTATTTTTCCAAGAGCATGCGTGTTCAATAGAGTTAAGATCCGGCGAGCCCATTATCCATTCCATTCGATAAACAAATTCATTTCCCCAGAGATTGTCAACACACGCCGCAGGATGACAGAGGCCAATATCATCTATAAACATGAAATAATTTCCGCAATATCTGCTTTCATCCGTGAACTGTATACTTCCACGCTGTTGATCAGTCCAGTTTGCGTGTTAACGACACTACTCGTATCTATTCTTTTCATTGGAAATTCTGAATGAAATATATCTAATTTGTTTGCAGGTAAACCAACCAACAGGATGAGTCACTGCCTGGCGTGACATTCTCGAATCTATGTTTGTGTTTATCTCTTCTGCCAGCCTGCCAGTTGTAGTTATCTGACAAATTCTTTTGGCTATTATTGGCAAATAACTATCATCATTTGCATTAGTTTAGGGTGACTAACCTGTCCTATAATTTTAATAACTATCCCAGCTTTATACAATCTTTTTCACGGAGTAAAATTAGCTTTTGTCAATTCCGAATTTATTAGCAGCATTTCTGACTGAACAGCTCTAAGCTAATTTATTCACAATTTTTCCAGGGTGAAAATTGGGACATAAATTCTTTGGTTCGTATCATTTGCTACATCAAAGGAAAAAATGTCATAACGTATATGTAATATCTTTTTTTCAGATTGTCCATTTTTCTTTTATTCTCTTGTTTAATTTGCGTGTCATCACGTAGTTTTAAACATTTGAATATTCATTAACCAATTAATAACATCTTTCTCTCATAAATGGGAACTATATCAATTGCCTTCAGTCATTCCCAGTTTACTTCTGTGTCCGAAAATTAGCAAAATCGTGTTATGTATTGCTATTATTTGTGTTTGTTCCCAAGTTTATGGGCACCAGTGTATGTTATTTAAATTAACGTCTCGTTTCGTAACTATTCAACGGCCATTTTGGGATGGACCTTGTAATTTGGAGTAGAATTCAGATAGTAAAGATGACATCGAAGTCAATGATTTCCAAATTTCCATATGACGTAAGTGGCAAGAAGTTTAAAATCAACGGACTTATCAGCTATTGACTCCATCACGATGATGTTGAGCACCTGACCCACGCACGAAGTGAATCCTCTGTGGAATTCATTATGCTGAGAGGATCTGACTCGGGATAGTCATGGCGTTTATTTATCGGAACTAATTCATGTATGCTAAAATATACTACGACAAAATCTTATTTATTTGATGATCTATAAAATGTTTCTTACCTTCGGTTTTAAAAATAGTTACAACTGCTATTTATTAAAGGAATAATTATCATAAGGCACAGTAACTCCATTTTTTCGGTACTGAAATTTTCCTCCTTTCAATATCTTTAATTCAAAGTGTATGTTAAAATTCAACAGTTTCAAAGGCCCCTTACGATCAAATGAATTTAAATCGTATCGAACATTGTTTTTGTAAGGCAAATACAATGAAGACGTTTTCAAGTTTGATCGGTTCGCGCAATATTTCAATAAACATTCACTGTTTCGATTATTGTTGTTTCATTTCGTAAATTTCTAAACTTAATGAACATTTCATTCTTAGCCGCACAAATATGTCAGTGCAAAATGATTGAATGCAGTTGTTTGATTTTTATATTTTGGTACATTGATGAAAAAGATTTATATTAAAAAAATTTTAAACTACATACATGTGTACAAACAATATAAGGTACAATTATGTTTCTAATAGATAATAATTAGCATAAAGAGGAAAGGAAATCTATGAAATTAAGCAGATAGTCTTATTTGGATTCAATCAGCAGTTATTGAATTAATCAGCAGTCTATTTTGATATAAATAGTTGGTGTTTAGTATAAGATTTTATTTCATGTATTTTCATTGGTTCGGTTCATGAGGAGAGAAAAGAAAAGATATATACTTTTTTTTAAAGAAATACTTCGCTATATTTAAATCTCTGACGCATTTAAATTTTACGACAGAAAAGTTTGTCGAAATAGAGCGTAAAAACTAACCTTTCAGGACAACCTAGAACTTAATAGCTACCCGCATACAAAAGCTGCACTATCCCGCATACTACGCAAATATATACAAAAAAGACGAATATTTGTTTGAACACCACTCGAGGTCCTCTCTGTTTCTCCAAAGCTTTTGAAAGACATTTCCTTTGCAAAACTATGAAACAACAAAACTGGAATTTAAAGTGTTGTGATATTTCCTAAAATAACAATAAACTTAAACTTAAACTGTAACTTAAAAGAAGTCATAAAACCGAACTTGTTAAGTATTGCTCAGTGATGCAAGAGTCAAATGCAGTCAAACAACTTCAGCAATAAGAATGTTTGAATCAATAAGCGAAATAAGAAAATCCACCAAATGAAATTTTTGAGCCATTATGTTATGTTGGAGGTGACAATAGAAATTTGTTGCAAGTCAAAAGGAAGAAACTGTATATTAATTTACTTAATTCATCATAACCTTTAGACTGTTGCTGCGCGTATTGAATTCCAAGACAATTTTTGGACACATAGGATGTGCTTTTTGTGCTTATTTCTTTCCCATTAATTATTATTAGAATCCATAACGGGATAAAATAGGACAAAAGAGCATTAATATTTACAGGGCGATTAGATACCCAATAGAACCGAATAATCAGATACCCAAATGAACAATCTGACGAGGTAAAATAAATTTGAATGCATTTTGTTGTGCAGCACATGGTATAGCATTATAATGACGGTAAAGAGACAGCTAAAATAAGTGTAAGTTGACGCGTCGTGTCAAAAGAGCTATGATAATAAGCAAATTTTATCGTAAATAGGCCCTTAAAAATGAATAAAACTGTGGAGCCTTATTATTCGCAAAATCGTGAGAAAAAATTAATATTTAGACGCACTGCATCGAGAGATTAAAATCGCCATGACCGCATTTGCATCATAGCAATTTTATCAATATATCTTGCAATCCCAAACGTTATTTAAAAATGAAACGTAGTCAAAAAGGAAAACGAATTATACACGCAAACTAAAAGATAATCGTGAAAAATGATCACCCAGTTTAACAGTTTTGAAGGTTACAAGTTAGAAGTACCACTAAAAAATAAAGAAAATGGTAAAATATCTGTGAGTAGAATTTTTTTCATACATTAGTTATTTAAGTAATGCTCTCCAAAATAAAATAGTTCCTGCTGGGTAGGAGAAAGCATCTTTTTGAAGAAAAGTACTATTTATTGCAAAGTCTGATATGAATACAGTAAACAAGCTGCAAAATGTCAACTTGGGAAGTCATTAAAGCCGTTGATGAAAAAACAGGGATCACAAAACTGCCTAGCTTCGAACAATTACGTGTCACCGAGAGACTCCCGAGGTTTTTTATTTTCTAAAGTAAGATAAAACTGCCATAAAGTGCCTTCAGACAATATTAATCTTTAAACGTTTATTATCATATTCTAGACGTCCGTGTTTTTTCCTCTAATAATATGATATTCGGAAATTGTGACTTTCTCCTCTTTAAAACCTTGAACATTCTCTAAGCAATTTTTTTTAACCGAAATAACAGAAACGCTTTTAATGTTTTATATATTTCTTTTATATGTTTCAACAAGAAAAGACATTTTATTTCCTTGTCAGCAATGGATAAAATAACAGAGGTGAATATTGTTTCTGAGAGAGAAATTCACTTTTCGTGATTAATTATCTTCACTTTTACAAATGACACAGAAAGATGACAGATTTTTACATTTTACAGTAATGTTAATGGATTAAATTCATCTTGGAGATTGAAATTCGGCATAATATAATATGAATTGTTTGTATACATTTATAATGAAATTGTGCAGTAAGATTACATTAAACTGATATGTAACATACATTGATAATATTTGGAAATTCCCATCATTAAAACTAAATTCTTAAAAAGGATCATTCCGTATCAAGCGTCACAATCTTTGCATCATAATCATAGCATTTTACAAAAGTAAATTTTCACGCCAAAAAGTTCTTGTAGACTTTTTGAATGAAGAAATAAATATTAAATTGAGAAATCATATGAAACAAAACATCCATCTATATTAACCTGCACGAGATGCTCAAGCAAGCTATTTGTTTACATAGAATGTCCAAAAATGCAGACACAGCCTTAAGAAGAATATCTAAAAAATAGTTTCTTTAACAGTGCAGACAGACAAACGGTCTTTTTATCGATCAGAGAAATAAGAAAGCGGTCCGTCTTTGACTAGAAATTATTCTAATAATGCAATGTCTGAAGTAAAAGTCCTCTATTTTTATAAGCTGTCGCTTCACTGCAAATCTAAAAAGTTAATTTCGCAAGATCTTGAATTTTATAAGGCTAAAAGTAGAAAGTACGGACAAATTTTTAATAATATGTAAAGTAAGGAGACGCATTTATATTAAAAGATTCATACAGCTAACCTAAGACAGACATTACTTGTCAAATCAAAATGGTCATCGCTTCGATTTTTTATAGCACTCATTTAATAAATTCAACCGAGAATTTTAGTATAAAGTTTTGACAAAAGAAAAACGAAACGAAACTTGATTCGGGACAAAAAAATTATTTTTCAAGAGAAATTGTCATCTTGCCAAAAGGAATAGGTCAGAGGTTCCCAGTGCCAAATTCAAAAGCAACTGAAACTTGATTCTATTACTTCAAAAAGTAAATCAAATCATCTCTTCAAATGATATTTCAGTCCTCATATTTTCATGTTAAATAAGCCATAACGAATAGAAATTCTGACAGATGCTAATGATGGTTTTTAGATTTCCGAAATCCATATTTATTATCTCATGTACACCATATGAACGAAACTACAGCAATCATTAACAATCCGAACAAATGAGTATTGAGGAAAGCGTGTTTATTATCAGAAGCTCACAGAAAAGTAATATATACAATCCTAAATCTTATACTCACTAAATTTTGATAACTCATTAGATTAGGATTACGTTATGTAAACGTCTTTGTAATTACCCAACAGGTTATTAACAAAGGATCTTGTGTTAATGAACTGCGTCAATTAATAGATGAAACCTGAGACTGCATATCATATCTCGAAGATCTGCATCGTAACCATTCCGAGTGCAGTAAGGATATACTTAGGATTTAATGAGCACCAGAAACACAGCATATATTTTTTATTGAACTAAAACTCAAATTCACTATTCTATTGACACGAAAAGTAAAATTTGCTGAGCTTCATAAAAGTTGCACACACGGGAAATTAATCTTCGAAAATGTTTATAAGAGGATAAAATGAATGAACCCGATTCATTTCGGATAACATAGGGTTCACGTCTCAATTATTCTATCTCATTTAGCGGGTGATGTTATGATAACATCAAAACAGTTATTCGCTTGTTTGGAATAACATTCGCACTCATTTACAAGCCTTGATATTAAATAATACAAAGTTATATAAGAAAGAAATGCAGGGATTTAGAATAGTTCGAAGGATTAATGTTATTAAATTTGAAAAGAATTCTGTTTTTTATAGATTATGCTAACTGTTTAGTATATATTCTATGCATAGAGATACACCCTTTATTCAGATTTCAATTTCGATTAACATCTGTAAATGTTATAAAATAACGTGATAATTTTTTTTAAACAGATGTACATTAGAAAGCAATTCGTAATATTGCTAAACACAGCAAATGCAAAGAGAATTTCAATAAAATTTATAATTAAAATAATTCCTTTTTACTTAGTGGCATCGTACTTAGTGGCATTTTATGATATACAAGAATCAAAATGAAATAGTAGTAATGTTTTTATCGTATATTAAAATAATTTTAATTTAAAATTTTATAATGTTCTTGCTTTTAGCAGTTTATTGGATGACAATTATTATTTCTTTGTGCATCTAAACCGCCTTTAATCATGCCGAATAATAATTTTATTCATAATCAGCAGAATTAATCAAAAAAGACAAATGAGCTAATAAAAGTAATTATGTTGCTAAATTTCTTCATAATTCTCTTCTGAAAAACAGAAGACAAGTAGAACATAAATGATTCAATAATCTTCTTCGAGAGATTTTGAAAAAGAAAAAGGAAAGAGGGAGAATTTCATTAAAAAGTAAAAAGGAATAACTCTGAAATCTTTCGTTTTAATTATTCATCTACATCGTTCTTTGAAGAAACTTTTTGATCTTTTCAAGGAAAAAAAAATGTCTAAGAAAATGTTTACACGAATATTTAATGAAATAATAATATAAATAACATTTCAGACAAAAATGCATTGTAATATAATAACTTTATAAAACAGAAATACAAGGAATGAAAAGAATGAATTACAATTGAACATTTTTTTTCTTAAATATAGTTTCCAAGAAAAAGTATATAACAAATCTATACATCTTTTACAGAACAACAAAAAATAATAATATACGCGATGTCGTTCACTGCAGAGAAAATTTTAACTAGTTAACTGTTTCGACCTTTTCGGAAAAAATCTATCTAAATTGTCATAAACATTATGTTATATATATTAATTATAAATATAATAATTAAACAACTTTTATATAAATATAATAATTGTCATTGAATAAATTCGTCATAAAGCAAAATGTTGTACTTTTTCCATGACGAGTATACTCGTCAAAAACAGTGAACTGGTTAATATACAATTAGTGTATATATCTTGCTATGCGCTATTTTGAACATATAAACAGATCCACCAACAGCTCAAACCATTCACAAAATATAGAAATTTCAACTTTTAGGAAATAAACTCAAATACTCATAGCAAAAATACAATAGAATAAATTTCAAATTTCTTTGAATTAGGGTATTTAATATAATTAGGAGTTAATATTCAAAACATATGTTTCAATAAATAAACATTTCTCCATAAATTCTGAAAAAGATCACATACTGAGAGTTTGCAAATTTACAATGTTTACATTGTTTAAAATGGATAGTTTCAAACTTAATAAGAAACGATACATAGAGTTTATGTTGAACTTTAAAAAGTTCACAACTGATTTTCTTCGAGGTGATAGGCAAGTTCAAGTAACTTGTTTATTGGAGCTGGCTTATCTCACAACGCGGAAAAATTAGGTCTGGCGATACTCAGCTGTGTGCAACTTTTCTCTGGCAGTTGAAAACGAAACTTCGTCAGTGTTGAAATGCCTCACCAGAATTTCGTCAGACTGCAACTAATTCAACATTTGTTATCAACAAAAGTATGTCCGGGGTTTACAGGAAAACAAAGGGATTTCAAAAACAATGAGAAAAAGAACCGGTTGTTGTGTTGACAAATCCGATTAAATAATTCTTGCTATTCAAACGCCCAGCCACGCAGCCAAATATCATTTCAAAAAGAGTTTTTGATGCGATCAGTCACTAATACTTCCATGAAAATTCCTTGAACTGACAGGATGGTGAAAAATGAATAATGAAAACCAAAAATTACATGAATTCCAAAGCCAGTTGAATACATCGGAGATGTTTATCGACATGAGTATGCAAAATAACATTTGTGTAATAGTAGAATAGTTAGTTGCAGTAAAATTTCCGAAGCTTCTTAGATCACTATAAATATATAAGGCTAACAAAAATTCTGTCTTGGTTTTTCATAAATTCTTGATAGAATTCCTGCAATATCCAATAAGAGAAAACTTTATCTTTTAAAAAACATTTGCAAAGAACAGCAACTTTGGTATTGCATTAATTAAATAACAAAAATGAAACTTCTCGTTTCGTCGTTTATTTAAAATAGTGAAAGGAGGATTTCTCCATGCTTTGAAGGGAATTATCACAAGGAATTTAATTTTTTTGGCCATTTATAATCAGAGATGTCTTTCATTCAAAAATTTCATGAATACATCCGATAAGAAAAGATCCTGCATTCTTTGTCTTCGGTCATCCAATAAAGAATATTAACCATTCATTTATCTGCCGACTTTTTCTATTTTCTATCTGCTCAACTAACCATCTCTTTCTTGTCGTTCTTCCTCGTTTTTTTTTTTTTTTTTTTTTTTTTTTTTTTTCCCTTCTGCTTAATGACATCCTTTGCTTCCGCATGTAAGTAGTCATGGCCATTCGATCTCTCCATTTTCTTTTAAATAAAGAAAGCGTTTCATTCTTCGACGTAAAAAGCCACAAAATTTCGTTATCTTTTAGCTTTATATTAATCAATTATTGAAATTATTTGTGTCTGGGAAGGGGGACAAAATCAATGTATATGTACCTTGATAATTGAAGAGTTCAACTTATCTTTAGAAAGCAATTTTAGTTCTTGTTATGCGCAAGTAAAGATACACGAATTAGATTGCCTGATAAGAACAAATACCATTTTCATAAAGAAAATCTAAAAGCTCCTAACGCAAAAGGTTTAATTTTAAAAATACGTACATAGAATGCAGATATCTTAACGGAAATACACATTGGTGAAAATCGCGACTGGGAAAATAATATTCTTTTCACCGAGAGTGGAAAACAAAATTTTCAAATAGCTTCATGATAATAATTAGCATTCTTCGAACAATGAAAAGGGATTTGTAAGTAGATTCGGTTGGCAACAAGAAATATTCAATGATTTTTTTTTTTCATATACTTGTTATTCTTGAGAGAGCTCTTCAAAAAACAATCAAAAGAAGTTTCTCCCCTTTGTTATCAGTAAAAACATGAAATAATGTTTGCCATGAGTCATGGATGATTCATTAGATGTCGCCCGACTGGTTACACGTGAGTAAGCCATAGATGGAACAGCCCAGTGACAGCGTGACAAAGAACCGTTAAATAAACTCTAAATAAGCAGATACAAAGAGCGTGGAAAGATTTTCCAAATTATGTTTGAATAAAAGATCAGCTGCCTTTATACCGTGGAAATAGTTTTCATAAAAGCTAATAACTATTTTTAAAGCTTTATTATTAAAAGAAACTTATTAGGTTTGATAGGTATCAATAAAACAATGTAACTGTCGAAATTTCTTTCGAAGTGCTTTATGTCAAGTAGACAAGAACACTTTACATCATAGAGTAACATAATTTTACATTAAATCGACACATTTTAAACTAAGTTACGAATAATAATATTAAAACAAATCATTGAGCCTGTTCTATGAAAAATAAAATAGTCCAAAGTGAATTTTTATAAATCTACAACTTTGAAATGAAAAAATTTGAGTCGTTGCAGATTGTGGTACCATATCTTATCAGTAAAAAATGTATAAAAGGAATTTAAAGAATAAATGAAGGCATTCAAAGCTATATCAAATGCGCAACATAAACAAAAAATTGTCAGATGCAGATTAAAATGATTCTCTTTGATATAATATATTATAATCTTTTCATATTTCTTTCAAAATTAAACCTTTCATATTATCCCAAAGAAAGAAATCACACTGATTAAAGCGGGCACTTTAATAAACCAGATAAACAAGTTATGCATTAACAAGCGATAACTTACAATACAAACTTTTAACATACACATATTTTTTTATTATAACTATTAACATTTAACTTACTACTAATGGTTTTTTTTTCAATGTTAAAAACCGCTTCCGCAGAAATAATGCATTTTTATCAATATATACAAATGTTTAAAATTAAAATTTGATATTTTGTTGAATATTATTTTGAAAAAGATTGAAAATTATGTATAACAAGTTATTTCAATTCAAAGTTATATGTTACTCATTTATCAAAACTCGCCTGTTAAAGCTAACAATGTATAATACAATAAAATATAAATTATATTCAAACATATTTAAATTTCTAAATTTTGGAAAGAATTGGATAATTTAATAATAATTCTTATTCATATGTGTCAATGTTGCTTTTATAACAAAAATTAGTATGTGGATCTTTTGAAGATAATCACAGAGAAATATCATCACTTACAAAATAAATATCGTTAAACCGCATTTCACTAATTTCAGAAAACGATTTCCGGATTTTAATTGAAATGGACGAAGAATCTTTTATAAAGATAAATTCATATTCAAATAGCGAGTAATCCAGATTAGTCAAAAGCGGCTTAACTTGGTATCAATGACTCAAATCTGCGGAGGGCAACCTCACCCTCTATTCCTTTTCCTGTGGCCGGACGATCCACTTAAAGTAAATTATCTGCGACAGAGGACATTACAGAGGCTTCTGTGAGAACTTCTATTTGATTTGCCCGTTTCGAGAACAAAAAGTAAAAAAAGAGTAAGTAAAAGGTTTTGTTCGAAATTACTGAAGATCTGACTGTTTTTCGTTCTTTCTTTTTTTTTTATTAATGAAAGTATTCTAAAATTAGGTAAATTTTCTCAATGCCGCCGAAATATCGTACAACACAATTGAAAATAACTCATTAATATGTTCTCTATATGTTAAAATATTTAAATCCCCAAATGAATGAATATTTCGAATAAAATTAGTTTTGGAAGAAAAATTTTAAACTTCTGCAAGCCTTAAGATAGTTGGTTACTTTTTGACAGGTTTCATTTAATTGAAATATTATAATATTCAAAAGACAAAAATCATATAAAGAAAAAAAATTAATCAGATATATTCTTTATTTTAATGACCATGTATGCAATTTATTCAATTTAGCACAACATTCTGAATCTAAAATAGAAGCAACGTATTTAATTTTCTCACAAAATAGCGAAGTAAGGAAAAAAATATTTGTTGACTAACTGCAATTTGTGATTTTGAATACTATTCTTATTCAATATTATTTAAATATAAAATTCTGTTCATTTATTTTTATTTGCAAAACACTGATTTGTATTATCAATAAAATATAAGAAAAAAACTATCTAAATATCTATAAAATATAAGAGTGGCTTTATTTTAATAGACGAATGAAATCAAGGAAATTATTTTTTCATTTCTAAACTTCATTATTGATATTTAATTCATGTTGATCTCCGAAACATAAAAACAAGTGAACTTTCTTTTACATAAAAGTATTCCATAATTTATGCGGACAATTATTATTCTCACGAGCATTTAAAGATTTCTTCAAGCGTAAAATTCCTTCTTTACGTATTTCCCATCTTTTCTCAAGAAAACTTAAAGCCAGCGAAATTATTCTTAAATATGCATATCTGCAACCTCCACAATCTAAGCGAAATAGAAAACAATTCTTTCATCCGAACTTAGATCGAAGAATGCTTAGCGCTCAGCCATGGGTGGCGCATTTCAAACTCATATAACCGATTATGAAAACATTTATTAGTCCTTTCGCCTTGAACCCTTATTATTCATGTACAGGTACACTTACATTAGTTAATATTCGGGAAGCGGCTACTTACAGGCAAGTGCTCTAATACATCTATTTGCATTGTTTAAATGCTAGTGACGCAGGTTTCAGACAGCCTTTTTGAGAAATCATTAACACTTTTTTTAAATGAATTATTTCATTCATTAAGAGTTACAAAAAATTTAAAATTTGTTGTTTTGGGTTAA
The DNA here is from genome assembly GCF_947563725.1 of Argiope bruennichi. Lineage (NCBI taxonomy): Eukaryota > Metazoa > Arthropoda > Arachnida > Araneae > Araneidae > Argiope > Argiope bruennichi. The sequence goes on along the minus strand of NC_079162.1, from coordinate 32,602,819 downwards.
TTTGCGTCTTCTCGGACAATTGGGGTTGTCCATTATTGCCATTTATAACATTTGCTGCAAGCAAGGGAAAAAGGGCAAATTAACTTTCGACTTGGGCATAATCCAATTTTCGGTGTATAAAGTTGCATGTGAATTACTGCTACTGCTGTTAACTATCGTTAATAATATTTAACATTTTTAACAATTAAAAAAGCAGCAGCATAATAGTGAAAGAATGTTAACAATATCTAATTCTCGAAAGTGGACTCGGATTCTTTGTAATATATATTCCTTAATATTAAACTGGAGCTAACGCTTCATGTGATTGCTTATAGATACAAATGTTTTTCTTGACATTCATTGCTACAAAAATCTAGATAGAAAATATAAAAAAATTATAAAAATATCTTTTTATTTCCCAATAAATATAATAATGTAATTAGTTCTGACAAAAGCACGTGAAAATGTGAAATTATTGTAACACATCGTAACGAAGTTTTTATGACAATTGATCAATGAAAATGAAACTTTGTTTAGATTATGTTTTTCAGTTTTCTGCATTTCACAACAAACTGACAACTGTAAGATAAAATAAGGCTTTAATTAGACTGGCGTTATTCATCTGTTATGTTAAAATTACGTTATTTGTGTTGAAATAACTACCTTCGTTAATGAATAGGATTAGTTGTAATGATATTCATTTGAATTGGAAAATTCAAATGAAATGAGCTACAAATTGTCATATTTCTCTTTTAAAATGTCATAAAATAAACTATTCAAATTCCAGCACCATTACATTATATATTTTATTCAACATATTTTTAAAACCTTTTTCATAGAAGAAACTTTGAATTTTTAACAAAAGAAGAAACTTTGAAATTTTAACTTCGATTATTTCACCATGGGAGCCATAATTTGAATAGGGAAAATGCAAAGCGATGATAAAATGGCATCTCTTATACCGCGATACAATAGCCAGAAACTCTTCCCTTCAGTGATTTTATTATGAGATTTTTACAGGGATTTCTTTACCATGTGTCGATATAGGAAAGGAAATCTTAGGTATCTTTGAAAAGTACGAGTGTTTGTTAAATATTTTTATTCTTTGGCTCAGAGTGGAGAAAATGTAAAAGTCATGAGTTTTCTAAAGCGCGTGTTAGAATTAAATAAAAAGTGGGAATAAGATCAGGAAATAAGAGAACATTTTAGCATGAAGTTAACATGGGCAATTTAAGATAAAAATTGGGAAATTAAGATTTAAATTAGATTAAAATTATCAATACATATATTTGTTATATTCTTTTATAAAGCTACACTTCTCCGCCAAAGCATGATATTTTTTGAGCAAGAACATGAAATGTTGTCTAAAAAGTTAAATGAAAATTGGTTTTTCTAAAACAGATGTCCAAAGTTCACTCAAATCTTTGAGTGATAAATGCTTAATCCAGCATATAAATTTGTCATCTAGTCAAAGTATACCTTGATAAATCTGTCGATAAATATATTAAGAATGACGAAATTTATTTAAAATATTAAGATACCATACATGTTTCGGTTACTTCATTTGATTTTACGAAACACTGTTTGAGAATCCCCGGTACAGTGGCATTAAATTCTCATTTTTCTAAACTAAAAATGCTATTGAAAGAAATTGCATTTTTAAAGAAAAATAATGTATAATTCATAAAGAAGAAAGAATGTTTCGGCTTTAATGCTTGTCGCGAAACTATTTTATCCGAATTTCAAAATGTCGTCAATTGAATTAATGGTTTTTTCACAATAAGGACTCACCTGATGTTTTTTAAAAGCACTTAAGAGAAAATTCAATTTAGTTAGCCATTCTCGAAAATAATTTTTGAAATATTTTAAGTTTTTTGACAAATGAAGGACACTAAAATACTCTCAAAAATTTACATTTCAGGATATTATAATTAAAGAACTTTTTATACAATTTTTGGATAGTGTAACATAATCGTAAGCTCAAAATTATTTTAATCAACACCATTTTACATACTATCTTAGTTTTATCATACGGTTTATATTAACCCTTATGTTCATTTTGTATAGTATACCATACATACAACTTCATAAAAATATACTACCACTATATATATATATATATATATATATATATATATATATATATATATATATATATATATATATATAGAATATAAAAAATATAAAAATGAAAAAAAATTATATAAAATATAAAATAAGCTACCTATATACATTTTTTTTTTTTTTTTTTTTTTTTGCTTTTCTTCAAAAAAGCAATCTTGCCACGATAAGGGTTAATGAATTATATAAATAACCATACGATAATTATGTAATTAGGAAAATTATTGCATGGTTATTTATATAATTAATACTTGTATGCAGTGTGATATTTTAATCAATTATCAACTATAAAATGCTGGATAATGAAACTGATGTTCTAGTTATAACGCATTTCAATAACGCATTTTTTTCAAATTGAACACACAAAAGTATTATCAGTAAAGCATTTTAGGTACATTCAAATGTATTGGAATTTCAATTCCCAAAATCTCTTTCAAATGTCAAGGAATTTCATATCATACAATTTTTTGTAGAATTAAATATTTCTTGCAATATTAATAAATTCTTCTGTTGAATTATACTTTATTAAATACTTTAACTTCGAATCTCTGTTTTAAATTTTTTCTCCGTTTTAGTTTAGAGATAAGTGTTGGGAAGATCACGGATAAAAGCAATGAAGACGAAGTAATAGCCTTTCTTCATTAAGAATAGAATTCTAAAATGAATACAATCACAGATTAAAAAAATAAGGAAACTAACAATAGTTGTTTCAAATATTTCATACCCTATGAGCAATCAGTGAAAAATTAATAAAAATAAATTTAGTTTTATCGTAGTTGTACTGTTTAAAATGCTACCGTAGTTCCATTTTTTAAGCAACTATAGCAAATAAATATTTCAGAACAGCACATTCATAATTTCATTTTAGCATTCTATTTATTAAAACTTGCTTTGTATTAATCTCAAAGGAAAACATTTTGATGCGCATTTTTAATTTAAATTATTATACATAATTTTCTGCTAAAATAAATAAATTACCAACTGGAATTGAAAATGCTGCAATTCCACTTTTTGAAATTACCGAAGTAGCTTTTATTTCTATATCTTTCGAAAGAAAATTTTACGAATATCGGCGTATTTATAATTTCCTTTTATTATTTTATTCATTAAAATCTGCTTTAAATGAATAAATAAGAAGCAACTTGATTTAATCCAAAACTGAAACAGCATTCTTACATGGATTTCTGATTTCACGCTATTCAAACTAGTTCGATTTGACACAGTTCATTAAATTTTCTAAAATTATTAAGATTTACCTACTGACTGAGTGAAAGAAACATGCCCAGCTTCAGGTTATAAGAAATTAACTAAAATTTTGCCTTTCTTCAACAGTAAAATTGCAGGAAATTATCCCAGAAAAAATATCTTTACACTAATTTAAAATTCACCCTTTCATTGATAGCAGTTTCATTTCTGCGCAATTTTTTCTTCAAATATAATGAAATTATCGATATTCTTCTGTAAGGTAACGCTCAGATTTTGAATTGCTCTACTACTATTTTTGAATCTCTTATTTAATCTTTTCTATTTTATTTAAAGTTTCTCTTTAGAAATTGTTTCTATTGGTTTTACAGTAACAGTATAACGTTGTCTAAAAAGAGCGCAAGTCATCACTCAAATTCAAATGAAGACTACGAAAATAAAGTTTTCACAAGCAAACAATTTTTTTACTTTTTTGTTGAAGAACCAGAATACAAGCGTATAGTTGTAGCCAGAACACTTTAACAAAATTCTAAAAGAAAACTATATAAGCAAATGATCAACAATTTCTGTCAGAACATTGATTTGGTTTATTTTCAGGTTTTTTATTAATAAAAATTAACTATTTTATTAAATATTTCAAAACGTTCTTTAAAAACTTTTTTTTTTATACTTCGGAAAATGTAAATAAAATTTGGAATACTAATGTAAAATATATTATATATATATGGGGAAAAAATAAGCATTTTTTTTTTTTTTTGCAAATCGTTTGGTTTAAATGATATTTTAATTTTAATTGAAAAAAAAACATTTCAGAAGATGGAAGGATTTTGTATAATATTATATTTAATATAAATTATTTTTTTACGTTCAAATATTGTGCATAAAAGTGTTTAATATCTGAGCAATGTTGAGACTATCAACCAGTTCATTACAACTTGCGAGAAGTTTTGGTAAAAATTTAAGGAAACTTTATATAGTCCAGGCCGAAAAGAAAACCCTAATACGCATTTCTGATTTGATGCGACGCCTAAAGTTGTTTTGGACGATGGCCAAGGCTCTTCAAAACTTAGCGGGATAATATTTAGACATTTATTAAGGGGGAAAACCCTGTGACAGAATCCAGTAGCTCTTTGAAGGAGCTGATCCATCAGTGCTCCAGTCACCTACTTTCCAACAACCACCATAACCCGTAGACAAATGTCGCCTTTCCAATCATATGCAGGAAGCCGCCCATTTCCGCATGACGTCACTTCAAGCTCTTTGGTCACAATGTCATTTTAACATTGAGTTACAACGCAAACATCAGAGAATCGATTTTTTGGAGAAGGCCTTTATGCTAATAAATTTCGCACGTAAAGGTGAACAGATTCTCATTCTAGTCAGGGTCATGGGAATGGAAATCAACTCACGTGGCCACGATGGATCTGGACTTAGTAATGAATCAAGGAATCCACTCCAAATGAAACGAGAAATAATCAGGTGAAGAAGTAAATGGGTTATTTTTTTTATTTATTTATCATACTTCTGAGCAATACTAAGTGAGTATGAGTTTCTGTCCAAGATAGTTATTTTAATTGTGAATGGGAAAAAAATCTACTTTAACTCGTTGCACTCCCAAAAGTAATAAGACGCATAATTATACTTATGTGAGTGCAAGGATTCCTTTTAGTGGTTAAAGAACTCAAAAATAATTATAGGTTTGCATAACCCTAAAAGTTAATGCGAGTTTTCGCCATTATACGGCTTTCATAATAGTCATTATCCAACAAGAAGGCGAAAACGATGAATCCTTCAGGTTGGCGATTCAGATTCAACTTAGCGCAAAGGATTAAAAAAATGTATTGGAAATGTATATTTTATCTATACAAACCTCAGTATTATTAATACATGAAATGATTTTCTTAAAAAAGAAGAACAAGCGCGGTTAACTGGAAATTACACTTTTCTTCTTTTTTCTCATTATTAATGGGAGGAATACAATTTTTAAGATGCGTTTGGAAGGGCTTTATTACAACCATGGTTTAATACTAGCATAACCTGAGAAGGAAAGCAGAGTTGGGAAAAGAGACCATATGAAAGTAATCGGAACTTAAATAACTTCAGAAGGAAATTTTCAGAGAAGGCATTTTTGGTTTCAGCTCATGGGAAGTCAGGGTGGGAAAATAAGGACCCGCGCAACTCGAGTAAATAGAAAATAATTATCTTCAGAACGCACATAAATTGAAACTATTACATAGTAAATGAATCGTTTCAAGTTTATTTTTCAGAAGGGAATTTTCCCTCATTTTAGGTGGCATGACATTTATTTTACCCACGTGTAAATTCTGGGCGCCCAGATTCCGCGCAATTCTAAAGATATAGAGAAGCTTTGATTTCAAATCATTTGAAAGCAATTTTAAGAATGTGGATAAACTAAAATTATTACCCCCCCCCATGTACATCATATATAACTTCATTCGAAGCTATAAATTCTTTGCGTTATAAAGAATGCTGATTTCAAAATTATAGTTATTCATAACAATTTTAGAGTTATTAAAATATACTTCTAGATAGCATTGCAAGGTTAATCTACGGGTTTATTCAAATCTCCTTATTAGATACATTCTATTTAGGATATTTATTATTTCAAATTATGTAAAAATATAAAGGATATTCGAAATATTATTGATTTTTGTCTTTGAAATTAATTACTATATTGACGAATTACAGATTTAAATATCAAAAATCCTATAGTTCAATGGATGAGTCAGGTTTGGTTAAGTTATATTAACGTCCCGTTTTAAAACAACACTAGGAATATTTTGGGATGAACCTCGTAATTTTGAATCGCGGTCATATGACGAGGACGACATCTGAGCTGGCACCGCCTATTCAAATCCCATACCATACCAGCGGGAGGGCGTTTAGTCCCGACGGATTTAACGTACCATACCCGCTTACACGACGGCTCTTCGGTGGATTCGGGCCTCGAACCTGAAACCCTCCGGTTCCGAAGCCTAGACCTTACCACCAGGCCAGATACGTCATTGTATGAAAAGGGTTGAATAAAAGGCCAAAAGAAAAATCCAACTGCTTAGCTGCTTTGATTTCTTAATAATCTCAACACATGTCACTTTGTTAGGGAATATTTTGTCACATTTATACAAAAATGAGTCCATAGAACACTTAGAAAGGTTTATAAATTCTACCTGAATTTTCTACCTGAAGTACAATTTCCTTACTATTACAATATTCAATTACATTAACAGTGTTATATTTTGAAAGCATTTGGACTTGCTTGCATCAAACGTCTATCCAGCTAGTCTGGGTCGGTGCGAGTTCATCAAAGCCTTTTTGCAAATGTTGCTTCAAAATAGCGATTTGAAAAGAATGCAATGGAAAAATTACAACTATATTTTTTTTCTACACTTAATGTTTCCTTTCCGAAAAATTAAAAATTTAGAAATTACTAAAATTTTTAAAGACAGTACAGCGAAATATCAGTTTAATATTGCGCATGCATTGTGTTTTCGTCTCGATGTCATTTTAAAATCGGACATTTCATACATTTTTTTTTTTTTTTTTGAGAAATCTCGCACGCAGAAATGAACAGATTCTTATTCGCCTCACGTGTCTAGGATGGATGGGGACGTAATAATGAAACCAGGAATCCATTCCAAATGAAACGAGAAATAATTAGGTGAAGGAGTAAATGGCTTACTCGGAGAAAGTGTCACTCATAAATAAAAGTAACACTTAGTGAGCATTGGAAAAGGCAACACTTATTCGAGCGAAGTAATTGAAAAATATAAAGTGGCACTCTTCTAACCGGAGAAAAAATGAAATATAAGCTGGAGGAATGTTGAAAGGAAATGAACTGAAAATGACCGCTTATCTATCCTTTTAACGAAATGGTACAATTTTTAACTTTAAGTATCTTTAAAAAACAATTTTTCTAATTACTTCATTTGAAACTGCTAATATCTTCGCATTAAAAGCGATTCCGTTTTTTAATCTCAGATAATTAGATGGTACACTTGAGGTACTTAACCTTACAACTGCGGTTCTCGCGATTTAAAAGGGTTAGAAGTTCATCCATTTTCAACTGCTGCACACTGCGATTAGAGCGTTTATTTCTTTTTATTATAACATTAAACGATGTTATATCATTATAAATTAACATATGCTTAACGATTTGCCATGCTTTGAAAGTAATTTGATTAAGTTGCAAAATTTGCATTTAAAAACAGTTTAAAAATTTCTGCTCTTGGTTGTGATCTTTTAGTTAAATAAAAATAGGAAGCGGCACGTGAAAATGATTTTTCTTCATAAAAACAGATTTTTCAGCTTTCTTCGTAGAAATTTTATGACTTTTAAAAATGCTGTTGTTAATCGTGGAATTTAATGTAAATATACATAGTATTGGGTAAGCATGTAACTAAAATCTAACTCATTTTTTTACTACCAAATGATTTTACTAATTTTAAAAGTACATCGTACATCTAAAACATTGCGTGTCTCTCACTATAGCAATATATTTTGGTAGATGCAAAAGTCATCCTGTAACTTTAAGATTTCCGAGTATCATAATATATTGTATTTATAGCATTTGTAATGCACCGTAAATTACTTTTAAAATTCCAATAGAGTTGTCATGTATTTAGGTCTGGGCAAGTTGTCAAATTGCCTTTTGATAGTTTGGAACGTATTTTTTAATGATTTAATAATAAATTCTTCACCAGTGCGTTAAGAATTGACATCGCTGAAGAACATGAGTTGGAAGAATAACGTTGTAAGTGCAATCCTCTAGTTGAGAACCTAATCATCCAAAACTGTAGACCGATGTGTGCCATATCAGTGAATTGCGCGTTATAGTAGGGCTGGAGTTTGAAGTTTCTCATAATCATTCTCTAAACAAAAGCATACATACGAGCCAGTTTCCTTTGAAAAATAACCCCCCCAAAAATATTTATCCCAATATATTGAACCCAAGTCAAGTTTTTACTTGATGCAAGAGTTTCAAAGTCATTTTGACCAACAAAAATTCCTACATTTCCGCTTCAATTTCACTTTCTCTAACGTATCTAGCCAAGTTATGACCCTAAACTCATAAAGGCTAGATGAAGTGGAATCTAAACCACTACCATAATACGCTAATTTCAATGCTATAAACATGATTTTGCCATCGATCTAATAACAAAGAATCTATATTTAGAGGACCCTCTATGCTAACAAATCCTTAAAGGAGGAATGAACAGATTTTCGTTCTAGTGAGATTTGTAGAAATTACTCGCATATCGAAGATAAATTTCATACGATTTCATTTCAGTTTCTATGAAATTCATAGAAAGTAAGAAATAATCTACAATGTATGTCTTTTTTTTTTTAACATGGTGAAGGTATCATATTTCAATAAAATTAATACTTAACAAGAGATATATTGAAGAAATATATATATTTTAAAAAGCGATTTAATTTCTGAAAATACAAAAATGCTTTCGATTTTTTTTTCTATAGTTATTAATTTATTTTTTAGCATATCTTGCCTTAGAAAATTATTTTTTTGAATTACTTCATTAAGGTCCTACTTAAGTCCTACTTAATTTGAAATTGTTTAGTTTTAAGAACTATAATTACGAGCAACATCAGAGTTATTGATATATAATTACACTTTTACTAAAATCTTTAAATGTGCATTTTAATAAAAGATGAATACATAAGCAATTAAAATGTAATGTGTAAGATGTAAGTGTTAAATAAAAACATTTCATGCAAATTTCACCTTTAATTTTTATTACCAAATGGAAAAGATTGTGATTGTCATTTGTTACACAAAATTGTCCAGAATATTGTTAAAATACGCTTTGATCTTTACAAATTTTATCAAATAAAAGGAAAACTAATTTCTTTTTAATAATCATTTACGTGAGAAAGCTAAGAAATTATCTTTTCGTTGTTCTAAAATTAATACATATCATGAAAATAATGTTTATAATGCGTACGACTGTATACAGTTAGTAAATACAAAATTCAGAATATTTCTAAATACATGAAACATAACAGAACAAAAACTATTAAATTGGTTAACGGAAAACACGCAATAATTTCGTCCATTTTCCGAAAATTTACATTTAAATGGAGCATTTATTTTATTAAAATGTTTCTTGATTTTATACATCTTTTAAATAAATAATTTTGCTTGGACACTAGTATAAGCCTACGAGAAATGAAATACGCAGAGCATTTATCCAATGATAAACCCAGAATGATTTGTTAGAAGCCGGCAAATATAACAAAGAAAATGACTCGCTAATGTCAACATCGATACTTCAAATGGCTTTAACTTCAGAAAGAAAATTTAAAAACACACAAAAACTGCACTGAAATGAAACAGTCCGCAGCCAAACACAGAGCAAGAAATTTAAACATTGATAATAATTTATACGTGAATGGGTTATTTCCCTCATACACATCACTGCCCGTTTCCATCATTATCATTACTTACTCTTTATATAGAAAAGTAATCGACTTTAATGCTTGTGAAAAGAAACTCTTGATGAACCAGATAACAAAATTATCTGCATCTATTATTGCATCCAGATCATAAACATTACTCTTGATGTGGAAAGATAATCTCCACTACCATACCAGAAGCCAAATGAAGGAACAGTGCAAATCGTTAAATTTATCATCCGAAGAAGCAAAACAACCAATCCATTTTTCTCCATCAATTTGCAACGAGTCTTTGATTATGGTACCATAACTGCACCATGTAACTGCTTCTTTGAGTCATTTTTCACGCAGTCGGAAAGAACACAATTCTGATTGATTCACGACACATGAAAACTGATAGGAGACGCAGTTTCGTGATGACTGTCCAACGGAGTAATTCCGACTCGGCCGCTATCAAATAATTAGAACATGAAGGTTCCGACGGAACAGTGGCTATTTGTCATCGTTACTGGAAGTTTTACTTGATGGAAAATCGATGCCAAAAAGTAAAGTATAAAATTTGGTTTAACAAGATTGTCAATTGGGTGAAGGTTTCATGGCAGAATTTAGCGGTACTAAACGATTTAGATTCCAGTGAAAGCACGGGGATTAAATTGTCTTTCGAATCGACAACAAGCTATTTCTACTCGCAGTTAAGTTATTTCTGCTCTATTTAAAAGCATTCAGAACATCATTTGTGAATGAAGTCGGAAACATTACGGAACATACTCGTCTTTTCATTGAAAGAATCAATGGTGGAAAATGTTTGTTCTTAAGTATCTCATTTATTTTTTAATTTGGTATTTTCCATATGCCTCACGTAACAGGAAAGACAATATGACAAATTCAATACTTATTTAACTTGATTCTAGAACAACCAATCGACATAAAAGCTATTATATACATATAAATTTTCTGAAGGCATTAAAAAATATAAGATGCTTTCTTTCTCAAAAATTTTCAATGCAATATTACATTTTATAATCTTCTTGATTGGAAAAAATTTCAGATTTCTTAACCATAGTATTAATTTTGCCAATAAAGTTAACAGAATAGAAATGACTAATAAAACAAAGCAGTAAATGTTTCACCGTGTTATTACTAGTTAAGCCGGTAAAGCAAAGCGCACACCGAGACATTTTCTTCGAGAAATTTTTTTATTTATTATGGCAAGAAATCTTATACATTAAGTGGCTCATTTTTACAAATCAAGAAAACTGATTATCTAAGTACAAAAAAAAAAAAAAAAAAAAAACTTTTTAAAAGGTCAGGGGAGTGCAGAAATTTTATTACATTTCGTGACATTCATTGGAAGCATGAAACTTTTCTGCATATTTCGCAAATTCAGCCTTAGTGAAGGTTTATACAAACTATCAAGGAAGTTGTCATTGCACTAACCGTTTGAATACTGATGCACAGAAACAGAGAAGAGTGATTGCTATCTTAAGAATTAAGACCGTTTAATTTAACGAAGGAAAAAAAATAACTAAGTTGTTAACGGATTCTTTTATCAAGACAGGATAACTAAATTAATGTTGTTTTTCGCAGTTTTATTGGAATTAAAACAAAGCAGATTGTTAGACTTAATATTTTAAAAAATCAAAATTATTCTATGAACTAACAGTGCTTAAATTTGTCTTGATTTGCTAGAATGTCCATTGCCGAAGTCCCGCCAAACGCGGATCATTCCGAGGACAGGCTTAGAAATCTGTAAATGTCGTTAAATGACTTGGACGACACTTTAGACGGTATACCACTATCCAACTTTCGACGCCTTTTTTAGCCTTATATTTGGCTTGATTTCTCAGAAGCATTATGTTTTCATTGGCTTTTATGGGAGATCTACCATTCCAAATGCTTTACATAGGTATTGCAATCGTATAAAGACTTCTGTGTAATAATTAAAATAAATTTTTAAGAACACCTCATATACATATCTTACTTATTTAGTGTGTGCGTCCAAAAAATATTTTACCACAACTTTCCACTATTTGCTAATAAAATTATTAATACAAAACGACTAATACTATTCTCACCAGCCCATCAGCATGGCGCATTTTCGACAGACTCTATTCTCGAACCACGGATCCGTCAAGCCGAAATTAACCACCAAGCTACTGAGGTTTCAAACAAATTTGAAAATAACGTATTTAAGGAATATTATTTTTATTAAAAGAAAGAGTGTAGTAAAAAATATACAGGCGAAATTTTCGGAAATGTCTCATAATATCCAGCAGGACTTTTTTTTAAAAAAGTATGTAAATTTGAAAAAAAAAAAAAAAAAATGTAACACATGGGTTGTTCGGTTATCCTTCAACACAACACTCTGAATAATTTCCTTGTACAAAATTATCTTTCGTTCAATACTTTATTCCACACACGCATATGCATTATCTTTGAAAGAATAAACCAAATGGCTTCAGATAGAACTTGGGATGTGACAATTTTACTGAAAGGTGACACAGTACGAGGTATATACACATACAGCTAGCTACATGTGTTTCAATGTATTGTTACACAATCTAAAAATTTACAACTACACTTTACTTATTTTTGAAAACCACAGGTAAACATACGATAGTGGCAATTTAAAAATATAAATTATACTAATAATCGCCGTTGTTTACTTTTTCAAGCACGCTTCCTCATATTAATATTTAAAATTTTCTTGAAGATAAGCTTCCTAAGAAAATAATGACCATTTGATACATTTCGGAAACGCAGGAAACCCTGAATTTAATAGAAAGATTGCTACAATAGAAATAACGGATTATTAAGAAATCCATTGAAGCGCACTTCTACATTTACGCTTAAAAATCGCGAAATCGTGACATGCATACCTTCCAAGTGATAAATTCACATCCAGTGAGTTTGTTTTGACGAAGAAATATAAAAACAAAATAAAATGTACACGATACGAAACCAGAAATTCCTTTTATCAGTAGAATAAGCAACACATTAAGATGATATGTTATCTTATTATCTAATTTCATTGAACTTGGAATGATAATTCCTCCAATGATTTTTTTCCTTGCATGGAATGCTTATACTTAGATAAGTGGAATTTCTTGTTTAAGCATAGATAAGGAATTCACTTGCCTTTTATCGATAGTACAAAATAATTGAAATATTTATTGGAATAATTTTTATGTCCCTAAAAACGTTGATGCTACTATAGACAGCTTTCAGAAATCATATTACTAGACTTAAAATTTGAGGTATTTATAAAAATATAAAATATTTCTGACGTTCCAATTATGGTAATTGCTTGCAAAATCGACACATATGAAGAACAGTTTTCGATTTTACAATGTCTAGATGATATTGAAATTGACTTTTTTTTTCCTTCGAAGCTCAGAAAATAGCAAATGTATAAGTAGAAGATTGAGAGTAACCAAACTGAAAGCAAAAAACATAGAAAACCACCAGTTAGCAAAGAGCAGTTTAAATTTTGCAACTTCAGCCATTTAAAAAGCTGATGAAGCAAAGCTTTCGGATTTACAAGTAATTCATTACAACTATTACTTGTTGCAACTCTCTTTATTCAAATCCGATTTCAATTCTTCACCTGCTAAACGAAGCAAAACGTTTAGGATTATTTGTATGCATTTGTAAAGCCAATCTGATTACGTAAAGACAATTTGGAAAATGCACGATGAGGATTAAAATCTTCATAGGTTTCTTTTATTCTCTTCCTTCAATTCGAACTTCATAAAAGAGGAACTAAGTAATGCTATGTAAATAATATTTTAATAAATAATATGAACTGTAATTTAAAATCACTCGACTTCCAAATTAATAAACTACAGTCAGTTAATTGTTTGAGCTCATTTTCTTTTACATTCGACTTAAATTTATCACTGAGTAAATAAAGTACTGTCTATCTACCAGAAACACTAACAATGATATACATTATATCTTCTTTTACTGTCATAGTAACAGACGTGGCTTAATCCCCCCCCTCAAGTGATATACAGAAGCAATTCATTCCATTCTAGGTTACGGAACAAATCAAATCAAAAACATTCCTGCAGTATCATTTCTACTAAAAGTAGTAAACTGTGGCAATTTATCATATTAAATTGCATTATTTCTTACAAAATGCAATATGTATGGTTGAAAACAAAAAACGAATCACATTTTCCAAAATAGTAAATATCAAGAATTTATTGGCGATGTCCCCACCATTCTTTCCCTTAATCTTTGGCTCAAAAATAGAAGAGAAGATATTATAATTGCACGACTTTTAACCCGGATGATTATAACTCCAGTTCTATTGAATAGATTTGGACTACATAATTCCCCTCTCTGCCAAATTTGAAATTTTGAAAATAACATTAAACATATCCTGTTTTGTTCCAAATACGCAAACCATAGGTCAAATCCTTTTTGCAAAACTTAAAATTGACATTCATTCTCATTTGTCTCTCAAAGTGTTTATTCGAACAGCTGTCTCTAAAGAGCAGTATCTCCGGATTCTTCTCCAATCTCTGAAGTTTTAACATTTATTGAATGAACTCTCTTTGAATTAGGGAATAACGGCCTCTGTTGCCAAAAATCCCATTCTCAACCCATTTCAATCAATTAATCATGTGTAGTTCAAATGAAATTTTTTGTTTAAATAAATTGAATAATTTGAAGAGCAGAATGAAAAATCTCAAGTATATAGTTTATTTTATTAATAATAAGGATTTATTTTGATTAACAGTATTTTATGTTATTGCAAATTAGAATAACATAAACATAAAGCTGCGATTTTGAAAAATAGTAACAATGAATCCATATCTTATGATTGGAGCTGATTCTTCTTTTTCAGACACAGGCAATTTTACTCTTATATCTTAAAAATGAAATATAAGCACGTGGATTTCATAAAATGGAATTAATCTTAACATTCTAAAAAACATAAAAAGTTCTTGTACCATGGATTTACTGCGAAATGCATAATAAACGAAAAAAAAAAAAGATATCATTTCAGCGTATTGCTTACACACAAACTACTTGATTTATTCGAAATATGCAGCCTCTCCTAAGATGGATAAATTATTTGCAAACTGCAGAAACATAAGTGAAATATTTCTAAAATGAAGTTTCGATCGAAAGCGAGTTAGTTACAAGATAACGTCAGTTTTTTGTTATTCTTGAAAAGAGCTGATTCACAAACAACCGAACTTTTGCAAAAGTCGGTTGGCACAATGAATTCAAATTTGAAACACGAAAGACCAAACGAACATCAATAAAAGTAAGGGAAAAAAAAAACATTTCCCTTGTAAAAAATTTACATCGTTAAGTTACATTGCCACGCGGTTGGCAAGACATATTTATTCTAAATTACTATGCAAATGTTGAGGCGGAGAATTATGGCCGGGAAAGGAGATCGCAATATAAATGTATGTAGGAAGCAACAGCATCAAATTGGAATTAATGACAGTTTCCGACAGGTCTCAAGCTTTTAATGAGTGAAGAACTCAACTTCCCAAACCCTCGCAGCAATTACGCGGTATCCTTTTTAAGAAACAGATTTGTTTTCCTGCGAATAATTGCGCCCGGTTGGAAGTTGGAGTGGAAAAGGTTGTCAACAAATATTTCGAGATGTGTCTTTGAAATGTGATGTCAAGGTAGGAGAAACCTTGGTTACTCTCGAGCGAAGTAAATGGATAAACTCGAAAGCAGCCAAAGGAAGTCTCAAGACGTTAGGAGAATAACCCACGAGTTGTTTCGGAGCGTGTAGAACTTCTCTCTTCCTCCTTCTACAAGCTTTTACAAACGAGCGCTATAAATAACAGATGCTTCCAAACTCGTGACTGAATTAGTGTATTACTAGCACGAAGTGATCTGAAGCAAGTTTTAAAGCGGGCAGTCTAGCGTAGATAAAATGCACTTAACGGTTTCTTTCTACTAGTTGTTGAGTAAAAACATTTTGTTTATTGACTCATGAACAAGGAAACTAACTTTAGTTTTAAATTATTTTATTAGTTATTTATACGTTTATAAAAAATATTTTCATACGCTATTGGAGATACGCTTAGTAAGAAATTTAGATTTGATTTACAAACAATTTGATTGGAATACCGGTCATTACGACCATTATAGTATATGCTAAATAAACAGGTGTTTAAAGGATGTTCCTGTTAGAGGGTTAATGTTCCATTTTGAAGCTATTTGAAGCTACACCTAATAAGGTCAGATCTTGAAAAACTGAACTTTATTCGGATTAAAAACAACCACAACGTAAATGTGTATATCATAACAATCCCAGCATATCTAAATCATAGCAGATTTAACTCTTTGCACTCGGATGGTTTCTCTCAGGCACCATTCAAGACGGTACATCATTAATTTTTTTTTAAATTTTGATTATTAAAATATTCTACTGAGGGTTAAGAAGGTTTAGAATAATTTTAGGAGAAGTACAACATAAAACAACTGTATATATATTTAGGAACAATAAACAAGTTCTTGTGTAAGGTCAATAATTCTGCATCGGATTATTTTTTCGAGTGCAAAAGCTTGACGTGCAGATTATGAAACTTCGAGAGAACTGTGAATAATATGCATGATAATGAGAATCTAACGCCAGGCCACATATTTAGAAAATTAATAAATCAGCAAGTAAATTTCAAAACATTAATTTCCACAGAACGGAAATAAAATGGAGATCTTGTAATATCAAAAGGTAATTATTTAATTTTCAATTGTTAATGTATAAAAATGACAGTGAAACATGAAAAAATACTCATTCAAATCGTGATCCATGAAGATCAAGGTTTGTTTGGATGCTTAGTATCATCCATAAAAGATAGTTAGAAAAAGTGTGTTGTATTATTTTGGCATTTCAAATGCACATTTATAATTATTACATTAACTACATTACTGCATTATTCGGCATTATGTAATTAGAATCACATAATCTAATTTTCACATAATCACACATTTCACTAATCATATAATCTAATTTTCACATAATCACGCATTTCACTAATCACATAATCTAATTTTCACATAATCACGCATTTCACTGATCACATAATCACACATTTCACTAATCACATAATCTAATTTTCACATAATCACACATTTCACTAATCACAATCTAATTTTCACATAATCACACATTTCACTAATCACAATCTAATTTTCACATAATCACACATTTCACTAATCACAATCTAATTTTCTCATAATCACACATTTCACTAATCACAATCTAATTTTCACATAATCACACATTTCACTAATCACATAATCTAATTTTCACATAATCACACATTTCACTAATCACATAATCTAATTTTCTCTCAAAAGCACATTTATATTATTCATGGAATTTTAACTCCTTTATATCATTTAATGCTTTTTTTTTTTTTACAAAAATACACATTTATTTTGATATTTTCATGCAAAATCATTTAAATTAAGTCTTTCTATATTTTAATAACAAAAACGGGCGCTAATATATCTATTTTAATTGTGATGCAGAAATATTTTAGGATTTCAGACAGTCATAAAAAGATGCATCTTTTAAAGGAACTGAGAATGCGTATTAGATAAGCGATCGTTTAGTAAAAAATCTACCTATGTAAAATCAGAATTTAATAATATAACATTTCTAAGTTGTGCTTAAATTTTCTCTGGATAAATCTCTATGCCGATAGAATTATTTCTCATTAAACTGCTTTTAATTCTTTCAATACCACAGAATGAAATTCATGAAAATCTATAAACGCACTATTATGGAATAGCTGAACATTTTTCTGCTTCTTTTTTTTTTTTTCAAACATAACAATTTTCCAAGGGAAAAAAATGACCAGAAAACACTTTTAGAAAAGTGTTCAACTGCCTCACGTAGTATAGCGCTCAAATTTTCTCATTATGATTAATACTTTTTTACTTTTGATAATTAAAATATAATTATCGCCCTTTTTGTAATATGGTTTGAGACAAGTGAGATTCGATTATTTCTTGAACCGACTTAATACTTCTTCAAAAGATATGAAAATAAGCATTTGCCTAGATCCATAACAGAAAATAACACGAAAATGTTTATACATCGAATAAACTGGAAATCATAAAACAAACTTTACTACAAAGGAATATTAAAAATCAGAGCAAACAGCTCCCAATAAATCATGCATAAATACAGCTCATTTGGGATAATACATTCTTAGAAAACCATCTGACAATTTTATATAGGAAATTCTTAATTGAAATACCTTTATCGATCCAAGTCGAGACTATTTCTCACTTTTCCTGTACAAAGCCCAGGGTTATTTATATGCAGATTTAGCGAATAAGTAAATATTTTTGCCATGAAGTAAACAGCAATTTATAGTAAATATTATATCACCCTCAAAAAAGCAGAGAACGATGGAGAAATATTTTTACGTTGTTTGATACAGGAGTATTAGTCTTTAATTTAATCGATTTATACTGAATAAGATTAAATAAGCTTTTAAGTGAAAACATTAATTTAAATAAATAAATTCATTATATAATCCTCTACAGTTGAGAAGACTATGCAAGTTTATAGTAGAAAGTTCTTATACAGTCATTTCACACAACAAAAATTAGATCACAACTGCACTAACACACTTTATCAACAATTCCTGTTATATAGATAAAACTTTATCTACTATTTAACATTGATTAAAATAAGTCTTAAGTTCATCTGGATAGTGACGAGTGGCTGGTGCCGTGCCAAACTAAACACGCCTATCTTATCACCTTTTTTTTTATTTCTTCCTTTAATTTACAAACTAGTTTTGCTTTTCGAGCATACGCATAAGTTGATAGATATCACTTGTTTTTTTTAGATACGAAGCAGTAAGTTGGTATCTCTCGAGTAGTAAATAAATAAACCGTAAATAAACCCAAAATGGACAAACCAGCAATTTATCGGTATTTATTAAATAGCAAAGTGTAAAACATTCCACAGAAATTGTACCATGGAAATAATTGCATTTTCCAACAAGAAAATCATTGGAGGTGTATCAATATCATACAGCGTATATTGCTATTAAACAAATTAGATAAATTTCCATTTTAAAAATATTTTTTATGTGAAATAATTAAAAAGATACATATAAATCAAATTCAAGAATCAGTTACATTTGAATATATACGATACCCAAAAGATTACATTCCAATATACGCGATAACCGAAAGATTCCATTCGAATATACGCGGTACCCGAAAGATTGGTATTCAAGTCCATTATATGGAGCATTGAAAACAACTGGATTATATACTACATCGAATCAAAGTAATTCGAATCAGACAAATACACCTGAATTAACACATGTGTAGGAAAATATTCAACATAATTAAATTATTTTAATTGTTCCAATTGCCAATCAAAATTAAATTGATAGTTAAGAAGGTCTCAGTACAACAGAGCATTAATTTCTTTTAATGTAACTAGTCATTTATTCTACAATTAAATCAGTCTAAAATGTATAAAAAGTTAAATAATACGTTATAATAAAAGAAAGGTTCAATTAAAAATAATAATTGCAAAGAGCTGCATAAAGACTGCCTTTTTACCGAAGTACTTCGATAATAGTTTGCATAGTAATAAAATAAGTTATTTTTCATTTACTCACCAAGTAGTTTTGCACAATCCAAACCATCTTGATGTCATAAAAGCTTTCACAACAGCTTCAAAGAATGAATTCTTGCCGACTATTTTACTGGATTAAGTCGTGCGTTGAAACAACAGAGGAAATGAACCTTCAGCAATTGTTGCCTTTGTTATATAGGTACAGTTCTTTGCACAACAGACTTTTAACAAGAACGTATAAATAAAACGTAAAAGTCGTCCTATTCCACTCTTTTGTCTATAAACAAGCACCCACACTAGATCGTGTCATTTGCCGACTAGGAACTTGTCAGCGATAAATAAAACGCTTCCTGAAACAAAACCGAGTGAGAGTAGTTTAACAAAAAAAGAAGAAAAAATGACTTTACCGTATGAAGTTCGATGACCTTTTGCACCTGTCTGCGTCGGTCGTACGGCGCTTATCTGAAGTAGAGAGTGTGTTTAAGTTCAGTTTTCAACTCTTAGAAAAGCTTTTTACTCGAATGAAAGATTTTGTTCCACTTTTTACTGAGCCACTGGAAACTTTACGAGCATTGACGTGCAAGTCGTCACCTATCTAATAACCTTTTCCCATATATTTCCGACGGGATATATAAACAAACGGAACACTCAGCTTGCGGATATTGTTAAATATTCACATCAATGGTTACGCAAGATATTTAATTGGAAAATAAAGCAAGCTTATAAAATATATTAATTCAATAAGAAATCACCGTTCAGACCAATAATTTAAGCCGCAAAAAGGAAATAAAAAAATTCTAGGAATTAAAATTAAATATTACAATTAAAGGCTTTCAAAGAAAAGGAATAAATAGTATTTCAGTGTCAGTTCTAAGGGTTATGTTTTAAGCTAAAGGGTTTTTTAAATTTTAAGGGGTTAAATTTCTTGGTGAATAGCAAAACTGTGGAAGTTAGATATTAAATAAAAATATGCATGAATTATTAACATGGCAGGTTTGATAAAATGGCATTTTCTTTTCTAATTCTATTTTGTTAGAGACATTTTGATTGGCAGTCATTACAATGGACGCGATAAGATGCGACAAGTTTGAAACACGGGTTTTATACAAGGTGTTCGAAATTTTTATTTAGAGTGAACGAAAGGCACTTAACTAAAAGATAATTTTATCAGATTGAAACAATACTCGAGAGTACACAATGCTTGGTTTCGAAACAATACCTGAAAAACTGATGAATGGAGTAATTGAAATGATCACAAAAACAATGCTATAGTATTTTGAAGACCCTTTATAATCCATTCACAAAAACACCGTTACACGAAAAAGTTTTTTATATATATATATATATATATATATATAGCCTCAACCGAATTTTTAACGGATAGAAATAAAAAGAAACCTTACATTTTTTTCAAACTAAAAAAATGCAGAGGAGAAACAATTACATTTAATAAAGAGTACTGAAACTGATAGATTTAAACAGTATTAATGATTTTGTTAAAGAAATTTCTTTAAAGTTAGTGCTCAGATAAAAAGGGTTCTAACGAAACCAAAGTATTCAATAAATTATTTTTAAGCTCCTATATCCCCAAGTATTTTTTACTTAAAGCCAGGTTAAATCTAGAAAATAAAATTTTCTTGGGTGATTTTGCATGGAATATATTTTCTCAAATTATAAACATTTTAAGAACTTAAAGTATTATAAAATAATAAGTTTTAGTGCAGAAAAATAAGTACCGCAGTAGCATACAGGTTTTATGCATATGACAATGCATTAAGTTAACAAAATAATCAATAAATAATTTTGGAACAAAATTTGTAGAAATGAGTGCACAACTCGAATAAAACCGCACAGAACCATAAGAAATGCCAAACGATGTTTTGAAATAAAATGTACACCGACAATCAAAAGGTTGAAAAAAATATTAGACAAAAAATAAATAAAAGCGCTGAGGAATTCCATCAAATGAAAAAGGAAAACCAAATGAAATATAAAAAAATTTAAATGAATCCTTAACTTTTCTCCGAAGACGCGGCACTTCAACCTTCGATTTCCTTAGCAAATGATTTTATAGAAGGCGAAGCGAGTTTGAACAGCAGCGACTCATAAACAATAAAATTCGTATCGATTTTCCAATACGTTGTAGAAAGCATCAATTTTCCATTTTTCTCGGACCTAAGAAATTTTTCTTCCTTTTTGCCATTTCCTTTACATACGTAAGTCACACATTCGATTTCTTTTCACTTTTCTCAGATTTTTTTTAACATCGCTACTTGAATTGTTTCCCCTGTAGTGTTAGCTAAAATTATTACAAAAAGATACTGCTGTCACGCAATGCGAGCACGCAGGTCGTTTTATTCAAGAAGATTGCGCTCTATTAGGTACTTGAAAAATAAATCGAGAAATATTGTATTTTCTGCTCAATTTTTCAAAGGAAGAATGGTATAAGCGAGCAGAAAGAAAAATATGCAGGAAGCTTAAGCGGAATATCAAATTCAATAAATCTACGTTCGTGCACGGTGAAGCAATATCGCATTCTTATTTATTTAACATAATTCTTAACACCATGACTCCTTAAATGACCCCTTCTTTACTATCTCGCATACACAGTAGAGAAATGTGAATCACATGTGAGTAAAATGGAGTTAAGTTAAAGTTCTTGAAAAGTGTTGAAGTCGGCTGATCAGGTAAAGGCGCTGAGATTTCATTTAATCCTCCAAATTAGAATAGTTCTTTACTTTCTGAACAAAATCGCGGCTAATTTTTTTTATTGTTATTTATAAGCTAATGGCTTCAGATAAATCCAAATACTTCCTACATAGATTATTCCGAAATCGCCTCATGTGCTTATATTATTTTAATTTCAAATGAATTTCTATTGTACAGTTCTAAAAAATTGTCCTCATTTTGTGCATCAAGATATATTAATATAAAGCGGAATTTTACGAAGGTTTGTTTCCCAACATATGATCATATGTTAAAGAGACAGCACAGCCTATAAAAATTAAAGCGCTCATTAAATTTATTTTGAGATTAATCCTCCAAATAACTCATTTTCTTAAAAAAATGAGTTATTTAATGAGTCGGAATTCTTTTCCAACGAAGCGAATTATTATTTATATGCAATGGTACAACCAATTTATATGCAATGGTACAATGGTACACCAATGGCAGAAATTATTGAGAATTGACCTTTATACTAACTCAATCAAAAGGGTGAAAATTTAACATTAAATAAACTCAAATTTCAGGATAAAAAAATCTGCCTATTTTTACATATTCCTAATAGAGGAATGATTAGTACTTGCTTTATATAAGTTACGGTCAATGTGAATAATCGGTTATTAATACTAAACCGGCCATTATTAATAATAACCAAACCAGTTAACCCATTATTCACATTGACGTTAACATATATACTAGGAAATACTGGCGCAAATTTACTGGCCGGAATAAGTTAGAAAAATCCTTGATTTAAAAAGTAAGTCTATGGTGTGTGTGTGTGTGTGTGTGTGTGTGTGTGTGTGTGTGTGTGTGTGTGTGTGTGTGTGAATGCGGAGGCGTGGTTCATGTGAAATCCGTAGCGCTCAAACTTCCTCCCTCTTGTGTGGTGTGGTTTGGAAGTTTAGATAGGTGGTTGAAGGTTAAAGTCACATTCTCGATATGCAAGTCCACGTTCTCGCTAATCCGACAGCAACAGAAAATTAAAAGGTCCGTCCATCAAAAGCCCTTTGCCTAATTTCAATATGGGATATTATTCTCATTAACTGTAGAAGCAAGGTCTGATGTTCTTTGGAATTGAAAAGTATTAATACTGAAGAAATGAATACAAAACGTTTCACTGAATTGGATTAATCGACCACACCTCAAATTGTATTAAAAAAGTACATAAAGGGAGATGTAAAATTTAAAAAAACATTTCCTTAAATGTGTGCATTTTTCGACATGGGTGAATAAATATTCTTTTAAAAACATAAAAATTAACGTTTTAAAAATAGAAATTAATTTGCAAGAAATTCTTATTGTATAAAATAATTAAAGTATTCTTTAGCTGCATTCAATTCGTGTAGATATAAAATACTCTGTGTGTAAGTTGAATATCTCAGAAATATTTTAAAAAGCGAGTGCTTCGAGATTTTATAATAGCAATACTTAAAATATTTCGGAAATACTAGATTTAAAATTATCTTAACATAATTAAGTAAAAGTATTTATTTAGAGCAAGTTTTTTTTATTTTTATTTTTGCATTTAAAAAGGCCGTTAAATGATTTCTTTTAAATATAAAATTTTGTTAATTTGAAAAAATTTATTTTTATATGCCGTTTTGAATAGTTTGTTTAGAGAATTCTTAAATACTTTTTCAATCTAAATCTGTAATTTTAAGAAAAAAACACATTACAGCAAAAAAGTTATCGAAATATAAAAATTATATGAATCGAGTTAGACGAGAGTAGTTTTTGTTCAAATAAAAGTCAAGTTAATATAGTTCTTTCTGAAAAACAAATATTAAATTCCTTTAGACAATATTTTTAGTTTAAAGATAAGTTTTCGAGTGGTCGAATTCTATCCCCCTAGGGTCAGTGTCATTACAGAAATAAAAAGTTGAGTTAGAGGCTATAATGTTGTTATTGAGTGTTTTTGCTTTTTCCTTCTGATAAACTCTAGTTTCATAACGGAAGTTAAGATTAAATTGTTATTTTAAAAAACGCAAACTTTAAATATATAACTTTTTCTGCGGTGGAATTCACGAAAAAATTAATTGATTCTTGGGATCACTAAATGGCATATTTATTTTTTTAAAAAGCGAGAACGGAATAACTAAAAAATAATGTTAAAGTCAGTTAAATTTAGTTTTTGATCTTATATATCTTGAATTAATTTACAAGCAACATTTTACTTATATTTGTATACCTTTAGGCAAATTTTAGGGTAAAATAACTCCACGAAAAAGGAAGAAACATTTAAATTTTAACAATTATTAATATAACTGAAAATAAAATATAAATAATATCTGCCTTCAGCTGCCATCTACTGTCAACTGTCGTAACTATGTCCAACGGTTCTTGCGAGTACCGTTAAAAAACGGACATATTATTCAGATATTACAGTTTAATAGAAGCAGCATTTTCACATACTAGCAAGATATAATGGCTAAAGAGGTCATTTAAAATCCAGTTAGCAAGGTTAAGGTCCCGTTTTGATGCCACATGAGATATGCCTAGAGACGGCGACAGCCAACAGTTCTCTAGCTCCGAAGAAGCATTTAAAATAAAAGATGCTAGAACAACTGTGAAAATATTCCGAAATAGAAAATTATTGAAATTAAATAAGGGATTATCATTTATGAAAGACCTAACTTACTTGATGATTACCATGTTGGCTTACACACAGGGTTTTTAAAGGTTCTGAATTCAAACTATAAACGGATATTAGTTGAAATATTAGTTTTTAAATTCTCTATTCGCCATTAAAATAACCATTTTATGTATATCGTATTAAGCACTTGATGACAACATTCCACTATTTCATTAAATGACATTTTGTTTTTCGGAGTATTTATGAATTTTGATTCAAACAAAAGTTTATAAAATGATTAGAGATGTTTATGAGTTCCGTATCGTTTTTGCATAGAATAATAGCATCTATGAATTATTTGACTTTAATTTAATAGCTTAAAATATAATAATTCAAGGCATAAGTCAGTTCTCGATCACTGTCGTGGTTTAAAAGGAAATTGCAATTTAAACTTCATTATCTATGAATCAGCCATCGAAACGAATTTCTACTGCAAAGACGAAGCATTTAAAAAAATCGAAACGATATTTTAATTTTACAGAAACCTTGGGCGTTTGTTACAGAAATCCGAGAGAAGATATTATCTTCTTCCTATTTGAATGATAACACGTTATTAAAGCATATTACTTCTATTTAACAAGAAAGCAATTTCCGATTATGTTCAAACATAAGAAATTACAAAAAAAAAAGCAATTTCCGATTATATTCAAACATAAGAAATTACAAAAAAAAAAAAAAAAAAAAGCAATTTCCGATTATATTCAAACATAAGAAATTACAAAAAAAAAAAAAAGCAATTTCCGATTATACTCAAACATAAGAAATTACAAAAAAGCAATTTCCGATTATGTTCAAACATAAGAAATAGCAAGGAAGCAAATTCCGATTATGATCAAACATAAGAAAATGGTTAAAATGATAATTCATTAGAAATCCGAGTGTTGTGTTTTTTTTAGCTTACCAATCTACAATGAAATGCTTTATCTCATGAATGCGATTTGAAAACACATATATAAAACAATTTTCAATGTTTATATGTTGTCCGTGTCATTTTTGCAAATAATTATTAGTAATTTAATTTTAATTCACTGACTAAAATATCCTCAAGTCTGAATCGTCAAATAATGCTATAATGTTAAATGAAAACATGCGAAATTACTCTTTTTTTTTTTTTTTTTTTTTTTTTTACAAAAAGCAATGACCTGACTGAATAATTATAGAACGATTTTTTTAATGCGGTTTTGCTAACATTTAACAGAAAAAGGAAAATCTCAAATCGGACTTTGCATGAGCAATTTGAATACGGAGAGTAAGCTTAGAGATTCTGGGGAAGAAGTAATCATTTAGTTCCTCTTTTAGCGATCTTTTATTTGAATTCATAGAATCTACTCCAGGCAGAAGAACAAATATTCAACCGTTCTAATTTGTTCTAGTTTTTTTAAAGAAGAGACAGAGTATTAAATCCTTCAGATACTTTGAAATGAAGATTTTGTCTGTTGTTGCAAACTTTAAACTTTCTTGATTAAGAGAAAATTTGGCCAGAAGTTTCCAAAAGAATTACTTCAATGAATACTATAATAAGTAATGAAACATAAGATAGGAAAAATTTGAAACAAAATGAGTAAAATTTAATAAAAGATAAAGATGTGAAAAAAGATGACTATTTAGAGTCACTAGAATTTTTTTTTTATTTTTTTTCTCGGAAAAGAACATACGACTTTTTTTTAATTATGAAAAATTAAACATGTGCTATTTTATTAATGTGAAGTAGTAAACATGCATTTCGTCTATACCAATACTAAAGAGGCTAGGAAAATACCATTTCGTGCCAGGTGTAGATTCTATCCCTTATCAAATAGCTTTATGGAGTTAAACACCGTGATTTAGGTGCTTTTTATAAGTGTATTAAAATTAAACATAAAGGCCTATTAATTTATCAACTATTATCTCCATTCAAAATCAGAAGCATCATAAAATCAATTTGGAAATCAAAAAAATGAAAGAATTCGACAAAAACAAGTCAAAATTAAACAATATACTACATGAGATTTTGTCATTAATAGATGGGAAGCGCGAAAAATGTTATCTTTCTATAATTTTTAAATTTTAGTTTGTATTTGAAAAAAAAAAAAAGATATAACTTTGAAATTCCAATAGTATCGCATTAACATTTTGAAACATTTGAAAAAACATGATATCGAATAAGTACAAGATTTAAACAATTCTGGTTAAATACATTTCATAAAAATTAACAGATTTCGCTCGTCTTTATACGAGTACAAAATGGTAATATTTTAATTAAATATCTGTTGAAAGAATCCTTTAAATTTATTTTTAAACGCAAATAAATTGAATAATTGATATTTTTAATACACGTGACAGAAAAATCAATCTTATCTTTCAAGTAATTAATTCGCCAATAAAACAAATGCACAATCTCATTTTTATAAAATTTCTTACATTTATTTTAATCTCAGAATGTTTAATCTATTCGACCGATAATTGACTGTTTCTGGCTAAAATTACTATTATTATTTTATAATAATTTTAAATGAATAATAATTTTAATTCTGCCCAAATCAACATTTTTCTATTTGCATGAGAGCGGGCGAAATTCTTGAACTCAAGGTTTTTAACTTCTAGGCATTAAAGTTCAATGGAAAAATGGTTGACAATAATATTATTTATCCCTAAATTAAAAACAGAAATGCATGTCTCTCTTATGAACCAAATGGCATTACAAGTGAGGAAAAGGTAAACATTTTTAATTTTCTATAGTATAATATGCAAAGAAAATGTTTCTGATAAACATTGGATTTTCGTTTTTTCAGGACACGAATATTTAATTTTTATTTACAAATGCGGCTAGTAAAGAAATGCGGGAGAGAATTTTTCCATTTCATTTATTTATTCTAAATAATTGAAATGTTCAAACTATATATTCTAATGCAAAAGTATTCCATATTGAGGGTACAAAACATACTTAAAAATAATCTTAAGAAGTTCTTTACAATATCCATTTAATAATAATCCTCAAACATACAGAAATCGACACAAAAATTATCCTTCTATTTTGGTTAAAAATTACAAAAAAAAAAAAAAAAAAAAAATGAAGCGCAAAAATAAATAAAATGACATTTTAAAACAGAAGAATGAAAGACGCATGCGCATAGATAGTCCTGGAATGCGAGAGCAACACTAACGTATCAATGAACGAAAAGAGGAAAAAAGTACGATTACTCCGAAGAAAAGTTGTGCGCCTTACTTCAAAAGAAGTTTCTGTTACTGTATATCAAGAGTAAAAAAAACTTTTTCTTAAAGTTCGTAAAATAGCTCGACCTACATTTTGAAAGAAGAGTCGTTTCCCTACTAGGAGAACATCCTCGCAACAATTAGGCTGTTAAAATCTCAGTCTCCATGACATAAAAATCTTTTTTTATTCTGACTTGTCACTGTTAAATACACAGATAAATTGAATGGCAGTTTTTTCAATACATGTCAATTTAAAAGGTTTCGGAGACTGTTGTTGAAGTTCAAAGCAAAGAATAACTATAAAATTCGTATTTTAAACTAAATGGGATCACAGCGGGATTTTCAAACTGCCAAGGGGCCCAGCAAATTTAAGAAGCCCAGGATTTTTTCTTTTTGGCGTTATTTTCTTGGTTATTTTATCATGAGCCTTCTTTCGATTTATTTATACGAGACGTAGATTTGAACTTATTCAATGAAACTATATTCGAAATGACATATAGTTTAAATTTCAGAACATTCTCAAGATTTTTTTTTCATGCTTTCGAATTCGTTTGCAGATCAATGTGCCCAATTTGTTTTGCAGTTGGCTGAATGAGTGACAAATCAACATCCTTAGAAACCTTTTAATGTAGACTGACTATTCCAATATAAAAACATTTTTAACATTTTTAATTACTTTTAAATTTAAAAACTTATGTTTTTTTATATGCAAGATACAGAAGCTGTATCTCTTGAAGGAGCTCCGTAATCGAATACTTTTTTTTAGTCTTTCATATTTGTTTTTAGTTTTCAAAAACTGCTAAAATAGCGATTAAATTAAACACAATTAAAAAAAAAATTGGTTTTGGAAGTTGGAGAGGATCTGGAAACTGCATTTCCTACAGAAATTTAATTCAGCCCCGAATTAAAAAAGCTTAGTTTTTTTTTTCTTTAAGTTGTTTTACGAAAACGGAAAAAGAATTTTTAAACATTCGATTTTTACATGGGGGAAAAACCGAAATCAATATTTGCAAGAATAATGAAAAGGGGTTTGACTTCTATTACAGCAATGAAAAGTGTTGCTATAATTCTGCATTAGAAATTTTTTCAAAGTTAGTAAAAATTAAAGGAAAAAATAACTCGACAGCTAAATTGAGATAATTTAAAAGATATTTTTAAAATTTTAAATGCAGCAGCGATAATTTTTGAGCGAAAAGAAAACGAAGTTGGAATATTGTTGGGGAGATACAAAAACTACATTTAATATTCAAATTCTAACTAAAATTGTAAAAAATATTAAAAAAAATCGAACCGAGGAGCAGATTTTTATTTACCACTTCATGTTTAAGCCAAATTTAGAGGATACACAAGAATTTGTATTATAAAACTATGCACATAATTTATTTACCTATTTTGATAGTTTATAAACTAAATGGATTTAGTTTACATTCATTGTGAGCGCCCTCAGTATACCAAACAATTGAAACGCCCAAAAATTCTAAAAGAAAGGAAACTGATGAAAAATGTTTTAAAAAGACACTGACTGTTTTGAAGTCGTAATAAAGATTCTCGTTCGCTTTGTATTCAAAAGTTGAAAAATATTCCTCGGCGATTGTTGAATATTTGCCAACACACAAGCCATACAGATTTATTTTCAAGTGTGTGTTGGTACCACAAAAAATACCCATTTCCAACTCCTGAATACTTGCCAACGAACAATACATTTCTATTTTGCGAAGTTTGCCATCCATTCTTATGCCAATCATGCGCCAAAAGCTATTGGAGGAAAAAAAAAAAACCAACAACCCAGAGTTGCTGCATATTCGGAGCGTTTCTTTAGAACCAATTTAAAGGACGATGTTCGAGTGCATATTGCTTTAATCTTTGGATACTTGGTTTTGGAAAGCGTTTCTCTTTAAAAGAAATCTAATAAAATTTAAAATGGCATTATATATCAGGAAGGGAAAAACGTATTTTCGTCGGAGGCAAGAAGGCATGATTGAAAGGAAGTGATGAGAATCCAGCATAAGAGGGTAAAAAAGCCTTGCATAGTAAAATATCGATTCTGATTCAGAAAACAAACCATATCGTTTTCTTGTTCATTCTTTCAGGGGAGGCAGATTCACAAGGAAAAGATTCGGCTCAAAAGGAATCTTATTTTAAATCAAGATTTTCAATGCAGTCGATAACACTAGGCAAGGATCGGAAATCAATTCAGGTCTGTAACACAACTGCAATTTAAACAATAAGATTGAAAAACATGGAATGCATAGAAAGAACGACTATAAAAAAAGAATGACTAAAAAATTCAATAAACAAATAATTCTTCCCTATGATTAAACTCACAACCTCAATTTCAGTTTAGCTTCTTTTAAAAAAAATTACGAATAAATAAAGAAAAAAGAATATCACAAAAAGACACTCAGTTTTCTACCCAGCTCCCCCCCCCACACACACACACACTTTGAAATGTACAAGTTCAAAGTAACAGTGTATCAAAAATTTAATAAAATTGAACTTGAACACTTATTGGACTAGTTAAAGAAACGATATAAAATGACTGAAGTTTTAATGAGCCTTGGAGCAAAATGGGTTCATTAAAATTGAAAATAATTCCGAGTTGTAACTGAAAGATACAAAGAATAAAGTATGGTGAAATGATTAGTCGAGAAAAGGTTAAAAGTATTTAACTGTAAGAGAATTATTAAAAAGTTTTTTTAGAGAGAAATTACACAGCAATTACTTTTGACTTTTCCTTGTTTTGTTAAAATAAAACCTAATTAACTGATTGATACTTACGTTAAAAGTTTTAGACACGCATTGATTATTAAAATCGGAAAATCGAAATACGAGTTTGAGTTAAATGAGATATTGAGTTTTACAAAAAAAAAAAAAAAAAAAAAAACAACAACAACGAAGGAATAATTGATGAATATCCTAAAAGCCAATAAATATGCTTTACGTAGACCTAATTGAAATCCACCAATTAAAATTTTTTCGATATTTTATTCTATTTTAAATGAAGATAATGAAATAGATTATAGATTAATAAATAATTGGTAATGAGAAAAAAATGGGAAGCTTAATACTTTCACTAAAGACAACCCTAATAACTAATACTATGCAGATTCTCCAATATTAAAATAATCGAATTGGCATTTTAGAAGATTTCTTGCCTAAATTTATATGAATTACTAAGGATCTTTAGTCGGGATTGATGTTAATTTTTCTATAATAAAAGCATGATTACACAAGCCAATTGATTAGCTACTCACTGCAGTAATTTTGAAGTTTTGAGCATGGGATAATTATTTGAACCAAAATAAGTATATGACGGATTCATGTAAGAATACATCAACATCCAATAGAAAAATATGTTTATATATTAAACTACGCTTTCAATACACGAACGACATGTCAAATTGCTTATTACAACAAAAACGGAACTAGCAGTATCTACGGTTGTAATTTATTTATGGTGCATACACTTATGAAGAGGAAACTTTTTCAGAAAATGTTGTAGCTAATTTATCTTTAAGAATGGGGTAAAGATTTAAAATATTAAAAAAAAGTATTCAACCATTTTGCAAAGTGCATATTAAATCAATTAAAAGTTATTTGTTATTTACATACATATAAAATAAATTAAAATGTATTTGTATTTTTTTTATTATTCGTCAAGTCGTCGGATTTTAGTCGACATCGGTTTGTATGCAGTGCTGGTTTTTCTAGTGTTAATTCGCAAGGTATTATAGGTTGAAGTATTAAATTGGGGCAATAAATAAACAATGCAAAATAGTGTAAATAAATGTTGACCGAAGAAAATACTTCCCGATTCGAAAGATTTA
Organism: Argiope bruennichi; assembly: GCF_947563725.1. Classification (NCBI taxonomy): domain Eukaryota; kingdom Metazoa; phylum Arthropoda; class Arachnida; order Araneae; family Araneidae; genus Argiope; species Argiope bruennichi. Next base: position 32,571,111 of record NC_079162.1, on the reverse strand, counting down.
ATACTTCAGAAACGGAAAGGATAACTGATGAGATAACAAGAATAGATAAATAATAGAAATTATTTATTTACCGAGTCTCCAAGATCAAATTTCCATACAAATCTATGGTAAACCGATGAATGGTTTAGGAACAATTCAGCTAGATAATAATGTCTTTGAAGGGAGTATATTCGCTAATGGATCACTCACTGTACTTATTTATTCAAAAATATATTCAGCTAAAATAATAGCAGAGGATATAAAGACAAATCTAGATAAGCGAAAGCAGTTTGTAGAATGACAACAGAAAAACACTTACCAAAAGGCAAACGTGTCTCATTTTCGACTGCAACTTCTTTTGTTTCAACCAACCGAGAAGGCGAGGTTAATTTATTCAAGAACACAGGTAATTTAACCAATGAATATGACTAACATTATCACCAAGAGAGATTCTTTAACGAAATACACGCAAGTTATTTAATCTTCAACAAATTTTACACGGCAACTTCTCACGCAGCGGTTGTAACTGTGCTTATTAATAGTATTGCAGAGAGATTAGAGAAGATCTACCTTTCAGTATAACCTACGCGGTCTTCCGAAACCGGAAAGGACGTCACAGCCTTCTTACATTTCTTACGCTAGATTAATATACATCTATAAACCAGTTTCACAGACGAGAGAGATTATTAAAAATAGAAGAACTCTTTCGTGGTCCCTGTTTGTTAAAAAAAAAAAATCATTTCGAAGTCATATTGTGGAGAAATGAGTTTAAAGGAAGTTGAATAATCTTTTTCCAAAAAGTTTGTAAATGGGAAGTAGAGTGGGAACTCGGTTCAAAGAACTTTAAGCTTTAAGATGATTATGCAGGCTTGGAAGCAGAGTGATATATCCCAGTTTAATTCCCTCGGACTGTCTGCAAAGCGTTTGTTCGATGTAGACCGTTTTTAGATGTTGATATCTTAATAATGCGGTAAGTAAAGGTGAATAGTTGGAACTTTTTGCATAGTAAGTTTTAATGAACATTAAAAAGCGTGTACTTCTAAATTCTATTTAATTTATTTAAATTTCATAAAATGAGATAAATCGCGTAATTAATAATTTTTTGAGTACCACCGTATTTCATTTTAATTTCAAAATTTAAGAATTATTGGTTGTAGAAACGTTCTGGAGATAGTCTTTATTTGGCATCCCTATAGGTAGCTGACTATAATTTCGGATTAACACCCTGTCTTACAAATGCATACTAACGAAAAATTTCCTTATATATTATATGTTTGGAAGATAGATGAGGTTCCAAAGGAATTAAGGGAATTTAAAATGTAACGAGGCAAAGAAAGTCATCTATTTTCATCCTGTAGTATTTCTTAATGCCATAAATTCATTGATAAAGAATCGATAAAATTGGCGTCCGTATTAAGTCATGTTAATTACTTGAAATGTATACTATGTGAATAGAATCCGATTTGTATGCCTTTGCCGGATACGTTGAAAAAGATATCAAGTCCACTATTTCTTTCCTATCTTTAATTTGAATTCAAAATTTTCTTTTAACATCTTTGATTGCCATAAATTTATTGAGAACAAAATTGTAGAAAATTAAAAATTGGCAATATAACTACCAGTTATTAATCCTTTCTATTAAAGTTTCAGCGAAATTTTTTTAAATTCGAATATTACATCCGATTCAGATCATATAATATAACAAACTCTTTTAAAAGAGAAAATAATAAAAAGGTTGAAATGAAATCTGCCAAAAATTTACTTTTCTGAATTTCTATACAGAAATGTTCACATAACAGGTTAAATTTAATTAGTATTTTAAAAATCAATAATATTTTAATAGGTTTTAATTAGAATCTGATTTTAAAGAAATCTGATTTTAAAAGCTTTAATTTCATAAAAAAATAAAATGTTTAATTTGCGCTTACATTAATGATTTGAATGTTTAATAATAATTTAAAAAACTATTTCCATGTTTACAATCAAGATACAAAGCAACATCACAAATAAAAAAATTCAGTAAAAACTGAAAAATATCGATATTTTAAAGGTAAGATTAAACGGTATTATAAATAAATGCGGATATAAAAAAAAAATTAACAAGACGGAGAAAAGCCATCTGAATTTCAGTTTATGATGTTTGGCATGAGACCACATTTAGGTCTCACTTGCAACTTGCTTTTCCCCCTTTTTTTTTTTTTTTTTTTTAGTAATATAAGGCAGTTCACCTACTCTACTTCTTTCACCTCAATTTTTATCGTTTTGAAATAATTTCGCACAAACGTGCAACCAAGATTCCTTGCTTGCATATCAAAAGTAAGTACTGCTGCATTTTAAACGCTGGGAAAAATAAATTAGACAAAATTTTCAGAATATTTATAAACGCAGAGAAAGTTTCGTTTCTATTGCATTAAAAATAAGGTGAAATAAACAGGAAAAAAGATCGCTTGCATCTGTCAGAATTGTTCAAATTTATCTGATGTCATCTATGAATGACAGATGTTTTCTTATTGCTTTGTACATTCCACCTACACCAACGGACGATTTTAGCTTCAAAGACTACAAAAACAAAACTTTTTTTTTGTATTTCATTTTTTTTTTCAAAGATTCTCACGTCAAAAGAAAAAAAATTTGAATTTAAATTAAAGATAAAAAGAAATTGTGGACTTGATATCTTTTTCACCGTATCGGCAAAGGCATACAAATCAGATTCTATTCACACAATATCCATTTCAAACAGCTAACTTGACTTAATACGGACGCCATTTTTATCAATTTTATATCCTCAAACATTTGTAAAAAATTTTTAAGGAAAAAGAAAAGCGTACAGATTTGACGGCCGACAACTGATGAGGAAAACTCATTCCACGTTGCTTTAGACATTGAAAACGTTTCGCAGATATAAAGTTGATTAGAAAAGCAGTTTTTTTGCTTTCCTTTTTCCTCTTACCAAAAATCGCAGACAAGGACTCAAAAACGAGAAAAGTAAATATCCTTTCTCTTTATGAAATTTGATAGTGCATATGTATTTAAAACTATCCTGAATTTAGAGTCCATCTATTAAACTGCAATTGGTCTTTGAATTATTTTAGAACATTTTCGCAGATAAAGAAAAATATCAAAAATACGAGACGTTGAAATTTGAGTCACAATGTCCGAAAAATCTAAGATATTTTTAGGAAATTGCTTTTGTGACGTGACTTCCATTCAAATGTTTTCATCAGCACATCATTTTTTCACAGAAGTTTAACTTAGGATCTACTTTGGTGTCAAATTCTTTGCTTTCAAATGCATTTGTCTAGAAAACTATGCAGAAAGTTTTGGTTTTTATTCTATTTTGTATTATTTTTATGAATTATTCTGACATACCAAATCTGTCAGTCAAATGTACAGGCTTTATTTCATAGAATAATTAGAATAATATTAGCTGCATAGGAATGTTTCAGCATAAATTTGGAATTTTCAATAAATTATATTCCTAGTTATTTCCGAAAAGGCGGAACAATAATGTTTATGTATTATCTTCAACAGAATCAAACAAAGTTAACTACGCATTTTATTCAAAATATAACTTTACATTACCTTGCACTATGCTGTAATGTGAGGTCAATTCTTTTTCTTTCAACAAGATGTGTAATAGATAGCAAAATAAAATTAGAGCAGTGCTTAAGTATTTCAAAATTTCATTTTGCTTGAATGCCGTGAATATGAATTCACTTGACTTCATTTCCGGTAGCGGATTTAGACTTGAAATTATAAGCTATCTGAGATATGAAGCTCTTTATAAATCTATATTATGTGTGTCTGAGACATATGCTTTTCGGATATCTAGAGGGTTAAACTGAAATATTAATTCTTTAATTGAAAATCACTTTTAACACACTTAATGCAGATTATGGCTAGAGCAATGAGAAAGTGGGGCGACAAGCCATAGTTTATGTATCTTATATGCAAATCCAGCACAGTTCATTACATTTGTGTAGTCCCGTTTCAAAGATGGGTTACTTAATCCCTACTAATCAGTCCACTCAATTTAAAGCACATCCGATTTCAAGAAAAGTTAATGATTCGGACACTCAAAATATGTAAATCGGGTTAACTTTCAAGTAGGCTAGAGGTCTGAATTTTTCTTCTGCGTATAGATGACTGAAAGTGAATATATTCATTTAATTTAATTAATGTATTAGAAATTTCTCAAATTAAGTCATTTGTACCCAAATGGTACATTATTTTTAGAGGTACAGTTTGTGTTTAAAATTATATATAAATATTAAAACATTCAAAAAACATGAAAGTTGGATAAAAGGTCATTTTTTATTCATTATAATAGCACAGTAAACGAAATATGTCAGTTCAAAGAACAGATCATCTTTCTGATATTTCACGAATTGGAAATCTCCTGAACGAGTTTAAATTATGAATTTTTAATTCGAGAATAACTTAATTTAAGAATAATTTATGTAATTTTTGTTTACAAAAGATATTAACCTAGATATTTTTCGACAAAACGATAAAATTTTTAACTCGATTCGCATTTATTTCTTACAGTAGATCTCCATTACAAATAAATAAATATTATTACAAATTAATTACAAATAAATAAATAATATAGTTAAGACTTGAGCTTGACTTATGTTCAAAATAAATGAAGATAAAGCTTGATATTTCGAAATTTGCAAACTATAACAAATCAAAATTATGCCTTTATGCATTTTTACCCACTATTTATTACAATATTTAATATATTTATATTTTACCATGATATAAAAGTATCAATTACAAATAGTAATAAATTTGAAATGAAATTATTTTATTTTTTGACACTCCCTTTCTGATGCATTGATTTTTAACCGGCTAATGTTTTTACGATATATATATTTATTTTTATTCTAGCATTACAAAATTTAAAAATTCAGAATCCTGCACTCATTTAATTTATAACATCTGACTGGATTTCAATAAACTACTTGAATTATGGTTAATGTGTTTAAAAATTCATGAGAAGGGCGAAAACCGTTTCTGTTTTACTCTATTTTCTGGGCTTTCAGAAAATTCCTGCTTTCCCTTCTAGTTTCATTACATTATATATTCCGGTTCGTTTAAGTAATAAAAAATGAAATAACTAAAAGTAAAAGTGAATTTAATCAGTTAATGCATCAAGACAAGTATTCACCGAACGCGCATAAAACACCATCCCTTCAAGTATAATTAATGATGACATTGCTAAACTGGTTTAGCCAAGTAATAACCATAGGGCAACCGTTTGATGTGAAATTCTTGCTTTCAAGCGATTAAAAAAAAATCTTTTTCAAGGCTTTTTTTAAGCATTTGGAATGATATATTGATACCGGAAAAAAAAGGAAATAAGGCATAGGAAAGCGAAAGATAAAAATGAATAAGCTCACATAAAAAAGAAAGAAAGAGCTTACTTTCCTTGAAATATTTTTAATACATATAAGAAAACTTCTTTCCCCACAATTCTTTCATTCAAACAGAAAAACTAAAGAAGAGTGGGGAGGGGGGGAGAGTCAAATTTTGCGGCTTTTTCAAATCTATCTATAAACAACTGCTAGCATTCATTTGTTCTGAAAGACGTTTTTAAGTTTGGGAGTCAAAGTAAAATAACTTTTTTTTTACATTCTTTTCTTTGGATTAAGCTTATGAAAGACTACATAAAATTTTAAGCTGAAAGAGTATTCGAGCTCAAAACTTCAAAACATACTCAACAGAAAATATTGATGCAGAAAGATTATTCTTGAAAGACAAATTTTAAGTAAAGAAGTGGAAATTCTTTATAAAAATGTTTTGCAAACAATTGCAAAAAGTTTTTTTTTTTTTTTGTATTTTGTTCTTTTCTTGAATAGCAATGCTAACATCATTTACAAAATAAGAAAGGGATCATTCAAAACAATTTGCATAGGTTGAACATTCATATAATTTGGACTTCAATAGTTTTAATTGGAATGTTTTGTACCATCGTGAAAATATTAAATTAAAATATTATGCAGTATTTAAAAATGAAAAAGAAAAGAAAAAAAAAAGCCTTGGAGGAAGACATTTCATGCAATTTTTTTTTCCTTCTTTCTCTCCAGATTCTAAGGATACAAAAGTCTAGAAAGTACAGGGTGATTCAGAAGTCTGGAGCAACATTAAAAATTCGCAACTTCATGAAAATGGAAAGATGCCATCTGCTTAGAAACGATGGAAATGATATAACTATTTTTTCCGAAACCCAAATTTATTGATGGTAAAATTTGCTATTTAAACACTAGATAGTTTTGTAAAAAATGGAACAAGGCGTAACATAGAATAAGCCAAGAAATGATTTATATATGTTTAATAAAGTATTTCCTATTCAAGAACAATTATCAGAAGACGAACCACGTTTTTCACAGCAATAAGTATCAGTTCTCATTTCTTATATAGAACAATAATAAAGGAAATATAGCTTGCTCCTATGAAAAAGCGTGGCTTTCCATTTAATATTTTTAGGTATTAAAATTTCTTTTTCGAAGTAAATGGACTCATTATTTTGATTTATTTGCAAATTAACGCATTGTTTTTAAAGATTCATTATAATGAAACAGCATTAACATATATATGCCAAAATAGATGAAAAACAATACAATTTTTTAAAATTTACAAAGGCCTGGGAATTATTTATTACATGCATTTTATACTGCATTCCATGAACGCCGTTAATTGTTACGTAAGATTTGATGCTGTATTTCATGTACAATATAATTTTTTTTTCAAACAAACCTTCGTCTTTCAAATATAGTAACTAATTTAAAAAATTGAATTATCTTTCTTTGTTTTTATAACATTAGCTCTAACTTCATTGGTAGAGATGGTGCACATGAGGAATTAAAATATTTTATTATATTTTAATAGGAAAGGAAAGAATTAAGCAATAATGGATCCATTACTTTCCTGAATGGTAAAATGGAAATTTTTTAAGCAAAAAAAAAAAAAAAAAAAAATCAAATGTTATGCCAATAACAAATAATTAAAAAACTTTCGAAGTAAGAAAAATACAATCCCAATTGTCATAACATTAGAATTAATGAATTTAAAAAGATAAATTTTTGAAAATCAAAACACTATGTGCAATATTTATTTGAAATTAAAAAATGTATTTACTTCTGAATAATGAAATTATATAAAAATACAATAACAGAAAAGTGACTTTTTGTACTGTTAGAACTCGTGTGAAATAATTCAGTATTTTCAAAATGGAGATATCAGTGGACTTCGGAAAGGAATTCTATATTGATTTAGAAATAGCTGAATCCAAACACACACAAAAAAGTACTTTTGCCAGTATTAATGTTAGGAAAATTCTTCACAGCGGCAAATTTGAGACGGTATCGATTATGTCATGCGGTAGATGTCATTTGCATATGATAAATAATTTAGTCCTTGCATAAACATAAAAAGTCTTAATCGGTTATTTAACTGGCATGAACATTGTTTAAATATATGACGTTGTGCATCGGATTTAAATATAAACTATACGTCCAGGTGAAACAACCCAAATAAATAAAAAATAAATTTGAAATGGAAAAGAATTGCACAGCTGCGCAATAATGTTTTACAGAGTTGTGTTAAAAATAGTGTTAATCAGTTATGAAGAGTAATAGAATATTTGAAAGTAATTTTTGTAATTTTTTTTTCGTTCAAAACTTAAACCAGATTCATTATACCATAAATATGACGATTTAATTTTTAAAATATAGGATGTAGTTTTTAATTTATCAAAAAATGAAACAGTTTTGTTGTTTCATTGTTTTGTCAATATGCAATTGTTGCGCAAGTTTTCCCAATAGATTACAAAAATAAAATAAAAATGGTAGAACTTTTTGTAGATTCTTAATAAGTTAATTTATAATTTACTCTTGAAAATTTATTTCTATTATTAATGCTTATGCTTCAAATAAAATTTATAAAAAGAATTCTAATATATAAAATGCACGAAATTCATATCGTTCTGTCTTAATGGTGCTGAATGTTTTACAAATTGTTAAAAAGTAATACATGAATGACACTGAAAAATAAAAACTGAAACAGTTGATTGTTTCTTAAACTAATAAAAACCCATAACAAGGGAAACTGCATGGAAAATTTACAAAATAATCTTAAAGAATTAGAAATCAATTGCATGTCGAAATAAAGTATTCCCTGCGAAATTATAGTATGAAAGCCTTGGTGAATACAAAAAGGAACCCATTATGTATGAAAGCTTAAGCTTTTAAAAAAACATTTATTAGTGCAGTCAAAAACATACAGAATTTTGTCGTTCACTAAATAACAAGAGCCCCTTCCCCCCCTTCGCTGTTCAATAACATTTATAAATGAAGATTTCAGTTCAAGTCTCGACGTCTCTAGAAGAACAACAATATACAGACCTTTTTCTTCTATAAATACAACAATTATCTTTCACTTACGCGACAGATAAAAGCGAGTCTACTTTTTCCTGTCAAACACAACCATTTAGAGCAAACAAAACTTTCATAGATCCGCTTTTTTTTTTTTTTTCTTTATCTAAAAATGTCGCTGCAACGTTTGATTTTCAAACAATAGAAAGCCAAAGGCAAACAAGATAAGCCTATAAACAAATTCAGGTTGTTTCAAAATAAGAAACCAAAACTTGGAAATGAACAATACTTTGATGTACGATTAAATTTTTTTTGACTGGATATTTTCTGCTTTTTTTTTTTTTTTATCTTTTTTCCCTATAATGCTTATGTAAAGAATATAAGGTTATATGAGTTAAATTCTGCAATTTCAACGTCTGCTATTTAGGGAAAAGTTTAATGCCATTTATTATGAAATTAAATATTTTATTTTGTTGTTGAAAAACGAAATAAGACAAGATTTTTTTAAACTTAACTTATTTCTAAAATTTAAATCATTACACTGATGCAATATTTTTAATAGCAACTAACAAAACGTCTGAGATTAAGTCAATGTACGTGATATCTTAAGACATGGTACTGGGCGTATGAAAGTTAACAATTAAATGCACACGGCCTTATGAAATGCTATTATGTCACGTCCTTTTTCCTCGAGCAAAATGCGCTATGGAACCGAAAATTAAGCTAGAATGGCACGTTTAGAATGTAATATGCAAGCATAAAAAGGCTGCACCGAACCTGTGGATGAAAACAGAGAAAATTAAACATCAAAATCTGTTAATGTCTCGCTTCGAAGCTACACGAGACTATTTAGGAACGAAATTCGACATATAGAGCATTTGAAAGATTATAATAAGACGAGCAATCCGTTTCCAAACTTCCATGCCACAGTAGAGACAAAATTTAAAACTGACGAAATTAGTAGACTTGCAAATACACTCCTGATATTCGGATGAATCCAAGAACTTCTTGTCCTTGAATTGAAATTTCCAACAGGCTAAAGAGAACGCATTGTTGTTGAAATAAAATGAATCAAAGAAACTACTTTTATTCGCTCAGCAATTTATTTAAGAGAAGGTCAATTCATACCTAAACAAAAATTTATTGATATAATAAAAATAGAATTATTTATTTGAATTTATAACTTTGTATTAATAATTCTTTATTATAAATATTATTGAATCTTGAAATCATTTTTTTCTTCTGAAATTCAGCTCCTAGAGGAGGCAGACGAATTAATTTAATTAACAAGTAATTAAATAAGTCGCTTAACAGATAATTAAGTTCAGCAAATATTAAATTGGTACCTTATACTCAAGAATACGCAAATGCACAAAATTCAGAATTCTAGAATATTAAGAAAGGAGATAAAAATATTGATATCAAAGTCTAAAGTTTCTTTAAATTAAATCAAGACAGTGTGTAAAAACTAATAAACTACAACTAACCTAAAACTTCCCATCAAAAAATATTTGGTTTTCTACAAAAAAAAAAAAAAAAAAGGTAAAGCTTTAACTTGAAAATTTATGGAAGAAGGTCAGAGCAATATAAAGGGCAAAAAGACATCTAAAACATCTGTCCAGAAAGAAATGCGATACATTCACCGTACAAAAACGTGAAAACAATAGCTTATTTTCATTGTTATTTACAAAAACTCTCGCAATTTTGTTCTACTAAAGGCCAAATCACCTATCCGATTTTCTTTTCTTCTGTCGAATTAGAATTTGAATTGAAGGCACAGAATGACTAAAAGCAATGCTGACTGCTAGAACTGAGAAAATGGTTTACAATAACTTAAAAGACGAGTATAATGCTTTCTTTGTCTAAAATACGAGTTGGAAATGTTTCTTGCATGCGTAAGACAGCTGGCGATTTCCCTTCAAGTTTTTGTTCACCATTAGAGATGTTCTTTACAGCAATTCATAGTTTTAAAAGATTTTATTGAAAGTTTATATAGATATTCTAGAAGCATGTAGCAAAAATAAAAACAGTGTTCATGGGCCCTACTAAAGCACTTCTGTCAAAGGCTAAAATAAATTATTTTTTGTTACGAATTTAAAGAGCGGTTTATTTGTACGCAAATGATTTTTCTTAAAAAAATATCTTGTAATTATTATTTTCTGTTGAACTAGTATGCTTCAAAGAGTTAGAATTTCCAGTAATTTGAATAATTGTTTAATGGAAATGTTCTAAGAAACATTTTTAATGGAAATGTTCTAAGAAACATTTTTAATGGAAATGTTCTAAGAAATATATTTTTGTAATACCTCAGTTTTATCGTTTCGATTCTTTCTTATATAATTTAATAGTAAGGGATTTTTTAAATACAAGATTCCTAAGTCATTTTCTTTAATCATCTAGTACTTAACAATTTTAAAGCTAGTATGTCAATTTTCAAAAAATGAATACATTTGTTTGTTATGTAAGTAAAGGAAAACAGAATTATTTGATGATTGTAATGCTTTGATAAAATGGAAGTAGAGTAGAAACCACTACCAAGAAATATTTTCTAAAATAAAAACCAGTTAAAAGCTTCGAGATAAACTTGAGGAAGGCTTGATAAGTAAGCTAACTTTACACTTAAAGCATAAAACCTTTTTACAAATAAAATTATATCCCCTCCTACAAAAGCGAATTAAACTAGCTATATTATATACAGCAACAACAACAACAACAAAAAAAGTGTAGAAAAATTTCTATACATGTAATGTAGCAGCGAGGGTCGATTTCGCAACGAAGCAAATTACAAGTTATATCAAGAGGAAAGAAATGAGAGAAGCTCCCGTCTAGAAGACAAAACATTACAATTTACTCTGGTAGCAGCGTTTAGTTAATGGGCAGCCGTAAATAATGCATTCGTTGCAACATCAATTTACACTAATGATACGCATACTGACGCGCAAGCGTGGACTTCTCCAACGTTTTAATCCCATACTTAAAATAATCCATTTTTTCCTAGTCAAATAGATAGCATAAACAACTTGAAAAAAATAGCTTTCGTCCAAAAAAATCTAATTTTAAGCGACTGTGCATTCTAGGTTGAAGCATGTATAAACACACACATATTTCAAAATATGCATATATTTACCCCAAATATGAAATATGATTTTATTTTAATTTCTTTCAAGTTACTGTTAATAAATTTAATTCTCAATCAATTCGCTCGTTTTTCTGCTTCATACTATAATTTTAAAAAAGTCGAAGCGACAGAAGAATCGGGGATCGATGAAATATCACTGGAATTATATGTAATTGAAAATTGTTACAAACAAACCTTTTTCCGTCTAAAAGCACAAAAACTGTCTTGCGAAACAATACTTACATAAGAATGACTGGTTTAATTTACAAAACCTCCAAACAGCAAAATAGAGTCTAGGTAATAGTATAAACTGAATGAAATTACCATTCGGGACAAATGTAAGTGAATTCCTTAATTGAAAATTAAATGAAATCCCAAAGAAGTAAAGATATTTTTAGCATTTATGCAACTTCGGCATGGATTTACAGGGAAAAAAAAATGCTCAACTAAGCTGTTGGCGAAAGGAGTCCCACACAAAGTAATTATGTCTATGAAGAAAGACAACTGCGTGCAGTTGCATCATGTTATGCAACATACTACAAAATGAATTAAGAATTGATTATTGGACTTATTTTTATCCCACCCCTCCAAAAAAAATTCCTTCTCGAACTATACAAGATTTTTAGCTTTGATTTTGAAATGAAAAGTTAATGAAATTCCTCTTCGGTCTTATTCGATTTTCGAGAAAATGGAATCCCACAAGAAACAAAGTGCTTTTTTTTTATTATTTATTTCTGAAAAAAAATTATTCGCTAGAAGAATATTTTTTTCGTCCTTTTCTTGCATAACATATTCTAATTATAGTAGTCAAAAGAATTTTAAGTTTCACTTTTCTTTAAAATAAGACGCGCAAGATGCCCTCGCATTCTTTCAAGATAAAATACACTAAACTTAGTTATTCTGAATCTAATATTAACATTTTGTTACTGAAAAGAAATTTATTGAAGATCATAAAAGTTCTCTCAACTTCTGATAAAAATATCAACTGAAATAAAAGTGGATCATATATTATCAAAATTTTCACTGGCTAAATTTTTTTTCCTATTCACAATTCATTTTTAGCAAAATATGGAAGTCTAAAACCATTTTATCCATTCAGGGATGAGAGGTTTTCTTTCAAAATCAATCTTTCAAAATTAGGAGGTTTTTTCCTTAGCCAGGCGAAAATCTTTTGATGATTTTTTTTCAAAAGGGCGTTATTAATATGTAATGAATCAAAAATAGGTAGCAACAATTTCTCCTTTTGAATATATACATCTATTAATTCATTTTCACGAAGAAAAATTGTTATCCCCCCCCCGCTGAAGGAAAATAAAATCTCAATGCGACCTTTCTTTTTAAGGACTCTATAGCTGAATAGAACCTAGACTAATTTATAGGAATTCTAATTTTTGCATTATATCAATAATAAGCAATCTTTGAAGATCTAATGATAAGCAATCATTAAAACTACCATAACACAAGCAAATGAACGTTCCAGGGGTTACAATTCATTCCAAGGGTTATAATCATGATTAGCAATGAATCCATCCTTTTTTTAAGTTAAAAAAAATTCTTGTTTGTTATAAAAATACATGTTTGTTATAAAAATTAAAGGTTGATTTATTAAAAATATTTCCTCTCAGAAACTACAACATTTGACCATCGTTTGGGCAACAAAGAAATTCCATGAAGAAAAAGAAAAAAAATTCTGAGGGTTTAGATATAATTCAGTTATCAAGGCAAGTTTTGATATCTTGATGGGAATTCAACCTCTCTCCAGAAAGGGCAACTTCAGGAAGCGAAACAAATAATCTTAAGGAAAAACAACTGGTAAATACGACGAGTGCGGCAATACATCGCAGCGAAATGATACTAAAGCATTTTTCCTTGCTCTTGCAACATTCGGGCGGGCATTGTTGTGTTGGAAAACAAGCTTGACATGCATTTTGCAATATTTTGAATATTTCTCCTCAAACGCTTCGTTTAAATTGATCTACTCGTGATTTTATCGTTCACCGTTGATGTTTTCATGAAGTAATGCTTCCAAATCTGCACCTTGGATTTTTTTTTCTGGTTCACCACACTTTTTTGTTATGTGTATTGAAACCATTAATCATTGTTTGCAAGTTATTTATCATGGGGCATATTCAACATAAATATTCAGCAGCAACAGATTCAGTTTTCTTAATAATGAAATTATGTAACATAACATTTCGCAAATGCTGTTTTAGATTAGAAATTCCATAATTTTTTAAGTTTATATATTATATATATATATATATATATAGTAACCAAAGTCCACACACTAATTTTTTAAGGTTGTTATCAAACTTTTCTAATACAACCTTCTCGATTTATTTACTAGGAGGCAGAACTACTAACGCCATCTATTAAAAAAGGGTGGAGTCGTATTTATGCACCCAATAGAAAAAAAAATTTTTTTTTTGTAATAATGTGGATTTAAATTCCATTATCCTAAACAAGATAAACAGTCAAATATTTTCGAACTAGAATAATTTCAGAGATATGGGAATTCTTTAAAATTCATAATCAACATACAATGCTTGCTATTATTTAACGATATTATACTATATTATACAATCATGAATTTAGATTAATGGCACACTACTATGCTATTTTCATGCATTGCAGAAGAATGAAATGGCTGCGAAACTAAAAAATTCTCACTTTCTTTCTAAAAATAAAAGCAGAGCAAAATGCATGCTAAGAAAACATTTCAAAGTAACGTGCATTTCAGCGAAGTAATATTCTGATACAGAGATAAGAAATACTTTTCAAAACATTTAAATTTCCAACATACAGGAAAAAACACCAATTAAATTATATACGCCGTCCTTAAGTATTATTAAGTACTTTGGTGTACTAATGCTATGCCGAGTATAGATGTTATGGAACATTCCAGAACTTTTTGCGAAATATTTAAGTTTTTTCTTGCCAACTTGTGAACAAAGCTTTCGATGAGATGCCAACAAGTGAAAATATTTAAATAAAAGAAAAGTAATTTTAGATTTCATCCAAAAGAGAAACAGCAACCAATCTTTCAAACTATATAATCCTCACGATTTCCGCTATTCAGTCATCAACGTATCAGTAAGCGAGAAGTTTTATTCTTGGAAAATTCTATCATTGTTCACTATATTCAGTGTAACTATAAAGGATTTTCACATTTCAGCCAATATCATTGCAATATGCGAGACATCTTAAATTCACTGGACAGACAGAGTCAGCGCGGGTAAGCGGATAAATATTAGCATGAGAAACATAAGTAGATGAAATCTATTCATTTGAAAATCCTTTTAATAAACCTATATGCATCACTAAATGATAGAATTTAAGTAAACGCAGCAATATTTATATTCCATGTTATAGTATTCGAACTAAGCAAACGTCATATTTGTTCTTAAAAAGAGAAACGGCCTTTTCTTCGGAAAAATCGGTCAAATTTCACGATATTTAACACGCAGACTCGGTTAGAAGTATTTTGGGCCTTCACACGCCTTTGCAGGGAGAAAGTTTAATGAATGCATAGAGCAGTCAAAGGGAACGATATTCAAACCCATGAGTGACTCATATTTTACAGATACAAAGGAGCAAGGAAGCCCCACCTAAAGCAGTGACTTGATTCCAGAGAGGATAATGGGGAAGAGAGTTAATGAAGGCTGCAGTAGTGTATTATACAGAGCACTACGCAATTACCTCAGACGACAAATAGCATGCGAAGAAAAAACTAAACTAAGAAAAAAATATAAAAGGGGGATAAAGAAGGAGGAGGAGAACAATGCAGGAGGGGCTTAGGGAAAACAAGAGTCCCCGCCATCATTAATGGAGAAGCGCGTTAAAACCGTCTGGCCTCACTTTAGGAGCACAGTTTTCGAATTAATTGCAGAAGTTAGGCAAAGAGGGTTTAATTCCACAGATCGCATGTCACGTCTTGAGGGCAAATTAAATATTATTAGTACCAGCGAAAGGTTTTGACGGGATTCGATACGACATTTTATGACTTGTTTTAAAGGATGATCTATTTAATGTACAGAAATCATTCCTTTCCCGCAGTGTCGTACTACTTCAATGGCGTAAGTCATCAGTATTTAATTTTGAATATTTTCATTGACGTTTCCAGTCCCGACTGAATGGATTAAATTTGTAGAATTAAAGGCATTTTATTCCAAAGTTTATTGTCCGGAGTTTGGAGTTTATCCAAGTTTAATTATATTGAAACAAAACGCCTGAAGAAAGAATGCAGGAAATGAGTTGTATATTTATCTAAATGGATTACACAATAGAAGTCCGAATTTTTATGTATTAGTTGAAAAGAGGATTTTATTTATTAAAAAGTACATAATGCATTAGATTATTTTGTTAAATACAGTACAGCACATTCATTTTAAAACTAGAACGATACATCTGAATATAATTTAATTACTGTGCACAACAAGAAGAATATATTTCTTAATATGAAATTAAAAAGGATAAAAGATTAGAATTAATTCTTTATAAAATAAAGAATAACCTTTTTGGTATTATTAATAACGATATAGTCATTTCGCCTATAATAATGAAAGTTGCATATAAAATAGCTTAAAAATATATATTTAGCATTAAAAAATATCTTGACATTTATTTTTATTATCTTAAAAGATGTGCGCAGTTCAATGAAAGGTTTAAAAGCACAATGAAATGTTGACATCTTTTATTATCTTTTTTTCTTAAAATTGATCCTATATTGTTATCATTGTCTTGGCAGGACTTAAAATGATTCTCATCGTGAACATACAGAATGTGAGATTGCCATTTCGTGGAATTCATGCAGTTGAAATAATCTACAAAATATTTAACTAAAACATGTTTTTACGCCCAATACTATAATTGCAATTAAGAAAGGAAAATATATTTAACGATTTAAAAATATTTTTCTCAGAGTACAACATTTTCAATGGTAATTTACCAGATAATAATCTTTAAAAACTATTCCTTTACAATAATCAAAATTTTTTGGATATACACGCCCCACATAGACATATTCGAAAAATTAAATTCACAAGACTTTGTATGTTGAATTGACAATGTGTGAAAATTGCAAAAGAAGGCGTAAGCTTTTAAAACCGTTCCCACTGTTTGATGTATTGATATCTCAAAAGATTTTTAAATCCTTGGGTTCTTTTGAAAAAACCCAAACAAAACGAATCGGTCGAAGTGTGTTTTTGCAAATCAAATATTTCAGAGACTTGCTGCATTCTGTACACGTTTATTACTAAAATCCACCAATCTTCAAATCCCTTTAGCAATTTAAAATTCTGCGGCTAGTCCCCAAATTTGAGCTTAAAAGGTTCTGATTTTAAACAAGCCAGGTACTGTTAGGTTGTCTGCCAATATTTTAAAAGATCCATTCTAAACAGTTTAGAAATGACGAAATGCATAAATTCCATCGCATTGCCGAAAACTACACAAGTCAAACAATATTCATGAAATTCGGCATTTGAAATCCTTTGAAAATCCATTCTTGCATTAGAAATAAGCATATGGATCAATGCTCGACAAAAATAACCGTTTTGAGCATTCCATATGTTTTCCTTAAAGGATTTGCAAAACACCGATTCGCTTCAGTTCAGTCTAAAACGTAGTTACTAATAATTTTCAAAAGAATAAATCTAAATATTTTGATTATATAAAATGAGAATAGAATTTAAGATTGTGATGATAATATTTAAATAAGCAACTAAAGTAAGTTCAAAAGAATGTACCGTTTCTGATAGTTAACATTTTCTGTATTTCAATAAAACCACTATAAAAAAAGAAAGAAGGAAAAACTACTTTTGTTTCTAGAGAATTGTTCAGAATTTCTAACAAGGTAAATTTTAGAAAGCTAAAAAGCTCGAAATTCAATATGTGATTTAATTTTTTTACTTTTCAAAATAATCTTACTAATTTTGTTTAAATTTAGTAAACATACTGTTTACCAAAAATAATTTTTAAAGAAATGTCACTACTATTTAACAAAAACCGTTAAAATGACCCATATGCTGTAAAATTTATCGGAGCCTTTTTATTCACTCAGACATACAACTTAGTTGCAGTATCCATTGCTTTGTTCCCATTAATGTGTTGCCTTTAAGAGATAAAAACAGACAAGCCCTTCCGTGGTGCATTTAACATTCTAAAAATAGAAAAGGAAATAATCAACTAGTCTCCTTTGCCAATATACATAGCTTCGACACATTGGGAAACAACAGCAGCGTTCCGTTACTTGTTCTCAACAGATCAAAGTGAACAAGCATTCAGTAATAGATGAATTGAGTTAGCAGAAAAGGGATACAAGCCTGGTTTATTTTTTGCAAAAGTTTCATTTGTGGAAAATTAATAGTGTTGTCGAAATTAGACTCGGATGACTTTCATACTTCTGTTTCTCTAAATTTGTTCTTCCGTTTAACGGTTCCACTAATATACCCAAGAATGGAGCTCTGTCGTTTTCTTTTTCTTTTTGTCTAACTATGTTCTAAATCAACGCAGCTACTTTTAGCTTTCAATGTCGCTGTTTTCACAGAATTCAAACAACTTACTTAGTCCTTTGTAATTTGTTAAAATATTCGATTCATCGTTTATAAGAATGACAGCATCTAAATTTAAAAATTTTGAAGTTTTACTATATTAAAAAAAAAAGGAATAGAAAATCGGAAAAATTTAATTATATTTAAATTTTCACGTTCAGGATTTTTTGGTGTGCATTTTATTTCCAGTTCGGATTAATATTTTTATAATAAATAACATGAACCTGTCTAAGGTACAATGACTGAAAACCCTTTACTCTTTGAGTTTTTGAAAATTAATGAAAATAATAATACTTAAAAATTAACTGAAATGCATAGTTACGATTAAAGTTCATCAAGAATAAGTTTTACCAAAAACGATTCAACAACTACGTTCATAATTAAAATCCAAAATATTACTTAATTGAGAATCAGCAAAAAATATACATAACTGTTACAGTTACCAATATAATTCATGAAAATGTTTAAACTTTGCAATAAATAATAGCGTTTGATATTATTCAATAAATATCAAAAAAATAAAAATGAAAATAATTACCATCACAGTTAAAATTACATTGCTTAAACCTTAAAAAGTAATTTCGCTTCTATTACTCGAAAATTATACAAATTGAAATTGCTATTAATCTAAAATTTTAATTTTAAAAATTACTAACTAACATTTGATCATGTGTTCATGTGTTCAATCATTTACTTTTGTATAGTTACAATGAAAAAGTAAAATAGCTTTAAGCTATCAAACGATTTAGATAATTATTCTTGTTTCCGACATAAAAACTAAACTGTATAGAAAGACAAAAGAAATTGTATAATTTAACAGATAAAACGGATGTCAAGCCTAGATTCTTAGGTGCAAGATTGTAAATTGAAATCGCTAATTTTAGAAATTAATCTAACAATCGATTGATTTTGATTCAAATATAAAAAGGTCCCATCCGCTATTGCGTCAGACCTTTCAAAATGATGAAGACGTAAAAGACAATACCGTCATACATGAAATCGTAAATATGTCAATGAAATATATTATATACGTCCAATACAATGACATATTTGAGTTCTTTCAATGAAATAAATCTCGTCAATCGAAAACAAAGCGATGAACACAATTGAAGATACCCAAGGAGAAATCTAAGCCCATTTTGGAGGAGAGATAAAATTTTACTTGCCTATTCTTTAAGATGGCAGAAGATCTTATTTTAGTATTTCTCACTCTTGCATTGCCAGAAGAGCATTTTTTTTTCAAAGATGATCAATTGAGCTGCGACCTCTTATGCGCGTAACTACGGTAAAAGTCACTAGGCTAGCTTATGATTCAGAAATGACGAATTGCTTCTAAGCAACGTAGACACTATCAAACAGTTTTTGTGAAATTCAGAGCTTTAACTACTTTGTAAATGCATACAGAAAAAAAAAAAACGATAACACAGCTCTGATAAGACATACTTAAGAGAAAGATACACTATAGAATATAGGTTCAAAATGGGATGTTTTTATTTTTGCCGTACAGTAAATTGATATAGGTCTACAGTTTGATGTATTTCGTAATAATTTTAGTATTTTACTATGTTAATAATTTTGGATAAGGTTTTGTTTCCTTGTAATGCGATCTTTTCTGTACATAATGTTCTCGAAAGTTCAAACCAAACTAATAAGTAAAATGAATTGAAACAAATAATGATACACTAACAAAAAAAAAAAAAAAAAATGCAATGACAAATAAAAATAATTAAATACTGATTTTTGAAGGAAGAATGTGAAGATTTGGGACAAACATTCACTAATTCTTAAGTATAATCGCACTAAATCAATCACTTTAAATGTAAAATAGAAACATTGCAGAGTTTTTGATACCAAAACAGAGTTTTGGATTTGTGCATTCGATAATAACACAGATAAAAGTGATGGGGATACTTTTAAACTCCACCCAGCGTTACAGACGGTGGTGGACGATTATGCATATTGATAATTTGAATAAAACTAACAATATATAATAATAATAGTATAAATTTATATAAACAAGATCTCATATAAATGATAAACATAATTAAGAAAAAGACATTGACATGTAAAACTTTATTAATTCATTTATAGAAATCAGCGTTTCAATTGCCTTTTATTTTCACCCAAAATTAGGGGCACGATAATCTTTTAGGGATCGTAGAAACTTCGCGAATGGAAAAGTAAGGCTTTTTAAGGTTTGAGATTAAGACTGAGTAACTCAATTCAATTGACAAAAAATGCTAAATAATTTTAAAAACTAAAAAAATTTACAATTTGAATATTTTAAACATAAGGGTCGATGAATGGAGCTCACATTATAACATTCAAGATTTTGAAGTACTTTGAATGAAAAATGTCGTTTCAGCTAGTCGGTAGTTTTAAAACTATAATAAAATTGTTACGAAATTGTTTGACATCTTTAAAATAAATAGCTTAAATTTTACTCTAAATTCTCAAAGCATTTCAATTTTATAAGTTAAAAGACTCAAGAAGATACAATCACAGATATCTATTGTTAAAAAAATGACAAGATGAAATGATTTTTAGTCCCGACAAAATAAATTCACAAATTTTTAATGAAATACAATTTTTTTTAAAAAAAATTCTTACTTTAAAGAAATATCTATCAAAACAGTAGCCCGTTATGCAGATGTTTTCCAGTAAAAGGCGCCAAAAATATAAACTTAATTATCCAGGACAAAGCTAATTAGTTGCGATTAGACTGGAGCAGGATTTAGCACGTAGTGTAATAAACTGTCCCACTTAAAATATATTAGAACACACATTTGGGATTTAAAATTACTATCACAACATCCAAAATGAATTAAGATTTTTTTCAGCAAGGAAATGCTTTCTCACTTTTGTTTTCTTGCATGGCTCCTTTTGAGAAAAATCGATCTAACTGTGGCCTTTTATGCAGAGATCCCCCAGCAAAGGTCGCCAGGATTCAAAACAAAGTTATCCAGAACGAAGATTAGTTGACGTTAAAATAGAGCTCTATTTAATAGAGAACGTAATAAATCAGCAGACTTAATAAAGCGTATTTTAACACACTTTTGGCATTTTTCCAGTTGATCCACCCTCTCTTTCGATAGGACCAGTGAGTTTTTCTTTTTCGCCCGCTTCAAAGTCGTAGTGAAGTAAAGTGTGGGCCACATAAAAAGCTATTCGGCCGAAGTGTCCAAAGGAATGCAAGTATCGATCAGTTAAAGGGTATTTTGGAACTATTGTAATTGAATGAATCATGAAATCGATTTCGACTTATAACTTCTCTATGAAGGGGATAGAAATTCATTTTATAAATAGAGACGGGAGGTGCGTATGCTATTAAAAGGGCGGATGCATCAAGGAGTGTTAGAAGTTAAAAATGGAAGTGCTCACTTTTTATTGAAATTATTATTTTAGGGCGAAATTTAGGAAATCTGAGGGGCATTTTTCTCTTTCATTTAATTAAAAGATCAATCAGGTTCGGATCGGGTTGTCGAAGAGTAAAAAAAAAAAAAAAAAAAAAAAAAAAATCAATTTTAAATATAGAGATAAAAAAGTAGGTCAAACACGTGCAGCTCGTATTCCAACACTGCTGACCTATATTTTGAACCCTTTCGAAGTTTTTTCTCACTGTTGTATCATTTCACAAACAGAAATTTCATTTCTGCAGTCTTTCGTATACGCTTGATTGGAAATCACTAATATGTGTCGATGAAATTAATGAATATTCATTAGTTAAAAAAAATATGAGTTTTTAACAGTTTTTTTAAAAATTTAATTATTGCGAATATTGTTGTATTATAATAATCAATTTAGAGAATTTTAAGAAGAAAAAAATTGATTTCAATCAGACTTTTTAGTTAAAATTCTAATGAAACATTTTTTTTTTGAATTTTAAATAATCTATACTAATTTTCCAAATAGTCATTTTTATGTAAAAAATGAGCATTTTATATTTTGGACGAAAGTCTGTTTTCAATTATATCCCAAAATTTTAATTGTCTAATGAATTTACCTCTTACTTTAACACACCTCTTACTTTAATACTGAATTATATTATATTATTATAGTTCTGTATATAAATAATTATTCGCTTCGTTTTAAAAAAATATCTTAATTATTTGATAACGCTGGATAATTCTGTAGTTGCAGGATCTTTGAATTTAATATTCTGATGCGAAAATAGAAATTCTGTTTGAAAAACAGAAAAATTAGTAGCATCCATTAAAAATGAAGTCGCAGATTAGATTGAAATTTTACTTTCGACCTTCAGTGTTTACATTTAAATCACGATGTTTTTCAGTGTTTAAAACCCCGAGCGTTTTGTTCAGAACCGGTTGTAAAGTAAGAGCTAGCTATAAGATCATTATAAATAATCGATGCATTTGAATGAAATGACTATCGGTTACAAATGCTATCTATGAAAAACAAGAAAAAAGAAACATTTTCTACAAAAACACTGCAGGCTTTTCAATTTTGAAAAAAACTAGTATTGTGATATTTTAATATGCATGGAAGTTAATAGATAATTATGTAATTTTATAGAAATCACACAATTAATAGTCGAAAGATTATATTTACTTTGAACACTTCACAATTACCTTTTATTTTGAGCCTTAAAAAAAAAAAGAAAGAATTGAAATCGCCTATATTCCAAAATATATCGAGTCTCTCTCTCTCTCTCTCTCTCTCTCTCTCTCTCTCTCTCTCTCTCTCTCTCTCTCTCTCTCTCTCTCTCTCTCCACACACACACACACACACACCAAAACTATTAATCTCTACTCGAAGAGTTTACTTAGATAAAAAGAAAGAAATTTGTTCGAATAGCCTTTTAGCCTAAAATTTTAACATAATACGTTTTAAAATAAGACACGGAAATTCTGCAGAAAATATCTCTGGTCTATTTCATCTAATGATACTCTATGAAGTTAAGAAATATCACGTTTAACAGTCACTGTACCTTAAAGCAATAAAACGACCAACTTATTTTAATAAAAAAAAAGAAAGTTAAATGCGTTACGTACGTCGGAAAAATTTGGCGTCAGTTTTCTCCAATATCAATAAACCAGATCATGTTTAAAAGCTTTTGCTTTCACAAAGATATATCCCTAAGGCATTCGGCGTTAAAACTATGTAAACAATTTAGGAAATAAATGAACTGCATGGTTAGTTCGCGGAATCTCTTTTAAATTTAGAGCAGAATGTATTTTCATCTGGGACATTTCAAGTTGCTTTTCATCCATACTATAATCACTATATTTGGAAACGGCACTTGAATGCATTTTGATTGCTTATTTGTTTCTTTTAGCTGTAATTTGTTTATTTCATAATCTATTTTACTGAAATATTTTCCCATAAATTTGCGAACAAAATTAATTGGTTTGAAACATGCCAGAGTAAGATTCTAACAACAGCCAGCAATATATAAAACAACAATTTATATGCCGGCGTCCTGGCATAGGGGTAGCGCGTCTTCCCCGTGATCTGGGCGTCCCGGGTTCGAGTCCCGGTTTGGGCATGGTTGTTCTTCTGTTGTTCTATCTGTGAGATGTGTGAATGTGCCCTCCTGTAAAAAGGGGTTGTGCAAGCGAATGAGGGATTCGTGAGTAGCAAAGTCGTACTCTTGGCCCTAGTTGGCGCTGCTATAAAAAATAAGAGACGTCCCCCTCAGGCTTAAATCGCTGTCTTCGTAACAGCGGGCTTGTCGGTGGCAAGTGCCATAAGAAACAAACAAACAAACAATTTATATGGCAATACATAATATTTGCGATAATTTTAAAAATTTTTACACTTTGATTGTATCTTAAATCTGTATATCGGCATATTTTACAGTGTCACCATTAACACGTTCCCATTTCAGGAATTAGCTACGAAATTAAAAATGACTTTGTAGCAAAGCGAAAATATTGTATAATTGTAGTTAGCAAAAATTAACACATTAACTACTGGTTGTCCGAATATATGAACCTAGTCAAAATTAAAGCAAATAACTCATACACATTTTTCACTCTTTAAGATTAGAATCTATAGAATACGAAACTTTTTATATGAAGAAAATGATATTAAACCCCCTTAAACTGTTTTTTAAAAAATGCAATTGTCATTTCGATTAAAGCATTCAGCGCAGAATCATCATCTGTACGTTACAAAAAAACCATGTGTGATACTATAATGGAGATTTACAACTAAAATATACTGGACATCTCTTTACATTATACCATTCAATTTTATTTTTCTCGGGATTTATTTTTCTACCCTAAAAGTTTTATCGATCGAGCAGTCAATAACAATTAACATAATCAACATCAAAGTGTATATATAGGAAAACGTGATGCCGTAATCACATGAGAAACTCCATGTCGTCTAAACTGCAAGTACTTCTACAATAGGTCTACGTCCTTTTTCTTGATAGATACATAAGGTATTCCAAAATATAAGTGATGAGGCGTATTTCTTCATTTTAAACAAAATTAACTAGACACGGACAATATGCATTCACTCTATAATGAGCTAACAAAACTTTTCTTAAAATGTTACAGTCCTTGGTGTTTGGTTATTAGTTATGAACTTTAAAAAAAATAATTTGATTTAATGTAATTGTTCTCTCATTAGAGAATGATAATTGTTATAATAATAATAATTCAAAATTTGAATCTAGAATAGTAAATAAGTATTATTATGGATGGGGAAAAAACCATGCAATTCAAAGCGCGTCTTCAACTTCAAATAAAAAAATTAAGCGTCCCTTAGGATATGATTTGGCAAGAGAATTATATAAGAATAATTTTTTATTCAGTCAGTACGTAATAACATAAGTGATAAAATAATTCCATCATTTCAGAAATTGTACAGAAAAAGGGAATAACTTATTCCTTAGAAGTTATTCCCAGCAGATATTAAAATATTAAATGAAGAGCAAATGTAAATAATAATGAGTGATATACGATATTAAATATGAGTTGTTCTACGAAATCTGTATTAAATAACAATGGTTCATTCGTTACAACATATAAAATATAATAACGCCAAATGTTTTCTGTAAAAAAATATCTTTATTGTCCACAAAGAATCCAATCTTAAACAAATACTATACCTTAGTAAATAAACAATCGTTATAAAAGCTACAGAACCTATCCAATGATTAACAAATGATTAATACTTCTAAGATCAAACTCGCATCAAATAGAAATGAAGCTAAGCAACCCCTTTCGACATAATAAGCTTAAGAATCCGGAAGTTATTTACTCAAGAATTACTTTATAGTTATATTTGTTAAAAATGTCTCCCGCAGGCATTAAAAGCATCGGTGAAAGACATTGTGACGTACATTATGCAGCAGTAACACAATTTGCACGTTTATCTTCCAGTTTAGTTTTGAAACTTTGACAATGGGTCGGTTATTGGCAGAACTTCTAAAGCAAAATTATTGACGGATGTTATTATGAAGAGTTTTTATTTACTGGCGTAGCGGTTATCAATTTATTTTTTCTGAAGTTTTTTTTGCACAAATAACATTGAAAATACAAAGAAAACGCTGTGATTTTACGGTACACGATTAGCAATGTTATGTAAGGGTCCAGAACCATGCGCGCTAAATATGAAGCGCATATTATTAAGTACTATATAGTCATTTAGTATATAAATAATTCCTTCAAAACCAACCTTAATAAAATGATCAGTTTGTGCGTTTCGATGAAATACAACGGCTGCAGTTAATTAAAATTATTAATTTTACTTAATTAAAATTATAAGCAGTTTAAATCGGGATATCATTTTGGATATTAGTATATCTGAATATTTAAATGATAATAACATATGACGTAATGGAACCCACAATATACAACAAAAATATTAAACAAACGTAGTAATTTAAAAAGTTACGATGTATATACTTTTAAATCTAGAAAAAATTTGATCACTAGAATAATATTTTCCGGGTGTCATTAAAAAATAAAAATAAAAAACAATTTTCCTTCGCAAGTCCCAAGTTTTAAATGGATTTTTCAGTTTCATTTACGGTCAAAAGATGAAGAAAATGTTTCAGTAAATAAAATTGTATCAAATTCTACAAATAATGAATAAAACGCGTTATACAAAGCTTCCGAAAACAATTAAGATATTGCATAAGACATTTCTACCTCGAAGCAATTCCTCGTTAGCTTCAATTTGTGGACAATATATATATATTGCCTTCGATAAACGATCCAATGTCAAGAAACATTTATATTCAGTAATAAATACCAAAGATGTTTTTTTTATTTATTTGTTTGCAAGCAAGGAGAAATGACAGATAAATTAGATTTTGAAAAGTAACTCGACTGACCTAGGTTTGCTTTTAATACTGAGGGTCAATTCATGTTTTTCCCAATGAATTTAAATGTTCACAGAAAACCAATTCAATTAATGCAATGGCGAGAAGGAATATTTTTGTTTGGTTTTCGCTTTTTTTTTGGGGGGGGGGATAATATATTAGAATCATGATACCAAATAGATTTAAATTAATTTAAGGTATCCTTCAAAAAAATTTTTTAACGATATTAGAGCAAATTTACAAAAGTATCGCATTACTTCACTTTATTCGATAAAATCGTTATATTTTTCATATTTTAAAATTTATATATATATTCCACATTATACAAATAAAAGGAAGTTTCAATTCCAATAATATTTTTATTTAACAAATTCTATTGTATCTGCTATGCAACAAACAAATGCGCAAGCGAAAAAATAAGGGTGAGGGACTGTTGTTGATAGTTATACCATCCGTATAAACGAAAATTGAATTCAAGCAGACGATTTTCCAATGGTCTTTACCGGATCTTAGCATATAGGCCCAGTACAGTGCTTCAAGGGCGCTTCATTATGGGAAACATGACTAATTTTTCTTTACTAATTATTTCAACATGCGAAAAAAAAAATACTGGCATGTAATTTTATTTGTGTTTCATTTTGCAAAATGTTTTGATGAATTAAAATTTAAAGAAAATTAATTGTTCTACGACTAAATGTGAAATGAACCTTTTAATATCAGTATTTTAGACCATTTCAGAGAAAGTTATGATTAAGCTTCGCCAATCAAAGTACATGGCTTCCTTGAAGCGGCCGTTGATTGGCTTAGAACAATGAAATGGAACGTTTTATAAGCCAGTCGATTTGATTGTAGAAGAATGGCATTTTTTGTTTTTTTTGTTTAAAAGGTTGGAGTGTAAAGACTGTTCTACGGAAAATGACTAATAAGATAAGGGAACTGCTAACAAGTTTAGACTTCTTAATTTATTCATCAATAAATTTACTGATTTAATAAACAAATTAGAATTAATTCAAAATATTTTTCTAATTGGAAATATACGAACTTCTAATCGCATCCTTTTTATTTTGAATCGTAAATTTTTTTAAAGATTTCCTCGATATTTTTCAAGAATTTATTAAGTTTTCAAATTTAATTCAAATGTTTATATATTTTATGTTTAGAATTAAATTATTTCATTTTCAAAGGGGAAAGGGGAATGCATTTCTTCAGACGATGAAGAAATGCATTCAGTCAAAATATTGCATGTATGAGAATTTATTAAACTGCTTTAAGATTAAAAACAAGAAATAACTTTCTAATACTTCTATAAGGAAATAAAAAACAATATTTATCTCCATAGATTTTGAAAAAAAAAAAAAAAAAAAGTTCAATTTTCAGAATTGTACAAAGAAATTTTGCCATTCATTTTACTTTTCTGAATTCCGAAAACGTTTTATAATATTGTTTGAAAAAAGAATTTTCCTTTAGAGGATAAAAGCAAATCAACTTAGCTACTCAAAACAACTTTTCCTATGAATATCTAATTATGCAATACTCAGCATTCAAAATTTAATTTCCTATAACAGAATTTTCTAAGCTTCCGAAATATGCAGGTGGTGGGCGGTAGAAAGAAATTGCATGAAATTTCGAGTGGCAATATGGAATAATTAAACAGTTTTATGCCCATAGGGAAGAAGTTATTTTAAGATGAAAGTTTATCTTACGGCGAAGGAATTAATGCAAGTCGCGGTTTGTTTAACTTATCTGATTAATTAAGATTGCTCCAATTTCCATCATTATTATGAAATAAGTTGCGAATAGTTAAAAAGAAAGAAGTCTTATACCGAATTTTTATTATTACAGTTATTGTAAAAAGAAAGCATTAAGAGTAAAATATTTAAATAGCTACATACATAATAGATTTGTTTCTATCACATTACCTAGAAACACAGCAGGAAAATAGATTTAATTTTTTTTAGTATAGCAATACAGTTTTTATTATTATTATTATTATTTTATTTAGTATAACTGAATGAATGCAAACGACAAATCCTCTCAATTAACGACACCGAAATAAATGACTTTGAATGTATTCAGGTACTGAAATTTTGATACAGCCTATAAAAATATACAAAATGCAAATAATATTGCTCTTGGAATCATTAAACGAATACATGTTATAAGTAAATTTTTTTTAAAAAAAAGTTATCAAATCAATAATTAAATTATCCAGATATTCGCTTATTAGGATCGAATTTCGTCCAAATAAATCTGGATTATATGGATAATACCGTAAACTGTTCATTATGACAAATTGAACGCTTCAACGTGTCACCTGTTATACGTCAGTATAAAATTCCGAGTACCCTTTATTTAGAAAATGGTAAACTCGTAAAGCTTGATACCATCTCGCAGAAATGCAGAGCCATATCATTAATCAAAAAACAATATCAAAATTCTTCAAAACGCAGTAACATCTTATAATCTAATTATTATCATGTAAAAAAAAAATCACGTATAATAGTATCTAAGAGTATATATATTTTGACGTGGTTGACCCCATTTTTTTTTAAACAACCTACTGAATTCCAATTTCACAATATTAGATTAAAGACTGGACAGACTTGAAACAAATTAGAAAAGCATAAATCCTTGAAATTATAATATAAAAATCATAATATTTCTTGAAACAATTAGTAAAAGCATAAATTTCTCTTTGCCATTTCGAAGCTCTTTGAAAAATGGAGGGCAGCAAATGTTACTAGATCAGCATACGCCATTTTCTCGCCGAGTGGAGTAAGAAGTACAATAAATGTACAATAATTTTGACGTGGTTGACCCCATTTTTTTTTAAACAACCTACTGAATTCCAATTTCACAATATTAGATTAAAGACTGGACAGACTTGAAACAAATTAGAAAAGCATAAATCCTTGAAATTATAATATAAAAATCATAATATTTCTTGAAACAATTAGTAAAAGCATAAATTTCTCTTTGCCATTTCGAAGCTCTTTGAAAAATGGAGGGCAGCAAATGTTACTAGATCAGCATACGCCATTTTCTCGCCGAGTGGAGTAAGAAGTACAATAATATACAATATATAAATGTAACAATTTCATACAATAAGCATTTCAATATAAAGATTTTAGAAATTTTGGCAAAGGTATTTATTTTTTCATTTTATCAAATAATAATTTCCTTTGTGATTGAAAAAGTAAATGCTCTGCTTCGTTTTCTGTCATTGCAAATTCTAAACATATCTATCTACACTATGAAATAAAGAAATTAATATAATTAGAATTAAAAATAATCTTATTTTAGAAGCTAAATGATGCATATTTTTAATGTTAAAAATTGCACAGATAATATAAGTATTTTTTTTCTTTTTATCACAGTTTCTCATTTAAGCTTAATAGTCGAATTCAACTGTAATTATTTTTTTTTTCACGTGTATTCGGCAACACATAGTAAACGGATACATCTTCTATATTCATATTAACTTTAAAAAGAATTTCCGTACTGAAATTCATTCAATGGAGCATTTAAACTATTTCAAGTGATATTTTCCAGACTGAAGCAAATAAGACACTATGTATTTTCCACATTAGACTATACAAACCAATACACGTGATGAGAAAAAACAACAGCAAACAAAACAAACAAAGCATTTAAAGATATTTGACCTACAACAGCTGTCTGCCGAATGTGCAAATTAAATACACAACTGCAAACCTCGGACCGACAAACCAGTTAAAAAGAGATTAACTATCAATGACAACGTCACTTAAAAATCGATATTCATCCGAAATATTTCTCTTTCTGACAACCTAATGAATGAACCGACTAATGAACCGGTTCAGGTTTCTTAGTTTTAACAGAACTGATTAACGCAGCGTTGAAACATGACAGGAAAATAAAGCAAACATAAACCGTTTAAGGACATTTGGACAAGCAGCAGCTGTGCGTCCGATGTGTGAACATCAAGTTAGCAAGTAACATTCTTGGGACGAGCGACTCAGTTATAAAGAGGATTCACTCTCTCTCTTTTAATGACTCCCTCACCAAAGAGCAGCGAGGGATAAAATTTCGGAGCGCGGAGCGAAAAGAACCAAGCATTAATCAAGTTTTTTAACACTGCCTGCTGACACGCTTTGTACGACATCCGCAGTCCTCGACCTTGCTAAAAAAGCCAGTACATACTACTGCGAGGACGAAGGCAGAACCGAGTTAAGTGCCGCGCGCAAGGCGCCAACTAAAACTACGGCGGTAATTCGCAACTGTCACGCTATTTTAAAGGATCACGAGGTATTAGGGTACGGAGGCTTATCTGATGCGGAGATTACACTTGAGTTTAGATAACACAATATTCAAGTCGCCAGTTTCTGAAATGTCAACGGCCTGCTCCCTCATCTCGGTACAAACAGCCATGCGTAGTATGTGTTGGGTGCTTATCAGTTACACATACGCACGAGATAAGACGACCTAAAAAATTCTACAAGTACTTCAAAAAAATGAGGATAAAAACCCTAAACTACATTCATAATAATTAAATTTGGAGTAACACGCTTGATTTTTTTTTAACTACACTATAGAGAGAAATAATGAACTAATAAAAAAGTATGCCAATTATATACTTCGATGAATATATTTGTGTTCATGTAATATGTTTGACTTTTTTAAAATACATATGAGGTTAAGAGCGCGATTTTTATTTCATACTGGAGCAATGAAAAAAAAAAAAAAAAGGTAAAAAGTGCTTCTGGAATTTAAACAATTTCAAATAAAAAAAGACTGGATAATAACAGAGTCATAAGTTGATACTCAAATTAAATACATAAAAAAAACATTATGGACAATATCGAAGATTAATTAAATAAAAAAAAAGCTTTATATTTCATGAAAATAGGTTTTATATACCGCTGCTATTTCTTAAGGCATATTAATTTGCCTTTAATATGAGTTCATCGTTGTTATTATCTATACTATGGTCATATGTCGGAGCTGAATAGTGACTGAAATTAATATTCGAGAAAAAACTAAGAATATTTCCTTCTGTGTTCTAGAACTTTTAACATGGATGGTTAGATTACTTTACTTTTCATTTTATGAACGATATGTGCTGTTAATAAAAGCAATAAGGGGAACATGATGAAATTAGATGATAATTTAATTGCATTTCGACTCATGAATTTTTCTCTAAAATGAGCAATTCTTAAACCCTTCGAATGAAAAACAATGTGCGAAGTTAAGGTTTTATCTGAAGTAATTGGATTTTAAAGATAAAATGCCATCTAAATAAGTGCACAAATGTCTTGGGCGAGGAAACTCAGCACAAAGGAGAAAATTTGTAAAAAAATTCAAAGACTTCAAAAAATTTAATTAAAGAAGTTAAATGGGGCACAGAAAAAAAGTTGCCTATACAAACAGCTAGGATCAATAAATACTTGGCAATATTAACGGAAATATTTAGAAGTTAATTTCGAAACTCGCCAAACTTGTTTATAAACTGGAGAATTTAAATTTCGCCTTCAGTTAGCTTGTAATCATCTATATCAACGGAAAGGAATTGAATCGGTAAATAGAAAATTACAGCATCTCGACTTTTAAAGATGTCAATCATTTAAATTTGATTTGTAGATTTCTATCAGTCGGTCTCGATCAAAATAAGAAAATTTCAAATGAAACCCACATGTAACTGCTTGATAATCACTTTTATTAAACTATATAAACTTTAGTATGAGAATTAAGTTTTGAACAGCATGTAGTACGATTCAGAGTACACGATTTATTTTAAACAATTTAAAATATTATATACCAACGCATATAAATTTATATAACTTTATACTATATATACGCCAACGATCGACACGCAGGCAATAAAATATACAGAAAAGGAAATTTCAGCTTGTTAATAATGGCAAACAAATAGCAAAAACAAAAAAAGTGTCATTTCTACAAGCAGTGGAGTGTAACATCTTAGCATCAAAAGGTCTAATTTTGTCGAAGACAATCGGTTACACTGAATAACAAATTGGAGCTTCCTGATATTTTCCTTGTTCTCAACACGACTAAAGTAAAATTATGTTTCTTGTAATAAAACTTTTTTTTAAAATTTTTATTTTAGGATAGAGTATTTGGCGTAGAATGTGAGGTGCTTTTTGTTATTTCATTGGTCCATCATTTCCTAAAAATATTCGTTTAATTTTTATCTTTAAAAGCAAATCGTTAGTAAATACTCTAGCTTCATATTTCTTTACTTTGTCACAGCGTATGTATCAGTGTTTTTTAACGAATTCCTTAAGAAAGCTCTACAAAATGTAGAAAAATATATAACTTAAATATAAAACCTTTAAAGTGTTTTTTTTTCTCATTATACGTAGGTGTGACTCAAAATTAATTAATCATTATATCAAATAGTTTACAATTTCCAACTTCTAGCATATTGCTAATTAAAATAGCTTTACTATGCAGATAAGTATTATAGCTATGAGAAACAAACAGAGCGTACAGGCATTAGAATAAATAAGATTTCATAGCCAAAAAGCAAAGAAACAAAAAACAATATGCTCAGAAAAAAAAATTATAAAATTTAATCTTTAAACCAGCAATTCTTGTATATATAAATTTATTTCGTGTATCTCAGAAAAGGCTCTAACGATCTGGATCGAATTTCATATTTAGATAAGGTTTTGCTTTTTAAGTTCATCTATAGAGGTGTCTTTCCTAAAAGAAACAAAATTTTACTCACAAAAAAATTATAACTATTAGAGCCTTTGTCAGTATGAGAGCAGATAGAAAATGTCATGCAGCGCCATTTCGGACCCGATTTCATCATGGAAAAATTGAGTGAAAGTTAAATAATGTAAGTAATGATAAACTGCAAAATAAATACCGTAATATAGCAGATTGCTTCGAATAGCATATTGAACTAAGTGCATTCCTGATTATTTTTATTTAAATGAACCGTTCATATGTAATCAGTATACAATCAGTCGTATCTAAATATTTTCTCCAAAAAAACACGCTTTCACAAAAAAAAAAAAAAAAAAAAAAAATGAGGAGCGAAGATTGGTTTCCCAGGTACTTTGACTTTAAAATGAATACCGTATTTAAAGGCAATGACAACAAAGACAATTAATACAAATCATATAACTTAAAACTAATGAAGAAAAAAAAATTATTACTAAACAGCAGAAGTTTCATTCATTTCGAAACTATAAGACATTTGACACATTTTTAAAAAAGGGGCATAGAATGACAGAACGAAGCAGACTATAGTTTTCAATATTATATGATCAATCTAATTCAATAAGCAGAAAAGATAAGACAATGAGAGAATGTAACATAAACTCAAGATTTCAAATACAAAAGAAACAATTTCGATATTCGAGTTAGTCCAAGAATGTCAGCTATAAACGGAGAATTCCCATTAAATGGATAAAAAAAATTATATACTAAAATTTTCCAATGAATTCGACATATCAAATGCAAAGATGCCGAAACTCAATATCAAGGATAATGTCCTTCCATAGACGATTGATTTAAAAACAGAGTTACCATTAAACGAACAAAAATGTTTCAATTTGCAGAACTTTCTAATAAATTCAAAAGATCTAATGTAAAGAAACAAAATTTTGATATTCGGTATGATTTTTAGATGAGCAATACAAATAGAGAGCACTCATCACCATCCGTACTAGAGTTCGGGAATTTCTCTCTCCTATTCGGAGGAAAACTTTAAAAAGTGACTACAAAGTTGGAGTAAGGTCACAGAGATGTCCTTCCAAGTAAAACAATCTAAGAATGTTCACCTTAGATAAAAAGTATTTAAATACAGTCATTGATCCATTTCTTTTCTTTCTTTCTTTTTTTAAGAACTTTTAGGAGATTTTCTCACTTTATTTCCAGGTGGCGCGTTTCTGCGAGACGATACTCAAGAACGAGCGGTTTTTTTTAATTCCACTTTGAGTAGTAGAATTTGACAGGATAGGGACAAGAGAGGCCCACCGTCGCATTTGGGGCATTCAACTCGAGGATCGATAGACGGGGAACGGCCCGCAACGGGAGCGTACTCCGCTCCTGCCCCAAACCTCGGCGGGATAACACCCCCATTCCTAAGTCGGACAGTTGGGGGAAAAAAAGTGGACTAAAACTTACCTGAGCCGTGAGGAGCTTCCACGGTCTTCGGCGCCTGCCCGCGCTCCGCTCCGCACCAAAACACATGCACGCGGCGTACGGAATCATGGTTCGATTCACAACATCTTGACCACGATTGATTCGGATCGCATAGAAAGCGCCGATCGGTCCATCTGTTGACGGAAGTCTGTGCAAGTCTTATCTATAGGGAGAGGCAGTGTTCAGATTCTATGTGGCCGCGAGAACAGAGACCGCAGTCGCCTGGCAAACCGCCAAGTCAGTTTTACTCGCCTGTTCTCAAGCATCGATCAGAACCTTCAACTCGCCAAAACGAACAGCCCGGCGTTATTTTCGGCCGCCAGGCGGCGGGACAGAGCAAAGCGATACTAGCGACCCCGTTTGGTGGGCGCCTCAGTAAACTCGACTTTGGGATAAGAAAGCGATAAATATATATATATAAAATACAAAAAATAAAAGAAAGAAAGAGAAGGGGGCTTTAAGACAGAGAAAAAGAAACAACGAAAAATGCAGAAGCAAAATCAAGAAAATTGTTTTCGCTTCATAAGGGAGAATAATAAGCACAATTTAAGAAGGGAAAAAGTCCGAAGGGGTGAAAAAATCTCAATCGAGGGTTTTTTATTTTTTATTTACGAATTATTTTGTTTATTTACTTTTTAAAAGTTTCTTAGGCTCTAAAGCGCATAAAACGAAGGGGAAAAAAATTATTCTTAAAAATTCGGAAAGGCTTTCTACAAAGTGAGATAATGAATTTTGGACGTGCGAACGGAATTGTTTATTTTTATATTGAATTTTATATTCTAGCAGGGAAAGAAAATAATAATAAAAAAAAGTTTTCAGCGTGCTGTATGAGGAGAATTGATAATGTCTTTTTATCTCTGACTAAGAAATGATTAAACGACCGTTTTCGGAAACACCTTTAACATCATTTACAGCTTTTGAATACATTTTCCTAATTTAAACAGAAAAGCTTACATATTTAACTGTGGTGGTTTTTTTTTTTATCCCTCGCTTTTAACCGTAATTTCTGCAGGTTATTTTGTTTTATTTAAAATTATTTAAACACCCGAAAGGAAAGATATCAGTAAAAAGATATTACTGTACATTTCATTTGAGACAGACCTTTGAAATAGTAGGTATTATAGTAAGAATGGTACAAAATGTAAAACATTTAGCAAACGGAGATATAAATAAAATGAAAAAAACTTTTTGAACTTTAATATGAGAATCTTTAGGTATCATCAAGGTGTGGAGGATCGTCAAGTGCAAAGAGGTGCAAACCAAGACAAGTTAATCCGGAGCGAACATTTATATAACTAAAATTAGTAAAAGTAAAATTATAATAAAATGAAATGCCATTATTCGCTATAAGAGCCAGAATATGACAAACTACACATTCTATCTCAAATAATCAAGGTTAACATAATAAAATTAATAACGGCAATGAAATGCTATTACTCGCAATAGAATGAAAATTAGGTCCAGCAGTAATTTTTGGCATAGTAAAACTTTTAAAAGCGAGTTCTGTAGAAACTCATTTTTATCTTGTATTACGAATTTCTTGTAATGAAAGTCTTTTTTTTTTGGTTAATATTGTTTATAATTGTATTACCTCTAACTGAAAAATCGAATCATTTAGAAAATTTCAGACTAACAGGCGGATTCTGCCACAAAAATTATTCCACTTAAAAACTTATTCTCCCCAGAGAATAAAAAGGCATTCTTCGTGCATTATAATTTCAGAGTGCGGTTTATTTCTTAGAAATAGTAAAGTGACTGTACGAACTGGATATACTTTTTCGGAAAATTTTGCCACTGATTCAAATGAAAGAAATTAAACGTGAAAACATTTTGCTGAAGGTTATTAAGCTAAATTCGTCACGGGACTCTCACGAAAATTGCGTTACAAAACGCATTATGAATAACAACTAAAGTGTTATTAGAGCCAATTCAAAAACAGTTTAAACAGATGTATTCTCGCTATGTCACGCAAGGTTTTAAAAACATCTGGACGATACGAGAGGAAAGTCCATTTAAAAGGCAACTTTTTTTTCCCAAATATTTTTAAACTAGCAGTGGTGTATACATCCATTACACAGGATTGTAGTCATAAAAAGAGCTCTACCTACAGCAAGGATTCCAAAAGCTGCATGACTGAAAAAATTAACTTGATAAATATATTCTTATAAACTGCACAAAATATCGCCCATAATCTACTCATCAGTTTCTCATGTTTATTTTAAACTAAATTAAAAAGACGCTTTAAAAAATACTTGCTTTGAAAAATAATCTATTTTTGCTTCAAAAAAACAAGCTAAATAGCATTTATAATTATTGATGGTTAAGATTCTGCTTTTTTTTACAAATGATGTTTGATAAATAAACATCAATTTATTAATTTGCATTTAGTCAATCATGACTGGTATTTATCAATAAATATTACAGCAAAGCCTCTTTAATATGGCACTCATTATATCGTCTTTTTGTATTGATTCTGATTTATTCCAATTCATTTGTTTTAAAAAAATCCATAATGATTCGCCATTTTGCTCTCAAATTATAGAAGAAAGGTTTTTCAAGGATATAAATTTAATTCACAACAAATGAGTTAAAATCGAAAATATGACGTCTCGACAGTCAAAACTAACAATTTTGTTCGAAAAAAAATTAAAATTTCGTCGCTACTTTCCACTTTTCTTATAAAGAAAGGAAAACCAACAAGTACTTTAACGATGAAGATAATCATTTTAATTTTTATGTGTTGTAATAAGATTATCTAAATATCGCAATATAATATTATATCACATTTACGTTTTCGTTTTAAACGTTTTCACAATGTTTACAAAACTGTTTAATGGATCATCTGAGATGTCAGAGCAATTTTACCTATCAAAGTGATCCATTTCTCTAGTCAACTGAAAAGTGAAAAAGTAAGACAAATGCTGTAGATTCAAAAATTCGAGGAAGAAATATTTTTATTTGGTGACTCAAAAGGTTCTTTAAAATAAGAGTGATGTAATTATTTTGACGCGCTCAATTATTAAAGAAAAAAGCGGGAATTTTAAAATTTTAAAAGAATTAAATTTTATTAATATTACCTGAAAAAATAAACATTATGAAATATCCTTGAAAAGTAGCACTTTTCTATTATATTTTACGTCTAAAATATCGATTGCTTATTAATACGTCATTTAAGAACGAACCCTTGTATGGCACGAGAGCATTTTAGTGTAGCGTAGTTTCTAAGATTAAGTTATCTGCTTTTTTCACGTTATTTAATTCTTTTTGTATTATTTAACAAAATATTCAACAGAAATACCAATTTGTGTACCTTTCAATCACATTTAAAGCAGATAAGTAGCATTCTTTCATTATTCATAAAAATAAGATTGTCAATGCGTAATAAGTCAATATTCTTCTCGTAGTCAAACATTCACTGCAGTTTAAATAACAGGACACATTTTTTTGGCATAATTAAACATTCTTCGCTGATATTCATTGTTTGTTGAAAGGATTTAGTAGTCTTAATCTTAATGAGGCATGCAGGTTCATTCTAGGGAAGAATTTTTATTTTTAAGCTTATGGTTGAAGAAGTCAAATACGCCCCAAGACAGAAATGAAGGATCTTTATTATTATTTTTTGTGAAAATACAATATAAAACCTCAGGAAATGAGCTCCCTTTCTTTTTTTACCCTAATTCATTTACATCCTAGCGCTGTTCAGTTTATCGTATATGTGTTCCAAAAACGGATTACTTTAACTCCAAAATAAGAATAATTTTGAGCTGTAATTAATTGACTGGGTTATTTTTATCAAAAGTTGAAACGCTTTGTTTTATTTTTGTTGTTATTATATAGGATGTACATATTAGAAGAATTTAATGATTGCCAAAAATTTCGTTAAAGCAACTGCACAGTACGAAATGAGTAAACTAGTAACTTATATTCTGTTTTAATCTTTTGTTTGAAAGCGGTTTAGATGTGCATTCACCTCGAATTGAAGCAAAATAAAGTCTATTTTGAACTTACTTGTTAACTTCGCACTAAGGTGAAATGAGGAGGATGGAGTGAATCAAAATCTCCTCTTAAAATTTCACTCATTACCAGCGGGGGGTCGTTTAAATAAAGACATTGATTTTGATGGGTAACAAATACTGCATTTTACCGATGCAACTTTGATGGGTAACAAATACTGCATTTTACCGATGCAACTTTGATGGGTAACAAATACTGCATTTTACCGATGCAACTTTGATGGGTAACAAATACTGCATTTTACCGATGCAACTTTGATGGGTAACAAATAATGCATTTTACTGATACAACTTCGATGTGTAAAACAGTCTTTGATGAAACAGGATTCCGAACAATCCTTGTAGTATGTCATCATTGTCAACCAAAACGAGAACAAAAAAGACAGAACTGAAGTCTATCGATTTGTTTAATCCAACATACAAATTTACGAGTTTACGAAGTGCGAAGAGATTCCCTTTTGCTTGCTCATATATTAAATATGCAAATATAATCGTCCACAAACTCGAGCTCAAAATTTTAATGAATCCTTATTTTATAGACATCCAAGAGTCCCGAAAAATTATTTTTGGAATTAGATCTGCATTTTCATGAACACAATAACTCAGAAACAGAACTTGCTAGAAGACTAATGTTTGATGCATAGTTTTTACTCCAAAATTGTAGATCTGTACCAAATTTTGGATGAAATTCGTCAACGGGAAGTCTTATTGCCCGTCCTTGTGCACGTGAAAACGTCAACGCGAAGAGCTAGATGGATTTATCGTTGGAATTATTGATTTGTATCAAATTTTTGATTATTTCATCAATGGAATTATTTCAAAATACAAAAAGTTGGATAGAGAAATATTAATGTTTCATTCTTTTACTAAAATTGCAGATCCCGATTTAATTTGAACGAAACCCTCCAGATAGAAGATTATTCATTTATTTTCGTATGTGGACATGGTAGTCCAAGAATTAGTGCTAAATAAAGAAATTATTCACTCATAAATTATAAATCTTAATTCAGTTTTGGACACAATCAAACCAAGTTTCAAATATGAATATTCAATATATTAGGAAACTAAACACGAGACGAGCATTTTTATTTAAGCATGCGAGAAAGTCTTATGCGAGGGAATTACCCACATTAGTTGAAGTTGTAAGTCGAACAACCAGATTGGTTCATATTTTAGAGCAAAAAACAACCGAGAAAAATACATTATTATATAACACCAAAAATGAACGGATCAGAAATAGGGATACAAATATTGCGTGGGATTTAAAAATTTCTTCACATAAGATATGCAACAATATCAAAAATTAAATTAGCACAAAGCATTTGCCATATATCACATATGTAAGAATGTGTGAAATATTATAACATATGTATGAATCAAACCCACACTTTTTTTACCATCGTGCTTTCAAATTAAGAATAACAGATTGTATGTTCTTTTAAGGACACTGTAAATAATATAGGGTATACGAGGGGAAAAATTAATGCTAGGTGAGCAACTTAGATTCCAAAAAGCTTTATTCGTATAAAAAAAATTTTTTAAGGGGGAGGGGCGTCATTTTTTTTTAAAAAAAAGTAACCCGATGTGCTAATATTATCCGTAAAAAAATATCTGAAATAAAACAAAAGTTGTTGTTTCCTTTACCATAGTGAAAAAAATTATTAATCAAGTTCTTTATTCCTGAATATAATCTACAATGATTATTATTCCATCAAATAAAATGAGAATCATTTAAATCTGGATTAGTGTTATTCTTCAAGCAAAATCACGGCTAACTGAAAAGTAAGAAAACATTTTACTATAGATATAGTTTGTTTGAATATTTCTTTAAACTTTATTTCTTTAGATAATAGGCTAAACGAAATCTCAAACATCTTCTTAAAGTAATGCCTTTGACAAAAGAAACAAAAGAGTGTTTTCACCATCTACTTACTCTGTTGAAAATAAGATTTTTCTAGCTTTTGAATGTGCTTGGCGTTAGTTATCTGTACTTATCAACTATCAGTAGCAATTTACTTAATCGTCACACACGCAGTGATTTGACGAAACAGGGGAAAAATATTTATTGGGTGATTAGAGACTCCACGAATAAGCTACGTGAGGGGAGTGGAACTAATATCTTACTAGTTCAACTAAATTCCTGGGTTTATAACTGGTGCGGCTTCGATAAGGCTTGCAAGAAAAATGTTGGTATAAATGAGAAAAGAATAAATTATACTCTTTGACCGCTTGGATAAGAAATGGGATTCTGAGATATCACGTTCACTGCACACGGACGGACGAACAATTTGCCTTTTGACAGATTTGTCCAAAATTTAATACGTATCTACAATTTTAGAGTGAATTCCACATCCCAGATTTTATCTGACTCGTTTCGTATTCGAGTTACGTATCTGTAAGAGACAGAATTGGATTCGGAGAAGTCTCAACGAGGAGATTCGACATCACCTCGAAGTCCGATTTTTTTATGAATCCGATACTAAGTCCAATCTTTTTGTATACTTCGTGTACTAGAAAGTGAAAATTAAAGGCAGAATCTAAACTAGAGTTTTTAAAGATGAAATGA
Source organism: Argiope bruennichi (assembly GCF_947563725.1). NCBI lineage: Eukaryota > Metazoa > Arthropoda > Arachnida > Araneae > Araneidae > Argiope > Argiope bruennichi. The sequence continues at coordinate 32,530,053 of NC_079162.1, read as the reverse complement.
AAATTTCAATATGACAAACAAAATGCAACAAGAGGTTAAATTCATCAATAGTTTTAAATTAAAAAAAAAAAAAAAGAGTCATCTTACAGACAAAATTTCTTTTAATTGACATATTTCAATTGCTTCAATTATTTTAATAATTATAACACATATTTTGATTTTTGCTACCCACATATCGACCGTTATCAAGGAAAAATTCTACGGCAACTGGCATAAATCATTTAGAGGTCAAAGTTACGAGAGCTTGATTTATGTTTCAAATTTGAAGTAAAATAAAAGTGCTCTTGTATAAACCAGTAGAAGACATTAATAAATGGGAATATTTTTTTTTAGAATAAACTAACCAGTATTTTAATATAAGCTGTCTAAAATATTCAAAATGGAAGCAAAGATTCGAGGTCAGCTTTATAAAACATGGCGAATAAGAAAATTTTCTCACGCTTTAAACTTTAATAAAAATCAAATGTGCAGATAAAATTCCCATATATTATGTAGCAATATTTGTCATAAAAGTTAAAATGATTTTTCATGTGAATGTTAAAAAAAGAAATCTGTTTTTTTTTTCTTAAAGTGATTTACTTTATTAGTTTTTATGTAAGTTTAAATAATATTTTGTTTTGAATCGAATGAGCAAAATTTGCATTCGCAGACTGAAAATCAGATTTTTTGGAAGATTTTCAATAGGATGCAATTGAAATCGCAAAAATGAAGGAAAAAAATCTTTGTTTAAACCAAAGATGCGAAGGAAAAAAAATATTTGTCAAAAGAACGCCAAATCTTGATGACAATGCATTTCGGAGCTCAAAATGCTACTTAATAGCGATATTATTTTTTTACCTCATTCGAGTTCATTTACCACGACTCAGAATCAGCCCTTAAGTTATTTTGCAATGATCGAGCATTCAAGTTGGATAAATATTAATTGAAAAAATTCCTCATTACTTAGTTTTTACTGAAATTTAGCTTGTTGCAATCCCCGTGTCTTTTGAACTGTAAAGATATTCAGCTGGATTTTTATGCAAATTGTTCTATATGTCTGACTTCGAAATTAGAAAAGAAAAATTGCGTTTCTTACATGCACAGTTAAAAGTTTAACTAAAAATCTTCACATTTATTCGAATATTAAAAGCATTTACTTCAAGTATAAATAATATTTCACTTGCAATTTATTGTGCATTCTGTGCGCTTCCTATAATTTGATAGAAAACTCTGCATACTGTAAGCAAAAAACATGCTAAAAATTTGGCATTTTTTGAAATTATATATTCTCAAATGTATACAGTTTTTTCAAAATTTCATGTATATATTGCCCTCAGCGAACAAAACTATTGATGAAAGTTGTGGATTATCTTTCTCTGAAACGGTGCGAGACAAAATCAATTCGTCCTCATCAATGCCTGGATGCTCCCCTAACTCCCTCCTTGATTGAATCTTCAGGATGTACCATGTATAATAGGTATGCATCGTTAGCTACTTCAATCAGAATCATGAAATAACTACAATAGAATTTTTTTCTTCACAAATAGATCATTATCATATTCATGATTCGCTACACAATCGTCTTACATCAAGTAAAGTAATCCATATATAAAAATCTGTATAAAAATTTAGATCTTTTGTGAGTACGACACAATAAAAGCTTACGCCCACTCTATTTGTCACGGAGTTTCAAACATTTAAAATCAAACAACTGAAATCATTGTTTCGGAATGCTTTTAGTATTGTTAAACTAATGACTTAAAGTAGGATGCAAGAACAGTTGCTTTAATGGAATGCTCATATAGTTAAAATATCCAAGTACACACACACACACACACACACAGAGTTCCCATCTCTGAGAAGGTTACATTCTTTTCGATTTCTTTTTTAAAACTTATCTCTACAGTTCTTGGCTTAAATATTTTTTATTTGCAGATATTTAAAATAATTTATATTTTGCAAAAGTTTATATTGTAGTTTCTGAATCCAAATGTATATATTAACTGTATTAAATATACTTCTGATAACAGCCCTCAAATCGTATTTATTTTTCCCAATTAAAACAGAGCCCATACAAACAAAGAGCGGTTTTTGAATTTATATCCTTTATTATTTTTCGGCGGTATTTGACGTCATTGAACAAAAATATGATTTGAATGAGTGCTACCTTCTTATAAAATATTTTATTAGTTGGATGCAAAGACAAGTAGCTTTGGATTTTAAAGAAGGTATCAGATTAAAATTATTTAATTATTTTGAGTTAAGCTTCTTTAATTTCTTAAATTTGATTGCAAAAGGTAGAAATAAAACCAATCAAATTTGTGAAAATAACTTAGAAGAATCTGTAATATCCCCATCATTAAACAAAGTTCTATGTACAGAATTTCAACTGTTACAAGGCGATTTAAGCGTACAAATTGCTAGAGGAGGTACAAAGCTCTAAATTGAGCCAGGATCAGATGGAATACGACTGAAAATTTCATTCAGATGTGCTAGCGAATATATGAAGAGGCAGAAATGATAAACTAATAAACTCTTTATTTGGAAATATTTTACAATTGATTCTAAACAACTGCTTCAATTGTTGCTTTGTCATTTATTTACTTTTCAAAGAGACGGCACAGAAACTTGTTAATCTTTTCGAAAATAGCAGGCATTTCACATTAAATAGTGCCACTGTCCATTTTTTGATGGCTAACTACTCCATTCACTAGGTTCAGTCATAAAAATAAAAGAGCCACTCAACTGCAACATCCACTGCCACCACTTTATTGCAACATCTTTCATTATTATCATAAAAGGGGCATCATTCAAAAGAAATCGACATAATCTTAAGGATTTTTGAATTAAAAATTTCATGAGGGTGTCGTCTATATATTGAAGCAAGAAAAAAAAAATTCCAATGGTAACACCCATTTTCCTCATCAAATTTCATCAGTTAAATCCTATTTGTTTCGAAATTGTGATTTAACAAAATTTTGATCTTCTAATGTTAAAACAAAATCTTGGACAGTATTATTGAGATCAATAATGTAGTTATTGACCTGCATTTTTTATTATATACATATAAGATATTCTATATATTTTTTGCATGCATATTTATCATTTAAAAGTACTTTTCAACATGCGACACAATTTTCTAAAAAAATAGTCGTTTAAAATTTTTTTTAATTGGAAACACATTTTTATATAAATCGACGAAAAGGCTAATTTATGTATGTATGTAAATTTCATCGCATTTCTAGGATTTATTTTTCCTTTGCATTCTTTCTGCATTGCCACTAAAATTATGCATTTAGAGACGCATTCATAAATTTCAAAACACGGACAGATTTTTGTTTGGCATTCAAAATTTACTGATCGTGCCTATTTTATATTAAATATTATTTTTCACATTATTGTAACAGAGTGTATATGAAAAAAATTCAGTGGTGGCAAAAAAATATCAAATTAAAGTTTTAAAAAATGTTTTCCAATGCCCTAATAGTTTCATATACTCGTCACTTTTAAATCTGACAGTGTTTCCGTCTTTGTGGTAAGCTAGAATTTTCACTCATTAGCTCAAAGAATGATATTTACAGAATATGAGATGTCAATGAAAAATGGGAATTTTATTTTCTAAAAATTACTTCATAGGATTGTAACTATTTAATTTTACAAACAGAATGACCAAATGATTTCCCTATGTTAATATATTAAGAACTTCATACTTTGTGAAAAATAAAGGCCCATTTGTATTTCTTTAAATTTTTTGTTATTTGCTTTATGTGCTCAACATTTCTAAAGTCTCAAATTTCATGAAATTAATCTGCTATAATATAACATAACTTATACATATTATCTTAGATGGAATGAAAAAAAAATCAGGCATCAAAATTTATTAGATAACGCATTTAGTATAAATTTTTTGCATGCAAAAATATCTTACGTTTATTACATACGCATGCGAAAACAATTTCAAATAACTTTAATGATTCATGAAATAGTGATGAATATTTTAGATTACTATTATTTATGTCAATATCAATTTATGCATTTAATAATTTATATTTAAATGAAGTATAGAAGCGAAGCAAATCAAATTTTGAATAATAAATTTCAATCGACTTGAATTTCGAAATGAATAAGCTTTTTGGAAAGTAAAGTTTTGTGAAAATTTCTTTTGATAAGTAGAAATATTTTTTTATAAAATACGTAAAATTTCGAAAAAAAAATTCCTTTTTAAATTATTAATTTTTAAAAAGATTTGATATTTACAGAGAGGGAAAGAGATTATGGTTGACTTTTAAAATATTTACTGTTAATATTTATTTGACCTTATTTATACGAGTAATCTTAATTCTTTAAATAATTATTTTAAAGAGAATTAAAGCTTTGTCCTTATATGCTTCTGAAAGGTATTTTAAACTTTTAGGAACGAGTGCAAAAATTAAACCGATATTTATATATATATATATATATATATTATATATATATATATATATATATATATATATATATATATATATATATATATATATATATATATATATATATATATATATATATATATAATTCATTCAAGCTTTTAAATATGATTATGTTATTTTTGATAAATTACATTTGGATATATTATTACGATTTTTAATTCTTTTTTTATTGACTTTATTATTTTATTGAATTTGGTTGATAAATGTTGTAATTTTTCTATTCCAAATTAATTTAGTTCATTTTGTCATTAATTAAAAAGGTTCTAATATAAATTTTCAATTATGAAGTTGATTAGTTCTGAAACATAACATATTGGATAATTATTTTCATAATCATATATACAGGGCCTATAAACAGCATCCTACAATGCAAACGGGTGAACGGATTGCAACGAAATTTGGTATATAGACTATATACGAGATGCGCTCAAGGAATTTCGAAAAAAATATTTTAGTTCCAAAATGTCCAAAGGGCGCTTTTTCCAGAAAAACATTAAATTTAACACAATAAACGACCAAAACGGATTACAGAAACAATATTAACATTTTTTGACTAGTTTCTGGTCATCTTCTCATCGAATCACATTAAGTAAAGGTAAGTAAAAAATAACCGTACGAGAAAAGAAAAAGTTCAGTTTGCAGAAACAAGAACAGTTTAGGACGAAATTGCGCAAGAGGAGCAGTTGTTCATCGCGTCCAGGACGATGAAGGGAAAGGTGCTCCGTGCGACCACCCTCATTCACCAACATTTCATGTCGATGGAAAGTGTGTTTAACAGCAGATCATAACTGATCAGTTGTGATACATCGCACATGAAACTTTATGAAGTTCTTTAAGTCATTCAAAGTCGCAACACCTTCACGATACACCAGATTTTTTAAGTGTCCCTGTAACCAGAAATTACACTGATGTAGATCCGGTGAACGTGGTGGCCATGGATTACGAAAGAAGCGACTTATAACACGTTCGTTAACGTTAATCATGGTCCAGGTACCTTTAGTATATTAGTATACTTTTAGTAGATAATAGAAGTGGTCTATGCCGTAGGTACGAAACACGATGGCGTACACAACGAAATTCATGAACTGTAGCAGATGCATTCGCCTTGTTTTCGTAAAACAGCTTCACCAATAACGTACGTTTAGCTAAAGATATCGTCATCATTACAGCCGGAAACATCAACATAAAACATGACAACGTCTGCGAACGCTTCATACCCTAACGTGTGTTGCATAAAGCTTCCTCTTCTTCGCAAGCTTGGATATCTCGACATTTTTTCCTAGAACTGACAGTTTCTCCCGCTTTACATTTTATTACTCATAATTCTTATTCTGGATTGTTAATATTGTTTCTGTATTCCGCTTTGGTTGTTTATTGTGTTAAATTTATTGTTTTTCTGGAAAAGACGTCTTCTAGTGGACATTTTGAAACTAAAAAGTTCTTTTCCGAAATTCCGTGAACGCATCTCGTGTGTAGTCTGTACACCAAATTTCGTTGCAATTTGCTCACCCGTTTGCATTGTAGGATGCTGTTTATAGGGGAAGTTTAATTATAACCACCCTGTATTATAATTATTCCTATTACCATAACAGCTTTCAAATTTCTATTCTTATCAGAAGGAGTAAAATATGTAATGAATAATAGCTGAAGAAACTGTTACAATAATGGAAATGAAAGTTCATAAAATAAATGAAATATCTATAAAATAAAAGAAATTAATATTTAGAATGATATTTTAAAATTTTTCGTTCCTTGCACGTTTGCACCACGCAAATATACTGCATATGTATTTTCATATTATGAACCCTTTTGCACTGAAAAGGCATTTGTTTAGAACATTAAATTTGTATGTAAGCATGGAAGAAAATTAATTCACATTTATCAGTGCACAAAATGTATCAATTTCTTATATGCTCCTAGAATACTTATGAGTAGTAAGCAATAATAATATGAATAATATATATTTATAAAGAAATGTAAGAATAAGGCACAAAAAATAATAAGTTTTTTTTCTTTCTCTTTATCAGCAAAATATTAAATTTTAACTCTAAAATCAATATTTCTTTCAAATAACAAAATATCAAATTTTATTTCTTTCGCTCATGCAATAAAATTTCCCATTTTGGGGCTTTTACTGTAATGGCTATTCAATCTCGAGTGCAGTTTAGACGAAACTTTTAGTGTCCTTGATCATTTTTTGCTCAAAAATATCAAACTTTCATCAGAAATTTTGATTGTAAATATTTTGCCATGCATCAAGTAGAAATCCATTGTAGTATGTAACTTTATGTATTTAAATAAGCTTGTTATAAATTTGTCATACAATTAAAATAGATTACCGACATTTAGGGAATATTTCAAACTCATGCATCTAAATACGAAAACGACCCTTCAAAAGAAAATGTCATATTTCCTTATGTAATCGTACTATTTTGTACTCCGGCAATTTTGTAATCATGACAGTTGTCAATCATGGAAATTTCAATGTTTGTATAATTTGAAATTATAGACAATCCCTTATAAAAACCATATGCACTGCAGTTTTTAATATACATTACCAACTACTTGTAGTTTTACTAGTTTAATATTACTTTTAGTTTTCATATAAGATTATTGGCAGCATAATAAAACTGAATGATTTCTTTTTTCTCCCATGACTGTACAATGTACAATCATGTACATACATGCACAGTGTACATGCCTACCATCTCAGCACTCGCAAGTTGTTGCATATTTTCCACAAACAGTCGAATTGAACACTTTCAAAGCTACCGACGAGATATCTCGTCTTTCAGATACTTCCAATTACAGGTTTCTGTGGGCTACAATTTGTCTCTTATGCCAGTTTAGAATGCATAGTATTAGTATAGTAGATTAGTAGTTTAGATTTAGTAGTAGATTTAGATAATTAGCATTGGATTAGTAGTAGTTTTAGCAGTTCAGATTGCGTATTAGTAGCGTTGTAAGTATTAAATGTCTAGTACCGAAAACCAACAACAGTGAAATTCTCTTCCCATCTGATTGCCGTTTTCGGTCATTCTTTCTTACGTTTCTATCTTTCCACTGGCCATCTTAGTTATATTGAATTTCTATTTCAAAATTACACGAGAAATATTTTGGAATGACCTAACAATTTGCAACCTTGGTCGGACAGACAGTGCGACATCCGCGATAGCATAATCCCTTCTCTAAACCTTCCCTTCAAAAACGATGGAAGACGATTGAAACTTCACGGATTTAATGCATTCTTGGCTTTTTTACGTGGCTGATCTTCTTTGGAATCGAGTCTCGAACCTACAACCACTCGATGATCAAGACTTCCGAGGGCTAACCCGATCCCTCTCCTTAGGTTTGAAACATATCGAATTAAAGTATTAATTTTTGTTGCCTTTATCATTAACATCGCTGGGCATGGAGATGTGCAACAGTACATCATCCTAAGTTTCACGATAAATCATGATTGAATACTCATCTGAAAACAAACTTAAGAAATAATTGGCTTATCCGCACTACTCAATACTCAAATTAGATAATCGATGCATAAAATAACTACTATCGGAGAATATTCATAGGGATATTGCAAAGGTACACTTCATCAAGTAATGTTAATTTAACGTTCTCTTTCCTATCACGTGCACTGCTTCCAGCCGCCGCCCACTGGAAGTGATGTGCATCGAGAGGTATTTAAAGAGTTCAACAGACAACGCTTTCACGGTTGTTCGAAAGTGCTTCCTCTATTTAATAATACAGTGACGAAGATTAAATAGGTAATAAGACCTTAATGGCAGAAAATTGAATACTATTAAGTAAGTGCATAGAAAAGTTAAATGTTTGATTAAGCAAAGAATGAAAACCCGCAAAAAACTAATAAAATGATTAGTTGCCTGAAAGAGATATCCTTGACACATTTATACTATACACTACCGAAATAAGTTCTTTATTTCCACAGTTTAAGGGTAATTTTTGTTTGATTTGTTATATTGAGATTTAATATCATTTCAAATTAGAAAATATATGCATTGAATTGACACTCGGAGAAGCAAAACTAGCGATCTCATAGCAAACTATGCAAATTTCGTTACAAACTTATAAGATTTCTATCGTATACTTCTTCCTACATATTAAGAGATAATTCCAGATATGTCGAGTCGAATTAATGAATGATACATTTTATAACAAATTCAACAATATCATTAGTTTCGAGGAATAAGAGCATTTATGGGAAAAATCGTTTCCCAACGGCAATCTCCCAGCGATCTTTGTTCAGGAATAATCCCCAATGCAGAGATAGACTAATAGTTTCAGAATAGATGATGCATGGACATTGGAGTTATGTGTATAAGATTTATGGCAATTGTTCACTCAACACTGTATCTCAATAAGTAAAATATTCTTACGCCAATTTTTTTCTATAGTAGTATGGCAATTCACTCAATATAAATAATCATTCACTGCCGTCTGTATCGCTGAGGGGAGTTAAAAGTTTTCCCATCCTTTTAGTTTGGGGCATTATTGGATGCGAAATTCCAATTTCTATCTTAGCGTTTAGCAACTGAGATAGGTTTTTTTTAATGTTTTAATTTACTGATTTATTGGTGCACGAATAAAGCTAAAAGTGAATAAAAATTATCAACGAGATCACAAATTTCGCCTCATATTTACATTCTTTATGTTGGATTGTAGCAAAGATCAATGAGCTGAGGTCTGCAATTTTAATATTTTTGCTAATTCATTATATTTTCATGGGAGTTATTTCCATAACTGCATTAAAAAATTATATTTGTCTATGCATCGTTTTCTTTTAGTAGATCACTATTTGCTTGAACTCTATTTCAAGGATTAATTTTTATTTGGGTGTTTATGAACATAGGAAGGTCTTACTGACAGGAAACAGAAGTTAAATAAAAAGATTTGCATGGTGGAGTGCGAGACAAAGACACGAGACATTAAAACAGCTTTATGTTGCTTTGTTAAAATGTTGGAATTCCAGCCATGTTAAAGTTCGAATGAAAAATCCCCACACCAATGACTATTGTTAAATCACAAAGAATATTCATTATATTAAAATTATTTAATTCATAGAATTTCGCCTTTTATTTTTAATATCACTATCTATTTACACCTATAAAGTAGCTCAAATAATGATTTTTTAAAACTTTTTAAAGCACTGTGCCAAAATCAAAATCTTAATGCCATATATTGTTAAGAGGATGAAAATTCGTCTATGGGCCCATATTGTAGTTTTTATTAATATATAATCCGACACTTAAAAAAAATATTAAATTCAATTCTCTTAATTGCAATGCCTATCATTTTAACTATTTTGAATCTAGTTGGATTCTAGAAAGATTAATTTGAAATATTAGACTTTTGTAAAACTGTATATTAAAATTCCATATTCACTTTATTAATAATTTCTATGAGATTTAAAAAATTTTGACCCTCTGATCAATAATCCTTTAAGGGCTCTTTTAAAACTCCGAATAAGTTATTTTAGAAAGATTTTTTTCTTCCTTCCCTTCCTAGATAGGAAATATAGAAACGAAAAAATTTAATTTTGTATATTTAAGTTGAGGAAAATAAATAGAATTTAATTTAATTGAAGATATCCAATTAAATTATGTGTGCATATTTGAGATTCAATAAAGTGTTACTAGTCTCCCTGAATTTGTTTCCCAATAAAAAATACTTGATGAAAATATAATAAATACTATCAAACAGTAACAACCGAATGAGTGGCGTCGCAACCATGGCAGATACAAATCAACCTTAAAATATTTTTCAGTAATTTTTATTTACATAGGAGCCCTACACATACAATTGAAATAGTAAATATTCGATTTATTTAATTGAAAGTAATTAAGTTCATTTTTTGGGAAAAAATGCTAAATTATTTCTATTTTTTTAAAAACATTTCTTCTTATTCGCTACTTAAATTTTTTTTAGAAATATTTTGTAATTAAAAGCTACGAATAATCGAGATTTCAATTGTATCAGTAATTAAAATGTTACAATTGAAAATTCAACAGAAATTACATTTCAACATAAAATATAACATGCATTGTAAAAAAAAAAAAGTGATAAATTGTAAAAAATAATCGAGCTCATTTATTTTTGTTTCACGAAAACAATTACTTCATTTTTTTTTTATATTTTGAAAGAAAAAAAAATTGTCGCGAATTTTTCAAAAATTTACTACAGATATTACTAATTAACTTGTAGTTGATAAAATTTTAAAATAAGCAATGTTTTTTTAATTAACTCTCCGACATCGCATAATATCCAATTTCATTAAGTATCCAAAAATTAAATCACTTTCTTTTCAAATGAAAATATTAGTAACAGAAGATACTGCCGTAATTATGCATTTCGCTCTTAATTACCTTAATTGCTTCCGGCGTTGCATAATTTACAAATTTTGAAAGATCTCCAACTCATCACGTGAGATTCATTATATTAATTAATAATCATCACGTAAGAGACATAAGGAATTCAATTCATCAAAGGGAATTCATTTTGCGCGACAGTTTAAATTATAATTTCCAGACCAATGAACTTGACCAGGGATTAGCAGATTATAATTTGAATTTTAACTTTTCTTTAATAGTCATAGTCACTGTATGCATATGTATTTAACAAAATTCTTTTAATGAAATTGCTTGGAGTTGGTTAATAGAAGAAACATTCGATCTATCCAAAAATTCGAATTTAGAAAAATTGTCTAAAATTAAGCAAAAAAGAGAAAACAATTTAAACTAAAAGATAGTAATAAAGTTTTTTTTTATATTATTAAACCAATTTAATAAACAATACATAGTAAAACTATAGTAAACAAATGCAATAAAGCAATAATTACTATTTTTGAAATTTTGAAGTTTTTTAATAAATAAAATTTAATAAATAACCAGTCGCTTTAGATATAACAAGAATACAGTTAATGCAAATCACATCTAACAGTTCAAAAAATTAATGAGAAATTTTTTTTATTGGATTTTTGATTGAATTCATTGTCATCTAAAATGAAGCAGAGACCATGGACCGTAGTACCGAGTGTTTAACTAAGAATTTTTTTTTTTTTTTAGTCGCTTGGTTTGACTCAAAACAAGATTGAATTATAGGCAATATTTCAATTTTATGATAACAGAAAATTCGAAATACCAGAAAAAATTTAATTATAACTTATTAAAAACTGTCGAATTAGCCAATTCCATTTACATTAGATGATATAATTTTGCGTGTCAAACGAAATCTGCAACAATTACAAATGAAACCCAAACAGCTAAACAATTTGAGATAGCATTATTGTCAAAATTTCTAACTAAACTTCAATTAAACTATAATTTTGAATGCTTAAAGCAACCTTGCTAGCAAACATTCAGGATGCGGAACTAAATTCTTTGAGAATTAGTCATTTTGTTGTGCGTGTTAATTCTCTAAAATGAAAATTTGCCGTTTTGAGTTTAAGGCAGTGATACTGCATCTATCAAAAACTGCTGAAGACAATACATTCTACAGTATTTGAGGCTAATCTTTTGAAGTTGTTCGGATGTATCAATAAGAATTTTTTTTTTCTTTCACAATATTGACAGATTTTTTCCTTGCCGAGAATGATGGATACAATGAAGCGATGTAAGCCAGAAATATCATTAATCACATTTTATAATCCAAGTTTCTAATCTTATAATCATGAATATCAAAACCTTTTTCCAGTTCACAATAAAAGCCGAAATTAATCCTCTGTTTGTCGCGATATCTAACTGAATCGCAATACGGTATGGAATAATTTTCCCAATTGGTAACTCAGAAAATGCGGCAATCAATAAAATTTTAGTTGAATCCTCTGCAAAGAAAATGGAATGTTTCTCATTTTTTTTTTTTTTTTTGGCGCTCTCTAAAATGGCCGCCTTTTGAAATTTGAAATTGCTAATTTTGAAATTAGCAATGTGGTATATGATCTAACTACTGATTATGACATACCATACTTCCAGTTGCATTTTGTTTAAATTCTATATAGTGATCAAATTTGCTTTTTCAATTGAATAGAATGACGAAAAGAGATGTTTTCAGTTCCATAGTCATCCTACAAATATTGCAGTTTATCCATAACATAATCCAAAATTAGGTTTAAATCTGTCTATTTATCCTTGTTCTTTCTCTTGGCACCTTTATATCGTCTTGAATTTTACAAAACGTTTTATTTAAAAAAAATTCTCACGTATAATTTACGTACTTTCTATGGCGTCATGTAAATTTAGTAAGTTTCTCTCGTCAAAATTCTTGTTCTTATAAAAACATCACGGGTAAAATTTTAATTGATAGATATGGAATTCAATTATTAACTGAAAACAAGATACAGAAATTATCAGCTTTTACAATATAGTAAGGTCAACATTCTCGAATATAATTATCTTTCAGCATAATTTGATTGAACAACCTTCAAAGATAGCTGCCATGAAAACATTTAACATCTTCCATTGAATATTTTTAATTTAGCATGCAGAAGAAATGTATTTAGCTTCTCGAAAAATATTTTTTTCCGCTCAGTCCGAAGTAAGTAAGTATTTTTTATTTTCCAGTCGATAGATTGACATTTAAAATGACAATATGTCAGACTTCATGCGTTTAAGAAATTAACTTTCTAATAACGACAAATATATGGAAGAATTCCGGTATTTTCAAATAGCACATTTAATTTTTTAAATCGATTCTCAAAAATAAATGAAATAAATTTAATAACTACTTTTGAAACCCCAATTTTACTAGAGTACTAAAAAGTAAAATATTTTTTAACTTACTTTATAATTTCTAATAATTTTAAATCAAAAAATACCATTGCAGCTTAAAAACAATTTTTCTAAAATTCTTCATTTGAAAGTGCTACTAAGGAATCGAGCCGATTGAAATAAATCCATAAACTCGTAATTAATGGATTCATTGATCATTGATTCTGAAAATATGGTAGTATATTTACACCACACGTGCCCAGGTTTTCAAAGGTTCTAGCATATTAATAATTAATTAAAAATTGGCGTTCCAAGAATTACAAATATGTCAAATTAAATAAAAATTTAAGAACCAAAAATTAAAACGTGGGGAGAGATGATGAATAAAAAGTGCTAAAATTACAACTGAAGAGTAAGAGAAGGTATTTATCTGATATGAATATTTGTTTCTGCTTAGTATGTAGCGAAATATTTCTATGGATACTTAGTCTGGGTCTCTATTTACTTCTAAATTTTCATTATTTTGTGGAAAATATTATATATTAAAAATGAATATTATAAAAGTTCGATTAAAAATTTGCCATCGGAAATTTCTAAGTTCATATGAAAAAAAATAATAGAATCGTCTTCCTCTTGTTTTCTAGTCATTTTAATATCACTTTTCAGTTGACTGTAGTATCTATTATTATCTACATCATTATTTAAACTTATCTCCACTTATCTATCGCATATTATCATAAATGAGGTGTAAACTATCATAAAGTTGTCTAGATGAAATATAGCGTGGCTATGAAAAGGTAGGAAAACTTACTCCTTAGTTTAGTACAAGAGTTGTACTCTGTTTCTCAAACGGGGAAAATTACTGAAACAGGATCTGTACCATTCATAAAGAAAACGTCGTATGCAAAACTTACATCTTTAATTGTAACGAACATGAGTTTATTCATTACAGAATTCAAGTTATTTACTTTATAAGTAATAAATTTATCAAGTTAAAAAACAAAAATTAAAAACTTTGGATCAAGTATTTTTAAAAAATTATTTTGAGACTTGTCAAAATAATCTTTCCAGAAATTTGTTTCGTAGAAGCGTATTCCTGGTTTTTATTTATTAAACAAACCCTCAGACTGGAAATGAACAACACGAGTTTCTAAGGGAAATAGTAAACAAAAAATATTCTCCAGCTACCAGCATGATAACGAGAACGTCAGAGTACTATTACAAAATGACGTCATTATACTGTCCCGAAATGACGTCATGACAGCCCCCGCATTCAATTAGTTGTCTCGATCTTTCATTGACAACCATGATATACAGGCCAAGTCATAAAATAAAATTCCTTCTAGTCCTGCTCTTCTTTTTAGAATTTGCAATATCCGTAGAATAAAAGAGTTAGATTTAAAGAATATGCACTTTCGAAATATCCATAGCTTTTAACGGTTATGTGAAGCAGGACAATTCTGGATGCTAGTTTTAAAATAATGTAGATTATATATATACCACGCACATATATCTGTTAAGTTCGTATTATATATAAAAAGCAAATATTCGCAAAAATGGGATCATTGTAATAAATGTATAACAGCATATTTGTAATTAAAATCGCAATTTGAAATGGCAGAAAAACGAAAATTATTGGACAAAATGTAAACTAGGCATTACCAGGTGTGATAACAAAAAAATATAAGATTTCATCTTCGGCAGAAAAAAATGTTTAAAAACTCACTACTCTTGTAACAACGGTGTATTACCATTTGGTGACTCAGTAGAATGCCAGGGAATGGGTAGATAACAAAGGATTTGTGTGGCCCAAATATTCCAGTTATGGATGTTAACATTCCTATTTAGGTGAAAATCGGCCTTATCCGTTTACAAGATATTCCATGGTCAAAGTTTGTGAATAATATTGCATACAGCAACATTTCTCGCAAGTGATTAAATTTTCAAATTTTTCTTGTTGGAAATAAAATCTTATATTTTCCTGCAAATTATTTCCAGGTTTGATAACATTTTGTCCAATATTCTTTCTTTTACGGCCATTTTAAGTGAAACTGTAATCATAAAGATTCTGCATAATTAAGATCATAGACACATTTTAATTTTGAACTTTTTGTCACTTCACTTCCTCCTATGCAAAGTATATAAAGATATCATTGTAATCGTCGAAAAATTCAACCTCTAGATTTTGATGTATCCTCGTGCTTCAGATGCCATCGAGTATGAAGAAATAATTTTTAGAATCTGTCTAAATGTCAAAAACACTAAGGAACGGAGGAAATTTAATATGCTGTTTTTAAACATTGTCTTAAAAATTGTTCCTTTCATCATATTTTGGATGAAATACGCCCCAAAGTAACTTAGCACCACAGGCAAAAAACAAGGATAATAAATAAACTTATTTAAAAAAAAAAAAACTGAGTGAATAAAGACAAAAGAGTCTTTACATTCTTAAAGAAGCTTTAAAAAATACATAAAAAGAAGTTAAAGAATGTAGAAGCCAACGCTTGATTAAAAAATAGAAGTTAATTTAGATTAAATGAAAAAAGAATGCCTTTTTTTACATTCTCGGAGAAAGTTATTGAATGGCACGAGTGTCAGTTATTTGAAAAGAATTATTCTACAGCTTTAAGATACACAAAAAATTTGAGGGTTAAAAAAACGGTTGTGCGATTATCAGTATACAAGTGCATAAAAATAGATAGTTAATTGTTAACAAGCAAGTTGCAAATGTTCTATTTTATTTGTTTCATGCTTATTAAATTGGAATTTTGCCACAAGTATTTCACTTCCTGAAGTTCTAAAATTTTGTGCCATAATTTCCGATGAAATACAATTACTCAATTATTTCAATAATTACTCTTATTAGATAACCATTCAATTTTAATCAAATTTCGAGTCTGAATGACAGTAGCCATCTAGGAATGAATTAAGAACAGTTCATTACAATATTCTTTAACAATTATGAGATATGATAAAAACTAAAGAAAAAAAATGTTAAAATGTTTCTAAAAACACTAAAACAAAATTGGAAAATACTGTTTTGAATACTGTTATAAAGAAAATAAACCACAATGAATACAAAAGGAAAATTCTTTAATAGTCATAAGAAACTATAATTTATAAATTATTTTTTTAACTCTTTGAAATTTTATTCTTATTTATTTAGAGTACTTGTAATAAAGTCGAACTTTTACGATTATAAATAGGACTCTGTAATTTTGATAATTATTTTTACCGTTTAATACATGCTTGTTTTTTAAATATTTAAACAAAACTTTGTATCATGAATTCACTTAAATTGCTTTCTCATGCCTCACGAAAACAGTAAAATAATTTATATTAAAATTAAATTTCGAGTGCAATCAAATTCTTCTCATTCATTTCGAGATAAAGCAAAGAAAGTTTTAACAATTCACTTACAAATGGAAAATCATCTGAATAGAATATTATTGAAAAGTATCTATTGTAACAAAGTTCGAATTTCTAGGAGCGACTGATTCCAATGACGTCAGTTTGCGCACTGCTATAACGCATTTACGTCAGTTTAATTACACACTAGTCTGGCCTCTTTGTATCAAGCATGAGGCGAGAAAGGGGTTCAAGAATTGAAATGAACATCGACACACCAAGTAATCATCGATACAACCGCAATTACCTCTCTCTCTCTGTATACTGTGGATGACTGACACACATAAAAGCCTTTGAGTGCAAGCTGGCGTATCTGCGTATTCTACTATGCATTTTCTGCATAGTCTATGAAGTGGTAAAGGTTAAAACAAAATAGAGTACGAGTGTGTATGGGCCGATGAAGATGAAAAGAAAAAAAATCCTACAAATGAAGTGGATATTATACATATAGCCGAAATCTGAAGAGAACAGTTACTGTGTTTCTTTAACATTTTCGACGTTACCGACGAGATATTTCGTCTTTCGGATACTTCCAATTACAGGTTTCTGTAGGCTAAAATTTGTCTCTTATGCCAATTTGGCAAAAGTAAAGATATTCTTCAGATGTGTATTAGAAAATTCAACCTATCTAAACTGGCATAAGAAACAAATTTTAGCCTACAGCAACCTGTAATTGGAAGTATCTGAAAGACGCGATATCTCGTCGGTAGCTTTGAAAGTATTAAATATAGTTATCCCCCCATATTTCTTTTACTAAAATATGGTACAACTAAGAAAGATGTCTCAGCGCAATAGAGGAAACAGTTAAAGATCTAAATATTAAAGAATTAAACTCTGTTTATTATTGCTTCAAACAATATTTAATATTGATTTGAGACTTAATACTCGAAAGACCTTGACCTGTTACGAGTACATGTGGTAAAAATGACTGATCTGATCGCTCGAATAGCAATATGAATGCTTAGAAGAAAGTAAAATAGAGTAAAATATAACTAGTATTTCATGCATGGAATTCTCACGAAGAAATGTATTTCATTATATGCAAAGGGGGTGTTGACCAGCAATAGCACCATTATTGTACTGCCAAAGGAACAGATAATTTGCTTCTCATACTCGTACTCCAGATGCTGCCCTGCAAGAGGACTTGAACTTGTTTAATTTATGAAAATCATTCCTGCATGCATGCATGTGTTTAATCCTCGTTTAAAGTATTACACTTATTTACAAAAACATGTGCGCCAACAGTTGTTTGCAATTGCTAAATCCACAGAAATTGTGAAAAGTTGCAATGGATCTAAAACTTTTCACCTCTTCAAAACTTTCTCGGTAGATTATAGTTGTAGATATATCCTAATAATAATTCCTTGAGAGTTTTATTTTCTCTTCTATTCAGATAGCACAGTCTGTTGCTCAATATTGTGTGATATTATAATATTCAATATTCAACAACATTATACAATATTGTGAATATTGTTTTATACTATACAATATTGTATAATATATGTATTAATTTAGTAGAAAATTATTAGAAACATTTTGGATTTGTGTTATTTTGATTAACTAATTTTAATGGGGCAATTACAAGCTTCACATATTTTTATATCACTTAAAAGAATTTATATTGGACATTTTTTGACACAAAAATTAATATAGTAAGGTTAATTTTAGATTACAAAGAAAAGCGATCTTTCAATGCTCGAATTTGACTCTTCACAACCTATCAAAAAATGATAAAGATGATGAATTACTAGCATTCTTCCGTACTCTAAAAATTCTCTTTTTAAAGGACCTAAAACCCATTTTTTAAACCTCAATATTTATTAATTTAGTTTTGAGCTTTTCGCACTTGCAATAACATTCCTGTCAACAATCACTGGAATTATTCATTTATCCAGGAAAGCTTATAAAACCTAAAAAGAGCGATTAACTCGTGTAGCACGAACAAATGACAGAAGAAATCAAAAATAAATATTGAAACAAAACAAAGGCGGGATAAATTCTAAAGAAGTAAAATAAATTAGCACCTCTATAATGAATGATAAAATAAATAATAGATAAAATCAATTTAAACAGTCTAGATTTCTACATTATAAACGTTTTATATCTTTTTCTTCAATCATGGATTTGAAGTAAAACCACTGAAGTAAAAGATTTACATATTTAATGTAAAAAATGTATATAAAATCCATTTTGATGGATATATGCTTTCGCTATATTTATGGAAAGTAAAATAAAAAAATAAAAATCATTTTGGTCTTATGTTCCAAAGCAAAAGAGAAAAACGTTTTCTGTCATTTCCCAAAGAAAATCCCAATTGATTGCATTATTATGCTTCATTTGATGAATCGTGGTTTTAGAATCTAGCTTAATTTTGTTATATAAATGGCCCGTTTTGAAGTTACATGAAGAACGGAATCCGTGACTTTGAATCGTGGTCAGAAGACGAGGATGTCGCTTGAGCCTATGTCTCCTCTCTAAAATTCTATTACATACACGAGAAAAAGCATTCGATTCAAGACGCGTTTAACGTGCACCAAATCATGAGGGTTCCCTTTGAAATTGGGTCTTTAACCTGTGACTCTCTGGGCTAAAAACCGAGACCATGAGGTCACCATTCAAGGATGCAGTGGAAAACAAAGTGAGATTGATGATATTAGGTTACTCACGCATTCTGAGGTTTGTAGTTTAGGGTTATTAAATTTAATTAGTTATCTAAGTCATTAGTTATTAGATGATTTCAGGTTTTGATTAACACTTATTTAAGGATCCCCATATCACGTTGAAGCAATTCGAGAGCAAGTTTAGGGCTGCCTCATAATACTGTATAGTGATCAGATGACGAGGAAAACTAACCGGCAAGCACATTCAATAACTTCATTGCTCTATTACTGAGAGAGCACATTTAACCTTAGACAGTAGATTTAGCTTACCATTAGGCCCACATAAATGGAAGGTCAACCGATTCAATTGGGTCTGAACTTCAGAACCAGAGGTTTCCAAATTCGAGACCTCATCCTTAAGACTCTAAACACAGCAAGAAGAAAAGAAAAAGAAGGAAAATGTAGTTTGATCTAAACAGTGAAGAACGCCTGCAGAAAGATAATACTTCATGCATAAGAGCACCACAAAATAAGTTCCTTATTAATGATTTAAAATTTCAAAATTCAGTGAAAAATAATGGAAGGGTGGGCATAAAATCTAATAAGGGAAATTAGGTCTCTTGTGCTAAAAATATTGAGAATCAACAGATTTTATTCTTGCAAGCGTTTTATTCACTTATTTGTTGAGCAGCGATTATAAATCGCAACAATTATAAATAGAAGTGGCAAATTTCTGACTACACGGTTGCCTAGGGACAAGAAAATTTATAAATATGATCGATTGAAAAATTTTATTAGTCTAGTTGTCAAATTTGTAAAAAATATAAATTCTGTTAACTCTAAATTATAAGGATAATTTTATTCAAGTATGATTGGACAGGTTCCCATTTATTTTATAACGTTCATTTAGTTATTATATTAATTACGAACTCTGGAGGAATCTTAGCAGTATGGAGAGATGTGCATGCGGCGCAATCTAATCGATTAAAAAAAAACAATTTCTCGAAATTATTTTCCAAGATATAATTTAATTATATTTCACGAAGTTAAAAAATATAAATAAATCTACAGCATATGATTAAATTAGAATGCACTGTCAAAGCCTGCAAAATGTCTAAAATCGCCGATGCTGAACAATTGAACACCATTCACAAAGCAATTCAGCACGCATATATGTATCCCAAAATGTAGCTATTATAAGTTAAAATTTTAATATCCAGCACTAGAGAGATCCAATTTTCCATACAAATAGACATGCAAAGATGGATTTCTAGTGCTAACAACAATTGCGAAGATGGAATTCTGGCGCTAATATTGTTCAGCACCGATATTCTAAGGAAATAATCCCACTTCCGGAAGATTTTATTCTCGCGAGCGTAGTATTCTCTCATTCGTCTCACGGAGAAGTGGCCCCGACTGTGTATATCTTTTATGATTTAAGAGTGATGATTGAGCAGCAGCAATAAATCGCAGACACAGAAACTGAAGAAAGAGGGGAATAAAGGATCTCTTTTCTTCTCTTTGTGGCGAGAAGAAAATACAACCTTTAACCTCCAAGAAGATATAACACCAGATAAAATGAAAGAAGGTTTGATCCAGGAAGAAGAGCAAGTTCATTTTTTTGAGATATTGGACTTTTTGAAATCCTGTCGTAATAGATCAAAGAATGAAAGAAAAGGTCACATGAAATGGGAAAGATTAGATTTCCCGCAGTGACGTGTGCGAGAAGAAACTGGAAAAATATACTCCTATATTATGCTTATCACAATATACATGGAAAAAGTGATTCGCAATCTTCAACATATTTACCAACAGACGCCAATGAAGATTTTTTTATCAACATTTTCCTTAGTTCTTACGTTTTGTGAAAGTAGATAACAAAGATAGCTAAAATGACAGAAGACTTCAGTGTTAATTGTCCCTACAGTGGCAATCTATAAAACATCATTCAAGGAACTACAAAGTTCAGTCAGATTTCTTGTAATAATAAATTTTCAGTAACTTGAGTCGTTTTGAGATTTAGCAAGATAAAAGAACTGAATCTTCAGATACCAATTTTAACATACATATTCCAATTTTTGCGTGTCATAATTGGAGTATAGGTTCATTACTTGATGAAAAACTAGTTATATATTTCAATAAAAATGTTTAATTCAAGATAAATATTGTGGTGCAGATTTAACTTTTTACAAGTGCTTTCACAAAACCAATTAACATTCTTGTCACATTGATTAAATAATTCTACTGTAAAACATAGTATAAATATGCATTATAGACATTTATAACGCGCATAAATATGCATTATAGACATTCATAGTATCCATAATTATGCAATATATTTTTAAAAAATTCAAATCATCGTAACAATTATATAAAATTTTATCGAATTACTTTGAGTGCTTTGAATATGTATTGAACTATGCAGTTTCATATCACTTATTATTGCTATTATTTCATATATCAGTGTACTTGTTTTTTTTAATAAATCTTAAAGAGTTGGTCTTACAGGAAGTCAATTTAATAAAAATTAAATGCACTCAAACAGATTAATATTTAAAATTCATTAGGCAATGTTATCTTTTTCTAGATATAATTGTTAAAAATATTCACTGCAAACAAATGCCATAATTATGTCACTCAATTCGGAACTCAACATGAAATAAACACAATCAACAATTAGACAGAAATTAATAAAATAGGCTGGATATAAAATTTGGTTTCATGAATAAATACTGTGTTTTGAAGTTAAATGAACTATTCACAATTGATATGCCATTTTGATTCAAGGTTGACACTCGGAATGGAATGCTAATTATTTGCCACGCTTATTACAACTACAGAAAAATGTCATAAATGACTGATTTATTGAGCATGACGCTTCATAAATAGATAATGTATCATAATAATCTTTAATAATGACCTATTTCGAAAATAACGTCAAAATTCTGCGTCATCTTAATGCTAAAATAATAACCCTCCAAATAAATTGGTACTACTCATTTCATTTCTTGCGATCAAATCCTATTTTAAAATTGTTCTGTCCTCAAACTGTTTGAACGATGGTCAGACGATAAAAGTGATATTTGATCTATCATGCAACTGTATAGCCTTTCAGTACAAATCATCATAAGATCATGCGCTTGGATGACTTAGAACATTTAAATAGCTTACAATAGGGAATGTCAAATCTGAATAATCAGTCAAAACCTACTAAATGTTCAAGATAAATCAATAAATGCTAGAGGATATCATTTAGTTCCACTGAGAGTTTGATGAAAGATAATTATCACGAGGTGTTGTCTGTAAATAATAACCATAGGCTATTACAAACATGATAGGAAAGTCTATGTTGGTGTTATAGAGGCAAGAATAATTAAGGTGGGTTTACGCAAAAACGAGTGATGGGGTATTAAGAAGCCATGTGACCGTATTTGAGTGATACAATTGTCAATGTCTTTTATAAGTCACTGTTACACACTAGTAAGTGAATACCCATACTTCAAAAGGAAATTCTATCTTCGTGGTGGACTAGAAATTCCAATCTATGATCATTCATTTTAGATGGCGATACTCTAACCAAGAAGCTTCTTTGGATATTATATTGACGATATCCTTCGGATATTCGTACAAATTATTTTAAATCTTTAATTTCTCAATTAGGCAATTTTGCATTTCATAGATTTTAAGGCTGCACTAGCAGACTTTTTCAGTCTAATTATAGACTGATAAGGTATATAGATAGCTCCGATATAGGTGATTATCATATTATTCAACCAACAGAGTTTCATATTCACAATAATTAATCTGAAATCAATTTCAAATTATTAGGGCTGGTCTTTTTCAAACTCTGGAAACCTTTTTTATGTTTCATTTTAAACAGTCTAAAAATCATTTACTGACTATATTTGCATTACCATTTTCCATGCAAACCTTATAGATACTGTATAGGCAGATTGTTTAGAGTTTGGTTGGGTTCAATAGATATACCTAAAGTGATTCATTTTTTTCCTCTCTTGTAGCTAATCTAGTTACTTCTGCATTTTTATCATTTGTCTTATTCTATCACCAATATGCATGCTAATAAATACATTGCTAAATGACGGGGAACAATTATAGTAACAACGGGAAACCGAAAGCCACCACCGATCCTTTTTTTCCCAATGAGCAAATTGAGATGTAACAACTATCCTGCTTTTTGAATTAAAATCCTCTTCTTAAAATGGATAGATTTATCAAGTCGTAAAGTACAAGTTCATAAGCAAAGATTCAAGCCTATCATTGAAGTTCCGTAATTTGTTTTTGGCATAGCTGTGTGATAGCTCTGTGTGATTTATAATGCCTTCTCATGCATTATAAATCACACAGAAACATAGGGATTCATTGAGAAGAATCTATTCAGTGAGTCGAAATTAAATGTGTGTGAAGGTGTCGAATGATAATTGTCTCTTTGTTTAATGAAGGGCAAAACGAGTAAATAAGCCCCTTGCCAGAATGTGGATACTATATCTTAAGCTTACATGTTATGAAGGTCTTTCTTTCTTAGGAAATGACAATTGAAGGAACAGATCCAAGTGTTCGCTGAAGCTCATCTTTGTCTAGATGACATTCTTGACACGGTGATCCTTTAACAAGATGGAGCACTAAGCCATTGTGCCGTAATTACTCTAAATTACCTCCACAATTGTCTCGTCCCTCGACTCAATAGATTGGTCAAAGGAGATTTTGACCTTAGATAATTCAGTAATCAGTTTTAACTATAGTTAATGTCTGGGATAAGAAGTGTCAAGATTAAACTTTAGAATTGCATTGGATATAATTCGTTGTGATTTCATTTGTGAGATAATACTTTGTTTTGAAGTTGCACTAGAGGTCATCACTTTAAAACAAACTTAATCCGGATGTAGAACTTCGAAATATTTTTTAATGTATGAATTTTGGATGGTTTGTAACAAGCTTCTCGCCAAGCTCTTCACCCTATCAAAAAGTGACATTTGAAAGTTGCAACATATCTATTAAAATTATATAATTAATTACAAAGAAGTACTATTTTGAACCAATAGAGGCATTATTCGGAATTTCTTAATTCTGAATTATGATTACATGACTTGGGTAAAATTTATTCTCTAAATTTTCATTCAACACCAAAGGGAAGACATCCGATTACAGATGCACCAGCGCCATATAAACAGCGAAACTCTGCTGCAATCAGATTTCAAACTCTTAACCCACTGGTTCCACAGTCGCGGCCTTACCAACATCTCATCACACCATAATAAGAGAGAGTTTCACCGATGATATGTAAAAAGATACTTCGTTTCATGAGACGTTAATTTTAACATTTCAAATATAACCTATTAAAGCTTGCCTTTCGATTTAAGTTCTAATATGTTCTAACTTTTCAGAAGTTATGAACTTTATAATGATTGCAATTACTTCAAACAGAAGGCAATAAAATAATACCAAATACATTTTATAAAAAAATAATTCTCATATGATGTATTTAACTGTAATATTTTGACAACAAAGCTTTTTGAAACATATGTAGCCCACGGATCTCCAATGATTATTAATCATTTTTTTTCCAAAAATGTGTAAGCCTGGAAAAAGCATTTTCTCTTCTAATGCAACAGATAGTATGGAAAAACAATCCTAATAAGATTTTTCTTGCCTTCAAAGTCTCTGCGAATAGACTACAGAGTGTAGCGATTCCAGACTCAATTCAGTAGAAGATAAGGACCGGCTGCACAGTATTACCACGAACGAACTCCATCAGTGTAGCAGACAAGTCTGGTGTGAGCATGTTGGCTCAGATGGCGTCCTAGACATCTGACCATTGCTCAAAATTTCGAGATTCATTAAAAATAATCCTAGTGTTTGCTTTAAAATGTGATATAAAATACAACCAACTGATCTTGTAATCGAAGAAAAAATTATACATAACCTTTGTGAAATTTTGAATCATCGAAAATCATAGTTTACGATGGAATCTAAAAAAATGATTGAGAAAATAATTTTAAAGACGTGCAAGGCATTTCAGAAATTTATTTTCTTTCCAAAGTTTCTCTCATGAATGTTATGTTGGAAGAAAATACTTCTATTTCGAGAAGCTTCAATTTTTCAGCTCGAAACAATATTGCACAAGGCAATTTATATTTATGAGACTCCAGTTTTAAAGATAAAAATCAATGAGTTTATCAGATGCGAAAAATAGCGTTGCATAGCACCGCTATATATAATTTTACAAATGAGAGAGAAGAATGAACTTCTGGTGCTAATTTTAATATACTTGACTGACGTCATCAGGTAAATCTAATTAGAAAAATTAAATTGCATAATGTGTTAAACTAAGCTACCAAACTGAAATCCAATCACTTGATTTTTTTGAAAACTCCTGTCGCAGAATTAGATTTATGGCAATTTTAAATATTAAGAAAGAATGTTCCAAAAACAAACTTCAGAGGGAGAATTCTTCCTTCAACTTTCTTGTATATTTTCATAACATGGCATGCTTCGGTGTAGATGCGCTGTATAATGAAGAGCACAGAATTTCCATTTTGAAATGTACTGCTTTCGGTCGGCAGATTGCATTCAAACTAGAGATTTGATTCGAATGCTGTACCAAAGACCACACGCTAAATTTCACTCATCTAGCTTGTTCTGTTTAAAAGTGATTGTGCTCTCACACACGCAGACGAATAGAAATACATATATAATTCTAAATCAACAGGAGTATCCTCCTTTTGATTTTCTCGTATACTTAAGTAATCTAGCACCTCCTTTTCAGTTGTGCTATCATTTTCTGCATTCCATTGAGAGTATAAACAATCGGATGGATTGGTTTAGAGAGGCACGTGTCAAATCCTTTAAGGTTACGTTATTCCGCATGTATACGTGTTCGATTTCCGTGAGTAGTGACATAGGACAACGCATTTTGTGTTTCGTAATACAATAAAGCAAAGTGAAGTGAATATGCTACGGAAGCCTCATTTTTCACAGATTGGATCCAAAATTTGACCAAATTTTGGCCATACGATCGCATAACAAATTTTATTTTCCTATATCGTGGAGTTTGAGTTTTCGCACTTGCATACTCGCGAATGAGTTGATCACCAAACGATCACCTCCTGGATAGATTTGCCCAAAAATTTAATACACATTTACAATTGTATTGATAAATAAATGCACTCAATTTCATTCATATAGCTCATTGCGTTTTTGAGTTACGACCCCATGCATACGAATAGAGAAACTTTCCTTCGAAGAATTTCATTTAAATTTTAACATCTAAAAGTTTGGTGTTATGACACTACATGACAAATTTCACCGCTCCAGCTCAATACGTGTGTGAGTTATATTTATAGATAGATCAACATAATTCCATTTTTCGAGCTAAGAGAGGTCTGAAACGTAGAGATTCGTCAATCTCGGCAAGATCTGAATCGGCAAGACTTTGCTTTCGGACTCGGCAAGGCAAATGTTGAAAATTCATCGTAATTTCCAGGTTATAGAATTCCTTTGAATATTACAATACTTTCATACTAACCATTCTTGAGGCCCGAACTCGAACCTGGACTATTGTGGTCAGCAAACGCTGCAGAAACCTCTATACGATCACGGAAACAAGGGAAAATTTGTTAAATTATATTTACTTTAGTTTGTTCGGTAAAAAGCAGTTTAATTATTTCAGTACATTTAACGCCTAATTAATTGGGTTTCTCTTTTTGCAAAGTCACAAAAATTATGCATTTGGAGTTTTGCAGTCGGAAAAGTTTGATTGTATAATGCCACTCATGAACGAAAACAATTGTTTTCAAGAAGTTTCCTGAAACACAAAAGGAATTATGTTGTAAAACATTACACTGAGAAAGTTACGAATTATATTAGCTTTTCCGTTACTTCAAGCGTTAATACAAATAAATTCAATTACAGTGAAACGTTTTCATGTGCATCTTTCTTTCACAAATAGGATAATTTACAAATTAGATTTGGAAACACACAGAAAAGCTACTCAGTCGCTTCTTTTGAATTTTTATATTCCAAAAATACAATTATGAATTCGTGAACGCTGTTTAGAGGATTAACACTTCAATTAAAGGAACCTTATAATAATGAGAGAATATGAATACTTCAGATAAAATTTTTGGTACATAGTCAGCTGATAAGGTAAAATTATGAATTAATATTTACGTTGATTAGCCAGTAACTTAATTTTAAGTTTTATTTTTATGGTTGGTATAGTTTGTGACGATATTTGCTGAAATGAAGCTTTTAGAAAATTCAATAGGTATAATAATTAATAAATGGGAATATTTGGACCAAATGCGATTTTATGGATTTCAGATTCACCCTTATAAAATATGGTTGCAATCTAATGAAATGTCCCATCTGAGGCCACCTCAGGTATGAGTATTAAAAATTACAGGTATTGCGGTCAGTTCTAGCTTACCAGGCGGATACTTTAAGGCTGTCGCGTAGAGTTACCCCCATTTCTATGACTAGATGTACTGTCTACGGGAAATGTTACACCGTGACAGTGAAGAATATTAGGTCAACTTTTCTCTATTCTTTACAAAGAATGTCATTTGTATACCAGCAGGCTGCGGCAAGTTAGGGGGGATTATGATTACCTAAGAGGGTGTAGTTTCTAAGCAATACTGAACGAGAACTAAACCCTTGTATAACAAAAGATAATTGATAATTATTAAGAGACAATAATTGATTTTTAAAAAATGCAGTAATTTCCCCCCCTTTATATTCTAATTAAACGTCTTTCTATAAATTTGCATTTAATGGAATTTGGTAGGGAATCGATTAACTAATGCGATTAACTTCGATTAACATCCAGTTCATTATTTAAATGAATTAAATATTGGAGCAGAGATTCTATTTCACAGATTAATAATTCAATGTTACAAACAGCCAGTTTATAACATTGAATTATTAACCTGTGTGTGGTTTTTTTATTGAACTGTTTATAATTTCATGCCATATGCATTTGCTATAATGTTTGAAAAAGCTGAATTTCGTCGGCTGTACAGTATATTTTGTACACATCAACACCGACTTTTTCTTTTAATATTTGTAAGCAAATCCCGATTCGCAAGAGAAAATTTATCGATGAACTGAAAAAAATTATAAATATGTAATAAAAATGGTTTTTAAATGCTCACTTTCATGAATTCCATTCAAATTATAGTTTATTCTAATTATATTTTACTTTTTACTCAATTATCTATTCTAAATATTACGGGATATTGAAACTTTTTTTTAAAAAATATCACTAATAAGTGGCGCCAGGCCGAGAAAATCAGGAATTAATTAATCGATTAAGTAGTAATTAATTTTTGAAAATATTGAAATATCGTATTGTTATTGAGCACATACATGTATACAAATTTTCAGAATTCTGAGAGAGGATTCAAAGGAGAAAATCCATATTTACAAACAAGAAAAAAGCCAAAATTAAAGTGTATAAAAGTCCATTTTGTTAGTGTATTGAAGAATAGGACTTAATTATTAGCAAAAATTTGGAGATGCAAGTCAAATATAATACAGAAATTATCAAAGAAATATTCTATATGAATTTTAAATTTTAACCAGAATTATATATATATTTTTTAATTCTAACGATTGTTGAGGAATATTTTTAGGGTAATCATTGCAGCTTTATTTTCTCATCATATTGATCAGCGGTTAGGAGTTTCACCTTCAGATTTTTGAAACATTATTTTCTAATTCTTAGTTCACTAAAAAGAACGCAGTCTCAATATTTTAAAATTTATTAATAATTATTTTCTACTTTTCATTCTCTAATATATTTCATATTTCATTATTATAACTATTATGGAATCTTGTCACTGATTTCTCACCATTTCACTCTCAGATGGGGCTGCCGATAAGAAATAAATGAAGTTCTGAAAATATTAAAATATTGTTTAGTTATCGAGAACCTACTTCTGTTCTACCGAATTATAAAGTAAGTAAAAGCAAAGTAAGTGGGTGAAAAACTGAATACATGATTGCAAAAATGAAAAGTAAAAAGTGGATAAAAACAATTCAAATTGGATAAACTGCCATTTCGATTCCCCGGATTACGATTATTTTCGAACCGATTCATTCATTCATTCATTGCAAAGCGAAATATGAAGCTGACATTTTCGCTTTGTCATCGTGTTTCATGCTGGATAATAGCAACAAAGCCGTTTTTAGGAATTCTTTCATATACATGTCAGAATCATAATCCAGATCTTACGGAAAAGTCATTTGTCAGAAAGAAAAACATCTTTCTTATATTCCATGTGACGGCGAGATAAAGTTTACGTCATTTCTTCTTTCGTTAGGATGGCGAAAAATGAAATATTTCTCCCAAAGCAGCGGGATATAATCACTGCAAGAAACACAGGATGAAGATAGAAGTTAACATTAACAGTTGGCAAACATTTTAACATTTAACAAAAACGAAGGTGAAATGTCGTCTCTTTTTTATTATTTCGTCGTATATGAGACACAAAGATAAAGTGTGTCTCATGTAACTCTCGAAGAAAAAAAAAAATTTGAGCAGGAAATATTCATGAATATTTGCGTTTCAGACTTTTCCGAGTCCTAAAAATATATTTTTGGAATTAAATCAATGCGTTAACTTAATTAATGAAATTTGGTACATGATCATTACACCACATTTGTAGATTATCTAATTTAAATGAAATCCATTGAGGGAGTCTGTCCAGCAGTCTGAATACAAGTGAAGGGGATAAAATAAAATTCGATACACAGGTTTAGCATCTAAAATACAGATCTATAGTAAATTTGAAATGAAATCCGTCGATGGGGTGACCATCTGTCGGTCTCTATTTTAGCATGCATCTAAACGCGATATTTAAAACTATTAATGATTTAGAGAAATGAAATTTGGTTTTCAGTTTTAGCAACTAAAGATCAGATTCTTATCAGATTTTTAATCAAATATGTCAAAGGAATGGTCTGTGTGCACTTTCGCATGCTTGTAAATACAATTACACAAAAGTTCAATGAATTAAATAAATGAAATTCGGTATGTAATCTTGTGACTATTATTGTAATTCTATGCCGAATTTTGTTTACAATCGGTTGGTAAAAGGTTGCCAAAAATACGTATGCGATTTTTTGGCACTTGTTTACTAACCGCATGTCATCGATTAATCGTTAATGAGTGCCTTCTAGATTTAATAAAAATGCTTTGTTCACACCAGGGATCGATATTTCTTAATTATCACTTATTCCATCAATTAATACACATGAACCGGTTTTTTTCGTTATATTACGAAGAAAACCGGTTCTATTCTATTTATATGTTCTATATTATTATATATTTCGTTGTATTATGAAACATATTTTTCATGCGTGAGCGTCTGAAAAGAATCATTTGAGAACTCGCGGCATTCACGTAAGTTTATCTGTGCCAATCATATCCGAAATATTGTTTTTCAAGATAAAAGTCCATCCAGATCGTACCTTCTAATTTTGCAAGAACCGTCATAATAAATCTAGCAAATCGGGCATCCGATTTTAGATTATATTATTTAAATATTTTTCGTTGAAAATTAAATATTTTTTTTTAATATTTATAAAAATTTTTTTTAGAAACTCATATTTTTTATCTTTTTTATTTTTAAGATTTCTAATCAAATGTTTTGAAAACTGACCCTAATTTTAATAAGTTGATACTTGTGAGTACTTTGAAAAAATGTCAGAGAAATTTATGTAAAATGGGATAAATTTTTATTGTTTAGCTCAAATATGATTTCCAATAAGGTACACTGAGAAAAAATGGGTTTAAATATTTCAAGACAAAAAAGGTATAACCAAACCGCTTTATATCAGACTAGATTTTTTTTAACATTTATAAGTCAGAAACTAATAATTTAATAAATATTGATCACTATTATAATCAGTTACAGCTCTAATTGAATTTAGAAATAAACAAATTTTACAAAAATCAAGAAAATTAAAAAAAATATTTATTAAAGTTTCACTAGTAAATATTCTTTCAGCAAATGCTCACGAATGCATAAACAAATTGTGAACTATTTGAATGAAATATAAACAAACATTTTGAAAACAGGTATAAAAGTAATAATAAAAATGGTATTGCTTAATAAGAACGAAATTACTATATGAAACAATAACAGTTTTAAAAACTTTTTTGTTGAAATTAAAATTTACTAGCCGTCATCCAGTGTCCTTAATTTCAGTTTCACCGACGAATTTGACAGTAAAATTCAAAACCACTTCTTCAATTTACGTACTATATATTCCTTGTTTTTAATAAAATCATGTACATACTTTTCTTAACTCGTAGAATTTTCAAATCTATGAAAATTACTATAAGCAATAAATAGTATTGTCGGATTTTTTTCTCAAAATGGGACAACGGACAGACAGAAATTGACAAAGAAAGGTTAGTGGAACTTGATTATAAACAAGTAATAGGTGAACAACATTTTCAAAAAAGAATTTTGCATTACTTCGTAACAAAATTAGGTACCTTACCAGTTAAAACATAAAATAAATTGTACAAGGAGAACTATCCCGAGGAAATGTGCGAGAAAATGACTTCATATCTCACTAACAATTTATCAAATCGTTTTGAAATTTTTTTAGAGAAGAACCGACATTTTTCATCGATTGATTTTAAGATGCCGACTCCCCTTGAAATGACGTAATGCTTGGGGGGAACCCTCCCTTAAGCATTTTTTTTCTTCATTATTTTTATAGAGTAAAAAGAAAAGACTGAAGTTTGATCCAATAAAAAAAACTCACTTCACAAAAAATTGGAATAATGCAGAATGCATGCCGTCTCTAAGTAATCGCTCGGTGAATAAATGCAGAGAATAATTCTCAGAGCCGATATGAATGACGTGCTGCATTGGAAGAAGTAGACATTCAGAAAATTTAATTTCCGAATACATGGTTTATGACTTAGAGAAGAAAAGGCGCTTCCCCACTTTACAGCCCGGGGGGAAGGAGTGAGATGAGGAGGAGGAACTTTCGGAAGTTTCTGAAAAAGCGACTCAGACGCATACTTGGGTACGTAAGTAATGACGTATGTGGTTTGAAAATATTAGAACTTTGAGAAATGCAGAAAACTTAACATGACTTTCACAGAAATGCATTTCAGATTCTTTCTCTAACTTTAAACCGATCTCATTATATTTTTTGAAAAAGAAAGCTCTTAAATTTTGAATCAGGAAAAATATTCAGGATAATAATACTTTAAATACAGATAAATATGCGAGAATGTCGTCTATCATCATTATAAGCTTATTTCACCCATTCATCATGCTAGAAAATAGAAACACATCAAAAGGGATGAAGATAAAAGAATATTCCATCCGTCCGAGATGATTGAAACAAGAGGATAAGACAAGGTTTGCTCCTAAATAATTTGAGCTGAAAGTAATTCTCGCTTATAACAATTAGTTGCTCATAAAATTGAATTAATAAAAAACGAACTTTATTACAATCTATTTAATATAACTGGAAGTTGAAATTTTATAAGAAGTTTAAATAATAACATAATAATCTGATTCTTCATTATTTAAAGGCAAAAATATTTAAGAAAATAGTCTTAGAAAAAAAATCAATTTCTAAAAATTATTATTTCTTTTTAGACATTGTTAATTCAATAATTTTCGTAAATAAATTTTCCACCCGATGGAAATAAGTAGCGATATTTTTTTTCTACCTGAAAAGAATAAAACAAACCCCTCCATTATTTTATATTAGATAAAGATACATTTAATAAACCATTATCTAATATAATGTTAATCCTCATAATACAGAATTTTTTTTCTTTTGTCAATATATAACACTAATGAGATAAAAAATAATTGGTGGTTAAACAATTTTCGAAAATACCTTCAGTGTTAAAACTAAACAGCATTCCTTTTCTCCCAATTACTCTTCGTTATTTCTACTAAGTAAATGAAGCGATTAAATTCGAAAATTCCCCTGGGCATTAATCCAAAATGCCAAAATATATTTAATTACTGGAAAGAAATAAAAAAAAATATCCATTCTTTTCAGAACTACAGAAATTCATTGACTTTTTTTATAAAATAATCGAAACAATGGTATTCTGGCAATCTATGCTTTGTCTTAACGAGATCGACAACGATAATAAGCATTAAACAGAATTTCAAGTATTTTTGCGATTTGGGCAAATTAATTTATTACTTTTTTTTTTTACTCAAGTGTCACATTTGGGGTAAATAAATAGAAATTTAATCAAAATGTATTGTTTAATTACATTCTGTGATTTAATTAAACAAGATGGAATTGTTTCAATTGCAACCGAGTTTGTGAGAATGATTTAATGGTTACAATCACCCACTCGTGTTTTTAAAATAAAAGACAGCTTAGTAGCCTAATTATCATTTTTTTTATTTAACAGAATTACATAAATGAATCTGGCAACCATAAGCATATCTCGCATTTATAAATACATCTTATATTAACTTTTTTAAAATTAGAGTTAAATTAAGAATTAATAAAAAAGAAATTTTAAATTCGTAATTTTATTATATTAAATGTCAGAAAAGTAGCATGAGGAGCTCCAAGGCTATTCTAAATAAATTGGAATTTTAATCATGTTTGATTTTAATAGATGTTGAGGAGTATTCTTTTATGATATTAATCATGGCTTAATTTCTTTGTAGCATTGTTTTTAGCATTTCATGCTACATTTTTACAATTATGTTTCGAAATTCAAATAATTGATATAAAAAAGATTTTAATTCATAGCGCAAACCTAAAAACTTTATTTCCTTATTTATGCTTTGCGCGTGTGCTTTAAATTTTAACTATATTATCGCCCCGTTTTAAAGCTATTTTTTGGGTTGTCCTCGTGATTTTGAACCGCGGTCAGGTGATGAGGATGATGTTTGAGCTGATACCTCCTCTCCAAATTTCCGCACCATACTAGTGGGAGGACACTTGGCCTGAAGTCCAAATCCAGACCTTACCACCAGTCCACCGTGTTTCTACTTTATTATCATACATATCATAGAACCCAGTAATAAATTGTTTTTCTTAGCTTTACTATCAGATAATGCCATTCGTATAGTATCAAAATGTAATTAAATCAATAATTTGACTAATAAGTTCTGGCAGTATTAAAATATGGCATTGTCCTCGGAAATATACACATACTCTAATATAATTCACCGAAATCTTCAGAAAGTTATGAAATCCTATACTGGACGTAGACAAAATCATAACAATTTTTTTCTTTTAATACTAGTAATATCTTTCTGCTTGATATTCAATTTAATTTATGATCACTGAAAAATGCTTATATCATTAACTAACACTACAACACTGCTTTTTGGAAACACGATCAGTTTATAAGCTTTATAAACAAGTATCTGGGAAAAAGGTTTTTTTTTTTTTTTTTTTTTTGCATGTAGTGCTTTAAAAATCTTTGTGCATCATAATTTGAATGCATGATTAGAATGTTCATAAACAGTCTTTTCTCTTGTTTTCTATCCTCATAAGTCATTTTATATTTCTGATTAGTCATTTTATATTTACTTAGCAATGAATTAAATTAGAATTGGGAAAACTCTGAATTTTATAAAAGAAACATTTTCTAAAAAGGTACTTTTAAAGGCATTATTGAAAGAAAAGAAAAAATGCTTAAATTATATGCATGCTGGAAATAATTAAATCTTTTCTGACGTTAAAATTTAAATAAAAGAATTTTGAACAACCAATTTAGAAATATGAAAATCAATTATAATAGCACTTGCGCATGTTTTTGGCAAAAGTAACGAAATTAGAAATAGTGCTTTAAAAGCATTTCCTCATGCAAATAATCACAGCAATGAAGAAAAATGGAAACGCAGAAAGAAACGAGTGGACAATGAAATTCAAAAGATGCCATTTTAATTCAATGAGCGTTTCGACCGGGGCTTTATGTTAGAACCATTTCCGAAAATCGTACAACTCTATTTGAATCGAGATCTTTCAAGGTAATTTTAATTTTCCGACGTATTTTAAAAGCATTAGGAAATTTGAGTTCGTTGCCCCGAGCAATATTTTCAAATCCAATTCCTTAGAAAATGAATGCTGTCATTTTAATCGAATCAAATTCGGGAGTTGTTTTTGAATAAAATTCAAGCTAGTGAATTTTCTTGCATATATGAAATCTCTTCTAACTTGAAATTTGAAGTGTATTATGCGATATATTTCCTAGAGCATAATAAGAATACAATTTATGCTGCTTTTGGAATAATTGTCATTTGAAAGTCTCCGAATACTGCAATCAGCCTGTCGGATCGCTTGAGTAACTCAAATCCTTTTTAATTTTTGATATTTAAATAATCTGTGAATCAGTGTAAAAATTAATTTAAACAACAATAAATATTTCAATAATTTTTCTACGTTTTAGCTTTTTATTTAGATTATTTTTATTACAAATATTGTGGACTTTTGAAATCTTCCAAATTTAATACCAGATGGCATCACTCGTATCAAATCAAAATTTAATTAAATTTACTAAACAATTAATATATGAAAATATTAAAGTTTGTCATTAAGAACATAAAAGTGTACGAAATTTCAAAACTGCGACAAAGGAAATAGGTACAAATTCGCATATAAAATTCCACCCTTACAAATAAAAAGAACAAATCAAGTTAAATAAAATTGTGTAAATACTACGTGATCACGTTTAAGTATCTTGGATATCTTATTAGGGCTGAAATAACTATAATGTCTCAAATATAATGTAACGTCTAATTGAGAGATTAAGCACTCAGGAGAAGGAATTAAAAACCAGTGTGGATTGAGTAATAGCAGTTTTAATTGGAGAAGAAAAAAGATGAAAGAATTAGAATAAAGAATAATTCTGATATTTCGTAGTGACCAAATGTATTTTAAAAGTAATGCAGGCGATAATTACAAATTGAAAAAAACCAGGGTGATGAAAAATAATAAATTAATAAGTATTTCCTAATTTTCGGTTATATTCTAGAAATTCTCTATTTCTTGGTAAAAACATATGAATATTTTTTGACAGTATACCTATGTAAAAAAATAATGTAAATTATTATGTTATGATGGTAATAAAATGAAAATGAATATATTTATTATATAAAGAATATTATATAGAGAATGCAATAAGAATACGCGTAATAAAAGTATGTAAATAAAGATATGTAATAAGGCAATGTTAAATAAAGATTAACACCATATCATGCGCCCATATGAATGCATGACATTAGAGATAAAGTGCTGTTTCATCCTCCCTTTATATTGGTCAAAATTCAATTAATTCAAGTAAATGTTTACTATTTGCTTGCAATTTAATTCAAGCAAATGTTTCACTATTTTGCTTTCGTATTATTCTGTGAAATTGTTTTTATTCTTATCCGTTACGACTTCACTGAGCTCTTTAATAGAAGCTTCAGTGAACACGGTAGTTAACAATGAGGTCAATTCAGCCAATTCTAAATTTGATTTGAACATCATTTCGACAATGGGATCTGATTCATCAAAAGAAAAAATATATATTTTTAATTTTTGCCCCCAATGCCAACACGGCAAAGTAGATGTAATTAACCTAGTTAATTAGTTGAAGGATATGCAATTTCCATTACGAATTTTCTTTTGCAATGTTGACGCCTGTGGTGCAACAAATTGTTCTTTCATGTCTTTTAAAAATGAATGCAACTCTTTGGATTGCTCGTTCTATTGTAAATGCAGGAATTGAATCGTTAGACTTACAGCTTTACGCGATCCTTAAAGATGACTAGGTTATTAGAGCACCCTTTATAAGTCACTTTTCCGATATCTCTAACCAAAAAAAAAAATCAAAGGATGGAAGGTCTGGGAAACGTGGAGGTTACTGCAAGGGAACGCACAATTATAAAATATTGTACACAAAATGTTGTTACAGAACTCAAAATTGTTAGTGTATACATTCTTTGAATGATAGTTACGATAAATGCAATTATCCAAGTAAATTTTCTGGATAAGAGTGAGCAGTGTAAACTCATTGAATAACATGTATCAGTTAAATGAATCGATCGTTTGCACAAGCATACAAAAAGAAAAATGAGAAGGAATATTCAGAAAATAAAAATGGAATCGATTTTCGTCTGCATTTAAAGTTATATGAGAGGATAAAACGCTTTTATTTGACAAGTGCCTGGCTTGGGTTCAAAATTCTCCATACCCTGTGGTTAAATAATGATACCAGCAGAATGATCAATAACTAAGGATGCACTAAAATTAAGAATTAATTGAAACACCCTTGAAAAGGTACTCCATGTTACATAACAGCAGCCACTCCATAAAAGTGATATTTAAATAGAACCAACAATATGTATGCAACTATTCGATCATCGAATTTGGAACATAAAGTGCAATTGTTTCCAGTTGGTTAACTCAAAGATTCACGGTTGATAATTGGCATATACTCAGACATTTCTGGAAATTAAATAAATGTGATTTCAAATTTAATGTTTAGTTTATCTACTTATTATTTAAATACCTCAGCCATTGACTCATTGAGGCTGAATTTTGGTGCCCTAGTGATATGCCCAACTTCTTTCTAGTATTAAAATACTTTCATATTTTTAATATAAAATCTACATTTGTGTAACATTATGCACCAATCGTCTGAAATGTTTTTTTAAAAAATTCAATTGAGAATATCAATAGAACAAACGATTTTTAAAAACTGCTCATAGCTGTTTTTCTCCTCATAAATTAACTAAATAAATAGTTTTTCCTACAATGAATTGTTAATCGTCTGCTTTTTTATCTACTATGTTCTTCCACGATTCTGCAAATGTATTCTGGAAAAAGTTCTGCAAATATGTATTCTCGTGATTTAGCAACAAAAATTATTACAAGAAATTTTCCTTTAAAATCATTTAAAAAAATTGGCAAAAGTATTTAAATAAAACAATGGAAATATAAAAATAAAAAAAGAAATAAAAGGTAGAGTAATTCGAAGTCTTATTGTTGCTAAATTTTTGCTAAATTCCAATTAAAATTTTTAAAAAAATTAATAAAAATTAGAAGGAAATTGCACGCAACTAAAATTGATATCATTTAAAGGTAAAATTCTGAATTTTAAAATAGTGTTAAAATATTTAGTATGGGATAACTTGTTCCAAAGTTACTCCTAAAAAACAGCAAAATGTTGATTCATTTCTCATTAATTAAATATTCAGTTCACTTTTGCATCATGTAAAGTTGATCGTATTCTTTCTTTTGTCTTAAATAACATCAACTCTGCAAAGTTCGGATGAATTCAGTTCATCAGCTAAGGAGATGGGGAGCATAATACAGCATTTTTTGTTGTTGTTCCGAGTCAATTTTACTAATAGAATAATATTTTATCGATAATATAAATTTTTAACTCAGAAAGGTGGTGTAAAAATTTTAAAGTATAAATTCAACCTAAATGTGAATAATAAAATCCCTCTGATGCACAGCGTATTCAATAGCATCTTGAAACGAGATGGCAGGATTTTGTAGCATCGATCTGATGGCGTGCGAGTTTGTAATATTCGCCTGTACATCACCAGAATACTAATTAACAACTAATCCTATCCCACTTTTGAGTGATGAGTCAGGGGAGAGTATTATCCCGTTAGAATGTGAAATCGGTATTTACGAAGATGGTGTTAATTGTATGTAAATGAGTAGCTAGAATGTTAATAAAGCTTGAACCCGCATGAGAAATATCTGTGACGACTGGGGAATCGGAGCCATTTAAATAAACGCCTCACAGATTGGTCTATCACCGTCAATGCCTTGTAGAACACTCATTTGACGAATCCATTGCAGAATGAATATTTCGCCACACAATAATTTCATCATGAACATGGCAAGGACGGTGCAACTAAAGCGCCGCAAACGACTTCAATTTCTTACAGTGTTGTGGCTTCCATGTTTCATGGAAACTTCCAAAATTAATTGCCTTACAGATATTAGATGAAATATCTTTGCGGATTTCGGGTGTTGCATTCAGTTTTCAACACGTTTCATTGAAGGTTTGATATAAATGTGTAAAAGTGCCGCGGATACACAAGGAATGCGATTCAAAGTCGTCCTGTTTACTAAATTGGTTTGCTTAACCCTTTTGCATTTGAGAGGTGACTTATGGTCAACAATTGAAACTCGACCGAAAAAGTTACTAGAACTAATGTATTATATAATTATATATATATATATATATATATATATATATATATATATATATATACATACATACAGCACTAAGGAAAATGTAAGGTGAGTTTCAAAAAATTAATTTACACTTTGTATTTTATACTTCTCAACAATGAAATGTGCTTTTATATTCTGTGAATAATCATGCATCTAATTATTTTTCCCGAGAGCAAAGGGTTAATATATTGGCAGGGTCTACTTAACAAACAATTGCAAAATGGGAAAAAGGCTAATATCATTTGTCCACATTCAATTTCTGAGTGAACTCAATATATCATTAATAATAAACTATCTATGCCAAAAACATGCATACGAGTTCGGTTTATCTTTCCTGATATTTCAAAATGCTGATCCCCATCAGCAGAGAGCATTTATATTAAAACCTGATAATGTAGGCACACTTTGTGCCAAGATCTTTATGTTCTTGACACTTGGCTGATTTTTATATTTGAGTATATTTCGGCTACATGAAAAGCTTCCACACACGATATTAAAATAAGAAAAATTTTAGGATCGATTATAATTTATTGATTAGTGTAAAAATAATTGGAATAAAATATTTACATTATCAAGGGTGGTCTTACTTGGGTTTTCAAGTACCTAAACCAAAAATTTTGAAAATCATAAAAACTTTTCGTTTATCTCGCTAGGACATCACACAAGCTAAGTCTCTTTATATGCCCTTTCGAACTATTTTGAGGACTACCAAGAACTTTTTAAATTTAAAACACAATAAAGAACATTATTCATTTTATATTTTAACAAAAAATGTGATTTCAATTTTTCTTTTTTGGTATTTAATGTCATTTACTACTTTTAATATTGTAATTATTGTAAGAATTTGAATTTAATTACTGCAAGAATTTATAGTTTGAAATTTATGGTATATACCACATCATTGAATACTTGTTCTTGCTTTAGTATGACGCAAAGACAAAAAAATCTAATTATACACACTTGTCTATTTTTACCGAAAAAAATATTCTGGAAAAGCTTATTTTTTAACTAAGGGATTAAATCAGAGTCATCTAAAAATATCTTGGTAACAACTGGCTTGTATCGGTTACTTTAAAAAGGAGTCATTCCCAATATTTTTCACAAATTCCGTTTGGGGTTGTTTCGCAGCCTTTTAGCATTTATTCATGTATTCGTATGAAAACTACATATTTTATTCATCAAAACATTTCTAGATGGGTCTTGTTCCGTTTTCAAAATAAAGATTAGGATATTTCCTAGAGCATGGCTCTCATTTCTTTTATCATTAATGCTCTGTCTAATTAAATTTGGAATAATTCTTTGCAAGTTCAAGCAAATTTAGTGTAAGAAATGTTACACATCGAAATATAGCCATTTCTAAAATTTAATTCTTCAAAAGAAAAAAAAATTCCATTTGAAGTTACGAAAGAGCAGTTTCTGAAGATCAGAAATTTTATTTTGCAGTGAATGGTTATTTTGATTTCCATCTCACCAGAGAAGAATGAGATTGCCAAACCCTATATCGACAACATCTTACAGGAAAATTTTCTGTTATTGAAGTAATAGGGATACGATAGCTTTCCCTTTTTCAGAAAACCAGAAAACAATTGCCAATCAAAGAAAAAGAACTTATCAATATTTTGAGAATGCAGGACATTCGGAAACTCTTCTAGTACATGTCAGCTAGTTGGAAATAATTTTATGTTGAAATAGTTATTGGGAGCTACACAATTATAAAGGACAAAGCGCTTGAACAATTGTAACACTTTAATTCCATTGATGTTGCATATTTTATTTATTGCTTTTGCCTATTCTTTTTTATAAAATCTCAGATATGGGAACTACAAGTTAACAAAAGTTTAAGCACATAATTGCCACTCTTGTAAATATAATAATGGTGTGGGTTTAACTTACCTCTACTTCAACGGTGGGTCATACTCGTAATTGGGTTTGGACGTATGAATTGTGCCGCAATGAGGATATTTTGCCTCCATCTCAGTTTCCGAATTAAATGTAGTTTTGCCATCTCAGTTTCCGAATTAAACGTTACGATTTTATCATTCATATACTGCTGATGCTACGGCAGAGAGAAGGTACCTCGCTTTCGAAGTTGTAATTATTTGCTTATTTATGTAGATAAAAAAAATCACTGCAAAAATTTTCTATATCTCGGATTTCATAAAATTCTATGTCTTTGCAGGATAAAGTGGACTTGTTCTTACTTAAAGATAGATTCATTTCGAAAATATTTCATCTCGGTGCAGAAATAATGTATTTCCTGGGTATCTTATGGAACCATAAACAATTATGTAGGTATTTGCACTTCATTAGTTGTTTCTTTTAATGACAGAAAATTACTGAATCAAGTTTTTTTTGGAAATATTATGGATTAAAAAAACTTTTATTATCCTTTTCTAAGATTAGTGAAAGTGAAGATAATCCGTTTTCAAAATGACCTATTCATTTTAATGGAGAAAACAATTTCGTATATAAGCGTCTGTAAGAGGACTAATGGCGGCTAAATGTGTTGTCCGTGAAAAGGGCGTATCTGCTAAGAGGTCCTTCTTGTCAGCTAATAGCTGTCGACTTAGTGTCACTAACCCTTTATTGCATTATAGAGCTGATGCTCTATTAATGACCCGCTTCGTATAGACCTGTTGTCGGAAAATTGTTGTTTTTTACTCAAGGCACAACATTGATTTATAAAATGTACGCTATTATTAAGAAATCATTGTTATAACAATACTAAAATTAACGATTAACATCTAATTGTCTATACAGAATTTCTTAATAATTAATGAAACACGAAGAAAAAGTAGTAATATAAGAAAGTTAAGCAAAATAATCCGTTTTAGATATCTTAAAATTTCCTTTTTGAAATTATATCATTAGAAAATCCCACATGGACGCAGTTTTTCCTTACGTAAAGATTCTAATGTTTATTTTGAGGTGAAATTATTTTTCGTAACATATAGAAATTATTTTACAGAAAACTATATTGGTGCGAGATTAATAATTGAATTATGTGTAATTTGTGCATTGAGTTCACAATGTCACAAAACCCCCACATTCTTAATTGAAGTTTAAGATAGCGAATTCAAACTAGCAAAATTAAAATGCGAATCTTCATAAAACCATAAAAAATATTCCTCTAAAGATATAAAATATTTAAAATATTACAACCGCATATGAAGATACCAGAGCGCAAAGTTAGATTATGAAGCTAATTTACTAACGATTATAAAGAACAACCTCATTTATTCATTTAAAGATCCACCCAAAGCATCTTTCCTCCCAACCCAATCTTCAAAAGAAACCGCCATGAAAGACAATAGAGAACTCCTATGCTCCCATGACTTATAGATATAAATGGCCCAATGAATTGTTTAGCTATATAGAAAATGGAATTTAGAAGATCCAGAGCACCGGGTTATTTATTGGCATGCCTCACGAAACCAACCGGCGAGTCCCAGCACGCAATAGGACGAACTCGTGACGGTGATTTGGCCAGATATGGATTTTAATGGTCAGGCTTCTGATTCGGGGAGAAATTCAGAAAATCGCAGGGGAATTCTCGAGAAGGTTTCATTCTTAATGTAATTGTATTCAGAACGCAATCTTTATAAACGTTTTTTCTTATTTTAGCATAATTAGCCTTCTATACATTGATAAATACATTAACCTTCAGACAACAGCTGAGAGAAACCGTGAAACATGCTTTTTAAACTGGGACTATGGTGGTGATATAGGAAATTGATCCTTCGCCTTTTTTTCCAGCCATTGGAGGTTAAAATCTGTGATTATTTTGACCTCCCATGAGGTTACTTGTTCTTGTTTACCTTCATTAGTAATAAATTTACCTGTCAAAAATGTTTAAATTCCACATCGACTGATTTGCCGTTTTAAAGCTACACTAGAGCATTTTTTGAGACAGACTTTGTGATTCTGGCTCATGTTCAGACAGTCGGAACATCACCTTCCTCTCCAACCTTCTGTACAATACAAGAAATTAGAAGGCATACAGCTCAGCGACCATCGATGGGCTATACTCATGGTATAACTCAGGAATATGAATCGTAGAAAAAAAAGTTAAGAAGTTCTGCTCTCGGCCTTTGTTCTTAACTAGTATTATTCCAAAAGTGGCTGATAATTGAACGAT
Source organism: Argiope bruennichi (assembly GCF_947563725.1). Lineage (NCBI taxonomy): Eukaryota > Metazoa > Arthropoda > Arachnida > Araneae > Araneidae > Argiope > Argiope bruennichi. The sequence goes on along the minus strand of NC_079162.1, from coordinate 32,486,513 downwards.
TTATCAAGAAACTGTTGTCTGTACTAGTACTGTCGGCCTGGCTACTAGAATGTTTCCTGTTTTTTCCAAGTAAAACACAAATGTAGGCCAGTTTCGCCTTTTGTTTTCCTTGGAGAAACATTTGATCCTTATACATTGAAGTTAAGTCAAAATTCTAGTTCAAATTCTGCCTAGATTTTCTGATGTTAGATGCCACACATCTTTATCACACATTTTTGACTCTTAAACTTGATATAATAAAGGAAGATGGATTATAACTACAACCACAGATTAGCTCCTACAGGGTGAAATCTTAAGGGCTTGGTGATACAATATCAGTACGCAGATAAGAATATTGGTATATTATCTATATCACCAATTCCAAAAAGTTTAAATGGAAATGCTGTTTGCATTCATTTTGTTACACAATATAACTTCTATGGACGCCAGGTGGTAAGATCTCGACCACGGAGTCGTAGAGTTCCAGATTCGAAATTTGGTTTCACCTAAGAAAAGCCATATAAATGAGTCTGGTGCTTGCCAAAATTGTCGGTTTAGTTCAGTTATATTAACGTCCCGTTTTAAAGCAACACTAGGGCTATTTTCGGACGGGCCTCGTAATTTTGAGCCGCGGTCAGATGACGAGAACGACACCTGAGCTGGCACCCCTTTCCACACCACACCGGTGGGAAGACGTCTGGTCTGGATGGATTTAACGTGCACCAGACCCGCTAACACGGCGGTTCTTTGGTGGAATCGGGTCTCGAAACCCTCTGCTTCCGAAGCCGAGATCTTACCACCAGGCCACCGCCAAAATTCTCGGAGTCCAAAGAATTGTACTATTGTGTGAAATTTTGGAAGATGGTTCCGGCTCTGGTTTCTTCATCGACATCTGACCAAGATGCAAAATTACGATATCCGTCCTAAAATAAACTTTGTGTCGCTTTTAAATGAGATATAAATTAAATTACAAAATGTATGCATATAATGTTAAAATGATCTTATTTTTTATCTGTTTAATTCATATTCTATTTCTTTTTAAACTGTATAAGGATTGCAGAGGACACATCTTAATTCAAAAAAACACGTGTGATAAGACAGCACATGACCAAGCATTTTGTCACCAAACTTCCCCATTAATGTGAGAAATTCGATATTATGAATCATAATTACTGTAATATTCCACCAACTTTATCTTTTTTTCTAGAACAAAACGGCAGGCGCGCAATATTATAAGCATGAATATCCCATTTTATTAATAAATTTAACAGTGTCACCAAAAGTTTGTCAATAGAATTGAATCATGAAAAGTTTTAAAAAGAAATCGGGCATTTAGAGATATATTTCTTCAGTGAATTTTCTTTTATAATAAATTTCAAGACACTTCAACCAGCGCTTTAACAATGTTTTTCTATTACAGCATTTTCACAATTCCAGTTTCTAAAAAAATTTATTACTTATTATTTTTAGATTTCCTAGAGAAGCAACTTTTGTAATAATGTATCTCTTATTATCAAGTACTGTATTTTCCCTCAAAAATTCTATGTTTGATAATGGATTATGAGATTGCACAATGTTTGATATTTTTCGAGTTAGTTAGCTTTAGAATAAAATACAGCTACAAGAAATGCTTTATCGTAAAACTAATAAAATTAACTTAATAAAATTGGGAACAGGAAGTTTAAATGACTTTCGGAAGACAGAAATAAATTTCTAGTGAAATAAAAATTTATCTCGATAGCTATTTCTGGAAATTATATTTTGTTCTGACTTCATACATTCAGTTGTTAATATCGATTGTCAGCAAAATAAATATTTTATGAAATATAAAAATGATTGTAAAAAGAGTATATTTTAAGTTTGCAACTATAAATTCATTATAAGTCTTCGTGTTATTTTATGCGTTTGAGTTTTTGTAGAAAAAATGAAAATTTGTAATATAAAAATTAGTTAAACTTTTAAGTGAAAGAATAAATTTGAAAAATTGTTTCGTTAATTTTCTTGTCTAAAATTTTCCTAATTGATAAAGCCAAATTATGGAAAATATAATAGATTTTACTACAATATAATAATAAGAAAATTACATTTTTAAATAAAATTCAATTTTCAACTATATAACCGAATTCAATTATCACTTCCAACTTTTTTTTTTATATAACAATAACATTTTGATCTAATTTCAACGAAATAATTTTTCATATGATATTTAACCCAATCTAGACTATTTTAAAGCTAGAGATTGCAAGAGAAATTAAAGTAAAAAATATTTTAAGTAAACCCAAAAAGCTCTAGAAATAATACCCTGTTAAATCAATTGGCAGATTAAAGTTATTATAAAACAATATTTAATTTTAGTTCGTTCACTGTAATTTTAAGCGATAAAATGGAATCTCTCAATATTAATGTCGGAATTACAAATAAAACAAATGTGGCTATCACGATCTTTTTACAAATGTTTGGAAATTTATTAGGGGAAATCTTAGTTTAGTTATATTAACTCAAGGATTATTTGTGAATGAACCGTCGTAATTTTGAACCGCGAGCTGATGACGAGAACGATACACGTGTCGGCAAGCCCTTTTCCAAACTATCACACAATACCAGCAGAGGATATTTGTCTCGGATTCAGATTTGTTTACTTTAAGGAATACTTATAAAGTCAGGTTCATTAGGTCGACATGCAAGACGGATCTTTTGTGGAATGGGGTTTCGCCTCTGAAATCTTCCGACCACGAGATGCAGACTTTACCAGTACGCCCCTGTGGCCTTTAGTAGGAGAAATTGTATAATTACCGTAGAAACAACATTTGTATTAGTTTATACGCTGTTGGCTATTCAATGTAGCCACCAGCGTCATGCAATTTTTGTTTACAAAAATTTGGAGCTTGTATAATATTTGAAGTAATACAATTCTATTGATTTGGGCAGAGCCATACACATCATTCTATTTTACAAAAGTAATTCCTTAAACATACGTAGCAGACTGTTACCGATTTGTTTGTTTGTTTAGCACCGCCGAGACTTGTTCTACCATACCCCCTTACTCAATGGATATACAACCACGTGATTATGATTTGACTATGAAGAAGAAACTTCATGATATTCGCTACTATGATGTTCCATTGAAATTTATAGTGACAGACCGATCCATCCGAATCATGAACAAAACTGATCTAGTTTTTAGTATTCTACGATTTCTATATACTAGGAAATTTGTATGCAATCCTGCTACTTAAATCGAAATACAAATTTTTTTCGAAAACATGTTCCTATGTTGTATCAGATGCAACTATATTGTTACCACTACTAAATTGAGAACCCTGGTATAAAAAAATTAAAACAAATGCAAGAAATTAGCTGCGACTTTTATGTCCCATTAATATTAAGAGATTATAAATATTCAGAGATAACCAAGATAAATCAAAAATCCAATCCGTAGTTTTGAGAGCGAATCTCCCAGCTTTTACCAGGCAATAACAGCGAAGGATTCAATCCTTTCATCTATTTTATTCATTACATTAACATCAAGACATTTCAATCTACAACATTCTTAATGCGTTTTGTATCATATTTAAGAAAAAATCTCCCATTGTATCGTGACTCGAATGTACGACCCTTTATTCTCGAAAATGAAGCAACAGAAATGCAACTATTTAAGAGATTCAAATATCGAAAGAAAATTTCTATTTGTAACTTATGAATAGGCATTCAAAAATATATTAGTTTAGATAGGTTAACTCTTTAGACGCTATGTGATCGCCAATTTGGAATAAACTTTCATTTTGAACTTTCTACGGCCCACCAGTATGATTTTTGTCTAATAACAAAGTTCACTTACACCAGGCCCTCTAGCAAGCAGATATTATGTGGAATTGAGTCTCGATCTTATGATAATCAGGTAGAAATTTAGCACCAGCATGCATTATATTTTTCAATAAGCACAATCAACTGTACCATTTATGTTTTATTCATAAAATTTAGCTGAAATTATAAAGAGCAGCATTAGCTGAGACCCATATGGCCGTCTAGCATTGAAAAGGTTAATAAATATTCACAAGTTCCAATAATCCGACTCTCACTCAAGTTCCCAGAACTTGTCAAATTATAAGATAAATCACAAATCCAGACTGTGGTAATGAGGACAACGAGAGAAAGCCTTCACCGGTCGATTCCGATTCAAAAAAGAAAGCAATCGAATTGGCGCTTTATTGAATTTCTTGCAGGAAATAGGGAATTGGATGTCCCTACGGTTGACATATCTTTCCTTTTAGATTCCATTCATCCAGACAACAGCACTCGGGAACATTTGGTTGAGAACTGATTTTCAAAGTTCTTTTTTATCATGAAAAGAAAGCATCAGAAAATATTAGCAATCGAGTTAAAAGCCGTTTTTACTAGAAATGCGATGGGCTCGAAGAAACGTGCTTTCGAAGGAAGATTAAAGATACACAAGCGTCCCGGCGTGTTCAAAGGCAGCTATTCCGCCTTGGAAGGGAGCTTCGTTTTTGTAGGTAGGAGCTAAATGAAACAGGGGAGCCATGAAAAATGGTGGGGACACTTGGGTTTTCTTTTGGATAAGAAAAGGATACAACTATTATGATGAATAAAATGGTGCAATTAATTTTCGATTAAGATTTCCTTTTAAAAGATTGGAAATAAAAATATTTATTTGTTAACAAAATAAGTAATAAAGAAGTTTTAAAAAACACATTAGCTTATTACAGAATAAAAAATAGGGATGCCAAAATTAAAACATAAAATCGTCTGGCACCAACAGAAACAATCAAAGTAAATTGGAATATAATAAAATTTATATCTTTATTGAAACTTTCACTGGGGGAGGGGGTACCTCAAAAAGGACGATGAGAAGCTTCTGGTATGGTGGTTGGTTCTCGTCTCCGTGGTGGAAGCAGTATAAGGAAGCGGTTGGCTACCTACCATCGATGACGTGACGTACTTCCCACGGGAAGGGTTGTACCATGGCCGCTGATGGCCCTTAAGACTCAACCCTACTTCCGCCAGTGTTGCTGTCGCATCAAGAATAGTAAATTTGTGATATCTTTATTGAATACTTAAGGATTAACTTTACGATGATATTCGTTGAGGTTTAATTTCTATGCAATACTGTTTTCAGTGACTCGGGCTTTTATGATTTTGTTTTGACCTTCATATTTTTAAAAATTTATTTTTTACTTTAAAGTACATTAAAAAAAGATGTGCTCGAAAACATCGATTATTTTCTACTTTCATTTGTAATATATTTAATAATTCATTATAAATACTATGGAATTTTCAAATCTCATTTTTTTTCTAAATAAATTTTAGTACCATACGCTGCCACCCATTTTGAAATCGAATTTGAATAAAAATTATTCGACTAAGCAAAAATTAAGTTGCGGAAAGATTACAATATTGTATTATTATCGGGAACACATAACTGCACTCTAGAACCTTAGGAAGCGAGTAAAAATTCGATTACAAAATACCATATGAACAAACATAAAATAAGTCTAATTATTTATTAATATTATTAAAATGATTTAATGCGATTCTTCAGATTGATTTGTTGCATCAAAATCCCAATAGAAATTTCAGTAGAGTTATTTAAGGATGGATCTCATAATCCGATTAATTAATGAAAAGGACAACTGACAGGCAACCCACACTCCAACTTCCGTACCACACCATCGGGAGGGCATGTGATCTGCGACGACACACTAAACACACATTGCGTCTACATAAACTCCTGCTCAACGGTAGAACATTCGATTCAGTAGCCGAAATTGCCAACTGGCCACAATAAATTAATTTCATTTATTGAGTACTTTCACAATTTTAACAAGTTCGCTACCGTCATTCATGTCTGTGCTTCGAACTCTCATTTGATGACCACTTCTTTAATATCTCTTAATTTTAGTAGATGAAGGGTTATTTAGATGTAGGTGCGAGTCGCAGGAAAGGCATGCGGCAGCTATTATATTAAAATTATGTGGCTTTTGTTGATTTCATAATTGCGTTCTTTTGAGCATGATATGAAAATAACTGATATAATACTCCATTCTCAAACTCTTACAACAACAAATGAGATAGTCTGAAACAGAGACAACTGTTTTAACTTGCATCAGACTGACGTAGAAAGATTTTCAGTGCAACTGAGACTCGAGTTTTCAGTCTTCTGTTCTTGTAACTGCGGACTGCTTGAAATAAAATCGATTCTTTTATATTTTGGGAAATTTATTTCTAAATCATATGCATTAAGACATCCTTTGCAGAAATGGTCAATTTCTTAAAAATTAGCATTTCTAATAAATTGACACTAAGGAGGATGCTGTGACTTTTTTTTATTGGCATGTTATTTGTTACACGTTGTTTTGACCATATAATGTTTATAAAGAAGCATGATCCGTTAACATTAGTTTTTAGCATACTTTCCTGAAACAATTAGTAACTAGACTTCCTAATATATTTACTCAATGAGTAAATATATTAGGAATATATAGGAATATATTAGGAATAGTCTTGTGTTTTGACTCATTTCATTATACTATGAAGATAAGATTCGTTTTACACTGATTAGTTTAAAACTAATATAAATTTGCAATGTGAGATAAATAAATCACATACCATACTCCATTTGTCTTGCTACTCATGTGAATAAATTATCGAGATCAAATAAATACAGACAATTTATCAGATGACGGATTTGCTCCAAAATTTCATACTGGGACTCGATTCTACTTATAAAACGATAGGTCAAATTTAAACTATCTGACTCTTTACATTTTGAGTAATATTAATTCGAACAAAAACGGATTTCCGGTAGAAGGATACTGTCCAAAATTTAAAAGAAATTTAAGATTTTGGTATAGCCAAATACAATATTTTAACCGTCTAGATGGCTACATTTCTCAGTCAGAAAAAATTCCAAAAAACATGGAGAATCATCAAAATCTCGAAGTTCAACTTTCATGTTGATTACAGTTCCTTATCTTTATCACTTCGTATATGATAACGTAAAAATGCAAGTCTAGAGATACATTCATCATAACACATTAAGGACTCTAAGTAAAATTAGAAATTAACTGAATCTGAAAAAAATTAAATAAAATATTACATTGGTAGAAAATTGTAATACAAGTTTTCATTAATCAAATGAAGAAAAATAAACAGTATATTTTCTGAAATTATATATTCATATTCATTATAACATTTATTTAAAGCGTTTAAATTTAAGATTAATTATTATAGAACAAGATTCTTATCTAAGGCAAATTTTGCTTCTATCAAATAATATAGATTTCACATAAAAATTTTAAACTGCTTGAAAATCTACATTTCAACATTATCAGGAGTGTATAACGAATTATGAAAGCAAATATTCAATTAATAATGTGAAGTTTAAAGATCACGAATAAATTCATAGTGAAATTTTTTTCTTTCACAGACAAGATACCCTCTTTGCGGATAATGAATAGTTATCATGAGTATGTAAGCATTTTCGTAAGTCCCAAGGGCACTCCAATAAGCTCACTGATATTCTGGAAGCTCTTGAAACTGTCCTTACCCAATTCATTTACATTGAATAAATGTCAGAACATGCCTCTCGTGATAACATTTGAACGAGATGGGCTAGCGTTTGAGTCATCGTATTTATGTTTACACTTATTAACAAGTTTGAGGTGAGCTTGAGGTTCAGTTTAGTTAGATTATAGCTTCGTTTTGTAAGTACACAAGGACTATTTTGTGCAGAAAATAGAAGTATTCAGCTTTGATGATATCCAAAGGGCGACCACGTAAGTGGGCACTCCAAAATGCCGGGTTGCACCGTAGTGAGGATATTATTTAATAGAAAACGGCATCACCGAATCCCTTTTTCTAATGAGAAGGCAGCTGAGAACTAAACCTTATAGGACATCAGACAAAACTATTTTGATGTTAAAAGAGACCAACACATTCATAATCATTTCATCGCTGTTAAATCTCCGTCTCGTACTTGTCGCCCCACTCTTCAAATGTACTCTTGTCTAATGTCGAAGATTAACTGCCAATTCGTGGCAGTCGATCAATATTCAATAGCATTTCAAAAATCCATTAACATAGCAGATCCTTCGAAGAATCGGTTCTCAAACAGGCTACACCGAGAAGGGTACTTAAAGAACAAGCGATCGGAGTTTTGTATAACATTCAAACTGATTGGTTGTATTCTTTCTTAGTTGTATTAAAGTACAATTATGCATGAACATGAAGGTCATTTTAGGACGGATCTTAATAATAACAAGATAGCAATTTGATTTAATTTTTTTTGGTGCAAGATTCTCGAATCGGATAAGCAAAACTAATACTGTATATTAGAGTTAGATGTGTTAATAATTAAAACTGGGTAAACATAGCAAGAAAAAATAAACCAACAACGGTGTTGCCAACAACAATTGAAAATAGTGCGAACAGCAACTTAAAAAAAATACAATGGTAGCAACAAAACTAAATATTACGAAAAACATCAATGCCCTTCAAGTACTTTAAGTTTTGAACAAAGACAAGAAGCATAAGCTTTGTTCCCATGGCCTGTGGTACGGCAGATAAAACTATAAATGCATCATATCCATTCACCCCTCCCCCTTTTTCCTGGGAACAGATATTGTTAAACTCAGAAATCTGGAGTGGAAAGGCGTTTCTTGTGAGAAGTCGGTAAATATTCAGACAAAGGCCAGCGAGTGGATATCTCATCATATATTCGCATACACTCTTTGGGGACAGTGCCATTAGTCGGATCCTAATGGGCCTAGGTCAAGTACAGCCTATGACAAGTTAAATTACAAGGAATGGGTGCAAGCTATAGCGTGAGGCGAGTCCACATTCATACATGCATAATTAATGGCATACGGCTTTGAACCAGGAACCTACAGATGCCGAAGCAAAGACTTTGCCATCCGATTATCACGGCCGTGGATAGTATTCAAAAGTACCTCCATAAAAATCAGAACTAAAAAGAAGAAAATATATTTTTTTAAATATTTGATTGGATTTAGCGCTCTTGAATTCATAAATGCTCGAAAAACAAAATTTTACTCTTTTTATCGAGAAGAATTGCAGTTTAGGTAGTATCCCTCCCCCCCCCCCCACACACACACCTAAGGTCAAAAAGAATTATTCTGGAAAAAAAAATTGAGTTTTTTTTCTTCTTTTGAATAATAATTTTTTTTGTCGTAAGATCACGAATACCCATTTCCGTGTGAGTTTCTATTCCTCAGAATTTTTTGTGCAATATAATTTTACCTTTTCTAGAAGTCACGAATGACTTGATTCGTGCTAATTTTCTACCCTTTAATACTCACGCTTTTTGCATTCATTTCGTTGAACGAGATCGTGAGATCATTTGGGTTCATGAACGGCTTCGCGCCTATTTTTTGGAAAAATGAATAAAAATGAACGATTTCAGTGAAAATAACAATTGTTTTCTTTTGATTCGATTTTAATACGCTCGCATATTTGAAAAATGTTTTATTTATAAATATATTTTGATCATCCTTAGAAAAACAAATCAAAGATATTTCTCAAGAATTGCTCAAATTTTTGCATATCAGCTTCAGCTCTACTATACATGCAAAGTCTTATTTTATTGAACTTAGTATAGCGAAACTATGATAAATGTATGAGAGGATATAAAAGAAAATATATTCCTAACAATTTTGAAATATATTTTCTGTCAGGACCAAAGAAACGCAGATTTCAGATTTAATAAATAAAAAAAAATACAGTTTAGACTAAGAAATATGCCATAAGAAATGACAGAAGTTCAATTCTTAGAATAAACTTTTCATTGAAAGAATTGAAAATAGGTTCAGCGTTTTTCCATTATTGATGTAAAAGAAGGTATAAAAACTGACGATGTTATTTTTAGGTACGATTCTAACCGGAAGTGTTTAGTTTACTTCAGTTTTAGTAGGTTTCATACTTTAATAGCTCATTTAGAAGCAACATAAGGGGTATAAGTTCGTAATTATAAATTGTGATTAGATAATAAGAACTACTACCTCTTTTTCAAACTTAAATGCGACACCAGCGGAATAACGAACATCTTTCTATACATTTAACGTGAAAGAGCTCACTTTACGGATGTAACTTATATGGAACCAAATTTCGAAACTGGAACCTTTCAGATTATGAAGCAAGGATTCTCACATGACCAATACTACTACCAGACATTGTTTTTGAAACATTACGAACGAAATATATTTTCGTTATACATGAACATTACGAACGAAATGAAACTTTTATATTAAAAATTAATCTTTAGATTGCCGATAAATGAAGTCTCGAATTACACATTTAAATTTTATCCTGGTAATGGAATGGAGAGTGCCGTCTCACTCTTAATCATAATAAGACAAGCCTAGAGAACTTAGTGGTTTAATATTACAATACTGACACCACCCTCTAAGGAAAGCATAGAACGATAAGAATAACATACTGAATAAACAACAAAAATGCTAATTCTCATTATTTCGCGATTGAAACAAATTTACACCGAATGTGTAATATTTGTCGTTATAGAACTAAATGTGACCTATCAAAAGAAAAAAGTAATATATCCTTGTTATTTTGAAATGTCGTCTTTACTACAAAACTTTAAAATATTTATTCAATGAATTTATGAATGAATGAATTTATTCAATAAATGATTTATTCAACATGTAATAGAAGAACAACTCATGTGTACTTTTTGACAGGAATTCTGCGTTTCAAGTGTCCTTCGATTCCTTTTCTACTCAGGCAAAATATAAAAGTCCGTACACACATTTGAATCCTATGGCTCGCGAGCAATAACACGGAGATGTTTTTGGATCATTGGAGATGATTTTCTTTTTTGGCTCACAATTAGTTCGGGAACCTCTTGCGGGGAACCAATCTGGTCGAATTTTTGTTGAACAAATAGGATGGATATGAGAATGGGTAATTGCGTGTACTTTGCCATCGCCCTTTGAATTCCAAAGAATTTGCCAGCTCAAATCTGCATACCAAGCATTTCCAAGCATTCCCTCCGCTCCTCTAATTTCATTGGTGACTGAAAGTTGTGCTCGATTCCTTCTCATGATTTTGGTTGAGGTCCAAGTGCAAATAATTCCTTGACCGTTTCGTAAACCGTTCGACACTTAGGTGTGATGGGTATTAACATCGCAAACATAAATTTTCTCGGATTTATTCCAGTGTCCTGTGAATATTTCAATAGTAAAATTTCTCTTTAATATTAGTATATTCAAGAATTTTTCAAGTTGCATGCCAAATACACTGTTAAATGATTAGATAAAATAATCCGTGTGATTTGTGACATTAATGATCGAAACGATTTTTCCTTAACATTTAATTTTTTTGTAATTCTGCAAATCAATGAAAGAATATAAATTTGATTCATGTATTTATTTAACAGTTTAATTGGATGACATCCTATTTGGGGCATTATCATTTCAACAAAGAACAAACGAAGTAATAAGGAACATCTACTTGAATTTTGTCTTTTAAACTAATTGTTACTTTTTACTTTATTACAGATTCGATTTAAATTTCGGAAATACTGTAATTTAATGCACGATTCACACATCATTGCATCGGAAGACGTTTGATTCGATTTTTTTTTGCTGCTGGTTGTTATATTGTAAAAATAAAAATCACAATTTATATATTATTTAATGATTTATGTGTAGAACTGAAAGTTTCCATACGATTTTTTAACTGGATATTTCTTTTTGTGAAAACAGATTAAAAACTTTCCTTTGGTTAATTTTTTTTAACTATACTAAGCATATGAACGCCCAAGCAATGCCGCCTATAATTATAAATTAAAATTCGTACATTTCGTCGGACGGGAGAAATTTGCATAAATATCAGTCTTTATTTTTTAAAAAGAAAATATTTGAATAACATTCTGTTAAAAAAATGTATAATTATTTCAAATAAAAGATATTGTTGACGATTAAATACATATTATGAAACATTTTCAAAACTTTGTCAGTTTGATAGTCAAACTCATATACAGAATAATCTCAATGTGAATGACAGTAATATAAACAAATTCCACTCACTCATGTTGAAACAAGGCTCAGTCTGTTCGAAAGCAAGTTCGTAATTTGAATTTTGATCAGGGAATGTTAATGTGGATGAACATCTTTAAGTGAACGAGAGCTGATTGTTCATTTTAAATTAGGTAAATAAATCCCTTCACGAATTCGGGAAAATAGTCAATCATGCCACAGTTCAGAGTGTTATTTAACAGATAAATATGGTCAAGGACTGCAGAATAACTCGGAAGAAAGCAAACGAAGAATCACCGATTGCTTATTCAAAAAGTTACCCTCTGTAAGTGCTCCTAAATTAACTCTTGAAACAAACGCATTTTTAAATAAAAGTGTTTCCCCAGGAACCATAAGAATCACTGCAAAACAATTTTCGCTGTAGGGTTCTGAGAAACAAGCCTTATATATGTAAATAAAATTGAATCAAGAGGTTAAGTTTTGCGAAAAAGTTCAAAAAAGGGATATTTATCTTTTGGGAGTACGTATCTCTTGCCAAAAGTCAAAATTCAATTTGCTCTCATTGAATGAGAAATGTAAAGTGTGACAAATCTCTAATAAAAAAACTAAATACAGATTGGTTTGGTTTGGTTTGGTTTTTTGGCACAATGGCCATAGATTTGGCCATGCTGCGCCAGACTACGTAAAATTATTTCAAGTTAAAATTTGAAATTCCTTGGTATAGGAGACAGCGTGAAATAAAAATTAATAGTAACAGAAAATAATTAATTATTTCAAAACAGAAAGGACAGTAGACTAAATATGTGAATAAAAACCAATTGATTTTAAAAAGAGTAAAAGGTTATCATGTGGATTTTTTCCAAGTAAAGTAGATAAAAATATGTTATTAGATTTTAAAAAGTGTAAACGCTGTGTGTAAAAATTTGGGCATTCAGAAAGTATATGTTGGACGGACATAATACAGTTACACCGAGAACACATTGGAGCTTGTTCTCCTAACAGCAGATGACGATGAGTATATCGAGTGTGACCCACTCGTAATCTAGTGAGAACCGTATCCGCTTTTCTGTTCATTTGAGAAGGCCAAAGTTCGATGGTAGGTTTAATTCCATGAAGCTTGTTCTCGTTTTCAACATCCCACTCTCTTTGCCATTTGTTTAAAAGAAATATTTTTATGTGCTTTTTCAAGTCTGTCAAAGGTATAGTAGTATTCTTTGTGGCAGTCGCCAATTTGGCAGCTCTGTCGGCTCTCTCGTTGCCCACGATCCCAACATGGGATTGTACCCAACATAATAAAACTTTAAAATCTCGACACGCTAGTTTATTTAAAATATCCAAAACATTTGAAACTAGGGGATGATTATGAAATTGAGGATGAAATGAGTCTAGAGACTTTAATACACTAAGAGAGTCTGTGTAAATGATGAAATGCTTTTGCAGACTATCAGAAATTTCCTCCAATGCATATAAAATGGCAGTTATTTCTGCTGTGAACACTGAACAGTAAGTATTAATTTTAAAAGAAAGCACATTATCTGGTAAAATGACTGAAAAAGATACACTATTAGATGATTTGGATCCATCTGTATAAATTGGAATAAAGTCAACATAATGCTGCCGGTGTTCAAGAAAGATTTGTTGATAGATGATATCCGATGTGTCAGATTTGGTTAAGCTTGTGAAAGGATTTAAATAATGAAAAACAGGAATTTTCCAAGGAGGGAACTTATTTTTCGGTTGAAGGGTTACGTTTAAATAGAGTTGATTTAAATCTGCAAGAATGTTATGTACTCTCATATGAAATACAGGAATGAAGGATTGTCTGGCTTCGGCTAATCGAATCAAGAATGGGCGCAGTTCAAAATCATGAAATGGATGATTTATATTCAATTTAATCCTAAAATAATAGTTCAGTGAAAGCCATTGCCTTCTAGATTCAAGGGCAGGTTCGAAACTATCAACATACAGGCTTTTAATGGGTGAAGTCCTGAAAGCTCCTGTACATAAACGAAGAGCTGCGTGGTGAATTGGGTCCAATTTTTGCAAAATACTTTTCCTGGCAGAACCATAAATGACAGAGCCATAATCGAGCTTAGAGAGTACAGTCGCCTTGTAAATCTTAAGCATGGAGGTTATGTCAGCCCCCCAAGCTGTAGTCGATACAGAAAATACGAGAAAAGTTTTAAAACATCGAGGAGGAAGCTTCATGGTATGAAGTTGTATGGCTGCAGCAAGTGTTGGCCGATTGGATGGATTGGTATGTTTAGTGCACAACAACTCTGAATACCAACTTTTCATTTCTATCAGAATAATGGCTTCAAACATTATCTACTCAGTACCCACTTATGACTATTGCAGAAATGCCATAAAGTCACTAAAACTCCTCCTCGATCATCAAACTTGAACGTCATAGAAAATTTAAGGATCAGTTAAAAATTACTGTAAGAAAACATTTCTAATAAAGCACTTAAACATAGCATGATCAGACGAATTGATCAAAATCTGTAAAGATTGTACAACTCTCGTTCGATCCAAGCTAATATATTTAGAACAAGTAATCGGAAATAAAGGTATTCAACAAAGTGCTAAAACGAAATGTATCATATTCTTATGTCTTATAAAACTGAGGATTCTGTACAGTATACGAGTTTTATTTTGACCTTTTTCAAAAATCATCAAGGAAATGGATGTATTGCTTGTATGTTGTGTAAATCTAAATATTAATTTTGTAAAATAAATATTAAGTGCTTTACTTGTGTAACAAGTAAAATTATTCAGATTATTCCTTCATCACATTTAATATCGCAAATTTAACGAGAAAAAAAAACAGTGTACGAGTTTTACTTTGATTCAATGTATTTCACAAAAGGAAGTTAATGCTGAAATTTTTTTCACCCAACAAATGCGGTGGATTGTTTTCAAATCTGATATCAACATAGAACCAATATATGTCAGATGCGAAAAATAATCCTAAATATTTGTTACAGGCTGCAAAAATTTCTTTTCTCCCCCACCCCTTTTCATCTCCTCTTAAAATTTGGAAAATTAAGGTAGATAGTGTTGATTGTTAAATGACACAGAAAACACTTTGAATCTCAATATAACACTCCAGCCGATATTTCATATTCGAGATGAGAGTAAACACCTAATTCGGTATAGCAGCTTTTGAATTCCGCATCAACTCCCCAAGCTATTTGCAATCCAAACATGCAATGAAATGCAAAGGTAGTTCCCCTCTTCGCCTATGAATATTCTATTTCATACTGTGTATCTTTCAGCTTAGTTTGCGGGTTATACAGTAATACGGTAAATGTTCTCCCCGAACATCATTCTATCTGAAGTTCATTTTCCAGTATTTCCACCTACACATCAAAGTTTGTCTTTCGAAGACAACTTTAATTTTGCTCACAGATGCAAATCCAGGCCAACATATATTCTCCAATATTCAGGAAAAAGTTGGAATTCAGATGAAATATCCAACAGCAGGTCGAGTTATATTATTGGAGTTATATCTGATCAAAATTTCAGCAAATGTGGATTTTGAGTTCAAAAATGATTCCGTTTATAATTTCACGGAATACCTTTCAAGAAAATTTAGAATTTATGTTTTTTAAAAACTTCTATATCAATTTTTACTTTTCTTTAGAATAATTAAAATATATGAAAAACTTAAAAAAAAAAGCTTTTAACAATGTATTCAAGATATTTTTTTATTTTAAACTTCAAAATAAAACCGGAAAAGCGAAGTATTCTGAAAACTGAAATTTTAGTCTCATTTATAATATGTTTTAATTTTCAATGGTTATCCAAGAACTTCTGATAATTATATAGCGTCTTAATTTCTTTATAATATTGCCTGTTTTTCAAAAAAGTATTTACTGCGTTTTACTACATTGATAAAATGGTTAAACCTTTTTCTTTATTATTTTCAACTTTATAGTCTTTAATGTATCTCGTAATTGATGATTGCAAATATAATAAACCAAAATTATTATTTCTCTAATTTCTAGATAACGCCACCCTTGTGAAATCATTTCTTAAGCTAAATTAACATATTAATTGAAAATTAAGAGCTCTAAAATTATTAAAATGTTTTATCATCATCGAGAATAATTAAGTAAAGGTATTAAAGGCAACTAAACTAATTTTTTTAGCGACCATTAAAGTGACTCTCTTGAGTCCAGTGATGCTAGGCAGCCGCTTACTCAGTAATCCGCCTTTGCTGGTGATAAAAAGATACGCCTAGAATTCCAAACGTTGGCTAACAGTTTGTCGAAAGGAGGTGCAAAAATAGCTAAAGTCATGCTTTCGTAAAGCCCATGATGAAAAGATAAATCGAAATTTCTTTCTAATGTTTTCTCACATACGCGTGCCAGCTGGATGATTAAATAAATATAGGAGGATCATATTCAATATTAAAAAGATTAAATTTGAATAGAAATAATTGATATATATATATGAACGGAAAATAAGAAATTAAGCCATATTTTAGAAAGGAAATTTTATTTTATAATAGTCCTTTCTAAAGCTTTAAGTGCTATAGAAATATCTATTACAACATTTATCTCATTTAGACATTATAGATTCTTTGGTTATATTTATTTCAAGATCTGAACGTCTAGGGTTGAGGTTCTGATTCCCAAAATCTGCCATTAGGGGAGGAGAGGGAAAGGAAGTCTGGCGTATAATTTCTGTAAAAAAAATAATGATTCTATCTATATGCAGGGATTGCGTATGAATCCAAATACATTTGCAATGAGCTGAAATACCCTTTTTTTATGTATAGCTATAACCACCTGCAAGCATTTTATTTTTTTTATTTGGATGATATATCAGCAAATAAATGTAAATACTTTTGAAATAAAGACAAATGTTATTTATATGCAAAGCTATAAACGTAAAAAATAAATACACTGACTTCTGAAAAAAAAATTACGATCCGAATGTATTACGGAATAAGCAGGCTCCAGAACAACAACGTAGTCTAATTCATCATATTAAATTTCCGACAGATATTTTCTACATTACCGAGAAGACATTGCTACTTTTGTTAAAGCAGTTTGGAAGGAATGGCATTTAACCCTAGAATGCATGTCTTTATACTTTTTTTTATTAAGAAATATGTTTGGAATAACTGCAAATAATTTAGGAAAATTGTTTTTAAAAATTAATTTTTTTTTGTGAAATTTAAAAAAAGAATGTGTGAAATACTACATTATGAATTAAAAAATATCCCAGTAACATAAATCATAAATTTTGAATATGTGCGGATTTCATATCAAGGAAAAAAGTTCCATTTAATAGCCCCCAAATTATTTTAGAACAAACGCCCACAAATAAAATCACTGGAGTGTCACGAATTCGAATATTTGTCTTCTTTGTGAGGTATTAATTGAATAAAGTAAAAAGTTCACCAAAAGATGAAATAACAGCTAGTTGCGCAACTTCTTTCGTTGATAAGAGAAGTTCATCCTGACATTGATCTTGTCAATGTTTGTATATATTCAACTGATAAATTTTGATCCGAAACAGTATGACTTGATAATGAGACTGATTCGCTCCATTATCACTAGCACGTGCTGAGTTTTGTTTGAGGAAAGAAAAATTGTCTCTGTTTTTGTTATCCAAACAAAACAGATATTCGAAAAGCGCTGAGCTTTCTCTAAGATTTGGTACTCATTATAGAGATATAATGTCTAATAGAGCACGTGGGAACAGAAAAAAATTCGAGAAAATTGTTTCCTATTTAGACAAGTTCATATAGTATCTATTTGGTACTCTCAAAGTTATCACAAACATTGTTTTTAAAGGCTCAAAACATTAAATTTTCAGCAACAAATTAATGTTTTGCCTATTTCAGAATTCTAAATTTTTAACGACCTTCATACTGAGATGAAAGGACATTAGCCGACAAAATATCTGCTGGCGAATATTTATATAAGTCTGAATAAATTTTAAAACTCAATAATTTGAAAAATAAATGGAGATATAAAAATATCGTTTGCATAAAAAAGATGGAAATAAAACCAAAATTGATAGGCATCGTAACTTATAGTTTAAATTACTATATGAATACGTGGTTCGCTATTTAATGCAAATCTCCGACATGACAATGATTGGAAAAACGGCAGATGTTCTTGTTCAAAACTTTTTTTTTCATTATAAAGCCACATTTTTATTTCTCGTGTTTTTTCATTAAAAGTGGTACTTAATGTTGTGAAAAAGGCGACTCCTCATCTAAATGTCGAGCTTTTAAATGAAGAACATTTTACTGAACATTTTAAGCCTTATGTTACCTTAGCGGATAGTTCTGAAACTGCAGAATATGAGAATTTAAACTTTTACTATGCTTTTTATATGAAATCCGAGTTTTGTAAAAGAAAAAAAAAGCCAATACCATATC
This sequence comes from Argiope bruennichi, assembly GCF_947563725.1. Lineage (NCBI taxonomy): Eukaryota > Metazoa > Arthropoda > Arachnida > Araneae > Araneidae > Argiope > Argiope bruennichi. The sequence continues at coordinate 32,468,102 of NC_079162.1, read as the reverse complement.
CATTTATTCTGTACAAAATTTTTTTCATTACTTGTTTCCTAATTAGATATTTAAAGTTCCTCTGGACTTTCTAATCCCTTACTAGATACATAAATAGACTGTGCGAATATTTATAAAGTAACTTAATACAATCAGCTTCGTAATATTAAAATAAAAGCTATTTTAACTATTGTATTAGTTAATTAGTATCTATATTAGAAAATTCTTATTAATACCAGCTTCCCAATTTTTCACATATGCTCGGCACTTATTTGTAAAATACAAGCATCTTAATATTTCTGAATAAAGTTTCATTTATAAATCGCAATGGATTTCCGCCATTTGCATTTCATTTTAAAAATGGACGATTTGAGTTCCTTTTAGCAAACATTCTTACTATTATTCTTATAAGCATAATGATTATATTGAACCTTGTGCATTTTTGCATAAATAAATCTATATATAATAAACACCGAATTTTTTAATAGCATTTTCGGTCGGTACAATTCCACTAATTTTGAAGTATACGGCTACTAAACATATACAACAAAGAACCGAGAAGAATTCATTTTAGCAAGCCCTTTTTCTTTTGTTAGCAAGATATCCTGAATCTATATTTGACATTTCTGTCAGAAAAAGTAAAACAATTATTTATTAACATTACTAATGTCGTAGTAATGTTAACATTACCACTACATTAACTAATGTTGGGAATAAATTGAATGTCCAATACATATTACCTGCATTATATTCTTTTACATTCATTAGGATGCTAAAAAAGGCAACTGATGTTTCAAAGAATTTTTTTTTCATTAAACTGCGAGATAAAATATAGACATATATCCCGGCAATGCGTGAATAGCCAAAATTATATATAATACCTCAAGCAATTTAGAGAATATCATGCGTTTTTAGTTAAATTATGAAATGTGAGAATCTTTATACATTTTCTCTAGGCATTGTATAGATTAGTTAGGCATTCTATAGAATGACAAATGCTATTTAGGCAAAGTATGAAGGACATGACAACACTATTATTTAAACAGTTTATTAATTTTGAAATAAAGGAGGGCAAAATAATTTTACTAGCATGGCCACAGAAGAATTTGATTTTTTAAATGACTTTTTGCGCATATACATGCGTATCACTGGCCTCCTTTAAACTCACACAACATGCAACAGAAACAAATCTCTTTGCTACGCATCTCATTATCATGTTGATTTAAGTTCCCATCAAATATGATCTCATTCATGTTTATTTAAACAGTTGGAGAAGTATTTCATACTTTTCCGGTTTGGCATTTAGCATTCAATTGACTGCGTTGGAGATATTTAATATTTCAAACATTGATGGCTATTTTTCGGCATCAAATAAACTGCCTAGATAATTTATAGAATACTAGCTTTCATTCAGGAAAAGTAACGTATTCAAGAGACAAATGAAGGCGCATAAGATAAAAGTCGAAATTACACATTGACTTACAGGATGACTAGAAAAAACGATAACTTACTAGATGATACCAAATCATTTCATTACATTGTCACAAAAATCGAACTGTCCTGTTCAAACAATAACAGCTTGATTGTATTGTTATAGCACGCTTCTAGTTTTGTAACAGATATTCGGCACGGCATTTTTGTTGTGATGTCTAATATATATAGAGAAGAATCCATCTTCAAACGCATCCAATAATTTGCGGAGAAAAGAGACAACAATGCTTCTCGTGACTAGATCAATTTCGGAACTCAACAGGGACGTAAAGCGACACAGTTTTGATGACACTCCTATGGGAGTGACCAGTGCTAAATGAAGCGTGTGTGACCGTAAGCGGGTCGATTACGACTTCTTTTCGTTGTTTATGTTTTGTTATTCCAATATACTAGGGGATTTGAGAAATTTTAATTTGTTACTCCCTATGTGAATAAAGTTTTTTATTAAGTTGTCCTTTTAACCTTAACATCCACATTGGGAGATAAAACAGTAGTTAAAATGATGTCTTGCAATAAATACTGCAATTTGGATTATCAGATATAATGCGGATGAAGCAATAAAATATAATAAATGTAGTACTACCGAATAGTACCCATGTGATTTGGAATGAAACTCCAAAAGCAGCTACATGTCGAAGATAAATTCTATTTATTCAAAGATAACTTCTAAAATCAGAAATGTCAAGTACGAGGAACTTCATATGTTTTTTGTGTTTGTAATATATCGAATTAGAGGGACACATTGAGCAAAGGATGTGGGGGTGAAATATAAAGTATAAATAAAATATTTAAAAATCCTATAAATTCAATGCATCTACTTTTCAAAAAATATTTTCTAACCATTTAAATTTAAACTTAAAAAGCACTTTAATTTCTGAGTTGGGAGGGGTTTTGTCTTTTCCACGCTTCTCAGGGAACTTCTGTAACTGTTTAGCGTAGTATCATGCGAAAATCACACTCGAATAGCAAATACTTAAAAAAACTCACCAATATTTCTGCAAAATCCTTCTTTTGAATGCATGTAAGTTCAAAATACTTTTCGGCGATGTCATGATTTAATCAAAGAACATTTAAAAAGTAACTAAAACATGAAAATACTTCTAATTGATGAAGAAAAGAATAAAGCTAAGATTCAAGAAGACTTCTCTCCTGCTTTTTCATGCAAAAGATATTTTATTTATATATGGAATAAAAATAACTTCTATAATTCCATGAAATTCTTTAAAAAGATATTTGTATATGTTCCCGAGCTTCTATCTATATATTTTGAAAGATTTCTTTACATCTTATATAATGCAATGTTTTATATGCCCTTTGTCTTTTACACAAGGGGATCAGATACCCTAGCGGCAATGCCAGTTTTCTTGTTGAAGAGCATCAAGTGAAATAAAAATTGCAATATGAAAAGGTGTCCCAAACGGCGTTTAGTCCTTGAAAATTTTGAAAATGTCTTTCAACAGGTGTTCCGAAATTCAAAATTTAGTGGGAAAAAAATTCGAAAGTTTTCTATATATCAGTATTTGGTAATTTAACCCATAGATTACTAATGAGATACATACGTCCCACGAAATAGAATAAAAACACCATTTGAATTTTATCAATTCTAAACTCATTGAATAGTTTAGAATTCAATGGGTATAGAATTTAGAATTTATTCCACTGGTTCAGAGCTCAGTAGAAGTTATCAAAAAAAAAATCAAACTTCTGCCAAATTCCATTTTGCAAGCTGTGGTTTGCACTTTCTCACATATGATATTAATTTATGAGCATTCTATGTAAACAACCCTAAAAAATTAAATGTTTGTAAGACGTAGTTTCTTCTCTTACCAAAAATATCTATGGAATCTAATGATTCTATTCATTAGGATACATATGTTCCTCTCCTCTAAATTCCTCTATCGAGCATGACCAACTTCAACAGAGTATTTAACACGTTTTTGTTTTAAAAAATGGATTAAAAGAGGCTCGATTTAAAAAGGCTTTCAAAATTTAAAAAAAAAATGAGGGATAAAGAAGCATTAAAATAAATATCTAACGAAATAGGGCAACTGGTATTTTTATTGCAAATCAAGATAACATCACAATAAAATGGTATATTTTGATGGTACGACGATTTCGTTGACACTATAACTTTCATTCCAATTTTCTAGATTACAAATTAAATTTCTTTACCGGAATAAAATATAACATATGTTTGAATCATGTTTATGTTTGCTAGGAAAATAAAGAATAGCATCAAGCCAGTCATTTGCGAGCACTAAATGCCAGACTAAAACCGAAAGTAAATATGAAAACCGGTCAGGTTTAGCATGACGTAGTGCTAACGTTTGAATTTTGGAATGGATGCTGACAGATTGACGAGTATCGGGAGAATCGGTAAAGAGTGGCTCTATTAAAACGATGGATGAAAAATAGAATTTCTTGGTGTGGAAAGATCGTGTGTGACCAGTCTTTGCACTTTTCTTTCATCACTGAGAATTTCGCGATGAACTTAAAATCACAAAACTCATGACGATATCGTTAACGGAAACCAAACCAAAGAATAAATGCTCACCAATAAAATGTGTGTTCAATGCGAAGCGAATATTAATTACATCATTGTATAATCTTGTCATTTTTCCTCAGTGAAACCACAAGCTGGTTATGTGTCTATAATGCAACGAAAGTTGTCAAAAAATGCAAAAATCGATTGACTCATTATACCAAACTGGAAATTACCATTGAAAGCTGCAATTAAAAAATAAATGTATAGATTAAATCCAAACGTCATTAAGGGTTACTCATTTAAAGAAACCTTGAATTTCAAGACAGTTTTCAATATCGTTAATCATAACGGGTTTTTTTACTTGTTTTTACTTATAAGAATTTTATCTCAACGGCTCGATGGCGCCGGATTTGAATTCATTTCCTATTTAAAATTATGCATGAAAAATTGTTTTTTGTGCTTTAAGAAACATTATCGAAACAAACGTAGAAAAGATAATGCGCATAATGAGTGCTCTTCAATGTAAATGTATCGGATTAATAAACATTCTAGATATTAAAAAATAAGAATACGCCAAAGCTATGTTTAAATTTAGAGAATTTAGTATACAACATCAGCAAATTCGTATAATGGGATTTTTTTTATTGTTAGTTATACCCTATTTTTCACTATCAGAATTAAAATGAGATTTGATATTATTTGAGTTAAACAATATGCTTTCGAAGGCTCTATTTACAATGAAAGTTCAAGGATAGTTATGATTAAATATGCATCTCGAAATGTGGAGTTACTCTAAGATAAAATTATTGTACAAATACAATACAAGAATTCATATCCGAAAAAATATATTAAAACAGATTGAAAAACCGAACCCTAAAACCTAAGTCCTACTTCTGCAAGGAAACTGGCGAATTTTTTGATAATTTCTATATTTTCACTTTGTATATTTTACAAACGATAAAATAAAAAAAGTGGTGACATCCACAGATAGTGTAAGGCAATTTTCAGTTAAATATCAGTAATGTCGATTCAAACTTTGTTATGTGACAGATGTGAATCGACTTCACTGTCAGGATATTCCTGATTCAATGGGGTTAAAAAAATTTTCCAGGTGACTCATCTCAAATAATCACGAAAAATATTTTTTTCCAGAAATTCTTTACAAATCAAGATAGCTAAAGTAAACAAAAAATAAAACACACATATTGATCCATAGCGGATAAATTAGACAATCTAATTGGCCTATTTAAAAGGTATATTGTTTATAATTTTTTATTTGCCTTTGATGTTAAATTACATTCCAATCTAATTATTTAAGTACCTGAACTGAAAAATGCTAGGTGAACCTATCCTGCTCTGTATCATAGAATGTATAGCAAAATTTTCTCTCAAATTTTCACCTCTTGAAGCAGTCGTGTTTTTAAAAACGTAGATTCTTCTTCTGAGTCAATAAAGATAAATTGTTTTTCTCGCAACATGTGTAATCGTATTGGTCGTGACACAGTAGAACCAAGAGATGATTTAGTTAATAAAAACAATATTATTTGGAGAAGATAAGTTATTACCAAGGCAATTCCAATTTTACTTTCCTTTAACATGTTTTACAAACGTCCTTCCACTCTGATTTTGAATAGTCCCAGATTTATTAAAAAATACTAAGAAAATATGGAAAAAATAATTGAAAGAAAATAATTGCTACTATTTTCAATGTCAACTGTGTCGAATAATTTAAAGATCATACAAATAAGAATAATATTTGGACGCTACTGGAATCGCCTAACACATTATCCAATAAGGAAAATCAATTATGGATTCTGAGTATAACTAGCCTCTGTCCAAACATTCTGTAGTAGCCGGGAGCTGTAAGCTAAGAGCCACATCAGAGAATGCCAATCATCCTAAATGCTCCACCACCACCTCAGAAATCGATCACTAACGCTTGATCCCTAGTAAGTTAGCTACTTTCGTAGCTAGGCTGACTACTAGACAACTTCATATACCGAGGTCACAATGTAATGCTTATCTAAAAGACCTTTATTGAGAACATTAAAAAATCTACTTTTACTGTCGAAGATTGTGAGAAACGTGGCGATTTTACACAATGTTACATATGTAATTATTTGCAACACAATTCATTGGAATGCAAACGCATTCCAATGAATTCCTGAATCAAGCTCAGGCTTGATATTTGTTTTGCGGAAATGCTCCATCCAAGAAATAATATGAAACCAATAATATGAATCAGACAACTAAAATTTCAAATATGACATATCCTAAAAGAAGTGTGTGAAGTTCCACAGCTGTATATAATGATATTGAAATTTCTAAACCAACAGAATTCATTTAGCAACAAATGACAGTACTCTCAAAATAAATACCGCAAACACGAAGTCACAATTTTAATATTTTAAAATCTTCTTAAATCTAATCCTTCCTATTTCTAATCTTCATAAAAGCATCTTGGTATCTTCAAAGTAATTAAAGTATTTACGCTTATTTAAAGGAATTAGAATTTCCAAAACTCAATAGCTTGATTTCTCGCACTTATGAAAAAAGTACTCCCATTAGCTCCACATCCTTTATTTAGTTCAGTTATACTAACGTCCCGTTTTTAAAGCAACACGAGGTCTATTTTGGCACGGACCTCGTCATTTTGAACCGCGGTCAGATGACGACACATGAACTAGAAACCCTATCTCCAAACTTCCACACTCCACCAGCTGGGGGACGTTTGGCTACGATGGATTTAGAGTGGACCAGACCCGCTTACACAACAGTTCTTCGGTGGAATCGGGTCTCGAACCTGAAACCCTCTGGTTCCGAAGCCGAGACCTTACCGCCAGGACACCGCGGTCTACTCCACATCCTTCAGAAAACAAAACTATAAGCAAACTCTCTGGTTCTTTAATAGCATCTCACTATAACGATATTTTATCAGTTGAATTTGTGTTATTCTTTTTACTTTAGCTTTGTTGCCCTATAAAAGGAAGCCCACAGCAATCTAAAAATCTTTGGTGCATAGAGTTTAGGATTGTTTAAGTATTGCAATGCAAACATTTTATCTCAAATATTCAAAACATCTAATAATCAAATACATATTTTGAATCCTAGGAAATGAGATTCGAATCCCATGCATAATTGTACTCTTTCCGTTCAAGGTGGAATTTTAGTACAACGTTTCTTAGAAGTTAATTAAGAAATAAGGAGCTCAAATATAAATCTAAAAAACCCCAACGTTTCTTTTTTTCTCCTTTGGTTTTATTGAGAAATGTAAAATTTAATTTTGAAGTGAAAGCCTTTATCAAGAAGGATTGCAGAGAGATTCATTTTATTTTAATAGAAGCCTTTCGAATAAAAAAAAATATTGCTATGTTAAAAAGAATAAAGCACTCAACTACGAATGTGAATTTTTCCGACAAAAATGCAATTAGTTTTCTCTTATTATTAAGATATTTAGACTAAATAACATAAATCTTTCATGTATTTTTCCTCTTTATGCTCGTGCTCAAAAGAAAAACATCAATGGTGGAAAGATTCTTTTTTTTTTTTTTAAATCACTTTTTAACATTATACACATAGATGTATATCACTTCAATTAGAAAAAAAAAAGCTTTCATTAAGAATGCAGCAAATTCCGTTTTAGAATATTGGTTTCTTTTTTTATATCGATGATAAAATAGCAATATTTACTTAGAAAAAATTTTTACTCCAAAAATAACTAAACATGTAAAAAAGGCAATTTTTGTATAACGCAATAATTCTGTAAACTTCCTAATACTATTCTAGAATCGTGGAAAAAATTTATACTATACGGCTTCTATGTAGATAAGATTCAAAAATAAGAGAATTTTCTAATCAGTATATATATATAATCGTCCACCGTCGTCTGTAGCTCTGAGCGAAGTTTATAAAAACCCCACTCACGGTCTGCTTCATTATCGGATGCAAAACTAGAATTTCTACTTGTTTTGGCATCTAATAACTAAGACAGGTTTCTGTATGTTTAAATGGACTGATTTGTCGATGTGCAAATAAACCAAAGCATGCATTAATAGGTCATTTAGCTGACTGTAATATATCAACTGCTGTTTTTCTTGGTTTTATGCCGATTAATTATATTCGCACTTTAAGGATCTAATTGAAGGTTATTGCTAGTATTTTCTTTCAGAAACGTTTCTTATTTTGTATTCGGTGTGTGTGTGTGTGTGTGTGTGTGTGTGTGTGTGTGTGTGTGTGCGTGCGTGTGCGTCACTATTTTTTCAATCTTATTTTAGAATTAAATTTTGATTTGAATGTTCGTGGACATTATGGACGAGTAAGATTCAATTGCAAGGAAACAAAATTTCTAATATTATATATTGCATTTAACACGCACTCTGTAAGTATTCTGTCAATATGTACGAGAATTTCTTCTACAAATTTCGATAGTTAATATATTAGAATCAAATCCGAGATATTTTTAACAGGATAACAGCCTATCTAGAATCTCTCAGAAAGAAAGCGATAAGAGTTTCCAAAAGAAAATCAACGGGACTGTTCAGCTCAAGACTTTCTCATGAATTTTAATTATATGGTGTCTTATCTTTTATATTTTCGTTGTAATCGTGAAAAAAATTCGAACTCGAGATTTTGACGAACTCCACGTTTCAGCTCTCCAAAAAACATTTTCGGAATTCGTGTAAATACAATAACTCAAAAATGTTTTAAGCCAGAAAAATGAAATTTGGTATATGGATTTAAAACAAAATTTGTAGATGTTTCTATAAATTTTTAATAAAACCCACTCTGAAGTTTATATGTATAGCTATCCGAATAAACATTGTCATGATAGCAACAAAACGAGGAGAGTTAGATGGATAAAATTTAACATACAGATTTAAAATCTAAACTGATCTAAATATAATCACAAACTGACTACTCCGAACCGCCGGAAGGCATACGGAAAAACTTGAATGACCGTGAATGATTGCCGCAACAGCAACACTATGGGAACTGTGGTTGAGTCCTAAGGGCCATCACCGGCTACGGTACAACCTTTCCATAAGGAAGTACATACCATCATCGATGGAAGGAGCCATACCTTCCCCCCCCCCCTCTTTTCGTGTACCCACAGGGTTTGCGAGAACCACCCACCATACTGGAAGCTTTTCATCCTCAAAACGAGGTCCCCCCAAGTGGAACTGATCTAGATATAAATCAAATTTGAAACAAATCTGCCAAGTGGTTGACCATATGTCGATATATACTTTCACATATATATAAACCCGATAACTGAAAAGCTGAATAGTTTAAATATAGGAAATCTGGCATATGATTGTGACTACAATTGTAGTTCTGTGTCAAATTTTATTTTCAAACGATCCGAAAAAAAGCGTACAAAATACACACTCGGTTTTCTAATTCTTGTGTACTTACAGTATCCCAGCGATTAATTGCAGAAAAACAATCCCAATGATCGCACTTTAATTGACTCTTTCCTAACTGCGGTTCGCCAAAGGTATACTGTTTATAATACATAAGTCCATTTATTAAAGAATATAAGAGAAAGTGTCGGGTAACCATTACTGCTGATTTTCATCTTAGTGATGGGAATTGAGTAGACATTTTGATATTGCACCTTTTCCTGTTGATATATTTGATCCAAATTCCGCACATATCTGCATTTTTTTAAAAAAAATTCCTTATTAAAATTCATCCCTAGCTCGCAGCATTTCGGTTATTTCTCTTCACTTTCACCCGAATAAATGGGCATCCGGAGTTCCTATGTGCGAGTCTTTTCGAAATTTAACGTAAATCTAAAATCGGGTCTTAAAGTCTAGATATCTAATAACATTTGCGAATTCGTTTCGTTTTAGAGATACCGAGATTCCAGAAGTAATATCCGAAACGGTATTACTTGTACCCTTGCAGGTTAAAAAAAAAAAAAAAATCCGAGGACGAATATTTATGAGGTTACAATTTTCTTTGTATATTTCCTCTTCTAGAAAATAAGGAAATAAACGAATGCGGTTGAAATGATATTTAGAATATGCGATGTAATTCAGGTTATAGAAGTTCAGGTGAAAACAAATCTGACCAGGAATACATTTTTGTTTATAAACTCAAAGAAAGAGTTAAATTTAACTAAATAAAAGTTTTAATTCTACTTTTCAAATGAAGGTTCTTTCACAGAAAGAAGAGCCAGGTTAATAAGAGCTTCACAGGTGTTTAGCGATATTTTGATTAAATTTATGATATCTTAAAAACAAACTAAAACGATTAGTTTAAAAAAACGATGTAGCAGCCAAAATAGAAGCAATTATAAAATAAGAAATCGCAACTAAAAAAAATAACATTCCCCGAGCTATAGCTTGCTAAACAGTCCTTAAAAGAATTTTGATGTTGCTCTTTCGTTAAAATAATTATTCCACTATAAGTAATCTGTTTTAAAACATTTTATAGATGTTCGAATTTGGCCATCAAATTACATGCATAAGAGTTTAGATAACAGTTTTCGATAAAAAAAAAATTAAGAAGATAACCGAGACGTCGCTTTTCCAAAAATGTATTTATTGATTTATAAACAATTTATTGCCCAACAGTAATATTTTCTATAACGCACCTCAAATTATACGTAGTGAGTTAAAATTTTTGATAGAGAATTCAAAATCCATGAAATGGTAATCGAATCCTAATTGCAAAGTCAGTTAATGATAACAAGTCTTTATTTTCTCGTACACCAAGTACAGAGAATGTATTGTAATCGTTAAAACATTAGAACTCGAGATTTTAACGAATTTCTTCATTTCAGACCTCCCAGATTTTGGGAAACAAATTTTTGGCATTATGATTCTTCATCTGTGAATACGATAGCAGAAAACGCTTGATAAATTAAATGTTTTATATGGAATTTAGACAGAAGTTGCAGACTTAAATTTTGAATGAAATCCATTCAAAGGAAATCTATTTAGCTGTTCAAATATAAGTGAACTCGATCATTTCAAAACGTAAAGAGCTAGATAAATAAAATTGTGTATACAGGTTTAGCATCTGAAATATAGATTCGTATGAAATTTTCAACCACATACGACAAGAAACTGAGCATATGATTGGCTGTACTTCTGCGCGCATCTAAACCCAATAAATTATTGAAATTCGATATATGATCTTGCGATTACAGTTGTCATTCCATGACAACAGTAAGCTACAATCGGTAGGAAGAAAGACCCCAAACACATATTCACGCGATAGAGTCAATAAAATGTTAATCATGCCAAAAATCTATATTTCGTTAGTAATGTTAGCCAATACCATACAGGGCATTCATTGCCTTACCCAAGGTCCAGAATTCTATGCTGGGGAGAGGGAAAAGACCTTTATTAGAGAATATGCGAGAAAGTTTGGGGGACCCCCCCTCACTAGTTAGGAACCTGGAAACTGTATCAGAAGGGTTATCTAATTAAATAATGGATTTATATTTGTATACCAAATAAATTATGAAACAAAAAATGCAATTTTTTAAAATTTTATTTCAAAATTTTTATAAAAAAAAACGATTTAAAATATATTTTAAAATAAACGAGTATATAATTTTAGAATATTTTAATCGGGAATAAATCAGTAACATTAGTAAATATAATAGCAAATATAGCTATTCCCCGAACAAAAATTTTATATTCTTTGTTGTATATTGTATTTTTATATTTTCCGTTTGTTTTGTTTTTTCTTTCACCTGCTTTTCTAATTCCTGTTACCACCTCGCTTATGACATTTTTTTAGTTTGTACATTTTTTATGGAATTCCTTAATGGTTTATGCTCATTCTGTATCGGTGTTTCCATTCACGATAACAAAAGTTTCCGATTACAAACTTTTTTTACACGAAATTTATTTCGAATTAATGGATCTTTTATTTAAAAACGAACAGTAAGGAAATTCGCATGATAAAAAAAAAGAAGAAAAAAAAGGAAAATGTTAATATTAGGCACAAAAAAAATCGAACTGATTTTTTTTCCCTATATGAGACGATGAAAGTTTCATCTTCAATGGAATTGGAAGGAAAAAAAATACATTCTTTGAAATCGGACGCATTTTTTTTAAGAAGCAGACTTTAAAGTAGTTTTTAATTTAAAATTCAGCAATTCTCTTTCTTTAAAAAAAAACTGTACTTTCTGCAGTTTTTTTTTCTTACAAAATAAAATTCTTGCTTTCGATAATTGTTTTCTTCGAAATGGAACTTTGCATTAAAGCCTTAACTTAGCTCTAAACAGGTTTGTAATGGTTCATCGTGTATAAACCTTTCACTTTATGAACATGCTTATTTCAATTCGTAAAAAGGATTTCAATTCGTAAAAAGGATTTTATTTCTGGAATGCATTAAGAATTCATAAATTATGTTTCATTAGTTAAAAACTTTTAAGAAAATAGAATTCATGGAAAATTTTAACTGTTAATGCTAACTTCTTACAGTGAATATTTTATATCAACTCCCGAGAATGCTCTTTTAAACAGCCAAGAATTTTGTTTTCATAATTCATCTCAGAGAAGATAAAATTCTTAGAGAAATTCAGTTTATATGCTGTTTGTGTGTGTATGCATGCGGGCGTGTGCCGAAAAAGAGAAACCAAACCCTAACCAGTAATCATTAACAAACCTTCAAGTATAGAATTATAACTTTTAGAAAAATAATTCATTCAAAGACTTGGTTATGGATATAATAATTTAATGTAAAAATTTGCGACAATTGTTTCCAAACTTATTTTTCAAATGCAGCAAATTGATATTACTTCTTTCTTTTTGACTAGTTTAGCTGTAAGTATTAATATATTCTGAACATTCACTATATTTCAATAAATTAAGAAAACGTGCTTTAAAAGAAAAAAGTATTAAAATTTTTTTATTGGAAATACTTAAAAATATATCCTCGCATAAATTCGGTGAAAAAAAATAGGAATTTAAAAAATTTTAAAACCACGGATTAGGAATATTTCATTTGTTTTAATGAAATCGGACGGAAGATTCGCATGATACGGATAAAATCCAGTAGCTAAAATTGATTCTACACTTACCCCTAGAAATTCAGTAATTAGATCTTCATTAGCAAACGATAATTAAATCTGAGAAAATAGTTAAAAAGTTAAAGTATCAAAGAGTAACTTTGATTGCCTTATTCAATTTAGACTTTAAAGGCTGGCAATTCATTTATTTCCGATTAATCATTCCCAGATGTCTTGAAAACCGCTGATTAATTGAGTAACTTTGGTTTTATTTTTTTATAGTGTTTTAAAACGCTTTAAACTTTTAATTCGATTTGTTACTCAATATAGCTTTTAATGGTATATGTTAGGGACCTCCAAAAATAATCTATAGCAGAACTTATGATGCATATTTCTCTTCACAATGAAAACCAAGGAATATGCATGTAGTTCATACAAATATTTGGATCTTCAAAATTATTTTTGCCCATGTATCTCAAAATCTAATGATAGTTACTGTTAAATTCATCTTCCTTGCTACCCAATAAGCTGTTTATTTACCAATTGTTTAGTTTCACTTTCAAAATAAGGTTTCCCCCCCCCTGAATTGATGGAAGTTTTAGATTCATTGCCAACTGCCTCTTTCTGCTTTGGATATTTCACCTTTGAACTTCTTGTCCTGCTATTCCTGTAATATTCATAAATTGGTTGCATTTAAAGCTGGTCAAAAGCTTAAAATATCTTGCATCAATTAAAAAGAGTAAAACTTTAACAGAACAGATTTCTGGATTCAAATGCCAGTCACCACATGTTGCACCCAAAATATATTTCTTTTCGTTTCGTATTAAAGAAATATTAAATATGAAAGATTTTGGTTGTGAATCATTTTTGAAAGAAGGCTATTTGGAGGAAAATAGCTGTCTTATTGATCCATACCTCAAAATATTGTTCATGAAAAGTTATATATGAAACTGGTTTTTTTAATGAAAGTTTTGCTGTTTACCATTACTTCTATGAAATGAATAAACCAACGAGATTTTTGCACCTGAATGCACATTTATATGAATAGATTTCAAGGCCCATACTCCTTTAATTTAGCGAGGGAATTAAAAATTGCTGATAAAAGTAGCTAGTTACTTGATTCAAATTCAATTTTATTACACTTTTTCTTCGTTATAATTTATTTTTTCATCGCATAGCATATAAACCCCATCTTTCCCACATCAAATTCTCGCGTTACAGTGTTCATACACGAGTTTTGAACTAAACAAAATATTGTATTACAGAAACTTTTCATTAAAAAAATTGCAAATTACTAAAATGTTCAATATCTTCATGAATTACCCCGTTTCTCCATTTTGACGTAGAATATAGACAAAATTGCTTTTCTTATGTATCCCAGGGCCGGTGATATAATAACACCCGAGACAGTTAAGAATACAAATTAGACTGTCTACTTTAAACAAACCTCCTGCGATTTCGTTTATTGTACTTATATTGGAAAATGTATAATTATATTTAAATTTTTTGGAATTACCAACGCTATTTTCTGTACTTAGGCACAAACATTTCCGAGGAAATTAGTTAAATGCTAAGGCAAGTTAGTTTAATTGAGTTTAATGGCATAAGAGCCAGGTTAGCAAGTGTTGCACCAAACAAACTGTAGAAAAAAATTAGAAAGATTCCGAAAGTAGTATTAAAAACAATAGATCCTGTAATAAAATCCACATAAATAAAATAAGATTAGCACATTTTGCAATAATATCATGAAAGGTAATAACAGATTAAAAGAATTCTTTTTCCACAGTTTTAAAGTTAAAAAACGAATCATATTTTAAGAGCAACTATTAAAAAAACAAATATATTTAGTCTCAGATAATCGAAAAAATCATTGTCTTAACTTGGTTTCGTTAAGTAATTGTCATGAACAGGGGTACTAAAATTTGACTTTTAAAAAAGTTTTAAAATCAACTAATCAAAATGGGTTATTTTCAATTTTTTCTCAGAAATAGTTTTGTCAGTAGGGGTAGGATTTATATAGGATTATAGTTCAACAAAAGATGCTTCAATATTTTCTTTAAAATAATAGCCTATGGCAGCTACAGACGCAAATGATTTGATTTCATTGTCACTTTGATTATAGGAGATGCCACAGATCGACATAGACTCAGAGATAAAGGTACAGATTTGATCTTAATAGAAATTTTGGGATTATTTACTAAATTTATTATTATTTTATAATTATTTACTACACTTTACTACACTTCTTGCATATTTATTTACTATACTTAATTCTCAATGTTATTGCGAGATTGTCAGAATTTAGAGGCGTTTTTTAAAAAATTAGATTTTATTTTTCAGCTATAGGTTTAAATTGGTTTGGATTTTTTTTATTATTAATTTAAAACGGGATTAATCCTGTGAAGTGGAAGCTATATTACAAATAAGAGCGAACATATGCGGTTGAGTTTGAGTTGCAGATAAATTAGTTAAGTCTAGAGCAGAAAATTAGTGTATTGAACTGGGGCTTTTCTCTGCTTATTTTTTATTTGACCACGGAAGATTAAGAAACATCCCCGGGAGTTTACGACTTCACAATTTTCCGGACTTCGGAATTAGGTTTGCTTTTTAAAAAAAAAATTTGTACTGACTTCTTTGTTCAATTGTTACATTGAGAAGTACCTAGGATATAACCTGTCTGCGTCTTTACAATTCGTATATTTCTCTGCTAAATAGTGATGAACTATTTTAATCAACTCCTTAACACCAGGCGAGATCAGTGTTAGTACAGCAAAGTCTTCGAATGCCAAAAAGTTGATCAAGCAGGTTGAAGAATATAGCTTAACAAAGACGCATGTATCCCACTTTAATACATTCTGGAAATTTAGTAGAACTAAAGTTTAGAATTAGATACTCAGTATTTAAGAATTGGTCATCTCTCCATATCGTAAAACGCTGTTCATGGATATGTCTTAAGTTTTCTGTTCAATATGTTTATTCAGTAGTTCTCCGCAGTAGATAACTCCCCTGAATGAATTCAAAATGGCAAGTGGAATAACTGCAACTGATATTGACAAATAAAATCAATCAAATCGGTTCAAAAATGGGTAATTTTGAAAAATTATTTTTAAGTTCTTGTTTATTAACAGTACAAGGCCTTTCTTTTACTTTAAATAGACAACACCCTTCATAATATCCAACAAAGAAAAGGAGCCACCGCCTCAAGGCAGATCAAAACTCGGCAAACCAAATATATGGATCAAATATCCGGAACTATATGCTCAGTGGTAACCTCCAAGAAAGTGACCACACTTAATGCCAAGTCCAAGAAAGACTCCCTTCTCTTCATCCCTAGAAGAACCACCAAATGGCTAGCTACTAGCCGAATTGATATGCTGAAGGCCTTAATGCCCCACCCGTTTAATGGGTCGCCACGCACGATCGAAATCTAGAATTTCTATCTATCCATGAGCAGCAAGTAGGAAACAGAGCTAACATAGCTAGTTATGGAAAGCTCTATTTGCCGTCGAGGAATGGAAGACAACAGAAAGAAGTGATGTAGACAAATGTAACTAAAGCAGAGTTCACACGGGTCCAATTATTGCGCCCAATAGAAGGTAACGTGACAGCAATGAGACAATAGCAAATAGTTGTCCCGATGGGGGTCACGTGATACTCCTGAGGCAGGCGTGGTCTTCCATTGCGTGCAATAGTTGGCTTCGTGTGAATCCTGCTTTAGAGTAAATGCCTATTTACCTCGTTATAAGAACAAGCTGTGCAGAGAAGGAAAAGATTCATTTTTTTATAAATTTATAGTCCTTTAACGCTTAAGGACCGAATTATTTTTTTATATCGTATTCACATATACAAGCAGAGAAGGAATTATCCCGGGTTATATCTTTCAGTGGTTAAAAAGCTCGAGAATTCAAAGGCAGAAAGTTTATAATGCAAATTAAATTCTCGCAAATGCATATAGAATTTTTAAAAAATCACCCCCTCTAGGTTCAATATTTAAAGAACCATGTGAACAGATTTGATATGGAAACTCTTCAGGGCTCCTCTCAAGTGACAAAGGATTCAAAAAAGCTTATTTCAATCTAAAAAAAAACAACAAATAACTCGTAAAATGTCAAGCCAATCGATTTTTTTTTTTTTTTGTAAATTATCAACTTTATTTCAGATACGTCCTCACAATTATTAAATATTAAGAGATTTATTTCATAATAACCGATATACTCAGAAGATGTTTTTTTTTGGATAAAAAAAAATTCAAATGCAAATACTTATAATACTTTAAGCTTAAATAAACGGTTTTTCATCGCAGTAGTTTCCATTGGTATTCTCCCTTGACGTTTGATCCCTTGGTCAAAGGGTAATTTCACTTTTCTTGTTTGTTCTTTAAACCATCGATTTGTCTAGCAAAGCTTAAGATTCTATTTTCTTTTTTCCCCTCCCCATCCTTATTGCGGCAACAGTAGAAATTTCATCATGCGATGGGTTTTTTTTTGCTAGTGTACGAAGTAACATTTTTTTTATATATACTTTGGTATTTGTGTGAAATGCCATATTGTATTTTTTTTCTAAATCTGCCATTTCGGTCGGAATGAGTTTTAAGACCTAAATGATCTTTTACTAAGGTTAAGAACATTTAAAAATGAGTGAAAATTTAAAGAAACATCGCATTATGATTAAACTAATAATGTTGTAAAGATAATTATTTACTCTTTAAAGATGCATAGTTATCATTTTCAGGGGATAATTATTTCAGAGTTTATTGGTTAAAAACTGAGCAAGAGCGCCAAAGTTTGATTTAAATTTTTTATTCAATGAAATCTTAAAAAATAACTAATAGTTGGAAAAAAAACCCGCAGTTGACCCAGAAATTGACTTCAGAATGATTTATACAAATTTCACGCGGCTACTTTTCACCTTTTCCGATGAGTTCACAGAAAGGACATGCATTCATATATTTTCAGTTTCATAAATGGGGCGTCCACCCTCATCGGGGCTCAATACTTAATTTTTAAATGATGGAGATTGGAAACATATGTTAAATGGAAAAGGCTTTGAATAAAGTAGAGAATTATATTTTATTTGTCGATGAATATGGTAATGAAAAAATTAACATGCCTCAATTTTTAACGATTCTCTGGTCTTATTTAGGCATATTTAGTAAAATATTCTTGACACACTAAAACATTAAACAAAAAAATTCCACTTTCCTATGATTAAAATTAAGTTATAAATTTTGAAAACTATTAATATAGTGGATTTTAATAATTGAATTTCGAATAAATTAAATATCTCTAAGGAGGTCGTTAATTTATCATATTATTTTAGACCAATCAACATGAAAGGAATCAATAAAAAAAAATGTTAGCCATTTATTGGCAGATCTTCTTTAACAAGGGTTTTGCAAGACTAAAATTTGAATTCCATATAAAAAATGTTTCTTTCTATGATAATCCATGTAAAATTAGGATTTATTTACCCAATAGGGAATGAAGTACCACTTCTGGAACGTATATGTTCATTAGGACCGAAAGATTTCAGCTGTTGAAATAGTATAAAATAGTAATATTGAAGCCTTCATAATTCAATAATTTTTAATTGTAGAAGAGCGGAACTTTTTATAAAATGTCAAATCGCCAAAATTATTTTACTAAATATGACGTATACGGCCAAGAAACTGTTTGAAAATTTAGCCATTTTTATTTTTTCAGTAGTACATTTATCGACTGAAACAATATAAAAATATAATTCTTTACATCAGTTAAAGCATTTTTTCAATTGGTAGAATATGCTTATCTCTAACAGTTTAGAAATTAGGTTATGGAGCACGCTTATAATACTAAGATACTATATAAGTAGATACTAAGTACATAAATTAGGCATTTTATAGTTTAACACAATACAAATATTTATTCTTAATAGCTATCGTCTATCGAAAATATAAACCTTGAATTTCTAAGATACATTTCGAAGCTTAATTTATCTTTTTTGAAGAATTTCTAATAATTCTAGATATTCTTTAAGTATAATCCATATCCTTCAAGTATTTTGTAGCACTGTATCCCTTTCTGGCATGTGAGTTTTTATTTCTGCTTTAGTTTTAATTTAGAGTTCTGGATATTAATGCAAGGCAAGCTGATTGTTTCTAGATATTTTAGAACGTCTTCAGGTTTTAATTCTAAAATATTACAGGTGAAGGTCAACTTGCTACATGGAATCTTTATCCTAATTTCACTCAGTGTAAAAACATATTTGATATGCAAACTAGATAAAAATTAAATCTTTACTTTCAGTCCCCAAATCCATGTTTGTACTTTTTGACCTTGCAGAGCTATCTCCTCGAATTTCAAAGTTAAAAATGGGCGAAAAAATTTTTTCATCTTTTACCATGAACTTCCAAAACACAGCTCTGCGATCTGTTAATCGGAGTAAGATATATGACGTGTCCAATGCAATCAATTGAGACTGTCAAAAATATGATGCATGAAACCCAGTAACACTTTATACAGATTTCAATCCATCAATAACCCACTTTTTTTGTATTCCAAGGACTAAAAATACTCATTTATTACAATAGGAGGAATTAGAGGCATAATTTTTTTTGGATATATGGGGAACGAAGCAACGGAATGTAAAAAATAATTTTTCATTAAATATAATCGTGAATATCTCTGAATAATTTGATGGCAGGTAAGCATTTCTAAGAATATCGTTTTCAGCCTAACTTCATTCTCCCCAATGAATGAGATTAATGCCGTTCATGAACGTGTAAATGAATTATAAAAAAAATGAAGCAAAAAAATTTGGTCTCCAAAATGTAAATAGTTTGAATAAAAATATACAAATAAGATAAAAATACGATAAAAATAGATTTAAAAATCTTTCAAAATCTCATTTTATAAATGCAATAAAATGGAGGAAATATTTTTAGCAAATAAAATTACGTATTAAAACATTAAGCTTTATACTAATAATTTGAAAAATATTTTATCGGACTACAAGGTCATGTCACTGGTATAATTATTACAATTTAATTGGATTAATTGATAGTTAAATATAAAAGTATTACCACGAAAAGCCCAAATATCGATAGCTTTCAGATAAAGTAGTCGACTTCAGAATGAAAGTTCCTAGGTTCAACTCGGAAGAAGACAATATTGAAAATTTGTTTATTTCTGGTTTTTATTTGAAACTTCTAGACTATTCTTTACAATTCCGAGACGGTGTTTTGCAATATTCCATTATACTATTTCGAGTCATATACATTTAGTCTGAGTTCTAATGTAATTGATAATAGTGCGCTAATCAACTGCGTTTGTAAAAATTAGAGTGTGTCCCAATTCCATCTGCCAATTACATAAGCGCTACCATATTAAAATAGTACATTATCACCCAGAGCACAAAAGAAAAATTCAAAAAACTTATTCATCTGGATTTCTTTTACCTTTCTGAAAAAAAGATCTTGACTTGCGTTTAGTCGTTATTTATGTGCAACGTTGCGAATAAATTCAAATATTTTTAGAACGAAAACTATTACTTCTATTCATTGTTATAAAAATGCGATCCTAATTGCGTAGTTTTATCGAGATTTCATTTCTGTATTGTCTGAGGCAAGTTAATTGGCAAAAAATGGTTCTAGTTAGAGAATCTTTCATTTCAACCTTATTTACAGATAATTTTTAATTTATTTGTAATGAATGACTCTTTCGATACTTCTCGAAGAGAAGTGCATGGTTTATTTTCTCAAATGGTATGATTCAGATCCAGAATGTATCATCGGTACCACGTCGAACTGTTAATTTTTGTCAATAAATCCTGCGCTGTGGTTTGGCATTGGACTAGAAATATTCAGATGATAAAATGTTTTGTCTAGAAAAGAAAAAAAATGCATAATTTGTCCCTAAACAATGAGTACATAGTTTTTTTAAAATTTGGATTAATGCGATCCAGTCAATAGCAATTCTACGAATTTTTTCCAAGATAATAAAAATAAATTTAAGAAAGCAATTTAAAGAAAGTTTATAATATAAATTTACTTTTCAGATATAAACAGTGGCATAGTAATCGGGGGGCAAGAATGGCGGTTTATAAATATCTTTGGCGTCAGCTTTTCGGCGTGCAATGGGAACAAAACATTAGTGTGTTTGTGTCACTTTTAGAGAAGTATCATGAGACTATCCCCCGAGAGCCAATTATTTTCACTAGACACTGCATGTAAAGAAAAGTAATTGAGAACTTTCAGAAATGTTAATCTCGCACCAAGAGATGCAGACAAAAGTAGAGATGACTGACATCTTGCAAGCAGGCATAAGTATATAAAAAACAGATGCGACTGTCAGCAAACAATTGAAAATTGAGCGATTGTACGAAATTTTACTCAGGTAAAATTCTGTAGCTAATTTTAATATACATTTCAATTTATTCAATGAGCTTTGTCATGTTCTCAAAATTGTTTGAAAAATGTGGAAAATAGAGATGTTCCCTGTCTGAAAAGAATTAAAAGCAAATAACTTTACAAAAATGTTTTATCTCGTTAATTATCTTGAAGTCATATTCAACTGTACACAGTAAAACTTTTGAGTTGAGTAGCTAGGAATTTTTTTTAATAATTTAAGCCTAGAATGCAGAGATTTGTTTATCATTATAAGCTTTTTTAACTGATTAAACCATTTAGTATCGCTATTATATGTGAAAGGCAGATAATGGAAGGAATATTCTATTCGTATTTTCCATGATTTTTTTTCAAGTTAGAATATACACGAAGGTCTTAACGTAAAGAAAGATTAAATGTGCTTCAACAAAAACAAAGGATATTGTAGCAATATTTTATAAACAACCATATTAAAGCTAACTCTTCTTTTCCATGTAATCACCATTATTAACATGCTACTGATCATAGAAACGGGTTTTTCAATACATATTATACTCATCTGCTGACAGTGAGAAAAATTATTTAGTATTTAGTTCTTTAAGCTCTTTATCACTTTGGTAATATACTCATTCGCACACGAACGCACACGCATCTGAATTTTTGAGGAAAAATGAAAGTTACTAATACCCAAGCGGGGATAATTAGGTGGGATTGTCGAGCGGTGCAATTCTTGTTACATTGCTGCAGCTGCATGAAGAATAAAATTAACACAATTCCTAAAGATATCTTTTTTCCGTCCACCGAATAGTTCTCTCCCCCCCCCCTCAATTCCAAAATATGAGATGTGTAGGGAAAGCATTTATCCCATAGAGATGAAGGCCGGAAAGGAATCGCTCCCACCTCGCCAAGGCAACCGTGGAAATCTTAATGACCATCTCGTTATTATTCGGAAGTTATACGACTCATTGATTTACATTAAAACGATGCTACTTTAGACAAAGATTCAATCAACGTTATAACTCCAAGTACTTGGCAATTTATGTATTATTCCCGTTGGGTGAATTACTTGCAAGATTTTTGGGAATATTGCGATTGGTACCGTTTACCTTAAGTTACAAAAGAATGTATTATGACAATGCAGTCAAAATATGCTCGAAAATGAAGAACAGTACTTTCAAAAAGGCGATACATCTTCGTATTAATATCGAAATGACAACCCACTTATCTGAAACTCCGGCACACAGATGTTAAGGAGGAAGAGGCAACAATAAAATTTTCTCCAAACAAACACTATTTCATCCCATATATTTTATATTAATAATAAATCAGTTAGAATCATACAATTGAAAGAGAAAGTACCTAAATGTCAAATGACATTTAGCGCTGCTTGCAAATTTATAGGCTGGTTTTATCAACAGTCCTAGGTAACACAACATGTAGCACGATATTGTACAATATTATAGATTATACGGTAAACATGTAGCACGATATTGTACAATACTATAGATTATACGGTAATGTAAAATATTAAATAATATATCGAATGGTTTTCCCACACCATACAATATCTCGCTGCCAGTAGAAAATATTGGTTGGAAATACCCTGAAAAATAATGACGAGCAATACCAATACTTTTGATAGCTCAGGAAATTCCATAACTAATCAGAATAGTGAAATGTTTTAATGCAAATTTGAATGACTATTTTAGACGAATTTTTTTGTGAGAGATCTACACAAAAAAGAAAAATAGTCAAAGCTACGAATATGCACTACTTATCAGAAATCTATACTAAAAACGATCA
Organism: Argiope bruennichi; assembly: GCF_947563725.1. Lineage (NCBI taxonomy): Eukaryota > Metazoa > Arthropoda > Arachnida > Araneae > Araneidae > Argiope > Argiope bruennichi. Next base: position 32,445,008 of record NC_079162.1, on the reverse strand, counting down.
TAAATGCCTAAAACATTAGAAAAATTCTATTTCAAACTAAATTTTTTCTTAAAAAAAAAAAAAAAAAAAAAAAAAAAAAAAAAAAAAGAACTTTGCTCAACTAATGGCATGAAAAGAGAAATCTGCTTCGAAGAAAAAAAAAACTTTTCTCGTTTCTCACCGCCAAAAGATTATCACAGGGTGACGGTTTTTTTTTAAAGCTTAACCGATTAGTGGAAGAAAGTAATGAATTATTAAATTAAGCTTTTGGCGAGTGTCTTATTGAAAGATTTCTTTCGTGACTTCTTTCAAGCCTCCTTAAGATTTTATTCCGCTTGTGTAGGAAAAATTCTTTTTCTTGCTTTAAGGATGGCATCGGTCCAAGAATCTCAACCAATTCGTTGATAGCGTGTTTGAGTTCCAGACCCACTTGGCAAACTTGAAAATTGGAAGAGTCGGTGTGTAAACAAACTGCACACTTGTTTGAAAAAAAAAAGTAAAAAAATAATTCAGACAAGGCGCTTCCGTACAAGGGAGAAATAAACAGTTATCACTTCGTAAGTTCAATTTTAATTACGCATAGTGCCTTCCAAAACTGTTTGTACTGAAGTTAACCCTGTTTTACGACGTAAGTTTTTCTGATTTGCATAAAGGTTTTTTTACAATAATTAAATACACTTATGTCCTTTTTTAATCCTGAAATAACCATCGGAACATGATAAAAATGTTTTTGAAAAGGGAAAAAAAAGTGTCCGAACAGCAATTTACTATTTGTCTTTCGTGTTTTAGAGTCCCCTTTTATCAAAAGTTTGAAGGCAAGAGTTATTCTGAAAAATAACAGTTTTATTTTCTCATTATATATGGAGCCATTCTTTCCTAAGCTTCGTTTCTAAAAGCAATTGTTTTTTTAGGTTTATAAATCAAAAGATAGGGATTTATTTTTTTGAGGAAAGAACCATAGTTTTTTTTTCTGTCTAAAGAATTTTAAAATGATTTCAAAAATATGTAATAACTGTCATACAAGACCAACACAGGACACATAACTATTCGAATTTTTAAGTTGTGTTATCCTTTTTTACAATCAAAACTTAGATATTAAAACAGAACAAATGATAAACATTTACTAGCAGAATAAGTTAACGTCAAAATTACATGAAAGCTTTATAAGATGTGCTTCACTGTTTTGAGCAAGTGATGATGACGATACCTGAAGAGACTATTTCTTCCCATAGCTTTTGCACCACACCGGTAGTAGGATGCTTTTCTCCGATGGATTTATTGAAAAATATTCCATCGAACTGGGTGATCAATGTTCAAGTGATGTATGCCCAATAATTGTGGAAGCTATCTAGCAATTTAGATGAGATAAAAGGAATTCACAGCACATCTCGTAGATGCTAGAGAGGCGAGTCTTCATTCAAAGCAAGTGAAACAATGTTTCAATAAGCAGTTTACTAAAATGAAGTCGGCTTTTGTGTTCCAATTTATTTTCTTTCGAAAATTTCAGAGGAAACATGAATCCGCTTTGCTTGTCTGTGAGGATAAACTTCTCCTTGCTGCATGAATGAACAGCAGGAGATTGGGCTAAAGGAACGCTACATTCTTCATCTCTTCAATATATCGGGCTTCCCTGACATCTGAAAGAATGAGGGTCCAAAATAAGCATATGTTTCGTATTTCAAACCACCAACTTTCTGCCTTGTTACCTATTCTTGCCGAGAGTATATTCAATCTGACATTTCGATGCTGGTATGGAGTATGCAATTTTGTATGCAGAGAAGAGAGGAAAAACATTTAGTAATTTTTCTTTTGCGAACGAAAATGTGTAATATTGTTACATATTTCTATTTGAAAAGAGTGTATGGACAATATTTTGCTTGTTAGGCGACTTAAAATTCAACTATTTCAATGAATTTTAGAACCAACACCTGTCATTGGATACTAGATCACACATACGTAGTTATAATTATCAGATGGTTAATGTAATGCAAATTGACTTCATAAATTAAATTCAGTAAGCTAATATTCGAAGTGACGAGAGACTAGAATAATTTTCTAACAATATTTCATACTACAAATTTAGTCTGCTGCTTTAATAATGATATGGACATTTCCCTGGTTATCTTTCCGTAAGAAATTTAATTATGCCTTATCCTTTAAAATAATGGGAAAATAAAACAAAATATTGCACTTATTCGTTTAGAATTTCTCTTTAAATACTTTGTTAAATAATCTGGCAATATTCCCATTTGAAGATTTCGCTAATTATTTTCTAGAAAGAATCATTTGTATTTTTGCGTTTAATTAAATAATTTCCGAGGCACACCTCAGAAATTAAGTGATGTTAGCGGAAAATATTAAAATATCGATCCAGCAGAGTCCTGGCTGTATATAAACCACAAATCCACAATACCTCTGACCTTTCGCTGTCAACTTGCATTAATTCTCTTAGAGGCCCGAGACGAAAATCTCCGACTTATTGGACATTTAATTGCTGTTTGATTTACGATTATTCACACAGTGGGCAGTCAATACTTAAATTTATCCTCGGCAAGTTTTTAATTTAGGATCTGCCTCACTTACGTTTCAGAAATCATTGATTTGTGACAAAGAATCCAATTTAGGATTCTTAGATGACTTTTGGTTGGGCAAAATTTCATTAAAACTTCATAATTAGATTTTTGTAAAAGTTGTAATGAAACGCTTTGTTTAAATATTTCAACTTGGCAAGAAATCAAACATTAATTTCATTCTTATTATGAGAACTACTTTCAACATTCGTTCATTCTCACATTTTTTCGTGCGTGTGTGTTGTGTATGCGTGCGTTGGCTCTTTTCAAGATAGATAATCAGAATAAGAGCTAATAAATTCAATTGCATATATATTTAGAAAGGATGTGTATTTCAAAAACCACTTTTTATTTTTAGAATTTTTCTTAGTTCATATTTTAGTGAAAATGACCTTTTCTCACCATAACTGCAAAAAATATAATAGCGTAAATTTGATTTTTTATACTATTTTAAAATTTATAAAAATGTCTTAAATAATATCAATCCAGTTTTTTTTTAAATTGACAATTTTTTTAAAATATTTTCGCATGCTTTTTAAAATGGATGAAATAAAATACAATGCGAAACTTTGCAAACCGTTATCATTGTTTCATCAAATATTCCACCACGAGATTTTATTCCATTGTTGGAAACTTAAGAAGAAATTTTTTAATTATACGAGCAATTTTCACAGGAAATCAGAAAGTGAAGTGACATTACCGCAAAATATATTGCATAGTTCGAAATATATTACCCAGGCGCTTAAGTTTTTAATGGTACTACTAAAAACTCAAGGAGCCCGATTTCATTAGGCAAGTTCATGTACATAATAAGCAGAACTGAAGCAAGGCAACTAAAATAACACTGCTTTAATGTCTATTACAATTTATATTAAAAACTATTTTATCGAGAGAGTCGTAAACATCAAGCCATCCACAAGTGATTGAATTTTAATTAAATATAAACAATATTTAGGCAATTCAGTTGGTCACCAAAGGCTTCTAGTTTTGTAATAAAAGCTAAGAATGGTGCTATATTGTTTAAGTTTTTTTCTAAACAATAGCGAACACAACTTTTTTGTACATTATAAGTCAATATATTATAAATCAACCACTGTGGCAGAGATGCACCAGCATTTTATATTATTGAACAGAAAATATAAACATAAGAAAGAAAAATCTCGCAGGTCTGCATGAAGTAACTAAGAACCTAACATACCTGAACAAGGATATTCAAGGGAAAAATTCGCTTTTTTAGCCAGTGGGAATTTGTGCTCACATCAACTATCAAATGTATCACAGTATTTTTTTTTATCCTTTAGGCATTTTACAGGTGAATAAAAGGAGGGAAGTCCCAGCACTGCTAAACAGAGCGAGCAGTTTAATATTGGGTAATGTTTATTATGTGACCTTGATATAACTCGCATTCACTCAACAATTAAAGAAAGTAAACATTATATTGAAGAATTAGATTTTAATACATTAACTGCCAATTTTTTTAAAAAAAATATTTGGTCGTATAAGTTATATTTATACAAAAATGTTGTGTAACAATATAATTATATTCAAATTTTGTTTTGTTTTTAAAATATTTAACATCTTTGAAAAAAGGTGTCATTTAAAATCATATGAAACATTTCAATAAAAAAGCAAAAGACTGAATAAGTAACAGATCGTTAATACAACCTCTAAATTGCATATTTATGTACGGTATTTCATTATAATAAAAAAAACCAAATCAAACATAATGCCTGAATTATGACACTTTTGTTCCGTTCAACTTGCAGACTAATTTCAAATTTTTTTGCTTGTTGTAAAGAAATGCAGCACATAATACAAACTTTCTGCTGCACGCAATATTTACCGATATATCTAGAATGAAACTAAACTGACAGGCGAACCAAATATATTTTTGGTGCCGATTGGTGAACATTAAACTCCGAAATCTCCAAATAGTGATCGTCGCAGCTAACGGATTAAATGAGAATAATTATAAATCTTCCGCAGGATGAATTTGGGAGTTAATCCTCAATTTAAAATGACTTATTCCATAAATGCATGTTCAAAATACGACTTCAAAGCTCTGTTATTCCGATACTAATTTGGGACTAATCTGTAGAAGGAATGGGGGAGTTAATCCTCATTTCACGACAACGAATATCATGAATGCATGTTTGCAAAATTCTCATAAATTCTCAATTCAGATTCTTACAAATTTTTCCGCTAATTAACACAACAATCGGTCAGCTTAATTATTTACATCAGGTAACAGAAGACAAACCTATACTCGAAAAAAAAAAATCAACGTCTCTTTAGAAAGGCGTGGATAGCTAGTATTTAAGTTATAATTTGATTGTCAGGATCTAGCACGGGGGGGGGCGAACATTTATGGATCAATGCGCCATTTTTTCTAAAGAAATGTTTAATGTGGTATAGACGTACCGTCAAATAATTTTGATTTGCGATTATTGGGAAAATAATTAAACTAAAGACTAAGTTAAAACTCTTTATTTACTACGAAAAAATGCATTTTGCACTGTATAGTAGTAAATGTTTTAGTTATGCGTGGAATTCAAATTAAAGTGACATTAGTATGACTTCTATTGTTGAAGTTTAGTTGACAAATAACTTACATTAGGATTGTAAGATGTTACTTTCAGCAGAATGCATGCTGAATTGGAGTCATCTGCCAAATAGTTTCCAAGAGAGTCTTTAATGTTATTCATCTCTGAAAATAATGACTCGCAGGCACAGGTAAATGAAAATATGGTTAAAATAGCATGAGCCAGCTTCTCCAAACAGTTTAACGTGTCTGAAATCTAATTCCATGTTTCCAAAATTTCGTTATGGCATTTTTACTCATATTACTTGTTAATCCTTTTGTTTCAATCAATTCCACCATTTTCCTTGTGTCAATTACTTTTTGAATCCATATTGAACTAGACTGGAAATCAATCAGTTCCATTTCAAATTCAATTTCCAACTAATCGAATTGGGACAGTTTATCAAATGAAGTCGCATCAGAGTACATAACTTGAGCGTTTTCAATAATTCTTTGAACTGAGAAAATCTCGCTGAAAATTCTTTGATTAAAGAATCAATTATGGAAAGAAATTCAATAATTTTTCCTTCGTCTAGTTTCTTATGTACATCTAAATCTTTTTTTTTTTTAAATTTAGGAAGTAGTTGTAGTTTTTTGTAATAATATCGTTCCTGAAAACATGCAGTCCAGCGTCAAAAGGGCGAATGAGATCCATCATGACGATAATTGTTTTATGTGTGCCTTGAAGCTTTACGTTCAATTCTTTGAACTGTTGGCATATGTCTGTTAAAAAAATCAATTTTGAGAGCTACATAAACATTCAACAACTGCGGGTATTGTTCAATTTCCCCCTCATTTTGCAGAAACAGTCTGATTTCTTCCAAGCAATCAACTAATCTTTGAAGTTCCCTGGCTCAACCAGCGGACATTATATTAGTAAGCCATTATACACCGAGTTAACTTCATCCAACAAAGCCTCAAACTTTCACTTATTTAAAGCCTGCGACGATACGAGGTTGACTATTTTTGTGACTAACGCCTTTACAATATCAAGAGATGTTAAACCACTCTTAGAACACAAGGCTTGTTGGTGAATAATGCAGCGGAATTCGAGAATGAAATGTTCTACGTCTATTTGAAATAAACTAATGAAACCATTTCTTTTGCCCACCATATTTGGAGCACTATCAGTTACTGAACCAATTCTTTTCAAATCGATTTCTTTCTCAGCAAGCGAATTTTTAAAAGCAGTACAAATATGTGTCCCCTTTTTTAAATGGAATGAAAACATTCGCGTTTGTTCGTAATACTTCATAGTGAACTTTGTTATTTCGAACTAAAATGCAAACTGTTTTGATCGGCGAAGTGCCCAAAATATTGTGCCGCGTGCCATCAATGGCACGCGTGCCACTAGTTCGCTTCCCTGATCTAGTACATGACAATGGTGTGAGACATCGTAATGAAAGACTCATTTATCTCAATTAAATCAATGACGCGAAGCTTAGCAAACTGCAAGAATCTTCATTGCCCACTACCTAAGCTATACCGATCTTCTCTCAAAGAATCAGTCTGAAAAAGTAAATAACCGATTAACTGTAGTTTCTAGCACAAGGCTGAATTTAACTATTGCAACAGGACAAATCTTCTAAAGTTCAGCATTTAAGCAAACAGTCTTTCAATGAAGACCAACAGTAAATGTGTGAAAACAACGAACCGTTATTTTATGCTTGCTCAGCGAGTGAAGGTTACAAGTTAAATTTGTCTTCAAATATTTGCATATATTAACACAATGCAGTCGGTAGGAGGAAATTGTGCTTTAATTGAATGTAGGCCGGATAGCTAATATATTGTAATTGGAATCGGTGGTTGTGTCGGTATATACTATTGACAATTCTGGAAAAAAATTAATATTAAAAAAGGATTGTTTAAACTAAATTTTCGGATTATTTTGACCTAAAGATTAATAACTATATCCCAAATAAACTCGCATTAAAGCAAACATACTGCTTGTTTTGTTCTTTTAATTCAACTTTTATGTATTTTTTTTTTCATATATTGATATTGTATTTTTTGGCAAAAAAGACGCATAAACGTGATGCACACAATAACATCATCAGCTCGCAATAGTAGTCAATTTTTCAGACATTAGAATAAGAAAAAAAATGTGCATCTTCATTTTCTTGCATAAATGTCAATACTTTCATAGAATACTCGAATTATGAAATAACAATGAATTCGATACATGTTCCTATTGCTCAACTTAAGTAAAAAATGTCATGTTTTAGGGTACAATGCAAAGAACTATGAAAAGTCCTCATGAATCGATTTTTTTTAACAATATTCCGCTCTCAAAATAAGAATAAAAAGCCGTTGACATAGATAAGTACTTTTAATTTCTCTTGTACTAAGTACACATATAAAAGGTATTGTGATCGTCAAAAAATTCGACCTCGAGACTTTGACGATTCACCCCTTTCCAGAACTTCCTTGGAATTCCAGAGAAATAAATGAATTTTTCGTTTAAAGTTGAAATTTGAATCTAAATTTATTCAGAGATAATCTTCGTCCTTTTCAACCATTTGCAGATGAGACAAACCCGCAATCTCTTTTCGAGTTTAGTTATATTAACGTATAATTTTAAAGAAACACTAGGGCTAAATAATTTTAAGCAACACTTGGGACGGACCTCGTAATTTTGAAACGCGTTTAGATGACTAAACTAAATTCAACTTGGAATCCTAAAACACCTAAAATGTTTGCTTTTTTGCTATCCTTTCATAATCATAGCAAAAAACTGAGAAAATCATTGTTTGAAATACTTTATTATTTATTATTTTTATTTTAGTGAAATTCTCTTGAGTTTTGCTTATTATTAAATAAGGATTTGTTTTATTCATTGTCCGATTTTCTGTCCCCGAATTCAGTCCAACTTTCAGTCACAAAAGAAAAAGTTTAAGATAGTCTGAGCTATTTATAAAACAAAGTACAACTCTTAACTTAAACGTTCACAAAAATAATAAGATTGAAGATAAGAACCATTTCCATTCATATCGTGAAATGTGAATTGTGAAATTAAATTTGGTTGAGTTAGAGAATAGTTGGTTTTAACTTGAAAAATAAAATATTCGATAAAAACATGTTGGAATACATGCAAGTACAAAAATATTTCAATAAACGTTTTATTTCTCTAATGATAGCACGTGTTTATGAAAGGCTTTAAGTTAAATCGATTTCAAAAGTTTATCTTTTTTTTTTTCACCTTTTCGAAGAAAGAGTTGGCATTAAAATCTATTAGATGTTTTTTTATTACTTGATTTTGTTAACAAATTTTTCAAAGAGAACAATTAATTTCGCCATTGAAACTTAATTAAATTTAATCCTCTTAAACCAAACTAGATAATGCAGTTATAATGCTAAAAGAAAATATTTCAAGGAGCACGCGATTTCTTTTTTTTTTGAAAGACAAGCTTTCCGAATTGCGAATAAAACGTATTGCATGTAAATTATCGGGGGTATTTTATGTTGCATTCGCAATTAAATATCAATATTAAAATAATAAAAAATGAAATTCAAGTCTTTTGTTAGATATATAAGGTATTTATGAAGAAGCTTAATTTTAAATTTATAAACTGAAATTAAGTCATTCATGGTTTAGTTAAGTTAACGTTCCGTTTGAAAGCAACACGAAGGTTATATTGGAATGGATTCCGCAAATAACTAGCTTAGATTGTCAGATTTCTAGAAACATTCTGAGCTGCCTCTTTTCTCTTAGAACATTCACACCACAACAACAAGAGGGTGTTCAACTCCAAATTTCAGATTTAACATGAACAAAGCCTATGTACATGACAAAGTTTTAGGGGGAATCGTATTTCTAATTTGGGATGCTTCGTGCTCAAAGTTACGGTTATTCACAGTATTGTTTTTGCCACCTCCCGCTTTTACAAGCTTGTTTTAACACCCATATTTTTTCTAACTTTTAGAATACTAAATATAAACACGTATTTTAAGAAAACTTGTTCATGTTTGGAATTTTCTGCTTTATAGTCTTGAGTGTATTTCATAATTCATTATTATAAATTCCACAGAATTTTGCAGATAATTTTTTCTCCAAATTCACCACTCAAATTTTTTCTAGATTTTTTTTCAAACGCACTACCAGATAGTGGCATTCAAATGAAATTAAAATACATTTCAATTTAATCCATTTACTGATAATTAAATTCTGTAAATTTCAAAATATCGCACTGTTACTGCATACATGGACAAAATTTCACAACTCTAGTAGATGAAACAGCGAATGAAAATTTGATTATAAAATTCCTACAAGAGTAAAACCAATCATAATAAATTGCAACAGGCAATAATTTCAATAAGAAGCGTTTACAGATTTGTAAATGCATTAAAAAATGAAATTAATTCTTTTCGTCCTTTTAGTTTTTAACTTATAATTCATTATTAATGTTATGGAATCTTGAAATAATATTTTCTTAAATTTCCTGCAGGGTGGTTTCAGTCTTGCGGAATCAAAATTTAAGTAAATTAAAGTTTTATTAATACAAAAGTTCTGTAAATATTTAAATAGCAACAGTCACCAAATATACAAATGTACAAAGTTTCCGTCTTTACAAACTCTAAACAAATCAAGTTAAATATCAGCTTTTAAAAGTGAAATAAAATACTGCTCCACCTAATTACTAAGGAAACATTTTCTCCTTCGTTAGCTGGCTGTCTGACAGATACTGTCAAATATCTTAGAAAGTGTCTACAAACTAAAAGTGTCTTGGGTACTTGCAAAGAAATAATTGAGTACATGGTAACTTCCAAAACATGATCAAAGAGGTAAGATTTAATGTGCTTGACTTTGCCATGCAGTCTAAACACCTACGCACGCTTCTGTTTAACACCAAACTTTTCTTGTTTCCTGTTAAAAAGGACAAAATAAATTCAGGTATCCTTTCAGAGGAAAGAACTAAGATTGAAACGATTTGAAAGATTTTCGGAGAAGTTTTATTATGACTTGAAGCATTTTCTCTCAGATCTTTAATAATTCTGTTTCATCATGAGAAACTGAACATTTTCCTTTTGGAATATTTAGTCAGTTTAAAGTGTCGCAAGTGGAAAATAACTGTTGGTCAAAGAGTCTGGGAATTCAACACGTTTCATCAATTTTGAGTTTAGAGCATTTATTATTGAAAAGCACACACTTTTCAAGCTTAAACTGCGCTAAATCTTTGCAATTATTTTTATTTTATGGACTGGAACTAACGACTACGTGGGAGACAGTAAATCAAAGCTAACTGCTCTGTTCTTGGAAAAGAATTTCACTTGTTACTATATTATTTATGTTTAGTTTCAGAATTTCTGAGTGTTAGCAGAACACGAAAACAATATTTGAAATGTTAACACAGCGAGTTAAAAATGGAGATACGACAGTATAAATTTTACTCTTACGCGGCGAATTGATTTATATGCGTGTTGCTACTATTCTTCCCTTTTATCAATTCATTAGGAATAATTTAACATTAACTAAAAATTGGAAAAGGGAAAAAAATGTTATTAATATACATTTACACGATTGATTTTGACTTAATAATTTTTTAAGTTATCCAATTACATTGAAAATGCCAATTTCTGATCACTTTGACAAAAGAATTTGACTCTTTTGTAGATCACACTTATCTTTCCGAAACCGCTCACCATTTTTTTTTTTCTATTAGAAGAAAAGTTACAATGACTGTAACGTACTTTTGCATGAAGCAAAACCAAACAATAAGTAACTTTTCCAAATAGAAATTGGCCTTAAAATTGTAATATTTCGCTATTCTTCTGTGTTTTTTCATATACAGTATAGGACATCTATGGTATGAATTTCGGGAATAGAAAGGATTCGGCATATATAGCAAAGATTTGGAGCTTCTTCATAAATTGAAAACATGAACAAAAAGACTAAGTGGAAAATGAAAAATTTATTATCGCTACATCATATAAATTGCAAAACTACTACGGAATTATGGTTCATAGCCACAAAGGCAACTAACTTACAAAATATATTAAGTGCTATTGTTGCAGTATTTTGTCACTGTTTCATTGTCAATGTCCGAAAAGTGTTGTTAGTTCGTGCAAGTTTCAACAAGCAAAAGTCATTCGAGGATAAGACGGTAGGGCATACACAACAGACTTAAGCTTAATTTTAAGAAGTTGTGAGATCAATAATTACTATGAAAGTTTCTGAAAAGTTTGGGTGGTTAGAAGCAATTTGGGAGTTTATGTGCCCCGCTCAAAGACACTGGGCTTACAAAATATAACAAATTGCAAAAATTACAAAACCAACAAATTACTGAACTGATTTCGGAAATTTCTCTCTGGGATGACATAACATAAGACTGAATGTCACATAGTTTTACCATCAATTGATCAAATCAGCTGCATATAAAAATGTACCAAAAAGCTTTTCATTAGCCAAATCATTAAAAACCAGCAACGTTTATAAATAAACATGCAGACAAATGTTCAATCTAGGGTATCAAATCTTTTTGATTCTGTGTAGCAATGTACCTAAGATGGCGTGAGAAAATATGACAGTTACTTTATTTTTTTTAAAATATTCCTTGCAATTTTCGTGTTATTACCACTAATGCACTCTCCTCTTTGATTCCTTCAACGGCCTACACGAATTTTTCATATCGTTTCCTAAAAGCTATTTCATCACACCCATCGCTTTCGTTTGCACTAAAATTACAATCCAAATTCTAGTCTGAATTCAATTCTAATCCCATTTACAATCCCAATTCTAGTCTGAATTCAATTCTAATCCCATTTACAATCCCAATTCTAGTCTGAATTCAATTCTAATCCCATTTACAATCCCAATTCTAGTCTGAATTCAATTCTAATCCCATTTAGAATCCCAATTCTAGTCTGAATTCAATTCTAATCCCATTTAGAATCCCAATTCTAGTCTGAATTCAATTCTAATCCCATTTAGAATCCCAATTCTAGCCAAAGTCTAATTCCTTTTAGTTTGAATTAACCATAGGTAATAAAGAATCGTACGAGATGAGATCAGATGAATAGATGTTCTAGGAAGTTTTCATGCTTAACCGAAAATTTAATAGACACTGAATAGTAGTTGTGACTTTGTCCTGGAGAAGAAGCCGTAATTTATTTTTCCTAAGATTAGTTGGCTTTTTCCGTACCCATTCACAAAGAATAATAGTAAGGACACATGCCTAATATTGTTAGTTGATTGGTTGAGCTTCAGATTCTTGACTAATGTACCAAATTTCTGATGTCAAAAAAATGTATAATCTGGTCAACAAAAATTGGATCACCTCATCTCTCTATAAGCCTTTTACAGTTGTCAAAAATTTATGTTGAGCCGCGAACAAAAATAACGAGGAACCTTTATAACTTTGTTATTCATTATCGCATCTTCACAAAATTTTTTGTCTTTCGAATTGCTGGTGAGGGCAGATTTAAATAGATCGAAAAACTCATTAACAGAGTTAATTAACATAATTAGCATCTCGGAATTTCACCATTACGGAAACAGATTTTTTTAAATAATTCTGTGGAATATATCTTTTCTGTATGAATAAAAAATTTTATTCTGAAATTCGGAGCAGTTTTTGAGAGATAATTTTATTCACTTATAACTGCACCTGAAAAAAAAAAGCCAACTCGCTCGGGACAATATATTTCAAAAATCTCAGATTGCAAAAAGCAAAAAAATGCATTTCTCCTAAACATATGACTGGTTTTATTCGAAATTTAAGCATATCATTTCTTTTCAAAATATTTTCAGATCCGCTTATATGGTTGATACTGTCCTAGAACTTCAATAAAATCCAGAATTTTTTTTTTTTTTTTACTGTGAATGAAATGCAATGGTTCTAACGTTAAGAAAAATTGCACTTCATTGGTAAAAAAACTAATTCGCATTTTAACTAACAAATTTTTCAGTCTTTATTTAAAAGAGAAAATTTTATTTTCAGGTATAAATCATTGTCAATGAGAAAAAAAATTCATTAAACTGGGAATTACTTCTTGTTTATAAAAAAAGATTAAACTTTGATTTGAAATAGATTTCAACAACAATTTAATTAGATCAATAAAATAAGTAAGCTTATGATTTTAAATTACAGAGATAAAGAGCGTTTCACAGAGGAAAATTCAGCTGACTTCTGGTTAAAATAACTTAATACGAATGATATTTATGATGAAACAATTCATCACTGGAATCAAAATTTTCTTTATTTCACTAGAGTTAAATTCGTATTTCTTATTCACTAGAATCAAATTCTTATTTCTTATTCACTAGAATTAAATTCATATACTTTGTAATAGTCTAATAATTTGACCCCTGAATTAACTGAATCTTCATGTCTTAGTCAAAAACTTATTTCAAATAATGTCCGCCTGTCTGTGAAAATAAAAATTCAAAAATGGAGTTAGTGAGACGATTTAGAGAACGAATTAGAGCTGTTGAAATTTCGTTTTTGATCTTTACATCAAAAATGTATCTTATCAAGTTTTGACTAAATTTGAATAAAGGAAATTATTATGTTCTTCTATCTTACCAATGTATGCGAACGGGATAGCTTAAAAAAAGCTAAATGCATGAAATTCGGTATAAGGTTTTATGAAACTTAAAGATCTGTTAAATTTTGGGTCAGTTGGTTGGCCAGCGGTTGACTGTCTGTTAGTTGATTTCTGTGTATTTCAATGAGATTGCTCAGAGATGCGACAAGCTAGATATATGAAATTTATGTTATTTTGGCTGGAAAACTGTAGCCGTCTGCCGAATTTTCGATTCAAAAGACGTATTAATCAAACATTAAGAAGTCCAGAAGTTAATGTCCAAAAGACATGTTTTTATTACTCTAAAGTAACTAAAATATCAATTGCATTTTTGAATATTTTCAGTAAGAGTATTTAACTTCAATATATACACAGTATATAAATAGCCATCAGTGCAATCACAATAAGAAAGCAATAAAAAAAAGGACTTTGTGACCATTAATTTTCAAATGAACTTTACAAATTAAATACTGCAGCTTTCCATTCGAACTCAATAACAGGAACACCATGAACCGTAAAAGGAAGCGTGAGGAACGCAAATACCAAAATTATATCAAATGAACTATGAATATATCATCGGATATTTTTAAACATACTTTTGTGTTATGACTGTATAATTTTCTACCTTTTTAAATCTTATTTTGGTTACTACATTCATTCAGTTTATGTGATGTGAACAATGGATTTATTGTTTAGTTTGAATGATAATGACACTGGTGTTGCTATTGCTAATTGCAAATAACCAAATTAACATGAAAGAATAAAGAACACTTTTTAGCAATATTAAACTACAAATTCAATGAGAATAGAAGGCTAATATTTAAGTTACATTAACATCCCGTTGTAAATCAACACTAGGGCTATTTTTGGATGGACCTCATTGTTATCGTCGATTAAAAATGGATGTATTAGAAGAAAATACGGATGACGTTATGTAGTTATTCAGGATTTATTTTGTGCAACCGCTTTCAACGGGTTACAGCATTCGAATGAACAAGATCACATTTGTTGTAGGTGGCGCTCTTGCATGCTATGACGTAACATTCCGCCCGGCGTTGAAATATGCAAGATTTCAAAACACTTTTAATTATACAATTAGCTTACATTTTCTAAAACCAAATAAACTATTCAGATGAAATATTTACAAGTGAACATCAAAATTGCAAAATATATATTAAATTTATATTAATTAAACTTATATATTAAACATGATATAAATACAATTATTATGTACATACAATATATACAACTATCTTAATTTTCAAAGTTATCCCTTATTGGTAAGAGACAAATTTTTGAAATAGGGCGTGTAAAAATACCTGTGTTAGTTTTTAATTTAACAACTCTTACTCTGCCTTCATTTCCATAAATTATCTCTAAAATTCTACCCATTGCCCATTTGCAAGGAGGCAAATCATTTTCCTTTAACAATACTAAACATCCGACCTTAACATTATTTTTTTTTGAATTGCCACTTATTTCTTTGCTGTAAGTGGTTCAAATAGTCAGTTTTCCAGCGTTTCCAAATTGTTTGAACACATTTGGTAGTATATTGCCAGCGCGACAACCTATTGTCAGAAATGTCTACAATTTCCGGTTCAGGTATTGAAGTTATTGGGCGTCCAATGATAAAGTGTCCAGGAGTTAAAACTTCATATTCATTAATATTATCTGATAATGGAATTAAGGGACGTGAGTTAAGTATACCTTCAATCTGAATTACTATTGTTTCAAATTCTTCAATAGTTGTTTTACTGTTAGCTAAAGTTCTATAAAGATGGTGTTTAAATGATTTTACTCCTGCTTCCCATAAGCCTCCGAAATTGGGAGAAGGGGGAATAAATTTCCATTGGATTGATTCTGCGGATAGGTAATTGGCTAAAGTCTCATTAGTCTGACAAACTAGTTTTTTAAGCGATTTAATTCTGAAGCTGCACCCTTGAAATTAGATGCATTATCCGACATCAATGTTGCAATGCGGCCTCTACGGGCGCAGAGTCTCTTTAAAGATGCAATGAAAGCTTCAGTCGTCAAATCTGTTACCGTTTCTAGGTGAATAGCTTTAGTTGACAAACATACAAAAATCGCTACATAAACTTTTGAATATATTCCCTTTCTTTGGTTTTTAAACTTTATTTGAAAAGGACCACAAAAATCTACCCCAGAATTTAAAAATGGAGAACTAGGAGTTACTCTTTCTGAAGGCAAATTTCCCATTAACTGGTCTAACACCCTAGGCCTTTGCCTAAAACATCTAATACAATCATGGACAATTTTTCTTGCAATACCTTTACCATTTAAGGGCCAGTATTGTATTCTAATTTGATGTAACAAACCTTGTGCACCAATATGTAGACATTTTTTATGTACATGCTCAAAAAGTAACTTAGTGAATGTATGTTTACTGGGTAAAATTATCTGATGTTTAGATTCAAATGGCAAGTCAGAATTTTTAAGTCTACCGCCAACTCTAAGTAATGCCTTTTCATCTAGGAATGGATCTAAAGATCTTAACTTACTTGTTTTAGAAATATTTTTACCTTTATTTAGTGCATCTATTTCTGATTTAAATTCACTCAACTGAGCTACACTAGCTAAATATTCAGTACTTTTTTGCAGCTCCTCAGTAGTTAAATATTTACTTATCTTATTACGAGACTCCTTAGCTTTAGTGTTGTTAATAAACCTGAAAATAAAGCTAACTATTCTAATTAGTTTTATGAAATTATTTGTATGATTAAAGAGTTCATCATAAAAATTTGAATTGAGTCATTAATATTCAGAGTCACAACACATTTTAGTTCATCAACAAAAGCAAAATCCTGCATGGATTGATTGTCTACTGGTTCATCAGTAAGTTCATCTGGACCAGCAAACCACATTTTATTTCTTATGAGTTCATCTGCACTGCATCCTTTAGAAATAATGTCAGCAGGATTGTTTTTGCTACTTACATGCTTCCAATGACAATCTGATGTGAGGGTTTGGATCTCCGCAACCCTATTGCTGACGAATGTTTTTAGCTTATAGGGCTCAGTCTCGATCCACGCCAAAACAATAGTAGAGTCTGTCCACAATGAGATAACATCAATGGGCAATTGCAGAATTGGAACTATCTTTTTCACTAATCTAGATAACAGCAACGCAGCACACAGTTCAAGTCGGGGAATGGTAAGTGACTTTAATGGAGCCACTCTGGATTTGCTGCATATTAGACTAGTTTTAAACTGTCCAGATTGGGTGAAGCACTTTAAATAGACAACAGCAGCATAGGCACGTTCTGATGCATCAGAAAATCCATGAATCTCAATGCGAACTGCATCAGGAAGTAGAATAAACCTTTGAATTCTGAAGTTGTTTACTTCCGAGAGTTTTATGTAGAACCTTTTCCATTCTGTCATTGCATCAGATGGTAATTTTTCATTCCAGTCCAATTTTATCTTCCAAAGTCCTTGGATAAATATTTTTGCCTTTGTAATGAGAGGGCCTAAAAGTCCAAGTGGATCATAAAGACTCGCTATTTCTGACAGCACTTCCCTTTTTGAAAAAGAGTCCTTAGGCTTGATCTTTACCTTATATGTAAAGCAATCTTCTTTTGGATCCCAAAACATACCTAATGTTTTTACAGAACTAACACCTTGTTCTTTCGAAAATGAATAGGATGTGGTAGACAGGTTTTGTAATAAATTAGAGTTATTAGCGACCCATTTGTGAAGCTCAAATCCAGCTCTTCCGAGGAGTTCAGAAATCTGGGTTTGAAGATTTTTAGTACCTTCTAGCGTTGCATCACCTGACAGAATGTCATCCATGTAGAAATCAGAACAAATCACATCTGCAGCCTTAGGAAAGTCCTTTTTTTCCTCATCTGCTAAAGCTCTTAAAGTCCTGGTAGCCAAAAATGGCGCAGAAACTGTTCCATAGGTTACTGTAGACAGTTTGTAAATCTTCACTGGACCATCAGCACTTGATTTCCAGACAATACGCTGTAAGTCTCTTTGAGTGGGATCGATCAGTATTTGTCTGTACATTTTTTTAACATCTGCACTAAATGCATATCTGTGCTTTCTGAATCTACTTACTATGGAAAAAAGATCTTGCTGAATAATACCTCCATTTAGTAAAATGGAATTCAGAGAATATCCACTTGTTGTTTTTGCACTAGCATCAAAAACCACTCTTAAGGGAGTTGACGTTTTCTCAGGTTTATATATCGCATGGTGGGGAATGTAATAGTTCACATTGCTATCATCTTCAATTTTTATCTCCTCCATGTGTTCTAAACTCTCATATTCTTGCATAAATTCCTTATATAAGATTTCCATAGTATTATTTTTGTTTAATTTATTCCAGATACCATTTAGGCGCTTGATTGCATTTTCTTTGGAATTTCCTAGTAATGATTCGGCATTTTCCTTTATGGGTAATTGAACTATAAATCTTCCAGTTTTATCTCTTTTATAGGTTTTAACAAAATGCTCCTCACAATAAATTTCTTCTTCACTCTTTGTTATTTCTTTAACATTACCCGGCAATGATTCCAATTCAAAAAATTGTTTAACTGCCTCATCTAAATTTGGTTCACTTACGAGATAACAATTGGCTTTTTGAGGTAACTGGGGAAGAATGCCTGTAACTAAATAACCAAACTTAGTATTTTGTAATATTACATCTCCATTTTGCAGACGAAGTTGCTCAGGTTTTAAAATCTCAAAAAATAGCTCACTTCCTAATAGTATATCAATTTGACCTGGTGTGTGGAAATTGAAATCAGCTAGTTCAATTGAACAGGGAATATTTAATGCAGATTTATTTAATTTCGATACAGGAATCTCATCGGTTATTTTAGGAAGAATAGAACATTTCACCATGTGTGAAAATGAATAATCTCGATTTGATACTTCAATGTTAGCAGCGTGTTTAATAAACTGCGTAATTCCATTTATACCAGTTATACCTTGTTTTATTGATTTTAGTTTGATTCCCAATTTTCTAGCTACATCTTCTCGAAGAATACATAAAGTCGAAGCATTGTCTAAGAGCCCTCTTAATTGAACTCTCCGACCATCTGCAGTTTTCACATAAATAAGAAGAGTGTTTAATATAACTGATTTATTCCCTTCTATCGCCTGTTTAGTCTCTCTCGGATTCAACGTCAAAGCAGATACTTCGGTTAGTACGTTTAGTTTCGGTTTCGTTTCTGCATCTGTTTGGCTTTCGCTCGCCTGTGCCCTTGAATCTGAAGTGGTAGCGCGATTTTCAGCTGACTCATCATGTATGAGCGAGTTATGCCTTTTACCGCAACTTGGAATGTTGCAAGAATATTTTGATTTGCAGATCCCCGGGTGAGGTTTAAGACAGTTAATGCATAATTTGTTATTCCTAACAAAGTTCTTTCTAGCATCGATAGATATATTTTGAAAAGTAACGCATCTAAATAGTTCGTGATAGTTTTTGCATAAAATACAAGCTTTAGCATTGGAATTTTTATTATTAACTATAAGTGTTTTCGCTCTTTTAAATATGCTCGTATTTTGTGGACGTTCGTATTTACTAGGAATACGGTTAATACTTTCTAACAAAGAACTTCGCTTTTCTAGAAATTTCATCAAATTTTCAAATGTAGGAATTTCTGCCGTATTTAGAGAAAGCTCGAATTGCTTCCTTGTCTCTTTATCTACTTTCTGTAGAATGATGTTTACAAGCATTAAATCAGATAGCTTATTTTGTTCGAATGTAAGAACCTTTAACGCTCTGATGTTTTTATTAACGCAGTCTATTAAGGCACACAGTTCTTTAGCAGATTCGCTACGAATTTTCTCAAAATTTATTATTTCTAATATATGAGATTCTATCAATTGACGTTGATTTTCATAACGATCTGATAATGCTTTAAAGAGTGATTGAAAGTTATCACTAGACGATTCTAATAATTTAGCTTCTCCTCTTAAGCATGCACGGAGATAATACAGCTTTTGAGAATCATTTAATTGCTCATTGTTGCTAATTAAATTAACAAATAAATTTTTAAAATTTGCAAAATCAGCTATTTTTCCAGAAAATTCTGGTAATGGAATTTCCGGTAGTCGGATTTTAGTTACTGCATTATCCTTTGAAACAGGGTTAATTTTAAATTCATCTTTAATTGAATTTAATAGCAATTTCAGACCTACCTCTGTTTCTTCAATCCGTATATTTATTTGATCAATATCTTCTAGGATGGTTTCTATATCTTCCGACGTTTCAATACCGCAATATTGTTCGGATATCTTGTCCAACTGTGCTTGCAATTGTCCAAGTTTCCTTAATTTCACTTCTAATTCCATTGCGTTAATGTCCTTGGAAGCTGACTTTTCGGCATTAAAACTTTCGATTCTTTTCAAAGTAGTTTTTATCGAGCCTTTCAGTTTATTTAGTTTCTTTTCTGAAACCGCTTCTTGGTCATCGCTTTTTTCAACTTTTTTATCCATGGTATTTGCTCCGGCTCGCTTTTGACCAATGTTATCGTCGATTAAAAATGGATGTATTAGAAGAAAATACGGATGACGTTATGTAGTTATTCAGGATTTATTTTGTGCAACCGCTTTCAACGGGTTACAGCATTCGAATGAACAAGATCACATTTGTTGTAGGTGGCGCTCTTGCATGCTATGACGTAACACTCATTTTGAACCACGGTCAGATGACTAGGAAGACATCTGAGTTTGCAACCCCATCTCCAAACTTCCACACCACCAGGAAGGCGTTTAGCCTCGATGGATTTAACGTGCATCAGACCCGCTTACACGACAGTTCTTTGTTGGAATTGAGTCTCGAATCTAAAGCTTCCGGTTCCCAAGACGAGACCTTAACACTCGGCCACCGTGTTCCTCGAATAGAAGGTTAAATTTGCCTCTGGAGAAATACAAGGGGTTACATTTGAAAGAAAAAAAAAGTCCACATTCACGTCATAAGTGAGAAAAATTATAAAACCGGTTATCAATATCGGATTCGATGGACACAATTCCGGTACCTTTCTTCTAAATTTCTAAAATGAAGCTATTTACAAATGCGGTTCAATCCAAAACTCGGGCGCTTGCAGCGACGTAAAAAATAAATTTTTATTTACTTCAATCTTTTTGGTAATTAGTTGAATACTATTTCATTTAGATTCAATGATTTAATTTCTTTGATTACGCTATTTTGATATGCAAATTTCCAGGAAAAGTAACTATATTTGAAGCACAGATAGTAATTACAACCAATTGTATAATATTATAATTTTAAATATAAAATAACTTTTTATTCATCGATAAATAATTCTTCTTAATTTGAAAAGTTAAAATTCGTAACCATCTTTGATTATCATTTATAAATATGAATTTCAAATAAGGTAATAAGAGCTGCTTTATGTTAAACGAAATCGGAAGTATTTAAACCACTGGACTTATACTTCATTTTACTTAAGAATTCATAAATATGCATTACTTGCACCATTCATCATTGATCTTATAAAGAAAATATATTAATGATTCGTTAAAAACTGTAATCCAGCAACATTAATATTATTTCTTCCAATAAGAAATTCTTGTTCACATTCTACACTTTTTAAATCAACTGATTTTGACAAGATCAACAATATTTTTGATAAGAAAGGAAATTCCACTTTACATAAGACTCATTCGACTAGCAATTAGCAAATGACATTTCATAATAGTAATTAAAACTCATGTAACACAACAAGTAGATAATAGAAATATTATTAACGAGTTGGCATGTCAAGAAGTTACCATATTATATAATATTCACTCATAAAATTAGTTCTATGTCTACATCCCCTACTTAGATGCATAGATATTTTGATGAACGCTAGTATTTTATGCTTTATCCAGTATAAGTAAATGAGAAGGTCAGAATGATTCTACTTTAAATGCCTGCAGTACGAATATCAGAATGTTAATGAGTTTAATTTGCAAGATATAAGGAAAGGTCTAACAGCGATAAGTATTACGGCATTCATTGGAATCTTTCATACCTTTAACTGGAAATAATATTTGAATAAACTAATTCCCACCGATCCTCTTCTGTTCAGATGAGGAGGCGGAGACCTAAAGATGAGTTAGTTTGGTGAAGTAACACATATGCGATACTTGCTCTTTCAATCCTTATGGTATTGACTTTATTTCTAGCAAATGATTACGTGTCCTTCAAAACAAAGCGTGAACTAGATTTTCCGAGCCATAAACTCGCGTCTTCCACATACTAGGCGAGCAATCTACGTCTAAGCCACCAAAGCGACGTTTAAACGTACCAAAGATAATTTTCTTTCATTAAAAAAATGATAGCACATGAGTAGATCCGTCTCAGTACTTTTTAAAAAACTGGTTCTGAAATCTGGATGGATCTTTTGTTTAAGTGCTCCTATTACTTGTAAATTATGATTCCACATCAAAAACAAATAATTATGTTATGAAGTAATCGCAAGGGGTGTTTCATCTGTTCATTCCCAATGGACAAACGGCCACCGACTCTGTCTCATTACTTACAGCCTCGTGCCACGCTCTATCATGACTAAGAAAAAGGAGAAGGAATCGGGGAGATACAGTGTGGCGTTCTACAGGAGCAGCATCTCCGAGAAACTTATTTTTTCCCTCCTAAGCCGCATCTCTGGGTCATTAATAAAACCTTGCGCCAAGCTGCCAGAATGATAGACTCGGGAGACAGCTCTTGAAATTGATTTCCTTTCACGAAGTCTTTTATAGAAGCTATGGGGACCCAAACAGCCGTTCGTAGATTGCATTTTCCGAGCGGTTTCTTTTGAGGTCCCGTTGTGTGGACTACTTAAGTTGATTGTTAGAAGTTAACGTGCTTTTCTTGTCCTAGGTAGCAATTTTCATTAGATTCCCTAAAGTAAAATGTTACTGATATATAGTAATGAAAAAGGAAGATTATCCACTGAGCTATGAGATGGAGAGATTGATTGGTGCCCACCTGGATTTTGTTTTTTAAATATTTTAATTACTTTTTAGTTATTATATAGGTAAGACCCTTCAATTAAAAACAGTAGAATAAAATTCAGATGGATAATAGTATATAAAATTCAATAGTAGAATAGTTCGATTAAAAACAATAGAATTTCTTTTGGCAAAAAATGTCAATAGAAATTTATTGCAAGATATGAGAACTGCATTAAATAGGTCGAAATCTCAACGAATTATTATTGGAATAACTTTTTCCGGAAAAAGGATTTTCTTTCGTGTATTATTAATCACTGAATTTTGCTTCCGCATACTTAATTTATCTGAATTATGATAAGAACAAACTTATAAAATCTTAAGACTATTTTCTGTTAAAGCTATACAGAATGAAGAAATTAACTGACCGCACTCTACACTCTGCTTGCACTTTATTCCTCCCGTCTTTTGAAGAATATTGATGTTCTACACAAACAAAGTCAATTTAATGTATTCAAGGATTCTTGTATCATATCTGTTCATTGTTTCCAGAAAACATTTTGTTCAAATGCGAATCGGAAATATTATGCAAATAGTAGAAGACAAAACTAAGGTTTCAGAAGCAAGTTATATAATGAACATTTAACCAATATTATATAAAACAGTACCGAAAGCACCCAATTTGTCCAAAGGCAAAATAACATAATGTAAAGAAAGTAAACTTTAAACATTGGTAACCTCATTGCAATTAGAAAAGGTTTCTTTTTAATAATTCTATAGCCCTAAAATGTAGCAATGGCTAAATTCCTAATTAAACTTAAATTTCATGCAGCCAATGTATAAATTGTACATTGAATTAACTGGCGAGTAACGTAGGTGCAATTGTGTTGTTTTTACTTTCCAGTTAAAATATATTCTCTTATATTCAGAGATCAAATTCTTGGTTTTTACAAATGATACACACGTGAGTTTTCTAAAATACTCTACAGACACGTAGTTCAACGCCAGAAGCTATCATTTTAGTGCAAAATGAATACATGATCGAAATAAAATTAGAAATAATATTAAAGAACCTTGAAATCTGCCTGCATACCCCTTGAAAGCAGACATTAGCAAAATGCATCTATAAAAGGGCTGGCCTTAAAACTGGGATTTTAAAACAATTCTTATCTATAATATATACTCATAAATAAACAGCGCAACTCAAAAGTAATTTCTTATGAAACTGAAAGAGAAATACCTTAAGACAATTTATGCTCACAGAAATATTTGCTTGCAGATATTCAAGAATCAAAATGAAGACAGTATTCTTTAAAAATTTCGGATATACAAATCTTTTACTGCAGGGTTAAAATTGAAGAATGGTCCATTGTCGAAGCGCTAATAAACTTTGAAGACAGCACACGATGCTGAAAATATCCATTAATAATGCTTTTACAAACTCCACATTGTCGGAGTATGGTAAATTTCAATAAATAAGACTACCCTAATTGTGCTCGGTATTAACACGTTAAAAAAAATCAAAACTTGATAAGTTTGATAGTCATGGTTGTCAAAGTGCAGATCTACCACTACAATAACAGTAGTTTCACCAGCTTATCCTGATATAAACAGCCTCCTCTACTGTCAAAACGCTATATTTCTGGGCACACATTCCATCGCAAAGAAGGGAAAAAAAGACATTCAAGATTCACTAACCATCGAATATGTAATGCTTAAAAGTAATGTCTTTTAATGTTATTGAAAAATACACCAAAAGGCTCAAGTTAAAACTCAACCACTTTTGCACTCAGCAATAGCATGACATTATGGGAGCTGCATTCGGGAAACAGATCCAAGAAATCTCTATAAATGTTGCGTAACATAATAAATGTAGTATCTTAAGGTTATTATTATCTTTATTTCCTTAAAACAGGCACGACATTTTCTTTTCTGCTTTAATATGGTTTAGACTGCAACATGTTAACTTTTCAGACAATTATATATTTGGTTGTAGTAGAAGATACTCTGTCATCAAATATTGAAGAAATATTAACATAAATAGTAGATAATGCAACTTACCTGTTTCTTGGTTGAAGAATCGTGCCTTTTCATCATGAAAACTCTTTAACCATGGTTAACCAACAGTCAGAAAACAAAAGAGGTTTCAAATCCTTTACGCATTTTAGGATTTATTTTCAAAGTGGCAGTTTCTTCCCAATAATGCAGTTCAAATCTATTAAAGAAAACTTGCATAGTATCCAACTTTATGTCTATTGACGAGAGAAGTTAGTCATTTTTATTAATCGAAAACATTTCAGTATATTGATTTATTTCCTTTAACTATTTATAAGGTTGCTACAAAAACAGCCATATATGAAACATATTAAACGTAATTACTACTGTCAAACAGCTATGCAGCTTCATTCACTATTGAGGAACTATCCGAATTTTTTGCTTTCAATTTAGTTATGCGATGCTGTTGAACCCCTTTCACTGTAACCGGAAAGCTCATAGTCACAAACTGGCACAGTGAGTAGTGTAGTGTTGAATTGTTGTAAGAAATTTGGTTTCGCAATGAAAACTCTCTGCCTAAATCTATGTAAATTTTAGAAAAATTTTGGTCATATATTTCAGTTATTTTAAATCCTTGTAAAATAAGGTGATTTTTTTTTCTTCTTTTCAGGTCTTGGATCCTTTCATTAGAATTCAAGAATGTTAAGGATATGAACAAATCCATTTTAAATTCAATCAAATTAATATATATATGGAGAAATGAGAATCAAGCAATAATTTTTTATGGTCTCAGAATGAAATACTAATTATTTTCCGCTCTGGATAAGAGAATCGTGGGTTCGAGATTCGATTCCAACTATGGCCTGCC
Source organism: Argiope bruennichi (assembly GCF_947563725.1). Classification (NCBI taxonomy): domain Eukaryota; kingdom Metazoa; phylum Arthropoda; class Arachnida; order Araneae; family Araneidae; genus Argiope; species Argiope bruennichi. The sequence goes on along the minus strand of NC_079162.1, from coordinate 32,419,562 downwards.
TTCATTGTGAGACAGGTGCATGTTGAATCTGCAATCCTAAGATAAATGTTTGATTGGGTGACGAAGTTTGGAGATTGGAATTCTAGCCCCAAGTCTTAGCCACGGTAACTAGCCTCAGATAAGCTGCGTCAAAAATATATATTTCGATAGCTTCAAACTTGAATGTTAACATAAATCAAATTCTTGTTATATTGGTAGCCAAGGAACAGTAACAAATCAATCAAGAAAGAAAAATGAATAGATATTATGAAGTGAAACTTTTGTTTGATTAAAACTATCCAAGGATATCTATTAGAATGCGTGCATTTTCTTCTTCGGTTATTATGAGGGAAAAGTTGCCCTGAATGAATTAAATAACTGGGAATTTAGATTCATTTGTTAAAAATGTAACAACAACAAGAGATGCTTCTTAAGTGCACACATCCCCAAATTTGAAAAAAAAAAACATTTTATCTAATTTTGCATGTTTATAATCATTTTGCCTGATTTTCGAATTATAAGAAAAATTCTTGGTGAACTTCAAATACTAATGAGTTTATATCATTTAGAAAAGGTGGAACTCTTAGAAAGTAAACTAAAAGAAATCATCGAGGTGATGCATTTTAATTGTTTTGAGAATGTATTTTAGATAAATTTCAAAAGTATTTGATTTGTTAGATTAACGATTTGTTAGTTTACGGCATTTTCTTCATGGCTTAGTGGATAAACAATTGTTCTGACCGTTGGTCAGAAGATGGAAATAAAATCTGATGTCCTACCTAATTCTCAAAACTTCATCTGAAGATGTATTGCTTTTTAGAAACTTAATGTATGCAATGTATTTTCTTCTTACAATCGAAAAGTTACACAATATTATGAACCCTTTTTGTGAGTCGTCTCAAAGAATTCTATGAGATGTCCTCGAAATCATACAAACAAAACGACAGGTTATAGAAAACATTTAATATAGATCATGAGAGTCATAATTCATTAAATAAGTCCAAATTAAAAATAGGATCAATATGATGAAAAATTATGGACATAGCATCGGCACGTAAATTGAGGGTAGGCGAACGAAAGTTCCTGCATTCTTTCATTTCCCCTACCTGCGAAGGAAGCTTCCACGGCGTATTACTGTGCTCATTAGAGCAATATACATACAAGGAACTGGTGGGGGAATATAAACCTGTGACTTGACTTCCAGGCTACTCAGGTTTGAATCATCAGATTTTACATAAAAAATCTCTCTGTTTTATTTCTCTATTGATGACAAAACAATATGGGGGAAAAAATTTTCTTCCTCCCAAATGAATGAATTACAATCGTAGATTCCAAGTCAGACGTAGTTTCACTGGTTTTTGCTATGAAATCCTCTTTTTTGATGCAATACAACCCCATACTCTTATAAAAAGGAATTCTAAGAGATGCGCTTGAAATCATATAAATAAAACGACAGGTTACAGGAGACATTTTCCATAGATCCCGTGGGTCATAATTCATTAAAAAAGTCCAAATTAAAAAGAAGATCAGATTGATGAAAAATCAATCGAAATGGAAGCTAAGAGTTATTGGATTCATTCATTCCCCCTACCAATGAATGAAGCTCCCATGACTTATTATTGTGCTCATTAGAGCAATCAATATACATACCAGGAACTGATGGACGAATCAAAACATGTGACTTTACTTCCACACTACTCAGGTTGTTTCTCTCTAACTTATTTCTCTATTGGTGGCTTAGGTTTAGGTTTAGTTCAGCTACATTAACGTTCCGTTTTAAATCAACACTAGATTTATTTTGGAACGGACCTAGTAATTTTCAACCACAGTCAGATGACGGGACGACACTTGAGCTAGCATTCTCCTCTCCAAACTTCCACACCACGCCACGCCAGGGGAAGGTCTTTAGACCCCGACGGATTTAACGCGCACCGGATACGCTTACACGACGGTTTTTCAGTGGAATAGGGGCTCGAACCTGAATCCGTCCGGTTCCGAAGCCGAGACCTTACCACCAGGCCACCACGGCTCTCTTTATTGGTGGCGAAACAAGGGAGAAAAATAATTTCTTCTGCCAAAATGAATGAATTCCAATCTTAGATTCTATACCAGACATAGTTTCATTAGCATTGCTTTGATATCCTCTTTTTTGGTGCTATGCAACGCAAACCTCTTGTATTCGATGTATAGTACCATAAGCTATATTATCTTTTTCTTCGGGTTCATTCGACTTACATGTTCCCTAGAAGAGAAATGTTTGAGTAAAATACTAAACTGTTGTTCAGAGTTCGTTATGAGAAGCGATCTAATTGCTCATCAGAATTTCTTCTGTTCAAAAGAATACACGATGCTTAAAAAAAAATTCTTGATAAAGTAAAAGCTTAGTTCAAGAAAATTTCCCATGTGACTTATGAAAAAGTTAACTGATTTAACAAATTTGAAATATAAAGATCGTCTTTAAAACTTTTAAAGTACTTTCTATATTTTCCTTCATCGTGTATTGGTAACTGTCTATTTAAGGCAAGTGATTGCATTTGGGATGAAATTTTTTTTAAATATCATAATATATTTTTGAGTTTTTGCATAAAATATATTGACAAAAAACACCTATGAAAGAAAATTGTATCATTAAAAGTCAAAAGCACTTTAAAAATTATGAGAAATGTAGGAGTTTTTTTTAGATAAAAAAAGAAATATAAATATAGTATAGTAAAATAGATGTATATATATTAAACTCCGTGTAGTTTCAAAGTTCATCGAATGATTTGCTCATACTCTCATGATCAATCTAAGTAATATATTTCTTGTTCTTGAACTAATAAATAAGTTGTATTTCTATCAGATTTTTAAATACTGCGGTTTGATTAATAAATAATGTGAATGTTTCGATATTTTACATTAAAACAACTCTGAAATTTTTTTAGAAGAATAGATTGGTTATCTTGTAATTCAGCAGCAATAGAACATAATAAAAAAGTATTATATTAAGTTTGAATAAAACATATGCCCCGGATTTTAATATAAAAATGTTTTCGTAAAAAGATCTGGCTGAATTTAGAATTTAAGAAAATAGATTTTAAAGATATAAAATAACACTAAAATGTTAATTATGCAAATATAAAATCAATATTACTTTTTAAAGAAGAAATTAAAAAAACCCAAATGTTTTTTTAAAAAATATGCCCAGCATTAATTAAATAATAGTACATTCGAATAATAAATTTAAATGCACTCAATATTTTTGACGAAAATCGATTTTTCATCGTAATCACATACTTTATGTACATTTTTCTTTTATATAATTGACGAAAAACATTTAACTGGGAAAAATGCAACAAATTATACTATATTATTTTATTTACATGTTTATTTATTCAGTTATAACTCTATTGTAAATAAAAGAACTGTATTTAAAATATCCAATTCTGTAAGGCAGAAAATGCAAATATTTTTTGTTGAGGTCAGTCTCTTCTGCTTTGAGAGTTGAAAATAAATGCTTCGAAAAGAAATATTTGCCCTATAAAAATATCAAAAGGGATGGTACTATCATATTTTAGTTCTATAGAGAGCCTGGTATACATACCACTGTTGGCAAGCAAATCTCTTCAGTCAGAAATTCTAGAAGCCAGGGATCTGATTCGCTGTGGAAAAGAAGACGCTTGAATTTCACAAAAGAATATCTTGAGGAAAAAAAGGAAAGAATGTCTTGCGAAACGGAGCTCTTCGGCATGATTATTGTTTCCTCCGTTGCATAGGCAAAATATCCAACAAAAATGTATTTCCGAACGTAAAACTTCATTTGATGGTACACGTGAAGCAGTGAAGTTGTAATCTGGGTGGTTCTCCACCCCCCAGGGGACACCTCGTAATTGAGGATGGGAAGCTTCCGGCATGGTGGCTGGTTCTCGCCACCCTGGAGAATATACGAAAAGGTGGAGGTCTGGCTCCTCCCATCGATGACGGTATGTACTTTCTTAGGGAAGGATTGTACCGTGACCGGTAATGGCCCTTAGGACTCAACCTCAGTTCCCGCCAGTGTTACTGTAGTGGTGGTCCGGTTATTCAGTTTTAATCCTTGTGACTTTGGGTGGGTCGGAGAGTTAGTGATAAGACTATACCTTCCAGAGCTAAACTCCTAGTAATTGCCTGTTTATATGGGCGTACATATAAATATTGTGATAAAGTAGATAGAAAGTTGTAATGAAAAAGGCGGTGCATAATTTTCATGGTAAAGTTGTATCTATACATGTCTTTTCACTGTGCACTTTCTATGAGATACAGAATAAAGATTGTGGGCCTTATTTTTTCATACCTTGTTTAAACATACGAAATTCTTTGATTTTATTTCAATGTATTTAAAAGAAAATATCCATTTTTAGCCTCTAGTTTTACATATGAGAGCTTAATTACGTTTCAGGCTTGGGTAGTCTAATACGGCTTATCTTCGCTGAGTCATTTCAACAGCCATTGCATCCTATGTACAACGATTTTAAGATCGCTTAGATTACAGAAATAATTCTGCTATGTCTCTTATATATCGCTGTTTGTACGACTATTTTTTTTCCTTGTTTTATTTAATGATTTTTAGATAACGGAATTTATTGGAAGAATGCTACCTGTGTAATGGCTACTGTTTAGTATAACCCTACTTTCTTTTCTTTCAAGTGACGATTTTCACATTACTCAGTTTACAGTCATAATAATTTTTTTTTTTAAATTCGCCCCGATGGCACTTAAATGTCAGTTTCAAATAAAATATGGCTAATGAAATTCATTTATGAATAGACAATAAAAAAAATGTTTTAAAACATAGAATCGAAGGAAAAAACGCTAATTTTTGGTTTTCATAGTATAGATTACACCTTAAGATTTTCATTCGATAATACGAAATGAAACTCAAATTCAAATTTTTCACATTACACTATATGAAAAAATAGCAGATCAATACATTATATGTAGAAATTATATACAGTGATGAATGTGTTACATCTTGAAGTATCTAAAAGAATCTTTGAACCTCGCAACGAAAAAAAAAAAAAAAAATGTGAAATGAAAGTGTAATTTTTTTTATATTTAATCATATTAGTTTATAACATATTAGGAGATAATATTTGTAAAAACTGAGAAAAGAGATTATTGGATTATACACGCAAATTATATAATGGTATCAACATAATACTTCCTTCAAGCTAAGAAAAAATGTATTTTTTAAATTTGTAAGTCGATAAAAGATGACATTTATTCGAGCATTAAGTATATGAAGCATATCCGCTTATCCACAAAGTGAAGTCAGGCTTTTAGTAGTAATGCGTACATTTATAATTTTTTTTTTTAAAAAATCATTTTATATTTATTTAAAATCATTTATAATTTCATTATTTTTGCTAAAGTAAAAAAAAAATGCCGTTATTGTATTTATAAAAAGAACTGATCATTCAAATAGGATAAATTTAACATTACGGTTAATTTTTCATTTTTATTAACAAATAAAATATGCGGAAATACAGCGGGGGAAAAAATATTTAACAGAAAAAATTCATCTGATTTGGCTGTTTGTGATTAGATCAAAACCCTTTTCTTTCCTGAATTTATTTTTCTTTTTTTCTTTTAGAACTGAAGAAAAAAGACAGGGTAGTTTGGAAGAAGATGTGTAGTTACAGACAGAATCAGCACAAATTTATTTTCCTGACATTTCTTCATGAAGTTATTCAACCCCCAAAAGAATTCAATAAATTGTTATTCTTGACGAATCAGTAAGTCTCCTAAAATATGAGAAAAACGGTAAAAATCACAGACAACGTATAAAAATAAAAGTTTTATGTATATAAAAAATGAAATTTATTTTTTCAAAATAAATGTAATAATATTGGTTGGCACAGGATACGATTGCCATGCCATTTTTATTGATTCTGCTATCAAAATGCTTATCAAATATTTATTATTTTAGATAGCTAAGAAACTTTTCAGTAATTTGTTTTACTTTCTTGTATATCCCCAAGGGGCACCTCGTAATTGAGGATGAGAAGCTTCCGACATGGTGGCTGGTTCTCGCCACCCTGGTGGGTAAAAGAAAATGTGGTGGTCTGGCTCCTTCCTTCGATGTCGGGACATACTTCCTTTGGGAAGGGTTGTATCGTGACCGGTGATGGCCCTTAGATCTCAACCACAGTCCTCACTAGTGTTGTTGTAGCGGCGTTTCGGTCATTCAGTTTTTATCCGTTCGCCTTCGGACGGGTCGGAGAGTCAGTGTTATGACTTACTTTCTTATACACAATGCATGCGAAGAGAAAAATATTACAATTGTCAAAAACTTTGGCCTCGAAATTTTTACAAGTCCGCATGATTCAAATCTATTTGCTTCCGAAAACACATTGTCGGAATTATATCTGCTTATCTGTCTGTGTATCCGTAGATACGATAACTCAAAGATGCTTTGAGCTAGATGGAGTAACTTTCGTAATCATCCATAGTTATCTTGTCCATCTAATAGCAAGAAAACACGAAAATTTTAAAACTGAAAGAGCTAGATGGATGAATTTTAGCAAACAGCTTTAGTATCTAATGTGTAGATTCGTATCGTATATTGAACCAAATTTGTCAAGGGAGTAAACATTTGCAAATACGCATACATGTAAATACGATAACTCGAAAACACAAAGATCTAAATAAATGAAATTTGGTTTATGAACTTGATACTAAAATTATAGTTCTGTATCAGATTTTAGCTTCAATTAATCGAAAATAAAAATATATGCTCGATTTTTTTCACAATACTATGAAATACAATACGGTCATGTGTACCACATAGAAAATAAAAATTTGCACCCCCGTGGCATTTATGAACTTGCCAAGCTCCACAATTTTAATGCGGAGAGGGGGGAGGATAACATCTTTATTAGGGTGTGTGCGAGAAAGTCATGGAGTGTCCTCTCCTTTAGGTTATAATTTGAGTATATAATTTATGTGAAGTCACCGATAATATTTTATCTGTAACGAGAAAAGGTGAAATTTATTGAAATAATAAATTTTAAGAATTAAAATTATTCATAACTAAAGAAAATAAGAGAAAATTTGATTTACAAGCTAAATTTATCAATGTCGAATTGTAAAAAACGTGTTGTAGAATGAATGAAATTATGAAGCATTAATTTTATTTTCAATTACTGAAATCAGATTTCCTTTTAATGCAATGTGGTACTAGTCAGATATCACTTAGAGGTTTCATTCTGAAATCCTTCGCACATTTTGTAGGACGTAAAATTGACTGACGTCACTATACAATATAAAACAATGCGAGTTTATATGTCGTATAATATACACAAATACTTTTGCCATATGACCATTACATTATGTTAATTGACTTCATTGTACCAGAATAATTTTGAGCTCACCTATAAAAGAAAACTTTAGTTTCCTTTGTTGCATATACATCAATGCATCATATGATGATTTCATTAGTATTCAACTAATTCTTTATTATCTTATTTTTGTTCATAAAATGTAAGTAATATCTTCGAAACAAAGAACAATTCCCGGTGTATTGTGACATTACTTGTTTGGAAAAAAAACTTTTTATATTCTTCAGCTTTTGTTTGTAGCAGACTGGATGTGTTTTATGTATGAGGATATGTAAGATTAGATATCCAAAAAAGAAGCTAAAGTTTTTTTTTTGTTGTTTGTTTATACGAGGCCAGCCATTTTTATGACATAATATAAAGTTTTTTTACGGTTTTCATATACACTTGAATACTGCTACTGTAAACTATTAGATAAAGCACATTCCAGAAATTTTTAAGTCTTCCAATACGAATGTAACTTTATTAATATTATTTATTCTAAATTCTCAAAGTGAAGTTCTATCGGCAAAATGTTTAAATATATTGAAAAAAAAAACATTTTCCTTATATTAATTTTATTTCTCTATTATCTATTCATTCGCTGTCTAAAACTTAAATTTTGCTTTTGATTATGCTGCTTATGAGAAAAACATGAAATTGCCATATGTTTTACAAATTTAAATTTGTTATTTCTTACCAAAGTTGTTTTCTTTCATGTTCCAATACATGTAAAAAATGTTTTAACATTATACTGGCAAAAATAAAAAAGATTTACCGTGGTAGATATATTTTGCAAATTTGAGAGAAAATTAAACCGATACCTGTGGGAACAAGGCGGGATAGACAAGTAAAATTCTTGATGTACAAAAGTATCTAAGAAGCAATGATAGAACTACAATTTCACATTTAATTAGAAATTCAGATTTTTTTTATTTAAAGCAGATATATTAGGCCAAAAAGCAACAAGCATCTTCCGATTTTTGTGAAATAAGAATGATTTGAAATGTAACAAAATGTAAAATGTTGTTACAATTAACATTTGTTAACATTACATTAACATTTGTTAACAAAATGTACTGTTTGGGATTTAAAAAATTTAAATATTTTGTCTGTGTGGATTCAAAATGATATTCTATCTATTATTCAGATGTATCTAAATTATTGATTTGCTGGTTCATTATCAGATGTTTTCATTTGTCTAATATCGACGATATCGGATAGATGAGAGTCTATTTCGATAATCAAGAAATATATCGTAATAAAATAACTGTATAATCTCAGTATAATCAAGAAAAAAATGAGAAATTAGAGAATTGTTCATATCTTTTGAGCAGCATTTCTTTCTACAGTTATCTCTTATAAATAACTATTTCTAATCAAAAATGAAAATTCGACACGACAAAATTGCAAAGCAATTATTTTGAGCTTTTATCTTTAAAACCTTCAGGAAAAATCACTACTATCTAGGAGAATTTCATATAGATCCAATTATAGATCTAAAGGAGAAACTTCGATAATTGCAATGGATAGCAAAATATTGATTTCAGATAAGAAACGCCGCATCTGTTGGGTAAGCGTTCTCAAGAATCGGAAAAATAATTACAATGTGATGTCTTTATTTCATTAAATTGTTAGAAGTATTTTCAGAGCATTGTGTGTTTTGAAATTCTTTTCATTAAACCAAAGAGAGTAGCAGTTTTTAAATTACAAAACTGTCACAATTACTAAAAAATAAAAATTTTATATTTAATTCGAGATCAAATGAAAAATTATTTTTATTTGGACCATAAGTAGCAAGCACTACATCTTCTACTATTTTGTACAATATTCTTCGACGTTAAATAATATTATACGAGATAGCTCAAAATTGTAAGTATTGTTTAATACTATGAAATATTGTAAAAACTCTTTGTGCTTCTGAGAATTAGATTAAAACGATAGATTGTATCAATCTGATTTTCCAAAGTGAGCCCAGAAAAGCCTTTATAGCTCTTTGTTTTCAGATAATGATTGCAGCTTCAAAATGATTTTATATGCTGAAGATGGATCGCTTAATTTTATTCGCAATCAATGCTTCAAGAATTAGGTCAAACTCATCTAGGTACTTTGCATTCCTAGAAGGAATTCGATACCTAAGTTTTTTAAATACACTTTATATGTCTTCTAAATAGTTCAACTTTTTTTTCTTGAAATATTTCTTACTTTTTATTATTTTAATCTATAATTCATTATAGAATCTTGAAATAATATTGAATAAATTCAATAAATAAATTCATTACCAGGTGTCATCATTCTAATGGAATGAAAATTTAATTAATTTAATCAATTAACCATTAATTAAATTCTAGAATTATCAGAATCGTGTAATTCTCTGTATTATCAATAAGAGCATATCAGTATTATGTTCTTATTGATCAGTATATGTTATTCGGAATTTCAGAACTCTGGTATGAGTGAAAAAATGATTACAAAATTCCAATTTTACTGTGATGAAAACGGTCCAATTTAATGAAAGTACATAAAAAAGGGCGCACTTAAAATGTTGCAGTGGGCACATTTGTTTTGTGTTTTCATAGCTTTACTACTATTATTAATCGATTTATATGATTTTGAAAACACACAATTATTCTGCTCATTACAGATATGAAAAGAGCTTTATAAATTCGTATAAATATTTAAATAAATTAAAGCTAATTTTAAAATCAATTAAGAGACTAATTTAAATAATAAACAGATATTTCTGATCAATTTTTAAAAAACAGCTAAAGACAAACTATGTCGTGTAAATGTAAATTGCGATATTACGGACACCTTTCTTTTTATAATGGCATTCTTAAAATTATTAAAAGATATCGATTTATCTTGATAAAAGATACATTTCAATATCGCATCAAAAATACTGAAATGAAATATATTTATCAATAACGATTCATAGTGTTTTTTTAACATTTAGAAAGTATGAAGAATAATATACAGCTAGAAGCAGTAATAGAAAATCTATCTTTACCATAAAAGAGCAGTTGCAATAATATTCTTATATTGCGGCTTTTTAACAATGCTATATGACCAATTGTTATCAGAAATCAACACGTGTAATAATGCCATTAATAAACTTATTTTTATTTTTTTAAATAAAGTATCCAAATCTAATATTTTAAATACAAAAATTAAGATATCTGGCATATGAATATTTTATAAAAACTTACTTTACTACTCTAGAGTATCATTAATTTCGCAAGAAACGGACATTTATTCGATTATTTTTGACATGTACTATAAAATACATGTGAATGTTCATCAGTCACATATGTCTTATTCCATTTAAATAAAATTCTCTTCCAATCATTTTCAACTTTTTCAACACACCCTGGACTCTTTTTTTCTTTTCTGTTCCTGTCGTCTTCTATCAATGCCGTTATTCAATCTATGGGTGGAGCCGAGATCTGAAATTTATATTGGACTTTTTGGCGTTACAAAGTGATTTCGCTCAAAATGTCTATCCTAATATCAAACAGAAGCGGGAAAAGTGGTGATCTATAAGCTTAACGTCAATTCTTTTACTCGAAAAATCACTTAACGCCAAAGATTGCTTAGCCTTGCGTGCGACACGACAAATGTTTCATCCTGCGAGATTTTATACATGTACAATCGACTTTTCATTCAACCTTTCAAGTGTCACATTTATTTATTTCATCCTTTTTGGAATCACTATTTTTTAGATTAGGTGTCACTATTTTTGACTGTCTTTTCGGAGTCAGAGTGAATTTTTAGTGTTTTTGTGAATTTTTAGTATTTAGATATTTTATCAGGAGTTTCTATTTTTTCCCATTAAAATTGTTTTTTACTTTCTCACGTACGAAGTATATAAAAAGAAAGTATTTTAATCGTCGAAAAATTAAAATCTGAATTTTTGATGAATCTCCACATCTCCTCGAGTCCGAAAAACACATTTTTTGAATTAAGTCTGTCTATGAACTCATGAACTCGAAAACGGCTTGAGCTAGAAGGATGAAATTTGGTATATAGATTTAACACTAAATTTGTACATTTATGTCAAATTTTGAGCGAAAACTATTTAGGGGAAGTTCGTCTGTCCAGTCGTTTGAGTACAACGGAAGTAAACACTTTATTTTTTAAATAATATTTGTTCAAGTATATTTTCTTACCTTTTTTTCCTTTTAATTTTTTTCAGACATTTTATATCCTAATTTAATAAATGTTTGGAGTCAGATGCCAAAGTAGCAAATCTTATCTACAGAAGCCAAAATCTATGTGGAAAAAAAATGGAATAAATAATTTCAACTTATCGTCAAAAATATATCAAACTGTCGTATGTCAAACGATCCAATACAGTCTATAAACATAAATCACATGAGTTAGCTAGTGGTTCTAATTGCTACCTCAAAATTTCGTTTGCTTTGAAATTTGTGGTTTCTGACTTAAAATATTTGATATAAAAACTAAAAAATTGATTTTGAACTATTAGGATGCATTTTTTTTTTCTGATATGATGCTGTTGTTTCCATGATTTAATGTCACTAAATCTTTTAATGAGTTGAATAATCTGCCGATAAACGTTCGGCAGATTTCATAGATTAGAAACAAGGAAAAAAAATTAAACAATTCTCAAAACTTTAAATTCGTTTTAAAAAAAAGTTGAAATATTGTGAATGAGAAACAATAATTTAGGTTGAAATGAATTTTTTTTTATCATTTATATCGAATGTAAGAAGCAATTAATATAATCTCTTCTGTCTTTGTCACTGAATAACATTGTAAGATTTACTAATATCATACTTTTTAATTCACAATATATTTTTAATTCCTGGCCAGCAGAGGTTCAGTCTCGACTAAGGAAAGACAAATCTCTAGTTTTAGATCAGTTCTTGCGAAGAGGTATCTTGTATGCAATCTTTTTTTTACACATTACGGAATTAAATCTGTCATGTATAACAAAATTTGCAGGTGAAAAGCGTACTTGACACTGATGCGGCGTGAACGTTTGGTACTGAGTTTGCATCTTCAACATGTAAACTTGATTTAAAATAAATTATGATAATGGTTCCCACAAGTATTTCATGTTAATTCAAAATAGATCGTATGCATTGACAAAATACTCACAAATTGTTTAGTAGAGAATTTTTTTAAAGATCAACTTCATGTTCAAAAAAAAAAAAAACATGTTGACGTACAATATCGGAACAAATAAAATACTTATGCTATTTATCTATCTCGTTGATCATGGTATAACTAATAGCATCAAATGGATATTTTATATATTGGTGAATAACACAAGTTAACCATCGACAACGAATACGTTCTAATGAAGAATGGAGAATTTTTAACCATGTACATGCCTATACCAAGCATGGCCAATTTCTAATATTAGCCAAAAAGAAAAAAAATCGTCATCATTTAATATGAACGCATTTAGAATTTATATCGGTATAATTTTTATAATTAAACTTATCTAACTTTCAATACAGTTTACCAGAATAATCTTTTTATATATTTGAATCACTGGTGTTAATTTCATAATAAATTGTATTACGCCCTATTTATTTTCAAATTAACTGTAGGAGTTCTTAAAAAGTTTTGGAATTTCTATAATACAGCTCCTAAAAAATATTTTGATTGATACACTGTCATTAAAAACATAAACTAATTGCCATAAATGTACAAATATAGAGAAAAATCAAGAGAGTAACTTCTCTGACAAATGGTCTGTAAAAAAATTTAATCAAATGTCTTTCAAACCTATTATTAATAATTGTCGATGTTGTTAATTACATGAAAATACCTCTTTACAATTTTATTTCATAAAACAGCATAAAGAAATTTTGTATTTATTTTTAAAATGCAATAACACTAATTAATATTCATTTTCAAAGTTTAGCATTATAACATTAAAACATTTCAATATTATCGAATTTGTGCAAATGCAAGTAGCAAGGGTTATACACCAGTCAATGAAATTCATTAATATTCATTTTTTATAAAATATACAAAATCGATTTAATTTCACGTTCCTTGAATCTCTCAGAGGAAATCAGGGGTAGTAGTTTTCCCAAATTTGTTTTCCCGTACTCCCTAATAAATTTGTTCTCCCCTTACCCCCGCGTAAACATTGTGGGTTGTGGGCAAGGATGGGAAAGCCACGAATACTCAGATTTTTATTTACATAACCTGCAAATGCACGTTTTGTGCTTAGTAGTATATTGACATAAACCGAATGTACTATCTATTTGGAGCATCTTTTTTTTTTCAATTGATTGCAATCAAGGTTTGACACAGAACTATGAGTTATAAAATCACAGAGAGAATTACATTTATTTAAGTTGAGTTATTATTTTTTGAGTTATGGTGCTTAACTACATGTATATGAATATACAGAAAGACAGTTAATCTGCTGATGATCTGGTTCAAAATTTCAAACAGATCTAAAATTTAGATGTTAAAACTGTGCACTAGATTTTATCTACCTCTCTCTTAACATTTTGTAGTTATCGTTTTCATTTGCATTCGGATAGACCTTTGAATGGCTTCTGTTCAAGACTTTTGTAAAATTCTACAAATTTAGCATAAAAACCAAATACGAAATTATATTAATCTAACTCAAAACTATTTTGAGTTATAATGTTCACATACAGAAAGATATAACTCAAAAAACTGTGTGTTTCTAGAAATGAGAGAGGCCTGAAACACGGAGATTCATCAAAATTTGGAGGTTAAATTTTTTGATGATTATTGTACTTTCGCTTTGTATACTTCGTATACGAGAAAATAAAACATCCCAGACTATGGCAAAGTGCTGTTAAATGACTGCCAAATAACGAAAGTGGCTACATTCATCACTTAATTGCGACATTAAGTGAGCAGGTGACCCCGTACCCATTGGATTTTCAAGCAAGCCTTCAAACAAATATCTTAAGTCAGCTATTAATTAATCTAATACATAAAAATGAATTTTTGCTTACTCGTATTTTATGCACTGTCGTACCATTCATCCGACTGCAATAAAACTTTGTCAACTTATTGCTTGCACATGCGTGAAGATTGTAGGCATAGTATAATTATTATATCTAATATATGGAAATGAATTTCTGTTTGTCCGTATTTTATACGCTGCTGTACTGTTCATACAATAGCGATAAGACTTTGCCAACTTATTGCTTTGAACTAGAAAATCCATATTTTTCACATGACCAGTTGTATATTGGATGCTCACGAGTTGGGCAGCCAAGAATTTGTTTTTTCTGATGATGAAAAGCAAAAAAATATTGTCTACCCTGAAGTATACTTGAATAATAAAGCTAAAAATATAGAATAAATTACTTTATATATAATTTAATTTCATTAAACGTATTCATTGTCGAAAAAAATAAATGTCATTCTTTCTATCATACCTAATGAAACAAGATAGCCATTTCAAATTTCAGACGGTATTTCCAAAATTATTTCTTCTGCGACAGCAACGTGCCGAGTACCAGCTAGTTTATTATAAATATCTTTAAAAAAACATTTTAATTTCTTTTTATCAATATCTTTCTTTCACAAAATAACATAAATATACTTGAAATGTCATAAAAAACTTTTAATTTTATTTAAGTATTCATTCAAAGTTATATCCAAACAAACAATCGGGTAAGGTGCCCAATGGAGCAGCAAGATTTCTGCTGATTTTATATGCTAGCATGTTATTTGCCTATAATAATTTATGCTAAAGCTTAAAAAAAGTACAAGACATTTCATAAAAAATGAAAATCATTTACATAGTCGATACTGCTATAAAAACAGCAGGTAACATCAATTCTCTGAAAAAATTGTTTCGAAAAATAAAAATAAAAAAGATTTATCAAAGTAATAATGCAATCGAAATTGGTTTTCCAGAGCAAAAATAAACTTCCTACGGATTCTTAATGAGAAGGGAGAAAGAGTTCCCGAGACTTTTTTTTGTGCTTCTAATCTACTTTTTTTCATTTATTTATTAATTTTTTCCCGTCATATTTTAAGACACGGTTAAGAAAGCTTAGCCCTCACTTTCCTCATAAATATTTATGGCACGAAACAGGAAAATTCTTTATTGATATTAACAATCACCTCATTTATCATTTTTATAGTGAGTTGATGCTTTTCCGAAATTGTTTAGAAAAATTGAGATTTTGAGGGCAAATGATAACATTTTAATATGAAAAAGATGATACCAGTCGTGTTGACTTGAGTTGAATCAAATTTGAAGTCATGAAAATATTGTCAGTAACAAATCGCTTTGAAGTGAATATCATTCTTGATATTTCAAAGCTGAGAAGAAAAATAAAGCCATATTTGAGGGTTCATGATCTGTGTAAACCATTGTTAAAAAGAACTTTCTGACATTTGATGACCAAAAGTGGTAAAAGATATAAGAGTTTAAAAAATAAAAAAACGCAGTTTTCCACATTCAAGGGTCAAATGAGCTTTAAAATGAGCAAAGCTTTATAATGTGGTAAATGTGAAAAGCGGTTAGTAGTCCTTTACATAATTAAAAAAAAAAGGCTTATAAACAAGTTTCTAGTGTGATGCCCTTATAGCTAATCGAACAGCTTTTTTATATATAATTAATATTTTTTTGATTTTCTTTGTTGTGGTGTAAAAATGAAATTCCAGCATGAGTGTTGCCATCCATATTGAATGAAGGGTTTTAGCCCTTCATTTATTATTATTCATTTATTATTATTTATTATTATTCATTTATTATTATTTATTATTATTCATTTATTATTATTTATTATTATTCATTTATTATTATTTATTATTATTCATTTATTATTATTTATTATTATTTCATTTATTATTCCCTGCGTTGTAATTGCATGTAATTATTATATTACATGCAATTAATTTGGTACTCATCCTAAGGTTGGAATTAAAGATGATTTTAAAAAACTGTTATAAGAAAAATAACTCAATTATAACCCGAATGAATAAATTTGTGCGTGTGTGCATCTTTTAGGGTGCCTTAAAAATTATTTCTTGAAGAGAAAATATTTCTAGAAAATGTCTAAAATGCAAAATAATTTTAATAAAATCAGCTTTTCAAAGTATTTTCATCAGAATACTATAGAAATCAGTCTTATTCTCTTCAGTTAAGTTTTTAATCTATAATTCTTTATTATAAATATGGAGTCATCAAATATTTTTTTCAATTCCATTACCAGGTGGCACCGTGTGTTTGGAATCAAAATTTATGTAAGTTAATGCATTTATTGATCATTATAGTTATAAGAGTACAGAGTTCCAAATCTCAAGTTCATCAAACAGTGAGTGAAAAAAATCCATTATAAAATTTCATCCTTACGAACATGAAGCGAACAAGTTAAATAAGAATATCTAGAAATTCACAAACCATTAGTCTCTCTCGAAGAAACGCCAAACGGAATTTTATTTGTTTTTACTGGTTACAGTGGTGACATTCTAAGAAATTTAGTTGAAAACATTATGTAAGTTAAACACAAACATGAAACCTTACTTAAATATGCTCAAAAGACCATGTATGATACATTGAAAAATTTATCTAATGTTTTCTCCTGAACTTAATTGCATGAAACGTCTTTAGAGATAATGTATTTTCTTGATTTTCATTTAAAAATGGTTATGCTTGACTTTGAAAAGTAACTTTGTTCTGCAGTACAAACTAAAGCTTTTTCTTTAGATGATTCAGGTAAAATGATTAAGTTGTTTTTGAAAGAGCTAATTTATTCCAAGCCGTTTTATAGAAACGCTATATTAAAAATTGTAATTTTTTCTAGTTCATGATTTGCTTCATCCTTGGGAAAAGTTATAATTGATCTATTTTTTGGATATAACTACTCGAATGCATCTAGAGTAAATGTAACTTTTAAATCACATTTCACTTAAAAGTTTTTATCTTGTATTAGGTTCAAAGAAGAAGAAGAAAATTGAGATTTTGTTAGTTCATCAAAGCATTCATGTATTATCTGCGCTGCACTTTAATCAATTATATATATATATATATATACAGAAAAAAATTATTTGAAGAAATTTGGTATTTGTAATATTTACAAAATGGAAAAATGAATTATGTAATAAAAAGCAAAGGCAATTTTTTGTTGCAGATCTCTGGATTTCAAGTGCGGCAAAATTTTAATTTTATATGGATAATATCGTAAAATGTAGCGCAAATTTTTTCTCTCGTCTCCCTGATATTGCGGTAGCTCTTACATGTCTCTTGTCCACTCACTCTGATTCAATTACGGCCCTAATTTCTTTTACAACTTCCTGATTCACAATCAGTTGTCTGATTTCAGGAAACACTCCGAGTTCTCCTGTGGTCTCAAATTATTAATCAGTTTCTTCAATCGATTCATATACATCTACACCTTTCTCAAAACTTCAAGACGAAAATATTCTTTAAAAAAGTGATTAGTTGTTATTTTTTAGATGAAACTATTTTACTAACAGAGCACATAACATCTTCGGCAAAGTCATAGCTACTTTTCAAAGATATTCATATTAGTTGAACAGGCAAAGTATTTTTTAAATTGAAGTGGTAGCCATTTTGACATAATTAAGAAAATAAAAGACTTTAATGAGCTACAAAAATACTGACGAAAAAAATGAATACAATTTTCTAATTGAATAATTCATTTCTCCTTGCAGTAATATTACTAATATCAAGTTTCTTTAACATACACTGAATATTTTTTCTACCAGCAGAATCCTCCAAACATTTGCACTTTAACTATAACCGCCTGTATATATAAAAATAGAATTTTTTAGAACACAAGTTACTGGAAAGTATCACCGTTTTGGGAAGTTTCATTTTGAAGAAACGGAACCTACTTATTCAATATATAATTCATATTAAATT
The DNA here is from genome assembly GCF_947563725.1 of Argiope bruennichi. NCBI lineage: Eukaryota > Metazoa > Arthropoda > Arachnida > Araneae > Araneidae > Argiope > Argiope bruennichi. Next base: position 32,401,376 of record NC_079162.1, on the reverse strand, counting down.
TAAAATAACAGTGACTTTCAAGAAAATGTTTCAGAAACAATCTATAAAGAGGACAAAAAAATGAATATATTTAGTTTTTTTTTTTTTTTTAGAAATTTTATTTAAAAATTAATTAATGTGTTCTTTGAATGATTGAACTAGAAATTAATTCTGCTTTCGGTAGAATGTCTGAAAAACCAGCAAAAAAATTAGCACCACATATGAGTTCCAAATTTTAAAAAGATGAATGAAAAATATTTTATTCTGTTGAAACTGTAAGTCAACCGTGATTCTGAAGCACAAGCAAATTTTGAGATAAATTTCTGAAGAAAAAGTTAAACGGATTTATCAAGCGCATGTTTATGCTAGACTTTTTGCATATTTCCTGTCTCTCATTTTTAGACCACTCATATGCAAACCATTTGATTTGAAATTCGTATTTATCATATGTTTCCTTTTCATTGGATTCTTCACAGGTGCCCTCTGATATTTTATTTCCAGCTACCCGGATACTGATTTACTCAGGATTTTTTATGACTCAATTCAAGAATTTTGAATATTTTCGTTGAAGATACAAATTACAGCCTGTATTTTAAAAGTCAAATTCCAGGAATTCAGTTCAATTCTAAATTTCTAAAAGTTTGCACACAAGGAGCTTTTCCAACCTGTCTTTTACGAATGGAATGATCAGGCAGTATTAAAGAATATTATATTAAAATTATTAATACATATTATACATAAAAAGTAATTCATACTTTGATGATAAGGTGCCTAAATTCTTCGTGTCAAGCGAGATCTCGCAATGCCATTATTGATAAATATGGTATCGTCAATCAACCTCAACTTAATTTCCATTCTACGGGGTAGAGGTTTCAAAACTAAGGATTCAAGAAATCATCATGTAGGAAATTACAAATTTATTTCAAGTGAAGAAAGGGGAATCTATAATTTTTTTGATTCCATGGCTCTTAAAAGTTAGCAAGTGAGGATTTTTTTTTTTTTTTTTTTTTTTTTTTTTTGTCATCACATCAAAATTTTTAAATTCTGATTTCATTTTTTTAAACAGTTACCTGTAAAAATTGTTCTTTATAAACTAAGTGTCATAGCAAAGCTAAATAAAATACCACCTTCAGAAGCGCGTACAATTTTAACATCCATTTCCTGGGACAAAAACCCCAAATCTAAACATTAAGAACTTTAAAATAACTTAACTAATTATTTTAATTAGAAATTACTGTTTAGAAGGTGGAACTCAAAATCCTGGAAGCTTCTGATTTTATATTTTCTAACATATCGCATATCAATAACTTTTTTTCCCTTAACTTATATAAATGATGCTACACAATAGTACTGAATAAGATATGACCTATCAGATGTCCAGCAATATTATCTTACGTATTTTGGGTTCTCGTCGCTTGATATAAACAGTAAGTTTACTTTTACATGGTCTCGATTTGGGTTATTCTATCTCTAGAACTCTATATGCATGAATTCTTCATCGGAAGAAGCAAATGTCTGGAAAGTAACCCCTGGTGTCAATGGCAGGAAAAGCAAAGATAGGGAAGAACTCGGCACTTGTGGTTTACCCTGCCTGTTAACAGGGCGCTAGTATTGACACTAGGAAATGGAATGTCAACACAACCTGAAGGCATTATCCCATCACACTCCGCAGAGAGCGAGAAAACCATTAGATAAAGTGTTTCTCTATTACTCTCTTCTAGGAATGTGGATTTCATACCATTTCCGGGAAATCAAGCATTCCAGCATTCCCATACATTTGCACATAAATATGGTCCAAAGAAAAACATCTCATGCAGAGCGTAGGAAGAAGAGAAAATAAGTCGATTTTTCCTCATCTGCGAAGATTTATTCGATAAAAGCAACTGGAAGAAAATGTGGGCACATGAAGATAACATTCTATATGTACTATTCCTTTTCATAAATATAAAAAATGTATTCGATAATATATTTTGCATTTTGTATTTTCATTAGCCGCAATTAGTGACCAGAAGGGTTGTCAGGAATATTGGATGCATTTTAAATAAGCCTTTTATGTATAATATATAAGAATTCTTCAACAAATAGTTTTAAACTCAAATTGATATACTAATATTTTCTTTGGGCATAAGCTTCCGTTAAGGAGTAATAAAAATATGATCCATCAGATTCTTACTAAAAGCGTATCTATTCTTGTCATCTAACATCTAATAAAGCGTTATTTTGCATTGCGCTGCAATTTCTTTCTTTTTCTTTTTTTTTTTTCTCTCATGCAAATTGAGCACTTGATTACAAAATTAAACTTGGACGATGCAATTTAAGTGCATTATGCGAGCCTATCCAACAGCAATTTAACTGAATTGGAACATGATAACAAACTAGGGAGAATAGTCTCTCAGAAACTTTCTCGTATGCTGGCTAAAATAAATGTTATACCCCTTCCACCGCAAAAATTTGTCCATTTGAGTAAGGCCGTGGACACCACAAGTACTCATGTCCTTATTTTCACGCATGAGAGTTGTGTGTTTTGTAATATAGCAAAGAAATCTGGGACTTGTGTTTTAATTGCATTCCACTGGTGAACAATTGTTACGAAAGAGCGATATTTGGTGTGAATCTAACTTTTTTACTGAATCTAGAGTTCGATATATAACGACATATTTTTGACGATGAACCGTCAATATGCTGTTAATGCACAATTCCCAGAAAACCTAATATGCATTTTGTACTCTCTTTTCCGAATCGATTGAAACCAAAACTTGACATAGAATTACAACTGTAGGCACAAGATTTCATAGAAAATTTCATTTATTTAAATCACTGAGTTTTTGAATTGTCACTTTTACATGCATTAGAAAGTATAGGCTAACAGACAATCAATCTTTTGATTGTCTGTGATGATTCTGGTCCAAAATTTGAGAGGAACCTTTACTTTAGATATTAAAACTATAAAACAAATTTCATTTACCTAAATTGTTACGTTTTTCCATTATCACATTTACATATATGTGATAGTACAGATCGACAAGTGGTCAAGTCTTGACGGATTTGGTTCTAAATTTGATATGGATCTTCATTACAGATATTGCATTTGTGTACAAAATTTTATCAACCCAAATCTTTATATTTTATAATTATCGAGCCCATCTCGTTGACATCTTTTGTTTTCCAGCTCATGAAGAGGCTTATCCTAACCAGGTTGATCTTTTATTTGTCTTCAAATGGCCTGCTCCCAAAGGAGCAATATGGTTTTAGAAAGGGACATATTACAATTGAATCAGATATTATTCTTTTGCCAGAATGTCAGATATTCTCAAAACTTAAAACAAACCAACCACACTGCAGCTGTCCTTTTGGACATGAGTAGAGCTTTTGACAGGGTCTGGAGACAAAGGATCATTACGAAACGTTATGATGTTTTTCATATTAAGGGAAGAGCCCTGCCTTGGATTTCTGACTTTTTACAGCACAGATCGAGTAGAGTAAAATACAAAAACACTATGCCTGACTCTGTCGGACTGAGACATGGACTACCTCAGGGGTCAGTACTGAGCCTGTAATTGTTTTCACTATATATTGCTGGTGTCGAAAAGGTAACCAGTAACTACTGTAACGTGGGATTATTTGCCGATGACATCGTCTTGTGGCATTCTGCTTCTGACACAGGGAGAATTGAATCTAACCTCATTTCTGCTGTTACTGTGGTATGTGCTTTTGCTGAAATACATTAACTGACTTTCAATACCTCAAAGTCATTGGTTACCCTCTTTACTACCAACAGATGTGTTTATAACTACCAACACCAAGTGTCTTTATGAATGGCTGTCAATTAAATTATGCAAAAATACCAAATACTTAGGTTACATTCTCTATCAAGAAATATTGAGCAACAGACATATAGAGGTTCCTGTAAATAAATGTAGGAAAAGACTCAACATTCTTTAATATATTTTCGGACGAGAATGGGGTGCAAATGCTAATACACTGAGAACCACCTACATTTTCTCATCAGACCAATTTTAGAATATGATTTCCCCAATTTATTTTTGTGCCTCAAAAGCTAACTTAAAGAAACTTGAAAGAGTACAATTAAATGCTTCAAGAATAATTACCGACCTTCGTAATAGATGCCCTGATGATATTGAACTGTACGAGAGTGATTTACCACCTCTTTCTCTGAGAAGAAGTCACTGCCTTTCAAAATATTGCAACAAGCTCTATAGTTACAATGATCAGCACAGAACTTCTGCTTACCTTCATTCATGGTATAATAATAAGCATTTAAAGAAACGCAGTCCTTTTTACTTTACAAAAGAGATGAATCTACCTTCTAGAGATGTGGAACCACATTCCTTAAAGCTTCCTGGAATTTTAAATTTGACCCTGATCGAATTCATTTTCAGGCTGATCTCTTGGCCAAGGTAAGCAAAAAAAATCAGATTTATTGGAGTTTACTAGACAAATGGCTCTAGAAACTATTTATAGCATTCCATATCCGGCTCTGAAAATGTACACTGATGGCAGCAAGGGAGATGGTGGCGTTTCTGGTAGAGGCGTGCACATAGAGATTCCTGAAGGAACTACTGATATTTTGATTAGAAATCCTGTCAATTATTCTATTTTCAGGTCTAAACTTATTGCAATCTATAAGGGCCTTCAATATATCGACACGTCCACTGAACTTGTCTTCAGGGACATTTGGATTTTAACCGAAAGTCGTGCTTCTATACAGCACCTTTCTCATTGGATGAAAATGGGGAGGGGAGGGGGCAAGGCTAGCATGAATATCTTAGACCTTATTGCCAGGCTGTCGGCAGAACCCTCTGTACACTTTCAGTGGTCCCCCTCGCATGTTGGTTTAAATGGTAATGAGATAGTCGATAACTTAGCTAAGATAGCCTCAGCTTACATATTTCATGGTGACCCAACGCTAACCTATTTTGAAATCTCCTCTGTCAAAAAGATGGAGTTGGGTGCAATTTGGAGGGTCCCACCTGCTCACCCTTGGTACTTTGGTAAAAGTCCTGTATGGTGTCACCGTCTGGACATCTCTAGAAAACGGCAAGTGGCTCTGTCTTGCTTTTTGAGTGGACACAACAAATCCCTCATCTTCCAACATGGCCGGAGGATCTTTGCTGAATATTCTTGGTGCAAGGCAGATCAAGCCATCCCCGATCATATTCTTAAATGTTTAAATTTTACTATTTTTAAAGGATCCGCTTTTGTTTTTAGACTTTTTAGAGGTCTTTGGTTTCGTGGAGGTGTGCAGCTATACCAACTGGGGTCAGAAGCAATAACAACAACATAATTATTGAACTCACTTGTACTCGGACACAGATTTCCTCTGAATGGATATCGTTCAAAATCTGAAGGAAATCTACAGATTTAGTGTAAACATTATATATCGAATTTCTTCTGCCTATGTTTCAAATCATATATATCAAATTCCTTCTGCCTGTGTTTTTGAGTCATCATGTTCACAGAAAAACCGATAATAAAAATTACCAAAATGTACTTTTCTGAGTCATAAAGGTCTCAAAACGCGAAGATTTATCAAAATCTCTCGAGCTCGAATTTTTTGACGGTAATGACAATATTTTCTCTTCCTACACGAGAAAATGAATATAAAAAATAAAATCTTTTATTTCAATCTTTTGAAAAGATTATACTTCAGTTGTATCATTTAAACATAATGTAATTTCTCCCAAAAAGTATATTTTGTTATATCGAATGAATAAACCTTATTTCAGATGAAACAATAAAATGAAATGACAGCCTGTCCTAACGATTATTTTTTAATGCACTCTACAACATTTAAATGGAGATATCATGTTATTTTTTGAAAATCAAGTAACCTTCTGAGCCCTTAGGTATTCGTAATACGAGAGTACGAAATTATTTCCAGATGCGAATCATATAGAACACGAATAATTTAATGTTTTGATGGAATATGTAAGTAATGGTTTGGTTTAAAATACTTTTAAGTTACAGTTTGTTCAGTCGTCTCATCTGATATTAAAATATTTTCTTAAATTACAGAATGATGCTTATAAATAAACAATGCATAGAAGGCAGTGTTTTCTATTATTTAGAAGAGAAATAGTCCTGTTTTGTTATTTAATAACGGTATAAAATCTATGTAATCAGCATATATAATGATATAATAAGTGGATTCGTAATAATTTAAATATAAAATAAAATATTGGTGTCGTCTTTCTTTGAGATCCCAAGTCGAATGTTGAGATCGATGCAGAATACTGAGGGAGAAAATATGGGAAATAGGAATAAAGTATTTTTCTAAATATCTAAGCAATTTGGGCAAAAAGATATCTGCTTATTACTTTAAAAGAGAGAGAAAATTCGAAAAGTCGATTCATAAAAAGAAAACTTTTACTAAGCCATTTATGATTTCTAACAGTAATGGATAAGATGGAAAATTAAAAATAAAGTTTTAGAAGAATGCAAGAATAAATTCTTGAAGGTAGGTGGCAGTGCTGAAATGCCTATTTTTGGCAAAATGTAGAATGTTTTTAAATATTTTTAATCTCTAAGAAATTTTTTTATAAAAATATTTGAATTTTAATTAATTGTTTAGAAAGTTACATTAATTTTTATATTTGCATAATTTGCCTCTTAATACTAATTACATCTTTAAATGCAGTTTTTTTTCATTTTAAATTTAAATAAAATCCTCCTACAGAAAAACTCACAAGGGAACATTCATAAATAAGTTTGGTATAATAATTTCTCAAAATTTTTTGTAGTTCCTGAAGAAATACAGAATAAGTTACCTTTTCATTAAAAAATTATTATTGTTTAAATACTTAATGTGAAAAAATGATAATTTCATATTATTTCTTAACTAAATCTCATTGTTCAAGGATTGGAAAGAAATGCCACATGTTCAGAAACCAGGAAATATATATTTCTTAAGTTATCTAAAAGATTTTGAGCAAATTGTTTATTGAATTTCTAAGCTGTAAGGTTTTGCTTAATATCAATTTTTATACAACACCCTCCCCCCATTTCTTCAATTTTCCAATGTTTTTTGGATTTTAACTGCTATATCTTATTTTGATATGCACTTTATCAATCTATTTTATGCAAAAATTCAAAAACATATGTATTTTATAACATTTTTCAAGGAATTCATTCCGAACGAAGTCATACCTTAAATTATTGAAATAATATTTTGCTGCCAAAATTAAAATAAGAAATACTATCTACTGACCTACAAAAACATAGAGCAGTAATTGTAACAAACATTACCAAAATAGTGCCAAATTTCTAAAATATCATTATGTGTCGTTTTTTAACGAAATCTTGCGCATTCGGATAACTGAAAAGAACAATAAACAATCGCAGACCAAAAATCAATAATACACTCATGAGAAAATAGGGAAAAGAAACATATAAATGTTGGAAAAAGCGTCATGCCCACCGAAATTAAGAATTAGAATGATAAGTAAGAAATTATTTTCATTTCTAAAAGAATATTAAAAATACAAAAATTGTAAACAAAAACTTGAATTATACTATACCAAAAAAGTTCAAAAAATGGGCAAACTACTTTTATATTTAATAGCAGTTTTAACAGTAACTTTCATATAAAGAGGCGCATTGGAAAAATATTCTGATTTTTTATATAGTTTCCATTTCTAGGCTAAATTTTTCTCAAAAATTTCAAATGGATTGTATACTAAAATCTAAAAATTTGTTTTACTCAGCACGAGACTAAAATCTTTCTTTAATTTAATCGAAATAGTATTCTTTTTTTAAAAGACTTGGTTTGAAAATGAACTTCTTTCAGGCTAGAACCGCAAAAAATAAAATATAAAAGCTGCAACATTTGTGAAATGCAGTAAAAGTATTCCATATATATGCAAGAATTTTTAAAGAGATAAAAAGGTTAAATTATTCCTTTCGTTCCTTGGAAAATCATGAAGGCGACGAAAGAATATTCTTTTTGCACTTTTGATGACGGCAAAAAGAAAAAGAAAAAAAAACACGTTTCGGGGGGGGGGAAACATATTTTTTTCAGTGTAGTGCATTCATAAGACATTAGGATGAAAAGATACAAGAAAACGTAAAATAAAATTATTCTAAAATATTTAACTAAATTACTCCCGTTTTTAAAAATAAAAAAACATTCAGATTATAAAGAATATAATGTTCTTTTGGAGAACGAATTAAACTTTATTATAATTTCAACATTTCTATTTCAGTATGAAAATTCCTAAAGTTTGAACTGGAATGTAAAACATTTGATATAAATTTGAATATATAAATGTAAAACACATATGTTTGAAGAAGAGTTGTTGCCGAAGAGAGAGACAGTTTTGAAATTTTATAACTTCGCTTTATTCCATCCCGGGAGGCATAATTTATGTACAAGAAGCGCGGACATAATTAGCGTCCGTACACAAGCGATACAAAAGCAGAAGAGAGAGAAAAAAAGGGAAATATTTATCCCCTGTGTTTATATACAATGAGATTCTGATAGTGATTTCTTTACACGTGTCGATTTAGGTAAGGGAAAAATAGATATCTTTTAAAACAATTTGTTTAGGTTAACAGATTTTTATCCCTTCACTCGGAGTGTGGGAATTGCCGCTTTCAACAGTTTTACAGAGCTCGTGTTGAATTAATTAAATAAAAAAAGTGGAATAGAATCAAGAAATAAGAGAAAATTTTAGAATGAAGTTACTATAGGCTAAATTAAGATAGAAATTAATTAGGATTTGATTTAGATTTAGAGCTATCATTACATATATATATTAACAAACAGATTTTGTCTTGACATTACACTTTATAAGATTATTTAGTTTCTATTCCAAAAATTTTAAAATTATTATTAAATGCAAAAATAATGTATGTATATTTTTGTGTTGAATTAATTTATTTTTCAAAATGAAATTTTTATTTATGTGTGAAACAAAATTGTCAAACTGATACTATCAATTATACCAATATAGTACCCCTCTGTTAGTACTATCCTAACGAAGAATTCAGAATTTTTAATAGATTTTAATTGCCCTAATTTAAATTCTGAATGATACTGCAATGCACCCATTACATATTGACAGATTCTTTGAGACAATACTGTCGAAATTCATTGCCCTATGTCTTAAAATCTCGCTACATACTGTTTTAGTCATGTTTATTTATTGCATTTATATATATCTTTTTGTTTCATATATTTTCTGAATGACATGTTTTAATTTCACGATATTAGATTTCAAAAGTTTCTGAAAATTGTTTGTAAGCTTTCTTTGAAATTATCAGTAATTTATTTAATATGGAAAAAATTTCATGGACATTAAAACTATTTTGTAAATTATTTCTGTTAATATGGATCTGAAGCCTTAGATTAATTTTTAAAAAAAACCACTTTCTTCAGAAGAATATTATGTTTATGTGAGAACAAAATTGAATTATAAGCTTTTCTTCTATGAGGTCTTTCAATTTTGTGGTTAATGTGAGAACAAAATTGAATTATAAGCTTTTCTTCTATGAGGTCTTTCAATTTTGTGGTTAGAAACCTCTATGAGAGGCAGGGTTTCCCTAGTCTATTCGGTATCATATACTGGATCAAAAAGACTTGCCAACCATGGTAGATGGTGCTGCACATGCGCGGGATTCCTCAGAATTTGGCAAGATAAATTTCAGTACCCCATTGAAATGTTGAATGAACTTTACCAATGATGTCAAAGGCAGACATTGAACAGTGTGATTATTAACCAATGATGGTAGCAAATCCGAAATTTGGAATCAAAATATATAGTTCAGTTACAATTGTGAAAAACACGTTTACAACGAACTCAAAACGCTCCATATAAATTGGGACGATCATAAAAATCCCACATGGAGACATTCACTCCACAAATTTTCCCACAAAAAAAAAAAAAAAAAAAAAAAAAAGAACGAACAAGTAAATGCAAAAGAAGTAAAACTGTCTTTCTAATTAAAAACACGATAAAACTTTGATGATGTCATTGATCGAAACATCGATTTATAGAAGAGAGAATAGTTTTTTCCTTAAAGATGAGCTATACATATTGGGTCCAAATTTTGTGTCTACCGAGTTTAACTGCGACGTTAGTGGTTATATTCGGGGTCTGTTCACTTGGACAGCGGTGAAGTCATTGGTTATGATCATTGCTATAGAATTCTGAAACGAAAGGTCTCTTGGGGATTTCTTGGGAATCATGCGCACATGGAAAGTTATCGACAGTGTCTGGTAAGTATTTATGTCTAAATTATTATTTATGTCTTTATTTAAAACTATTTGACTCTGAGTGGTCTAGCTATATCCTAATTCTACTAGAAATTTGTAAACCTGATGCTGAAACATTTATAAACCCTGTTTGAAAGTACCTTTATTAGTTGTGGAATAAAAATTATAAAAAATTTAAAAGTTTCGAGTTCATTTTCATTTTATTAGCAATAAGAAATAATGAAATAAAATAAAACATTAGATTATATTTTTTTTGAAAAAAAAGTGATTAAAAGTATACTGTATCCGAAATGAAGGTTACAAATACATTTTTCACAATAATTCAAAAATGCTATCAATAAGATGATAACATTTTGGATGATAACATGGATAAGTAAGATGGAAAGAAATATGAATAAGATTTTGAAGAACGAGTAGCACAGTTATTAGCATCCTGTTTTGAATAAATGATAGTTAGAATATTTGTTGTAGTAGAATGCAACATTTTATCGTCTAAGCATCTAGCAGTACTGCGTGATTATGAATACTGCGTTAAAGCACAAAAGTTTGACTGACTACTATGCGAATGAGCCCCCATACTTCTTTTTCTGAACGATTGATGGATTCAACGAGATGTAAAAGAATGACTGGTTTTAACCAGGAGAGTCTCAAGCGGTAATATCTTAATAGTCACAAGTGGCATCCAGGTTGCAGAATCAATTCCAAATAAGTAATACTTTCAGACAATAGTTACTAAGTTTTCTAGTCATCTTGTTACTGAGTCTCGAAAAGAATTTACAGGTAAACAGTACATAGAAACTCAGCAGAGAGTGCCCTTTACGCCTGGCGTCCAATGCCTCCCTTTGAGCTCGTCAAATAAGAGAGCTCATTTGTCGTGGAGCTAAGTACACCGTTTTTGGACACACCAAGAATGGAAGAGTGATTCTCAACGATTCTTCATCTGAATAAAACCTGCAGCTCTCTATTAACCTTCCAACATAAGGGAAAGTGACCATTTTGGTAGCAAAAGAATCCTAGTTAAGGGCGGCTGCTGATCTTTCATATTTGTAATATCACGACACAGCGCTATAGGAAGAAGATCCTTGAAGCCCGGGTAAGGTTTTTCCGGGTTGCTATATACCCAGACTTTTTGAGAACGATAATGCAAGGCCGCACAAAACTTACAAAGTTGATAATTTTCATTAAAAAGAGGATGCACGCCATATGAACTGATTTCTGGATCTCAATCCTATAGAAGAAATATGGCACAACACTAATATCAATAGCAACGAAACGGATCATTCGAATTTATCACCCATGAAACTGATGTCATTATAAATAAACTGAAGTTTACAAAGTTTGCTCTATATGTACCTGACTCGATATCTAGCGACGATGTCAAGAAATTGAACCAAATGAACTCTGATTTTTTTCTAAAAAGTTTTTAATTCATGTCTTTGTTGCAAAACGTTTCCTCGCTCTTAGAGAAAAACTATTCCCTCTTTTCCCAAAAATAACGATGTACGTGTATCTCATTTAGAGAACCTAAGGTGTACCGTTTTACTATCAACCTTGGATAAATATGTTGAAAGACTCATCATTAGCACAGTGGCCTAGCATCTATACAAAGATAATTATTTCAATAAAAATCAATTGACTTTTATACCACAAAAATGTACTGAGGATGCCTTGATGCAGCTTAATGAAGTTATTTTAAAAGGAAAAAAGAGAAGCATACAATCCTGGCTTTTCTTGGATATTAAGGGTGATTTTGATAACGCTTGATGCTCTAGTATTCTAAGTCTTTTAAAAGGAACGAACATCAATAGTGACTTATTTGCCGTCATTTCTAGTTTCTTGAAGGACAGAACTGCCTCAGTATCTTTAGATCATTCCTCAAAGGAAAGGTTCTTGCACAAGGAATGTCTTCAAAGATCCATTCTTGCATCTTTTCTCTGAAACATTATTATAAATAATTTTGTTGGAAAAAATTCTAGCTGTATTTAATTATGAAGCAATTGTTTTTATCGATGAATTTCTTCTTTTTTTTTCTGGGAAAATCTTAGTTCATAGCTTCATGGAGTGAGCTTTAGCGGTCTTTCAGTATTGATAGAATTAAACCATGCAAAAACTTAATAATAGTTTTCATTTTGAAATATTAACATATTTTCACTCATTGCTCTATAATTATGAATAATTAGAACCATTGGAAAGGCTCAGGCACACTTAACCAATGTAATGAGTTATTGGTATATTATTAATAGATATTAACCTGAAAATCTTAAATATTTCTGTCTCAAAGTAATTAAATGTGCATTTCGAGCATTAAAATTTATATCCAATTAATGTTAGGTGCGACTCAAGTTAGAAGTATTCAGAAAGCCATTAGCTGTTTCATTACTGTCGAATGATTTGTTATTTTACTATTTTTAGAGATATAGAGATAAAGCGATAAAATTAAACCTATCCGCTTTAAACGCAAGAGTTTCATTCCTCTTAATATCGATCACTAGTGCTTTAACAAAATTACGCGAAATTATATCTGCAGTGATTCTGGGATTCAAATCACTACTTGTATCGATGGCGTACATATCTAGAGGTAATAGGTTTAATCGGTGGTTATTCAGAGCCCCTTAGTAAACAACCCATGACAGCAGAATAGAGACAGATTACCCGCATAAATCCCCTGGGGATAAAGCTTTTATTAACCCGGGGAAAGGAAATGTATTTGCTTTCAAAACCATTTTCGCTCCCTCTCGTCATCGTAATGAAAGCTTTATTAATTTACATTCGGATGTGAAAAGGCGAGAATGAACCAACAGAAGCGAAAAACTGATTTCAACTAATTGAGCGCGGGGAATCCTCTTAGTGAGGGAAAGCGAATATTCACGACAGAGAATTAAAGTAATATTCACTCGGAGCTTAAAGATTCATTTCATTCTGATTCTATGCCATTGTCAAGTTTATGTGGGTAAAGTGAAATAAAATTGCTTCCTTTGAATTTAATCTATAGCCAAAAATAAAGTTAAGATCAAGATTTGTATTGAAATATAGTATTTGCTTTAATTTACAATAAAGAAATGTGTTTTCTCATTAATTATCAAACTTCCATTCAAAATAGAACCAAAAGACATTATAAAATTTCTTAAACACATTCAAACAGATCAGGAAAATTTCACTGCAAATAATGACATGCATTCAAACTTACTCCATACAGTTAACTAGATATATCACTGACAGTAATTAATGTTTTTTTGTTTCTCTGTATTATTTCTCTGCAAGCAAAAATCGTGCGTTTTTATTGACTGTTTTTTCATTAAAATCGGATTTCTGTGTAGCATTTTGTCCAAGAGTTAATATCCTGTTGCCTGCGACAAACAAACTACTCAGATGTTTCTATTTTTGCTCCATTCTTCTATCTCAAATCAATAAGTGTTCTAAAGCTTCAGATTAGATTGCTGAATTAATCGGCTTTCAGTAATTGGGATCTGAAATTCGTTCTCATTGATTTGTTCTTAATTTCAGTTATTGGACAGACTGGATTGAATATCTATAAACTGTGTTTAAATATGATTTAATAGTTGACTATTAACTAAAGTAAAAAAATAAAGTAAAAAATCAACACATTGTAATTTAAATATTTTGCCAAAATTATAAATTTAAAAAACGACACATCATATAATGCACATATTTATCAAAAATACATATCATTTATATCAATAACATACAAATCATTGCTCGTTAGCTCAGAAATTACCAATGCAGCAAAAATATTTATCAAGAGATTAAAACATTTTTTTAAAGTCTTTTTCGTACATAAGTAGCCTAAAATTTTTAATATCAAAACTAGACATGAAGTGTATTGCATTTTAAACATAGTAAATATAATAAAGACCAACTTAATGATATAAATTTCTTATAGATTTGTCAGTAGAAAATTCCCGTGAAGAACGAAGTAATAATTCTGCATATAAAAGTATCAGTCACCATCCCATTCCATCTTCGCCTAATCAGCTCGAACAAAAATGAATATCAAATAACTTATACAATAAACCATCTCCAACACTCTTCGTTTTTTACATGTTGTCTCTCTTTATAAAAATTTTCATGTGAATAAAATTTTTGAAAATCATTTATGTACTTTTTTCAGATTGATTCCTAACAAAAGAAAATGATGATGAAATAAACTAGATGTGTTTCTGTTGAGCTAGCAAAACGAAACGAAATTCATAAACAGTCAACAAGAGAAACAAACAGAAAATATACCGAGGAAAAGAAAGTAAACTTTGAATGGAAGTGGGAAAAAAAGGGGGTCAGTTAGCCGCGTTTGAAGTTGAATATGCTCTGATTGCAGACCTAATACCTGCAAAGGGAGAAACTGTTGCTGCTGGTCTTAGAAAAGGTTTGCAAATCTCGCAGTCGTGGACAATTTAGGCGTCTTCAGGCACCTAAACAGCCCTGACCTTCATTCCTCTTGTTTGTTGATTCATTTCTAAGGGGTTTTAACCCTTTAAAAACCTTTATTTCAAGAGGGGTTTTTTTCTCCCATTTTCATTGATATTGAATTATCTGAGTACAAAAGTAAGCAAACAGTATTTAATTGTCAGAATGGAAAAGTAAGAATTTTGTATTTAAAAACGAAAATGCAGTTTTTGTGAATAATTTCTGAGGGTTCTCTAATTATGTAGACCTAATGGACGAGCCGTCACTCCTTCTCTGGTTTAAATTCAGAGGGAATACGAGAACACTGGTATAATTTTTTTTGAATAACTAAAAATAATTTTATTAAAACTCACTATTAAAATTAATACATGGTATTTCGACATTTGTTAAGCTACTGCATGATTTTAAACGAGTTTTAAACATAATGAACATAATAAAATACTTATCATAATATTTTTATTTAAATGTATTTGCATCTATCTACTCCGTATTAGGAGAAATTTAATAAACCCTTGGGACACATATATTTTTCACGTAATTATACAAAATAATGGGGGTAATAAGCGTAGAGCCCAAAAAAGAATTCATTTCCCACTCATTTTTAAGCCAAATCAATATCTGAAAGTAAAGCAAAGTGGTAATAATTTATTTTAATAAAAATCCAATATTTTTAACAAGACTAGAAAAAGAAAACCTTAAAGAAGAACTTGTAAATAATAATTAAAATTCTGTCTCGGTATGATATAAAATACAGTTCTAGAATTCCAAAATTTATATTTTCTTTTTCTCATTACAAATCTTTAGGAACATAATAATCTCACAGTAAAGCTAAAAACATCCATAGTAACACAAAAGAAATCGTCAAAGTAATTTCTAGAGATTGCTAGTGGAAAGATTAACTTTGAAATTGAAAAGAGGTGCCGTTCTTCTGGTTCCTTTGATGATTGTTGGCGCTGGCAACCTTAATAAAATGCTTGAAATATGAACCGATGCCACGTCGCTCACACCCCGTAACACAAGCGAGCCAAATGACATTTTTTCTTAACTACGAAAAAATAATAATCTTCGCCATTGTACTTCGAAATGAGTTTTCCAACAAAACGTTTAACGCTTACATTTTTATTGTCATCACCGTACGGATTAAATTCTGTGTCTGACGAGTCTTTTGTCTTGAATTCGCTAGTACAACTTTTCGAATCTGAGCCTATTTAAGAGGTTCTCCTTATTTTTTGAAGTTTATTTAGAAGGCTGTTCAAAATGTTCTATCTCTTTCGAGCTGCTTTTATGTTTTTAACTCGCTTCTTCTCTTCTTTCAAAGGTCTTTTCTGCTCTTTTGCTTTATCGAAATGTCGGTATAAGTCCTTGATATTCTCCGCTCCCTTATCTTTTTCTTCTTGTTCTCTGAAGTCAAAATTTGTGAAAAAGTTCTACAGACACAGACGTGATGTTATGTATTGTTGTTGAAGCTATATATTTCGAAGAGATAAAGGACAATTTTAACGGTTTTGTGTTGGTAGAAAAGATCTCGTTACCTCATGTAGAATGTGCTACATCTGTCTTGCTTGCTTCTAAAGTTTTTTCAACGGTTGGAGAGATGATTTATAAACATTTCAAGCCAAATAGAAAACCTTCAAAAGAAAATGATAAATGTTTTATATATAAATGTGTGTGTGTGTGCGCGCGCGTGCGTACGTGCGTGCTTGCATGTGTATATGTGTGTGTGCAAACATATTTTAGCAGTTGCGTGGCAAAATAGAAGAAACTTTTGAAATTTTATCTTTACTTTATTTCATACGGAAGGCATATAATGTATAAGAAACGATAACAAAACTGACTTCCTTTTACATCGCGATACAAGTCAAAAGAGACCAAAATTTTTCAATGGTTTTTGCTATGAAATTTTAATGGGGATATCTTTGACACATATAGTCTCATGAAAGGGAAATTTAGGTATCAATAAAAGAATGATGTAAGCATTAGGAATTTTTATCCCTTCTTTCGGAGCGTGAGAAATTTCTGAGACCATCAGTTTTCTAGAGCGCGTGTAGAATTAATTAAATAAAAAATGGGAATCGGATCAGGAATTAATAGACCATTTTAGAATTAAGTTTATATGAGCTGATTTCAAATAAAAATTAAGAAATTAATTAAGATTTTAATATATATATATATATATATATATATATATATATATATATATATATATATATATATATATATGAAACGATAATCTTATCATGGCAATGAAGCTACATTGATAATGAACTAGTCGAAATGAATTGAATTTCCTTTATTTACTCCTCAATATTTGATTGAAGGTTCATTTTTCAGGTTAAATCAGGCCATGTTATTTATTGTAAAAACTCACGCCGAAACGGGCATCTATTATCCCTTTTCTCTCTCAGCGAGATTCAAATTGTCGTCTCTCAAGGGAAAACCCCGAAAGCAGTTCAAACTGGATATCGGCGAGATGCAGTTATAGTTAATGATGCCTGCAAATGCAGTTATGTAAATGATATAATAGAAGATACGTATCATTGTGTCCCGTCCCGGAGTTAAATGTATTAATTGCCCTAAAACGTCATTTAACTTTAAAAAGGTGGCAATGCAAAACCAATACTAAGTCACTTCAAAATTTAAAATTGTTCAGAGAAATAAATATTGACTATGGAGTTGATTTCTAAGTCCAAACGCGCAACTAATTGGAAGAATCAATCATAGGCTAGAGGTGTGCCTCGTTTGTAAAATAGCTGTTGACTAAACAATTTCTTTAAAAATATGCCCTGGTGTAGTTGCAATGCCATTATGTAAGGAGATATGGACATCTTGAACCAATCAGCAAAGTTTAAGGACTTTCTCAATGTTTCCTCGTATCAATCTCCTCTATTTTTCAATATATTAATAATTAAAAACCATATCAATGTTTCCTTGTACCAGTACACCCTATTTTCCCCTATATCAGTAATTAAAAATCATAATGAGCTAAACTATGTAATGAATACATCACTTAGCCCTTAACTATTTAATTGTTCTAACTTCGTGGTATGTATTATACATCACCATTCTATTTTATCCGTTTGGCGGTTAGAATAATTTTTATAATGACCATTAGTTAGTTACTTGCACTTCTAAAGATCTACTTTTCAATCGAACAAATCTACTTGAAAGAGTCTTTTATTCTTTCTAAGGTCTTTTTTTTTTTAATCAAGTGTACTTGAAAGATTCTTGTATTTGTAACAAAAATAGACTTGCATGTATATCTGCGCCTTAGTAAACTATACTTGAAATTTCCTCTAAGTTTTTTTTTTTGAAATTAATAATATATTTAGTTAATTTTAATTAAATTACATATTTAATTACCTCTCATATTTTATAAATTAGCTTATATACATGTCAATTAGTTACGAAAAATTGTTTAACTTTAAAACAACTTAATACTCATTATGATCTTAACTTAAAACATTCCCTCCAAGTTTTCACTGAATTGTTTTTAAACTCTCAGGATTGTTTAGTAAAATTTTAAAAACATTGTCATATGACATTTGCTTTTCTAATTTGCATTAAAAGTACAAAAACCTAACTGATAACGACTTTAGCTTTTTCAAAAGGTGTGTTGGAAATAAAAAATATAGCAAGGTTTATAACAACCGAAAATGCGTTTGTTGTTTCATTAGAGCTCGTTTGAATTGTTTCTATTATAATTTAGATTATGTTTTTCAAGTTAAATTGAATAACTTGTTCGATGTGTCATTACTTTTTTTTAATACTTCATTGCAGGATTCTTTAAGATTTTGAAATTATTCAATTATTGCATTTTATGCAAAACTATACCAATCTTTGATTAACACACACACACAAAATAAAAACAAATAAAAAGTATAAATGTTGTAAAACGATCATTTCTACAAGAATTAACGAATTAATAAATCTACTCCGAGAATCAGAAGGAGACAATTATTTAAATGATATTTTCAAATAAAAAGTAACTCATTAAAATTAGTATTTTTTAAGCCGAATAATTGAAAAGCTGTATTCGGCATTTAATTAACAATCCATTTTTGAAACCATTAGTTTTTAAGAAATAAGAAAAAAATTAGAAAATTCTTTGGAAGTTTATATTATTCTCGTATTTTTTACTTGAAGTAATTAAAAATTTTGTTATTGCAAGACTTCAGAAGTTTTGCAATGGTTACTTAGTCCGAAAATCAATTGCTTTCAAAATTAAATTAAGTAATTATTAAGAAAATCGGGAAACTTTAAGCTTCAGTTTTCAGAATTACTCATAATTCTATTAAAGAAAAAACGTTTCTACAATGTCTTGTGAATCATATTTCTAAATGCATTAATGCTTTTGTATATGTCAAAATTAAGAGATATTTTAGTGCCGAATGGAATGTTTCCTGTTTGTTTCTACTATTAGTAAACTCCTACTTATTTTAATACTTTCTAAAACCACTATAAGTAGTCTGCCCGAAACTTTCTCGCATATTCTCCAATAAAGTTTTTATCCCCTTTTCGCTGCATGAAATTGTGGACTTTGAATGAAGCCGCAAATGCCTTACATGTTATTGATAAACAGTAGTATCGAAATATAGACCTTTAGCATAAATCTGGAATTTTTAAAAAAATCTATCGTGTGAATATGTATTTTAGATGATTTTTGGAAACCGATGGACACAAAATTTTGGCACGGAACTTTAGCTGTAGTCACAAGATAACATACCAAATTTCATTGATTTAAAACATTGTTTTTATGAAATATTTCGTTTATTTGCATGCGAAAGTACAGACCGAAAGACGATCAAAAGTTTGACATTTCTAATATTTTGATGAGAATAATTTGATAAGAATTTATATTTTAGATGCTAAACCTGTGTATCAAATTTTCTCCACCTCTCTCGTAGTTTTTGTAGTTAACGACTTCATTGAACTCGTTAATTACACTATAATTCGAATAACCAGACATATAGACTTCCTGTGAATAGAGTTCTTTCAGGATTTGATGGAAACCTAAAAATTTGGTCATAAGTCCATGCACCAAATTTCATCCGTCTAGCTCAAAGCGTTTTTGAATTATTGTATTCACAGATCGACCAACTGACTGATAGATAGATGTAATTCCAAAAATGTGTTTTCCGAACTCAAAGAAGTCTAAAATGGGGAAATTCCCACCATTACTATTTTTTTTCCTCAAAAGTGCTATGAAAATCTCTTGAGATAGACCATAAAAACGAAAGGTCAAACAGATATGACGTACAAAAATTTCCATCTTCTTCCAGTCTAAGAAAATAATCTTCGTTGAAGTAGACCTAGTCTAGCTAAATAAGAAATAGTGCATCTCTGACTTTATCAACGGAACAACACATCACGGCAGTCAAAGGTACAACACAGAACACCTTCACTTTTAAATCTATACAAATCATTGTTGGTTGGGGAAAGAAGAATCAGAGTTTTGACAAAGAAAAAAGAATAGACTATTTATAATATACATACACTAATATCATTTCTTCACTTTATCAAACATTTCTATGAAGAAAAATGTTGTGTTTATAATGCTTACTTTTCACTAGTGAAATCAGATCAATATTTTCATTAATAAAATTTATCCGTTGCTTTAAAATAGCAACGAGTTAATTTCAGTAATTAGTGGTTTATATTTGTAGTAACACGAAAACATTCAAATTTTATCTCCCGTTGCCATCACAAATGGAAATGATCAAAAGTACAAAATTCTCCCCTACATAAATTCACTCATTTAGTACCCCCATTTTCCAAACTACAATGTTTTTCTTTCAACAAGAGGAAACTCCCGAGTTCCTCTCTTCCCCAAATTAATTGATCCAAAATATCGAGAGAAGGGTCAACTCCCACGAAAGCAATCTCCACCCTTCGCTTGATTGACAGCCACGCAAACAAACGAGAAATTTATATAAGACCGGACTAAAGTATTAAAAAAGGCAACGCCTCCTTTACGGGAGTTGTAATAGATTTCTCCAACTTTTAAAATAAAAGTGGTCTCATCAATTTAATGAGAAAATATACTTTGTCAGCTGTATTTTTGAGTGAATTTTGAAAATTGATTACATTCTAAATGTACTTTGACATGCAAAAAGCAACATGCAACGAAGAGAAGTTGACAACAACTGTTTCTAATCGAACTCCGTTATAATGAATGAAGGAGTTAATCGAAATTGCTTGTAAAATTTGAAAAACTGTACATGGGCGGAAAATAAAATTTCAACTTTAGAATCGTTCGATTGAACTACAAAGGGACAGGCTGAGACTGTTTTTATATTTTCATCTAGACTGCTTGATATATTGATTATGTTTTCAGCATAGCAATCATTTACTTAAACGCAATGTACCGAAGTAAATGTTAAAAGCACAGTCATGTTTTCAAGCATGTAATTTTCCACATAAAGTAACTGTCCTCTAAAAATGAAAATATAAATATTGCATAAAGGTATATGTAATACTTTGAAGGAAACAGAGGCGTTGTTGTGAGCAATTGTATACGTTTAAAAGGAGTAGAATTGTAAGAAAGAATGAATCGAAAGAGGAAGAATTTTCTTTTCGCTAAATTGCGAATGGAATGAACTGAGACTGCAGAACTGAGTATTATTGTTGTGAATTACGATTTTAGGAAGGCAATAACGTAAATGTATCGGTGTCTAGTCAGCCAAGAACGATAAGGGGAAAGAAAGAATGACGGATCCGGTAGACTGTTGTGTCCTTTTGGAATAAAACGGAAACATGCATTCAAACTATGAAAACATATCACAAAAAGTTCCCTTCAACTTTTGCCTTCTCTCCAGGCGTCCAGATGGTCAGGTTCTGATAAAATGGGAACCTCATGAAAAGCTTTGACAGAATACTTTTTGTCGTAAACTAACAAACCAGATTAAGGTATTGGATTTTAGAATGATAAGTTGTCAGATATCTGAACCCTAGGAGTTTTTATTATGAGGATCTTAACTGCAGAGTGAACCATCAGAATTATGATTCAACTCATTGTGTTATTGTTCGTGAGCGGACTACCTTAAAAGTTGTCCTGAACTTGGACTTATACTCGTTACCATACCCTTCTTTAAACAGTTATTGCTGTTCTTACAGAACAAGCGCAGCAACCTATAATAGAAGTTGATTCTTTGACTTTCTAAATCTAATCTCGGTGAAATTAAGCTCACTTTTATATTCTCCGATAAATACTCATGCGTATGATTTTAAATTAGGTATTTGAGACATAGAAAACTGCTGTATAAGGAAGGGGGAAGGGAAAAATCATATTCTTGGGGGCTTTTCCAGGTTCTTACAACATAAAATTTATGTTAGTGAAATATTTGCTAGGACTATCTGCGTTATGTGCTCATAACCTGATCATATGTTCTATCTAATTTCTTTAAAGTATTCTTTGCAGACCGAATAATCCATTCTATTCTCATAAACACCTTTCAAAGTATCCGTACTTTTTGTAATATTTTTTATTCAGAGTAAACATTTCAATGACATTTTTAATGACATTTTCAAAACAAAATTTACAAATGTAACTTCAAAAAATTTTCCTAATAATTATACGGTTTATAACTCAAATTACCAGCAAAAGTTTTGGAATATTGACAAAAACATTTCAAAGTAGGAAATAACAATAACATAAAAAATGAATTGAATAATGCAGAGCCTGTCATCCAATTTCTGACCATTATTTCATTTACAAATGATAGTAAATGCAATAAAATCACATTTTATGCATTGCAGGGAATATGACAGGATATTCAGAATTTTTATATTCTATAGGATTACTGAGAATAATAATCTCACTAATAATTACCCTTAATGAGCTTTGATTTCATTATTGGTAAAAAGTCAAAGGTAATGACATTTTGTCTTTTTAAATATACCTTATGAATAATGGCAGTAAGAGGATGGACTATAGATGTCCCATGCTTTAGCCCTAGGAGATATGTTGCGTAAAGACGAAAAAAATGAGTTAATTTCATTTTTTATTCTTTACTCTCTCACATCGAGTCTGATTCCTCATTCTGTAGGATTCATTATTTTCACATTCTTATTCGATAATAATTATTATAAAATCCCTACAGCAGTATTAGATTAATTTTTAGGATTTATATATTTAATCCTTCTAGTCATTCAATTCAATCCTTAAACCCAAATGTGTATTACTATTCCTAATAACATTTTTGGGTGTAAAAGGTTAAAGGCAAATATGATGAAGTGGCGCAAAAAAAAAAAAAAAAAAAAAAAAATATTATGCCGCAAGTGCCATTTCTCCTTGTTACGCCATTGAACATGCTATATTTTAAACTTCCGTTGAAATATAGTTAAAAAATACTGCAAATAGTAAAAGTAAAGCTTATTTTAAATTCTAAAAAAGTATATCGGAAAAAGGTTTCAGGCGCTGTTTAACAAATAAGTTTAGAACTTCAGTGCCTCATTGCAGTTTTCCACAAACAGTTTGCGTCAACTAGATTATTTTTAAAAATATAAAATAAAATATGAGTTCCCCCGATGAGTAATTACATTTTAACTATCATAGCATGGAGAAGTGAAATTTATTCACAACAATCAATAATTGCGCAGCTCACAAAAGGAGCATATTCAGCGCTTTCTCTCAGACGCGTTTCCAATAATTGCCAAAGCTGCCAGTCATAAAAAATTCTCTAAAGAGAAACTGTGAAAGAAAGATACTTCGAAACTTCAATATCAGATATAGCAGCTCTTCGAACAGTTTCTCTAGAGAATTATAGCGAATACGAATGAAATCTGGAGTATTCCATCAATCAACTTCTTCCATAGATGACTGATCCCAGAAAGCACAAAAGGCTGTTTTATATTGCTCACATAACACATTTCCACAGAGTTATAAATTATCAGTGTCTACAAAAGCAAGGTCCAGGCTTATATATTAAGGTATGTAGTCTACCGCAATTATCAGTTTCATAACTTGAATAAAAAATGACTATTAAGGGTCCCCATGACTGCTGCACAGTCACCAACAACGCATGAAATGCAGTCAAAATTACTGAGATTATCCATAAGTGATTAGAAGTACGTGACTTAATTTGACAATTTGAAATTGTTGGTCCCTCAGGTTGATGGCTGTATGTGTTTAGATTACAGATGTAGCATCATTATTTTTCGAAACATGGCAACAGGTCGATGGCTTGATATTATGCTGTATAAGCCATCTGACTTGCGGTGCCATGATTGCTTACAAGAAGTTGAATCTGTGGTAACCAAGCTTTTCAGCCTAGAAATATTTCCTGAAGATTGTATTCTCTGTAAAGAATATATATAACCTTTTTGCTTCGTATAGCTTAAAAATAGCAATTCTTGAAGGCAACAGAATGCGCAATTTTTAGCTTTAAACTGGATAGTCATTGGATACTCATATCATTTAGCATTTACAGCATGGAAGAAAATTCGTAAAGCCTCGTTAGAAAAATTGAAGAAAAAAATGCATCTCCGAATCTTTGTATGTAGTATTTGGAAATTAGGGTCTTAGGATGTTGTGGCATACACATCTTTTTTTCTTCTTCAATGGATAAGAAATTTATAACAGCGCGATGCAATTGTCGTGTATCATATGAGCATAACTTGACTGAATTCCATGCATTTTTTTAATTAATTCATGTTTTTCCGTTCCATAAATACCACAATACCGCTTGTTTTAAATGCATTTCAAAATTTTCTAAAAATATCCCACCCCACCCGTTTCATGCAAATGTTTCTGCTATCAGACTATCTTTGTACAATAACATAACGTAACTTGAAGAAAAGTAAGGCAGCGGCAGCATGTTTGTAAAAGAAAATCAATATATTTATTCGTTAATCTCAAATGAAGAAAAATGTTTATGATAATTCATACATTTCTTGAAGTTTGTATTAATGAAAGATGAAAATTTATTTAGATTTAAAGAAAAAGCCTTAAAAGTATATTAATTTATTTGATATGTTCTACAATGAAATCTGCTATATAATAACGGTACGTTAATGTATATTTGAGTAAGTGAAATCTATTATAGTTACTAATACTGAAAAAACATTGTGATATTTCTACATATTCTTTGCATTGTTGATCTAAGAAATACCGTCAATTAATCAGCATTAAAAGAACATTAAATTATACATATGCATTTATTCACTAATGTTTCTGCAATTAAATTGCCTGTCAGTAAGATATAACTTATGTAAAATAGGATATATAAAAATAAATGATGGAGTTCACAAGAAATATAAAATCATCGGCTAAAAAATACGAATGTTTTGCATTTATTAACACTACTTAAAGCAATTGTTTATTTATAAACAAAAGATATAAAATAAAATTTTTTTAATGTGGCTTAATTTGTATTTAAATGTATTTAATTAAAAATATTAAGCCTTAATTATTTTTTAACTAATCCTTTACCATTTCAAGGCTAAAAATGCAAGAATTAATAATTTCCTTCGTTATTAAATTAAACAAAATTTACTGAAAAAGGTAAAACACATAGCAATGTTTTAAATGCATATTTTTAATAACGCCGCTATTAATTGTATTTAGCCTTAATAAATGCTGATTATTTAGGCACACCGTATAAAATAATTAAATAAACGACTTAACTTGTTTACAAATGTTACGAGAAATCCAAGTTCCAATGTAACAGCTGCATGTATTCGGATACCTCGCATTTCTTTAAAGCAAGCAAAGGATTGCATATGTAAGCAAAAGTAATTCTATCGATTTTGTTGCGCTTCTTTGTACGGAGACTAATCCTCTTAAGCACCTTTTCTTCCTTTTGCCAAGACATCTTTAATAATAATCCTTTTCTGTCATTTCATTCTGTTAGTCCCATCCAAATCAATTATTGCAGGAAATTGTCCCTTGAGTGCAAGAGGAAAAAAATAAGGCTTAAGGATCTCTTTATTATGATGATTTATTTGTTTAATTGGCTTGAAGGGAAAAAAGTTTAATTCAAACAAATAATTAGAATTTTTTTTCTGCAGTGCTTTTTTTTAAAAAAAAATATTTAGAGGATTTATTTTCTTTGTTAAAAGGTTCCTAATTTAAAGTAACAAAAAGAAACATTTCAAGAGAAAACAAAGAAATTTAAATTTATTTAAAATAATGAGGTCGGCTCTAATTTCATTTGGAACCCAGTTTAGTTGTTTTAATGTTCCATTTTGAAGAAAAATTAGGACTATTTTTGGACGGGCTTCATTATTTTAGACCTCGGTCAGATGACAAGGACAAAACGTGACAATCTCCTCCCTAAATTTGTCCACCACTTCAACGGAAAGACGTTTGGTCTGGTTAGATTTAACATATACTTGTCATTTGGTACCAAACCCTGATTTAAAGAATCATCATAAAAGTGTAGAGTGTTATCATGTGTTGTTCCGTAATTATCCTTACCACGCAAATAGAAATATTTTGGTTTCCATCTAATGGTGTAAGTTAATGGTTAAGTCTTAAATGTAAGGATTCTGAAGACGAAAATTTAAAGCTTGAACAAAGCAGTAAAAGGATTTTTAAAAATTGAATCTTATGCTTTAATATAATAAAGTGAATTCGGAATTATACCTAGAGCTTAAATTCAAAGAAAGTATTAATAATTCAAATTATAATTCAAAGATAAGAGATTCTAAGTGTAATATCTAATTTTCTTGAAGCATAAAGTTCATATCAATTTTTTAAATCTTTATTCTTCACAAACGTTAATTATAAACTATGAAATAAGGTTGTATTTATTAATTTCCCTATGGCTTGATTTATACATTTTCTTTTACTTTTATCAATGAACAATTTTTTTAAAAAAAACTGGTCTTCAAAAAATGCATCTTCATTCAAGCTTCACCGTCATTCAACTTTGCCTTCAAGATACAAAAAAATTATTCTTGCCTTAAATCTTATAGATTTCAACCGCATCGGAAGGGGAAAAAAATCTTTTTAAAAGTTTATTTTAAACTTAAAGCTCACAGCAAAATTCTGAAAAACCTTAAACATAAAATATGTTTTATACATAAGTATACTGGCTAAAAACATTGCACCAAAAATTTGTCGGAGTTACCATAGTAACACTTCGTCAAAACGCTGCAAAATTCCTGGAAAGTAAATATTAAAACAGTTTTTTAAAATCCCACTTCTACAGTTGTGTTAAAAAAATAGGTTTTTTTTGCTTTAAATAATTTCTATTTAGTGTTTAATTTATAACTCATCGTAATAAATATTAATGGAGTATGACTTTTTTATATATATTAAGAATATGACTTTTTTTTCTCAAATTCACTTCAAAATGGCGCTAAGTACATCGAAGCAAAATTTAATGAAATTATCCATTAACTGATATTTAAGTAATGAAAATATTGAAGTAGTGTATTGTCATGTACAGCATACAAGTAATCAAAATTTCATAATATTAGCTCATCAGAGTGTGAAAAATAGATTACTAAATTCCTTCTTAATATACTCGAAGCAGGCCAGATTAAATAAAAGTGTTTGACACAAAGAAAGATAAGCTTAATTTGATTCATACCTCTTCTATAAACTACAGACTTCATAGATAGGAACCATCATCAAATGATGAGGACGATACCAGAATGGGCAACCATTTGCCCTTTTAACTTCCACACGACATCCTCAGTAGGATATCTGATTGTCAGCGTCAGATTTATCGAGCACTAGTTCCTCGTAAACTGTTGATATTTGGAAAAGAAACGTATCATGCAAACAACGCTTCAATATAGTATAGATGGATCAACTAGCTAGAAATATTATAGAAACTACTATAGAAGTCTTTTCAGTTTCAATCACTTTCGAGTAGGTAGTTTTATCATATTTATTCTGTTTTCATAATTCGATGCAACAAAAAATGAAAAAAAAAATCGTTATATTGTTTTTCAAAAGAAAACATAATACAGAATACAAAAGAAAACAAACAGGAGGAAAAACCTTCTTTCAAAAAGATGGAGAAAACACTTTACTACCCTTCAGTATGTTTTCTGGAATATTAAATTTTATTTTCTTGCGGAATGATAACATTTTTCATGCTGAAATGCAAATAAATCTACTGAAATAATAATAAAAAAGACCGAACGGGAATATAGAAGAGTTTTAGCAACTATCTTTTCAATTTTCTTGAAAGCAGCATTTAATAAAATATTTTTGTTTGTTTTTAGTATTTTTTTAAAGACGATCGAAAGAACGCACAAACGATTGATATAAGAAATATGCAAAAGCAAATTGTTAAGAAAAAGAATGGAATATTTCATTACATTGAGTTAAATGAATATTAAAAATGCTTCTAGAAATGATTCCGTAATCATCTGCAATCATACAGATGAAAAATGCATCATTATATTTTTTATGAGACAACTTGGCAATTATTATGGATAGTGATTTTAGTCAAGGCTTAATGAAAATATCAGAAACTCTGCTAAGAAGGTAAATTAAACTAAAAGTGGTAAATGATATAAGTGCAAAAAAATTGGTTTCACTTTTAAGGCTTCAGATTATTTGCTTTGTTATGATAGGTTCTGAATTAAACTAAAAGTGAAAACTAAAGTGTAAAAAAAACCAAAAAAAAAATCCTATATAAGATTAAAGTGTCAAATAAACAATGTTTTGTAAAGTAGCAAACTTGAAATATTTCTGGCTGTCCTCTAAGTCCTAACAGTCTCTAAAAAAGAAGCTAGGGTGAACATTACCAAGACTATTGCGAGCAGCTTTCTTGCGATTTCCAACATTTTAACTTTTGGCATTTAAAACATTTACCACCTCAGTTATTTTCCCCCTTTGCACATGGACTTGTATGGTATTATACCAGTAGAATATTCAATTCTACATCCAAAATGGTGCACTTGGTATACCATCAAGGCCTTAAAAATCCCTTTCTTACCCCCGAAATTAATCTGCCTATTCTCTAATCAACTTATAGACAATTTTACACCTCTGCCTTATTGGATAACCCCATATATGAAGCTGCATTTTCTGCTGTTGAAAAAATAAAAGAATAACTAACCCAGTTGTCACTCGAAGCAGAATACAGAATACTAACTTACAGAATCTTAGAAAAAAATGAGAAAACAATTTCTTGTATATCCGCTAAAGCCATGATTCAAAGAATGTTTTAAGATTTCAAACCATCGTAATAAGAAGGCTGAAAAACCTAAAGGAGATCCTATTTTTAAAAAAATGATTTTTTTTTCTCACGTTATAGTTAATTCTTAACAGCATTAAGTTTCGGGTACAACAAACGAAACTTCTCCTTAAGTCTGATTTGGAATTTTATTTAGAAGGAATTGTATTTCCGCTGGAGGAAATTGTTAGGCTTTTTTTCATCAATCACGTTTCCTGTAAACGAGCCCTTAGATAGTCATTGTATGTTTTCCCTGATTTTTTTTTCTAGAACGTATTTTTTTAAGTTTTCCGTCTCAAAAGACTCTTTCCTTTGATAGAGAAAACGAGAGTTACTTTAGTTTCCGGTGCCAAACACGAAATAAAAAAAATAAAAAATAAAAAATCTTTAACAAATTTCTTTTGCCAGTCCAGCAGTTCAAAATGTAGGGAGGAATACGTTTGAATACGTTATTAGTTAGAAATTTGGTGATCTGCGAGAAATCTATGATATGACATAAACTAAATATTATTTCATATTAGAAAAATAACATAAGTTTGACATGGTACTCCTAAAATGACAACAGACTCTAATATCTCAGATTGAGGCTCAAATGTCATTTGGACACAAATTTATTTCAAATTTCAGCAAAATAAGCTCCATCTCTCATTCCTTTATAGATCATTGGATCTCAATGTTTTAAACGCTTTTATTTAACTTAACTTGTTTTATGTTGTAAAGACGGAATTTCGTAATCACTTTTTCTCTCACTTCTTTGTTGCTAGGGGACAGAAACTTTGTACATTTGTCTATTCTAGATTGCAAATATTAATTTAACAGCTTTCAGCGATTAATTATAAGTTAATCATTAATTAAACTGGATCTCGATTACACACCAGTGCCGCCGAATGGCAGTGAATTTCAGAAACGAAAGGTATCAAGATTGGATGTAGAAAATAGTTAAAATAAAAGAAAAATGTTACTGTTTAGTAAAACTATTAAAAGTGTGCTTTCAAAGATTTTTTTATTCAATTTATTATTTTTACCTATATATTTTGTTCTTACGTTTTAGTCACTATATAATACAACGCAATAAACAGAAAATTCTACTAGGAGGCTGTGTTGGATAATGTTCTTGACTACACCACAATACGATATGCATAGTGATTATATTTGAAATATCCCTGTTTCAAAGTACTATTGAGTAAAATCTAGTAATCATCAGAAAATACCAAATCTCACTGGTACATTTTAAGAACTTGGAGAAAAGAATGATACAATTAGCGCTTTAATTGTCACTCTCTTGTGTTATCCGAACATCAAATTATCGGTTCTAAAACTTCTATGGATTCAAAAATTCTTGACTTTTAATTGGATTAGTTGGAGAATACATTCTCAAAATGGAATTTGACATCTAATTAGATTTTTAAAAAGCAAAATAGTTAAAGAATTTTTTTAATTAAAACAAAATACCTTTGTATCGTCCTTTGAGCTCTCAATGAATAATAAACTAATTGCTACCAAACAAGATGTTAACAGTAACTAAGAATTTCGGTACCGTTAGTGTTAATAGTCACAGCGTGTAAAAGTGTAAAGCCAACTCACTCACACAGAATGAAAAAAGCTAATATTGCTGAAAAAAGATTTTAAAAAATCAATGAAAATACAAGAGACTAAAATCTATCAAATTGACGAGGCGTAAGGAATGATGATGAATTACCCAAACGCTGGTAGTGAGTCCAGTTTTTCCTGCTAATTTGGATGAATCAGTGTTTAGCTACGCTGGATTCCTGTGTCACGCAGATGTACAAAAGAAACGACAAGGAGAACTGTGATTTAGATTGATTGCAAGGGAAGGAAATTGATTAAAGAGGGGGTAAAGTAGATCACAGATTGCTGCTATTTCTTCCTGTTGGAAACACTGAATTACGTACAATGAATATACTAATTGGTCAGAACTTCTGTCTGGTTTTAAAATATTCTGTTTTAAGTTCATCTAAAGTGATAGACATTTGTATCGCACTTGCATACTTTGTTCTAATTTATGCAGAAAAGTTTTAAGATTAATTTATATTTTTTGATAATTATGTTTCTGGATTAAAATAGAACGGAATTTAAATAAGAAAATAGAAAAAAGTGGTTATAGCTTGCTTTATTAATTGACTTTAATTCAAGTATGTAGTTAAAAATCATTTTTTTTATTTTCTCCATATTTATTTTTATAGAATGATGCAACTGAAAAAGAACTTGAAGTTAAGAGTTGACAATCCAACCATTATTTAACCCTTTCTAAGGCCGTGGGAAGTATGCTTCCCACCAAATTTATCAATCTTTGTATGAAATTATGTAGGTTGGCATAAGTTCTGCAAATTTTTTAAAAAGACAGAAACTTAGATGCTTCATTTCTTTATCTCACACAAAATGATGTGTCGTGTCTTGGTTTGTCACATAATTATTAATTAACCAAATTAATTAACTAATCAAATTAAATTTATATAATAAGCTAAATGAATCCCTTTTCTTATTCTAATTTCAAACCTAAAAATATTTTAACCTAATATGACTGAAAAAAATGGCCCTTTAAAGGGTTAAATTCCGGATTGATTTCAGTTTTTTTTCTTCTTACTCTTTTCAACTAACTTAGAGCGACACGATATCCGTAGAACCATTTCCAGAATATGCTGATTAGACAATCTAATACATTCAACAGAGGCGTCCGAAGACTTTCCGTCATTCAGTTAGACAGAGATTTAATATCACTAGTGCCAGAATGTATTGATTAACTCTTACAATACCCAGCACGAAACGCCCTTTGGAGCAAGTATGGCGATCACTCGAAGTGTCCCTTCAAACAAAGTTCGGCGAATGCCCGAACATCGCAGAGAAATTTCCGCCTCTCTTCGTTAGGTTTGACTGAGTGAATATCCAAGGCGCGTTCTTTGTTCATTAGAGTGTCTGCAAAGTTTGAAATTCTACCAGTACAAATCCCCTACTAGCCATCGGCTAAATAGAGTCCTCTTTTGTATATTAACCTCCAAGTATGTTGATACGAGTTGTTACTGAAATTTTTTGGTGGGTTTTTCTTTTATCTCTAAAGGAGAAGTTGTGACTTTTCAATATTCTGTGCACTCAGAAGCCTAGTCTTGGTGGAATCAAAGGATTTAACATTTTAAGACATTCAACAAAGTTTTCCAAGAGTTTGGAGAGTTAGTAAATCAGTTTAGAGGGAAATGTGGAAATGGAGTAGCTGGAAGTTTGCTTATAAGGCGGAATTTTACCTATATAAGTGGTATCGACAACCCCACTGAGCAGAGAGTTAGACCTATGAAACAAGAGAGAGAATTATATTTCCAGATTCCCATAATTTAGATGCCACTATAGTGAATGAATGTCTATGAATATAAGAATTAATTTTTCCTCTGTATTTCTATGACAATGTCAAATTTTATTAAACTATCAGAAATTTAATCAAACCGAAAATAATTTCTATCTGCTTTATTTGTGAAATTCGTCAAGAGCAATAAATGTAAATATCATGTATAAGATATTAATATAATTTTTCTGTTTTCAGTTCTTTACCGGATTTTCATTTCTTAGAGAAACCCAGCTGCACAATAACTATAAGGAATTTTTTTCTAAAGTAACTTTGTTTCTGCGAGGATCTAAAAAATGGTTAGTATAATTTTAGATCTTTCGTTTATCACATTTGAATAATATTTAGCATAAGTTAAAGAGATGAAAAAAAAATCTTTGAAATACAGGGTGACTAAGAAGTACACAGTAAACATTAAAAGCATCAATTCATAAACGAACGAAGATAAAAAAATGCCTTTTGCAATATATATATATATATATATATAAAACACTATTCGTAAGTTTTTGAGATCTCTGTATGATATTTCTGGGTTCCACAAGAGTAGTGGAGCAGAGAAGATGCAAGAAAAGGTAAGAAGAAAGAAAAGTGTTTTTGTCCCGAAATCTAATATTGCGGGAAACCTCAAAAGCAAAACATTAATAATGCGTTTATATGATGAGGGGGCGAGAACGTAACACTTCGTCTGTTTACCGTGAATTCTGACAGGCCACTAAGCGTGGGCTGCTACTTTTCTTATTCACGAAGTTCGTCAATAAGAGAATTTTATCCATAAGTATTCCTCAGAAAAATTCTCTTTCTCACAACTTTCGTAGAATCAGAAATCCTAATTTTATTAGCAGCTAAAAGCCTATTACTTGATAAATTAGCTTCCACTAATTAGATTTTCTGAGACGAAAAGCAATAAGAACTTTTCGCCAGAAAGTATTTAGCGATGTTAGAAACATTTTAGTTTATCTACGCTTTATTTCTTAGCCGAAGATTTGTATTTATTCTTTCTAAGTAGGTAATATTCTAAGATATTCATCGTTTTTCTGTTGAAAATTTCATCGTAACCTAGTTTGACCTTCGAATTTCAAAGAAATGGATCGAAATCGTTTAAAAAACAGATAGCATTATGGATTCTGGCATTTCATACCTTTTATGTTGTCACTGTAGCTGGAATTCATTTTTACTTGTTTCATTTCTTTAAAAAGCAATGAAGTTCCTGGAAATGAGTTCCGATTGTTATTGATTGAAAAAATTCTAATTTGCAGTACATTAACTGTAAGATGACTAAAGAAGAGAAAGAAAAGTAGTTTCAGGAAAATCATTTAAAGTTCTGTTGTAGTTTTTTTAAATTATTTTCCAAGGTAATATCAAAAAAGCAATCAACAGTTTCAGAAATTTTGATTTTTTTTTCAAAAGTTTTTCCTGAAAGCGTGTTTGGTGACAAAAATGTTATTTATATTGAGTAAAACTTAAATATTCTTTGGTATAGGCAACTCAACTATTGTTTATTATTAGGAAAAAATTGTTAATTAAAATTACTAGAAAATCTTTATTTCAAAATCTTTTCTAATCATTATAATATGGGTAGGGGAAATCTCATAATATTCTTTGGAAATGGGGTTATTGATACAAAAACAGCATTTATTTCCTTGTTATTTAATTAACATAAGGAAAAATGCTTCGCCTTCATTGACCACATATATAGCAATCTACTTCTTATTTGAAGACACGTGATCACTCAATAAGACAGAGCTGTGAAAATATTAAATAGGTAATTAGAGCATGCTCCAAATAAGATTACCAACAGAAGTTAAAATACAATACTTTTGTCATACAATATCCATTTGCTTACAAAAAAAAAAAAAAAAAAAAAACGGTACTGTAATAAGTTGCGTCGGAAACATAATATGGTTTTTCGCCTAATTATCTTATTTAGTTTTTAAAAAAAGGACATAAATCCATTAATGATCTCTAAAAATTAGCTCCCGGACTATCTATATCCTTCTTGTCTCCCATTTCGGTCGCTCCAGACCATGACTGTCATGCGCTTCTCGAATGAGAGTATTAATGAATATTCAAAAAAATTGATTTATAAAGCATTTCAGAAAATATTATGAATTAATGCATACTTTTATTTTGTTCTTCTACTACAAATAATTTATCTTGTTAGACCTCAATGCAGTTATTGCAATTTTTACAGTAGTAATATGATACGAAAAATAATATAATGTTTTACTACAATATTATTTTTGCTCAAGTATAGGTAGTTTTAGCGAAAAGTAATGATTTGGCTGTGATAATCATCCTCTAATCCTCATTATATGTTTTTCTTTTCTCTTGTCAATATTTCTTAAAGCTAACAGTAAAGCCTTTTACTGATAAGCTGCTTTAAGATAATACTCGTTTCCTTCAACATGTTGTGTTTCTCAAGCGAATGTTGTTCTTCCTTGTGTGTCTAATACTAGCCATCTGTGGTTTTCAGAGAAAGATGTAGAAAAACAATTGTTTTAATGTGATCGCATCATCTGGTTGAATGCTTTTTTATCAGACTGTAGACACTCCCTATTCTTTTTTTTTTCATATGTTTTCATGTGTTACCTGAAATTTAAAGTCAACGAAAGTTTTAGCTTCAAAATTGTACATTGAGAGAATTGAGATTCCGTTGAGTATTCCTCGTAATTGCGAATCTGGTGTAATGAATTAACTCATTCAAACGTTTGGTCGAGAGTCGATTGCAAGATCTGACCACTGTTAAAATATTTGGGTAGTTGTCTTGTATTATATTCAGTTTTATAGCCATTTTATAACCAACCAATCCGCCGTGCAAGGAGTTGTCGAATATTCACGAAAGGCAGCAAATGTGAAATACATTTGCAAATTATTCATGAAGTTTTTACCCACAGAAATGCCTATTCCAAAGGACAAAAAAAAATCGTAAACGAAAAATCCGCTTTAGGAGTTCTTATGCATTTAAAATTCTGAATAAGAGAAATGCCTATTCCAGAGAACAAAAAAAAAGTACTAAATGAAAATTTCCCTTTTTGAGTTCTTATGCATTCAGAGTTCTGTATAACCAAATAAACTTTGAAAAGTTTAGAAACTCTTAATTGTTTTCTCATAGATGATTGCAAACACTTTTGTGGATGAAAAAAAATTCAAAGTAAGGTAATTCACAATTTTTGAGAAATTCTACAGCTGTGAAGCTTGCATATATTCTTGAACTTTCGCGTTTAATTTGGAAAAGGACATGTTAATTTTGAAAATACATAATGGAAAAAGAAACAATTGCAAAATTTTGCCATAAATGCGATTCTGATAAGAACTGCTTAACTGTTTTTGTCGTAGCAAATTGCCAACACTTTTGTGGTGGATGAAAGAAACTTTAATGTGAGGTAATTTGCAATTTTTCAGAAATTATACTTCTATGAAGTTTGCATATATTCGTGAACTTGCGCGTTTAATTTGGGAAAGGAAATGTTGATTTTGAAAATGGATGATGGAAAAAAACTATTGCAAAATTCTTCTATAAATGTAACTCTAATAAAAGATTCAATTTCACAATGTATTTTAAAAAATAAATATTGCGTTCTGATATAATAATTATTCGCATATAATTACTCATATTCCATTGATTTCTATTATGATGAATGCGCAAAACGATAGATCACAATGCTGTCTCATATAATTATGCACAAATCACCGTCGTGAAATGTTCAGCAGTATTATTTCATCATTAATTTCAGATGCGGAATCTTACTGAAACATTAATCGCATCTACTAAGGTCTAAATAATGATGACAAATCACTGTAAACTGAGAAAACCCTTTAGAGATTCAATACCTGTTATCAATTTATTTGATTTACTCTTTCATTCTTAAAATACTTAAGTTTTTCATTGTATTGTCTTACATGTGAGCAATTATCATTATCTGGTTCCAATATTTTATTTATGAAGTGGACTTTAGGAATTAGTGGATTTTAGGAATAAAATAATTGGAATTTTAAGCAGAAATTAGTTACAAAGTAAAATGTTTATATTATTGAATTCTCATGTGTAGTTTATATAACTGTAAAACATGTCACAGACATCTGAAAAGGATCACAAATAACCATCAAGACATCGTCAGAAACTAAAAATATTCTACCCATTTAATTTCTATCCAGAAATCAATAATGTGTCCATACGTCGCAGGTCTAGTAATTATTTACTATACTTCCGGCAAGGAAACTATAATCTAGAGTATAAAAAGGAAAATACGTGTCTTTTTTGTCTGACTGTCAAAAGAATATCAAAGCAGTGAGCAGTTTCGACGTGAAATTTTCTGTTATCATTCTCAGATTTATTTTCAGATCGATCTGGTTATTTTCAACATGGGAAAGTCATATAATATTCTTAGTTATATAAAATTAAAAAAAGAATTATAATAAACTCGTAACCAGAGAAAGCGATCTGCACGAAAATTTCACGTATGTTCTCTAATAAATGTATTATTTTTCTCTCTAACCCCACTAAAATCATGGATCTCGGGCAAGGTCTTAATGCGGTGAGTGCTCATATATTTATTATCGGATAACTGTATATGAGAATTTTATACTTCGTAGTATAGAAAAGGAAACCGTAGCTTTTTTTTATTACCCGCATGCCATCGGCAAACAATAATTACGAAATAGCTCGTTAGGTGATTAATCGCTGGAGTGTGGTTGATACACAAGCACCATAAAACCGAATGTTTGTTTTAGACACCTTTTCCGACCGATTGGAACCAGAATTCGACAAATTTCCACAATTGTAGAGGAAAAAAACGTATCAAACTTAATTTATTCAAGTCATTGCATTTTTGAGTTATCGCGTTAATTTGCATCGAAACTACAAACTGACAAACGCTCAACCCCTAAACGGTTTTGGTTCGAAATTTGATATACACTAATTATTATCATAAACATAATATATTTTAACTTTCTATGAAACAAGTGTTTAGGCATTTTCTTTCTTATGATTCTATCACCTTATTATAAAATTTCAGTGCCTCGCACTCTTACTACTTTTGTATTAATCTCCATATTTTTGGTAAAAAGATGTTGTCCTACTTTTACTTTTTCATATACTAAGTATATTAAGAGAAAGTACGTAATCGTCAAAGAATTCTAACTAGACAGGTTTTGACAAATCTCCATGTTTCAAATCTTCCTGAATCAGAAAAATACATTTTTGAAAATATCTGTCTGACTATGAATATGATAACTCAAAAGCACTTTGAGCTAGACGAATAAACTTTTATATATGGCCTCTAAAATAAATTTGTAAATTACTAACAAATTTTGAAAGAAATCTATTAAGAGGAAGTTTGTCTATCCAGCTGCCCGAATATAAATTAACACGATAACTACAAAACGAAGAGACCTTGATAGATAAGATATACATATATATGGCCTCTAAAATAAATTTGTAAATTACTAACAAATTTTGAAAGAAATCTATTAAGAGGAAGTTTGTCTATCCAGCTGCCCGAATATAAATTAACACGATAACTACAAAACGAAGAGACCTTGATAGATAAGATATACATATATATGGCCTCTAAAATAAATTTGTAAATTACTAACAAATTTTGAAAGAAATCTATTAAGAGGAAGTTTGTCTATCCAGCTGCCCGAATATAAATTAACACGATAACTACAAAACGAAGAGACCTTGATAGATAAGATATACATATATATGGCCTCTAAAATAAATTTGTAAATTACTAACAAATTTTGAAAGAAATCTATTAAGAGGAAGTTTGTCTATCCAGCTGCCCGAATATAAATTAACACGATAACTACAAAACGAAGAGACCTTGATAGATAAGATATACATATATATGGCCTCTAAAATAAATTTGTAAATTACTAACAAATTTTGAAAGAAATCTATTAAGAGGAAGTTTGTCTATCCAGCTGCCCGAATATAAATTAACACGATAACTACAAAACGAAGAGACCTTGATAGATAAGATATACATATATATGGCCTCTAAAATAAATTTGTAAATTACTAACAAATTTTGAAAGAAATCTATTAAGAGGAAGTTTGTCTATCCAGCTGCCCGAATATAAATTAACACGATAACTACAAAACGAAGAGACCTTGATAGATAAGATATACATATATATGGCCTCTAAAATAAATTTGTAAATTACTAACAAATTTTGAAAGAAATCTATTAAGAGGAAGTTTGTCTATCCAGCTGCCCGAATATAAATTAACACGATAACTACAAAACGAAGAGACCTTGATAGATAAGATATACATATATATGGCCTCTAAAATAAATTTGTAAATTACTAACAAATTTTGAAAGAAATCTATTAAGAGGAAGTTTGTCTATCCAGCTGCCCGAATATAAATTAACACGATAACTACAAAACGAAGAGACCTTGATAGATAATATATATATATATGGCCTCTAAAATAAATTTGTAAATTACTAACAAATTTTGAAAGAAATCTATTCAGAGGAAGTTTGTCTATCCAGCTTCCCGAATATAAGTTAACACGATAGCTACAAAATGAAAAGACCTTGATAGATAAAATTTGAGAAACAGATTTAATATCTAAACTGTGGATATGTGTCAAATTCGAAATCAAATCCGTAGAGCGGTTGGCCGTCTGTCGGTTTACACATTTACAAGCATGTGATTGCGAGAAATTAAATATATGAAATTTGGTATGTGATTTTATAGCTACAATTGTGGTTCTAATTTCAATCGGTCTGTAACAAGGCGTCGAAAATATATATTTGGTATTTGTGTGTTAAGTATTTTCTGCAATCCCTTACAAGCACCCGTTCGGGCCGTGGTGGCCTGTTAGTAAGATCTCAGCTTCGGAACCGGAGGACTTTAGGTTCAAGAACCGATTCCACCGAAGAACCGTCGTGGGAGTGGGTTTGGTGCCCGTTAAATCCGTCGGGACCAACCGTTCTCCCGCTAGTGTGGAGTGGAAGTTTGGAGAGGGGGATATCCGCTCAGGTGTCATCCTCGTCATCTGACCGCGGCTCAAAATTACAAGGTCCATCCCAAAATAGCCCTAGTGTTTCTTTAAAAAACGAGACGTTAATATGACTGAACTAAACTAAACAAGCAACAGAAAGGTACTTGTGATACATAACTGATGTTTGTGTATTAACCGTTTCCAACGATCAATCGATAAATATTGTACTCTAATAGGCTCTTCGGTAACTGCTATTCGTTAGTGGCATGAGGTTAATTATACAAAATTATATTAATTAGACAATATGTGAGGAAACTTCGGGAAGACCACTCCAGTAGGCTTAATATATTGCTCAAAGTGTGTTTTTTTATATCTATTATTCATGACCCACAGTAACTCAATAAATTCCCAACGAAACGATAGCTAAATTCTTTCCATTTAAATTTGATCCGAAACTAATTCCTATTTCTCCTACGTCAGTCATCGGAGAGTCAGGCTTTACAAAACGATTCATCCAATCCACGAAGGATGTAGATACTCATTTCATTTGATCACGGGATGTAATTTACTTTTCTTTATCTGAACTCAGTGAAGAATTGCTCCAGATCAGACTCTGAGTCGGGAACGAAGCGGAGAGGCGCTGATCAAGAGCTCGTAATGAGAAAATACATTTCGTATTCCTTCAGAGAATATCCTATCAAGATGAGATGCAGATTGTTTTGGCATTAGTTGTGAAATTGAAAATGGGATCGACAAATTTTTCCTCCGCGTGTTTTAGCGCAGCTACAAATCCAAGTAGGAAGTCGCATTAAAACGGATAGAATGAAATTGATTCATTTCCAGCGGTTTAATTTTAAGCTTGTTTATGTCGGCGTTCTAAATAAATTTGTATTTTGGTTAAACAGATGGGGTTACTTGTTATTTAAATGAATTTGAGATGGTGGAAATTTCTCTTTAACTAGATTTTCTCACCATGACAATATTATTAGGTTTGGCATAATTTATGTTATTTCGGCAATATAAAATTCGTCACGCTCGAATTGAAACATTACAGAGTGTAAGTCGCTAGAGTAACCAAATTTGGCTGGTAGTAAGGCACTAAACTACGAAAGAGTTTTTCAAAATTCTAATTACATTTTTTTAATTAATTGAAAATTAATCTCATTTTTCCGCTTTTCCTTTATAATTCTGGATCATATTAACATATGAATATATTTCTATACCATCTTAAAATTTAAAAATCAGCTTTCAAGTGATATAAATTTTATCGCCGTAAAATTTTTTATTCTCCATTTTTAATCATTTTTCTTTAAACATTTGGTTCAACACCACGAATGGATATAATTGTGATTCAAAAAATATGAAAGGTTAAAGGAAAATAATAAATCTATGAATGGAACAAATGGAACTATTAGATTTTAATGTACTGTCGTCCTTAAAAATCAAGTCATTTTTGTGATTTGTGATTCTTCCAACTAAAGAAACAATCAAATGTAAATGCCACATCAAAGGTTATTTGTAAACAGTATTAGTTTCACTATTAAAGAAATTTTTCTTAACTTGCTTGTTATCATTTTTTATTTATTCTAAAAGCAATTCTGGTGAAATATATTTGCATCGTGTCAGCTATATGTTTTTTTATGATATTCGGTGATTTTTTTTATCTAAACAATGTCTAAAGAACAATATTGTGAGCTACTGAATCATAAGTCATTGTGAATATATCCAAAAAATAAATTTGTGAGTGTGAGTGTGAATAAGAAAATGAAAATATAGAAATTTTATTGATATCAATTAATTTTTCTTGTAAGCGTGCATTCGTGTGCGTGTGCAAGCTTGCGAGTGTGTGTGTATGTATGTGTGTGCGTATGCTTGTGCGTGTGCGTGTGAGTCTCCTTAATTTTCTTCCCATGCATGAAAATCGAGAGATGTAATATTGGGTTTATATTTCGATAAATGTTTTAGACTATTCTTTAGGTACAAATCTTTTTAACAGGAAATAAGTATATAGTTATATTATTGAAACAACTATAAAATATAAAAAGGAGAGAAAATGGTTATCAAAATTAAGAATGAAAATTAAGACCGCCTCAGTGTGCACAAATACAGAAGAATGCATTTGTGTACATTGAGACAATCCCTAGATATTTTTTCTTTTATATCTCCAGTTATTATGCATCAAATGTACATAATATTTCACGTCACAAATACTTTAAATGTAAAAGAAATTATTTAGAAGAAAAAAATGGAGGACCGTCATTATAAAATTTGTTTATATAAAAAATAACTTTAAAGACGGTCCCTTATATTAGTAGGATTTACATGCATTTAAAAAAACTACAATATTAAATCCAGTGATACATTTTGTTTTATTTTAACTTTTGTAGAGTACAAAAAATAAATATTATTCAAATACTTTTCTGAGGTACTATACAATTGTTTTATCCCCAATCAACAGCTTCAATCATCTCGCATATCTAATTTCATGATTATCTAAGGAGTTCATAGCACCTCTAATTATTCTATAGATTTAATCTAGAATGAGATAAAATCCCCCTAAAATGTAAGAAAAAGAAAATTCTCTTATAATTTGTAAAATTCCTTGCTGACATTTATAATGTTCCCTCCAACTGTATTACCCCAAGAAAATTGATAGATTTGCTACTTAATTAAGACTGAAGTACATGATCACAAGGCTAATTAAGAGAGAGAGAAAATCTTATATTCAAGGGACTTGACAAAATGGGTTTTATGTTTTTTCCCTCAAATTCATGCTTGAGAGGATATATCAGATTTCGTTTATTTTGTTATTCGGGGGTTACCTTAATTATTTCGGTCTTTCAAATTTTAAAAGGTTCCAGTGGTCTGGGAAAAAAATCTCTGCTTTAGTATGCGAAAGGTGCAACTTAACAACCGATTCTAATAAAGGTCTGCCTTAAATGCTGTTCTGAAGTTTATTTTGTCGGAGGTCAAATATCCTCCAGCTGGTGTGGTATCCTCAGTTTAGGTATCATTCTCATTGGTTAACTACGCTTTAAAATTAAGTTCATCTCCAAATAGTCTACTTAAAGATTCAAAACAGGACGTACATCTCTCTAAATTAAATCTACATATTCTTATTTTGCTTTTTACTTCAATGTAGAAAAAGAATCTTAAAAATGACGTATGAACATTCGAATCTGCTTCTTTAACTATAGCAATTTCCAATTAGAAGTATTACAGTAGCAGAGCAAACACGAAAAATTCGAACCTAGGAATAACCAAAATCATATGTTTCTTTCTTCTGATATCTGCATTTCCTTTTTTAATTATTTAAGCAGAGACCGGATATTGCGGTCAGTTTCTTCTTCGAATAATATGCTACTTCCATTCCCCAGTTGAA
Source organism: Argiope bruennichi (assembly GCF_947563725.1). Lineage (NCBI taxonomy): Eukaryota > Metazoa > Arthropoda > Arachnida > Araneae > Araneidae > Argiope > Argiope bruennichi. The sequence continues at coordinate 32,358,908 of NC_079162.1, read as the reverse complement.
GGTGACTGTGTCTGCAATGAATCATTGTTCTCCCTCAGAAACGCATCCATAGGCCTGACATGTGGTGTTTCGATCTCAACAGCCGTAATCAAAATTAATGAAATACATCGGCAATTGCTGGTATCTCCTTAGAGAGTAGATATCTGTCTTCATTTTGTGTCGGCAATCCGAGCAGTAACGATTTTTCATGGGCTTCTCTTATTTCAGCTGGGCAAGAAGAGATAGAGACTTCTCACAAAAGAGCTGAGAAATAATTAAGAAGCAAATTATTATGAATTAATAGTTCTGTTGGAAATGGGTGTGCAGAAAATAAGGCATTAAGTAAAATTTATGAAGTCAGTAATTGTTTGCTTATTAGGTTTTAGACGGTGAAATTTTGAAAAATGCTCCTTATTTTGCATGGGGGATAATTTTTTAATCTTTTCCTCACGATCGGTAAAGATATTGCAGCAGGTCATGGTGATCTGGTAGAAGTATCTTCATTTTGGAGTTGAAGATTCGATTCAACAAAAAATTTGTCTGTGTGCGCGCCATACTGACTAAGTTTATTTAAGGATAGCCCCCGTGCCTTAAAATGGGATACTAATTTAATTTAGACTAAAAACGTTACTCTGTGACATCTCATTGGAAGCAATGAATCTGTTTGATTCATGTTCTAAGATTAGTCCATTCCGTAGGTGCTACTAAAATTTATGAATTTTGAAATAAAAATGAACAATTTCCATTCATTTAAATAAAATCAATCATCACATAAATTACATTTTTCCATACAAATTAGAATCTTCATCGTAGTGCGTCAATTATTTGAAATACTCATAAACCTGTCTCATACGCCGATTGTAAATCATAACATTACTGTTTGATATATTATTATTTTTATTATTTTAACCAATAAAGTAATAAAAATGAACTTACGCCAATTGGGATAATATATATGGCAATTCCTAATATCCTATGATTCAGTTTGGCTCATAGGGTTTAATATTTTTTGCCTAATGATTTGAAAGCGGAAGGTTCAACATAAAGAAGGAAGAAAGAAGATACAGAACCCTGTATGATCCCCATTGGGCGTCCCCCTCCCCTGCAGCAGATCTTGGCATCAGGAATAGAGTTATCACAACTCCACGTTTGCATTTCATTCTTGAAAAATCAGCTATTTCTGCCGAACAGGCAATTTCTTTCCATGGGCACATTGGCTGATCCAGCTGTCTTTAGCTAATCTAATCACCTTGTCGATTATTTTATTCCTTTCTTCTATTACATTTGTGACACTTGTGAGGTATGCATGTATTGCTAATGAGAAAATAGAAGAACAGTTAAATCCACTGCTGGCGAAAATAAATTCAAATTTTCTCTTCTAATAATTTCAAATGGAGGTAGCATGTACCTATTTCAGTCAATTGTTTATATATTGATATTTAAAAAATATATAGAAATCATCTAGAGGTTGCTCGTTAAAGCAATAAAACAGTTTTCACTGTTTCACTTTTGTCAAAAATGGGATATATTCTTGAATACACTTAAAATACTTCTTAAGAAACAAAAATCAACTTTACTCCCTTTATAATTTAAAATTATGATACAGTATTTCTATGAAATGGATTTTATACACAGTTTTATTTGCTAATTATTTTGTTTGTTGTTTTGTTTCTACAAAACGATTCTGATTAAATTAACAATTGTAAATTGTTAAATAGCTATCTTTTTTGCATTTTAAGAATGCAAAAGGGGACATTTAAAACAGAGAAAATCATTCCTGTTTTATTTAAATATATAAATTTTATTTTTTGTAATGAAATTACTTGTTGGAGATGTTAGCAATATTTTTAGCGTTATGTACATTAAATAAAACTTATTCTCGATTACAAAATTAATTATATATTAAATTAATTAATTAATTAATTTTATATATGATTTATATTAAACTAATTAATTAATTACATTAATATAAATACTGGCATGCCAAAAATATTTTTTACAACAGCAGTTATTTTCGATTATGTCTTTGTACATAGCAAGGGATTGTCTATGAAGATAGATAAAACCACCCAAAAAAAAAACATATTTTAAACATGAAAACGATCAACTAACGAACATTCTACATCCCCTCAACACCCTTTGTTGTTGTTGTTGTTGTTGCTGAAAAACAAACGCAGTTCACCAGGAAAGAAATGAAGTCAGACGATGACATCGAGTTTCACTCAAATGAGGCTTCGCATTTAGATTACATAATAGCTATTACAAGCAGATGGCTATTAACGACATGGAATCCTAAATCACTATTCATCTATTGCGTTATATGTGATACGCAAGTTCAGAAAGAAAACCAAAAACTCCAGACACGTCTGGATATCAGGATTCAAAATGCGAAAATGAACTCATTCAATTATCAGAGTTAGACTTGGTTATGCAATTGAAAATCAACTACAAAATGTGTATTTTGAGAAATATCCGCTTTAACAAGTTATATAAAAAATTTTGATATTGCATGTTTCTTATAATAATCATTGTATAATATAAACAGCATTTTGTAAATTTCATTGAAATATGTTCATTTTTGCTATGCATTCTACATTCATGGATAAAGCTTTTAATGAAAAAAAATAACAAAATGTAATAGATTCCCAGCTCTATAATTACATTTAATAATTTCTCTCAAGCTGATCAATGACATCAACGTAATCTTAAAATCAGCCGAAGTCGTAAAATTTAATGTACGAAATGTTCAAAAGAGTAAACAATTTTGAAATGCATAGACATGGATTTAAATTGCGGATTTAATGTTCTAACGATTTTGACATCTGTTTGTAATTAAATGGAATGTATTTAGAATTCCAGATATCACAGTTCTCGTTATACTAACGGAATGGGAGGAACAGTTTATCGATCATCGGAGAGTTAAGTAAATAATCTATTGATTTGCACATGTGTGGCACGTGATATCCCTTTCTCAAACTATGAAATATTTTGTATGCTAGTGAACTGTCTCGAAATGAACTCGACAGAATTGCATTCTTTCTTTCCTTTTATATAGTTTAATTTCTCTACTTTTTGCAGATTTTTATTTTTCAAATTTGTTTAAGAATAATTCTTGAACATATTTACTGATAGAAAATGAATCGTAAAAAGGTTCAGAAAAGAATGGTGAATGTGTTAAAGATTCTTAGAAAATGCTTTAAGCCTGTGTGGATCTTCTAATTTAAATTTGTGGAATATATAGGGCAGAAACTAAAGAAGCAGATACCCCCCCCCCCTTTAAGGTTGATTTCGTCAATGGTGGTACCAAATACTCGTTACCATTTCATACGACGTAACCTATTAAAAAATCGAATCACTCAGTTATTCGTTTCCAATCCCTATTCAGCAATACCCTATATATGGTATCCCTTGCTTTTTTTTATTAACTACAAACGGAAAAAAGTCTTGTCAACCTAATTCCGATTTAAGAAAGCCCTTTTATATTTTATCGGCCTGTATCTAAATACCCCATACAGACAGGGGGTAGCAAGGATAAACGGCGACAGTGAAATAATACGATTATTTCTCCTAAACAACCCTAGCAAATGTAAATAATATGATAACGAAAAAATAATACCATGACGTCCGCTCATGGTTTAATTTCTTCCGTCTTTATATCTCTTACGGATTCAAAAAGCTTCATAATCACACTAAAGCGTCACCTAAAACTGACGCCGAAAAGATTTCCACGTTCTTTCTTTCCCCTTCTATTCTCAACGTTGCTAAATATAGAAAAGATATCTGAGGGAACAAACTAAATTAAATACATTTATCATACTCAGAAAAAAGTCATATAAGAGCCATCACTTTTGTTTAAGAAATTGTCATTATAATGGAATATAATTATTTATTAAACTGATAAGTCTATTGAATAATCAATTAATCAAATAATCATTATAATGGAATATAAATATTTGATAAACTCATATGGCAATCGAATAATAAATTTTCTTTATATAGAGCAAACTTAAATATGAAAAAATAATTAAAAAAATATTGTAAATTAATACTGGGTTAAGTAATAGTTCATATGCGTTTTTTAAATTTATTTCATAAAAATTAATCTGGTCACTTTTGATGAAGAAATTGTTCAATCGCTGTACAGTTTTAAAGCTAGAAAATGAATGACAAACAATAAATATACTGAAGCAGACCGCTTTCACTTATGTACAGCACACAGCATTACACGGATCAGAAATCTTAATAACTCGATTAAATATAAAAAGTAAATAGGGTCGAAAATACAACGATTTGTGCACAAAAATCAAAATACACTTTCATATATAAAGAGAATAAGATTTCCTTTCCAATAATACAAAACATTTTTATCAATGCATTTTATTTTTGAATGCGTTTTTAAATGTTTTTGAATAATTCTCAATCCAATACATAAAAAATAAAGAAAGTGAAAATTGAATACTGTGTACTTTTATTACGGTCGAATTCAACACTCCGATTTTATGGATACAATTCATGCTGTCATAATAGTCAAGTTCAGAACAATACATTACTTTTAGTTTTAAATTATATTGTCTTATGTATATATAATCACAAAATGTACAATATATATAATACAACATTGCATTAAATCCATTGAAATATATAAATAAAGATATTTTAAAATTAAATACAAAATGTTAAATAAAATTTCAATATAAAAGTAAAATTTTAAAAAAAACAGTGGTCTCGAATTTTGTTGTTAAATCTTATATTTAGAATAAAATTTTAATAAGAAATATACTCTCCGAATTATTTTAAGTTATTAAAATAACAATTCCGAATTTATATTTTCTCTTTTCATACAATGCATTATCTGCATCATATTTGAAAGCACAGCTGTTTTTAAATGTGATTCAGCACGCACGGGAACTCCAAGGTGATTAGACTACCTATTTAGAGTCGCGCGTTTTCAGACTAATCAAAATAAAAATGAAAGGAAATACTACAGTTTACAGCTGTCAGCAAAATCCGGCAGATTCGTCAATAGTTGATTCCGAGAATAAAACTCTGTCAACACAGTCAGCAACAGAGTTCTCTGAAAGGCTTTAATTTCACTACAAATACCGTGTCCATTTCATTTTTCAATGAAACAATTTGCGTACAGCTTCTCTGGCGTCTAAACTACAAATAAATGTCGAAGCCTCCAGTCATAATATTTTATGCAGTAGTTTTCAAGGCTGCGGCTTGATTTAAAAATCTATTCTCTTTTAATAAACATATCATTTTCGCTTCATTGTGTTTACGATAGGAGATTATTTTTCACGAATGACACCGCATGTGTTGTATGAATGAGATTGATATGAAGTTAAATTTTGAAACAAATTTTTCCAAACATTTCGGAAATTTTCGAACCAGGCTAATCAGTTCTAGGAATAGAATGTAGAACTGGACGATATTCAATACTATACTCAAATGTTAAAAAATTTGGTTGGTTGGTTAGATTTTATTGGCGCAAGATGTGGATAAACTGGACCAAAGTGACATATATGAAAAAAACATATAGTGATTGATAAAAGGAGTTAAAATTCTAAAAACGTTTTTAACTATCCATAATGAAATTTAAAATTGATAAAATATATTTTTGTCAAAACTGAAGGAAGAAGCTTTGTTTGTTAGTTAGTTGACTGAATTTATTGCGCATGAGCCATGTTTGGTCATCCTACGTCAAACATGAGGTAGATAAAAAATACCAGGATGATATATGAAAATGTGCATAAATTTATAAAATATATGTTTATTTTTAAAGGAGATAAAAAAAATTTTTAGAAGTTGTTCAAATCAAGCAGTAAAAGTCTAGAAACAAGTAAATTATTTTAAAATATTTCCAAACTACTAAAAAGACATAATAAAACATAAATAATATGTTTATTACTTTATTTATATATCATTAATTTAATTATATCTTTTACTGTTTACTTAGATAAAAACGAGGCAATCTAAGTCGCTTTCAATTCGAGATTTTCTTTTATCAAAGTAGGTCTCATTTGCTTAATTAAAAAAAACTATGAACTTTAATAATGCTAATAAAAATATCTTCATTCATTTCTCTACTTTAATTCCGAAAATTCATTTCCCTACTACCGTTCATTTCTATGCATATCGCGTTCTACAAGGTTTTAATTCATGAAAATAAAATAATATGGTTTGCATTGCTTAAAACTGGGTGTTATTCGAAAAAGATCAAAGATCCTCAAATAATGGCTAATACTAAGGTAATTCTTAAATATGTATTGGGAATATAAATGATTAAATTAAAGTATCTGCAAATATAACAAAAGTAAATGATTATTTCGATTAATATATTAGCAAAAAAAATTTTAAAGGGGGCATTTTGTTGAGATTCTCATAGAAATATATCGTTTCATTTTAAGGTTAATTTTTGTGCACTAGTTACATGCATGGAATGTCCAGAACAGGTTGGCGCACTGTATGCACTACTCCGTCTTTTTTCAATTCTATGCTTTTTTAATCTAATTCAGTATTTTGTGGATACAAAATAATTTAAATGTTAAAGAGATAAATGATGCACATATAAAAAAACATACTTTTATTGTTAAAATTTCAGAAAAGACTTAATACCCAGAAAATAAGGCGTTATATTTTTACAGGCATTTTTGAAGCTCACACTTTGAGTGCAATAGCTATAACTTTAAAAAAAAAATTCCTCTATGCTCCGAAGCAAAATTTCCTTTAAATACAGCAGATTTTAGGCACTTATGACTCCAATATCCATTGACAGCTTAAGATACCACCATTTATACTACAAGAAGATCTCGTGAAACCTGCATCGAGTTAGTTAGCTACATCATTTTCTATTTTATTTCTATTATAGTCCATATTATTGTCAAGTTTTTGAGTCTGTGCATCGATTTTGCTGTCGTTTTGACTTAGCTTGATACCTTTGTTTTGTTGCGTCGTGTAAAAAAAATAATGACTTATACGCTTTTAATAAATCACTTTTCTGAAATTAATCTTAATCCCAAAAATATTTTTATATACCCTTACTAAAAAAAAGGCCCTTTAATGGGTTAATTCTTACAAAACAGTGGCATATTGCTCTAGAGGAATTTTTATACTTTTCTGACGCCTCGCTATAGTTAGGTTGGCGTATGGAATGTGCCATAGAGCGTTTCATGTACGACCAGGTCGAACTGTTTTAAAGTCAATAGGGATTATTGAAGCAAATAGGTGAAATGCTAATTAGAGGGTGGAGAATTGATAGGCTTTCCGTCTTCAATGATGTTTATTTGGTTTAACAATGCGTACCCACTGGCACACCCTATACACCAACTAGTGCGCAAAAGGTTAATAAAACTTTGCCATCAAAAGCCTAAGATATATCTCAGAAGATGCATCTCACATGCTAACCAAATCTGAATCTACGTTCGGATTTTCAGCATATTATTATGCTTTCTTCAGTTCTCAGATGACTTTACAAATCAATAGAGCTTAGATCTCATAGATTTATCCTCATTTTGTGATTCAGAGCTCATTTTGAGCGAATCTCGAAATTTTAAACGGTGGTCAGATGATGAAAATGACAGAGTTTTGCTTTAAAAAAAACAGTAGTAACAAAATGACAAGTAATTTTATAGAAATAAATCAAAGCAAAATAAATATTTCATCTAAACAGCTAATTTAATTGCTGTTAATTTCAACTAATATCAAAAATAGTAATTTTGACAACCTAATTCCAAAATGGAAAGAAGCAGATATATGTTTAAGGAATCACATTTCAGCATGTATATACACCAAGCTCAGACATTTTTTTAAATTCTATTTTAATTCCGAAAGCGCAATCGGTGATCTATACAGTATAAATAAAGTTTCATAAAAGTGGGAAAAAAGCCATATGCAAAAATAATAAACAAACAAAACAAATTTCTGTCAAATATTTAGAAGACATGACATATAGTTTACCTTTCAAATATAGATAGTTCCTTTTCATGTCATTTTGCTTCATAAAAGTGAAAGCGATTAAAGTACAAAAATGGACACGCTTCTTTGCTTACATTTGAAAATTGAAAGCTATAGTTAAATTTTGCTTTTGGCTGACTTGATAATGCTTCTTATTTCACTTAATATGGTATATCTAGCTAAACTCACAAGCCAAGGACTCATAATAAAAGCAAATATTTCCCATACGAGTGGAATATTAGTATGGGGTATCCTACATATTGGAAGAAGCTGCTTATCTGAAGGATTTTCAAAAAGAAAAAAAAACCCAGCCCATATTTCTGGTTATGCTTGGAAGAAAAACCAAGGAAAACTCAAACAGCCAGTCTGAACGCGGTTAGTAAAAAATTGTTAAAGTGCATATTGATTTAACAATATTTTAATAATGCTAGTTAAGAGTGCATCTCAAAAATAGAACCCGTAACTTCTTCCTCTCATTCTGTTCCTCAACCGTTGCATGACATGACATGTCTTAACTCACTAGACCACTAATGAACATTTTTAGTAATAAAAGATCTTAGTTGTTAAAATTATAAGCAGAAACAGTTTTCTTCAAACAAAAAATTAATTACTTAATTGATTCGTTCGCACGCCATGCGTGCATCGATTTATAACATTTTCATACTTTTAAACAACCATTACGCCATGTATAAGTATTATAATTAAATATTAAAATTACCTGGTATAGATAAACATCTCAAATATTCAACTATATCTTACATTATTCAAAACGAAAGAAAATTCCCAAGTTAGAAGGAGTCATCTAATTAAATAGTAGAGAAAATAAATAAGATAAATAATTAAAATCTTGTAGAAATGATACCAGCTTTAATCACTGTAATTAATTTTAATATATTTAATACAGAAACTTATGAATTTTAGATATATCACAAGTTTAGGTAAAAAGTTCTCTTTAAATTAGATCAGTTAGCCAGATGAAATAGGATTTAAAATTTTCTATACATTGCGAATTAAAATTCGAATGTCACACTAAAATGTGAGTCATCCACGTGTCTAGCATAGTATACAAAGAGAAATTTTCTCAGTTATTGGTATCAAAAACATGTGAATTTAAACTGGAACAACTTATGAAACTAGATAAATTTAATTCTAGACATATTTTATTATAAAAATAGAGAAGTTGAGAGAAAAATAGTGTTGTAGTATTTCAATAAAAATGTTTGATCCATTAACATCATCTATTATAATGTTTAGATTCATTTATTCTAATCTTATTATAGTAACAATCCAATTCTAAGTCACACTAAGATTATTTTCAGGGCGGATCTTTTAATTTTGAATCCCTCTCGAGACCCTTCCCCCTCTCTAGAATCCCTTTTTAAACATCATCACCAAAGGGAGAATGTTTGATCCACGATTTAATATGCACTAGGTCTACAAATGCGGCAGATTTTATATGGAATTAGCTTTCAAACTCTCCTGGAACCTACCAATCCAAAGGTCGAGATCTGACCACAAAGATACCACTGAAATCTTATGAAGTATCAGTTATTTCATCACTGAAATATTTAGCTATTCTTTTAAGATTTTATTAAAGGTAAAATCAGTAGGAATGGTCTCCCTGAAACTTTCTTGCATACTCTTTAATAAATATATTTGTGCATTATTAACCGCATTTCATTGGCGAACTATAGTTACGGAAGAACCTAATAGATACTGAAACCTTTGGTAATTAATCACTGAGAAGCGGTTAATATAAAAGCACAGAAAACCAAATGTGTTTTTTGGACGACTTTTCTAAATCAAACTAAAAATTTTAAAACTAATCAAAGTCAAAATTTGACACTGATATACAATTTTAGACACATAATTACGTACCAAATGTCATATATTTAAGTATCTGCGTTTTTGTGTTATAATATTTCCATGCTTCTGAAAGAACAGGCATACAAATATTCAACCCATAGACGATTTTGGTTCCAAATTTGATATATATTTAGAACTTAGATATAAAATCTGTGTTCCAATTTTTATTCTCCTAACTCTCTACGTTTTGTAATTGTGTTAATAATCGAACAGACAGACATTCTCTGAATAGATTTAATCCAAAATTTGACAGAAATCTATAAATTTGGAGTAGACACCATATACCAAATTTCATCTGTTTTACTTAAAGCGTTTATGAGTTATCGTATTACTGACAGACATAAATAACACCAAAAATGTGTTTTTTGACTACAGAGAGGGCTGAAACTCTCAGATTCATCTAATTCTCGGGATCGAATTTTTTGACGATGGCAATATTTTCTCTTGGAATACGAGAAAGTAAAAAAGAAGAATTTAATAACCAAAGTCTTTTTTTTTTTTTTTTTTACAGTTCACGCTTGGGAACCAGATGGAACAAGTTTCCTCTGAAAGAATAAATAAATTCACAGATAAGTATTAAGTTACAGAAAAATTATTCTATCTGCGTAAGGCGGAAAAAGCGGAGGATTATCAAGAAGGAACGCCACCCCTACAAAAATCACGAATTTTGATCACTAAATCCTCAACTGCGAAATGAGAAGCCGCCTGTTAATTTGATACTTCTCAAAGATTTATATTTTGGAGGGGGGTGATGATTGTCAGGAAAAAGGGGGAAGTAAGAAGAAAATTAATTAACCTTCACTGGATCTCTAAGGGTATATGAATGCCAGATGAGATCAGAGATCGATGGATGCTTTGAGAGGAAATGGAGACTCTGAAAGCAATTCTTCCATTAAATATTCACAAGTTCTATGAAAATACTTGAATTTCTTCCTTGCAGTAACAGGTCTACGACTTAAAAAACTACGAAAAAATGAATAACTTTCACATGAAAAAAATTAATAATAATATGGCATATTACAATCTTTGAATGTTAAGTGATTTTTAGATGTCTCAAAAAGACAAATTATTTCCAACAATGCACTTAAAATTTGAATTTTTTTGAATAAAATAAATAAAAATGAAACATTTTCCAAGTAATTAAAACAGGTTATATAGTGATAATGCACTTTTCCGAGGAGGTATTTTTCTTTTACTTGCAGATTGATAAGTATGTAATTTCATATCAACATATTAGGATATCTGTTTTAATTTATTCATTCGTTCTAAACGCGCATTTTGATTTTTTTCCATTCCACCATAGAGATATAAAGTCTATAGTAAATTATTTTCTTATTCTCTAATGATTCTAAAAACCTCTGATGTAAATTGACTGAGAACTGGTTCTGATCGAAACTGTTACCAGTTAGATCCCTGCCCATTCTACATGCAAAGGAAAAGTCTTATATTTGCTGTTACTGCATATGTACCGCTTGTAAAAGGATAGGATCTTCCACTATCCGAAAAGTTCTAATTTTTGTCTTTTCTCATTAACTACCGAGGGAATAAAAAGACGAGGGAGTAAAACTATCTACAGTATGATTAGAAATACTACACATAAGCTGCTGAGGGTAATTGAATTCTAATATTGAACGACATAGGAGTCATCATGTTTGTAAAGAGAAACTTTATGCCAACATCTATACTACCTGCAAAGAAAAGAGTGAAGAGTAGGCTCAACTTGATCGCTTAACTTTTTATTTTCTTTCTTATCTAATTAGATTATACCTTTCATTTCAAGAATGTGTTGTCCTGTATTGTTGTGTTGAATCTGCTTATCCAAAGAATACTTGAGGTATTAACGGATTAATTACTGTTTTTGAATGATTTAATTTTATTTTATAGGTTTAAAGAGATCGATTCACGTACGCATGGATATGACGGATAAGGATTCGAGCATGGACACGAGTTAATTTTCCACTACCGTGGCTGGCAGTCTGGTATGGCTTCGAAATTGTTCCAGACTGTTTCAGTACCGATAGCTAAGGTTGTTATGAGTATATATATATATATATATATATATATATATATATATATATATATATATATATATATATATATATATATATATATATATATATATATATATATTATCAAACCAGGTGATTAAATAAAAATAGCTATTTTTAAAGCAATAAACATTTATTTTCCACTTCAAAAAATATACAGGCATTCTTTTACATAGACAAATTGAGAACTCTATAATTTCTTAAATAAGTATCATGAAATAAATATAACCTATAATCGATAGAAATCTGAAATAAATATGACTTATAATCGATATTAAATATTTAAATGTTTATTTTATTTAGAAATATGTCAATATATGTATGCACTAAATTTTATTTCTTAGCAAATACTTTGTTTATCTTAGCCATAATAAAGTACTTTTCATACATGTGTATATAAGTAAAACAGACACACTGCATTAAAAAAGGAACAAACCTTTTCTTACAGTGTAACATCCCTGTAAAAGCATCTCGACTTTTTTTGTTGTTGTTGTTCTGGCTTCATTCTTTTCAAGCGGAGCTTAGTAGGCGTGGGCGGCATTGCCTTAAATAGAAAACAAATTAAGTTAGCAGATATTTACTACAAGGCTGTTGAGGTAAAAGTGCAAATCAATCTTAACTACTTATCTTTCAATAGAATTTTTCGTCGGTCTTTTCAACTGAGCAATGTTAAAAGTCAGTTAACTAAGTGCTTCTTCCTCTGCTTGCTTCCCTCTTATTTGCGTGTACCTGTTGTCTGAGGAACAATAATAATTCAATTGGTTTGAAATCTAATGTATAAAAGAAACTCCTGTTGGTTATTAAAAGAAACTTATATCTGAAACTTGCATTATATAAGAGGATGTGCGCAAACACTAATAAAATTGAAAACAAACATTGTTAGGTTCGCTAAAAGGAAGTTAATATAAAATGAATTTTCATTTTCTCTAATTTCTGATATACGAAAAGTAGAAACATGAAGTATTGTGAATATCAAGTAATTCGATCTCGAGATTTAATCAGCCTTCTTTTGACATTTAAACCTTCCTAATTAAAAAAAAAAAAAAAAACGTTTGGAGTGCACTTTAAATAAATCCTCCCGGAGGATGGGGGCATCTCGAAATGAGGATGAGATGCTTCCGGTATGGTGGCTGGATCTCGACACTTTGAAGGGTAGACGAAAAAGTGGGGGTCTGGCTCCTTTAATCGATGACGGGACGTACTTCCTTAGGGAAGGATTGTATCATGGCCGGTGATGCCCTTAGGACTCAACCACAGTTCCCGCCAGTGTTGCTGGTGTGGCTATGCAGTCACTCAGCATTTATTATCTGTGTGCCATTGGGCGGGTTGGAGAGCCAGTGATATGACTTACACCTCAAATAACTAAAAAAATGCAATATTTTTGACGGACGAAATTTAATATGTTATCTTTTCAGAAAAATTGTAAATAAGTATCAAGTTTTGTACAAACTATCTTCTTTAAGTCTCTCTTTCTGCCAATGTGTTTGTGTACACTATAATTCATAAATGGATCGAGCTTGATGGATGAAATTCGTATATGATTTACTCATTAAACTTGCAAATCTTCTTGTCAAAATTTCTAGAAAATCAGTCAAGCTGTCTATTCGTATCTATATGAACACATTAACTCCAAAATGCGTAAGCTATATAAATATTGTTTGTTTTGTGACATTGACTCTCAAATTCTAGATCAATATCAAATTTTGGACTTAACTGAGGAAAAGGTAAAGGCGCAAAATGAATATTACATTTCCCATTTTCATGGACTTTCACAAAAAATGAGACATTTTGTCTTAATGCAAGAAGTTCGAGGGAAATCCATTAGTATCAAAAACGAAGGAGAAAATGCGATGGGAAATAATTTAACAAAATTTTATTTTATTCTGCTGAAAATTATAAATACCACCGTGTCTGAAAATCTCAGTCAAAGCTACCTAACTTGTCTTGTGCAGGCACTTGCTAGATTGTTTGTCAGTTACCCACTGGATTAGTCGGGTTTCTTCTTCATAAATGTTGGAGGATCGTGGCTTTGAGACCTAACACCAGCAAATATCCGCTTTGTTTATAGATTATGTTCACTTTTAATCTGATGCCCTCGTGGTATCTTGGGATTTAGAGTTAGGTCTCTCCTCAAATGCTCTTCTTCTCATCTAAGCACCAATCAAAATTACGACGACCCATTGAAAATAGGTCTCGAGTATCTTCGAAATTTCTAAGTAAATAATTCGACGGTTTCTGTTTAACTGGTTCATTCAATTTTTCGAATAAAATGTCTTTAAAATATGCAAATGATAAGTTTACTAAGCAAAACTGAGATGAAATTTTCACAATTCTCGTTATTTTCTGTGAATTGAAACGCGTCACAGTATTTGCTACATGAAGATTAAAAATACAATAAAAAAAGGGGGCTGTTTAAAGATAAAACTTTTTTTAACTTGCATTTTAATTGTATTCTCTTGTGAAATACTTTTTACAACACTGTTTGTGTCTAAACTGAGAAGCTGCCACTAATTAAAACGCCGTAATGCATTAACTGGGATGGGAATTGAAAGTGAGCAAAGCGAAAATGCTGGAAAATCGCAAAAGTGTTTTCAGCTAACCGTAGGAACTCATGATCTCTTTAATAGCTGCTTTGAATCCTTTAATGGACTACCAGGCATTTTTCACCTTTACCATATTATAAAAACAGGCATTTTTTACCTTTACCATTTTTTAATCTTTATTGTATTACTCATTTGATAATTTAACATGAAAAACAATGTTTTATTATTATTATTATTATTGCACTCACACCATTTACAACTTTAGTCCAGAATTATAAAGAAAAATACTTAATTATAATAAAATTTCTCTTTATATTATGAAGTCAGAATCTTACATGATAATTTTCATAAAAATAATAAAATATTTTTGAGCATATACTTAAATGATAATACTAGGAAAAATATAAATTGTTGTTTATAATAACACTTGCCGTGGACAAGCTCGCTGACGAAGACAGCAATTTTAACCGAAGGGAGCGTCTCTTGTTTTAGTAGCGCCAACCAGGGCCAATAGTACGTCTCAGCTATTCACGCATCAAATTCGCTTGCATAGCCCCTTTTTACAGGAGGGGGGGGGGGCACATTCCCACATCTCACAGATAAAACAGAGGAAGAACAACCATGCCCGAACCGTTACGCGAACTCAGGACACGGGAAAGACGCGCTAACCCTATGCCAGGACGCCGACATAGAAACTGTAATATATTATAAATAAGTAAAAAAAAAAAAAACGCTTATACTAACTGGATTAACTGAAAGAATTTTACTTAAGAAATTATATTCTCCAAATTAATATTTGAAAATTGTTTCATTTTTGTTAAAATTTGCATTGATATTTTTTAATTATTATTTTCATACATCACAAATGTTCTTGTTTTAAGATTTTTCTAGAAATTACAAGTTGTCTTTTAATAAAAATATTTCATCAAGATAAACATTTTTTAAGAAAAACATATTGTTAGGATCAGTTAAAAATATAGAAAAAAAACATTTTTGATGTGTAAAAATTACAAAAACTTAGAAATAGCTTCAGTGATTTAAAATTTCAGTAAAGTAATTGAGTGATCAATCATTCAAGGTGCCAAAGGCATTTTATCCGAGCAAAGTTTTTTCACAATATGGAGAAAAAAAATAATTAAAAAATGCGATGTTCCGAAAAATAAAGGAGTATTAAACACTTGCTATGCATGCAAGAAGTTTGAACAAACTAAAGTTTAGTAATAGGTGTAGCTTTTCCCCTCAAGATCTTTAAAACACAGGTTGTTTTTAAAAAAAATCTAAACTGTTTTTCGGTTGATTGATTTTTGTCAAATGCTTGAGAATATTAGTTTTTTTTCTAACTAACTAAATTGCAGTTATGTTATTTACGACATGAATAAAAATAAAATTCTGAAATACTCGTGAAAAAAAGTTTCGTTTTTTTATGATATAGCGAATCCTAAATATAAAAAGAAATCACTAGAAATCTTTTGCTCCGTTCGCGTCTCAATTACCCCGGATTTCGCTGGCGAAGCTTTTAAAACGTTGGATGTAAAGCTATTCATTTTTTTGTTGTAAATATATTTGGATTGATTCGCAAGCGTTGCATGTAAATACCAATTAGTTAGGACTTTATAAAGAAAAGAAAAAGATTCTCCTGAAATAAGAAGATTAAAAATGGAAAAAAGAGTAATTTAAAGAAATAGGGCATAAAATGTTAAAAAGTGAAAAAAAAAAAAAAAAGAATGGGAATCTAAAGAAAAAAAATTGAACGGTAATGAAAATTTTGAAATTTATTTCATAAACAAGATTATGATTTGTGTTGGTCTTTCAAAAACATAGAATTGCAGCTCAAAAATAAAAGTACTTCTAAATGAATCGATAGAAGACTGTCCTAAAGACAAAGAAAAGATCCATTATGTGTTCAGTTCCGCAATTTTGACTATACATTCCCACAAGCGTTGTTAACTCAAACAAAAACTTCAAACATTAACCGTAATATGACCTCTTCAACTTGGTTTGGTTTTTACATTTGTCTGAATGAAATCATAATGTTTCGTTTTAATGCCTATTTCTTTGCAACCGTTGCGAATAAGAAAAACTTTTTGAATGAAGTGAAAGATTATTGAAACTACCAGGATTATTTCATCATCCGTCAAACTGTATTTAATCACTGGAATACAAATTCCACGTTGTTTAATACCAAGATAAATATTAAAGTACTAAAAAATAAATGGATAACTTGATTGTCACTGCAATCGGATTTTTGATTACTCTTATTAGCGATTACTTTTCTTTGCAAAGATTTCGATGTTAATAGAATTTTCAAAGCAAAACTATTTTCGTATCGAAATTCGTTTTGCATTAATAAATTTTATCAAGCTTAATAAATTTTGAAATAAATTATTAATTTTAATTTGATGACATTCATTTTTGTGTTAGAATTATCAGATGATCAGTATATACCATATCTTTTAACCTGTAATAGAATCGTTGTTGTCCGAAGAATTTCTTCACGGTATTTTTAACTTGCCGCGCTTGAGTCATTTTTTGACTTTTTCTGCATAAAATTGTTGGTTATTTTTGGTCGGCATTTAAATTTAACATTTAAGAATAAGACAAATACTTTTTCAGAAAAAAGTATTGTTATTTATATGCAATTCTATGACAGATTTGCTCACAAAATTTTATTACTTTAGACAATATTTTTACGCTGCCCAGAAAAATGCATTAAGCAACTGAGACGCGATTTTCTGCACTAATCAAGGCTTTTTTTTTTTTTTTTTTTTTTTTTTTATAAAAGAAGAAACACACGAAAACATAAAACCATACAGAACTTTACCTTTTTTACTTTGGCATTAAGGAGGTTAAGAAACTTTTTATTGCATATTTATCTGCCACTCCACACCATTTGCCTGCTCTCATTCTTCCTATATAAAAATTTCCCTTTTCCTTAATTATAGCAATATTTCTTTTACTTTCAGATTATAGAGAAATACTTGTCAGAAGATTCTCAGAATACTCAGAAGATTATAGAGAAATACTTGCACTTGCGAGCTTTACCAGAATCGGATTCTAGTCTTGTTAATTGTCTAGTCGACAATCAGTTCATACTATCTATCCGAATTGTTTCCTTCTCATTTAAATGGTATTACTGAGCCCCCAGGAGCTGTTACTAAAGCATATATACGAATAGAGTTGGTGGATGTGATAATCAGGCCTTGGAGAAGAGATTTCGCACACTAATGATCCTATTTCATCCGGTTGTCAATATAACATTGTAGATTGCAGGAACTTCCGTAGAACCACTTCATATTAAAATAGACTATATATAACATTTTACAGTATAAAATACATTGACCAATAAGATGCCGAATTACCCGCATATCCGCTTTGAATTGATCGGGTTTCTTTATCTTGGATAAGATGTTGAGCGATACATGTTATGTTTACCTGAATTATGTAGGCTATGTTATATTCACATAAGTTGCGAATTTTCTGTTATGTTATGTTCACATGGGTTATACATGTTAAGTTCTTGTTCTGCAGCAACACAAACGTTTCACTGGAACAAGTCTAGCAATTTTGAGCTCAGATGATGAGGATGATACCGAAGCTCAATTCTGTTTTACAAAGTTCCAAGCCACTCCAAAATCCTATAATTATTTAACGTCCATGAGTTCCACATACAAGATGAATCATAGATTTAAGTGACCATCCGACTAGAATCTGCCAATCGGAAAAACCGAGACCAAGAGCACCGTGGCTTTTCAGTGTTGTTTGAAAGAAGCATTTAAATATGACAAATTAAAATAATTGCTACGCTTAAATAATGTAAATAGAAACAATTTTTGTAAACACAGTTTTATTAATGCATTAACAAACAGAAATTATTTTTATATTATTTTATCTATATTTAGGTCTTAAACTTATTACTCATTATTATAAATATTATGGGACGTAGAGATAATTTTTTATCAAATTTGTACTTCATGAAGTAACTATATGAAATCAAATTAACAGATAAATTTTGATTCAGTTCTGAATATATTAAAACAGTGGATTGTTATCTCTAACGACAAACGACTTTAAAGGATCTAATTAAAATTTCTCTTTTCCAATACAACAGCAAAACTTTTCATAATTTCCACAAATGAATCGCAACGTTTTCATAATGTTACCACCGTTTTATAAATATATTAATAATAATAAATTGCTAGTTCTTTTCAGCAAGATAATATTGCACCATTTAAAAAGTAACCCAAAATTACTAAAACCTAAAATTTGTGAATACGTTTTGTTTCTATGAGCACTTGACGCTATATACTCTTATTTTTACATAACAAGAATTAATAAAGAAAGGAAATGAGAGCACATTTGAAATGGTTTCAATCCCCATGGCTTCATAAGGGTGTATGTAACATATTTAAAAATCTTTCGACATGAGAACAACAATGTAATTTGAGATAATGTATAAAATGGCTGTGAAAATTGTATGCTATAATAATAAACAAGCATTTGATTGCAAAGTTAATTTTTTATTGTTCAAAAAAAATATGAGCATAGATCATACATGATGTCCCAGCTACGGTTTATAAATTTCTTGGAGTGATCGGAAACACATAGATGAGTCGGAATCGTAAAATAATGCGGGTCAGAAATGTTTTCTTGATGCAATAAATAGCCTTACACGGGCGCGGGAGTCGCAAACATGCTTGGGCAGATTCTTCATTTCTTGCACTGACGCAACGAGTGTAAGATGGCAGATTATACCAGTCTCGTTTTGTGGTATGTGTTTCAGCTGGGATTGTGGGAATGTACATATCTAAGACATACTTGGGCAGACAAAATCTATGACATGATGGGCAGCAGAAAGATTTGTTGTCGTATTCTTTTAAGTAAATTATATAAAAGAATTCTATTTCATTTGACGTTAAATAACCTGAGTTCACTTGTTTTTCATCCATGTATTACCAAATCAATGGAGTTAAGACCACTTTTTCCAGGAGTACATTGTCTTCGGCTTGGTTCTCGTGATTTATCAATTATACCTAAATTAAATTTTGGTGCCTTTGAAAACAACGTGAAAATTTATCGCCACTACATTTTTTGCAGAAAAAAAAAATTCATTCCAGACAATTGTTTTCGGTAAACCGGTTATTCATTATCCGAAGAGGCCTTGGATAATGGAAACAGCTGTTTGACAGCATAGAACCATATGAAGCAATGAAAAATTAGGTTTATTTGAGTGTTTATTAAATATTTGGGCTACAATATTGTTGTAGATGCCGGTCTTAACATGACGTTTTTAAATTGTTTTTTCTTAGAAGATCCTTTGACATTCATCGATAGATAGATCAATCGACAAATATTCTTCATACCCTCAATTTTTAAAGTTCCATCAAATCAATGTTGGTGGATCCCTGAGATTCCAAGTCACTTGATTATGTAGCATGAGAAAATTCCTTCGATTACATATTCGGTTTTCCAAAGTTCTGATTTGCGTGAACAAGCTGTGTTTGAAAATGAAGTGGTAACAATCCGCAATAAGGATATCAACTTATGAATTGTTGACAATTTGGGGAAATCATTACCATTGGCAAATAGCCTCAAGTCTGAAAACTATCCCCGTTAGAAAATAAAAGTATAATCAGTGGTATTCCTTTTGACTTGAGAGTAGTTCATATCTTAAAAGAGTTATTTAAGGTAAGATAAAATATTTAATAATATAAAATGCAATAATAAATAACAATATAACCGAGATTCCTTAGTAATAAATCTATATTTTCCACTTTTTAATGATTAGGAAATAATGGATAGTAAATTATATTTTTATTCTACACTCCTCTATTCGAAAAACAGCATTGCGCAAGAAAAGATTCCTGGCCGAAATAGAGAGATAAGAAATATTTTATTCTATTATGCGAGATCCTCTTCTTTGGATTTCTCCTTCAGCATGCGAGTTTTATTCTGAAAAGATGGATTCTCAAAAATTTCTCACAAAGGTATAAATTACTTTTTCTGAAGGTATCAAAGCTATATTTCTTTCTTTGTATAATAACTATTGTTCTGTCACCTAAGATTTTTTTATATAGTGGTGTAAATAGGGCTAGGTAGGAAGGACAGGTGCGCTAGACGATATTATCAAGGGCCACAAAATTCAAGTATCTATTCATTGCATTAAGGAAAAAAATAATTTTTAAAAAAATTCTAATTTTCTGGATACATAAAAATTCTAATGTCTAAATTCTAATACATAAAAATTCTAATGTTGATATACGTATAATAAAGCACCTGGACCTGGTCGGCTGGACTATAGAAAGAAAAAGATTAACTTTAACCATGGCACAAAATTTCTTTTAAATCCTTTTCATTTATGTTTCAATTTTAATTATTTTACAATATGTTGGAAGAATGGTGGCGCTTTTTCTTCGAATGTTTGGGGGATCATTTGCTTTCTGTTCAAATGAAACAAAAATGAATTTCCGGTCGACATTATAAAGGACTTTTAAATTGCTTCTATGCCATGTTGCTAAACACTTGGCAATTTAACAATATTTTATGGAAATGCGCTTTTATTATTTGTTGTAGTGAGTTAAAGGAATCCTTAAAATATTTTACAAGAAAATACAAAACTTTCCTATTTTCACATATCATAGTCTTACTTCAAAATTTTAAGGAATGATAACAGTTTCGTTTCAAAGATAATCAAGCATAATATTTTAGGAAACTCAACATGTATTCAAATTACGATGCACTTTATTTAGAAAGAGATACATAGTTCTATTTTTTTCGTACAAAGCATTGTTGCTGAAGAGACTCATTGCATTCATTCACTACTGCACACATTCACCAATAATGAAAAAATGTTTTCATTTCGATGGAAGAAAAGAGTACACGAGTTAATTTTACTCACGAGAAATGATGATATTTAATATTTAATGAGTAAACTCTACAATCCATTATTGTCTTACTAATAAAATTGCTAAATACATTCTGATTGATCTTAAAAATTCTATGTAATTGCAAATTGTGATTGACACTCTCGATGAATATGTGAATTCACAGCGAATCATTGATTAAATCTATAAACCACGAACATTGGTGAATAATTATTGTGGGTGTCCGGGAGTAGTTGTAACAGTCACGTTTACAGAGTAGTTTTTTTTTTCAATTTTTAATGGCTAAAATTTTAAAATTCACTAAACTTAATTCTTATAACGAATCCTTTTTTGCCAATAAATTCAGTACCCCACCACAGCGGGTTGTGAGAAATAATGAACACATACTCTGTTTTAGCTACAAAATGAGGGGGTGTTGTAAAGTTTGACTTATGGTATGTTAATTGTTATTTTCAAAAATGTTTTTACTTATTTACTTTGTCTATTTATTAAATTTTAAAAAGCCGTTTTAACTTTTTTTTACCAGTCGCATTATTTTTTATGAATCCATAAAAATGTCCAAAAACTATGCGATGGAGCAAGCTCTAACATATTGCAATTTGAGAGATTTATCTTGATTTGTATTTGATCTATGTAGTTCATTTTCTGTTTTAAATATCGACATACACATTCAAAGATCAAATCCTTTCCAAAGGATTCGCTTCTCAAACAGTCTAATAGAGGATAAATTAATGAAGACAAATTATTTCAAAATTATTATTAGAATTATTACAAATTATTAGAAAAAATAAATAAATAAAAGTTCTAATTTCACCATTTGATAAAAGAAGCAATGGAAAAAATAAGGACGATATAATTAATAAGAAATGAAAACAAGAAGAGGGGCTAGGGGCTAAGAAAAGAAAGAAAAGGGCTATGGTTTAAGGGGAAAAAATCCAAAAGAGCAATAAAAGGAAAAAGGGCAAAGAAGAGGCTTTGGAACTAACATATAGATTCTGAAAAAAGCAAAAAACCTTATTCTTAGTTTTCGGAGACAGTTACTTACAGTTTCGGAGACAGTTATTATACAGTTTCTCCCATATCGGGGTAAGTTGTAATTAACAATCGACAAGTTTTTAAAAAATATTTCTGATCCTAAAATAACAAAATTGTTGAATGTTTTTAATGTATATTATAA
This sequence comes from Argiope bruennichi, assembly GCF_947563725.1. Taxonomy (NCBI): domain Eukaryota; kingdom Metazoa; phylum Arthropoda; class Arachnida; order Araneae; family Araneidae; genus Argiope; species Argiope bruennichi. Next base: position 32,336,458 of record NC_079162.1, on the reverse strand, counting down.
ATGTATAGTCAAGCCATAAAAGAAGTAGTTATTATGAAGGAATTGCAAATACATTTAAAAATATAAACAATTTTCCAAAAATTGTTACACGTAGCCCCAGTCTTCCCTACTTATTTATTAAATTATTCAGATTGACATCTTATTTTAAAGCAAGGCGACGGACAAAATCACGATGGAGTAACTGTAACTGACACCCATAACCAAAGGAAAATTTATGAATATTTTACCAACATCTTTTTACATGTTCACACGCATAGTCAAACATAAGAAAATCAAATAAATTTTAAATTGAATTTAAGCTTAGTGCTAAATAACTTCAAATATTTAAAACTAACCTAATAGTTAAATTGCGCAAAAATATAAAACAATTTTCTATTATATTTATTAACCTGAATTTTAACCATCAATAATTCATAAATATAACTAATAATACATAAACAATTACAAATAAATACATGCTGCAATTTAATGTATAAGGAACGGAATAATTTATATTCTAAGGAAGGAAGTCTAATGAACAAATTATGAAAGTTTTATTTTATGATTTTTTTTTTTTTTTGATATATAACATTCCAAGACGATCGCCAAAAGTCACCAAATGTATAAACCGGTCCTGGACAGACTCATGTAGAATAGTGGTTAGATGACAAAGAGACCCCCTAGGAAGTTAACCACACTAACTAACCACTCCACATACTCAAATCATGATTTATTCACTACTGACTCTACGCTTATCAAGCCCACATGCAAGGTATATATTTTCTAAATAGGGCTTATAAGAAGGGACCTTTCTTCCTAAAACCGATTTCTTACCACCATCATTATTATCTGTAGAAACCTCAAACTTTATCATATTCTTAATCTTAACTAAATTCTAATGATCCCCCTCAATTTAATCTGCATCAAGTCTGTTTACACGGTGTTAGAATGAAGCCACCTAATGCAATATAGTTATATACAAAGTCATTGCATTATATTTATAATAAGAATTTACCCCCTTCTTGACAGTAATTCTGAAACTTACTGACTGTCCATTTCAAAATTATAGCATAAAACTTATAAAGAAGTCATCTTCACCTGATTACTACATTGAGAACATCAAAATTTATAAATAAATATCCACAATCATCGTTCCCTCTTTCGTAACAAAACTTTTAATATAATTCATAGATTTGATTCATACATAATGTCATGGAAATTTAATGCTATTATCTTAAGGCAGTAATTCCAAATCCAATTAACATTGCTTGATTGATCTTGAACTTGCATTGATCTTGAACTGGCAACTTCCCGGCCCTGAACCCATAGTTTGATCCCAGGTTCTATAAATAGTTAATGTCCGAGTATCGCTCTAAAGAGACGAATGAAATAATGTAAAACTTAATTTTTATACTTATGGTCAATTTCTGATTCCCTCTGACAAGTATGACGAAGTCTCCATAATACTAATTTTATATAATATTTCACTACGGTCGATTATGTACTTGACGTATTGATGCGGATATTTGTTTATCCCCATAAAAAGGTTAATCGAATATACATGTTTAGACCGTAAATGATCTGATATGTGAAAGGCAATCGCCATCAAAACTCTACCCAAAACACTTTGCCACCACATTAATTGCTCCATTCAAGACCCAGATTTAGAAGCAGGAGTTTGTACCTGTCTAGCATTTAGATGGTATTCAAAGAAGATATGTTTTTGAGCATTATCATTGTTCTTATGATTCTCAATACAATTATTGACTTATAAAGGGGATACCTACATCTGATGATGCTCAACTGACGGCAATCATATCTCAGATATTTTAAGGATGAGTGAAAAAAACGCATGACTGTAAAAAATGACAATTCTAGAAAAAACGATTAAAATTTTTTATCTAACTAAATATCATCAGTTCCTTTTTTCCATTTCATATTGTTATGAATCTGTAATGCCGTTTTCATATCATATTAGTCTTGTGATAAGAAAAAGAGATTTACAGAGATTTTCGGTGGATGCCGAACAGACGATTCAATGACCCCCGACCTTGGTGACAAACTTGGCAACCATTTGGCCACAAAAACAATAAAAATGAAGGTCACAGAAAATGCAAGAGTTATGGTCCTATCTGTTACCGAAATCCAAGATTCTTTTTGATTCCATGTGACATAGCGACCTAAGGGGATTTTATATAGGAATACGCACTAACATGAGGAATGATTCTTTCTCTGGTGTTTTCCGAACAGAGAATAACAATATAAAGAAAAGAAACATATATATATATTTAGTAATACCAATAAATATATCATGAATAATTTAGATAGTTGAAATAATTTAAACTTTAACAAAAGAATACTCTAGTAAAAAATGCATAACGTGGATTTAAAGTAACACAAATTTACAACAGCACAGCAAAAAACCACCTGAAGGAAGGACAACATTAAGAGTCATAAGCAGTATGATTCATTCATGAAAAGCAAGTAAGACAAAATGTCAACAACAAATCTTCATGATATTTAAAACAAGTGTTCAAAAGACTCGGTTTGTGGAGTGATACACATTTTGCATGTTGTTATTCATGACATTTGGTTGTTGTAATATTGTAAATTTGTATTACAGTTTTTGTGTTGTATTTTTCACCTGGTGTATCCATCTCTTTCGTGCCGGCGTCCTGACATAGGGGCAGCGCGTCTTCCCCGTGATCTGGGCGTCCTGGGTTCTAGTCCCAATTTAGGCATGGTTGTTCTTCCATTGTTCTATCTGTGAGATGTGTGAATGTGCCCTCCTGTAAAAAGGGATTGTGCAAGCGAATGAGTGATGCGTGAGTAGCTAAGTCGTACTCTTGGCCCTAGTTGGCGCTACTATAAATACAAGAGACGCTCCCCCACCAGCTTAAATCGCTGTCTTCGTAAAACCGGGCTTGTCCATGGCAAGTGCGATAAGAAACAACAACAATCACTTTTGCTTGAGGTCCCCCCTTTGTATTTCCGATCCCATGTTTTATAGAAAAATAGAACATAAGGTCGAAAGTAGAGGTAGTAATATAGTACTTTCTAAACGTCCTTTCGGGACATTTTTGAAGATTTGACTTATCCTTATCGTGTTTTAGTGGTCTTTTAGCAAACCCTGTGCTCCACTGAGATTTGGTTTTCTTCTGGCAATTTTTTTATCTAATAATTGTTTCACCTCTATGATGCACCAGTCTATCCATAAGCTACATTATGCGATTCACTTAGTTTTTAAAAAAATTCAACATTACCATGTAGTGTTATACTGTAATATCATGGCGAAGACCGACCAAATAAGAAATTAGCGACAAAAAATAATTCTTTTATTTACAGCCTTATATATTTACAAAAAAACAACTTGTTCTCATTTAGATTAATATTATTTAACAAAAATCAAATGACAGTTCAATCACGAAATAGTTTCTCGATCAAATCGGAGAATGTCACAAAAAAAAAAAAAAAAAAAAAAAAACCGCTAACAGGCTATTAAGCTCTAAGCTGTCCGAAGCCTTTCTCTCCTCTTCTCTGGGAAAAAATACCGCATTTTTTCCATCAGATATCCGCCTCTGGTTTCATATTAGTGAACTTGATTTCCCTATCACTCAATAGCTATTCAGCAAACGCTTCCTCAATAGTCTCAACTTGATCGTGGGAGTGTCTGTTAAGGATCCATCTTTGTGGCCGCCCCCTCTTGAGCGCATGTTAATTATAATCAATTCGAAGCTAACATTGGCTGAAGTGCACCTGGGTTTGGCATTTAATGACAACGGTTGCTGTTGATTGATCATTTCCTGATGATATGAGGAGTCTCTTCATAAGGGGAAAAAGTTTAGCATTTGGATGTTTTGACATTCTTCTCCTTTGAAGACATGATGGATCTATTTGAAACAACGGAACACACGTCTGTGTTTCCACATCTGGATAGTAACAAATGACCAGACACAATAACTCTCCTAGAGAAAAGTATCCACATCTGGCGGTCCGTATGCACTTAATTGTGTGTGGGGAAACGAGTGACGTTATATCTATTCGGAATGCCAATTACCATATGAGCAAAAGGGGAAACGTTGCAATACTAAGATATTTATAAGGTTTACGCAAACAGCGTATTAAAGAATTAAAAGTGTTGTTTCGCTTCATTTTAAATTCTTAAAGCATCATCCCTATATTTAAAATAAAAATATGATATTAGTTTATGAAAAGAAAAAAACAGAATAAGGTTTCACATTCATTTTGGATCAATATACCGAATAGAATTATTTTTGAATGAAAAAGAAAGGCAATCCAGACAGTTTTAATTTCGTACACTGAAGATCTGAAAGGAAACGTAATGCTTAATGGCTCTACTTTTTCGATCGTTATCAATTAAGCTTCGATTAAGCTCTGCGTTCCTTTCAAAGAAATTTCGTTCTTTTTTAGCAAAATATACGGTAATTTTTTTACTTAGCAGCCACAAAATTAGTAATTAGTTGCTATATATTCAATTGCAAAGAATTATTTGAGTCTATTTAAAACTTCCAATTAAATTAACACATCTGTAAAATATCAGTAGACTCTGAACTCAGCAGCTGTCTTCTCATTTTAATTAGATAACAGCTCATTGGTAGGGATTCAGTTTTCTTGTTTGGTTTCTTGTAAATGTCGCGGTTTGCGAAAGGAAACTTTGGAAAAAAGTCTTTTTAATGTAGAAGGGGAATGGCATTTGCGAACTACGAAATTAATCTTATTCGTTGAATATGCGTTTTTAGTCTAGAGAAGTAAATTTTAGTCGATTAATTTTCTGTATTTAATATTTCTTAAACTAACTAATGAATTAAAATCAATTTTTGATTTGTTATAATACAATTTAGAATTTGAGATTTTCTAAAATATGCTGTCAGAAACATTTATAAAGAATACTAATGATGTCAAAGTGTAAAAAATAATTTTATTAACTTATGAAAATGAATATTTTAATGCCAAATATGGGCGTCAAAACAAAAATATAAAAACATGATTCCCTGATGAAAATACTCTATATAAATGGAATTTTTGATCAGAATGATTAAAATAATTTAATTTTTGATGAGTATTCAGGAATTTTGTGTTTCGTGTCACTTCTTGTGACATAATTTCTTTTTAATGCCTCCCGCCATTACTATTTCATTTTCAAATCCATATTTTGTTTTTATTTTGACATCCATAAACGTATAAGGATTTCTACATTTTTGTATATTAATAATAAAGCATTCTACAAACTGTTTCGAATTTATTCTTTTCTCCCCTTTAATATATTTATATATTTCATTACTAATTGTTGGAAATATTATACCACCTACGAATCCATTTTCTCTCAGATTCACTACCAGATGGCGCTCTCGTGTGGAAACCAAATTTAATTAAAATTAAGCGATTTTCTGATAGTTAAGTTATGAAAATATTGAAAAATTGCGCACAAAATTTCTGAATACCAGAATATTAAAAAGGGAGTGAAAAATCGATTACAAAATTTCACCTTTACAAATGTGAAAGAAATGAAGTTAAATCAGGCTTGCTACCTTTTTAAAAATTATTTTACTACCCCCCTTATAAGATTAATTTTTAGCATACATTTATTTAATTCTCATTGAATAAAAATACTTTAATGAATTTTACCATTCGTACATCTTTCAGGTTTTTTAAGAATATTTCAGAATGATAATTATTAGTTAAATATTTGGTGATTTATTTTCTTTCCCTTTCCATGCAGACTTTCATTCACTGAAACCTTTTTACCACGAATAGCGGAGATAATTATATTTTGTAGTCGAATTTATTATTAGTTATATTGTCGTCGAGACCACAAGACATTTACGAACCCTAGTTGATACTACTTCTGGGATTTTCTTTAACATGTATATTCTTTTATTAGTTAAAATAAGCTAAATAATTTAAGTTATTAGCTAAATAATTTAAGTTGTAAACAAACTAAAATTGCATTCGTTATCATCAAAGTTTCAAAAAAAAAAAAGAACTAATTCAATTGGCGAAAACCTAAATAATTGATATGCATAAGCAAAAAAATTAAATCATGTCTGGAATGTACTGCTAAGTTTTTTTTCCCTCTCACACGAATTTCAAAAAATATTACCCTAGAACAAGGAGTTTTCAGCCCTTTTAAATTTTGTACCACAAAAATATATGTACTATCATAAACTAAATTAGAAAAAAAAATATTAAGTTTAAAGCAAAAAGAATCAAAAAGAAAGAAATGATGAATTCGACCTGAAAACTTTCTCAAGGGTCACCCTTAGGCAGGGATTCAAACTAGTGATTTTTTCTGTGGGGGGTCTGACTTTCTTCCAAAAAATATTGACCCCTCGTAACCCGAAAATCCCCAGAAAAAATTTATTTTTAATTGAATTTCATAATGATTGCATTTTTAATTAATTTCTTTTACCATCATAAAAGTATTTTCCAATTAAAAATAAACTGGTCTAAGATGAAGTGTTTATGATCAAATAATAAAACGTCACAAATTTATGTTATTCAATTATAGTTGTAAAAACTTTTACAAGATTACAAAATTTAAATAGACTATATATTGTAATAAAAATTTGGTAAAAAATTTTACACTGTTTTGTAACAAAAATTTAAATATATCTATCATTGATGAGATTTAATGCGAGAGCTAAGCCTGTTTCATATTTTCGATGCGACAACGGCAACGTCGTGATATTTCGGTATGACAAAGTGGTCATGAGCACCTCCACATCATAATTTGGAATAGCAATTATAATTTGTAAGTTCAATATACCGGACATTGAATGCATACTTCTTGCTTTATTCTTCCGAGGAATTCAGGTTTAGGTTGCTGTCATGCTTCTTGCATATTTTTGATCAATATTATAGCTGAAAATACATTTTTTTTTTTTTAAAGTTGCGATTAGTTGAACCAGATTAGAAATTTTATCGCTTTGTCTTAAATATGTTTCTATTTCATATCTTTTTCACGCCAAAATTTCACATCATCTTTTTCAAAATGCACATCATCAATTTGTAAGTATTCATGAGATTTCTGTCACACGAAATATCTAAAAACTGCAATCTACCTTGAACTGAGTCATTTTCTAGCATACTGCTAGTGTGACCGCAGCAGTAATCGCCGAAAAAAATGTAAAAATATAAATATTTATAATAATAATAAATATTAAAACAAAAAGTACACCATTTTACGTTCACTTTGCACATTCACAAATTTTTTGTATAAAAATCGTACCACCAAAAATTATGTTATTTATACCTAGTGTCTATCAACCATTGGTTGAGTACTCTTGGTCTAATACATGTCATTTATGACACAAATTCAACACCCATCTCTTAAGAACTACGTTTCTTTTCAAAACAGAAAACTGACAGATGTTCTAAAATTGTTTTCCAGAAAGAGAAAGAGAAATAAAAAGAACGGTTTATGAGGTTTTTTTCCTTAATTCATTGTTTTTATTTCGCTAAGTAATTTTCGAAGAAGCACCCTGCTGCTGCGCCAAGAAATTTATGGTGCGTCTCCTCGATGGACGAGCGCACTGGTCAATTGACCATTCCGCTTCTCCGCCGTCAGCACAAAGTCTTTGGGCAGAATGATTAACCCTAGATTTTCTTTCCTCCCCGGAGAAAACAGGGGAGATCGAAATGTCAGCTGTGATTGTTATGACTCTAGGCCTCTGCTGCCTCACCAATCAAAAGCAACTGCCGGTCAGGGGATTATCCAATCGATCGTCAACGAAAAAGAAGATAAGATACGTATTTTTGTGACAGTTCATATAAACTGGCCGTGATCTGTGTTCGTAGAATCAGGTTTAAAGGATAGATTTTTCATACAACCAATAGACTTACCTCTACAACAATAAATGGGAAGATAAACTAATCCTGCACTTTTATGTTTACAAACTAGATAGATTTTATGAAGTAATTTGTTGTTTTTCATTTGAATGCTCAGTAATAAATTTAATCCTTTTTTGATAGACATTTTTTATAAAAACCTTAACAATCTTCTTATCTTAGCATTAGAATTTGATAATATTTTTTATATTTCTACCTTTTTCATATTTGTGTCCAAAAAAAATCAAATAAATACGCTACTATATTGTCTTGGCTACCATCCTCTGAAGGTTGCAAGAATAACAGACAGATACAGCTTTGTTGTTATGCCACTTTTTAAAATATACACGGATTGCTGAATGCAATCTAGAAATAACTTGAGAAGAATATTATGATTAATGCATTCTACTTAACATACGATTGTGAATAATGTCATTTTTTCGTCGGCTATCGGCTTTTAAAGACTGCAGGAATAGCAGATTATGCCACTGTTTGAAATACATTTGAATTGCTGAGGGCAATTTTGAAATAACCTAATATGAATATTATGATTAATATTTTCTGCTTAACACACGATTCTAAATAATGGTTTTATTTTCCGTCGGTTACCATCCTCTGAAGACTGCAGCAGTAGCAGATATATTAGCTCTGTCACTATGCCACTGCTTGTAATATATGTAATTGCTAGTGGTGGTCTAAAAATAATCTGAGAAGAATATTAATGTATACGGCTGATGATTAATTAATGTAATGATTAAAAATGTTAATTAATGATTAATAATGTTAATGATTAATGTATTCGGCTTAACGTATGATTCAAAATGATTCCATTTTACAGTTACTATTTCCCGGAAAAATTGAACAGTGAATGCTAATGACGTTTTTCCTGCTTTTTTTTTTTTTTTTTTTTTTAAATTGTCTTTGGAAAAAAAAATACTTCGTTCGGTTCCAGTGCTTTAGAGTTAATAATTTGACTCTATTCTAGAATGATTCTCTATATAGCTGATAACATAAAAGCACTGGTACATAAACAACGCGTCTTAAAAAGTATTAGAATAAGAACAATTTTACCTTCTTTATACGTCAATTTACGTACATTTCCAGTAATGCATTTGGATGTTATTCTTTACTGTTGATTTGAATATACAAAAATATTTATACATTTTATATTATTTATATTATATATTTTTATATTATTTTTTCATTTATATTTTATATTATTAATATATTTTATATTTCATTTATGAATCGATTTTTTAAGTACAATTGAATCTCGTAGTACCGAGTTTCAACAGACCACACCGATAATTACAAAAGCCTTGTCAAAAAAATTCTCGATTCATCACTGTTGAGGAGAAGAGGATTATGCATGTGTTTTTGTAAAATTTTAGATTGATTCAATATAAACTATCGTCTATTCAGTTTAGTTTAACGAAGTTTAATAACGCATAACCCATATCTCGCCATGCAGATACACATGTGGCTAATAGATTATATTGAAACATGATCTTATAAGAAACCATAAAGTTGAATATCCAGAACTATTGATAAGACTCAATATTGGAATGTTAACAAATATTGGTCATAAAAAAACCAAATAAAACGCTAAAATTTGATGATCTGTCAAAATTCAAATGTTTAGATGGGGATATTTCTGTACTTATCTCATACTGGTTTTTTTTAAAGCCTTAAATGGTAGTGGTTGAAAATAGGACATCCAATTAAAACATGAGTAACAGTTTAATTGAATGAAAGCTTGTCTTCATTAGGGAAAAGATTTCTATGGGTGAAACCAACATCAAGTATACACATTAGGACAACTGGCCAAGAAATAATATTTAGTTTGATAAAACATAATTCGGTTACTATCTGAAGGTTATATGTTTCCTGCTACTATGAGATCATGGGACGAATAATAATTTTTTTCGTAGTAATAGGGCAATACTCGCTACTGTTTAAAAAAGGTTGTTTGGAGAACGTTTTCAACCCATATGCCATGTCCTCTCGAGTAAGCATGGAAGATTGGACATTGGTCCTATTCATTTATTCATTGGTCTTTATTCATTGTTATTATACCCGCTTCACAGACAGTGACGTAGGTATCGCAATAAAACATTAGCTTGGGCTCATCTATTCTTCGGCATATATGAAGAAAAGGGAGACAGGACATTTTTCGGAGTCCATGTGACAAACGGGTACACGGAATCTTCTAATAGTATTATCAAACTCACAATACCTCGATCTAAAAGTTTGCTGAGTATCCAACTTACCTTATTAATCCATTTAATGCTAATTCTAAATGTTTTCAGGCTTCGTATAAGATTTAGCTTGGATGAGAGCTCCATCAGTTTCTTTTAAAATTCTGTGGGTACAATAAAAGAAATGAGTACATTTTCTACTTTTCAGGTCAAAATCATTAAAAAAATTACAGAATTTCGTTATAAGACAATAGAATTTTAGACACACTCGTTGCAAATGTATAAACATTTTGGATGATCTCAAGAAATGTGGTTAGAAAGGAAATTTTAAATTCCCATCTAATAAACTGATGGTGAAATATAATGAAAAAATTCAATCAGGATAGAAACCTAAATTTTGGAGGAGAAATTAAAATCCTGTCTATCTGTATTACTGTCTGACCAGTTTTCACCATTATTTAATGAAATGGCGTTCTGTGAACTGATGCTGTAGCAAACGTGGTGCAGAGTGAAAAGAATAAATGATCCAGCTGAGGGGCCACTACGGATACGACATATTAGTGCGTTTCATTCGTCCCTTTGTTTCTGCAAAAAAAATAATAAAGAGGCAAAAAAGTAATACCAAGCCCCGATCGCCATTTACACTTGATAAGTAATAACGACAGAGAGCGAAAATAATCATGATACCTTCTGGTTCCACTTACCCTTATTACGCCATTTTTGGGAATAGTAGCTCGTATTGGACTTACAGTAAAATTATCTATAATCAGTCAATCTCCTGATCTCACAGTTACATAATAAGCATAAATATGCATGTACTATGCTACGGCTTCGTATCATTCCTATTCCAGTAAATTATTAAATTAAATTCGTCTTGCACTTTTATTGTGCATCAAATCATCTTTAATCGATTCCTTTAAAAATCTGCCAGATTTCGAATTTACTACAAATTGACTCAGATACAATTACTTACTAAAATTATGCATGTTTAATTAAACTTTAAAAACAGAAAACTTTCATATAAACATAATGCTGTAGTGAACTCTTTCACGGTCTTTTTGTACCTTGCCACTAAACCACTATAATTTCTACGCTTATAAACCACATCTGTGGCTTAGCCGTCGAAGTTCGACTTCAGAATCACTCGATCGCATGCACAAGAGTAATTTGCAATGAAAATTCGGCATTGGTGCACACTAAATACGATACTGGATGAAACCATCCTCGAACTGGGGTAAGTTGAGCTTTAAAGTTGAAGAATGGAGCATCGTCTCTCGTGTCGTCCTCGTTATCCGATCATAAATCAGAATTAAAAAATATACCTCATGCGGCATCAAAATATGTTAAATCAAATTTATTAAATATTTATAACTATTATAAAAACAGTTAAAGCATACAAATAGTGATATCTATTCGATCATATGAAAATTTTAAAAAATCATTGCGATATTGAATTAAAGGCTATGTTCAATAAAATGGAAGTCTGAATTTAGCAAACATTTGATAATCAGAGTTAGCAGCGTTCGAAAACTGATGCAGATAATATTAAGTAATGATTATATTTTAAAATTAAGGTAATAAAATTATAATAATAAATATACAGAAATTTAATAATTATGATTTAAACATTGCCTGCAGATCCGCAGATATTATGTGTCACGGACCGATTCAATGTACCAGTTTATATAAACCAAAGATCCCTGGTTTTCCTCATTTAATCAGCTCGGCTTTCTAAATCTTTATTTGTTTACAGACTTGTTCAAATATCACCTTTCCCTCGTGCATGTCATAAAGACGAGATTGTTTTCTTTTATAGGCCTCTGGAATCACGACTTTTATTATTTATTCAGTCTCACTGGAAGCCATAAGCAAGTTGACAAAGATTTTTTTCGTTCTTGGTGTTTTGCTGATTAGGGTTAAAACTGTGTCTTTCTTCCCTTTTTTTTTTTTTTCAATCCCTAATCGCTCTATGTTGTAAGCAAATAAGATATTAATTGCCATTAATATCTGTGAACAAAAAGTTTGACTCCGAAATTTGCTGCTTGTTTTCAATGCGATTAAGATTTAATAAGATAAAGCATTTACCATGTCACTGAGAGATATTTCACTAATGAAAAGCAATGCTGGGACCTTATTCGTAAGAAAATGTGTATTTATTATTTTATTGAATATTTCAAAAGAATTTTATAAGAACGTAATATGAAATGGATTTATGGCCATAATAATCTGCAAAAAAACGTAGTTGGGGGGGGGAAATAAATTTAGATTTTTATGAAATAATTATGTAAATTTCCTTTCACATCAAATAAAAGCGTCAACTAGATCATATATTCCCACAAAAGTCGAAAAGAAATGAAGAATCACTCCAAAATTGACAGAAACCTCAACGAATTTGACAAAAAGATTGCGATCGTGACGACATTTTCGAATATCCTTCAGTTTCGGATTCTGAAAATTGTGCTAGATGATATGTGAAGGATATGATTGCGAAGAGTTCTTTTCCCTTCATCTGTCTTTAGATGAGATTTTTTTTTCTTATTTTTTATTTTTCTCTCCAACTGAATTCCTTTTTGAGACTTTCATGTAGGATTTCTTAGATTCGCAATATAAATCTTGTTTAAAACTTCAATTGCCTCGAAGGAAAGCTCGTTTCTACCGTTCATTCAGGTATTGGCCGGCGTCCTGGTGTAGGGGTAGCGCGTCTTCCCCTTGATCTGGGTGTCCCGGGTTCGAGTCTCAGTTCGGGCATGGTTGCTCCTTTTCTCATAATTATTTTACTTTATATTACTTTTATAATTATATTACTTTTTAAGAGGAATGTAACAATTAATGTCAACTAAATGAATAATTAATTTGCCAATATTTCATAAATAATTGGTTAATTATACTTCATTTTATTTAATAAAAATTTTAAAAATTTAAAGTAAACATACATTAATATTTTATAATTCATACAGTTTGAATGTTTTGCAAATTTGTTTATTTGATCTCCTCAGCCTAGTGGCCCCAGGCGTCCAATCGGTAATCTACCACGAGAATAAAAATAATAAGCAAAGAACAACCTAGACCAAATAATAAATTCATATACTTTAAGAATCTGTCCATTTTGTAAATGCTTATGAAACATATCTAAGAATTAAATACACCCAAACTCATACCCACTAGAATGACAAGACGTTCTAATTTAGAATCTAAAACATTTCCAAAGTCCCTAGGCTAATTCATTAATTTATCTATCTTGAAAATAAATGGTGAATTATCAGTTATTTTTACTGTCAATTCGTTCCGTTCATTAATGTCTTTAAGCGATTGGTTACGATCTCCTCTGGATTTCTACTCAGATTCGAATTGGGAGGGGGATATGTTTAAGATTCATACATTCCCAGTAAGAAGATATCAAAGCAAAAAGCAAAGTATAAGAATAAAAAATATCATATTAAGTATGATATTTAATAAAGCACGATAAACTATAGCAACCAAGGAAAGACAAAGGCAGATTAACTTCTTATTAGAGTGTATGAAATTTGAGATCTTCCCTGACATAGCATTAGCCCCAGACGAGCAGCAAGACTTGAGAGAAGATGTAGATGCTTCTTGTGATATTCCTGTGGGAGAAAGCTAAATGTTGGGTTCAGATTATCTTTTTTAAATTAAAAGAAATTTATAGAGATTGAGAGAGAGAAGAAGTGAAAAATAAATCAAAAAAACTTAAAAGCCTTTCTTCATTTCACCAAAACTTGAAGTGGTCTGCCAGAAATGAAATATCGATCTTTAGTAAACAAATTTAGTAAACAGAAAATTTATTCATACCCTCATGCTGACAATAACAACAGCAAATGATTAAATTTCCAAAGAGGAAATGTTGAAAAATATCATTTCTTAGAAAATGAAAACTCGAATCATGATTTATGCACAACTGATACTCAAGCCATCTCCATTTGAAGAGATCTCCAAGAGAAAGAAAGCAAGAAAGATCTTTTGTGCGAAACTTATTATGAAATACCCTCCATTCTTAGATGAAAGACTTCAGTCTTTATTCTTCACTCACATTAGGACTATGACATTCATCGTATCAAGGATGACAATAATGACGTTTAACAAATCAAGATTTGCGTTTGAAATATTGGACAATTAAAACATAATACAGATGAACAAAGCACTCTTGTGTGTTTCGTGTTGTTGTAACATCTGTCACAAAGATGTTATTTATCTTCTTTGTGTGCACTTACTTTTAGAATTCTGCGTTATTTGTTTTCTTTTTTTATCCATTCATTCCTTTTTTTTTATTCGCAAGAAAAATATTTGCGGACTTTTTTTTTGTGCCTTAATTTTTTTTTTCTCTTTGATTGTTTGGTAAGTCATAGGATGAAATGTGGATTTGCTTAACGGGTAATATGATAAATTTCACAAAATTCTATATCTATTTATAAAGTTTTATGGCAAAAAAATTTCTTGTTTGGAAATTCTTGTCAGCATTTACTAACAAAAAATAAAATAAAAAGATTTCCAGCGAAAAAGTTTATGGATTTTGAGGTAAAAAAATAATTCGTTTTATAAAAAGCACTTACATTATTTAAAACATTTGCCTTTAAACTATTTTGTTTGAATTTTACAGCTCATTTTCTTTCTAAAAAAAATAGCAGAATGAATGGTATAGTATACTCTGACAGAAAAAGAAGAAGATTTCTACAGTTTTTTTATGGTCTATAACAAAAATTATTTTTACCTCAGTTTAAGTGAAAAAAGTAAAGCAAACAATCAATAGATTAAAAAGTATGTTTCTGCATCAGAAACAAGATTATTTATGCAAAGATTTGAGTTTTTGTCACTCATTTGTTTTTTAAAGAATTTTAAGAAGCAATATAGGGTCACCTAAGAAAGAACAAGAAAAGTTCGATCACTTTATTCAGCCAAAAGAAAAAAAAAACTTCCTTTCTATTATAAAGAAGCTTCCTAATAGAAATTCTGTAGATTTTCAAAAATTAGTGCTCTTTTCTATATAAAAATATTTATATAAGTTAATGTGTTTAAATTTCCTCATTTAATTGCTGTTAGAAAACTCTTATGATAAAATGCTGATTTAAAAACAACAAAGAAAAGAAAGACAATAGAAAATACCAGAAAATTCTTCTTCTGTGCCTTTGTCCTTTTTTCCGTTTAGTGTTAAGAAAAGGAGCATCTTTGCAGGAAATGTCATTAATTCCCAAAAAGTCCTTTTCTCGAGCAAATATTTTCTATTCGAAAAAATATATTAGTAAAGACTATTGTGCTTGAATTTTATCATTTCTTTAACTTTTAGAATAATTGTAAAATTAAATATAGTGTTGCGTCTAAAGAGAAATAAAAAAAATTCTAACAAACATTCATTTATAAATCAATTATCCATTTTCCACTAAATATTTTGTTTTGATAATTTTATGTTATGTTTCGTTAATATATAAGGAGATATTTATGGATTAACTGCATTCAGAGTTATAAGATATTACTATTCAAATGGTTACTAAAATGTATTTGGATATTGTTAATTTTTTTCTTTTCCCAGCTCAATGTCTCTTTGATACAATAAATCAAATCTTTTTGCTTCTAAGTCCAACAGCAGCGAAAACGACTGTCCTCAAAAAAGAAGCTTAAACGAATAAAAAATGAATAAAACGATGCATATAAATAACACATGAACGATAAAGTATTCCAGATATTTTGTCGTACAACCGAAACTAGTATATCTGTAACTAGCATTAAACAAACACTGAAATGAAGAAGACGACCTAATAGTCTGACCCACAAATGATTAAAAATATTGCAATTTATATAAAGTTATTTATATAAATTGCAATTTTTTATATAAGGTTTTCTTTATTAAGAACATTTTTCATGATTTGAATTCATATTTAATTACTGATTTGATTGGTGCCAAATTTTTAAGTTGCTCGACAGCATTTAGTGTCTGTATCGTAATTTTGAACCGTTACACACTATCACGTGAGTTTGTTTTGAATTACCACACACATTTTAGAAATATCAGAAAAGTGAGAATAATAGACAATCCTATTTATTTTTATGAGACTTTACTCTTAGTTGGAAATACCGAAGAATCCGTCCCGCATCTTCAATTACTTGTATGATTTCTCTACTTTTTATTTTATATGAAAGTTCATGACACCATGCTACAACTACCCTCCAATTGTAAGAGAAATCTGAAAAATTCGACATTACTTTACATTCCAATCAGTGAAATCCTTGTCAGTGTCTCAAAGACAAAACTACTGAACTGATTATGCCAATTTCTATCTCATATGACATTAATGACATTTTATCATTTTTCGATCCGTTAGACGTATTATGTGTGGTCTCCTGACCCTTTCTTCGCCTTTCAGTTTCACGAAATATCGCAAAATAAAACTTTGACACAGCTTCTAAACTGGTCGATTTCGCCACTTCTCAAGAATAAATTAATAATCAGAATTATGGAAGTTTATTGTACAAGTGTAATTTAAATTCATGTTTTAATGACAAGACATAATTTATTAATGTCGACATTATTAAATTAATAAGATTAATTTGATAAGCGAATAGTTGATTTTGGTGTCGATTAGTTGATTCTGGCATGATTCTTAATTAATTTTAGTGTTTCGAACCAAATTGGGCTTTTTAAATAATTTTCTTTAACAATTGTTGAAAAATAAAGTAGAAATGCGTGCTATTGGCATTCGATAAATTTACAGTTTTCCTACCCAGTTATCACCATATCCTACGCAATATTGTTTCTATATTATTCAATATTTCACATTATTGTATAACATTATACAATATTGCAAATATGGAGCAGTGGTGGCTTAATGGTAATGTTTTGGCATTAAAACTGGAGAACTTCAAGTTCGGAAGCGATTCCCATGTTGGGAGCTAAATTTCTAACCTCCAAATTAAACTCTTATTTGTTGGTGTGATGGGGAAGTTTGGAGAACCGACTGCTTGCAAGCGTGCCGCTTTCATCCTTCGCCCATTATTCAGAAGTACGAGATCCATCCAAATGGGACTCTCGTGTTTCCTAAAAACGGGATCTTAATATGAACCAAAATAAACTCAGAACTATCATGCTACACAGCGGGAAAACGATTAACTCCACCCAATTTAGTTCCCACAAGACTAGCATGATGATTTGTATTCGTAATCTAGTGACATTCTAACATCCCTCTGTTCCTTAAGAGGGACAAACAACCGAATAATTTTAATCATAGAAGGATGTTGCAAGAAATTTATTTAAAAAGAAAATGCATACTACAAAAAAATCTCGAGTTATGGAGGGCATTATAACGTGAACATCAAATATATAAAAACTATAAATAATGAATAACGAATACATATTTAGTATATGCACAAAAAATATACTAAGAAGTGAGAACAATGAACGCTGTACCTTTAAAACATTAAAAAAACATGCCAGAGATTTAAAAATTAAGTATATTCAATCCCAAAACGTTAAAAGACATTAGGAATTTTAAAGTTGAATATAATCAATCTTGAAAACACATTAGGAATTTTAAAGTTGAATATAATCAATCTTGAAAACATATTAGGAATTTTAAAGTTGAATATAATCAATCTTGAAAACACATTAGGAATTTTAAAGTTGAATATAATCAATCTTGAAAACACATTAGGAATTTTAAAATTGAATATAATCAATCTTGAAAACACATTAGGAATTTTAAAGCTGAATATAATGAATCGTGAAAACACATTAGGAATTTTAAAGTTGAATATAATCGATCTTGAAAACACATTAGGAATTTTAAAGTTGAATATAATCAATCTTGAAAACACATTAGGAATTTTAAAGTTGAATATAATCGATCTTGAAAACACATTAGGAATTTTAAAGTTGAATATAATCAATCTTGAAAACACATTAGGAATTTTAAAGTTGAATATAATCGATCTTGAAAACACATTAGGAATTTTAAAGCTGGATATAATCAATCTTGAAAACACATTAGAAATTTTGAAGTCAAATGCATTAAATTTTAAAAACGTTTTTAAAAGTTTTGGAATTTTATAAATGTAGATATTTGATTTTATAAATGTAGACACCAAAGAATATATTTAAAATATCTTGTTTAGAAAACTTTTTAAATAATTTATATAGGAAAATTGGTCTACATAATTAAATTTGACAAACATGTTCTCAAATAAGCTTGACTTCAAATATTCCGACTGATGCAGAAAAAAATATATAAAGCTTAGTATGACAACATAATTAATCATATTAATGGTGACTTAATAAAAATACAAAAAACAATTGAAAAAAAGTGAAAGAATATTCTTTTGCTGGAAATTTTTTAACCTTTCTGCTATAATTATTTAAAATCTCAAAGTTGATTCTCCTTCTCTCTTTCTCAAGTTCAAAAGAAGTCTTAACATTTCTCGAATTCAAAAATGTTTGCTTTTGTCATTATTGACACAAACGTTGAGAGCCCTTTTACAAAGAGAGTGAAAATAAATTCCTCACATTTTACAAAAGGAAATTCGAAAAAAATGAATAAAAGAAGACACTTAACATTCTTAAAAGTTCACTAATTAAATGAAGAGGGAAAAGTTAATTGATGAAATTACTTGTTATACTCGTATTTCCAAAGGATCTAACAGTACTTCTTTTACATTTCAAAATCATTTTAATACCCTCTTCAACTGACTTAATAGGGAATAAAAACAAAAATATTCGACTAGGAGAGAGAAAAAAAATATGTATAGCATTTTTAGAAAGGAAAAGTTTTTCTTTCTTTTTTTTTTTAATCTTATGAGGATGCTCCCGGAGTCCAATTACGCGACGTTCATGTTTAAAAAGATATTTTGCTGCAACTCATCATATTCGCTTCGTTCAAAAAAAAGTTGTTTTCTTCAAAGTATGTGCTTGAAATATGAGAATAAATTAAGTATTTTATTTGGTTATTAGTTAGTGCGGGTTAAAGCATTTAAAGAGTTTAATATCGTTACATAAAACTTTCTTCATTAAAAATGCTTCGATTGATTTTTAATTACTTAGTGAAAATGAAATCAGTAGCGATGAAATTTAATGATATCCTGCTTTTCTTCTATTTGTTAATAAACTTCTTCCAGAACATTCTGACTAAAATGTTTTTGATTAAAATTTAATGATTATAATGATAAAATATGAAAATGATTACATATTGTTAAAATTTAAATAAGTCTGTCTAATGATACTAGACATTTTTCTTATAGATAAACTCCTGTAAACTTCGCAATTTCATTCAGTTTGCATATAATTAATTTAAATTATAAGTATATTATGTTTTCAGACGATTTTAGATTGCATCTACATAATAAACAGTCTATATCATAGTTTATTTTAAGTAAATCTGGAATTATTCATTATAAATTATCGCTATGGATACTTGATTTGTTTTTCCTTTAAATTTTTTAATGTGAGCAAATTATCCATTAAAAAGATTTTGCACCATTGAATTAAAAACTTTCACTATATAATCTTCATTTCTTTAACCGGATTTACTTAGAATAACCTTCAATTATGATGCATGATTTTTCCATAATACGATTATTTTAAAATTAAAGTTCTAAATGATTATTATAAATTTAGCATTCAGAACAATTTTAATGATATCATTTACTCTGAATGGCCGAAATTAGTACTTTTTTAATCACGAACTTATTTATCATTATTTTTATTAAAAGTTAAGCTTGTTTTAATCGTCTTAAATGTTCAAATTTTGAATACATTTCAAAAGAATTTATGGATAAATGTTGTAAAAGATGTCAAATGGCTCATCAAGTTCTTCATTTTATTGAAGACTAACTCTAGACCAAGAATATAAATATTGTGATATATATGTTGCGGTTATTGCAATTAATCTATCATTATTAATAATGACAGTGAAAATGATTAATCAATTTATTACAATGACTGATTATTAATAATAATTATCAATTACTATTTATAATTACTAGTTTTTAAACTAACTGTCGTTATTTTTAATGAAAACCGATTAATCGCATTGGCCATAACATATTTACCAATATCAATAATATGCAGAAAATACTAAAGAAAATATCAATTGAAAATAATCAATTGGATTGCAATTGCTTTTTAATGAAGAAGGTAGAGGTTTTCATTATGTATGCGGTTTTTTTAAACAAACTTAAAAAAAATGCTTTATCCAGTTTTGAGTTTTTTTTTTTTTTCAAAAGAACTTTTTTTCAAATACTCTTGTTAGAATACGTTTCACGCATTTGCTTCTTACTCACATTATAATTTTTAATTTAATATTTATTTCATAAAATATTTTCGATAAAAATACTCTAAAGCTATTTATAAAAACACAACATTGTGTTTAGAGATAATTTCATCTAAAATTTACCTTGGATGACTTTTTCTGTTAATCCTCATCATTTAGCTCAATATAGTTAATCAACTTTACTCGGCGATTTTTTTTCTTTCCAATTTATACCTTTTAAGTTAAAGGCCGCATAACTGTATACAGAACATTAATGAACGCCGGGAATTTATATATAAAAAGAAGTGAAACTATACGAAGAATTGCTACGTTTAGTTACATAAACGCCCCATTTTAAAGCCCCACGAAGGTTATTTCGGGATGGATCTCGTAATTTTGAACTGCTGTAAGATGACAAGGGCAACATCTGAATTGACATTTCTCTCTCCAAACTTCAGGATGAGCTTTGACTTTCATGGATTTAATGCGCACCATAATTCTTAGACGGGTGTCTCTCGGTGGAATTAGCTTTCGAATTAGTCCGAATTTTATTTCGAATCTCCCCGTTTTAGAGCTGCCTGAGTTCAAAAAATGCATTCTTGAAAAAAATGTCTGTCCATTCGTCTGCCTGTGATGAAGATAACTCAAAAACACTTTGCATTAGATGGATGAAGTTTGATATAAGATCTTTGCACCCAATTTGTAGATTTCTATCAAATTCTGAGCATATCTATTCAGAGGAAGTCTGTCTGTCCGACTGCTCGGATATTTGATACGATAACAACAAAACGAAGAGAGATAGATAGATAAAATTGGATACACAGATTTAACATCTATATTGCAGATATGTATTAAATTTAAAACCAAATCCAACGTGGGTTGAGCGTCTGTCGGTCTGTGCTTTCAGAAGCATGTAAATGCGATAACTCAAAGGCGCACTGACTTAACTATATCAATTTTGGTATGTGATTAGATAGATTATATAGAATGAGAGAAAGTTTTGGTGAGACTACTCACGTTGGTTAATATGATCAAATAACGATGACAATTTTGACGACAAACCCATTTCTAAATTTTGACATTACACGAGAGGTAACTTTCTATACAATAAGATTAAACAGCCACCATGTTCAAGACCCGACCAATCGTATATAAAGCTAGATCGCTGTGAGTTGTTATACGTTTAAAATACAAAGGTCTGTTTCTGCGATTTGTACAGGTTTCTAAAACATGTAAAACGCGAGAGGATCGTGTCTCATTTTGATATGAGCGAAATAATGATCCATAATCAGATGTGACTCGCGCATATGCATTGTGGAATTGCGGCATCTCTCTTTTTATAGATAATAAATATTGGGTTGGTACATAATTATCAGGCGTTCTCGTACAATATTTATTATAAAAAAAAGAATCATAAAAACTCAACAGTAAAATTTTTAAATGATTAATCCGGTGCATAATCGTCATATATTTCAATAACTGCTTCAATAACCGAACGATGGTTGAATGGTCCACATCGAAGTTGTCGGCCAGCATTCGAGTTGCCAAGCTTTTGTCTCCTTCCACGACTACCAAAAGTGCCTGGTCGTCGAAATCCAATGGTCGACCTCTTACTGGCTTATCTTCTAAGCTACTAACGCCAGATTTGAAACGGGCAAACCATTCCCTGCATTAACTTTCGCTGATTGCGCTCTCACCGTTAGCTCGTTGAGATCGCGAAATGACTGCGCTGCTTTTCATTCTTTCTCAAAGTGGTACAGTATAATACGACGAATACGAATACGGTTATCGACACATATTTTATAACCTAAAAGAATATTTTCTTTCTTAAATTTATAAAATATTGTAAATTTTTATTAAAATACAGCGAGTCAAAGAAACGCCTGATAATTATGTACCAACCCAATACAATCACTAAACTTTGTATGTCATTTTTTATTCTTCAAGAATTTAGTAAATTTTTTTCAGAGTTTAAGGAAAAGTAGCATGTCTCAGTTTGTAAAGAGGAAAAACTCCTCAAAGTACAGTCTATACCGCTTATTTGGGCCAAATCTCAAGAAAAGAAATCAAGCCTACAAAAATTAATGCAAAATTTAAAAGCTTAACTGGAACAGTTTCAGATACATTTTCAAATAAGATGTGAATGATTTTCAAGTTACACTAAATGACGTTAACACCCAGGTGCAGGGTATATATTTGTATATTCGTATTTTTTTAGACCTTGAGCTGTCGCGTGTTGCTAGTACGTGATTTTTCTAGCTCGTGGAAAAACACTAGCAAGTTTAGTCTACCGTAATTCCTACACCACATCGTGTTTAAATATATAAGTGGGCTTGTTTGTCCCTTGCCAAACAAAATCATAACCCTTGCCAAGTTTTCATGAAAGAATTTCTCACCTTCAACTAAAATTGCATTTTTGGCTGATATTAAAAACCAGCCATTTATTCCTAGCTCTCGTTTGTTGGTTGGGGTATTTTCCTCGAAATCTTTCACACCGCGTCTCTTACAAAAAGGAAATCAACTTCTTGAGTTGCAAGAACTACAAAAAGGGAAGAGTAAGAGCATCCAAAAGAAAACGCGGCTGAAAGATTTCTAAGGCCAGAAAAGTGCTTGATTAATGATTTTCTAATGGACAATATGTCGATATCAGTAACCTAGTGTTGAAGGTCAGGATCGCTACAGAACTGGACCACAGGGAATAAAGAGGAACTGATGGTTCTTTGTCTCGATTAGAAGCAAGACACAACATCAAACTTTTAAAAAAATAAACTCATGGGTAAAGAAAAATATTAATAATAAAAAAAATGCCTACCAAAAAAAAATGCATTAAAAATCTTTTTTTTTTTTTTTTTTTTTTTTTTTTTTGAAAATTTCTGAGCAGATGACATTTACATTATCAGGACATTACGCTGTTTGGATTTAAAAGAGATGGACGGTTTATTATGTAGTGCATTGCAAATATTTCAAGGACTGATAAACGAAAACTACTTATCTATTGCCAAGCCGAGAAGTTTTAAGGATTTAAAAATCGAGTGGAATGTTGGGAAGTAGTTTTACAATTTAAAGAAACAGAATATTATTCATTATTGAAAATATGCAGCAAGCCCTTATTTAGATAATCTGAAAAATATAACACTGGAATTTCTCCTCCTGTTCTTACTTCATTAGAGCAAGCAATGGACAAGGAAGAAATAAAAAAAATTAAAGACATTGTATCGAGGAAGTTTGGTCCACTCCGGAACAGTGATGTCAGAGCGTACAGTACAGACCAACAGAAGTCAACTCCTCTTTGGATTTAGCTCCAAATTGTTACACGTATAGCTAAATTGCTCCAAAAAGCTATAGATGTTAAATCTGTGCATAGAATTTTAACCATCTAGCTTTCTTCGTTTTGTATTTATCGTGCTAACTTACATTCAAACAGCCGGTTTAGAAAGTCTTTTTCAGCGTGGATTTCGTTCAGAAATTGAAAGAAATCTTCTATAGTCTGTGTATTTTCTGTAGGTGGTTCAAGGTCACATTTTCTACCGCGTTACTGGTACCAGACAACCGATAACGAGGTAGAAAATGTGACCTTGAACTGCCTATTGAAAATACATAGACTATAATTTAATACAATCAGTAATACACTAAATTTCATCCGCCTAGCTCAAACCGGTTTTGAATTGTCTTTGTCACATAGAGATAGTCGAACAGCCAGACATAATGTCAAAAATGTGTTTTTCGATCTTAGGGAGGTCTGAAACGTGGAGACTCCTCAAAATCTAGAGTTCAAATTTTTTGGCGATTACAATACATTCTCTAAACTTCGTACACGATAAAATTAGTAATTTCTAACTAGAAATAATCAATAAGGCTTAAGTTTATATTGCATTAAAATAGAATAAAATTCAAGAAAGAATTGATGAATACGACTTGAAAACTTTCAGGGTTCAAACTTTCGTCCAAATATTGACTTGTGACTCGAAAATTCGAAGAATTTGAGATTTTTAAAAGACAAGAATTAGTATATGCAATACACAGACAGTAAATTCAACCATCAAAAAATTCGAATTCACCTTTGCATAGTTTTATTTGATAACTACCTGAAAGAAAAAAAACTTCTTTAAGCTTCTACTTCTAAGCTTCTAAAACTTCTTTAACTTCTTAAGCAAAAAAAAAAAAAAAAAAAAAAACTTTAAAAATTAGCACGAAAACAAAAATGAAGCTTGATTCCAGCAAAAGGTATATTCCAGGTATAGAAAAAGTATAAACCATAAAGATAAAAATAATTTGTTAAGAAACTAATATATTGAAAAATATTTTTGCAGGAAAGAATGAAATTTATGAGGAAGATGCATAGAGTTTAGAGTACGCCAGTGCTATTTCATATAAAACAAATTAAATGATTTAGACTAGCAATAATCAATGTCTTAAATTTATGTAGCATTAAAATAGAAGAAAATTGAACAAATGATGAATCCGGTCTGAAGACTTTATCAAGGACCACCTTCAAGCAAGGATTCAAATCAGATTTTTTTTTTTTTTTGTGCGTTGAATTTTGTGTTTAATTTCTATGTTAGTTCCTTTCTTCTAGTCATAAATCAAAGTACTATTTTTGTTAATAAAATTAAAATTACGCAAAATTAATTTTAAAAACAAATTTAAATTAAGTCGAATTGCATCACTGCACGCTCTAGCATCAATTACAACACATTTATGGTTGCTATGTGTAATAGTAAAGTTAGTTTAGTTTCCTTATGTTTATTTTTCGTTTCGACCTAATGCTGAGGCTATTTCGGTACCGACCTATTCTTAAACTGTGACTGTAATTGTTTAAGTTACGTGATCCATTGCTATATTTCACTCTAAAATGGTACAGAATGTTATGAATATTTTATATCATTTATGTATTTCGATACTAATGAACTCTAGCAGATGTTTAGTTCAGTTTAGTTATATTAACGTCCCGTTGTAAAGAAACGCTAGGGCTATTTTGGGACGGACTTCGTATTTTTGAACCGCGGTCGGATGACGAGGACGACACCTGAGCTGGCACCCCCTCTCCACACCGCACCACACCAGCGGGAGGACATTTGGTCTTACGGATTTACAGACCCCCTTACTTGATAACAGACCCCCTTACACGACAGTTCTTCGGTGGAATCGGGTCCCGAACCTGAAACCTTACGGCTCACAAGCCGAGACCTTACCACCAGGCCACCGCGGCCTTGCACTCTAGCAGATAACTATTATTCAGCTAATATAATTTGAGTATTTTTTTTAATTTTGAAAATTGTTTTTAAGGAACTTTTTTTTCTTTTACGCAAGTTTCAGCCTGAAAACCTCTTTAATATTCATAACATGCCACAAATATTATTAATATCCTGTAAGGGTAAGATATGCACATACAAGTTCTAGAAAATGATTCAAAGGCGTTTTGGATGTTCTCCAAGGGAAATAATTTTTTTCCTTCGATTTTTTGAAATCCTTTTTAGCTGCACTTTTTGTTCCTTAGAAAATATTCCATAGTGAGTCATGTAGGTTGATAATATATTAATGTTTGTAAAATAACTGACGCAAAAGTATTCGTTTTCAGTTTCATTTTCTTCGATGAAAACCGTACGGTTTTTAGTCTCGACATTTCTTTTTCATGCTGTTGTCATGAAATCTGAAAACAGCGGAAAAAATTCACATAAATTAATTTTTAAAAAAAAGATGTTTTTAAAAAATCCACAGTGGATATCTTCATTATAAAATTTTCCCCCTCTTGAATGTTTTTTTTTTTTTTTTTTTGTTAAACAGATGGAAATAAACTAAAAACGATTTGTGTGGAAGTAGATAGGAGCAAAAAGATAATAAATTCTATTACTATGCGTTTAGAGTTTTGTGGCATAGTCTTTTAAACATACGAATAATCTAACGAAATTATTTAAACGTACAAATAAATATTCTATACCCTGCCAAGATTTTGGTTTCGGGGCGATTTTTTATTTGACATTTATAAAATCTTAATCAGTCATTAAAAAGCGTTTTGTATATGAAAGTTTCAATATTCGATAAAAATAGTAGATTTATTTTAATTGAAGCGTACAAATAAAACACTTTTTTTATTTAAGTATCCTTAAAGGTCATATCTCAGCATTTGATAAACAGATTCTTAAAATGCATGAAAAGTATCATAAAACAGTAATGTACAGGATTTTATTGTTTCCTTCTTTGTTTTTCTTCCTTTGATTTCTCTTTCCAATTCGTAGTTATAAATCAGTCAAATGTGATGATTAAATATACCGCCATCATATCACTTTACTTAGAATCTAGGAATGTTTATTACATTATTCACATTTAACTGTAAATTGCGCAAAAGAAACTCAATTTCGTCAACAGCATTATAGATTGCAACCTCAGCAACATTTACAACCTTTCCACCCTTATTAGCATACCATGTCGAATAGCGATGAGCTGACTTTGCAACTTCGGTAATAAAAGATCTTCCCGCAGAGCAGTTTAATTGAGAGTAACACGGGGTGATACAGTTAATCCCATCAAGGAAAAGGAATTGCATATAAAGATAAAATTACATATAAAGATTTGGGAGGACTCATTCTAATTTGCGATCGGAAATAGTTTAGGTTGTGGATTAAGCAATCAAATCTTTTCGACTGGCCTCCATAAAAAGTTTCCAAAATTACTTCGTTGAAACTAAAAGAAATAAATAAAAAATAAAAAAATGCCAGAACAATATACATATAAGCTGCGAAAAATTTTGTTTCTCTTTTGACAACTGAGTTGCTAAATGGATTACGACAGCTTACACATTTGTAAGTTACTATTTCTAAGTTATTAAATTAAAGAACGTTTCATTTTTTATATCCGCAGAAAAACAATACCCGTGAAAAAAAATGTGAAAAAATGTAGTTTTTTTTTTTTTTTTTTCAATTTTCATTTGGTTTATTTATTTACTTTTATTAATTGGTTTTATTATTTATACTTTTTTCTTTTAACAAGCATCAGCTAATTTTTTTATAAATGTGATTAATATAACGATTTTATTTTTAATTAATTATTTCTGCATATTATTGAAAAAAAATTCACTAGTTGAATCTGGCGATATATTAATATCTAAAAGAATATTAATATATCGCCATATTTATTAATCCAATGCTATGACTTTTTTTTTTTTTTTAATTTTTCAACTGGAGCTGTGTAAATCTATATAAAAAGCAAAAAAATAAAAATAATTAAAAATAAATTTAACTTACATTTTTTTATTAAATTAATCAATAAATTATTCTGTTAATTAGTAATTGAATTATTCAAAATTAATGTTAAAAGGGGAAAAAAATGCAATGATGTAGAAATTCAAGAATACTGCTAGTGTAGAGTAACTCCATTTAGCTAATTTATTAATAATTATTATTGATCACTTGTTAATTAAAAATCATAATTGCGGGATAATTTTTTATTAAAGCATTCTTACTTCAAGTCAAATAAATAAATAATTATCAATTAGTTTTTCACCTGCTCAAAACTATTTTCAAAAAAGCAAAAATGGAAGTGATGCAAACTATCTACAGTGTAAATAACTACGTTTAGTCATATTATTAACAAGTCACAAACTTTCTAAAAAGAAAATTGCAAAATTGTAGTGCTTTTGCATGACTTGTCATTCGGTAGACAGTTTCAAATCGAATTCTGTCCGATTAAATATCAGTAGAGTCACTCCATCACTACCTGAGATTTGATGATATAATAAAATTGCCAAGTCTCAACTACAATAGAAGATGCAATTGTTAAATCTTTTTATTACGGGGAAAACTTCCGCATACTAACCTTAGTTTGAACAGACCGGAAATAGAAGGCTGCGAGGAAATCAGGGCGGTAGTGACGTCGGTCCTGACGTCAATGTTAGGGTTCCTCGCTTTCGATTGGTGAACGAAGTGAATAAAAGGACTTGGTACCCCTGGATTTTTGCTTTGAAAGCTTTTTCCTTTTCTTTTCTTCTTTCTTTCTGTCTATTTTTCTTTTTTCTTTTTCTCCATCTCTCTCTGCTCCAGAATTATCGAAGCGAAAGAGAGCCATGGGCCGAAACTAGCTTCCTAGGGCGACTTTTAGGGGTAGATATATTGATCTCATTCATAATCGGGGGGTGGTTTCTCGCTATCGATTATGCCAATGCTGATTTCATTCTCCTTTAATTGATTTCGGAAATCCTTCAGTCATCCGAATTCTTAACGATATTAGCGATGATATCATTAGTGGAGATACTGATTAAACGATTACGCGACTGCAGAAAATTACATAAAGGCTTATTAGAAGAATTAGCCGTTGTATTTGGCTGGGAGAGGAATTTTCACCACGAGGCATGCACTGATTGCCTACAGGCATTTCAAATGCATAGGTAAATGAATGAAAGCAGTAAAGTATATAAATATTTATAATATGTGTATATGTTAAACAATGGATATATTTTAATTATGGTATGTTGCATGAGCATTTATTATTTGCAAGTTAAAAAATTCTTCTGCCATCTGAGTTTTTAACGACATTGGTGATATTTTCATATGTGAAGATACCGATTAAATGACTGCTCAATTGCACAAAATTAGGCAAAAAAAATTATTAAAAGAAGCAGCGGCAGAGTGAAAAGAAAATGAAATTTTCTCCATAAAACATATATCTTATAACTTTAAACGAGCAATTCTTGTATATATATATATATATAAATATATTTATTTCATATATCTCGGAAATGGCTTTAACGATTTGGATCAAATTTTATATTTAAATAAGGTTTTGCTTTTCAAGTTTATCTATATAGGTGTCTTTCCTGAAAAATCAGGAAAGAAACCTATCAGGAATATATATTGTGAAAAATCTTATATAATAGAAAAAACTAGTCTTACTTTTTCGAATCAGCACAAGAAATAATATAAAAATCAATTATTGAAAGCAAAAGAAATTCAAAAAAATAATTGCGCAGATTTGCGCGATTTACTAACCCGTCGAATTTTGCATTTAAAAGATTAAAAACTGCATGTGATTTTATCATTCTATTATGCTATTTTCTAGTCAAGTATAATAAATTGAAAACATGAAATGAATAAAATTAAAGTACGGCTTTCTTAAATAAATATTCAAACACCGAGCTGCATAATTGAAAAACGCTTTAAACAGCTTCACGAAATTTAGACACAAAAATATAACTATGTCTAAAAGATTTAACGACTAAAAAAAACTTGTAATTAAATTTTTTTCCTAAGTGGCGAAATGCAGAATATCACCTTTACAACCTGAACAACACATATATAATGTTGTCAGAATCTATGCTGATCTCTTTTCGCTGTAACAGCTGGATCTTAAGTTCCTTTCAGATTAAAAAGCCCTAGAGTATTAAAAAATGCAACGGAAAGGAAGAAAATATGGTAATAAGATTCGATTAGAAAGTCGCTTTAAATTAACTCGGGAAAAATTATTCATAAGCTCCAAAATGAGAACCATGGAGAAATAAGCATACGAGAAAAGCTTATTCTTCAGTTTTGTGTTAGAAAAATTTAGTAAAAAGCGTTTATGATTTCTTTTGCGAGATTATTTTTAATTAAATAATATCATGTTAATGAAGAAACAAAACATATAGAAAGAGCCAGACTTTAAATTAAAACTATGAACTTTCTTTCATTCATGATCTTTACAAACATTTCAAGAAACATGTATAACCATTACCTTGAACACTTTTATTATGTTATAATTGTGTTTACTGAAAAAAAAAATTAATTTCAAAATTCAGGAAGTCTTATAATCATCAGAAAATGAGTGTGTGATGTTTATTAAAATTATGAATGTTTGTTGCTGAAATTTATCTAGCATCTTTTGTTTAGAAATGTACAAATTTAGAATCAGTCGATTTATCTATTTTAACACGTTGGCTGCTACGTGAATCACCTGTGATTCACACCTACTTTTTGATTAGATGACCTCTTCTCTATTATAACTGAAATATCAAAGAAGTAATAATTTAAGCAGATAGATTATCCAAATCTCAGACGTTGATCAGGGTTCTATCACCATCCTCTAACAAATATTAACCTCTTAATTGTTGTGGCTAAGCGACAATAGAGTATTAAATATTCATATAAAAGATGAGATTAAGTCACCCATAGATGCTGTAATTTTAAGAGAAGATTAAGGGACATTTTAAATGTTCTCTATACTATTACTATTAACTGAGTGAATGGGACAACACATTTCCTAAACAGAAAGTGCCATCTTATTAGATAATGTGAAAAGCTGTTCTTTTAAGGGGTTCAAAAGCAATAACTTTTGGGCCTGTGGCAGTTCAACTAACGATAATTCTTCATGAACCAATTTCTTCCGTAAATGGAATTTTAAATACAAACCTTCTATTTTGCACTACATTCACCACACAGCTACGCGACGATTTTCACAACAATATAAATATCATCAGTATACAGTATTTAATAACATGAATTGGGATGAAGAATTTTTGTTACAGTGATGATATCTTGAAACAATAGGAATGTAATAACTCATTCTTTCTTTTCTTTTGACCTGGTTACTTTTAGCTACATACCGATAACATTTAAATGTATGATTAAAAATAACAAATGGCTTTGTTTACCAACCGTAGAATTATGGAGGGATGAAGTCTCAAAATATCCTTCAAAAGTGAGAAAAATCCATCTGGTGAGAAGCAGACTTCTAATAAAACTATCTAAGTGTTGATAATACGACAGACAGATTAGTTCCGTAAGGTAGAGAGAAGTTAAGTCTCGATACTTTATTTTCAAAACTTTTGTCTCAGCAATTTTAAATTGAGATAATATGTAAACCAAATGTGATTATTAGTAGAAATATATTACTTTCGAGGATTTGAAAGAAAATTTGAAACACCGAATTTTATACAGAAAATAAAAAGATGAAGTCACCAATTAGAATACGCTTCCAGTTAAAAAATATCGCCAAATAAGATACGCATGAATGATTCTGTACAAAGAAATAATAAAATATTAGAAAAATTTCATTTTTATATGGTCTTTATGGAGAAAAAGGGTCAAAGAATAAAAAGCTCTTATTGCAGTCACCTGTTTGGACACAAAGTTGCATGCTTTTATATGTAAAATTTGCTAAGAAATTAAAAGGTAAATTTTCTGACTTAGATCCATTTTCCGTAATTCTGACCAATGTCAGTTAGACTTTTATTGCAGTTTTCAAGAATAATATACATAACACCAAAATTCTTTAAAGGTATAATCAAAAAATAATAACGCGTTTATTAACTTTTATTAAATTTTAAAAAATGAATAGAAAATACATTATTTGAAGTGTTTAAAAACTGTTCAAAATGAACACTTTCAACACCTTTGCATTCTTTTAATTCTATATCTTTGAAGAGAACATAGATCCTTCAACAATATCTGATTAGATGCAAGTCTGAATCATAGTAGTGTCAAATAGAGCAGCGGCAGCCAATGAGTTAAATATCAGTTTTGTAAATTATCTATCAGACATAGTAAGTTTTATTTTCGCTTGAAAGTTATAAGAAATCTCTTAAAAACATGTTTCTGGAGACATTTTTTTTTTTAAGTATTTCGAAATAGACATTTATTTGCTTTTACATCAAACATCTTGCTAATGAAGTGTTTTCAATACAACATGAGACTGTATATGTATATGTTAAGAACAAAAAAAGTTCAATCATTTGAGATGAAAATTGCGCCAAAAAACACTTATATAAGAACGAAATATCATTAAAAATGAAGAAAGTTTGAACGAAATTTGTCTGAATTGGCTGTTAACGACCTAAGCGACATTGTTTTTTGAGAGGGCGGGGGGTTCAAATACCATCTTTTTTGCCATCAAATACCATCACTTATATTTTACAAATAAAAGCCAAAAGTTATGTCTTTGAATGCTTTAACTTTATTAACTCAATAAATAATAAAGCGAACCAAAAATAAATGTTCATTTAATGTAAACTTTTTGCAACAGAGATGATCAAAAATATATCAACTGGAACTCACCGATATATTTCCTTCGATTCTCATTAATAAAAAAAAAAATATCTAAAAAAACAAATTTTGTAGGATTTTTATAGTTCTGAAAATTTGCAAATCGCCTCACCTAACTTAGACTACTATTCAGAATGCCAAGTTTATATTGTTAAAACAACTTTTAAATTTATCTTTTCCAATTCTTAGCAATGTTGCCAAGAAATTTTCTTGCTTGTCGCTAAAATAATCATTATCTCATGTAAAATTAGCGTAAATTAGCATAGTAGCCATCTACTAACAAAACTAAAAAAAAAAATTGAGATGGTTAACGAGTGTTTCAGAATTAAATTCCGCAAAAATATAAGCAGAGGCTATTTTTTACGAAGTCTCTTTAGGGAACGTATATCACTGATATAAAATATGCTGTTTTATATTCATATAAAAAAATTAAAAATCTGTAAAATGTTGCAAAAATTGTCAAAGAAGTCAAAAGTCACCGTCATTCTTTAATAGAAGGCCTACAATTATTTTTGTTTATACCTATATTTAAACATTTAAATGTAAATGCATATTTCACTCTATCAAATAAACGAAAAATATATCGAAATACTGCATTTTCTTTTATTCTATATATTTTTATAGGAACGTTTTAGATATATCCAGGGAATACAGATGAATTATTTTAGTGAAGTCAAAAGCATATACATCCATGTGAAACATTGTGCTAACATTAAAAAAAAAAAGAAAAGAAAAAATTAAGCTACGCAAATTCTAGAGCTTTATAACTTTTCAGACGATAAGTCTGACATCAATACCAAAAATGTAAAATAATCACTAAAGCTTCTTACGATTTCAGTAGTATTGGTTGGGAAAAAGTAACTGTAAATATAATCTTTTAATGGAGCGGCGCCATGTTTTAGAGTTATTTTTTCTAAGTCTTGTATATTATCAAAATATGGAAGTCAGTCATACTAAAACGTTATGCAGTTTTTATTCTTGGGGAATATGCACGAAATACTGTTTTTAAATCCAAGGATATATGTTTGGAACGATCAAAAGCTTTTAAGCTTAAGTCTGTAGCACATGTTTCTGCCTTATGAACTCAACATAAAGTAAAAAAACTTGATATAAAATTGTAAATTTTTTAAAAAAAATATTATAGGTTTCATTTTGGTATATGCATATAATTGGTTTTGAGCATCAAAATGGATAGTAAGATACCGATTAGAAAGTCAGATTCCAAAATGAAAAATCTTTTTTTATAGAATTTTTTTTAAATATGGTTTAATTATTTGTAAAAATTCTCTCTGATTTCTTGGCCATAATTTGAAAGTAGTTTTAACATTTTTCAGCCTATATATAAAAAATCTTATGGTTGATTCTTTGCTTTAAAGTAAATATTGTATTAGCAATTAACATTGTTTAAATTTGTTGATAAGTAAGGATTCTGAAGTGATCATTTTGACTCTCAAATGACTCACGCCCGTGAATTATGGGTCACTGAAACATTCAAATTGGTATTTATTCTTTTGAATGTAACTGCTGAAAATACTTAAGGTAGTTAGGCAGTTTAACCCTTTAGTTGGCAAATGGTGGTAAATTGTAATAAAAAAAAAATTGGAAGTGGGCATAATAAGTAAGTAAGATATGCATAATATATTTACGTGTTCTTAGAAATTTATTTTAATTAATTAATTTAATTTTATAACAGTTGCATTACTCTTATCTTCTCTTTTGTATGATAGATGGCGATGCCTGATTATATACGCATCCCATAGTGCATTGCGATTGTAATTAGAATGAGATGATATGCTGTACTGTTAAGCTGCGCGCTTGAATGTCTTGTCTTTGTGTTTGTTAAGTGTGAATGTGATTATTAAAGAAATGTTCTTGAAAACATAGTATTGTTACTTCCTGTACGGATCATAATAATCTACATTCCACCACACCATCAGAAATTCTTTTTCGTTGGGCGTCAATGTGGTGGCGGGAAAATTTTCTTGTGATCATCGGGACAACTTCACTTTCGTTTCATTAGAAATTCTTGTTCTTTGGGCACCAATGTGGTGGAATGTAGATTATTATGATCCGTGCAGGAAGCAACAAGATTATGTTTTCGGGAACATTTCTTTAATAATCACATTCACACTAAACAAACACAAAGACAAGACATTCACGCGCGCAGCTTAACAGTACAACATATTATCTCATTCTAGTTACAATCGCAATGCACTATGGGATGCGTATCTAATCAGGCATCGCCATCTATCATCCAAAAGAGAAGACAAGAGTAATGCAACTGCTACAATGGAAATTATGAAGCGAAATTGAAGTCGTCCCGACGATCACAAGAAAATTTTCCCGCCATCACAATTTCATTAATTATCAGAAATCTATTTTCAATAATTTGTTTCAATTATTATCACTAATTTGAGTATTGCCATTCTCACAATGCCATGTAAAAAATCTAGAATTGTAGATATCCCATTAAAGTCGAGAAAACATTTTGCTTCTGAGCTACCTTGCCAAATAAAGGATTTTAAAAAATCGGATGTGCAGACATAGAATAAAATCTTGGGCAAAGATGAATCACCTAGAATGTTCTCCTTTCGAATTTCTTATAGACCTATACATTATGATGCCTTTTACATTTAGTTTTCATCGTATGATGGAAAGAATCTCTTTTCGGTAACAGTTTTATCCCAATTCATATCTGCAGTTTTGATGTTAAGGTAACATGCTGAATTTATTTATCTAGTTCTCTGCGCTTTTCAGCTAGTTCAGCTATTCATATATATAACGACAGGCATTATATTTATTGGTGGATTCCATCTAAAATCTTCGATGCTTCAATAATCACATTAATGTTTATCACTCTGATTACTAGTAGTAGTTGCATCCTTAACTTATCGCCTAAATATACGCACAGACTGGTAGACATACAGATTTTAAGTTGATTGATTTCTTTTAAAACTTGGTACAGATATGTAGAACACATACCAAATCTCACTTATCTGGCTCATTCCATTTGTGAGTAATCGGGTTCGTAGAGAGATATAATTCTAAAAATGTTTGTTTTCGGATTCAAGGAGGTTTAAAATGCGGAGATTCGTCAAATTCTGGAGATGGAACTTTAGATGTTTTCTATAATTTCTAGTAGTAATAACAGATAACTATTATTATATCTGAATGTTTACTATACATTATAATAAAAAGGATCATAGAACTTTCTCAAATGAGTTTAATACTAAAATAAGTATTCAGTCTTTAAAGTTAGTTAGTTTAAGAATAATTAAGTTTTTAGATAAAGATCATGTAATAACTTTTAACTTGTTTATACTGTTAAGAGATTATCCTCTGTTCATTTTGTAATTTCGCTTAGTTTGTCGTTTCTCAGCGTAAAGCGAAAAATTTCATGTCAATGCATTTGAAGCATTATATCCGATAGAGAATTAATTATTCTATGAAGAACATAGCATCTTAAAAAGTCACAGAGGACTATACTGCCTTACACATTTCCTATATAATTAATATTCTACTTAATTTTATCCGTAAAAATTTTCTTTAAAAAAGGAAAAGAAAAAAAAAGAAAAGAACTCTTTAATTCGGATAAAATTCAAAGAAAAAAATTATTTAAAACTAGATCTGAACGAATAAGGGTAAAATTTCTAATAGAAACCGCTTTCTTAATGCATTCTTAAATCATTTTAGAATCTCGATTACTGCGCATTTCAAAACTGGACGACTGTTTCTTTCGTAATCTTTTCAAGGTTTGAGAAAAGATAATTGAAAAGAGATCATTTCATGTTTATTCACCTTACTACAATTACTTTACTGATTAGCTTGTCATTTAACACCACTTATCCTTAGAGAATCAGCTGTTGAGTCTTGTCCTTCTGTCATTTCAAACAACTTTAAACCCTCTAAATGTCTTTCTCAAGACCAGTAAGGGAACAGAAGATGAATTTATTACGCTGTGCACCTTCTTATAATGTTGTAAATTTACATACGCTAATGACAACAAAATGGTAATTCGACACCATTTACTAAGTTAGAATTTTTTCCCCTTCTTCCTTTGGTCTGAACGGCAGTTCTTTGATGTGCAGAAAATAGTTTTTGTATCCGAGAATTTTTTGCTGATCGCTAAATTTTTACAAGTTTTTAACGCTGAATTTAATAAAATGCAAGCAAAGAGAGCACCAAGTTTTATTTTATTGAAAAACGGAAGTGCAGTAGACTCTCAGTAATCCGACAGATATCGATCAGACGAAAGTGTCGGATTAGTGGGCGACATTTTTTCCCTCTAAAATTACCCACTTGCTTTGCTGAAAGCGTCTGTCTGTAAGATCGGTCGTCTCAGTTAGAGTTACTGAGAGTTTCCTGCATAGAGAAAACCAACTCAAAGATATATAAAATCATATATAAATTCAGTATTTATAAATACAAATTGAATATTTATATATAATATTTCATTATTATATATACATTATATAATATATATAAATATTTGTTTTATTAGAATAAGTTTCAAATGACCACCATAATGATTATGATCATATTTATTCTAAATATAAAATATTTTTTAAATCGTATAGCGGGTTTCTTTTTAACAATAAAATGTAATTTTTTTAATTAAGTGTATCATGCATATATTTTAAAATCTTTTTTAGAAGACTCCGACATATTTAGAAAGTTAATTAAGCACATATTCATGATAAGTATTTAAAAAAGTTTATCACGTTCTAAAACTGAGGCCCATTTTAATCTTTCAGATCAACTTGTTTATTGTTTTGATAGATTTTTTTTAATTTAATGTCAGAAAATTTATAAATAATTATCATATGTCTATAGATGTTGAACATTCAGTTATCAATCTGCAGATTAAACTCAAGATAATAAAGATATAAATAATATCTTCATTATCAATTGCTTGTATAATATTATACAAGCAATTGATAATGAAGATTGATATTTGCTTGCATAATATTACTGTAATATATAATTTTACGGATCAAAGTAATTCAGATCATAAATATTTTACCGTAAATATATACAAACTATATGTGGTTGCTCTCCTCAATCATTTTTTGGATGTAGACATCTATGCAAAAGAAACATTGATCATTCTTTGTGGATAGAGTATATGATAATGCCTATTTCAAATCTTTCCTGTCAAAATCTTTAGACACGGACAGAACAGTTGTTAGATCATTTTTAATCGGGCAGTGAGTCATTGATCATTCAAATAAATCAATTTTAAAGGAAGGCGATTCAAGGCTTCACATCATTTTAGTTGCACATGGTACAATCATATGTCATAAACGTCTTATCTTCGTTTGAAAGTAATGTGAAGCAAAGGCTACTTGGTTGATAGTCGACTACATAACCAACAGCCGATTGAGAAGTACATTATATATAGGAAATCTATAATTCTGTTGAAATCTGTAATTAAATCATTTTCCAGACACCAAATCATTCAAGAAATTAGATGTGCACTTCCATTTGCTTAGATATGGTTTTTACAATTTATTTTCCTGAGTTTTTTCTCACAATGA
This sequence comes from Argiope bruennichi, assembly GCF_947563725.1. NCBI lineage: Eukaryota > Metazoa > Arthropoda > Arachnida > Araneae > Araneidae > Argiope > Argiope bruennichi. The sequence goes on along the minus strand of NC_079162.1, from coordinate 32,298,641 downwards.
ACGAAATTTACAACGGAATTTACACAGTTAAGCGCAATACAAATATAGTTAAATCAGTTTAAATTTATTACTCCAATTCACTTATATACTTGTATAGAATAGTATCTATACTAATGACAGGCAGTGGGATAAAGAGATTAACTATAAACTATATGTTATTAACGCTGCTTTAACACAGTGAGCTTTTTCATTTAATAAACTTTATAACGCTTTCTTAATCAAGTTGCGAAATAGTTTTACAATTCTTATTCATTATTTTACAATTCTTATTCATTATCACAACGCTGATGTCTGTACTCAATGCATGGCTGTATTCTTTGTTTTATCAACGTGGCCTTTACCCTTCGATATTTTAAACATTTTCGTTAAAACACTTTAAACATATTTTTGATTGGAGCAAATCCTCTTTCAACCTTTTTATGTATCTTAAAGATATTAGAATTTTCAATGATAATTAGCTCTTAAAATCCATTTTTTATCAAATGATCTCTAGTTCCTAAATTTTTAGCGCTTTGCAATACTGTCATTAAAATATCACAGCTAACAGCAATATAACTTTAACTACAGCTCGACTTGATAGAGGAAAAATTGAAGATTTTGAGCTGGATAAACTTATACCAAATCAAATCATCAAAAATAACCCTACAGACTATACATCACACAAGCTATAAATTTAAATCTTTTCTCAAAATTATATATCCTGAAAAAATCTTTGAGTTGCCTTAAGACGTAAAGTTAGTACTACTAAATTGTTTCACTAAAGTACTACTAAAAACGGCAGTGAAGCTTGTTTCGTTTAGATCCATTCAAATTCCGTTTCGAAGCAACACTACGGTCATTTTCGGGACAGACTTCGGAATTTTGAACTGCGGATAGATGAAGAGAGCGATGCTTCAGCTGGCATCCTCTTGTCCAACTTTCGGCACCACACCAACGAAAGCAAATTTGATCCCGTCGGTTATAACATGCAGAAATCGATCTAACAAATAGAAAACTATAAAATCTATAACTGGTGTCAGGTAGAAGCCAGCGGATCCGAATTATGAATTGTATATGTGTAAATAATTAATAAATTGTACATATATAGGTAATTAATTATATATTATTAATTATATTTATAATTAATTATATATAAGTAATTAATTATATATTTAATGAGTAAAAAAAGACCCTTAGAACAATTTTTTGAAAACGCGTAAATTTTTCAGTCTTTTTACCCCCCTAATGCCTAAAGGGTTACGTTATTTTTTCACTGATTTGCACAAAAGTCTAGAAAAACAGAATTTTTTTTTTTTTTTGATCGATTCTTAAAATCAGTATGTTTTGTACTACGAATAACGGCTTCGCATTTGTTATCTTCATATTTCCTACTGCGAAAGACAATATATTGTTATCCTGATAATTTTAAAACGTTTGCTTTCCTTGACGTTTATCGCAGAAGGACCATTTTTTGACTATGGTGAGCCATAACATCTTTATCAAAGTATAAGGCCTATAAAAACACACCAGTTTTGATTTTTGACTCTATTATTTCAAAAAAAGTATTGTAAAACCCCAAATAACCTCGGCATTCATTACAACTTCAAAAACTGAAAGAAGGTAATCGATTTCTCACAGAGTCGAACTGAGAATCCAACTTCGTGGAAAAGCAGATTGTAAATCGTAAGAGGGTTCCCGAGGAGCCTTTTATCGATGTTCTAGAACATTCCGATGGATATTGGACAGGGAGTGGTTATTTCCCCTCATTCCAAGAATTCTTTGGTCACTGCACGTGTGCAAAAGCAACCTGAAAGTCACTTACGTGCAAAAGGGTAGAATAGTCTCCTCAGCCTGACCTTGGTTGAAAAGAATCAGGGGTTAAAATGGACACTGGTCATCTGTAATCCTTCTCAATATTCCTGCAATCAGTGATGGGAGGAAAGGGGCAAGGGGGTACAGATGCGCCAAACAAAAGACAAAGTCATACAACATTTGCTTCACTTTATATACAATACAGGATGGCAATTAAAAAGAATATTTATTTCATTAAATAATCGAATTTGTTTAATAATTGTGAAATCACAGAAACTCAGGATATGCGCTGTAATTGTATTCTTATAAAAATTGGAATTTTATTTTGAGTACCCTAGGATAACAGACGGAAAAATATGGATTACATTTGCAACAAACAATTTAATTCATGTATGCGTCTAAATAATTTCTTACAGACAAATTTTTCAAGAAAGAATTTATTGTTACCTAACGTCAAACAATTAAAAAATGTTTTCTATTTGTATTGTTTTACTATTCCATTTTCAGCTGTTGAGTTTTATTAAAATTGCCTTAATTTTCCTCTTGGTTGTGATAGAAATCAAATAAAAACAAGCTGCCTTTCGGATAAGATAGGCAAAAAAAAAAAAATGAATTTTTTTGCCTATCTTAGTATTTAATTCGATGGAATGAGTGATTTTTTCTCAAAAGCAATGTCATTATGATACATGCGAAATATGTTGCATCGCACTTATTTTTGAACCACGGCGCATACAGCAAAACGAATCTGACGTCACGGCGTAAGACAGTTTGCATTTAAATGTACATGTCATGCGACGCTCTGTTTATGTGACTGGGATCACATATGTATAAATCTGATTATTCTCAAAAAAAAAAAAAAATGAAATATTTCATCAGTTTTCTCTTTTATTTCGTACAATAATAATAAATAAAAAAAGCATAGAAAATATATAATAAAGAAATATAAGAAAATATTTATTGTTTTAGTTTAATTTTATAAAGAGGCCTGTGTTGAAGGTGAAATTCAAAAAAGTCAAAAAGAAAAAAAAAAAAAAAAAAAAAAAAAAAATCAGACTTTCGAAGCACATAAAACTATTTATAGTCAACATCATCTAGCAGAATACGTCACTAATAAAGGAAATCCATTTTTTCCTCTTTGTCTAGTAGAAATACGGGGAGGGGCAAAATGAAAATGTCAAAGAGAAATTAGCTGGAGGCGTTTACGATCCCATCATACCTCGTAAAGGCAACATCTTCGCATCTCTTATATCCTAAGTAAATATTGTAAGAATAAAAAAGGGGGTAAAGTATTTTCTTTTAGTTAACTGGGTGGATGTTTCTTACGTTCATAGCTTTTTTTTTCCGCAAAAACAAGCATTTGTCAGGAAGCGCAGATAGAAAACAACAAAACACGAATAAATTTTCAAAAATTTTTAAGTGGATCGCAGGTACTGGGCCCTTGATAATAATATTTCCCTTTTCAAGGAAATTAAAAATAATTCTTTCTGAAAGAAAAGAAAAAAAGTGAAGAAAACAACAATAATTCTTTAAATCTAATTCAATTTTAAGGAAATTGACCTTTTTTAAAACTACGATACCTTTTTTTTTTTTTTTTTTTTTTGGACTGAAAGATCAACAGAATTTCGAATTATGATCAAATAACCAATGAGGGACAAGAAGAGTATTGATACCCCTGGTTCAATTCTTAAGGGGCGTCATAGATTCAAACATTAACGCATATACACCCTTTTTCCTTTAAAAAAAAAAAAAAAAGTGAAGCAGTGAAAAATAATGTCATCTCACTTGCGCCATCTATATTTACTAAACGCTAAGGATGAGTAGGGGCGAAAAAATTTATTATACTCAGGGCGCCTGTTATCCTCGCTACGTCACTGTAACGAGATAAAACTGACATTCAACTTAGCAAGAATTAATTTGAAAGAAGATTAAACACTACACATGAGCTGAAATCTGAAAATTCTTACTTTGATTATCTATAATTGTTTCATCGTTTTATTATGGTTTTCATTTCTCTTTTATGGCAGACAAACTCAAAACAAAAGCTTTATCAGATTTTTAAGATTCACTCATTTTCAAAGGATATTAAACGTATAAAAATGAATTATAAAATTCCTTTACATCAATCTTTGAGGACTAACATTGCTGCAATTTAATTTTCTAAATTACTTGCTACATCATTTTTTACTGTCATAAATTTTATTAGATCTCTAGAGAAACATTATACTCAAAATGCTCATAAATTTCATTTGCAGAGACGCTACCTTTTTGAAAATATAAATTTCTTATCGTATAGATAACGCAAGATGAAGATTTACCAGATAATGAGAATTTTTCCTCATACCGAAATGAATAGAAGTTTTTATAGTATGAAGGCTTTTCCTTCACATTTGTTTTTAAAACAAGATCTACTTAATTTACTAGTCCAAACATGGTCATAAGTTTTCATTTTCGAGTGTAAAATATATTTCATTCTTTGATCTTGTAAACAAACCTGACATCTTCATCTATAAAAAGAGAAAATTACTTTCCCTAATTTCCTTCTAGATGCCCCTGAAATTTGTTATTTTTTAAACTGATTGCCTTTTAGCTGTGTTCCAATGGAATTTTTAACGTTTTGTTGTCACTTCATCTTGGAAATTCTAAATCTTTGAACAGTGTAATTGACTTTCAAATTTCGAACTTAACAATTGAATCTTGAGCGGAACTGCTCGTTTCATTATAACGAGGTATCGATTTGAAGTTTCAAAGTTAAAATGCTAATGAAGGTAAAGAAAGAACGGGAAGAAAGGAATGACAAAGACAGTACTTCGTGAATTTAAATTCTTTACTGAATTCATGAATCCTTAACTAATTACCTCCGAGGAAATCGTGCTCATTATTATTTTTTTTTAATCCTCAACTGTTGGAGTTGGGCGATCTTTGTCTGAACTGAATTTAAGGGTAATAAATTTGAAGTAAACTCAAAATGGGTAATTTGAGCAGTGAGGATTTTTGAAAGGAAGAATAATTTTGCATACTGGAAGAAGAGTAAAACAAATAAAGGACAATAAAGAATTCCTTTGAATATTTTCTTAGATTTTTGATTGCAAATTCAGTAAAACATGCTTTGAAAGTATAACGCCTCCCTCCCCTTCTAGTAAATCAAGAGCCATTTATTAAGAAAATATATCTTTCTTTTGCCTAAAAAAACTTACAAAAATCAAGAATTCTTAGTCTTTGTGTGTCATCATTTTTAATGTTTTCCCACTTAAAAATAATCTTTCTACTTTACTTAATTTACTACTTTATTTAACAGTAATTATTCATTGATCTTATAGTAATAAAGATTTTTATCAAGTTCTTTAATGGGGAATTTATCAAGAGTGACACAAAAGAACCTTGATTACTCGATTCTTTATATATTAAAATGCCTGATATGTAAAAAAAAAAGGTTAGTATACCGTTAAAAAAAACGCTTACTATACCCTACTTTTTTTTTTGGGGGGGGGAGTCTTTTAGTTTTAAAATTGCTTAACTTGAGAAAGTTTTTCTTCCCTCTCTTTGACCGGCAGTCATGAATCACGAATGCGGATCGTTTGAAAGCGGTACATGAAACATTCGTAATCAGTCCTTTTTTCTTTTTTTTAACACGCTTTGTATTATCCGAATTATTGTCTGCTGTGATCCAATCTTGATAATATATAATAGTACATTTATTTCACTTTTTAAAGCCAAATATAGTGATGGGTGTGAAAAAGAAGCGCTAATACCCGAGCTCCATTCATCCTAGTTACACAACTGTTCAATAAATTAACTTACGAAATCTACCAAACGTAGCAGGATTAGAATGATGGATTGAAGAATCTAATACTTAGCAATTTTCTTCTGGGTGCAAATGAGAAACTATTTGTATGTAACTAAGAGCAATTTGCTAATTTTCATCATTCTGAAGATATCTTTATTTCCCATTTCGTAAAAGTTGTTTCATTATTTAAATCTTCCTAAACTTAGCAGGGCAAATAATGGATATCATGTTATAGTAATGAAACAGCATTACTTGATATTATTAGATATTTCGATTCGTATTTCATAGCCATTTGCAAGCACAAGATTTTTCAGGAATTTTTAAAGCCTAAAATAAGATTATTTCTTAGATCATATTCTTTATTTCTTCTAAATGTATATACAAATATCTATTTTTAAAATATAATATCCTAAGCCAATCAAAATCCGTACTGGAATCAATAAAATTTCACATTTTCGCTTTTTTTTCCCAATTAAATAGTCAAGGTATTAAAGTAAATGTGTACAAAATCGCAAATTTTATTCTAAATATTTTTCATTAAAATAAATCAATTCTATAAAAAGGAAAATTGAGATATCAACTTAAAAAGAGATTTTCACTTTTTTTCGAAATATTTACATTTTTTTAATAATGTAATTAATTACTGCATCCACAGTAATTTGTAGCAAATTGATTTAAAAAATCGTGTTTCTCAATTGTGTAAAATACAGGGTGACATTTAAAAATGCATTCCTTCTTAATCGTTCAATAAAAGAAGTCAATTATTTGGGCAAACAAACTGGTGGCCAAAGGCGGCTAGTTATATATAGATTTTCAATACAGTAGAGTTGCAAATTTAAATGGCACCCGGATTTTTTTAAATATTTTTTATATAGGTTTCATTTGCCGTTTTCTGATTTTAAAAACATATAGGGACCACAAGATACCGTCTTTGTAATGCCCCAAAATTTGGGGATCAGTGCAGGTTTATGTTCACTCCGGTTACCACTGTTTTAAGACTAAAAATACATTATAAGTAAATAAACTAACAACTATTTCCGAAGTTTCAAATTTCATTTTTATTTATTTTATATATTATATTCGTTGACATTAATGGAAGAGGAAATTAAAAATTTATTTATGAAATAAAACAACAAGAAATCGAAAGGAAAATATTTCATAAGTATTCTTTTCTAATATTCGTATTTAAAATATTCCCTTTTAATTTACTTATTTTAAAAGTTCAGCTGTAAAATTCCTTATTCATATATCACTTAGAGTAGAGCTACATTTTTGCTTGCAAGAATCCCAATTCCTAAAGGAAAAATATTAATATTTTTGAAAGAAGCAAAGCTTGGACTTTTCAGAGGTATATAGACTTTTTTCGAACTCGGAGCCGTGCAATTTCTACAGTCGAAAGTTAGAAGAAATTTTTCCGTTTCAGACTATCATTTATCTTAATCGCCAAAGCAGTTACGTTTTTATAAGCTGGAATCATCGCTACTGAAATATTTCTATTTCCTAGAAATGGGCGTGAAAATAAGTGGAAAAAAATTGTGTCAAACAAGCTCCTGCCGAAATGATGCAGGAGTAAAATTTCAAGGAGAAAAGCTGCTCATTTTCTGTAGTATTCTTCGGCCATTTTTCTTTCAGGAGCATTCTGACAGGGATTATTTTATTCTAGATTCTTATATCATTGGAATTTCAGTACAGATCAATGAGACTTTTGGGAGTCTTTTCCCCCCTTTACGTTTTTGTTTTCAACAGTAGTGCTTATTTGGACCTTAAAAATTTCGCCCCTCCGGCAATCAGGCAGGATTGGGTGAAAATATCCTGTTTCGCACTAGGAGGCATCACAATTTTGTTCCTCTCTAAAATATATAGAATTTCAAATGATGGAGAAGAAACAGTTGTAAGTTCTGTTTGGTTTTCTTTTTATTGAAAAAGAAAACTTTACGGCTGTTCTTGCTCTGAAAGTGCCATTTTTCGATCCATTAAACATACTCACTAAAGAAAAGTTGGAAATAGAATCGAAAGACTACAGTGGAGTTCCAGTGGTTTAATGACGTGATAAAGAAAATCGTTAGTCTTACAAGTCTTGTAATAAATCATGAAAAATGAAATATCTACCATATTTTCCCTTAAGACTTTACAAGAAAAGTGAATGGAAGATTTTTTCATATTGATTAAAAAGTTAATTCTATTTAAATTTGTAACTCAAATGAACACATTTAGTGCAACCGTGAGAGCTCATATTGCATATACAGTATGATTCAAAACTCGGTTAATATTTGAAAATTCAATAATTCTCGAAATAATGTAGGTAGAGAGGTAAAAATTGATGCACATACACGAAATGCCATGGGTTTTTATTGAAATAAAAAAAAAAAGAGTACAAAAATGGGAGAAGATGAGGATTGTTTGTATAACGTGTTGAGAACTGAAGAAGCCTATTTTCTACTCCGGGAGTCTGTCACCTCCCACATACAAAAAATTTCGGCTACATAAAATCCTAGAATTGTCGTGGGAACCCCATTGCACGACGTTGGCTGTGAGGTTACCTAAGTCGTAAGTATACCGAGATAGTTCGACCTCATTAGGAATGCTAAAAGACAACATCCGATAACAATTTCTCACCACACCTACAGATATGATATACAGTGCAGTTCATAACATTGTTCATCGACTACAGTATTCGACTACGGTATTATTGGCGAATGATGGTCGCCGTGTTAATCATGTGTTAAAAAGAATGTAAATAAAATGTTTACTAAAAATTAATTGATATGCTAATTATTGCTTTATCAATTGGACATTTTTTGCACATTTTTTGGTTTTAATAAAACCCCATGTCATTTCAAGCATGTGTGTCAATTTTTACCTTTCTACCGACAGTATTCGTAAATGATTAACTTTTCAAATGTTAACGGACTTTTGAATCACCTGATACATAATTATAAGATATTAATAGTAATGCATATGAGATATTTCTTTTCTTAAGTGAAGTTTCTTGATGTTTGAATTACTTTCTATTTATGATGGGTTTTTACATCATTTAATACTGCTCATCAAAGAAAAATGTGTAACAATACTCCAAGATTACACTGCCACAACTGTAGCGATAAGTTATAAAAAATGAAATATCTATCATGTATGCCTATAAGACCAATTAGAAAACGGAATAGATAATATTTAAAAAAGGCTCCTGGAAAATGCTCCAATCAAAACATTTGTCCCATATAAAACTGTCAACAAATGAACACATTTTATACGTCCAAGACAAAGCATAATGCACGATGATAATAATAAGATATTAATAATAACGCATATTAACCCTTCTCTTAATGAAGTCTTTTGATGTTGGATTCATAACGAGTTTTTGAATTTTTTTAACACCATTAACGAAAGACAAACGAGCGGCAATATTGAAAAATTATACCTCCAGTAAATCTATTCATCATTCATGAAGACATCGAGAGTGTTTCACTAAAAATATAATATAACTAGATAAAATAACTAGAAATTTGTCAAATTCCCTGTCGTACAAGGTGGTCATAAACTGGTTTTCAATGTCCAGAGGCATCTGTAGTTAAAATTAATGAACGAAAGGAAATTAAATTTCCTTTACGCATTGCGGACGGCATGGAGAGTTGAATTAAAAAAAAAAAAAAAAAAAAAAAGAGGAGAGGAGGACGAAAAGAGAAGTCAACGATTGGAGAGATCTTGCCCCAATCAGAATAAAAAAAGAGCTGGTAGTTGCATGGAAAATGTATCATGCAAACATTTTTTTTTATTACAGAGTGATAAAAAATGCACATGCAGAAATGAATGGCATACAGAATAAAATTCATACAAAAAAAATTGATGCTCTACATGGTGATATGCGATGTTTACATGAAAATTGTAGATCTGCATCCAATTTTGGATTTTATCGGTAAGAGAAAGAGGTGTTGTAACAAAATGCTAATCCGATATAGTGCTCTACACATAGAAGATAATACACTACACCCACCTTATGGAAGAATACACCCACCTTTGTTAGATTGTCAAAGAGCGAACCTCTATTTTTTAAAAGTTTATTTCAAATATTACTATTGCATTAAACTCAGAATCATAACAAATTTTTCCTAGCTGTGTTCATTTCATTCGTCGAATTCATCTTGCAAAATCCCCTTTAAATATACGAATGATAAGAAAAAATAATTGAGAGTAAAAGAAAGAAATTCAGTAAGCGAAAAAGGAAATAAAGTTTTCGCAATTTTCATTATGTTCTGTGACCTGAAGCGAGTGGCAGCACTTGTTCCACTTATCTTAAAAATTCCTTCAAAGGGAAAAGTAATTCCTTCCAAATAAATATGCTGAATAATTCATTTTAGGAACTTTGGGAACCGATTCGCCGTTGGCACAGTTATTAATAAATTCATTCGTCGTCGAGGTATTAGAATAAAACAAAGGGCATTACGTTCGAATTGTTTGAACATTTTTGAAGAAAATAGAGAATACAAATTTATTTATAATGAGAAAAAGAAAATAACTCTCATTAATATTCATAATTACCGTACATTTGAAACTTGCGCCTAAGAATAATATTAACTATGTTGAAAAATAAATAATAATAAAAATAATTTAAAGTTTCCTACCTTGTTGACATATTTTATTAAATTTTCCGATTTCTTTAAATGAAACTCCAAGATATAAATGTAAACATAATTTTTTGAAAGCAGAAGGCAGTTTCAAAGACAGAAAAGTCACTTTGAATTTTTAACTTCGTGAACTTTTAACTAACTTCTTAACTTTTTTCTCTCCGGTGAGGCATTTTATTATTTATTTACAAGAGGCGCGAACAAGGCATGTCCGTTCACAGCGTGATACAAGAGCAGATTCGCGTAAAAGAGGGAGAAATAATTTATCCCTGGTCTTATATACCATGAGATTCTGATAGGGATTTCTTACACGCTTCGATCACAGGCAAGGAAATCATAGGGATTGTTTAGAAGAATTTGTTTAGATCAGCAATATTTTATCCCTTCTCTCGGAGTGTGGGAACTTGTAGGCTTTTAGCATATTCAGCAAATTTAAAACTCGTGTTTTAATTAAATAGAAAAAGTGAAATGGGATCAGAAAGTAAGAGAATTAATTTTCATTCATAAATAAGATTAATTTCATTCATAATTAAGAAAATAAGATTAAGGAATATAGAAGGAAATAAGGAAGGAATTCAGAAAATAAGATTAATTTCCATTTGATAACCATTTAAAATTATAATTATACATATAATGAAAGTTGCACCACAATAATGAGTCTTTTCCGTGAATATCCCAGCAAACAAGAAGCACAGGTAAGTCATCCTTCTGACTCTCCGACACGCCACGAAGGCACACGGATTTAAACCATAAAACTGAATGACCGTACCGCAGCAACAGTAACACTGGCGGGAACTGTGGTTGAGTCCTAAGGGCCCTCACCGGTCACGGTACAACCCTCCCCGAAGGAAGGAAGTACCGTCATCGATGGGAGGAGTCAGATCTCCCATCTATTTGTGTACCCACCAGCGTGGCGAGATCCGACCACCAAGCCGGAAGCATCTCATCCTCATTTCGAGGTGCCCCCCGGGGGTTAAGAATTACAAGTAAAAAAAAACACAGCCAAGGTGCATAGACAGAAAGCCGTTGCAGAAACTTACTAGCAAATCGTTAATGAAGTAAGAGCAACAATTAACGACTTCTGGCGTGTACAGCACAGCAGCTCGTATTACGAATAAAACTCCTGAGAGAGATTTACTCATTTTAGCATCTCAGATTTATATAGCTTCTCTACGGGGTATGATGTCACATAGAATTCTCCAGAAGAATGTCTAGATATCGGTTTCAAAGTGAAAGACGGCCATAATTTTTGTATTTTTCAGATTCTTCAGTTTTGTCACCAAATCATCGAAATTTCGCTAAGTTCGAGAGTTTATTTCCTTACCGTCCATTAAGATTCTTCTTAAAATAATATAAAAATATAAAATTTTCGATCATAAGACTAATGTGGGAGGAAAAAGTCATTGCATATTCGTAACAATATTTTCTTGTGCTACATTTACCGTTTATTAATAGGGATTATGCAGGTGATTACTTTTCGAATGAACACATATCCAACAATAAAATGTTTATTAATTTGTTTTGAAGCAAGAAAGAATATTAATTCGTACTATGGCATAAGTCAGAATCTTTTATATACTAAACTCTTTAAATAAGAAAATTAGAATTACATAAGAAAATTAGAATATTAATTTGGCAAGCAAAGAAGAAATTTTAGACAGATAAATTTGTAATGGTAGTGCATGAGCTCCTGTTACTGCTCACACAATTATTTTTTATTAGTCATTAACTATCGAATAGATTAATAACTGCAAAAGATAAGTAAATAAATTTGATAGAAATACATTTTAATTTTGAAATGGAATCCGGACATGATAAGAAAATAAACAAAATTGCTCATGAATATGAAAATATGGAATTCAACATCCCTGTTTTAAAATTCATAAATTATGGTAATCATAATGCGATGCAAATTTTAAATAAAATATTGTATTCTTATATTCAGAGTTTTCTACGTTAGCTTAAATAAAATTAATATTGACAGAAATTATTATCCTTTTTTTTTATTTAATTCTGATGAAATTTGGAAAGTGGAATATATAATGAAAAGCAATATGTGTTTGACGAATGAAATTGTTAATAAAGAATTACAGCGAATGAAATATTTATGTTTCAATATGACGATGCATTAAATTTAAGAATGGTGAAAAAAATAAACAAATAATCTTTGAAATTTGAATGCGATTTATTTCACGTATTAAAAGTGAAGAAAACGAATAAATAAAGTGAGAATTGATTTTTAAAGAAAAAAAAATGGCAAAAAAAAAAAAAAAAGGAAAGGAAAACATTTCTCAAGTGTTCTTGTTTATATCACTTTTCTTAAATTTCATGCAACCCTTTTCGCAATATAAGAATTTCTTAGTTTTGAATAGCTTTTATGTTTTAAATAATATCAATTCTATAGGAAAAAAACTACAAGCTTGAACGAAAAAGAACTTTGAATTTTCGAATATAAATATATATACGTCTTTTTTTCAAAGAACTATACATTCTGCGGGGCTAAAAGTGAAAAAGAAAAAGAAGGCATATTTCCATTTCAGGCAATCATTTATCTTAATCGCCAAAGCAGAAATGTTTTTATGAAAGGGAACACCAGTGCTGAAATATTCCTTTTTCGTGAAAAAGGAAATGGACGTGGAAATAAGTCGGAAAAAATTATGGAAAGCAAGCTTCGACCAAGATAATGTAGGGGTAAAATTTCATGGAAAAAAAAAAGTTTCCCTTTTTCTCTAGAGTGTTTCTGCAATTTTTCTTTCAAGAGAATTCTGACTTGGATTATTTTATTTCTTTTTCTTTTGATGTTGGATTTTCAAAACAGATCAATGATATTTTTTATGAGTATTTTTTTCCCTTTGTTTTCAACGTTGTCTCTTATTTGGACACTAAAAATTTCCACCCTCCAGCAATCAGGCAGGATAGGAAAAAAAATATCCCTTTTCATACTAGGAGGTATTGCATTTCTGCACCCCTCTAAAATATATGGAAATTTCAAATGATAAAGAGGAAACAATTGTAAGTTTTCTGTTGCAATGAAACACTCGTGGGCTCTTCTCGTGCTCAAAGTGCGATTTTCAATCAACTAAATAGCCTCATCAAAAGAAAGATATTGAAAAAAATATGGTGTAGTTTCATTTCCATAATGACGTAACAGTGAAAATCACGAAAAAATATAAATCATGAAAAATATCTACCATTCTTCTCTAAAAATAAATCATATCTAGAAAACTGAAGGGAGAAATTTTTCAGGATACTTGGTGTATTAGTCCTATCCTCAAGGCCAAATCCCAATCAATCGATCAGATTATTTATAATTTTTTACTTATTAGATCTTTTATCTTTCTCATAATTCATTATTATAAGTATTGCAGAAACATTTTTTTCGGCTAGGTTGGCATAAAGTGTATAGAATTAAAATTTAATTGTAACTAATTCATTATTGAATGATTAAATTCCGTAATTTTTATAATAGTATTTTATTATTTGAAACACAAAACTGAACAGAATTCCAAAATTCTAGGATACAGGAAATGAGCTAAAAGTCAATAATAAGCTTTCATTTTTGTAAAAACAAAATTTACGAATGTGAAAGAAATCAATTCAAATAACAGCATGTTAATGGCATCAAAGATTTGAAATTTTGAATTGAATTGGATTTGAATTCTGTTGTTCATTTTCCATTTCAGAACATGACAAGACTTTTGTGGGATTTTAACAGTTGGACTTTTTTTTTCAATTTACAATCTGCAGTAAGATTAAATGAAAAGGATTCCGGACAGTGGAAACATTTAGAATGCTGGTTCATTCTATCTAAGATACGCACCTGAAATAAACACGTTTTCTTCTACAAACAATTTTTGAGTAATCTAATATCTTATATTTATACTATCGAATTGTATTTGAAATACTTTGCAGTCAGTTTTAATAATTTATTTCGACATCACGTATCTTTTAAACGCCAAAATATAATCTTTGTAATAAAAGACTTTCCAGTTTTATAGCGATATGTTTACCATTATAGCCGCCGTCGGAAGTTGCCCCTTCAAGGAGTTTTTTTAAAGAACTTATAATGATCAATTTTCATAAATAATGAACCATTAAAAGTTCCTTACAAAAATACAATACACACAATAAATTCTAAATACTCAGAACAGCTTGATTCCAGTCAATATTTTGTGGTAACTGCGAATTGTTCGTGAACTTAGCACGACTGCTAAAATATAAAGGTATAAGTATTCTATTGATACAAACCATTCTTTAATATTTGTTTTGTTGATACTAATCATTTTTAAAACTTGTGCTTAACTTCACATATATAAATTTTTTTCAAAAATAATTGGATTAATTTGAGTCTATCGAAATCAGCTGAATACGCAAAAGACACAAAAATTTCTATGGGTATTTTCCAATATTTGCCTTTTTTCTTGGTGTATAGAAATATACTTTTAATGGTGACTCCCACCCTCAGTGTCGACCCTTTCGTTTGTCACATTGGCATGATATCCTAATGTTTTATGTGATGTAACATACCCTTAATACTGGAAATCGAGTTTTAATGAAACGTTTTGCTGTAGAAAACATATTGCTTTCGTTGTTTTGCCTTGGTATTAAATGCAAAATTTCCTGAAAGTTTTATTCAACTGTTTCGTAAAATTCATTTATTCCAAGGCTATTAAATATCTTTAAATGTATAAGTAATAACGATAACAGTAAGAAGCAAAACAAAAACTGAAAAAAGAAAGCTTCTGTTACCAAACTAAAAATAAATTTTCCTGATTTTATTTTTATGCTGAAAAAATTAAGCAAGTCGCTGGATATGTTTCACTAATTTAAAAATATCTTTCAAAATGGAGATTAATAAATGTGTTGACTTATTCCTTCCAGGAATTTCAAAACCAGTCTCTCGTAGACAGTGTTAATAATAATTTTATTTGCCGACATGGTAATAGAATAAAGCCAAAGTGCTTTGCGTCGTAAACGTTTGAAGAGGATGTTGTAACCAAATATTGTATATCCGAAAAATGAAATTACTGTCTTTATTACCTGTAAACATTACTAGTATCAAAGTTTTGTCTAAGGATAATATTGAACAGAAAATTAGTAGTAATAGAATTTTGTTAATTATTTGCCTTAGTTTATTAGGTCAGTTATCTGTTTTATCAAATTTTATCATTCTTATCGAATTCTTATATCTATACAAGATGCAATCTATAATAGTTGTAATAGTAGTATATGTGGTTGAAAAAATTCGTCAAAGGAATTAGAAAACAATCTAAATTGTTTTGTTTCTTTTTCTTTATAAAGCAATTCATTTTAACACATTTATTTTAAAAAGTGACTTATTCTACAAAATAACCATTAATGTATGGATTTATTAGAAGAGAAATTAAATAGTGTTTAGTTATTTACAGAATATTTAGAGTCCAATAAAATAAAGTAGTACCAACTAGCTGGATATGGAATGCCAAAATATTCCAGATCCAAGGTGATGCACAAAGTTCATGAGGCCAATGAGGTTCATGAGGTTCATGAGGCTGCTTTTTTTCTCTTTTGGTGAATTTAAAAGCAAAAGTGTCCCCAAAAAATAAGTAACAAAAATTAGTAAGTCGTCAATTTCTCAAAAAAAAATTCTTATGCAGACATAAAAAAGGCTTCTATAGCTTTCTAACTCTTTTTAGAAATTCATTTTTTGAAATATATTTATAAAATCGCAATTATTTTAAATTATAAGTAAGCTTTATGCAAATCTTGTACAACAATATTTTTTGTAAATTTTTACTTAAAGGCGCATTAAAGGTACACATTAGAATAATTAAGGTGCTCATTAGAATAATTATCTCAACAATAAACTGGACTTTAAATATATTTCTCGTAATATCGTGTCAATTTTACTCTTTTACAGTCCTAAGAACAGTGAGTGACTTTATTTACGAAAAATAGTAGCGCAATGCTCCAATAAATATTGTCTCAAAAAATTCTCCGCACGTCTGGAAATATATATATCTTCAAGTCGACCTAGTATCGAAATTCAGAACATCAGTAGATCAAATAGCTTCCATAACAATCAAGGAACTAAAAATGGGTCAGATATCAGAAATACTATGTTTTGTAAGCAAAAAGTAAGTAAAAAACGAAAAGAATTATGATGAAAGAAAATTTGAATTTCTGTACTGTTAACATTGCTTTAACAGATGCTAGTCTTATTTCAAAGCGAACTCAATAAGAATATTTGTAACTTATCAATTTACAGAACAGTTCGTTGACGACGAATAAATCAATTTAGAATAATGATCATCTGATCTGTTCGTGAATTGAAAACGGGAAATTTTCTTTTAAGGGGGGGGGGGGAGAGGTAAGGAGGGGGGGGTATGATAAAATCATATTTCATTCTTTATGAACAAAACGACATTCTTCAGAATTAAATAATAAGCATCCTTAACCTAAAACCCGCCCAAATTGTCATTGTATGATTAAAGAAATAATTATAGAGAAACAATGATATTTGTCACAGGATAAAAAAATTATGCTTAAGAAATCTGAAAAACAATATAATTATTTAAAAAAACATAAATCAAATTGAAGTTTCTTATTTTATTTTAAACTTCCTTAATTAAAAGCTAAAAGACTAAACTTGCTTCGAAAATTCCTAAATTAATAAAAATAGAAAGATAAACGTTAAGACACGCGGATTTATTGTACCATTGTAACAAATGAGTTAAACCAAGATCTCTTAATACTAGGAAACAAATCATCATTTAGCAATCTCATAAAGCGTAGAAATTGTATATTTCGTGATAAGAATTAATACAAGAATATTCTTTTTCAATCTCCTATCTTCATTAAAAATGATATTTTTCTTCTTGATTTGTTATGTTCATGTCGAAAAAGGCAATATTCTTAAGAATAATACGATATTTCATGTTGTATTTTAAGCTGAATAGTTAATATTTTTTATGTGTGTGGGAAAAAAATTAAAGCTCCAGTAAATTACTAGACAAGCATATAAGCTTTAGTCTCGATTGAGCTAATTAAGAAATAGTTAATGAATACCACAGAGAATAAACGGTGGTTAAGATAATTTTTTTGTTTGATAAAGTAGCATAGAGCTATTCAATGTCAAAAGAATTTTAACAATGTTTGAATAATTTCTTTCTTAGCTTTTGAATTTTTCCAAAACTGATACCTTTATTTATGAGTTGCGTGAAATATTCAAAATATGCTATGCTCCATTTAATTTTATGAAGATAAATGCAAATAAAGAGAAAGACCGAGGTTTATTCTTCTTCTAAATCTTTCTTAATTAATATATGGCAAAAATATTCGATGTCGGAGTATTTTAATGAGAGTTTTTACGCAATTCTGACTCCATAATTTTAAACTTCATTATCTCAGTTTTTAAATTTTAGTGCTTTTAAATGAAATGGTGCAACTGAGGATATTTATCTTGATAAAACTAATTGTGTAATGAGGAAGTATCTTTCATTTTATATGCGACTATTCTATTTTTTAAATTAATATTAGTGTTACTTATTTTTATACACATTTAAGCGATGGTATATTTCAATATTTCAATTAAGCTATTGAAGAAGTTTTAACATAAAAGATGTTGTTACTGCATTAGTTAGTAACAGTTATGTTCAATTATATTTCTTAAAAACATAATCATAAGTTCTAATTAAATAAATGTTAAAAAGTAGCTGAAAAATATGGTCTAATCGAATTTCGTAATTCTGGATTTTTTCGACATAATTTGCTAAATTTTTGGCAGTTATCACAATTATAAATGGGAAATCGAGATATTTTACTCATAAATAGGACAAATATGCGTGATATTTTTTTAATTTACTTATCTCTTTTCAGTACATATTTGTACCTAATGTCCTCAAAAGTTAGGAAACTTAAATAATCGTGGATTGAAATTAGGATGTTCAATTAGGATTTTTACATAAACTACCAACAAAAAAATGCTTTGACCAATTGAAAATCAATAATTAGTCAACACTATAAAAAACAAAAACAAAGATGTTTTTTTTTTTTTTTTTTTTTTTTTTTGCTAATTGATTAAATAACTAGATCCTATTTAGAATATTTTGGCTGTATGAGATCTGAACCAAAGAAAACATCAGATTTTTTTAATGATAGCAGTGGCGTTTATCAGTTAATACAAACTCTTTGTAAATTTCCGGCCAACCATAACATGTTATAGCTTCAGCATTCAATCCAAAGGCCAGATTTGCTCATGTGAGCTTCTTATTTCCCACAAATATACACATAATGCTAAATGGTAACCATTTACACACTATTGTCGAAATATGAATATATGAATCACAGAATGAATTACAAAAGTTCATCATTCTATGTCGTAGTCCAGAAATCGTAAAAATGCTGAAGCACTTCTATGTTAAGTCATATAGAAGGATAGAAGGAAATGGTAATGTACTAAAAAATGTCGGAATAAAAAAATGTACGTTTTCTCAGTACAATTAATCCCAGGATTGTTTAATATACCCATGAATTTTAAAAAGAATGAGTACAAGCATAAGCCTCTTTTCCTGATAATACATAGTTTTTTTTCATTATTTTTTAATTTTTTACTTTTTTGTATAGGAAGTATACAAAGAGAAAGTATCTGTAATCATCAAAAGTTTCGAACTCTACGTCTTAGAACTCCCTTAGTCCGAAAACACATTTTCGAAATTATACTTATCTGTCTATGAACACTATCACTCAAGAACGCTTTGAGCTAGACAGATGAAATTCGGTATGTGGTCTTTACATCAAATCTGAAGATTTCATCAAATTTTGCAAGAAATCCATTCAGAAGAAGTCCAACTGTTTGAATTTAAGTTTTCACAATGGCTACAAAATGAAGAAAGCTAGATGGATAAAATTTGGTTCAGGGATTTTACATCTAAAATTTAGTTATGTGTCAAATTCGGAACAAAATCCATCAAGGGGTTGATTGTCTGTTATTCTGCAATTCCATAATCACGTAAAAGCAATAACTCAGAAATGCGATTAATTGAGTATATGAAATATCAGTTGTGACTAAAAATGTAATGTCGATATAAATCGGTTGGAAAAAGACGTCCAAAATACATATTCGGTTTTCTGGTGCTTGTGTATTAACCGCATCCCAGCGGTTGCACATTAATAGATTCTTTCTCAACCATCTTTCACTAATGACATGGAAATATATAAGTAGATATATTAGAGAGTAGGGATTGCAATACCGGTATACCGGGATACCAAATACCGGTATTTTGAGCCATTTCTACAATTTTGTAATACCGGTATTCACAAGTTTAAATACCGGTTTTTCGGTATTTACTAGAAATTTTTAAAATTGTCTCCACTATATGTTCAGGGATCGCCAACATAGCAAAATAGTATACGTTTTTGTTTTTATGTCTCCCTAACGGACGAAATTAATTAGCTAATTAATGACTTAATTAATTGCTTAAATATAAATTAGCGAAACATGGATTATCCCTGAACGAAGATATTGTATCCATAACGACTGATGGAGCAACAGTTATGAAAAAAGTTGGAAAATTGATTGGTGCAAATCAGCAATTGTTCTATGCTCATGAAATTCAATTAGGAGTAATGGATGTATTATACCAAAAAAATAAAGAACAGAAGAATCCAAATACTGTGGATATAGAAACTTCGGATTCTGACATTGAAGAGAGTAAAAGTGAGAGTGATATTGACAATGAAGATAATGACAATGTAATTGTTGAAGAAGATATTGCTTATGAGTTTGAAATATTAACCCATCAAGAATTGCTTCCTATAATTTATAAAGTTCGAAAAATTGTTAAGATATTTAAACGTTCCCTATAAAAATGACATATTACTAAAATATATACTAACTAAAAATAAAACAGAATATATGTTAATATTAGATTCTAAAACACGTTGGAACAGTTTACTCCTAATGATGGAACGATTTCTGACACTGAGAAATCCAATCCGACTTAAACCTGTAAATTAATTTTTCAGATAGTGAATTCGACTTAATATCCAGAACTGCATCAGCTCTACTTCCAATAAAACTGACTATTGAGGCATTATGTCGGAGAAATTCTAATTTATTAACAGCTAATGCAACAATAAATTTCATGTTACAGTCACTGAAAGAACAGCACACATCACTATCTGAAGAATTATATATCACATTGAAAAATCTCACAGAAGAAAGGCATACCGAAATAGAAAATGTCTTATGGTATTTACATAATTATAATGATTTTAAAAATGAAAATGATAAAGAAGAAAAGAAAATAACCAATTCAAATCTGAATAAGCTTATAGTAAATTTTCTTATAATTTTTTACCCACAAACCTATCCACATCCAGATGAATTCGATTCAGTTATCGAAAATTATGATGACACTAATGTCGATAGTGAAAAGGAATTGCCTCTTGAACAAAAATTAGAATTAGCGATAAATAAAAAAAATTTCAACGAATCAAAATACAATACAGAAGTCAGTTCTATCCGAAAACATCCGACAAGAAATTGATTTATTTGAAGATGCGGGATTTAGAGGTAAACACTTGGAAAAAATGTATCTCGCATTGTACCACCAACTAGCGTAGATGCCGAAAGAGCGTTTTCGACAGCTGGTAATTTTTGCACAAATTTACTTTTCAGGATTAATGACAGTACAATTGATGCATTATGTTTTTTAAGATCACATTTCAACAGTTTGTAATAATACCCCAGACTGAATAGTGATATTTACATTTTTTTGTGATTTAAATAAATAAGATATTCCTTTACTTTTTTGTGATTCTTTATATACTGTTATAATTTATAAGCTACAAATATTTTTGTGATATTTACACTCTCTAATAAAACTGGCAAATAAAACAAAGAAACACCTGTGTTTTCTTTTTTCTAAAATTTCTAATACCGGTATTAAAACCGGTATCCCGGTATTAAGATCTAAAAAATACCGAATACCGGTATTGAAATTTTGTTCCGGTATTGTAATCCCTATTAGAGAGTACACGAGAAAGTTTCGGGAAGACCGCTCCCACTGGTTTGAAATATATGTTGTAAGAAGTTGAAATAAAAATTATTTTAGAGTTGTCTCTTTACCAAAAAAATTCAAGCATTAAAATGCTGTATTATTGATCGAATTCCAAGTAAACCTCCGTAACCGTGCTTCAGTTCTGCCAATTTCTAATTATCTGTGCTAACACAATGGATATAATTTTTCATTAAAGCTAAAAGCAATCGAATTTCAAGAATGATTTTTTATGATTTTAAAAATCTATATTTTTTCTGTTCACTTCTGTATTTTGAAATATCATGTCATCACTTCTTCGGTAATTTAGTAAAAATAACAAATTAATCTAAAAAATACATTTTCTCTTTTTAATTATAATTATGACGTAGGCTCAAAGAATTAATTTTTTCCAGAATTTGGAATACTTAATGCTTTATAAAAATTCAACAGAGCTTCCATTCAATTCTCAGTTCCTTTCCTTTAAAAGTTTATTTTATTAATTAATAATTTTTATAGTTTTTTATTATATGGATCATAAAAGAAAAAAAAAATACCACTTGAAAATTCCATGAATTATTAAAGACGAAAAAAGAAGATCTGAGCGAATTCTTCTTCAGGGAAATTAAAATTTTTTTATTCTAACTTCCGTTTTAATTAATTAAAAGCTGAAGGCTTACAAATAGGAGAATATTTTCAGCTCCACTTTGTTCAGAGCATACGAAAGTTTAATGAACAAGTACTTTACTAGACAGATTGGATTTCATAATGCATAATTGAAGATGAGTTGAGGCCATCGACTTTAATAATTTCCTGTTTGATTAATGATTTCAAAAATTATAGGCTTCTGAAAACTTGAATTTAATATGCAAAGGTTTCGAATTATTTGGTAGAGGAGCTGAAAATCATCCAAGATATTGATTGTCTTTTAATAAATATTATATTAAAAATCAAACTAGTTATCTAAATTGTTCAATTTCTATTAAATATAAGTGTGGTTGCTTATAATCCATTTAAAAACGAAGCTAATACAACAAACATAGATTTATTATATATAATTTTGTAAATTTAAAACACAAATCCATGGATCTAAAAACTGATTCTTGGAACCATATATGTATTCCAAAAAAAAAAAAAATAATAATATAATGCCTTAATATGCTTATTTGTATCTATGTGTTTAATATGCCTATTTGTTGGAAATTTAAAACATAAACCCATGAATCTAAAAAACGATTCTTGGACCAATATATGGATTAAAAAAATAATAATATAATGTCTTAATACTCTTATTTGTATCTAATAATAGAAATTTATGTCTCTTTCTTCGGTTTGTATGGTGAAAACAGTTCTTGATATTCCACTCTTTTCAGAACTCATATTTTTATCAGATTCTTTTTTAATAAAATTTCAGAAACGTTTTTATAAAAATGCAGAGAAGAAATTCACATATGAAGTAAACAAAAGGCTTTACCTACTGATGTCCAATTCCTGTTCCAGGAACCATTCATAGATCTCACTCCTCACCATATACTTCGTTTTACGTTAACATATCCGTTCTCATCTATTCGCCCAATGGATTCACTATTCCTCTCGGTAATTGTTTTGTGCGCTATGTTTATCTGTTCTTTTCTTTTGCGACAGTATTCAGAGAGAAAAGTAAGGTTCTATACAACAAATCTTCCACGAAATGTGTAGAATTTATGTTTGTTTTGTGAGGTGTTCTTTGTCCAAATATAAGTTCGTTTTCTAAACATAAAAATATTTATGAAAAAATTCGCGCTGTCTAATTTGTTCTTAATCCAAAATGTTTGTTAACCGATAATACACTATAATAAAGCCGAATCTTAATATATTAAGCAATTTAGCAAACTAAATTAAAAAAAACAATTTATAAAATTTTTTGGAATCTAAGCTTCAAAAAATAAATAATAGAATTATTTATAGAACAGGTATTTTAAAAATAAAGAATTATCGACAATGCATTTCCCGATGTATTGAAGAGATAAAACCAATCAGTTAAATTGTATCATAAATTGATAAGAAAAACATTCAAAAATTATCATGGAAACATTTAATTAAACTTAATCGTAACATTTTAAAATAAATTTCTTTTTTCAAAATGAAAACAGGCATTTGCTGAGTTTTGGAGTAAGCATTTTAAATTATTTAAAGTTAATCAATTTTTCTGTCAATGGTAAAAATTATTCTCACAATGCCTCAGAGCTTATAGAAAGATATACTACAATAAAAAATAATCTTTGAGTGCAGCATCGATTTCGTATCATCTAGGGACTGACTTATTCAATTTTTTCGACTTTTTTTGAGCTACTAAAAGAATTTTGTTTCGGTGAAAAGTTTTTTCATGATCCCAAGTGTGCTTTTTTTTTTTTTTTTTTTTTTTTTTTTACGGAGAAATAGAAAAGCACAGTAAAGCAATAATTTAATTTAGCTGGCTATGCTAAAATTAAGCCTTTTCAATTCAAAATGACTTTCTGGATTATTTTTAATAAATTGCAAATACGAATTGACAGAAACATAAATCTCAAAGTTTCCGTGACCCCACAATTTACACAAGTGGTCTCATTTATAGACGTCCCCATAGATTATGCTGATAAGCAGTCAAGAAAATGACCGAATTAATATATATATATTTTAGATCAGAAGCGTAAATATCTTATGCAATTTATATTGATAATTTTTATAATAAAAAAATTAATAAAAACACTATTCTTTCAGTGAAAATCTTATTTTAATTAACTTGAAATCCAATTTCATAGTTTCTTTACAGTAATTATTTCAGTTTTTTAATATTATTAAAGTCCCTGAAAAAATTAGCCTAATTAGGACGTAATATTATTAAAGTCCCGTTTTGAACATATTCTAAATCACTTCTTTTTATTAGTTAATTATGTTCCTATTCTAAAATTTAAACTGGAATGATTTCTTATATATAAAACTGAAAAAAAAATGAGCGAAATTTAAGTTACATTTTTCGGCTATTTATTTTTTATTAATTGGAGAAAGCGAAAAAACTATTCACTTGTTTTCAACACATTCATGCAAAAAAAAAAAAAAAAAAAGCAACAACAACAAAAAAAAAAAAAAAAAAAAAAAAAAAAAAAAAAAAAAAACACGGAAACTCAATGACTATATTCAATCCGATAATTGCAACATTTTTCTTAAAACAATTTTTTTTTTTAAGCAACAAACGATTCCTGTTCATTTTTCGAAAATAATCAAAACACTCATAGCTAATCCTCCCAGAATCATTACTAAGGAAAATTTCCGGGGGGAAAGCTTACTACGAATGCATTGCTCGAAGACACGATAATCCTGTAGAGACCCGTGATAGTTAACTTAGTAGTTAAGGTAAACTCTGCTATTACTAAGAACTTTCTTAACACTAGAAGATTTTTTGTTTCTTACTAGGAATGAAGAGGTAGCAGGAGATAGGAAGAGATTAATTGCTCATCAGAAAGAATAACATAAAAAAGAAAATTTGGATAAAACATTCTTCTGATTTAACTTTTTGATCTTCAATCGATTCCTATCTTCAATCGATGATTTTAATAAAAATGAAATAACATGAAAGTTTATGAATAGCATTTCTTTATCTATTGAGAGGCTCATCTTGTTAAAAATGGATGCAAAGTAAGATAATTAAAAAGTATTTAAATTGTTTATAGAAAAATATAATAAAAGTTTATAAAAAAAATGTTAAAAATATATATGGCAAAAATTATTTACTATTAATTATATTGTAATCTCTATCACTCCTTAAATTCTGAGTAATTTATTTTTCATTTCTCCTTTTAATGATAGAAAGATAGCAATATTTCAAGTAACTCCTATTAAATTCAGTTGATTTCCAGAAATTATCGAATTGTATTGATTCGTATTATATGAAATGAAAAGCCAAAACATACAATGGAATTAAGTTTAACAGACTGAAGCAAATAAATCATGATATTTTTAGAATAAAGACAAATAAATGTACTGAAAAAGTTTACACTAAAAATTATGCGACATGAATCTGTATTGAATCATATTTTTTTCTTAATTATTTTTCTATGCAAATTAGCTGAAAGTGTTATCCTTTTTGATAAGGTGTTCTATACTATGAATTTTTTTTCGATATTATATTGGTTTCTATGCTGTATCCTGTTTATAAAAATAATCTCTCATTTTAAATCGCACACTTTTATCTGAATATCTTATATGCACTTTTCTATAAAGTTCTTATAAAGTTTTTCCTTAAAAATATCCTTTTTTCTATAAAAGGACTTTTGTTTAGAAAATACAGTTCCAATTCTTCCGCAAACTCCATATCTTTCTTAATGCTTTTTAAATTAAAAAGTTAAACTACTTCACTTTTATCTGCGTTGCTATCTCTAAAGTTATAATAGCGTTATACATGAAATTTGTAACTTCTCTCTTAAGACTTTACTTTTTATACTTTTGTGGTTCTAATATCACTTAATTCAGCATATCTTGCCAATTTAGGATTGAAGAATTTATAGTCAACGGGAATATTATTCTTTCATCAGAGAAGATTCATCTGATCATCATCTTCTTTCGATCGGTCGAAATGAATTTTAATCACCTGAGACAGAAATCCGCTGATCTAGCTCTAATACGTAGGATAAGTCTCTTCAAGAAGAATTCTCTGAGGAAACTGATCCGTATTTGTATTTCACTCTATTTAATACAAGGCAACCAGTATGACAGAGAGCAATCAGCTGTTAAAATCCATCCAAGTTTTGAAATTCTTGAATAACAAGTACTATCAGAAGATAGAACCCATAACCTTATTCCTCCAATTAATGTTTATGGTTATGTCGTGCCTTAACCCAATAGACCAATGGTGAGACATTTTATTCTTAAGAAAACTTAAGAAAAAATGAGGCGAAATGTCTCGAATTCTAGAACCATGATAAAATGAATCTCTGTCCAAGGATATTAATTGCATTGTACGAAGATTTACCTGATTCTCTAATCAATTCGACCAAAAAGATGCAAGAGAAATACAGTGGTGTACGAGAGCTAACTTCTTAAGGGAAATATGTTATCAGTCCACGACAACTCATAGAATGAAGACTAGAATAAATAAGAAATTATTTGGGAGTAAAGGTTTCTATGAAGCACCTGCAGAGATGTATGTTTACTCTGAAAATGCTTGTCAGTATACGATTGCGTTATATTGCCAATTACAAAATTCGATATATTCCCTGCCCCTAAAGGAAATTCTTATTACGATTTGATAAAAGGTAATAGCAGATAAAAATAAAAAGTATCCCTAACTAGGAAAAAATGGGTAAATCCGAAAGTGTTCGAATATTTTGATCATAAAGTGTATCTGTACAGAATGCTTGGTCAAAGCGGCATCCGTGTTATTAAAAAGAAACAATAACTGAAGTTGGAAAAACTATTTTTGCTCGTTTAGAAATAAATAAAAGCATCGTTCAAAAACCTGAAATAACTGCACTATAACCGCATTTTTATAAAAGGAGCCTTTCTGACTATTCGTTTTACCATTTTTGTCTTTCTCTCCACCACTTTCTTTTACTATTAACATTTCATGCTGAAGGCGAGAGAATTTTGGTCCTGAATATATTTGTTATGCACTGTGATTGTGTTTACGTTATTTTTGTTCAAACAACTTTGTGAGAAAAGTGCATTAGGATCTAAAGTGCTGAATAACAAACAGAGGAAAGGGGGAAGCAGCCTAACATTTGAATTTCATTCGGATATGTCTTCAAGAAAATAACGCCTGAAGCAAAAGCCGCAAGAAACGTAACGAGAAGCTTTTACATCTTTGAAAGGAATGGAAAGTAACCAAACTGAAGCATATATAAAAAGGAAATTGAAGTTTCAGGAAAACATTTATGCACTAGACCGAACCAATCGGGTGAATTTTCACCTCGATTTTTTTTAATACTTTCACATACGAAATGTCAATGTGTTTTTCAGAACTGATGCTGCCTATAAGTTTCGCAAACAAATATTCTTGCTCGGTATTTAAAATGGCAAAAACGAAAAATAATAAAACAAAAACAAGTTTTAAAATTACATTTTCATTAGTGTAACATAAGTTAAAATTATATTAATTTTTATTACATTTAGTATTAGTCCCACGAGGGAGGGGGGGCTCCTCACCATTGCGGATGAGAAGCTTTCACCGTGGTAAACTAAAATGTGGGGGTCTGGCTCCTCCCATCAATGATGGGATATACTTCTTTAGGGAAGGGTTGTACCGTGGCTGTTGGTGGCCCTTAGGATTCAGCCATAGTTCCCGCCACTGTTGATGTTGTGACGGTTCGGTCATTCAAGTTTTTCTGTGTGCTTTTCGGCGGGTCGGAGTAATCAGTTTGTGATTGTGATTACATTTAGTATTAAATTAATAAGTCATTACTATAAATATTATGAAATTAATATGAAATATTAAAATCAATATTTCTCAAAATTATAATTTATTTATGCACAAGTAAATAGTGACGAGGTACGTCAATCTACAGCAATACACAAGAGAAAAGAGCGACAGAAATATTTTTCCGGTGATTATATACCATGAGATTCTGATAGGGATTTCTTTACACGTGTCGATTTAGATAAGGAGAAATAGGCATCTTTTAAAAGAATTCGCTTAGCTTGATTAATTTTTATCCCTTCACTCGGAACGTGAGATCCTCTTATTTAAACATTTTTATAAGGCTTCTGTTGTATTAATTAAATAAAAAAAGGTGGAATTGGATCAGGAAATAAGAGAATATTTTAGAAGGAAGTTAATATAGGCTATACTTTTGATTCTATTGTATTTATTTATCGAAGTAGGGCTGAAGACAAATATTTGGGGAGGTTAAATTATCTCAAGGATAAACACATTGTGTTTGTACACTTAAAAGCTTAAGAAAAAGAGTAAACTTCTGGATGAGAGTAACATCTTATTTTCTTTTATATAAGTAAAGTATTATCTCACACAAATCTGTTTACAAATATATCTTGTCCAGGACAGCGTCGTACCGAGTTAATCCCGAGCCCCTAGATAAAATGATTAACCTCCAACTTTCTGCTATATTTTGGTCAGTTTCTTCACTCTCTCTCTCTGTTACCTTCCTGCCCAAGCCCGAGGAAAGTAATTATAATTTTGCAAAAAGGATTTGTGAAAGCGATGTATTTTTGAAAAATGATATCTTAATGAACTCTGCTGATGAAAAATATTGTACTTTAAAAATAAAATATATCAATGCATTAAATAAATGAAAACCGTAGGAAAGATGGGGGCAAGTTGACGATGTTAACTCAGGTCCATTCTTAATAAATTCAGTTTTTCAAATATATTGACTTTCTTTGCACAGATTATTAAAATTGCATTTTATTGTATTGCACCTAAATGGATAAATTTTTATTTTAATCTAATCAATATTAATTGCAATTTTAAAAAAAATAATTCAGGAGTGTTATATTGGCCCCTTTCTGGAGCAAAGCGATCTCTGTCTTGCCCAGTGGAATCTATCTTTTTCATTAATAGCTCTAAATTAGTTTAATTTTCTGAAATTAAACTAATTAAAATTTTCTTAAATTTCTAATGTTGTCGAAAGAGTTATCTTATTCTAGAAATGGGCTTTAGGTTTCTTTACAGCTAATATAATGAAAATGATGATTTACAGTTGGAAACGTGCATATTTTCATTACAGTCCTGACCAAACTATTCACTTTTCTGTTTTCAGCATAAATTCAAATTTTGAAAATTGAGCTGTGAATTGTCCAAATTTCTGATTCCACTATTAGATGGAACTCCAAATATACTTTAATATCCTCTAAACTATGTACATTTCTGCCACTTTTACATGCTTTGGATTTGAATAAGGGCAGCGGTGGCCTGGTGGTAAGGTCACGGCTTCGGAATCTCAGGGTTTTAGGTTCGAGACCCGATTCCACCGAAGAACCGTCGTGTAAGAAGACCCGGTGTACGTTAAATCCGTCCGGGCCAAACGTCCTCCCGCTGTTGTGGTGTAGAGGGTGGTGCTAGCTCAGGTGTCATCCTCGTCATCTGACCACAGTTCAAAATTATGAGGTCCATCCTAAAATAGGTCTAGTGAAGGGTCTTAAAACCGGACGTTAATATAACTAAACTAAACTTGGATTTCACTATCTATATCTTCTTTTGCATGCATTTTTTTTTCTTTTGAAACGGAGTATTACCAAGAGAAGTGTCTTATTCTATTTATTAATTTCATTTTCTTTTTCTTTACAGCTAATATAATAAAAATGGTTGCTTTCTGTCGAAAAAATATAGATTTTTTTTTTCTAACAGACGGATTATAATTGTAACAGAGGAATTTTGTAATCATGTTTATAGGTATGAAAGAAGTCAAGTTAAATAAAAAAGCGCCTACGACAATGCTGTATTGCTAGCATGTCAAACTTGTATGCTAATGCAAAACAATGAAAGGTATTTAATTTTGTGATATCAAATAAGTTTAAGTGAAGTGAAAGAGTCCCAATACATAATTCAAACATTTTAAACTCAAGATGCTAAAATGGGACAAATAAGAAATGTCTGGTTTAGATGTAAAAACAAGCAATTCATTTTTTGTAGGTTTGTTCTGAAAAGTACTTTATAAAATCCGAATTAGTAAAATGATAAAATTCATATTTTCTTCCAGACTGTAGACTTCTCTTCTTTGCTGCATTTTCTTATTCCGAGTTGAATCTTCCCACTGTGGCTTTAAATTCTTGGAACTGGAAGCGAATTTCCGAAATTCGTCCAAAATGAATGCGAACAACTGTAGATCCCACAGAATACTTCGTTTCAGAGTTGCATCAGCTCCCATCAACATAGATTTTCAACTTCGAAAATAATTTTATATCCGAATAGTTGAGTGTTTCCAAACTCAGCTAGCAAATATTTGTAAATACGATCCCGCTAACTTATTAACTATTGGAATCAAATAAAAATTTTACTGAATCGTTATTTGCATATGATTAGATGCGGATTAGAATTCTAATTTTATCAAGAAATTCGAAAATAACAACCACAACAAAGATTGGTTGATCTTCCAGATATTTGAACTAGTAAACCTGGTTTCAAAATCTGTTTCTATTTAATTTTTTTCTTCTGTTTTTTTAATGTAGTTTCACCGAGATGAAAAATGAATTCCAAAAACTCTACCGGCGTATATAAGCTTCCTTCAGATTTTTGCCTTGCACTTCAAAATTCACATGGTCCTTTGCTAAGCATCAAAATTTCCTTCAGAAATAAGGCGATCATCTCATGAATTGGCGCTATTTTGAGATAGGAAGTATCTGATCTTAATAAACACTGTATTTTACACACTTATATCCATCGCGTGAGTTTTTAAGCGAATAAATGTAGAACTTTCTATATTCAAAAATTAAAGTTTCGTTAATATAAATTTTTTTCGGAAATATTTCTTATTTCTCTCTCTCTCTCTCTCTTTTTTTTTAAGAATGCAATAGTTTATGTATGCAATTTTTTGGTATATGTGTGATCATTCAATGTATTAATGAATCATTCTATTGTTTTTAATGTATAAATAGGTTCATAGTTTAATCAATTGTAATAAATTTCTGTTATAATATAAAGGATCTACAAATATTCGATGGTGACCGAGTACAAACTTCCTCGATTTTATTAAGAACAAATAAATTAATCTGACCGCGTGTGGGTATTCAGTATTTAAGATAATCATTTCAGACATTCGTTATTTGAGATAATCATTATTTAATTATCACAGGAATTTAGATCAGCCCAACGAGGACTCTCAAGGGTAGATATTTCCCCAAAATTGTTATTGGACCTCGTAGCGTCTTTTAAATGAAAACCGGAAATGAATATGACGATGTGAGTCACTTGATTTAAAATAATTTATTTTAAAGACACTTTTTGCAGTAAAAAATCATAAATTCAAGAAGTGAAGAAGTATACTTCAGTAACTCAAAATTCTATCACATTAAATCATAAACTATATAATAATAAAACCACAATTAGAAAACTTACTTGGCGACATCTCGTTTAATATCACAATCAACTTTAAAATTAAACTTAAGAGCAGTATATACGCCTTTTAAAATCTGGCGAGGCGACAGATAGAACCTTCTAGAAAATTCCTTGTATCTCGAGAACCAAGTACCAGAGAACCCCGAGAGCTCACACTTCTTAAACAAGCATTTAAAGCCAGATCGTCAAAAATATCACCAAACTCAACGCAACAATATGTTTTCGGGGATCAATTTCTATCTATAGTTAGTATCTGCTACTTTTCTTTCGATATTGCAAGTCTTATTATATCGACATGAAAAAAAATTGACATTTGAATCTTTTATCATGATTTTTAATCTGTACCTTTACCAGCTAGTGATACGCCTCCTTTTTATATTAGGGCGTTTCTGGTTAGTTGGAGAGAAAATTTTCCTCTTTCCTTCCCAGCTTCTGTCCAGATATAATTTTAGATTAAAATATATCAAACAAATTTACTCTATGTTTTGCTGTATTTATTAGTGATTGCAATTATTTTCAATAATGAAAACTAAGAAATTCTTATAGAATACACATTATTCTACATTTAACGTAGATCAATTATGAGAGTAATTACTACCAGCAATATTATCTCGAACGAAATTACGAAAAATTGATAGTAAAAATGATACCCAAAGGTGTAGAAAAAAAGCACTGATTGTGACGTTGTACTTTCTGTAATATTTTTGAAATAAAACTTTCTTTCCTTAGAACTTCTTTTTCACGGCAGCATAAAGTTAAACCTTTATTTGCAGGGAGGGGTGGTGGGTGCTGTTAGTTGTCAACATACTGACTTTAAATGAATTAATTACATATTTTTAGATTTTCCTTAAAGCTTGCAGTAATTTAAAATTCCAATCTTAGTGGAATATTGTGATAAGAAATCTAACATACAGTAATTATAATTTGGGTAATTCCTTATTAAAAAGTTCTTTTGTTCCCAAATAAACTTTACCAATCGTTTGTCTTTTGTGCAATCTGAATGTTGTTACTAAATTGTAAAAATCGGATGAGTGTTAAAAAAGTTAATTATCAGTAAAATTCTTAATCTAAGAAAACCATACTTCACATTATAGGTAGCTTATTCAACAACTAAATGACCAGCTTAAGGCCATTGTTCGTTTTCAGACTCCTAGTTATTTTTTGGCATTAAAACCGTGAAATAAGCGCCAAAATAATTATCACTGTTATTGCCACACAGGGAGAAACATTCACATTACACATTTTAAATTTTGATGTAACTTTAATTCCCAATGAATTGGACAAGGATTTTCTGTCTTCCTCCCTTTGCCTCAGTGCAACAATAGAAAGCTTAGTGCTGGTGTCGCAATGCCTATTAATGTTTTTACTCATATAAACTAAGACAGACAATTATTTTACTAATTTGCGGATAAAAGGGGAGTCCTATAAAAAGAACTAATTAAACTCGTGCCATTCATGTGAGGCTATCAAGATCTAAGCGCAGTTTCTCCCAGATCCAGACTTAATATTTTATTTCTACCATCAACTGTGGATGGAGAGCAGAAACAAATTTAATTAGTCTGTCTCGACCATTTATTTTCTCTCGTTGGATGCAGCTTTCGCTTATTTTTCCGGTGATGCGTCCTGTCTTTTTTATTAACGACACTAGAGCATTTAAGTCCATTTCGAAATTTCCGTGTGACACAGTTGACACAATACTCCATCTCTCACTAATTTATGTTGGTTGGTGGGGAGTGTTTAGGGGCGTAAAAGTCACAGGCGATTTTATTGCGCCAAAATTACAATTTAGGTTTAGGGAGGTTGCATAAGAAATTCTGTTTTATTGGGGGGGGGGAGGGGTTGATGTCCTATCATTCTTTTAATTACTTTTGTCAATTCCTTCCGAAAACTGGAACCGTAAGCTGATCCTTTACCTCAGTGGCTGTGAGCAGAAATTTAGAATAGTAAGTAGTTCATTACAAATTCTCATCTTTAGAAAAATCAAAAGTACGAAACAAAAGCATTCAAAAAGTTACGAATCATATTTTAAGAGAAAACAAAAGAGGAGAGTCAAGGTTTTGATAACTACAAAAAAAAAAAAAAAAAAAAAAAAAAATGGAGCTCGAGGCAATTATGTCACTTGCGGTAAGTTAGTAGTTAGTCATATCACTGTCTCTCCGACCCGCCCGAAAGCGCACGGATAAATAATGCTGAATGACTGTACCGTCGCAACAGCAACACTGGCTGAAAGTATGGTTGAGTCCTAAGGGAAATCACCAGCCGTGGTACAACCCTTCCCTAAGGAAGAACGTCCCTTCAAAGATAGGAGTAACCAGACCCCCACCTTTTCGTGTACTCTCCAGGGTGGCGAGATCCAACCACCAGGCCGGAAGCATCTCATCCTCATTTCGAGGTGCCCCCCGGGGTTGGGAGAGGTAAGTAATTAGTAAGTAAAATTCTAAAGCATAGTTTTATTTATCGTGCTGCTTTTCTAATTAATAAATCTGATACTAAAGCGTCGTTTAATGGAATCGCATTTGTTATTATCTTTATCTTAATTATAGAATTCATGCTTGAATACTAAATACAGGAATCATGCCTTGAATTAAATCGATTGTTACTCCAGAGGTGACTGTGATCCCGATATAGTTGGAATTCCGAATTTTTAACTTTCAAATTTAGAATTGGGCGGGTTTGCGAAAATTTCTAAAATCTTGCTTGTATGATAAAACCTAGAATATCCATAATGATAACAACTTCAAAGCTGTGGAAACCTTAAAATATTTTATATATATTCTTATTAAAAAGTGCATGTAATGATTTTTGCGTCAAAAAGTCTCTCTCGAAACTCTACTAGTACAGCTTTAATGGATAATTTTTGAATAGTTGGATAACCTACAGTGGCGGATTTAAGAATTTTGTAGCTCCAGGTTACGTACAGTATGGATAACTGTCCAATTGGCCAATTCAGTTTCATATTTCAAATAATCTTTTACTTAATCAACAGTTAATGATCCATTTTAGTTTTATTTTAGTAGCTTTGTGAAAATACATGGTTTTTTTTTTCATTTTTTACTATATATATGATGGAAAAATTGCTAAAATTAAGTCATTATGTGCTTACCTTTAATTAATCATTTCCTTACTTGCAAATAATTTCATGATAAGTAAAAAAAATTAATAATTTATAGTTTTATGATAAATTATAAAAAAAATAACATTCAAGCAATGCAACATTAAATATTTATATTTCGCAGGATCTATCAAATGAAATATAACATAACCAGTTAAATGAAAAAAATTAATATTCCATTATAAATAACTAATTAAACTTAAATTTATGTAATATTGATTTTAATTAATAGCCATCATATTTTCAATTCATAATTTTTTATTTTTTGTAAATTTACATATTTGACAACATTGGTAATATAATTATCATGTAATTAATTCACTATATGATAATTAATATTATCTGTAATATACTTGTTTTCGACCCCTTTCAGTCCAACAGCACTAAATATTTGTCTAGTTTGTCTAGACGGAAACCCTTTTACTTTTAAGAATTCCTTGCTTGCCACAATGGTCAGGCGTTTGTCCGTCAAAAGAAAATACCATTTGTTCGTCGGACTTTAGCCTTTCAGAAGTAAAAGAAATAGAAAATTCGGAATTCTTTCAATCCTTGAACGATTTTCGAGCTTTTATTAAATTTTAGGTAGGAGAATTGAATGCACTTCTCACCCGTTCTGATTCCAGAGTTGACATTTGCCAGTGGCGTAGAAAGGGTGTAGCAAGCAAAGCAAATACCGAGCTCCATTACCAGGAGGCATAAAATTTAGATATCATACAGTTGCATTTAGAAGAAAGTAATTTTTTAAAAAACTCTAATCCTTTTTATTTTTAAACGTTCAATTGTTCTATTCTAGTGTGGAAGAAAATACATAGCACAATTCTTTTTATAACCTCGGAACCAACTCGAGCTTGGTTTCACAAAACAAAAAATTGGGTTATCAAGAAAATACCACAAAGTAAATCTGGCAACTTTGTGGCATCTAGAAAACTATATACGTAACCTATTTGATTATCTGGCCCAGAGTGTTGGTAAAGAGGAAAAATCTATTCCAAGTTATCAGTATTTAATTCTTGAATGGATAAACAGTAATATTTATAATTTTTCATTATCTTTTCATTAATTGTGGTTTTTTCAGAAGTAAAGAAAGTTCAAAAGTTTTTTCAGAAGATCAAGCTCAAGAACGGATAATGAATATTCTTCTCAAAAGACGAAACAAAACATAGATAAAGTGTTCACAAAACAGCACTTAAAGAAATCAACAACACACATGCAACAAACCGCTATTAAACAAACGCAAAAGGATAAAACGTTCTGAGAGAACTCGCTGGAGATCAATATTCCTCAGGGAGAATTTGCTCAACTACTCTGTCTCGACTCACCTAATTCCTTCCGTCTTTGGGCATCTGCTTTTATAACGTTCGTGGTAAGGCATCGAATGTTCTAGAACAAACGTTGGAGCTCCAGTCCTGATGGAGATTTCAACATGAGTCTCGCAAATTGTCGCCAAAGTTGCTATGTTTTAATTTAGTTCGTTTATAAAGTACAAGAGCAAAGGAATTCCTTTTTCTAATACATATGTTTACAGACACAACTGTTTAGATGTCTTGATTCAGCTCCTTTTTAAATGTTAAAAGTTATAATATATAGAATTTTCAGAACATTCTCAGCCGAATTTCATTAAACCTTTTGAAATAATTTTATAAAATTTAGATTTGTATCTTTTTGTCTTTATTATTCCTTTTAAATAAGAGACTGGCTATTTTAAAGCCCATTTTGCAGTTATTTCTACTAATACAAAAAGCCTATGTATGCATGTTATCTATTTATTGGTACATTATAAAGCAAACCGATAGACTTTTCCAAATTAGACATGAATATGCTTTAGAGAATATGACTGTCAAAATCGAAGCAAATTTTGGGATATTTTAATTAATTAAAAATTAAGCGAATTTTAATCAAACTTGAAAATTTCTGGTAATATTATCGCACGGATATGTTTTTATACTTTCTTAAAACTCCAAAAATTATTTTCTCAGACATATAAACTTATTTGTGCAATTGTGTCCTTAATTTCACCAAAATGTGTAATAATAATTTTAGGTATGAATTGCAACAATAGTTTATTTGTTGTTGTTGAAATTGAAGTCAAACTCAGTCTACGGTTTCATTAAATCTTACAGTCATTTTTTTTTCTTCTCTTAAAAAATATCCTTATATCCAAGTTAATTATTTTAATTAAGAATTTTATTTTATTCTTTGGCCATAAAGAAATACTGGGGAATTTTATAGCCTACTATATTAGAATTTATTTCTCTCTTTACCCTTTTAAGCATAAAGCAATTTTTATTTTACGATTAAAATTTCTAATTAACTTCTAAAACTGCAGCTATGTTTTACTAAACATTTCAGAAGAATAATGATAATTTCTCTTGCATTGAAAGTAAAGGTATCTGTAACGAGTAAACTGTATTATTCATTTATACGACAGAACTAAATTAAATATGAATCAGTTTTTTAACAGCTTAGAAATATTAGTTTCAGTTGTTTGAGTAAGTTATAATGAGTGTATGATAATTTATATTTCAGAATTATATTTGGAATGCGATGTATTTAGAATGTAGATGAGAGATTTAGATGTTTTCCGTCGCATTTTTTTTTCTTTTCTAAATATATTTAGCAGTACAATTCATAAGATAGTAATAATGCTTAGTTTCAGAGTGAAGGCATCTGCAGTAATTAATTATTCAATTTTGTGTTATAATTTGCTTAAATACATGCTTTATAATTAGCTAAATAATGTGCAATTATTGAAACTTATATTAAACTCATGCGTAACTAATGATAAATAATTTTAATATGAATTTCATTTTTTAGAAAGTCATAATGTCTGACTGTTTTATAGCAGTTCCATGTGATTCAAAATATTCAGTGCAAAACTGCAGACATTTTCATCACGCATCAAAATTTATATAAAATAGTAATAAATTTTTTGGGGCTTTTTTTTTCTTGTAATTTCAAATTTATTGCTTGCTTGTTTGCCCCAGTTAATTATTTCAACGTACCAAAAACTAAATAAATTTAATATTTCAACTAAAATTGATTGATATTATGAATAATACAAGTAATTCTGGGTAAAAATAGTATGAAAAGAAATTAAAATAAATTATTTCTTGCAAAAATCGGGTGGTCTCCGGAAGCGTCTAGTTTGTAACAACATGTAATATTTGTTTAAAAATATTTTATATATCATTAAATATGCTCAATTGAAATTTCAATATTAAATCTGTCACAAAATTTCGTTGGTAAAAACTAGGAAAATATGCAGGCTGCAGTTTATCAAAAGTGGGAGGTAGGGACACTGTTTTCGTAGATATCCTGGACACCATTTTTTGTAGGATAAGAGAGATTTAATTGTAATTTAACACAATCAATATTTCTGGCAAATAAGCTGGTCACCAAAGTCGGCTAATGTTTAATATTAAAAAGCGTTTCATAAATCTTAAATGCATCAATTTGTATAGGCTTGGCAGGACTAAAAATTTTAATCTTGAAATATTCTCATCGAATTTGTATATATAATTTTTCGGAGCTGTCTGTAACGCTAGTTGGTGTTTAAATATATGCAAATTTCCAATTTCTGTTTTCGCGTTCAGTAACTCAAACAGAATTTTTTTAAGAGTACGAAGGAAACTAAGCATGATTAAAAATTAATTATGATAAATGAAACTTCTCACTTTATTATTTATTTTTTAATATGCTGATTCATTATATTATCACTTGACTGTACAGTTAGAAATTATTTCCAGTATTTTTTTCTATTTTTTTAATTTTTTTATTTCGCAATGTATTTTTTCTGTTAGTACAACACTATTTGTTTCGATATGTTCTTAATGATTAGTTTTAATTTGAGTGTTCGCAATTTTTTTAATTCGTTGGATTTCAGGCCTTTCTATTAAATTTTCTCTAAATTTTCTATTCTCTTTCTCTAAATTAGAAAATTTCTCTAAAATTTTCTAGATTTTCTATTATAACTTTCTTTAATAAATCGGTGAATATAAAATTTAAGATATTGCAAACATGATAACAGTCATCTAAAATTAGTTGTCTTCTAGCTGTCTAAATTTTAACAAATGACCTAATTGACTTTGTTCTTCTCTCATATATATATGCTTATTTTCTTAACTATTGACATTAGACGTATATTCCGATTACATATTTGCATTAAATCTGGCAGGCAATTGTATGAAACTTCTGTAGAAATTAATAGTAAAAAGTTTTTAAAAAATTAATTTTTATGCATCCCCCATATCGTATCAGTCTCGATAGCATACATTATATTCTATTAATTAAATTCTAATCTATTTATTTATCTAAAAATTATAAGTTGTACAGTAATAAGTTATATTGTTTCGAGAGAGGAAATTTTAATTCGCATTCAAGTTCCTTGAATAAATCTTCTTCTCAAATCTCTGTGATTTGGTTTCAATTATTTAACTTATATTTTGAAAGAAGGAAGATCACAATGTTTGCTCATTTTTGGCTTGACAGCATAATTGCAATGCCTAAAGTCTCCAAAAAATCTACATTATAAAATAAATATCTTCTAAGGCTTTGTGTCTCATCATGGCTACAGTATGAATAAAACTCACGTTACAAAGAATCTTCATTTCTTCCATGAAAATGAACACCTCAGATCTTAATTTTCTAGAAGCATTTCTTAATACTCGAGTATTAAATGTGTAAAACATAGTTCACGAAAGCAACAAAATACCATAGCGTCAGTGAAATTACTTTTTTTAAAACGCTAAAGAATGCTATGCATTCTTTGTTGGAATTTCTTACATTTTCGAGAAGATAATTTTCTTTCTTCTTAAAACGCTGTCAGCAAAGATCACTCTTTCTCATTTTACAACAGACAAAAAAAAACAACGCTAGAACGTTGATTTTTTTTCACTTCTTGTCCCTAATTAAAAACGAAGCGTAAATAGGCGCGTTGTATTTCAAAACCTAACTCCAGAAACCAGCTTAAAAATGGTCTGCAGTAATTTTTCTTGGGTATTAAATATCTTGCATGGTTGGACGTGGATGGGATTTAATATGATATCACCTTATAATTCTGAAGATAATGAACGGGTGAAAAAACTTTTTAGAAAATGCGCATATACAGCTTAAAAAATTGAATCTGGAAGAATCAGCGTATTAAAAAAATTCTAAATTTATAAATAAATAAATACTCATCGTACGTCAAGTTTATAAATAAAGAAAAAATAAATTTCTGCATAATAATTAAAGAATTGTTTTGAATTTTCTTTCATTGTTTTTTCCCCCAAAAAAAATCTTTTTCATTTAAAATAATTTACATATACTTATTTTCCTTTCTTTTAATGGTTATTTTTTTTTCTTTTTTGCTAATTTTTATCCCTGAAATTTGTCACACACTGAATTATAAGCTAAGATTTATCGAAAAGCTTTCATCATTTTCAGTATCAACAATGATTATTTTGAAATTTCATTTCATTATGTTTATTTAAAATCTTCTATTTCAAGCAAAATTATTTACATGCATGTCTTATTCTTTATCCGTAAAATTGGTCTCATATCCCACAGTAAATAAAATGATATCAAAACATCTTATTCATTTTCAGTTCGAAAAATATTTAAAGGAGCAACCACCTTTGCTTATTTACTTCTGAAATGGTTGGGAAATTTGTTGGTTCATATTCTCACCAATACAAATTTCAGTTCTAATTCTATATTATTTCTTTTATTACTTCTCATAAATAATATTTCATTTACTCCATTAGAAGAAATAGAAAGTTAATTCCCAGTTTTCTAATATATCGATTAATTATTATAATATACAATTTACTCCGTTAGAAGAAATGGAAAGCTCTCTACTAATTTCATTATATCCTGTTCATTTTGAAATTATTTCATTTACTTTGCTGGAGAAAATAGGAAGCAAATTGATAATTTCATAATATTTCTATTAATTTTCATTAGCATTATTTTATTTATTTCGCTGGAGGTGGCGGCGGTCTGGTATAGGCACCAGAGCAATGCGAGTTTGAGACCAAATTACAGACAAGACCCATTCTGTAAGAGGGGTTGATATACGCTAAGCTAGTATGGTTCAAACATCCTTCAAGTAGAGTGGTGTGGAATCTCTAAAAGATTGCTTCCTGTTATGGTGTCATCTTCATCTGGTGTTGGCTATATTTTGCAACATGCATTCTAAAGTAGATGAAGTGCGGCTTCAAAATGAGACGTCATTTAATAAATAGAACGATAATATATATTTTTCCGTAAAAAGAAGATTTCCATTTTCTGTTAGTCATCTTTCCGAACAACTCATTTCATTTCTGAGCGATTTATTTAATATATTTTTGGACCTAAACCCCAAATAAATCCTCTGTTATAGTGGAGCGACAACTATTGTTAGAAAAAAGTTTTGAGTCGAAAAATAAAGTGCCAAATCATTTTAACAATGCGAGATATTATTTTGGAGAAAAAATAAAAAAATAAACTTTCACAACTTCTTAACAAAGCCAGTCACAAAAGAATTTTTCAGTTGCTACGCTAAAAAATTTACACTGTTTTTTCAAGTTGTTCACGTCAGTTATTTAAGCCGACAGTTTCTCGAAGCCCCTTTATCCTCCTCGAAAGAAATAACAAGAATAAAAACAGAATAAAATGACAACATGTCAGCCTAAAACCTATGTTATACTGCTCTTGTCTACTGAAAAGAATAAGTTGTAAAAACATATGTATTCCACGTCTATAAAATTTCCGTCAGATCATTTTGTCAGAAAATCTAAACCACTCTTCGATGAAAGTGCTTGTTTTGTCCGGCAATAGACATGCGCCGTCAGAATCAGTTCAGACTTGCAGGTGTAAAGTCCGTTCACGTCACGTGGAAGTGAAATGGAAAAGTTACAAGACAGCAGTGGCAGAAAAAGAAGAGATCGCTTGTCAATTCCGAAAGCAGAAAACGCTGAGCTATTCCTATCGAAAGAAAGTATATTTGTTGTGACTGATACAAATATATATCAGGAGTCAGATTTTCGAATTAATCTCTACCTTCGCTGTTTTATGTAGTAGCTGAAGTATACAAGTAAAAAATTCGATTATAGATACGATTTATCGGCATCTTTAAAATTAATCATTTTTAATCGCCTAAATTAAAACATTTTAGCACTTTAACTTCCGAGTTGTCCGGGTATTTAGCTTTACCATATTCCGGCTTCAATTTCTGTAATTTTAATGGTTCTAAATGAAGCGACGGTATCACGAGAAAATCACAAATAAAAGTGAATGCTTAGTTAGCTGAATTTTGGTAAAGATTCTGTTTAAAGTTATATAATCTCTGAATATGTTCCCACACCCTCTTTGTCCAATTCCTCCTTTGCTGTGATGAGAACATCACTTCTTGGTCATGGATTTAACAAAGAACCTATAAAAACGTCTAAAATATAGAGCATTTTGTTTACTCACGAAGAAGAAGAAGATAGCCATGATTTCAAATTAACTCCTGTCCTGCTCACTTACCAGAAATAATACTTCACATACATGTAATAATTTCAGTTTATCCATGTTCTTGAAATTTATTAACTTTTAATCATTTGACTTCAAATTTTGCTTTAACTTAAATGCATGATTTGCTCATGTTTTTGTTTCCTCCGCTCTACAGTCTACACGCACCGAAATCAAAATGCTTGCTCAGCTCAAAAACATCTGTTAAAATATCTTTCTGTACGAAAAATGTTTAATTATTATCACTTGACTGATCGCGAACGAAACTGTATTTTCTGCAGAACCTTTTGTCCTGAAGTTACTACTTTACTTGCATATTAAATTGATGTAAATATAAGGATACAAGATTTTTCTTTTTGTGTATATATAATATCGCAAAAATATCTGAAAAGTGTCAAAAAAAGGTTTTAAGGAATCAATGCTTATTTGGAGATATTATAAATTGGTTGTGTTTAAAACTGAATCTTTCGGGAATACTTTCTTTTCAATATTGAATTAAAATGTATTTACAAAGATGTATCTTATTTGTATCTACGTAATGTTTTTAATATGCCTTTAACGTCCTAGACGAGGCATTATTTGCGTTCTCCCCTTTCACAAACTTGTTAATGGGTCAATCGACTTCAGTAATATATTGAGCTCCATAAATTTCGTTGTGTTTGCCGGATTTTTGAAGTGCCATAATTCATTTTTAGAGGTATATTAATTATGTCACCAAATTCCCTTTATGTGAATTTTACAAAATTCCTAATAATATAGCTATTGAAATTGATATTTTTATCACTTCTTCTGCAGCTTTTAAATCGAAAATCTTGCAACTTTTGAATACATCATATACTTTATTTAACTTGATGTGTTTGATTCTTCCTCTTTTACTCCCGACTTACGTCCACATTTTATTTTATCTTTACGAATTTGTGTGTTTCAGACTTTAAGTATATATGTATTTGCAAAACTTTTATAATTTTGGATATTAAAAACTCCTGGCGTTTTTTAAGGGATTCGATTGTGTGTTTACTTATCCTTTTAATTTTAGAAATGATCTTTTAATATAATGATCATTGTGGGTTTTAATTGTTTTAATGTTTTCGTTTTAGCGACATATTCGTTTGCGTAATTTTTATAATTTTATCTTTGTGACTTCCTCTCTGCAGTTTTTGCTTGTATGTTTGTGGTTTATAGCACTCTGTAAATGGAGATTTCTCTGTAATGTGCTTTTCACTAAATGAATAAATATTATACATTTGAAATATGTGATTAGAAAAATCAAAATGCTTTATTATCAAATATGCAAAATAGTATTGAGATTCCGCCAAACTCTATTAATACTTCGAATGGGCTTCATTTAA
This sequence comes from Argiope bruennichi, assembly GCF_947563725.1. Lineage (NCBI taxonomy): Eukaryota > Metazoa > Arthropoda > Arachnida > Araneae > Araneidae > Argiope > Argiope bruennichi. The sequence goes on along the minus strand of NC_079162.1, from coordinate 32,255,468 downwards.
TGAGAATTCTAATTATATTTCAGTCTTAGCACTTTACTATGCCGAATATTCCCATGCATGTAATAAAGATTTAAATCGAAAATTCTAAAGCACATCTGAATATTGTTTACCGTTTCACTATCGTTGTATTTCATTTTATTATCTTTATTAGAATAATGCTTCTGAAGCATTCTGATGCATTTCTGATCAGCTTAATTAATTAATGTTAAACTATTTTTAAACAATGCTTCTTGACAGAATTTTGTTGTTTATTTCCAATTTAGCTCCATCCTGCAGTCATTCAATTAACATCTATTTTGATAAACAATGAATCTTTTGAGATAAGCTTTCAATTAAATCAGCTTATTGCCCTTTTGTTGTAGAGATTACATTGTTAATTACAATTCTCTGGTTAATGAGTATTTCATCTTCATTTATTTTCTGACAATTCATTTGATTCCTCAATGATTTCGCATTTACAGCGATGGTTGCACTCCTATAATTCCATTCATTTAATGCAAAGGAGACCGGTAAGGGCTAACTTTATATTTAAATTTTCTTTTGGTGCTGAAAAATAATATTACGTCCATTCAGATTTTTAAATACTCATGGTGAAAAAGAGTTTTCAATATTTAAAATCTATAATTTTTAATAAAGGAAATGGTTAAATTCTGAAAGCATATTTCAATCGATAGGAATAACTTCCCGATGACCAAAAGAGCACTACATATGAACTTTGAAGATGTTAGACTTAGTTTTGAAAAAAAATATGCACATTTTTTAATTTAATTAATAAGATTATTAAGGTAGAAATTAATATATATATAATACGAAATAAATTCAATATATATGCATTCTTACAATTAATTATTCATTATTGAACCACTTTATTCATTAAAAAAACTGCTTCGTTATTATAATGTATCTAGCATCTTTAGACTTCTCACGATCTGATTTCTGTATTTTTAGCTGCTCAATATCAACGTTTGCATGTATATCAAATGCTTGCCAAGACAGATATCGGCAAAATCCCTTTCTATAATTATATGAGCTTTGGAGACTTTCTCGGGTATCTTCTGTTTTTTTGCATTTCTATGATGAGAGTGTCGGTCGAGTTCCTGTCCATGGTTTTAGGACAGAAATTTTGAAAAATGCTTTTGCTTGATAATGAAGAAAACGAACGAAGCTCTTTTCTAAAGATCCTCCTCTCATATTTATTTACCAAAAGAATATATATATATATATATATATATATATATATATATATATATATATATATATATATATATATATATATATATATATATATATATATATATATTGTGTGTGTGTGTGTGCGTGCGTGCGTGTGTAATCTTTCTTTGGAATGAAAAATCTTATTAGGAAAAGTTAAAATTACTAAATTAGGAAATCGCAAGACTACAACACTAGAAAAACAAAAGCAATAAGAAAATGGCAAATCTCTAAAATATTGCAAAAAGTATTTAAACATTAATATAGGAAACATGGATGTTGAGATTATAACTGCATTAATGACATTTTAACTGAAATGAAATTGTAGACAGTCAATAGAAAAATTGGAAAAAAAAGAAAAAAAAAACTGATACTCGATAAATCTCATATTACTTGTTGGTGGTTATTTACACAAACATTTATTGCTACTAATCTCAATAATTTTTATTGCCGTATGTTATTTTCGAATATGAAGATTAGTTTAGTTCATTTATATTAACATCCCGCTCTGAAGAAACACCAAGGCTATTTTGGGACAGATCTCGTAATTTTGAGTCGTGGTTAGATACTCTTTGCAATTTTTTACTTTCTTACGTACGAAATGATACAAAGAGAAAGTATTGCAAATGTAAAAAAAAAAAAAAAGAAAAAAAGAATTCTGGATTTTAATGACTCTTCCATTTTCACTCCTATCTGAGATGCGAAAAACACATTTTTGGAATTTATCTGTCTGTATATGAACGGGATAAGTTAAAAATGCAACAAACTAGAAGAAATCATTTGAAGCATGATTTTGAGCCAAAAATCGTCAATATATTAAATTTTGAACTGAATCAGTCAACAAAGAGCTTCCTTGTCTTTCCGTCTGCCTGTGTATGAATACGATAACTTAAATTCGGAAAAGGAAGGAAGAATGGAATTTGACATATGTTTTACAATCATAATTGTACTGTCATATTAAATATGGAATTATATTCTAGAAAGGTTTGAAAGTTTGTTGGTCTGAATGTTGGTGTTTGTCAACCAATTCAAAACCGCAAAGACTTAGATAATTTTGTATACGACGTTATGATCAAAATGACAGATTTGCATCCATTTTTGGCTCCAATCAGAAGAAAGGAAGAAGTCCAAAATGCATATTTAGTTTTCTAAACTGCATCAAGAAACGCAAAATATACTATATTGTGGACGTATACAGGCCATATTGTTGAGGTCAGCAGGAGAACACTTTGATTGTTTTTAAATTTTGCTTACGAGTAAGAAAAAGTACCGCAGTTGTCAAAAAGTTCGACCTCGACATTTCGACGAAAACATTCGACGACATTTTGACCTTTCAAACCTCCCCGAGTACGAAAAACACATTTTTGGAATTATATCTGTCTACGAACAGTATTAACCGAAAATTGCTTTGAACTGAATGGATGAAAATAAGTATGTGGTCTTTACACCAAATTTGTAGATTTCCCTCAAATTTTGAACGACATGCATTGCCATGAAATTTGCCTGTTACAAGTGCACACAATAACTACAAAATTTAAAGAACAAGTTGAACAAAATTTGGGATAGAGTTTTAGCACCCAAAATGTAAACCCGTTTCAAATTTTGAACTCATTCCGTCTGTTTGTTTGTACGTTTGCATGCATGTAAACCCGGTAACTCGAAAACGCAACGAGCTAGAGAGATGAAATTTGTTGTGTGATCTTGTGACTAAAATTATAGTTCTGTATCAAATTTTGGTTTCAATTTGTCCCAAAATAACGCACAAAATATTTACTCAGTTTTCTTCACTATACTACGTCTGGTGTGGTGTAGAAGTTTGGAGAGGGGATGCCAGCTCAGGTGTCGTCCTCGTCATCTGACCGCGGCTCAAATTTACGAGGTACGTCCCCAAAAATAGCCCTAGCATTGCTTTAAATTCGGGACGTTAATGTAACTATACTAAACTAACTCGCTATACTGCGAAGCGCAAAACACTCATGTGACGAATTCCCAAAATAATAATTTGAGCAATCGTGGTGTTCCTGGCCTTAGGGTCCACAAATTTTATACGGGAAGGGTGTAGTGCCTGAAAAAATTTCAAAAATATCTTTTTTTTTTTTTTTATTACGATACATATCTTTCTTTAGAGTAAGAAAAATATTTGAAAAATCAAAAGAGCCCCGAGAAATAAAGAGAAAAAGCGAGAATTCGCAAACAAATCTACCTTTAGCCTTTTTTCCTCCTCCTGAAATCAGGTCGTTCGAAAAAAGAAAATATATAAATTTTCAGCATTTTACGAAAAGATTGATGAGCGAAACAGCAACTTTCTGGGGAATGTTAGGAATTCAATACTTTGTGCAGACTTGTGAAGTACTCCGATTTCCCACTTTATTTCTCTCCTTTGGCTTCCCGGAAGAAAGCCGTATTTCCTTAAAATGAAATACTATAGAAAGTGCGCTCCCTACGGTGATTTGCATTGAAAATTTTGAAGAATTTGCATCAGATGCGTCTAAATCGGCAAAAAATATCGGTTTGGAGTTCGGTTATTTTCATTCAATGGTATAATTTTGAAAAACACTATAAGAGATCTTGCTTTTATTTTATATAGGAAAAAAATGCTGAAATTGAACCGGCGCCTGGATTAGACCGGTCTCGCAACTTTAATTCTATTTACTCTTTGACTACTAACGGGACATACACATCCCTCAAACCTTTCAAAATTAGTTTAAATAGGCCTTTTTTATTATCTTGATATCATGTCCTAGTAAAAAAAAAAAATTAAAAATTACTTGGAAAAAATTTCGAACATTTGTGTAGAAAATGAATATGAAAGTATTTTTAAAAATTCGCAGTCAATGGGTTAAAAATACAGGCAATAAAATAGGCAAATTATTAATTTTCTAGAGGGAAGTTGTGTTACAGTTAGACCCATCATATTACATCAATTATATCTCGGTTTTTAGAGTCAAAAGGCCGCCTTCAGGTTTTGGTGGATGGAGGCTGAGTTTTATTGTTATTTTTTAAAGATTAATAACTGGGACAAAATACAAAATGAGAGATATTGACACAGAACATTTAAAAATAAATAAATGACATAAGAAACAAAGCAGTAATTAAAAAACAGTAGGGAAATCAAAAAATAATCCTAGATAGTAAATGAAATGGGTGATAAATAGTAAATAATTCTGGGTCGCTGTATTTGGATCCAATGAGGTTCCTCTACAAGAAGACTGGTGTCGTTTAGTTTAGTTATATTAACTTCCTGCTTTTAAAGCAACACTAGAACCATTTTAGGACGGACCTCGTAATTTTTAAAGGTGGTCAGATGACGAGGACGCCACCTGAGTTGGCATACCCTTCCACACCACACCACACCATGCCAGCGGGAGGACGTTTAGCCCTGACGGATTTAATATGCACCATACCCGCTTACACGACTGTTCTTCAGTGGAATCGGGTCTGGAACCTGAAACCCAAAGGTTCCAAAGCTGAGACCTTACCACCAGGTCACCGCGGCCCCCAGTAGATTGGTCTCAACATACATGAAACGCTTTAGGATTCGAAGAACAATTACAACAAATTGAATGGAGAGGATTGAATGAATTCGAACCTCTTAATAACAAATAAATAATTTATTTTTGGATTCTCCACTAAAAGGGAGTCTAGGACCGCCTGTTGATTATACTAATATATAGGTTTTACTTCCTGCCCTTGAGGGAAGAACTGGGTCATATATAGATGATGCTGCCTACATAAATTTTTATCTTATCCTTTTATATTTATCTTAAGTTATGTATTATATTTGGCCACTTGGGGGTGGGTGGCACATTGCAATAAGTAAGCGGGGTCACATGATGGCATAACAAATGTCAACATTACAGTCAATTAAATGATTAAACAAAAGGCTACACGCTGCATTAAAGTAAATAACAAATGTTTATTTTATCCTCAAAGAGCAAACATATCTGGATACAGTTTATTATTATAATTTTACACAATTTAAATGTGCTGTGTTTTTTCCCTTATAAGTTGTTCAGATCACAAACAATTGCTTGAACTGGATTGGTCAATTCAAAGGAAATATTGCCGTGAAATAGAAAAATTGCCCAAAAGACAATTATAATTAAAAGCGATCCTAATTAAATGGAAACAGAATAAACCGAAACAAAACAATGAAAGGGGAATAAAGACATTAAATGTCAGTCCAAATGAATAAAAGCTAAGGTTTCATAGTTTTGTTCTGCATGTGAGGGGAAAAAGATAGGAAAATTGCTTTCGTTCATTACATGTCGGTGTGAATCAGTGACAGGGCAAGGGATTGTGTAGAAACCCCGAAAACCAGTCTTTAAAGGAGCAGTGGAGACAATAATTCATGCTACTTTTTAAATTCAAATATAATAAAGAGCGAAAAAACCAGTCTTAGGGGGTGTTGTGGAGACAATGCATTAATGTTTTAATGCCACCTTTTAAAGGCAAATTTGATAAAAAGAGAAAAATAAAGCCATGCCCGGGGTGCCATTTAACCTTAGACGATGACGAATGTAGACGAAATAATCAGATTGCATCCCGGACGCTGCATAAATTCGCTATGCCGTTGGGGTGAATTTGAGAATAGAAAAATATTTTTACATAAATTGCGCTTAAAGAAATTGTTGGTCTAGCTGTAAAATCCTGGTTCAATATAGGAAAATAGTTTCTCTAATTAGATCTTTTACACAACATTTTATGCAATTTTTTTCTACTTTCATTATATTTCATAAAAACGGTAATTACATTGCTTTGATGATAAATAAACTATAAAAAGTTCTATCGCTTGTTTTTTATTAAAATTTCCTCTCTATCCTCCATATTGACCCTTAACTGGGTTGGTGTGGTATCTCAGACCGCTAAGGATGGAGTTTCGGTCACCCCTATTCTATTTTTAGCTCAATCGAATTGACCCTGTAGCTACTTGTTTTCGTGACCTTCACTACAGGTGCACATTTTCAACCAGTTTCAGAGAATGCTTTTTAAAATATTTCAGCTATTTCTTTGCGCGGCGTCTATGAGTCCGCATCTCCCTTCTGTTGTTCCAGTATTATACAAGGCTTAGTAGATGGTTCTAAAACTTGATCCTTGAAATATCATCCAACCTACTGATCCCCGTAATGAAGAGAAAATGATTTTACTGATGAGGATAATTGTACAGAAGATTTTTTTGAAGAAAGGTCGCATTCGACTGGTTCTGATATGTATGTTCAAATATAATTAATTTTTCTAGTGATAATGTATTTTGAAAAATTTCTAAAATATATTAATATACTATGAGAAATATCTACAGAACTGACAGGCTGATTTTTATACTAGTACTTAACCTATATGTTTAAAATGCCCTCGAAAACCATGCTACGAATGTTCACAAGTTTTTGCGTAAAAATTATACCGATAAAATAAAAAGGATCAATTTTGCCCACTGTCAGTTTTTTATTTTTCATATAATTATTGAATTTCCCATTATATGTTTTCTGTATACCTTTGTATACTGGAAAAATAAATTATTTAAAAAGTAATTTTTTTTCAAAAATATTATTTGTTGTAACATATAATTTGAGAAAAAAATGTATATTCAAACGCAATTACTATTTTCAATGATAATACATTTTGAAAAATTTCTAAAACATATTTATATATCACGAAAAATATCTGTAGAATATATTGACTGATTTTCACACTAATACACTTTTAAAATTTAATTGAGAGTAATGAAAATGCGGTCTCGTAGACCGCACCTCCCCAGTTAAGTCAGAAATTTTTACCTCCCCATTTAAGGGTTAAAAAATGTCCAAATGGTCATTTAAATTTGTTCTACCTTTCTCTATAAGAAAAATAACAAAAGAACCGTGTTTAGATTAACTTAAGAAATGAGTCTTGAATTTCTTCTAGGTGAAGTCACAATCTAATTTCATCGAAATCTAATAAATAAGTAAAATTTCAAGAAATTAAAACGTCGTTTCAAGTAAAAAACATTTTTGGGGAATAATTCTTTATTTATTCATATCAAGGTGTACTTAAGATTTACTAAAGTTTTCAGGTGGAAAATCATTTCCCAAGGCACTTTATTCATCCTGGAAATTTTGCTTCATTTCCATAATTAATTGGAAAACAGATAAGAAAAAAAAAATTTTTTTTAATCACGGGAATTTTTAAAAGCACATATTTATTAGTGAATAGTGTATTTTTTATTTTAATAATTTTCTACTTTTAATCTTAAAATTAATTGCTTTTTTAAACTCAATTATTGTACTAAAAAGAAGAATTTTTATATTAATTATTTTCTACCTTTTAGTCTTTAATTTTTAATTCATTATTATAAATATTATAGAATTTTGATGTCAGTTTTTTGAACCCATCACTAGGAAGCGTCCCTTGCGTAAAATCATTTTTTTAATTGAATAATTAACTTACAATTCATTTTTAGAAATATTCAAGAAGTGTATTAATTACGAAAATACGGGCATCCAAAAATTTTCAAATCTCCAACAAATTAAAAAGTAAATGAAAAATCGATTACACATTTTCATTTTCACAAATGTGAAATAAGTCAATTTCAATAAAAGTGTTTAATAAAAGCATAGATTAATGGTAATCTATACTTATAATAAAGCTCAATGTGTGTGTGTGTGTGTGTGTGTGTTGGCGCTCTACAGGCCAGACCGTTTGACATACAGATACCAAATTTGGTACATGTATACCTTGGAGGTTGGGAATGTGCACCTGGGGTTTCTTTTTTCGAAGTTTTAATTAGAATTTTAATTATTAATTAAAAACTAACTTTCCCGCCAAAAAAATCTTCCATTTTCCCCACCGCCAACTTTTCCGCCAAAAAAATCTTCCATTATCCCCAGCGCCAAACGGGAAAGGCTTCCGTTTTTTTTTTCTCCCAACAGTAATGAGGCTAGGGTTAAAATTTTTCGGCGGATTATTTCAATCGGTTCTGTTTATTTTCTTAATGTTTGATGCATTTAAAATTAAACATTGTTAATGAATCAATCTTTCAGATTCATTCTGAAGTACTTTTGAATTAAAATAAAACAGAATAAAGGAAATTAAAAATTTCTAATCCGCATAGCGTTACCCCAACTGGCGTAGAAAAAAATCACGTATTTGCGTTACGTAACCGGCGAAGAAAATTCACGCATGCGCATTCTGTTCTGATTGTTGCCATGACAACGTTATCAATGGATGATTTAAATTATTTTTGGGTTAGTTGCATGCTTTTGTAAGTAAATTGTATTTATGTTAATTATATATTTTTTGTATATGCTTATAGTTTTAAGTACATCGTTTTTTAAGTAGTTTTTTTAAAACCTGTTTTCAACCGTTTATTTTAAACTATTCGTTTTATTTTCTTAGTGTTTGATGCATTTAAATTTAAACATTGTTAATTAATCGATCTGCTCATAATGAATCTAAGAAAATTTTGTTGACCAACTCTTGAGATATTACATAAATTTAAAAAGATATTCTTTAGTGCCCATAAAGTTTAAACGCTGAGTGACTCTATTTTCAGTAATCAGATTATAAAAAAATGCTTTGTTTCAGTAAAAAAAATATTATTATATTAATTGAAGATAAATTCTTTCCACTTTAATTTAAAGCATAAATTCTACGGGTGCTAACAGAAAATGAGAGAGATACTTATTACGTTATGACTGAAGGCCTTTATAATATTATGAATGAATTATATGATAATCAAAATTTGAAGTTTTAAAATATTTTGATGAAGAAGCTATTAAAGTAGAAATTGCATAAAATATTTAATTATTAAAATTTTAACGAACATTAAGATTGGCGAACCGGCTGGTCGCCAAAGGCGGCTAGTTAAAAAATAAATTGAAAATAATTTTTTCTCAAATCTATATAAAATCTCTTCAATCGATTAGATTTCTGTAACTTATTTTTTAACTTATACATTACTATGAAAGAATGACCTTCGAGATGCTTGCTACTTCATATTCTTCTACATAATATCATTAGCAGTCGCTTCTCATAATTTAATAAGCCCTAATAAAATTAACTTCTTTTTTCATAAAAAGAAGTAATGCTCTAAAATTGATTAAAATTCAAAAAGAAAATGTGATTATTTAGAATTTGAATTTATTAACATTAAGTTTACTTAAAGTATTAGAAATCAGTATTTCTCCTTAATTAGCCACCTTTACCGAACAGCTTGTTTGCACAATTTATTGAGTTTTCAGGCTGTTTAACATTAATATGAAATGAAATTTTTTAAATTTCACCTTGTTATTTGAAAAAATTGAAAAACATGAAATTAAGTGAATCAGTCTACTACGCATTCTTGTGCTTGCAAATTAAAAAGTGTGTATATTACAAAATAAAAGAGGGAAAGGAAAATCTTGTTTGCGCCATGTTAATGACTGAAGAAAAGAATTATTTTTTTTATCTTAATTTTAATATTGGAAAAAGCATGAGACTGAATATTTTGATGGATGAGATTGAATTTCATCATAACATTAAAAGCATAGTTGTAGATTGTGCATCAAATTAAATTTTAAAAAGTATTTATTATGAAGAAATATATTGTTTTTAAATTAAACTGATATCATTTAAAAGGGAATTTTTTTAGTTTTTAGATAAAGCAAAAATCATTTTTTTAAAGATAATTGTTTAGGAAGATATGAACAGGAATTTCCATTGGCAAATCTTAATCATTAATTTTTTGGCGATGGTTAACACGTTCCCTGTCACGACTCATGCTTCATATTCGGACCATTGTTTTTAATCAGATGAACCTTTCTTAGCTATATCCTAAGTAATATAGAGAAAGCAATCCTCTAATAAAATAGGTGATTTGTTACAATTAAATAGAAATTGTGAATTACAGGTGAATCACAGGACAGTCAACGGGTGAAGCTTATTTTCAAGTTCGATCAAATTTTCTGTTTGATGCCTATTTCAATCATCTTGATTCCTTTGACAATCTTTTTCCTCTGATTTAATGGAGGTTTCAGCGAACTCTAATGATATTTTGCAGCTCCATTAATTAGCTAAGAGACGTAGTAATAATAATGAATCAAGTATAACTGTAAAAACATGCAATGGAATAGTCTGAAACATTCGTGCATTTACATTTAACTGCTGCCAATCGACAATTACTAATAAGGATGATTTGTATGCCCTGAACATTCGCGTTTTATATCTATTTTTTAGAAATTATAATTAAAATGAACAGGTAACAGAGGACAAACAGACAAATGGAACAAAAATAGCAATTCTAAATGACGAATCCGTTGCTTTCTGTTATTAATTTTTGCTGGTAAATAAGAAAATATTTAATTACATTACAGTCAAAATAATATTCAAGAAAATGCCATTACGAGAATAATTCCAAATTAATCGTTATTTAAATTCTGAATATTTCTGTCTACTATGTTAATATTTTCACAGTTCTTAAGAAACTGCACCGAAACAGAAGATACAGAAATAATCTGCTTTCAAATGTTCTGAAAAGTATACATAAGCTCACAAATTGAAACTGAATGATTAAATCATTTTAAATAAAGTAACTATGCTTTATTAATAGTAAAATGATGATTTATTTTATAAAAATATCAGAAGCCACAATTCCCACTGAATATTTTACAGTACGATTTCTTAAACTTTTTCGATTAGCGACCCACCCCTTTTCTGCAATAAAAAATTGACGCATACTAATTAAACAAGAAGAATATTTCAGCAAAAATTTATTTTTTATGTAGGCTTAAAATGGATGAATGAAGTTCATCAACTGAAAAAAGAGAAATGAAATAAAAAAAAATTGACGAATAATATTAATTAATGGCCAGAAAAAATTTTTAACGTAATTGTTTGGTAAATTTAAATAATTTTTTTTAAAATTAAATCATCGTTCTTAATTATTTTTGATTATTTCTGGTGAAAAACTAATCAAATGCATACTTTCATGACCACTTGGGGTTGTGACACACTTTTTAATAAGCCTTGTTTTATAATCAACGTCAGAATCGAAGTTATCATAGGGTCCATTATAATTCATGCGATATTCTGGCATGACAATGTCACAGTGACGAGGAGGGACAAGGAATGAACATAATTTGATGAATATGGGAATCCATAGAGACAAAATACTAGTCTCCATGTATTCCATGATATCAATCTTTAAAGCTAAATATGATGGGAAGCGAACAAATAACAAATCATTCCACAAAACAAATAATAAATCCAGTAAAAAATCATGTTGGAGTTTATTTTTGTAATAATTCGTAACGTTAATGGAGTAAGTACATTGACCCGTCTGTGCAATCACACGACAAACGTAATTTCCCACTGCTCCGGATTATGTCATATCGACAATGGAAATTTTCACAGCCTCCCCATTCTTTCCCTTGTCAAATCCAAAACCATATATTTTTTGTTAATTTTAATTTAATCTTCATCTAGGTAGTTTTTATATTACAAATATTGCGATAAACTGATGTAAATAATTTCTTGCGGCGTCATCTTCAAGAATTGGTTTCAGTATATCCTGTTTAAAAAAATATGTTAAAAAAAAGGCACAGTCCTAATTTTTTAAAATAATAGGATAGGATATATTTTAAATTATGAAACAATGTAATTATTTTAATTATAAAACAATCAAAATGCGAAATCAAACTATAATTAATTAGGGATAGTTCTGAAAATTAAATGGTATGTTATTTTAATTTGAATAAGCTCTTGTTATATATTAATAACTTATTAATATTACTTATAGTCAAATATGTTTAAATAACTCGTTAAAAACTACTTCAGACGGTTTAAGCTGGTTAAAATTTTCCAACAAAATCATAAATGTTAATTCAAATTTCAGATCAATAGAGCAGAGCAATTCGTTCTAGTACTCTCGGTTGCACTTTCACTAAAGTTTTATGGGTAATTTCTTTAATTTAGCTGTATTATTAAAATTAAATATTTTCTAGTCACTTTAATTCAAATTTCTTCTTGATTTAAACTTCTGATTTGTGCAGAGAAGTGTCTTTTTAGAGTTTAATTTCTGTAACATTAATTATACAATGTTACGCTTGCATTAACAGAAACCTGTAGCTAAAAACAAATTTTTGCTCAATTAAATCTCGGGAAAATTCCCATTTGATGCTATATGAACTCTGCATGCTTTTCCACACTTTCTTTTTCTGCTTTCTGCTTTGCTTTGGTAAGACTGACGGTTAAGTTCCTTATCTTGGATTTAAAAAAAGCTGCTAATAATCGTTAAAAATTTAACATACTGCTTCAGCATGAAAAAAGAAAATTAAAGCCATGATTTGAAAAGAAACTCCTTGCCTGTTCATTTCCCAGATCAAACATACAAACAGGGTGATTATAAAAAAGATGTATGTGACCATAACTGTTATACCGTTCACAGGAACGGAATAAAATTTTGGTTCAACGTATTTTGAAGAATGCATTTAAGAATCATATGAAAAACAACAGTTACAGTGACAAATTTTCAAATAGCAACACCAATTTTTTTTTTATTGGAATGCGTTCTCCATAGCAGAAAACAATGAATAGCGTTGGAACGATACCTGTAGTACGAAAATTCCTATCGCTAGACAGACTAAAAAGAAAAGAGAAAATAGCCAATAATAGCAGAGAAGCAATAGGAAAAGAAACATTTTATTATGTTTCACAAATTTTCTACTAGACCTACTTCAACCATGATGATATTTTGCATGCAGCAGATGACGCAGAGAACCAAAACACATGCCATGCTGAAAGAAATCTGTTAAACCTCACGCCTCTGCTGGGCCCAAAACAGTTGTTTTCTCTTTTCTTCTTAGCCTGTCTAGCGCTGGTGATTTTCGTGTTACAGATACCACCCCAACGCCATTTATTTATTTATTTTGCTGTGGAGAACATATTCCAATAAAAAGTGCTGGTGTTGCCATTTGAAAATTTTAGAATTTTCTCACTGTAACCGTAACTGTAAGAGCTTAACAGTTGTTTTTCATATGATTCTTGAGCGCATGCCTCAAAATACATTGAACCAACATTTTATTCTGTTCTTGTGAATAGTATGATAATTACGATCTCATATATCGGGATAGATTTTTTATATTTACCATTTATAAAAAATGCACCTCTGCATAGCAGAAGTTGAGGCTCGTTTATACTCGGGAATATGGATGGATGCAAGTTATTTATTGACATTGTATATTTGTAATATACCCCGTTTGGGCTTGAAGAAAAGTGGTGTGTTCTTGAAATCCTGTGCAACTATTTTTGGAAGACAGATGAGCTCTTTGAGAGGTACCAAATATATCACAATGACTGTGGTTTCCCTTGTCAACTGTGAGTGACAAGATGTAGGCAAGAGACAGCAACGAAGCAACCTCTCTTTCTTTTTATTTATTAGGGAAGAAAGATTTGAAGAGTCGGTCCATCCCTTGCCCTTCTCTGTTTTATTGTTGGAAATAAAACTTTCAAAGAGTGTAAAAGCAGCGTCTAGGGAAGTGACCATAAATAACACTTTGTAAGACCTGCTTCATTCGAAACAGTTTTGACCAGAGGGCTTTCAGTCGTAGAGATTGCTGCATCAAATCGATTGTTGGTCAAAGCCCGTTTTCATCTTATGTAGAAGGATCCATTCACTCTTCATCTTCAATTTACCTTCACTACACTAGTTCACGTCAAAAAAATAGGACGGTCAAAACTATTTAGTATAATGTGGGCCTAAGTATCAAACGGCACATTGGAGAATTTCTGGTATAATGTTGATTGGCATACAACTGATCAAGAGAATTTAAAAAATAATAATAATAAAATTCAAAACATAATCATAGAATTTGCTGCATAATTTACTTAAATGTATGTTGTAAAGGTATTTTCTCCTTTAGAGAATGAAAATGAAATGATTAGACATAAAATTTACAAAATATTAAATATTTATAATTGAAATTATGATTTTAACTCGTCCTAAATTAAAAGCAACTGGTCTGAAATTTGACCTCAATAACTTAAAGTAATTGGATTTCGTTTGATGAAGGAAAATAAATTGCTTCAAAAATGATTGGTAGTGTATTGAACTTTTCTCAGAAAAGTGCTTGTTTCAGAACATTCATTTCTATATGTTACCAAGAAAGTTTAATTTGTCCAAATGTAATAACGTTCCTCAATGTAAAATTGACATTGCTGACAACATTCTTATATTTGTCGATTTCGTATGAGACAATTTCTCTTCTTTAAGCTTTCTCTATAACTTTCATAGCACCAAATATTGACAGACTTTTGAAATATTTTTTATCGTCTCGAAGTAAAATCCCTTTAATTATATTCAGGTCAAATTTAAGGTCATTTTGAAACGTAGTTATTACTTAAAGGTGTTTTAAAATCTCAATTTTATTAGAAAAACTTCGCCAAATTTAACCATTTGAACGTTTTTTGATGAACAATAATAGAAAGCTAATTTTAGAAAAAAATCGAAGATCATTTGCAATTTATTTATCTTTAAAAATTGTTATTAACTTTTTAAGAAATATATTTGAAGAAAATAATTCATTAAAATTGTGTCTTCGAACTAATTAAGGACATTGATTTCCAAGATGAGTACTCAATTTCGCTAACCATAATTAAAACAAAAGTATTAGATCCTCAAATTTACACTAGCACACAATATATAAACTCAAGTTACGACATTCTTGTACTACATCACTTCTTCTTCCTTTGTTTCTTCCCATATAATACAAAAACCACGTAACCTTTGTTTTTGTTTTTTTCTGAACTAACATCTGATACCTTTAATGTCCTTTTATTGTTCTTTTTATTTAGTTTGTTCCAATTTATCAAGACTAATGGTAGTTATAATATCCTTCTGGGCCATTTTTCTTCTTCAGGATAATAGTACCATTGATTTAAACACAACTATTTGTGATTCCAACTAAGCAACTTCTGAAAAATAAAAGTTCATCTAACCATATATTTAAAATATCTTAATAAAATTACTAAGCAAAATATGTTTCTTCTCTTAGGATTTAATAAAGCATTTTGCTATTTGCATTAAATCAGCGTAAGGATAATTAATCAGATGCCAAAATGTTTAATTGATGATATCTTAATCTGAAGACTTATTTATTAATTGTAGCCACGTAGTTCTTTCCCAAAAACTGATTCAATAAACCACCTCTACATCGTTATTACATAATTTGCCTATTATAAGACCCAAATATTCAATAAAATAGTGTTCAAAATTCTGTTTAGATCTCTATGGAATGCCACGTCGATTGGAAAGGTATTTTGACCTCAATTGTATTCTCATATACAAATTCAGCAACTATAAAAATCCTGTAGACCCTCAGGAAGACAGAGATCCATTCCTTTTTGTTTTGGTTAAATTCAGGTATTTCTTTTTATATAGGTTAAATTATTTAGGTTATATACAGGTTAAATCTTTTGGAAAGAATCTCGGAACCGTAACTCTACCAACTGAGACTTGTACATTCACTTACCGGAGAGAAATGAAAATTTCAACCCCTCCCCACCATTTTCCTCTTTTCTTATAGCTAAATGATCCATCTACGAATTTTCCCAAGATTTTCACCCTCGCTACAGCATATCTCTCGTAGGATCATTGATCGGAGAAGATAAGCAGAAATTTTCCTGGAGTCAAATCCTGAGAAGAATTACAATGGGTAGTCTCCCAAACTTTTTGTGATATTTTAAATTTTGATAATATTTTAAAAAAATTCTTCCTAAGTATTAAATCATCCAATTGAAATAAGCATTAAAGATTTGACTAAGTATTAAATAATCCAATCCAGTGTTCAATTGAACATTATCTCTTAAAATACAAAACCTGTAGGATTCGATGTTATCTCCATGAAGGTAGAACCGGATTAAAGATCTGAAGAAGGTGAGCGAAACGAAGAAGCGTTATTTCACTTTCAAACTAAACAGTAATTCTCTGAGTTTGATAAAATGATTCACTAAGTGTAAAAAGAAAAACATTTCTTTCGTTAAGTTTCAATTTCAGCCATTAAATTTTCAAATTATATTTGTAAAATCCTCTTCTCCCACTCTAAGTGCCATAAAAAAAGAGGTGATAGGTGGAAAGTAAATGTAATTTGTATACTTTAATCATATATGAAATTTTGTTTTATTATTTTTTGTAGTATTTGAAATAAATTATTGATTCGCATTTTCATCATCAATTAAAAAGTAATTTGGGGAACAGCTCTTCAAAAACTCTTCCCATCCTATTTGAATTTACTTCTCTAAACTTTTCTAAATAATTAAAGAAATGGAGAAATCAAAAGTTTTATAACACATTGCGATTCCTTAAAAAATAGACAGGAAAATAATGATACAATCATCGTAACGGCATTACAACAATACTTTTTACATCCAAATCAAGTAAAATGTGACGTGAAAATAATTTCGTAAAAAATCTTCTAAATACGTGTCGGTTCAAAAAGAAACATATGACTTTTGAAAAATTCTAAACATAAAATTCTTATATTCCTGTAAAGAATAAACAGCAGAATCAGGAAATTACATAAATAAAGCAAGTTTTGGGGGAAGATATATTACAAGATTCAAATTTTCTGTGACAAGTAATTTTAAATAATATTTCATTAATAGTTAAAAAAGAATTTGATCTATTTTCAGTATAATTCTATATAAAATATTTATTAATTACATTGAAACGTTGTTCTGTATAAGTTGTTCATCCCATGCGTAAAGTTGAATTGCTGATTATCGAATTTGTTTTTGGAAACAAATGTGATTTGGTTTAATTAATCAAAGAAATAAGAACATTTTTATTTAAGTCAATATTTAAGCTAAATTTTTGTTATTTTTTTAAAAACATGTTAAATGAAGCAATTTTGCGGAAGAGCGAGATATTGGCATGTGGGCGCAAGTGTGATTGGTTTGAATTCGTGAGCTAAAAATTATTTTTATATTACTTTTAAGTTGCATTGATAAGATTTATTGGTTGCTAGGGAGTTTTAATAGATTCTTTTATCTTTTAGATAGATTTTTGAAATTATTATGGAATCTGCTAAGCAGTATGTGTGTTATTTTACATGACGGTAAGAACAGAATGAATCTATTCCGCTTGTAAGACGATGGAATTTCGAAATATCTTTTTCAAAAACACAATTTGCATTGAAAAATAAAGAAAAAAATAAAAAGAAAGAGAGAAAGAAAATAAAGAGAAAAATTTCCCCCCAAAGCACGGTGTAAGGTCTCGATGTAAGGACCGTAGAGCTCCAGGTTCGAGACCCGATTCTACCGAAGAACCTTCTGTAAACGGATATGGTAATGCCAAATTCGGCTGGACTAAGTGCCACCTACTGGTATGATGTGGTAGCTTGGTGAGGTTGCACCAGCTCATGTATTGCCCTCGTCATCTGACTGAGGTTCAATATTACGAGATCCTTCCCGTAATAACTGTAATATTGTTTTAAAATGAAACGCTATTATAACTAAACACTGCGCTATTAGATAATATTCGTGAAACATTTCACCGCTCTTGAGGGTTTCCATTGATGACTTGACTTATTAATCATAAATCTGGCCATCACACATGAGTTAATATAAAAGGACAGGGAAGTAAAGCCACCCTATGACTAATTAGATGACGAACAAATTAGTTCTTCGGGGAGAAAGATTTCACGATGCCAGATTGGTGCAATAATTGTACAAAAACATAACCAGAAAAAAATTTCGATAGATTAGCTCTTGTGTCGCTCATAAGATTAAATTTAATTGCATTAACATGTTCGCTACCTTGACTCGCAAATTTTAATTACATGACCTCGTCTTTTATTTAATTACAGCCAGTCACCCGTTACCACAGTACTAAGCCATATAAACAGCCACACGACCTCATTTCTTGGATTTCGTAATTATAGCGGAGAAGGGATCATCTAATTAGATAGAAAGTGTGAAGTACACGCCTCAGTTAAATTTCATGAATGGTAGTTTAACATATTAACGCCTCATTTTGACGCAATGCAATGCCTGTTTTGGAAAAGATTTCGTAGTTTTAAACCGTGGTCAGACGATGAGGCTCTACCTTTCCGAACCTTTTCAATATACCCGAGAATAAATGGAAGATATTTATCTTTTGACGACAGATTTAGCGTGCAACAGGGCCACATGCATCAAGTAACTTCTATGGGATCGGTTTCAATTCAGAAACTCTCCGATCCAAAAGCTGAGACCCTGCTACCAAGCCATTGCGATCATCACTTTTAAGAAGAAGATAAATTAGGACATAATATTATTCGAGATTATTGTTCGTAACAATGTTTTTTATATATGATTTTAATTTACGCATTAGTACAATTTTTTATGAAAGTAAACTTCAATATATCACAAGATGATAGAAATAAATTCTCATAACTCACACACAATTTATGCATCGCTCTTTTTTTTTTTATTTGTGTTTTTATATACTTTTTTACTAAAAAATAAAAATTCCGTAACTGAAATGGATATCTTCTAAAATTAAACTACTAAATTTTCTAAACTTTTATATGCTTTGTTCTTATATTTTACTGAAAACAAAGGAGATATCTCTTAACATATTTTGTTTTTTCCCCAACAAAATGGATATAATCAAATAGTCAATAAAACACTTTCGGATTCTATTGTAGTTTAAACTTGAAATTATAAACTAAATCTGGATATGAGATTAAAATAGATCGATAATTCAATGTGAACTTTTTCGATGTCCTTCAAATACTAAGATTTTCATCCTCATAAATAAATTGATAGTGGGTAGATCTACATGGAGTCTAGTCAGTCACGGATTCGAGTTCCAATTCTACTGTAGAGCGACTTATGTGTAGGTTTTGTTCATTTTAACACGTTCAGTGCTGTTTTACTCATATTTTGGTGACAGCAAAAGTTCTCATTTATTGTAGAATTCGATGCGAGTAGAGCACTTACAGTAATATGTTTAGTTGCCTACCTTAGTTTAGTTTATATCTCCTTGTTTTATTCCCTTGTTCACCGTATGAACCGTCTGTGATTCATACCCACTCTCTAATTATATTATCTCCTCTACTACAATTAAGAGATTATAAAGAAGTATGCATTTGATACTGGTCCGAATCATTGGTATGATTCAAGGTGTGTTAAATGTATCTTGGATCAAATATTTTTTCTCTAGTATGGTCTGGAAATTCTGAGTAGGTGATGCGGATTCAAATACTCTACTTTGAATCATGGTCCAAAATTACAAAGCCTCCCTTAATGTAATCTTCATGTCACTTTGAAATGGGCTGTTAGCCCAATATGAAAAACAAATCGAAATACGATGCTTTAACATTTTCGTAGGCCAAACAAAATGGACAAACTGATGCTTAAATATCATCATAAATACATCGTAAAAATTAAACATTTATCGAATAAATTGGGTCTCACAGGAAAAGTATGGAAATTTGAAGGGGACAAATGCTTAGTGCCATCTACACCTTCAGTTTTTAAAATCATGCGTTTATTGGAAAACGAATTAATTACCAGTTGTTTTCGTAATGTTGAACGAAACGGTCAATGGAGAAAATTACAGAACGGTCTGCAATATTATAATATATACAATCGTCCTGAAAAGAGAGGGTCTTTTTATTACGAAATATCTGACTTTCGAAATTGACCTTAAGTCACATACTCAATGTCCAATCCTTATCTGAAAACTAAACCGGAAACAGTTGACATGGAAACGGCTTGTATTGACCACCTGATCGAGCCTGGTATTCGGACCACCTATCTAATTAGATGACTCTTTCATAGCTATCTCTTAATTATAGTAAAGAAGGGTTATCTAATTACATAGATGGTTAAGTAAAATTAGAAAGTAGGTATGACCCACGGATGATGCTCATGGTAGAGAACATGTAAATAATTGAACAATAATTCATTCAGAATTTCATAAGAATAATGCAAATAATCTTAGATGACCTGGAAGAAGCCTTAAACTTCTGCGCAAAATCCTGAGAATAATGGAGAAAAATGTTCATTCGTATCTACACATTTTTGATAAACGAAATTCTACTTACCCATGATTAATAGACTCTGTCAGCATATTAGACAATCGTTGAGAATGAAGATAACTAATGACATGCTTGCCTAGATGGAACTACAAGACATATTACGAAACCGTCCAGGAAACCGATTAGAAGTTTTACTAGACGAAAATACAAGAGAACTCAAGTTATCGAAAATATAGTTACCGAGATCGTTTTTAGGTGGGGAGGGGGAATAATCCGCAAACAGAAACCTCAATATAAAAACGAACTAAGACAGAGAAAAAAAACTGATTTTGACTCATTTTTTCCAAGTTGTGATATTCGAATGCACTATGTATTTATAAAAAATGTAAACAATCTTATTTTTGGAGTAATTAACCTTCCATTGGGCGCAACTAATCTGTGAGATGAAGTCACATTAATTGAGTACTCATATATACTCAAATACTCATACTAAATGTACTCAAATGTAAGTGAAAAGTTCTGTTTAATATGTTTTTTTAACATTCAAAAATTGCATTAATTGAGTACATTAATCTCTTAGATGAATTGCGCCCGATCGTGTTAGGATTTGCATTGCGCCCGACGGAAGGTTAAATTCAATTTCGCTTTTTCCTCTAAGAAATAATCTTTACTCTTCAAATATCAGGATATTCTATTTTTTGTATCGGTTCTGGTCCCAAATAATCCCAAATTTTGTATCGGTTCTTTTCCAATTTTTTTTTTATCGATTCTGATCCCAAATAATATCAGGTTCTACTTTACCCTAAATATATACAACAGGCAAAGTACCTTTTGCATGTTATACCCTGATGAGCACGAATACTTGAAAACTAAAGATTTTTTTTTAGTTTTATTAACGCTCCGTTTTAAAGCAACTTTAGGGCTATTTTGGAACGGACCTCGTACTTTTGAACCGCGATCAGATGACGAGGATGACACTTGATCTGGCACCCTCTCTCCAAATTTCCACACCACACCAGCAGGAGGACGTTTGGCCCCCGACGGATTTAACGAAGATCAGACCCGCGTATACCATGGTTCTTCAGTAGAATAGGGTCTCGAACCTGAAACCTTCCCGTTCCGTTGTCGAGACCTTACCACCAGGTCATCGCGGCCCGAAAACTAACGGGAGTGGTCTCACCGAAACTTTCTTGTATACTCCCTACCAAAAGCATTATCCCCCTCTCCCCGTAAAAAAAAATTACAGACTTTGGACAAAGTCGTCAACTTCAAGCATTCTCATTTTTATTTTCAGACCCCCCCCCCCCATGAGATTTTTCGTGTTTCATCAGATAGTGAAAAAAACCGAGTATGCATTTTGGATGCATGTTTGTCAACTGATTTGTACTGAAACTTGACACAGAACTGCAAATTTAGTCACAAAAATTCTAGTCACATTCCAAATTTATTTATAGAAGTCATTGCGTTTTTTTTATCGTATTTATTTGCATGGAAATGTATAGATCAACAGGCATTCAACCCTTTGACGGATTGTTTTCAGAATTTATTATCGATCTACACATTAGAAAAAAAAACAGTGCACCAAATTTTATCCATCTAGTTCTTTATGTTCTGCGGTTATCGTGTTTATTTGTACTTAGAGAAACTTCTTGCAAATGGATTTCGTCTAAAATTGAATAGAAATCTAAAAGTTTTGTATTAAAAGCACATACCAAATTTCATCCATCTATCCCACGGCTATTTTAGCTATCATGTTCACTGATACATAGACATAATTCGTAAAGCTTTGTTTTTCGAACTCAAGGAGTTCTAAAAAAAAAATGAGGAGATTCGAATTTTTGACAATCACAATACTTTCTCTTTCTATACGAGAATTCAAAAATGGGATGTAAAGAACAAATAATAATCAACGGACTCTAAAGGAACCAGAATGTCTGATTCTGAATATAAAATAATGAATTATGCAGTGAGGAGATGTAAATTTAAGATTAAATGATACCCCCACTCATTCTGGTTAGGTAAAATGGATTTGTTGAGATCCACGATATACTGCAACAGCTCAAATAGTATATTTGGAGCGATTACAGAAAGATATACTAAAATAAACTTGAAAAGTGCTTCAACTTGAATCCAACAAAAAAATCTTGCGAACTGTATGAAAGCAGAGGAAATGGAGAATTTTACTTTATTTATTAAGGTTTTTTAGATTTTTTTTTGGGGGGGGGGATGCCGATATTTACTAGACCCTGAATGTGACACAAAAATCAATAATAATAAAAAAAGATCAGGAATTATCTCCCCAAAACTTTCTCATATAATCTCTGACATGAAATTAATACAGAAGTACTAGAAAATCGAATATGTACTTTGGATACCTTTTTTTCAACCGACTGAAACCAAAATTTGTAGTCATAAGATAATATAACAAATAAAATTTGTAACCATAAGATAACATAACAAATAAAATTTGTAGTCATAAGATAACATAACAAATAAAATTTGTAGTCACAAGATAACATGACAAATAAAATTTATTTAAGTCATTGCGTTTACGTGCATGCGAAAGTACGGACAAACAGATGGTCAAACTCTGGACAGATTCCTCTCCAAGTTTCATATTTTAGATCATAAACCTGTGTACCAAATTTTTTTTCTATTTAGCTCGTTATGTTTTGTAATTTTCTTCTTCATTCGAACATCCAGACAGAAAGACTTCCTCTGAATGGGTTTTGTTCAAAATTTTATAGAAATCTACGTATTTGATGAAAAGACTTTACACCAAATTTCATTCATCTAGCTCAAAGTATTTTTGAATTATCATCTGCACAGACAGACAGACAGACAGCCAAACATAATTCCAAGAATGCATTTTTCGAACTCAAGGAGGCATGAAACGCATAGAGTGGTCAAAATATCGAGTTCCATTATTTTTTTACTACTTCGCATACGAGAAAGTAAAAATCTTACGAATTGTATGAAAGCAAAAGTTACTTGATTCTATAGAGGAGTTTTATTTTATTTTTATATAATGTTTTTAGAAATGCCGTTGATACCCTGAATGTAATTTTTTTTTTTTTTTTAAAGAACAGTTAAGAGGAAATCACTCCTTTGAACATTTTTAAGAGTCGCATAAGCAAATGAAATCAAAAATTTCCGAACAAGCACGTACCTTATTGAAATGTCTGTGTATTTTGCATTTAATTCCAGCTGTCGTCAATAAGCGACAGAGCATGTTTGCCTTGCATTCCAGCGACTGTAAATGGCCGATTCATGTTTTTAACTTATTATTATGTACGACAGTCGCCAGGAGATATTCAGATATCCAACAGAAATGCTATATACTTTTATTATTTACTTTCAAATTGACTTTTTGTTTATTTTAGCATTGTAGACGTATCCATTCTAAAAGTATTCATAATCAATATCTGGGGACAACAAGAAATCAACGCAAATATATAACAATTCCTATCTTTCCCACAAGAATGCAGCCATATATATTCGTTGACATATGTAGCTTTATCCATTCTAAAAGTATTCATAATCACTACCTTTGACAACAAAAAAATCAATGCAAAGATATGACAAAATCCTACCCTTCTCACAAGAATACAACCAAATTTAATGTTAATTTAATGTTAATGTTAAATGTTAAGATCAAAAAGAATAAAATTAAAGAAGAAAGAGTATAGTGTATACTCAATTTTGGGTGTCACTATAGGTGTGGCTCTGTCAAACAGAAGGAAAAAAAACTTTTACATGTTTTTTAAAATTGTTTTGTAAAATCGAAACAATTTTGTAATAATGAAAGGACGGATTAGTCGATTTTATCTGCTGAAGGATATTTCCAGATTGAATATTTTCTAGACGTGATCTATAATGTCACAATTTAATTTTTGAAAAGTTTCGAAATTTGAGATGGCATCTTAGAGTTTTTAATATAATAATCTCACGTTGATCGAGAACGAACTTCTGAAAGATTTTGCAAAACTATATTGATTACATTTATTTATTTGATGAAATAATTTCTTTTCGAATTTTGCCGTCCAGAATACAATAAGGCAAATATTACAATATTTATTTAAAAATAATTTATTTCCAGATTTTTTTATTGTTTTGAAATTTTTATTGATCAAAATAATTACAGTCGCATCTAAAGAAAAATAATTCAGTAGATAAAAAATAAACGAATAAAAAATAAAATAAATAAATTTATACTTTAAATTTAGAAAAACTGAATGCCTTAGCTGTTTTATCTATCGAATTATAATTAGCCAAACTAAATTATAATGATATTACCATCGAATTTCGGATTATAAATTCATGCTGATTGTTCTTCCTTGAAAATTTTATTCATATTACCACGAAGTGCATCAATAATTTATCCTATTTTAAACAATCTGTTGTAACCTTGATTGTCCATTAGTTTTTTTTTTTTTTTTTTTTTTGCTGCTGCTGCTGTTATTTACAAAAAGGTTTGAAAGCGATTACGAAACATATTATCAGCAATAAAGAGAAATCTTGCCAAATCTCTCTAGTTAATATTTTATTTACATGTAATCATTGGTATCAGCCCAATCAAAAAGTGAATGCCTAAAAATATCTCCATATCAGTCTTATTTGTACTAATGGAGTTTGTTGTTTTCTCACTTGAACAGAGGTTAAATAGATCCACAAGATTTTCAATTACTTTATTACAAAATAATAGTTTTAAATACTCCTATTGTGTAAGTACATCAAGTGGTGGATAGTAAAATCGTTTTTTGAAAATTGAAAAAAAAAAAAAAAAAAAAATATCCAGTTTTCGGAGGTTTTTTTTTTTTTTTTTTTTTTTTCCCATCTCTTTTTACTTTACTTTGAGTTTGAACTACTTCAAGATCTGGGCTATTTAAAATTATTTCCTAGTTTGAAAAATTTCCAAATCTTGTATAATTTCATCAAAATTTTCCCGTTGAACATTATCTACTTTAATGCAATCGAAGTGTTTCCAACAGATAATTATTATTTAATTTATTTGCCTTTATTAATAACTTGTCATTTATTTTCGATAAATTTTTTGCAATTTTTGAACAATTTCTTCATCAAAATCTTCTAATTAAATGTATGATAACTCTCCCTTCATCAATAAATAAATTGCTTTATTGATTAATAAAATTGTCAGATTTCTCTTTTGGTATATTAGTAAAATTACGCATTTGATATTTAGTTTTAAACATCACATTAAAATTTCGTTGATATTTAGTTTTAAACATTAATTTAAAATTGCAAAAATAATAGGAAAGAACTAATATAAACTTTAAACGAACGTAAGCATAAATACAACACGTACAGCCTTCAAGACCATTTGAGTTGTGGTCATTTAACCCAGTTGATACCGAGTGGAATTGTAATATTTCAGAAAATATAAAATTCCAAAAAAAATTTAATAAATATTTTTCGAAAACAGCTTGAATGAAAATTTTAAAAATATTTAAAAATAATAAGAATGAAATTGTGCATGTACTTTCATTTAAATTATATTAAAAGTGATGTTTATTTTGACATCTTTTGCTGAATAAAGTTTTGGACAATTTTCCCCAATTTATAATGTCGATCGTACAGCCATCTATTGGTAAGAAAATAAAATATATTTGAAAAGACGAAACTATGAGTATTTTAATGGAGTTCATTTGGTATCAAAGGCAGGTTTTGATATCGAGCAAAAATATAATTATGATAATAATAATGATGATTCCCTGTGCAGTTGAAAAGGTTAATATAAGACTAATAATTTCTACATTGTTTTAAAGTAAGTAGCAAGAGCAAAATGGATATTATACTCTCAGGAAGATGATTGACGAAATTTTACTATAATAATTTTATTAAAATAGTCGACAGATAAAATTAGGTGATATTTTTTTAAAATTGTTATTGTTGCTGCTAAAAAATTTCTCAGACTGGACCATAAAGAGTTTGCCTGATTTGGACTAGTTAAAGTAAGGATACTATTATCTCGAATTAAAATCGCAGATAGTCCTCAAAAATTAAATTGAACAAGCAAAATAAATAAATAAATAATTCCTTTCTGCAACTTAGAATTCAAAGGTAGATTCCTTTTCATCTAAACTATTGCTTTCAAATTCCTTTTAAACATTAAAAGAAGAAAAAAAAAGGGGGGGGGGAATAAATTTTGGAGCAACCATAGGTAATGAATTTGTTATTATTGCACAATTCAATACTTATTGCAAAATAAATAATATTAAGGTAAAAAAAAGTTATTACAAAAATAATATACAAATACAGGTTTGTTACAAGGTTTACATTATTGAAAAACTTAAAAAAAGTTTTTAAGTCAATCCCAAAGATTTGTATCAGTTGACAAGAACAAAAAGTTTATCTCTGATTGATGAAGATCTGCAGAAATTTTCCCAAAGTCGTGTCATTAGAACCATTGCAACAAATAGTTTTTGTATATAGAATCTACTTAATAATAAAGGTCATTAAAAACATCAAATGTTGATTCTAGAAGAACGAAACTACAGTTACATCAAAAGATAATGAAGAAATGATATAATTTGTAAAATGCTAAATTTTGATTTATATATTAAGTGCTGATGTGAATGTGAGAATTACAAATATTTTTACTTTAATTGTGCTTAAAGATAGCGTAGTATTTTAAACATATTTGAAAAAAAATTGATAATCGTTTGTAATTATTCATCTTTCAATTAAATGCAGAAAATACCGTTTTATAATAGAAAGTACGAATTTATCATTTGATTGGAAAAATCGTCTGCTTTTCTCAATTAATGTTGAAATTAAGATCTCGGATGTTGCGGATTTAAATCGTTTAACTATAACTATAAACTGAAGTAAAGGGAAGTTTTAAAAATATATACTTCAGTAATTTTGTATTATCTGCATGCCACTGGCGATCATAGTGATTAACATGATATATTTAATGATTAATCGCTATAAGCGTTTAATACATATACCCACACTTGGGGAAACGCTATAAAAGTTGTCTTTTTTTAATATAGTATACTTTCGGTAACGCGGCAGATATCAAACCACTGCCAAATTAACAAAAGCTCCGGAATAATGAATGTGTTTAACAAAATTTATTTTCATGGCACAAAATATGCAGAATTTTATAAAAAGTTAGTCTTTATATAATAAACATTGTAAAACGTAATTCAAAATATGAGAAACAACCTATTTTAAATTTTTGCAAGATAATTGATATCCGATTAGGAAATTGGTTGATCATTATAATAATCTGCTTCATAATTAATTTTTTATAATAAAGTGTAAATTAAATCTTTCTGACAGTATTTTATCACATTTAAAAAAATCTACTACCAAGAAACAAACACCTGAGAATCATATGAATCTCTAATGGTTAATGAGATCCCATAACCAGTGAGTGCATGAATGATTTTTCGCTTTTGTGTATATTGTCACGCAGAAAATATAATTTTAGAAAATAACTTCACTTCACTTTAAAAGAGAAATGGTCATACAGGAGAATCGGGTACATGGTGACATTTTGGTGCCAAGTTGTAATAATATATTTTAATATATAATAATATTTTAATAATTTTAATTATAATTTAAATATATTTTAAAGAACTAAAATGCATGCAGCTTCTAAAAAATTTTTAATTGATCATTTTTACATAATGTTGCCATTAAATCTTTCTCCTTCTTCATTTTTTTAAATAAGTTTATTCAAACTTTAATTAAAGTTTGAAATTCATTTTTTTTTCTTTTTGCCCCTACTTCTAATCAATTGCATCTACCAAAAAACTTTTGTATTTAAAGTTTTTCATCTTAATAAGTTAATTTGATTTATCTTTCTATCTTCAATATTAAGGAAGTTATAAAGAAATGAAAATTTCAGCCCTCACACTATTTCCACCCTCTTTGAGATAGATGGCTCATTTCTGAACTAATCCGAGGTTTTTACATTTTTTATACCCTATTCCAAGAAAGTGAAAATCCAAACAAAATTAATCTAGTTATCTTGTTGACAAAATAACATGGGCAAAACGTTACACGCATATATTATATATATATATATATATATATATATATATATATATATATATATATATATATATATATATATATATATATATATATATATATATATATATATATATATATATAAAATTATTTAATATATATATATATATATATATATATATATATATATATATATATATAATTTTTGAACGATGGATAGTTTTGGATCCTAAGAGCCAGGATCGGTGAAGATCTGCAGATACAGAAATTTTCTCACAATCCAGTTATTAGAATCACTGCAGACAGTTTTCCTGTAAGGGATTTATCTAAAAATAAAGTAATTAAAAACATAAAATGCTAGCTGAAGAAGAACGAAACTAAAGTTACATATGAGGAAGAAACAAAACAAAAAATGATATAATGTGTAAAATGTTAAATTTTGATTTATATATTGCATGCAGATGTGAATTTGAGAATTAAAACTATTTTTACTTTCATTGGGCTTAAAGATATTGGTGGTTCAGTTTGGAAATCAGTTTTCTTAATTGAGCTATTAACCCAAGATGTATATTTTTTCTAATTTAAAATACATTTCTTAAGAAGTTAATTACATTGTTTCTAAAATGAATTTAATACAAAATATCTACAACTTCTTTTATTAAAATTAATTCTCTACCATTGTGCAATAAAACTGGCTTAGCCAGTGTAATTCAGACTTCTACTATAACATTGACTGCCCGCATGTCGTCATAGTAAAGAATCATGTTATGCTCTCAATTATATTTCGATTTCTAGCTTGGTTCACGATCTGACATCAATCATGTTGAAATGCCCAAATTGCCTCTTGCTTTCAACCGCATGCAGTTCATATAGGCATTCTGATTGCGGAATTTTATGTAAGAGGAAAATTACTTAATACTGTTTAAAAATTGAGGACAGTTGTCAAACACAGCTGGCATAATTTCAAAACATTGTCTGAAAACATTATTTAAATTTGATAAAAAAATAAATAAAACTCTTTATTATTATTATTATAGATATATTTTATTATTATTATCATAGATATCTGTCAGCTAAAAATATTTTCTAGCGTTATTATTTTTTCTAAAATTGATTTTTGTATAAAAATAAACGACAGTTATAAAAAAACAACATAAATGTCCCTAAAAATGTTTTATAAAAAGGTGCTATCCATTTCTGCGAACTTTCAGCATTTATTTTACATCAGTTCGATTTATTTGATGATACATTACTTGGCTTTAACATGTTGCCCTCGATTACACTTTCACTCATATGAAAAGATAAAATTTAGCATCAATCAATACATGTGTCCAGAAATTTGCGTAACTCTTATACGAAGTCTGTACAACAGAATTAAAGAGAAATTGCTTCTTTTCTTTTGAAAAAAGTTTCATGTGAATTCATAAACTCTAGTTTGAATCACCATGGGTGAATGATTTTGGTTATTCCGCCAAACTGAGTTCATATGTATCCAGTATATATATGTTGGATGCATAAACTTCTCCACATTTTTAGTGATATAAAATGGTTAGAAGATATTTTAAAGAAAATAAATTAAAAATTATTTTAAAGATTATTGGCAGATTTATTTAAGTACAAAAGTCTTGTTCCTGTAATGAGATAACAATTCCAAAGAAGAGCATAATTTTGTTTAATTAATTTCGAAAGTCAAAGCAAAAAATGACGTGTCCAGCTTAAATAATTAAAGACTTTAATTTATTAGCAAAATCTAATTTGCCTCGCTACGCACACACACACACACATACACAAATAAAAAATGTAAGATTCAATGACTTATGATTCACATTTTTATAGTCAAAACAACACATGAAATTAATATTTGTTTAAATGTTTCTGAAGTCTCCAGCTATAATAAATTTTATTAACATAAATTCTTACCATTAAGAACAAGATATGTATATGCTAAGAAATCACATATGTCATTCATATAAAGATATGGTAAGAAATCCCAAATGTCATTTAAATTTTAATAAAAATTATTCATTATAAAATGCACGAACAATATTGTTTAAAAAAATTTTCTAATTAAGAATTCTTATACAAGCAAAAATAAAAATAACAGTTAAAAAATAATTACAAAAAATGGGCACATTAAATTTAGAACTACGTGTTTATCTGACAGAAAAGCTCCAACATTTTTAAGCATACAATCTTTAAACATGAAGTAATTTGCTATATATTTCCATTTATCGATATTTCTTTAATTATGTAAGATTGTATTGATTTGATGTTTAATGCACAATATAATCGCTAATTTAATACAGCAAGTTATTATATTGCCTTTCTAAAATAGATACACACTTTACAATTATTTATGCCGGCATCCTGGCATAGGGGTGGCGCGTCTTCCCTGTGATAAGGGCGTCCTGGGTTCGAGGATGGTTGTTCTTCCTCTGTTCCTTCTGTGAATGTAACCTCCTGTAAAAAGGGGTTGTGCAAGTGAATGAGTGATGTTTGAGTGGCAAAGTCGTACTGTTGGCTCTAGTTGGCGCTACTAAAACAAGAGACGCACGCCCTATCGGCTTAAATCGCTGTCCTTGTAACAGCGCGCTTGTCTAAGTGCCATAAGAAACCATAGTTATTTATTGTATGTATGTACGTATGTATGTATTCAATATATAGTATTCTTTTCTTTATTATTTTTTAATTGTTAAGTTCAAAGAATATATTTGATAATTGTAAGGCAGCTAACTACTCTAATCCTCCATTTACAAAAAGTAACGATAAAAATATCAGAAAAAAAGCCCTTTATTATCCACAAATTACAGAATGGAATGTTTACACATTTGAAATCAATATTTAATCAGTTTAAATTACATATTACAGTTATTACTACATGAATACAAGGCAAAGAGATGTGGCTTATAAAACTAATTAATGCATTAGAATGAGATGCATTCTATTTTGTAAATATGATCAATTTAAATTAATTTACAAAAACATGAAGATATATGAAAAATAACGTAATATTACTATGACAATATCCAAAAAGGATTGAGCTTCACTGAATTGAAAAACTTGTTTAAAATAGCTCAAAGTTAATAAATACGTTTACAAAAACAATGCACTTCTTTAAGTAGAATATAAATGCAATACAAAAAGTAATTAATAGCCAGTATACTGCAAAATTCATGTTCAAAAATATTCAAAAATCTGAAAAGAAATTAACATCAATAATTACAAATATAAATTTATTTTAAACTTTTATTAAAAGTATTTTACAAGAGGACCAGTAACATAAATCTCCAATAAAAATCATTAATTGTCTCATCATTTATTTTAATGCATAAGGATGCATTCACTTCGTTAAAAGAAATGTCCATGCACAAAATTTCATATGTTTAGAAAGAAATAAACCATTTCAAACATCTTAAAAACTTAAAAAAATCCTTCTGGTTGAAAATTTAAATAAATCCTTCTTGTAAGAGTGGCAAAGCGCACAGAATCACATCATATCTATTTAGGTAGGAACAGTTTTTGGAAAACTGCTATCGAAATATGTCAAATAGCAGGATCATGTTGTACTATTAAATGAAAAATTGCTTTAAAATTAATTATTGTATTGCTGTTAAACAGGCTTTGCCAGTTCAGTATAGGAAACATTTAAGCTTTGTATCACGTTATTTAATTTTCATAAGCAATAATTATAAATAGCGTAAATAAGGCAAATTAACAAGGTTATGAATGGTAGTCTTTAAACCTTAGTTTCTCACCTTTTTATGTTCTCCTCAGTAAATATATTTCAATGTTTTTTGGAAAACAACAATAAGCAAAAATAGTCCATTATTCATGTAACATGACATTAATCTCATACAAGAGTAAATCTTTTCTAAATACTTGATAAAGACTACAAATATAAAATAAATTTTTTAATTGCTAAGGTTATGACAACAAGAACGTCTGTATGCTATTATACGAATTGGCCACAACAATAACAGCAAGCATGAATTAATTAAATCTGAGTACACCATCAGTTCTACTCTACGAATTTTCAAATCGATGCTTTTAAGCAGAAGACTGATCTGGCCATCTGCACACAAACAATTTAATATGTTTGTTTTTAATCCATGTTGAAGACATCATTAAAAGACAAGAAAGAATATTAAGAAAATGGGATAGTAAGAATATATAAGACGAAAAATAATAATGTTTTAAAAAAATACATCTTGATTTTTGTAATATATGCCATTTTTAATCTTTAAACAAAACTACTAAAGATACTCATAACTTGGATATTTATTTTTTCTTGGATCTTTTAACTTGGATATTTCTATTACAGAATTCTAATATTGAACAAGTATGCATATTTACAGTTGAAATTGAATATGAATTATAATAATAAAAAAACAATATAAACTTAACAAAATAATGCAAAAAAAAAGAAGAAAAACGTGAAAAATGCAAATTTATGCAAAAAGCAACAGAGATTTTTTTTCAACAAATTAATTTTCGATGCTTAAACATAAATTAAATTTCAAAAAGTTTTTCAGCTTTAATCTGATAAAAAATGATACATGACCTAATTTTTCCTAAAATTGTAAACATTTTGACTAGAAACAAAAGGTTTAATTATAAACTAATCACAACTATGTCATAGAAATCCACAAACGTTTAAAACAGTATCAAATAAATAAATAAAAAAATAAAAAAAAAAAAAAACAGCATGAAAATTTACATTTAACATTCACTTACAGATATGTACATCAGAAAGCATAGTAAAACACAATGACTTAATACATGTACATATTTACATAGAAACTATTAACCCTAAATTTTAACACAGCAATCTTAATTTTAAAAGAACAATCCGGGTCAGTTTTTACGGTAAGTTCTGCAAAATACTTTTATTACTTTACAATAGACTAATGGCAAATGAAAATTTGGTAATAAACTAACATTATTACACTGGGTCATGTTATATATTTTCGAATACTTAATTCACATCAGACAATACAAACATTTTCATGCGGATTTTCTGACTCGGTAACATACTATTCATGAGATTTCTGTTATATATATGAGTGTTAAGAGATACAGCAAAACAAGCAATAAATTATGTAAATTTTTACAAGTTATACACGAATATTTTAAAATAAACACTAAAACATCAATATCTTTCATAATAAAAATGAGAAGTAGAATAAACGTTATTTTGAAGCCTTCAAAGACATGAAAATTTAACACATTCTACAGAATAGGAGAAGGTTTACAGAGAACATTTACAAATATTTATAGTGCCTCAAATTTATTTGTTGATTTCCGAAAAAAAATTCCTTTACGAATTAATGTTTCAGTAAAAATACAATTAAATATTCAAATGCGCCTGTTTTGTTAATGAAATATGGTATAAATTTATAAAATGATATTAAAAAATGATACACACATATTAATTTGTTTTTCAAAGTTTCTCAAAATTTATGAAAGTTTGAGCTGCTTGTCATTTCCAATATATTTCTTATATCAAAATGTCAAACTGATCAAATTTTGAAGTTGTCCAAAAATAAGTCTGTGCCAACAAAAGAGAAGAAATAATACGGCTACTCATGTATTTTTGTCAATACTTCATAACATAATAATTGAATCGAGATTTTTCAATCGCTTTAAAGGTTAATAATGACAATATTTCGAATTTAATAATTCTTTGTCATACATTTAGAGATAATAGTTCCGCACGCAACCACATCATAAGTCCTTCTATACTAAACTCATAAATGAGTTTGTATTATTTGATTTATAAAGAAAACTCACTCCTTATTTCGAAAATATTCTTTTTTTTTAAAAATAAGAAAAGTTTATTATTTGACACTAGATACAATGAATGATGCAATTATTTCTAAAACCAATCGCTAATAGGCTTTCATTTTTATTTTCAGAAAAAACATTGTTCCCATTAATATATACACAAATCTTTATTCCTTTTTTTTTTTTTTGGATTTATTTACTGTCGATCAAATATAGGAAGAAAAAAAAGCATGAAAAATCAAAGATAACACAGTCAATAAATAACAAACTAAGACTTCTATTAAAGTAATTTTACTCTATACTGCAAAATATTTATTTTTCAAGACCTGGAAACAAATAAGAAGTTAGTCGGGAAACTGAACTATGTCAGCATTCTGTAAGTAACAAGAACTGCAACAACAAAAACAATAACCATGAAACGAAATGCAAAAGCACTAATACTTATTGGAGTTACATAAAAGCAGCTTCTCAAAGAAATATTTTATAAAGATGTGCAAAAGCTGCAGATTGCAAAATGTGACTGGATGCATCATTACATAATATATTTTAGTTTCATTTTTTATTTTATTAACTTTGTGAAAATGTTTGTATTTTTTTTATTTAATATGTGTATTTTGTAAAAAAATGTCTAATATAATAAAACTGCTAAAAATTAATCATAATTATTAGGTAATGATTTCATAGCTTACAAAACAAATATAACATTAAAAATTATCAGTTTACAAAAATTACACGAATAATTAGTATAAAAATATAATAAGAATAAATAATTCTATCTTAATTTAATTTAACTAGCCGCCTTTGGCGACCATCCGGTTCACCAATCTTAATG
This sequence comes from Argiope bruennichi, assembly GCF_947563725.1. NCBI lineage: Eukaryota > Metazoa > Arthropoda > Arachnida > Araneae > Araneidae > Argiope > Argiope bruennichi. The sequence continues at coordinate 32,220,662 of NC_079162.1, read as the reverse complement.
TTCGTTAAAATTTTAATAATTAAATATTTTATGCAATTCCTACTTTAATAGCTTCTTCATCAAAATATTTTAAAACTTCAAATTTTGATTGTCATATAATTCACTCATAATATTATAAAGGCCTTCAGTCATAACGTAATATGCATCTCTCTAATTTTCTGTTAGAATTTATGCTTTAAATTAAAGTGGAAAGGATTAATCTGCAATTAATATAATAATATTTTTTATTGAAACAAAGCATTTTTTTTTTAATAATATGATTACTGAAAACAGAGTCACTGAGCGTTTAAACTTTATGGGCACTAAAGAATATCTTTCTTAATTTATGTAATATCTCAAGAATTTGTCGACAAAATTTTCTCAGATTCATCACGAGCAGATAGATTAATTAACAATGTTTAATTTTAAATTCATCAAACACTAAGAAAATAAAACGAATCGTTTCAAATAATCGGTTGAAAACAAGTTAAAAAAAACTACTTAAAAAACGATGTATTTAAAACTATAAGCATATACAAAAAATACATAACAAACATAAATACAATTTAATTACAAAAGCATACAACTAACCAAAAAATAATTTAAATCAAGTCCGCATCCGTTGATAATAGTTGTCAACAATCAGAACACAATGCGCATGTGTGAATTTTCAACGCCAGTTACGGTAATGCAAATGTGTGTATTTTTCTACGCCAGTTGGGGTAACGCTATGCGGATTAGAAATTTTTAATTTCCTTTATTCTGTTTTATTTTAAATGCATCAAACATTAAGAAAATAAACAGAATCGTTTGAAATAATCGGCGGAAAAATGTTAAGCCTAGCCTCATTAGTGTGGGGAAAATTACTCATTTAGCGGTGGGGAAAATGAAAAGATTTTTTTGGCGGAAAGTTAGTTTTTAATTAATAATTAAAATTCTAATTCAAAAATTCAAAAAAAAAAAGGACCCCAGATGCACATTCCCGACCTCCAAGGTATACATGTACCAAATTTGGTAGCTGTAGGTCAAACAGTCTGGCCTGGAAAGGAAAGGTAGATTCCATCTCACATAAGTTACTATTTTCTAATTCCTTTCAATCCTCACACAAAAATCAACGGGAATGGTTTTTCCGAAACATTCTCGCATATCCTCCAATTAATTCACCCCCACTTCTCCCTACATAAAATTAGGGATCTTGGATAAGGTCACGAATACTTTGAACGGCGTTCACTAACGGTATGCAAGGTAGTCCCAAATCATAGATATTTGGCATGAATTTACCATTTTTACTGAATCTATTTTGAGAAAACGTGCTTTGAATACCTTTTTGCAGACCGTTTCACACCAAAATTTGACAATCATAATCAGACAATATAACGAATTTCATTGATTTATGTCACTGCGTCTATGAATTATTGCATTTACATGCATGAGAAAGGTCAGACCGAGAGATGGTCAACCGCTGGTCAGATTTGGTTCATAATTTGATACGAATCAGTTTTAGATGCTAAACATGCGTACCAAATTTTATTTACATGGTTCTTTGCGCTTTGTAATAACTGAGTCTATTTGTATTCAAACAGCCGGACTTCCTCTGAACAGATTTTGCTCAACATTTGAAAGAAGTCTGCAAATTTCGTGAAAAGACCGTATACGAAATTTCATTTGTCTACTTCAAAGCGTTTTTGAATTAGCTTTGTTACAGACAAACTGATTGACAGACACTCCAAAGCCAAAAATATGTTTTTCGGACTCGGGCAGGTCTGAAACAAAGAATTTCATCAAAATCTCGAGTTTGAATTTTTTTAACGATTAAAATACTTTTTCTACACTTCGTTTACGGTGAAATAAAAATGAAATATTACATATTGAAACAATCATAGGTAATTTTTATATTGCTATCGAATAATTTAGCATTTATGAAAAATAAATAATATCAAAGTACAAATAATTTTAAAATATTATTATTATATTATGCCTTGTAGATTTTAGCCAATGCCCAAAATTTGTGTTAGTCAGCAAGAACCCAAAATTTATCTCTGCATTTTAAACACATTTGAAGATATTAGCCACCGTTTTCAAATATTGCTCTTTCAATTAAATGCAAACAGTAACATTTTATGTTAGAAAGACTGAATTTATTGCTTGATTTTTCATTTATAATGGAAGAAAAAAAAATTGTCTGCTTTTCTAAATTAATATTGGAACTAAGATCTTATTGTTACGCATTTAAATATTTCAATTATAACAGCTAATTGGAGTAAAAGGAAATTTATCATCAGGTATTTTTTTTCTTGTTTTAAAAAATATCCTTTGACGCTATTGTATTTATTATTATCAGCATGTCATTGGCAAACTAACGTTCAACCACATGCCATCTGACTAACATGACATCTGCAGATCTTTTTTTGGCTGCTAATTGCTATTAGTCGGCCAAAAGTATCCATAATTGAGTGTTCAAGCAATAATGTTTGTCTTTTATTATTAAAATATTTTTTAATTCATTATACTCTCATTAATGCGGCAGACACCAAACCAAAGGGCCTGCTAGGGGTTCAAAATCGCTTTTCAGCCCCTAGCTTTTAAGATATTGCAGTTAAAAAAAAAATACAAAAGTTATTCGTCTTAATGATGCGCTAATTTGGTTTATTTTTCTATTTTTAATATTAAGGAAGTTATATCAAAATGAAAATTTCATCCATTTTACCCACTTTGAGCTAGAGGATCCATTTACGAACGAATATGAGATTTTTACATTTCTTAAACATATTTCAAGTCGATTAAAGTCCAAATAAAATTACTCTAGTTACCTTGTTCACAAGATAACATGGGCAAAGCGTAAAACGTATACACTTTTGAATGAAGGGTGGTTTGGGTTTCTAGGGACCACCATGATCGGTGAAGAACTGCACAAACTTCCCCGAAGTCTTGTTGTGAAAAACATTGCAATAGCTCATCTTCCTATAGGAATCTACCTAACTTGTGATTTATTTCATTCAACTGAAAAAAAATATTTCACTGATCTCCATATGAATGCGATCGAGAATGCTCTTCAACACTTTTTCCATTTCATTTTTTGCAGCTAACCCCGTATGTTCAGATATCTCGCCTATTAATTTCTTTTTTCCCCCTTTGTCTTTTTTCAAACTTGCCATCTTATTCTTGACATAAGATTTATTTTTAATGTTTCCCTAACTAAACGCACTGCCCTTCATATTAAAATAATCTCTTATAACTTTTAAATCCAGAGCTATGTTACGGAAATTTATAGTAGAGTCTCCTATAATTATTTCCATCGATGAGAGTGATTAAGCTGCTTCAAATTTCCAAATAAAAAAAATTTAAAAAAAAATCATAGCATTCTTTTGCTTAAGCTATTTGCATCCTAATAGCTTAAGCACTCTAGATCCACTCTATTTTCACGAGTTTCGTCTGCATCCTCTGCCATATTATGGAAAAATTCCAACAATTCATCTAAATATTTGTTTATCGGCTTCAGTACTTCTGATCTGGAATTTCACCTCGTTTTACTTCCTGATTTACCACCAAATCGCACAAAGTGAATAAGAGAAAGGGAAAAAAAAAAATGGAACAAGAGTAAACTTTCCAGTACGGAATTTCCATGGTACTAAAGTACGTAGCCATTATTAAATTTTGTTTGGCAGAATGAACACCGACTATGCTAAGAGAATGGTTATCACAATCCATAAAAATTAATAATCGTCGGGGTCAGTAGGCATCAGATACGATTAAATGCAATTCAAAAACAAAGAGTCACTGAGATACATTAGATGTGGCTTAAAGATGGTCCGTTACGTAACTTGGAAGAAATTTCGAATTGAGAAATATGTATGGGTTTAGTGGACTTATTCCAGCAGCTGCAAAGTCGGCTGGTAAATTGATCTCATTGGTAGCCAGTGGGAGAGCAGTGACTATAGAATATGAAATATGTCTGATCCCTATTCCGTATGTCCGCAAGTACGAAACTGTATTTGTTGTAACATTGCGTTAAAAAAATGCAGCAATGTTTGTTTTATTAAATGAGGCAGCCCGACTGAGATTCGTTGCTTCAGACCTTCTAACGGACAAGGAAGAGTTCCTTTTTAAAAATATGCTGAACCAGTCCTCGCCTACTTATTGATTTCCCTTCCATGAATTAGACACTTTCCGCTTTAACGAAAGAGGTAACTGATAAGTAAATTTGCGCACTTCTTTCGGACTGAGACCAAAATAAACATCTGACGATCTTTTAACATATTCTGCGAGATATGCTTCCTCCTGAAAAGTTTTTCCATACCATACTAAAAAGATTTTCGTGTTGGCTGGTAGCTGATAGGCTCACCCGGCTATTGAAGCTTTTTGGCAGTAGCGTTTTAGGAAAAGCAAAGGTAACCCAAACTTTTAACAACCTTTGAATACGACAATTCTGTATGAAATATCTCTTTTATTGCTTCAAAATTGACGTCCCGGGAGTCAAAGCTCGATTTGTCGTACTCTTTCTGTTTTTAACGAAGACTCTGATAAAAATATTAGTCGTCAACATCATTGAAAAACAAGATCAACATGCCCCGTCCTGCCATTTTTATTTTGATTCCATTTTTTTTTTCAGAAATATTAAATTAATCAAAAGACATTCTCATGAATACGCTCATGAACCTCAAAATGCTAAATGTAACACGTAATAAACTTCATTGCTAATATTGTATACTCTAGAAGAAAATCAATTGAGTGGTAAATAATTACTTTTCAAGCAAAAACTAACAATTTGAGCTCTAATGTCTGCAGGTTCATATGAAATTGAGTACAAACTTCTGAGCGTATGAAATCATACTTCATGTTCACTCTGTTTAACTTAAACAATATGTTAATGATTTTTTTTTCGATTAATATCTTATTTTAGTAACTATGAGAAAATGCTTTTTTATTCATTTATCATGACTCATGACTAAGGCCATCACGTTGTTAAAAAAGTTATTTAAGCAAATACTTGCGATTATAAATACTGTCATAACAAACTGAACACACTGTAAGATTATAAGAAACTTGGTCAATTGTACTTAACAAAGATTAGTATTAATTTAAAATTTTAAAATTCACATAATTTGTATTGTTTAACAAATTTATTTATTTGGCAACTGGGATAGTAGATTTTTTAATAGTCCTGCTTGTAGCCCTATGCAACAGTCTTCTATACCTAATCGAAAATCCGCAACTGATGTGCTGAATTAACTGAAGTAATAGCTGCCATATTTTGATACTGCCTTATATTTATATTCGACACATGGAGGCAGGTATCGGCAGTGGAACAACCAAGCTCCAGTTCGAAACCAGATTCTACCAAAAAAAGGGTCTTGTATATGAGCTTGGTGTAAGTTATTTCCTACGTCGCGTGTCTCACATCATCCAAATGATGAGGCGGGAAAAAAAAGTTTGAAGAGAAGATTGTCGGCTTAAGTATCTTCTAACCACGGTTCAAAATTGCGATTTCCATTTCAAACTAACTTTCAAGTTGCTTAAAAATGAGATGTAATCAATACCAAACGAAAATTTAATTCAAAAACAACTTTTCCTTGGTCATCATTCAGATTATATTATTACTAACCAATATTATTTAAAAAATATATCAGGAATTGTACTATTATGCTCTCAACTGTCAAATTTAACATTCTGGAACAAATATAAAAGAATACAGGATAAATAATATTCTGTATTTTTTGGGAAAGGCCTTCTGTCTAATGGAGATCCAAAATTTGGGGTCTCAATCATTATATGCATTCAATACATGGGTAACTAATTATACTTCAAAGAGCATATTTTCTGCCAGAAGTGATTTTTTTTTTTCGCTTTCCGACAACAATAGAATTTATATAAAGAAAATTATTATTTAAAATCTATAGATGTATATAATAATAAACTCATATAATTAATATTAGCTAAAAACTGCAAAAAAAAATAATATGCACAATCCTAAATATGCAAAATGTGTACATATTATATCTACAGTTTATGATTAAATTGAACATGGAGAATTTTTCAATTACTTTTCACAGTAATTAGCAATCAAAAAATTATAAAAAATACTAATTGCTTTGCGACAATTTTTTTCATCCTAAGCCAGTAATTTGACCCTAATAAAAATCAGTTGTAAGCTACTTAGGTTGATTTGATTTGATTTGTGAGGTTTTTTAGGCGCAAGAGCCACATTTGGTAAGCTACTTAGGATTTCATTTAATAAGTTATTTTTCATCGTGCATAAAGTATACAACTAATCAAGTTGAATATTTTTTGGAAGAATAAATATTTATGTGAAAAAAGAATATCGATACTTACTACATGAATGCAACACAATCAAAATTCAGATGTCATGTACAAGGAAACAAGTATGTACAAGGAAAATTTTGAGAAACTTCAAAAAAGAAAAAGTATTTCATTAAGCTTTCCAAATGAGTAAAAAAGAATCTGAAATTTCCTGTGACAGGAAAAATAAAAATAAAATAGAAACAAAGCAGCTTGTTTTAAAATTCAATCAATATCATAAGATGAACTATAATTATATTAATGGTACAGCATAACATGTAATAATGATATTGTTTTATAATCATATTATTATCAACATGTTCTCCCTTTTTCAAATTACACTTAATGAATCTATTTATTAACTTAAATAATATATTTTCTTCTAATTGCCATATCGAAATTGTTAACAATAACACTGCAGATTCTAAAATTTGAAAATAAAAATTTGTACATTTTTATTTATAATATGTTTAAAATCATTGCATTTAGTCATTTTAACAACCAAAATGTACACCATCTAGAATTTTTTTAGAAATTACATGATTCATAATTAGTTTATTGATTTTGTGGAGAAAACAGCATGTTTCATATCTTAAAGGGCAATAAATATTCTTTTAAAAATTTATTTGTGCAATGAGGATGAAAAATTGACATGAAATCTGAACACGAAAATTTGGCTTCAAGGTATTTCATAACAGTGGCGATAAAGAGTTTGAAATATATAAATAACAAATAAGAACAAAACAATAAAAAACAAAAATATTGCTAAATGTTAATAAACAGTATTTGTAGTAATTTATACATCATCAAATATACCAGCAGGTGGTCTTCCAATACGAGACCATGATGACCGCAGATAAGTATTACCATCTTCGCCCATATATTCCTCATAATGAAGAGGTCTTCCAAATTCTTCTGGTGAATGGCTTCTTTCTTCCGTATAATCTATAGGCTCGACATCTTTAAGAAGTTCAAGGCGGGAGTTTTCTTCTGGAGATGAACTTGTCATACCTTGTAGGCAGAAAAGGCAGATTAATTAAAATTATATGAAAATGCAATGTAACGGCAAAAACATACCTGCAAATTTTTTATTAATATTTGCGGGTAAGAGGAGATTTATTTATTTCATACGCATACAGCATGCATGTTAACACATACATGCTGTATATGTATGGAAAGTACATACAAATTTAGTTATTGCTAGTAATTATGCATATATGCATACATATTTTTATCATGCATATAATAACATACAGCTTACTTTTATATTAATCATCTATATGACATTTAAGAACATATTGTAGTTGAAAGTTCATCTCAACATTAACTTTTACAAAAAGAAAATTATAACAATCCCAACAAAGCATTTATTTATACATTCATTCTAGCAATTTGAAAACATTTTCTCATTGCCCAAAACTGAACAATAGAAAATTACATGCTTTGAAATATAATAATTGACTTACTTATATCCCTGGTACCAGATCGCCTGTTTGTTCTTGACAATGCACTTGAAGTAGGTCTGCCAGACTGTCGTCGACGTAGTTCCCTATTCTCTACTCTTTGCCTTCTATTCTTTTCTGAAAAATTATATGCTTTTTAAAATTTAAAATAATGTTTTACGTAACATAGTTGAAGTTGACACCACCCAGCCAAATAAATCCGAACTGAAAGATTGTCGTCGCGATTGCTACATGGAAATTAAGGTTAGAGTTCTAAGGATTATCATAGAAAACTACTAATATCAGAATAAATATCATACCGTGTAGCTGCATAATTTCAAGATAATATTGATGGATTAATTAATGCACAAAAATAAATATTAAGTAAATTGTTAGGAAGAGTGTATATATATAATCAGCATCAATTGCATTTATCAGCGTTATCTTGAAATTATGTGGCTACAGAATATATTTATTCTAATATTAGTGTTGCTATATATATATATATATATTGCAACACTTGGTGTTGAAATTTATAAGGCATCTGGTAATACCTTAATTAACAGTTAAAATTTAGATTTATGATATAAGATGATAGGTGTTAGTTTTTCTTCCTATTAAAGAAATACCTTATATCTAGAAAATCATAAGCATATAATGAATAAAAAATAGCGTAGTCATCTACCCTATCCAATGCGGTAAATTTGAAAAGAGCACAGCAAAATCGAAGGTTGTCAACCACCATGTTGCCGATTTAAAGCTTCATCGGTAACATGGTCGAAATTTGGCGTCGTTTCAAACAGTTGCTTGAAATATGTTTAATTGCATCAGGTAAGGACGTTAAAACAAAAGTAGCGATTCTCGTGAATGCTTCTTCTTCTTGTGTACAGCCGAATAACCCGCCACCACTGAACGTAAGAGTATCGACAGGATTTGTTGTGGCCGATTATTTCGTGAACGCTGCAGGTGAAATGGCTGTTGAAGTTTTCAAAACTTTTAATATCTCAACTAGGAATAGAAAAAACTTTATTAAAGTGATTCTTCAATTTGAAAGGTTCACTATGCTAAAAAGGAATGCAGTCGTTGAACGGTTCATCTTCAATCAACATGCCAAACGGAAAGCGAGACTTTCGCCGCATTTGTTAAGGATCTAAACAAACTGGTTAAGTCCGATTCAGTAGTAAGAGAAAGAATTGGTTTGGAAATTGCTGACTCGAATCTACAAGAAAGAATACTTCGAGAGACTGATCTAAGTTTAGTCAGAACCATAGACCTGGGAATAACAGCCGAATTGAGCTAGATGCGAGCATAGATTGTCCAAGGCCAAAAGGCTGATGTTGTTGCAAGAAGATCTGCTCCACTTATGCCAGTATGATCCCGTGAGCCACATTTAAATAAAAGAGAAGAAACAAACAAATGGTTTAAAAACAGAAAAAAGAGGGAAGTATTAGCTCCTGCTGGGAATGTAACAGAAAACATATGAAGGGGAAACGTCTAGCATACGGTAAGCGCTGGCATTCTTATAACAATTTAAATCATTTTTTGCCGTTATAAAATGTAGTGCTAAATTAATCAGATTGCACAAAGGATAAAGATTAACTTATTAAAGTATCAGTTAAATTTAAAATATTAATCAGGCAAATTTATGCACACAACTTATCTTTTACCTCGTCCGTTTAACGATAAAGGAATTCAAATTCTTGATGAAGAAACAATAGAAATCGTGTTTTTTTTAACAAAGTAGTTACTGATGTCTCATAATAATAATAAAAGAGTTTAAGGAGGCTACCTCAAAAGATGAAGGACTTAAAATTGCACAAAAATATTGGCAAACTGGATGGTCAAATAGTACTGATAAAGTTCCTAAAGAAGTCAAGTCTAATTTAAGTTTAGGTATGAATTAAGTGTAGAGCACGATTTAGTTTTCTTAATAGCAGAGTTGCTATACTAGTATCTTTAAGGGAAAAACATGCTTCTGTTATTACATGAAGAACAGTGTAGAGAAGAAAAGTCGAAAGCTAGAGCTAGGCAGGTTATGTTTTGACTTAATATTAATGATGACATGAAAAATGATATCTAATTGTTTGGTATAAATCTCAAACAATTAAAGAACCTCTTATTAGTCACATTATACCCACTCTTCCTTTATGAGAAAACAGGTCATGATATTTATGATTATGGCGATAAGAGTTATTTAGTAACAGGTATTACTTAGCAAAATAGGTGGATGTTGTTCACTTAGGGAATAAAAGTTCAGAAGTTATAAGTAAATTTAAGACAACGCTTGCAACTCATGGAATACCTAAGATTATGATTTGTGATAATGTTCCTTTCAGTAGCTGGGCAATGAAAGATTTTTCAAAAGAATGGCGTTTTGAAATCATCACTAATGGTTCTAGATATCTCAAATCAAATGGGTTTGCTGAAAAATTAGTAGATATAGCAAAAGGCGCATTAAGAAAATCAATGAAGCATTGCTTAAATGCAGATGTATACCTATTTCAAACATAAACATTTCACCTAGTCAGATGCTTATGAGTACAAATCTAAGAATATGTTTCCCTAGAACTCAAACAGAGTTAATGAGTTAATCAAAAAGCAAAAATTTATTATGGTTGCAAGTTCATCTTAGACCTGAATTTATCTCTTATGAACAATGGTAGCCTACAGTAATTGTTAAAAAACATTCAATCCTTAAATCTTACCTGATTAGAGAAAAAAATGGGGGAGTTGTTAAAAGAAATAAAAATCACATTCGTAAGACAAGTATCTGGATAAATGTCGAAGTGAATCCTGATTACCATGATTTTTGTGATAAGCAGAGTACATGCAACAGTGTTCAAGATAATGATCAGCATAACAATAATGATAGCCTCACAATTCAAATTATAATCCATTTCTCCCTACCTCTCAAAATGTTCACCTACATAATATTATAATAATTCTAATTCAAACTCTTTATCTATAACTCGTAGTGGTAGAATTGCTACCAAACCATCTAGGTACATTGATTATCTTTTATAATTATTTTTATGATTATGTTTTATAGGTTTCATTTAATGATATTGTGTTTGTATTATTATACATGTTTGTGGGACTCTTGTAATTGTATTAGTGCTGGAAAAAAATTATGACTCATTGTTACATTTGCTAGAAAAGAATATGTAATATATACAGAAACACTTGGTGTTGAAATTTTTATAAAGGTTGATCAAAAAGCAGGATTTGGATGTAATAATATGAGCTAATACATGCTAGTTGCTCTTCCTATTAAAAAATAGCTTATAATAAATCAAGAGCATATAACTAATAAAATAATATATACACTAAAAATTCAGACTAATGTATGCAACCTTTGATATTGATGAAAATTTTTCAAATACACTGAATTGAAATCCCTTAACACAAAGCTACATTATGTGAAATAGAACTGAATAAACATACTAACCTCTTTTAACCAGTTCTCTGCCTTCTTCAATTAAATCTGAAGTCATTTCATCATCTCCAATAAACTGTTCAAAACCAATGAAATGCAATATTCTACTGCATATATTGAAATAAGTAGCCAGGCAAACAAAAAAGATTAAAATTGGAAAATAGATGTTGAAGCCATCTGATATGATTGGAATTACATCCATATGACCCATTATCTAAACCAGAAGAAAAAAGGATGAAAGGAAATTATATCAGAAACAGTTACAAAATTAACTTCTATTTAATTTCTTAAAGCTATTCAATGTAAAAATTACCTTAGTATAAGATGTTTCTTCAATATTAGAATTCTTTGTAACATGACTATCAAGATGAATCAGGCCTAAGAAATTCAGGCAAAGAGGTGGAGTCAATCGACAAAGCAACCTGTACAAAATATAAATTTAAAAAAAATATTAAATAAGATATAATAATGCATACCGAAAATATTTATATGTTTTTATTTTTAAGCGCTTTTACTTCACTTCGCTTGTTCCATGTTTGTAGAGACGGAATATTGCAATTGATATTTTCGCTTTCTCATAATTTTTATAAAGTTATTGGTTAATGATAGTAGAAGTTTTAAATTACCTTATTTAATTGAAAAAACAAATTATAATCTGAACAGAACATTTAGATTTTAAAATTCTGATTAAAGAGTAAAAAATGCAAAATTTAAAAATCCACTAATTTTTCAAAATTGTAAAGATGTAAAAGAAAACTAGAATTTTATAAAAAGAAAATTCTTGTTTTGGTATGTGACCCGCATTCCTCCAGAAGTTTGCTATCATGATGCTATCAATATTAGATAGAAAAAAATATGTCATATTTTTCATTTAATGCTGTAAATGCTTCTAGCATTTTAGTCACAAATGTTTGTTGAACGCATAAAAACTTCCGCGGCACCAAGGCTCACCAAATATTCCCATTTATGCTCAAAAGTTTGGAGATACTTGGAAGCATTCATGAACTACTCAAGAACTGCAACTTTCCGCTTAAGAGATATTTCGATTCTGGGACAAAACACATCTACTTCAGTGATTGCCTTTCCATTAGGGTTGTAGAGTTACAACCTGGAATTATTTTTTAAAGTTACACTTCCTTTTGTTTTCATCGAATTTCCTTACTTTTCCACTCTGACAGTTTGATGCTCTTGCTTACTTTTTTCAAAGTTCGGTGATTAACAAAAATGATATATATATATATATATATATATATATATATATATATATATATATATATATATATATATATATATATATATATATATATATATAATAAAAACAAAAAAATCAGATAGAAAATAAATCAGTGAGCAAAAATAAATAAAGTAAAGTAAATTATTGGATATTCGATATTCATGTCATATTCGTGATATTGCCATACTCGAAAATTCAAATTCCGTCACTACCTCGAAGATGCTTTGCCCCATTTCTAGTTTTTATTTTAACTCCTCGTTCAAAATTACTTAAATCTTGACAACCTGCCAGTGTAGCAGCAGTAAAAATTGATCTAACAACTTTCCTGATGCACGCATGTACCAGTTTTTCTGGCTCTTCAGTGTATAATAGTAGTGCTAACAAACCAAATTCTTTGATAGATCGAGTAGTTGGGTTATCATTTCTGGTTTGTTACTAAAAAAAAAATTCTAACATCAAAAATAATTTATATTTGTCAATCAAGAAGCTTTTATATCGTATGCCACCTTTCTTACCAAATCAAAACTGCTTTCTATTTCTAAGACTTCATTCTCAGTCATATGACATAAATTCAAACTTACATTTAAAAAATACTTCTGTCATAAAGATCCACTGAGTTACAATGCCTCCCCCCTCCCCCTGCAATGATATGCCAAAAATAAATAACAAATTCAGAAAACATAAAAAAGATACATAAAGAGAAACTTACATTCCACAAAATATAAGACTATATTCATTAGTTTGGTGATGAGGAGCCAAATAATAATAATTTAATATTCTAATTCGAAAAACAGTGTAATAAGCACACACACATAAATAGGCAATGGTAGCAGTAGATATGACCTAAAAAAGAAGTGAAATGTAATTATATATTTCATAAAAAGTACTTTTGCAACATAATTAGTCTTCACTTATATTTATCTAAATTTGCATATTTGCATTAAAACAATCAAGCATTTATAAATTCATGACAGAAACGCATGGTATGTGTGTCCATGTAGTGTCAATGGACTGAGGCATATTATTCTTCACAGCCCTTCATCAAAAACAAGAATGCAACAATGAAAACAAGCTACCCCGTGACAATGTGTCGCGATTATAAAAAGAAAGTATGTAATAGCAAGACTTTCACATGATAAAACTGAAATCTAATATTTCAAAAATTTTATTATTTGGTTCCAATAAATCCAATTCTGTTTCAAGTAAATAATTACAAAATACTACTTCAAATTCTATAATGCATTGTTGTCTCCATGCTACTTATGCATTGAAAATTAGTTTTGTGGATTGAAATTGGATGATCAATAAGAAACTAACAATGATAACTGACCAAAATGTCTAACATTGTTTAAAATCTAAATTTCACAACATGAAAAAAAAGATCAAAATTATTTCAAAGCAGCTTGAAATCTTCTAATATGACGAAAGTTATTTAATGAAATATTAAACCACTACACATAATAATAAAACCACACATTTACTTGATTTCAATATCAAAATACATTCATGTTGATTTTTGCACATTTGTACATAATAGGAATGGTAACTAAAATGTTACAAACAACAATAATGTACACATATATAGCTATAAACTGTTCTAAAGTAAGCTTAAAACAATGCAAAAAAAGATGGAATCATATTTCTGTTTCTAATAAACTAGTATAACTTGCAACAAACATTTAAGTATAAAAAGCAGTTATGCAAGAACAATGAATACAACTTTATAAGTAGGCTCTAAATACAATTTAGAAAAAAATCATAAAAATTAAGAAAAAAAAGTAGGCATAAAGCATGATCATGGTATATGAATCAATTTAAGCAAGAATTAAGATGTAATAACAAAATTAGCAAACTTATAATAACAATTAATAATTAAGTGGAATTAAAACATACAACTTACTTCAATGTCAGTATAGTTATAGTATGCCTTGGCTGATTTAATAAACAAAGCAAATATTGTTAAAGTTGGACATCGCATAAAAAATGTTAATTCAGACCAAACCGTGATTGCACTAAACATTAAGGAAAAAATTAGGTAAAAAGCATGAAAATAGTTTATAGAATTAATAAAATAAGAAAAGCAATGGCATATGAATCAGTTTATGAAAGAAATAAAAACCAAAACATAAAATTAAATAACTTATCGAAATAATTAACAATTAAATAGAGTTAAAACACCATACTTACTTCAATAGCCATATAGTTATAGCTAGCCCTGGCCGATTTAATAAACAAAGCAAATATTGATAAAGTTGGACTTTGCGTAAAAAATGTTAATTCAGACCAAACAACGATTGCACTAAATACAGAGAGAACAACACACAATGTTCGGTACACCCCGTTACGAAGCATACAGTTCCAGTACCATTCTAAAAAAATGAATAAGAATTTGTGAGGATTATTTTTACATCATGTTCAATATAGTTTTAAACATTTTCAAATAGTTTTAGAAAGAAGATTAACATTCCCTTTCTTTACACAATATGTTTAAAATTGAGGTCAATTGATACCATAATTTCTATAATTAAAATATATAATACAAAAAAAATCAACAATTACATATAATCAACATAGAAAATATATTTCCACAGAAAAATCGTTATATTTAATTAATAATATGGCTGCAATATTTTTTCTAGCTATTCTGTAAGAAATATACAAAAAAATAAATTAAGAAATGCTTTTATCAGTTGAAAAAGAAAACTAATTTTTTTTTAAATCAAAAATTTGAAAGCACAAAGAAGAATTGCAAATGTTTGAGTTAGAGGTAGAAATATTTTAAGTAAATTGGAATTTGTGCCTCACGCCATTTTAATTTACGTTTTTTAGTAAAAAATTTTTTATTTTTAATACATTGATAAAATCATTTTTATAAGTTCTTTTAATTCAGAATTCTTTAGTTTTTAGTCTTTATTTCCTTTACGACTTTATTCTAATGACAAAAATTAAAATTGCAAGGGAAATGAAATTGATATCGATATTATTTGCAACTTATATTGAAAATAGGGTGAAATTTCTAAGCCATTAAATAATCTCATGTCTAAACATATATAATAAACCTGATAATACCTAAACCTAATAATCTCATGTTCGAAGATGAATTGTTAAACTAAGCATCAAGATAAGAAAGAAGAATAAGAAATGTCATTCACAAACTGAAATAACACAGGGCAGATAAAGGAAAAGGGCAGTCTTTCAATTAGCTCCAACAATTTTGTTAATGTATATAACATTTAACATAAATAAATCAGGCTTCTCATCTATGGCTGAATATGCATAAGAAATATACAATTATAGAAGGGGGAGGGGGACATTATACTGCATGGAAAGCTGAAACTTCCACATGTTTGGTAATGTAAAAGAATAAAATATGCATTTTTTTTACAAAATATTATTTGTAAACACATTCTACATATAATCTTTGCATATTTCAGAAAATATTAAATCTATCCTTTTCAGCTGCAATACCTTGCAGCTCTAAAATATAAATAATCTTACTTGATTATTTAAAGCAAATGTGGTGGTTTATATAGATATGTACATAAATTTCAAAATCTGATGAATCTAAAAAATGTAACTAATGAAAATATAAATTAAATATCTGTTCTAAAAAGATACCCCAATGAATAGTTCTATTAGAAATGTAGAATCTTGAACTATCTTATAATTTTTGATTATGTTCTCAAACTAATTATGCGAATTTATATGCTCAATTTTTTAAAGAAAAATACTAATTAAAATAAACTACTCTAAAAAATAGACTAATATTGCAGAATATTATAGAGTACTCATTTTACAAAAACTATTAATTTACGTCTTTTATATCCTAAAACATGCTTAATTTAGAATCTAATAAAAGCTTCCACAAGAAAAAAAATTAAACATATCGCTATATTGAAAAGTAAGGAATAATTCAACAGACATGATAGCAAAGATTTGGAAGCTGTACCACATTCAAGAAAAAATAGAAGCTGTACACAGATATTCTTAAAAAAATTTTTTAGGCTAAAAATACTTAAAACAATTTCATTTTTATTCATACCTATTTTTGGAGTTTGAATAAACTTCAAGAAGGAGCTTTTAGTTGTTTTAACAGATGTCTTAAAAAGCCTTTCTCTATTATTTTCATTAGCAACAACATCTTCCCAATGAAAAACTTGTTCTAACAGCATATTCCATTGGCACTGAGTGCGGCGATACATATGAATAGCTCTAATAATCTGAAAATTATTTTTTAAAACTTTATATTAGAATGCAATCCAAGAAACACTTCACATAGCAAAGAAAGGAGAACCTCGCCCGAAACTTTTAACAAGACTAAAGTTTATAAAAAGATAATATAACATACTTTAGTAAGAAAAAAGTAATTTTCTTTACCAAAAATAGTATAAATGGCATCAAATACAAAAAAGGGTTAATACAAACATCTACACTCGTGAAAATTAAAGATCACATAGCTAATGAATAGAAATAAAATCCACGTTTCCTTTTTTAATTTTCATTTTAAGAAATATATTATGTTAACTGATATTAAATTAATGAAGGTTATAATTTCGCCTCATAACTCATTTATTCCAAAATGATTTTTAAAGCAAAATTGTCATTAATAGCGATCCTTTTATATAACTCCAGAAAAAATTTCAACAGAGAATGAATGAACTAAAAAATATTTCCCATTTGACAAATTAATTATAATCAGTGCTTGGTATTTAAGATTTATTGATAATTGTAAAATTAATACTTATAATAGAAAGTGAGATTATTTAAATGCAATCTATTTGTAAAATGTTACAAAGGTGTTAATAAAATGTATACAACGATTTGAATTTAAATCTGAAGTAAAATGCTTACAATTAAAACATCACACTCCAAAGAGTTGTAAAGTTTTATACCTATATGAACCTCTTGACAAAGATGAACTGCTACGAGTTGGTAGAAGAGTAGTATTTTAAAACCGTTTAGATTACTAGAAGCGTCATTTGCTCCTACCAAAGACCATGCTCCTTACACCATTTAACAGACTTGATCGTAGAACATTTTCACAAAATATTTTTACATTCAGGCATTACATTTTCCCTCATCCATCAATCATACTGGGTACCTTCTGGAAAAGATCGTGTAAGACTAGTAACAAATAGGTGCTTAACTAGTTTAAAAACAAGAAGTCAAACTTTTAACAAATGATAAAATAACAACTCGGAGATCGAGTTGTTCCATGTCGGCCGTTTGAAAAGGAGGGGGTAGATTTCACTGGACCAATAACTACTAACAATAACCTAAAAAGATCTAAAATAATATACTACTGAAAGATTTTCAGCTAATCTTAGGAGATTCATAGCTAGACGAACGAAATCATCAATTATATGAAGTGACAATACCACTAATTTTAAGTCTGCAATAAATATTTTGGATTTCTTACTGAGAAAATGCAGATTGGATTCTTTGCAAAGATTTAACGCCAAGAAAGGTATGGTATGGAGCTTCATACCTCCGACATTGATTAATTTTGACGGACAGTGGAAGGTTAACATTGGAGCAATGAAAATAATTTTATTGAAGGTGCCTAAATCGGCAATGTAACTTTCAAGGAACTTAAAATGTTGTTGATACAGATCAAAGCAGTTTTGAATTCAAGACCTTTGTGCACTCTTTCTGCTAATCCAGCTGATCTTTAATCTTTGACTCCTGGTCCTTTTTTGGTGAGAGCACCATTCTTGCCAATACCAGAACCCAGTGATTGTTTGACTAACATTTTTTAACCTTCTAGAGAGTCTCTCAGATCCAGATTCAAAAGCAGGAATATTTCAATTATCTGCTATCTCGAGAAAAATAATTATCTGCAGTCCTTCAACCAAGCATCAAATCCAGATCAAATATCAAACCAACTGGCTGTCTTGAAGGAGAATAACAAGAGCCCTAAGGAATGGCCCAAAGTTTAAGAAAAAAACATATCCTGTATATCATGTAGCAGATGCACTAGTCTCCATGTCGCAGATATCACAGCCCCTAAAGGTATTGTCCTACAGACAATTTCAACAGACTCTGCCTACTCCCTTTCGAAAGTGTTGGACAACCGTCCAAACATGGTCGGGATGTTAAAGTAAGGAACACATTATCCCCTCCCAACTGTGGTCGGCAAAGAAACCGGTGCATGAGTAGTTTTTCTGAAACTTTTTGAATCAATTATTTTTTCCTTTTGCTTAGAAATTTTATAATGTCTAATTAGAGATGAAATTAATTGTGAGTGTCTGTATTCGAATGTGTTTTTCATGAGCGTAAATATATACAATTCTGGATTTAATGATGGATTTTATTACTGAGAATTAGAAAAGGGATATTAGATTCTAAGAACTACTGAGAGGCAAATAGATTTAAAATGAAATTAGAATCAGCTGTAGAAAGCTTTTGCGTCATAGAAACCAATTCCAAAGCAAATATATAAATGTATATTTAAATTGAAAATATTAAAAACTGATGTTTTTAACATACATAAATGACATATTTCCTTTTTAAATAAATATATTATATTGAGAACTTTTAGATATATCTGCGTTTACAGCCTTGGCTTATTATCGAAATTATGCTTACTCTTCAGTACATATTGCATATCTGTTAAAACAATCGTGATTTCTCAAAGTAACTTATACTTTTAAACACAAAAGTGAATCTTCATTCAACATATATCTAAAAAAACACCTCTATAAAGATTTTTTAAAAAAAACTTTAAAAAAAGATTAATGAAAATGTAAGAAATGTCAAATACATATCCATAAGGAAATGTGAATTCACAATCAAAGAAAAATAAAAATACTAATTCAATCACCTGCTTATGAAGTTTTGCAAGCCCTTTCACACTTATGCCATCAATGGAAAATCTGCTATCATCTCG
Source organism: Argiope bruennichi (assembly GCF_947563725.1). NCBI lineage: Eukaryota > Metazoa > Arthropoda > Arachnida > Araneae > Araneidae > Argiope > Argiope bruennichi. Next base: position 32,201,385 of record NC_079162.1, on the reverse strand, counting down.
AGATCTTCTGAGTTGTGTCATAGATTTCCTCTCATCAGGCAACTAAGAAAAAGAAATCGGTAAAAGATATTTAAAATCATGTGCAAATAAATATGCTAAATAATTATAAGCAAATAAACTATTGGAAAATAATAACACAGCAAAATTATCAAGAAAAATAAATCGATCACTGAATGTAGGGAGATATTAAATAATTTATTTTCAAACAATTAAAAATAATAGATGGAAGGTTTTGTCGGTAATGAGATAATACTAAGGCAGTAAGCAGAAAAACTATACCCAATTGAGTAGAGGCTGCGGCGTCAAGGCAAATATAGATGCTTCGAATAGCAATCTTAGGACCGATACAAAGATAAAACATTACTGAATTTGTCCAAAATTAAAATCAAATATGATAAAGAGGCCAAAAAAATTATATCATACTGTTTACTCATGTTGAATTAATGTTGATGGTGGGGGTAAAAATAATCGTATTAATCAACGATAACTGTTTATTTTCATTACGTCTTGTAATATGGCTTTATTTACAATAAGTTACCCTAATATGTGCTGCAGTAGAAATACTAATTATGCAAATCAATGTAAGTTAATCTTTCTATCCAGCGCATCAACCATCTTACCCCCTGATACGCCACCGACTAATTAACCACATTTTCTTTCATAGGAAGGTAAAAAAAAAAAAAAAAAAAAAAAAATAAAGTAGATGAAATTTTCTTACACACCTATTATGAAAGAATAATGCGTTATTTAAATTTTAGCTTGTTTTTAGATATTGAAAGGAACAAATTCTTCCAGTCATCTCATTAATCTATTAAAAATGTAAGTGACCAGTTATATCAATTTCATAAATATAAGTTTTCAGACAGCTGAAAAAAAATGAGAAATTTACAAAAATTTCTAAACCTTTTCTAAACTTTAATGTTTATCATGGAATTTTCCACAAGAAAAAAATTATTGCTGTTTTAAAATATTGTCTTAATTTTAAAGAAAGCTTACCTTTTCCAAGATCAAATCAACATATGGTCTAGTAGGATGACTAGCAGGTGTGGTATTAGATATATGAGTTATCTCCTACAAAATAATCAATATTTTAATGCAAATATAAAGTAATAAATTAGGAATCGATATTTAACATAGAACAATTTGAATAACAAATATTATCAAAGTAGATAACTGTCCATTTATAGGACTAAACATTTAAGAGCATGCAAAATAAACAAACTTTTTAAAAGTAGTAAAAAAAGTATTAATATGATACATTTGTTCTTGAACACAACTATTAAAAATTCAGAAAATTGGATTTGCCTAAATGTAACATTATGACCACCACTTCCAAATGTTTACAGCAAAAAGGGTGATTTAATTGAAATAGAAAAGTCGATTTATTCTCCAATCAGTTCTAATGGGAATTTAATTAAAGTTCTCATATTCCTGTAATACCTTTTATTCTACTTTCAAAAATTGATATATCAATTTAAAATATTCATACAAAAAAAAAGTAATGCCAGCAACAATTTGTGTTATATTTATCGAAAAATATGAGCTGAAAAATGAAAAAAAAAAAAAAAAATTTAACAAACTACAAATTGGAAAGTAAAACAGCGCTATTACAATAATAGAAAATTTTTTAAAAAGTAGGAAAAAATCATAAAAAATATTTTTTTCTTTTTTTTTTAATTGCATGACATTTTTTTTCTATCAGTTATATGAAAAGTTTCAAAGATTAATCATTACAGAAATGGAAAATAATTTCCAAATTTCTAATAATGTAAGTAATTCTAATTTATCTTAATATTTTCTATTTCATTAGATTCAATTTATAATTCGAAAACTACATAGACATTAAGTAATACATTTCAGACATTAAATTTTCAAAAACTCATTTCTAATTAACTTAATTGTTTTAGTATATGCTTAAGTCGAATCCAGCTCTAGAAATAAAAGGTCACACATTGTTGTTTTGAGCACAGAGCTAAGCAGATCCACAGAAAAGTTAAGTTTTGGGCTTTATTATTCTCAATATAAAGAAAGTACTAAATACCTCCATTAAATCATCAATTCTTTCTTCTGCTTCACAACGTTCGGCGCTGACTTTTGAAGCTTTAAAGTAAAGAAAATTCAACATATAACCTTTCTTAGTAGTATTCCAAAGTTTACGTGGTATCTCAACTAATCCATATCCTTCTAGAAGTACTAAAAGGAATAAGCCCCAAGTGTTACTAGCTGTTATACATATCACTTTCAAATGAGATCTGAAAAAGTATTTTTACAAATCAGAATTATTATTATTATTTTTTTATGTTTACATATCAACATTAAACTGAATTCAGTTTTTGGCTAAAACATTCTCAAAAGATAAGCATTTAATTATTACCCCATAAAAGGAGACTAAATGAACACATAGCAGAAACAATTTTTCTTCATGAAACTTTAAAATTAAAAGAATCATTTGCTGAACTTACAATTATGTTATTATTACACATAAGCAAAAGATATGACTAGGAATGATTATCTATACACAAACTTTCAAGAAATCATTCCAAGAACTTTACATGGCACTGATCTGAGACATAAAACTTTCTGATCAACCAACACAATAAAAAAAACTCTTTAATCATTTATGTAGTTTTCCTCAACTCTATTTTCTATGATTAAAAATAATCCAGTCAACAACAAAGATACACTGATCAAATACGGACATTATATAAAAAAAAAGAAAAAAAGAAATTCATAATCAAAGCCCTAACTCACTTTATTATTAAATTTGAATATTTCCTTATAGACATTCAATAAATAATTTTAAATTCCATTTCGATTTTAAAAGAAACAAGTATTGTAGATGCAGAGATTGTTACTATTAAGTAGAAACTCTATGATTATTGAGTAATTTATTGTTTTACCACTGTATCATCTCAGATAACTAAATTCATATGAATTAATATCAAACCGCCGATCATTTTAAAAAATCCATACAGTTTTCTACGCTGTTTCTTTTAAATGTCTGTTATAAAACAGATATTAATTCAACGATGTCTACAGGTAAAAAAAAAAAAAAAGAAAAGAAAAAAAAAGGAACCACACACCTTTTGATAACATTAACGATCAAAATAATTAAAATATTATTCGATCATTTAGTAAGAAGCTTTTGCACAGAATTAGCAAAACCCAAGAACACATCATGAAATTCTAAAAAATATTTTATTTCATTACTTCTTAACCCACCCTAATGAAATAATATGCTTTGTCTCCAGTTGCCCAAATAATGCTTGATTATACCACTGATGTTTTTTTAAATAACATTTTTCTAGAAAAGAAAAAAGGAAAAAAAAAGACTATTTGAATCAATGCATGTTAAAAAAAAATGTGTTTGAAGTTTGAAGATAGTTTGAACTCACATATGTGGTAATGATTGACATACTAAATAATAATTTTTAGATAATAAATTTAAAATGTAGGTGTAAAGAGTATTATTCAAGAAACGCTCAAGAATACTGCTTGAAATAACAAATTCTTAATGTACAGTAAGCATGGTAGTTAGTGATTATCACAAAGGGGAAAAAACTCGATTATTTTATAAAAGACAGATATTTATAAGCAGTTAGAATCATCCTAAATAACCAATGAAAAACAATGTTTATACAAAAAAAGATTATATTAATAAAGACATGCATTTTGCTCTTAATTTTGAATTAAGAGCAAAATGCATGAAAGAATATGGTCATAATAACTTTATTAAATCAAATCATTGAAACATATTATTGTTTCAAATAAAAAATGCCATCTTCAATATTGATACAATCATTATATATATATATATATATATATATATATATATATATATATATATATATATATATATATCAAATTAAAAGACTGAACACTTTTTTGAACTGAAAGAAAATATCAATTGGAAAATTAATAAAATAGGTAAGGAGAACAGTGAAGCTGGAACACTTTTCAGTCACTGATTGCTTAAAAAATCATCAGAAATAAATACGAAAAAATATTTAAACACCTATTTAAAATATCGCGTTCTTTGTCTAAACTTTATGTTCAAAAATATGATTGATATTTCTAATTAAAAAATGATTAGCTATTGACAAACTAGGATAGGAACCTGTTAAAAACAATCAAGCAACAAATATTTAAATTCCTTTTTTATTTTGACAATGACAGCACTTAAAATTTCTTCCCCATGTCATTATTTACGTTGAAATTACTTAACTTTAGTACAACAAGAAATTAACAAAATTAAGAAAAATATATTCTTTAAAAATTTTATTACACTCATGTTATGCTCAATTACAGTTAAGATTAGTTTTGATCAAATATTACACTTTATGTTAATATTTGATAAAAAATAAAATAATAATTGAAAAATATTAATTGTTTCATCGTTGAACATTTTATTATTTTATGACTTCAACAGTCAGATAAAATAATTATACATTTTAAATGCAAAAATATATTTTGCTGTAAAGTGATCCACTTTTAACCTCACAAGTGCCCCTCATCAACAATAACACCTGGGTCAGAGCGCTTCTGTAGTCAGGACTGGATTGTCAAGTAAGTAAAGCAGGCAACTGCCCATGGGCGCCTTACACCTCTTTATTAATAACATAAAATAACGGTCATCCTCGGCAGCTGACGATTTCAGATGATATTTGCAAGGTCTCCAGGTTAAACCATAATTTAATTTTATTGAACTATGACCATAATTATGATACAAGTCTCATAATAATTTGCAAACGTTTTACCATGAGAACTTATTATTGCCAAACTTATTATAGATTACTGCCAGACTTCAATGTAGCCTACTGTTCATTATGTAAATAGAAACTAGTGTCTAACATTCATTAATTTTTAGCTTAAGGGATAGTAAATAAAACAGTTTCTTCTTAGGATGAGGGGCAGATACAAGGTGGGGTGGAGGATCTTGAGGGTTACGAGCTCTCCTGATTAAAAAAAAAAAAAAAAAAGACAATATTTTGTAGCCTGAAAGAAATTTTTAATTGCATTCTATCAATTGATGATGAAATATGATTATACATGATTATTTGATTTAATAAAAACTTTTAATCGAAACCACTATGTAAAAGCCTTAAATATAAATTGGTTTATTTTTATAATCCATCTTTTGTTGGCTTTGCATATACACTCTTGAAAATATATAACTTCATAGATGAGCAGACATTTTGACGTCGAGAACTTTGGCGTAAAATCATTGCTTGGAGTCCTAGACGTAATACAAAGTCAAAACGTTGTGTCTATGAAAGAGTACTATAAGTTATATATTATCAAAGAATTTGTAATATACTTTATATATTACATATAGAATATCGTATGATCGAAGTTTGACGTTAGGCAATCACAGAAGCTTTAAGTAACGGATTTGCATTAATACTTCCTACTATTTCCTAAAAAATAAATTAACTGAAGTTGAAAATATCACCTTTAAGTTTGCATTTAAAATAAAGTCATACGGCATACAACAGCACAGTTTAGTCCTAAACACCTTATACCAGGCTGATTTAGCTCTCTTTTATTGACACCCCGAAACCTCACCAGAAAATTTTCGTAACATATTCTATATTTTTGAGAAGATTCCCCCTCCCCCCCCGCCCATTAAGATGTTAGTCTACATCCACCCTTGTTTTAAGCAATATTCGCCTGCAAAAGTTAGCCTTGCTCCGCGAGTTCACTCCTAATATCAAAACAGTGAGAGAAATTTCGTCAGTATGATTTAGCTCTCTTTTAATGACCCCCCCCCCGAAACCCCTCCAGAAAATTTTCGTAACCAATTCTATATTTTTGAGAAGATCCCTCCTCCCCTCCATTAAAATGTTAGTCTGCATCCGCCCATGTTTTAGGCAATATTCGTCTGCGAAAGTTACCCTTGAACCGCGAGTTAATTCATGGATATTTGACTCCAAATATCAGAACAGAGAGAGAAATTTCGTCAGTATCTAGTGATTTTCGACCCACCTAAATCGACGAGTTATATCTTTTTCGAGGATTTTGATATGCGCAGTGGAATGAAAAATTCTTCTTACGTAATATTTTGAATTTTGGTATGGCTAATCAACCGTAATATTTTGAACGAACTTCTTTCCTTCTATTAAGGAGTTTATTTCCAAAAATATTTCATTTTGTATATATTTATCTTAGAAATATTCTCTTTTCGAGGTAATATTTGATGGTATCAACAAATACAAGGTGATTTTTAGATATTCAATGTACAATTTTCTTATAGGTAATTTTAATTGCCGATACCCAATTATTTCGCAATGATAAACTGAAGCTTTGAAGGAAAATGTACAATTAGTTTTAAACTTATTCAGTTTATAGTTTTTAGTTCTATAAACAGCAACTGTACATAGCTCAAGTAAATTTAAATACATATCTCTTTTTCATATATACTGAAACTTTAATTTTGTCTCATATGTAATGAAAACAATGAAAAGAATAATACATTTTGTAAGATAAATGCTTCTTTTTTTACAAATTAATCAAACTAGAATACTAAGATGAATTCTTTACTGAGAGATGCACAAAGAAATTTACCTTTATAGTTAATGAAGGGTTTTGTGTGTGTGTGCGTGTGATAGTTAATGAAGGGTTTTGTGTGTGTGTGCGTGCGTGTGATAGTTAATGAAGAGTTTTGTGTGTGTGCGTGTGATAGTTAATGAAGGGTTTTGTGTGTGTGTGTGATAGTTAATGAAGGGTTTTGTGTGTGTGTGTGATAGTTAATGAAGGGTTTTGTGTGTGTGATAGTTAATGAAGGGTTGTGTGTGTGTGTGTGTGTGTGTGTTATTCATTAAACCTTTCTTCATAGTTCTTAGTTCATAAAACTTTTTTTTTACTAAATTTATTTTCTTGTATAATTTTGTTGTTTTAAGCTATATGATTTTTATTTCACTGAACACGCATATCTTGTTGCTCAGATAAATTTAAAAAGCACATTTTTTCCCCCGCGAAAGTTGTATTTTATCTCTTAGTTAACTGAAATGATAGAAAAAAATTGCTAATTTTTGATTAATTTATCAAAAAATGATATGCATATTTACATTGGTAAGATGTTTTTCATATGTATGAAATATTATTTAATACTCGTTGAGAAAATTATCTTTGCATTTAACAAAGTTTTTTTTTTTTCTGTGGTGCATTACTAAGTTAATACACCTCATCTTCATTTATTAGGACTACATTAAAATGTAATGTTATATTTCAAGTTAGTTAGCTTGAAAGACTTTATAATTGTTGTAAAAAATATACTTATCATTTATGTTTTTGAATATTTGATGTTTTAAATTTCCATAGGGATAATATTTATGTCTGATTGCATAATAAACTTGTATAAAGTTGAATTTTAGAGAGAAATTAATTCACATGACAGTGTTTCAGCTGTTAGTTTTTACAATATCTAAGAGTTCAAATTTCTTCATCAATTCACGCAGCTTATATTGACATTGTATCAATTTAAACAGGAACACTGCAATACTGATCTTACATTCTAAGTATAAACAAATTATTTTTGAGTATGCAAAGCATTAAACAATATAGAAAAATATTTTGATATGTAGCCGGATTCTAATGATAGCAGGAAATTGAATTATAAATTAAATAAATTTATATTATAATTTAATGGTGTAAATTTCTTTCAATTTATTTTGCTCATAAATTTTTAAATAACTGAATTATTCTATGCAATCAGAGCATGATCAACTATTTTGGATTGAAATAATTGAAACCACAACTTAGTTCCCAATTTAAATGCAGAGATGCATTTTGGAATTTCATCCAAATATATCAGAATAAGTGGTAATACCTAATTAGGAAATGTAGCATCTGCATGTAACACACTTTATAGTTTTATTGCATTTACTTTAAAAAATAATAAAATTTTGCAGAAATCAGATATTGCAGCATGAATGCATTGCTAATATTTTTATCCAACACATTCATATCCGTACCATAATATGATAGTGTCACCAGTTACCCTAACTACACTACTGTGTTAAATTTTCATTTTATATTTGATTTCTTTTAATCAGAAAGGTAGTTCACTTATTTTGTAGGAGAAAATATTTAAATACATATTAAGATCTTGAATACCTTATTAAAAATGGATTCTTCCTCCCCAGCTGTATACTTGACACATTAAATAGAATGCAACCATTCTTATTGACAGTATCAATAAAAAGCTGCATTTCGATTACTTTGCATTGTGCAAATTCTATGAAATTTAATTTTTTTAATTGACAAATGGTGAAAAATTTCAGTAAAAAATTTTTGGGATGCACATACTAAGAAGAATATGTATAACATATCTGCAAGTTCTTAGAAATTTATTTTAATTATTACTCAGAAATATGTGCAAGAAGGTATGCTTACAATATCCATGCAAAACATATGGAGCTGTAGATTCTCCACAAGAGCCAATGAAAATACATGTTGCTTCAAAACAACTATGGAGCTAAAAAGGGCTAATGTGCAATAAAGGGCTAATCCTTCAAATACTTCTAAAAATATGAATTTACTACTTTTAAATTTGTAATCAATTTTATTTTATATCCATACTTTTAACTCATTAAGTTTTAATAAACAAAACAGCGATTTGTATATAAAAATTTAGGATTTAGGCTGCTTTTACTCTTTTAAACACATTCACTTCTTATTTTATGCATCACAAAGAATACTCATTTGTCCTATTTTGCAGACTGAAAATGAAATTGCAAACTGTGATATTAATATTGTGCACAGAAAAGTAATATATTTTTCTAGTTAAAGTTCGAACTTCGTTTATTACAAATAATTGCTTAGTATTTCCTACTGTTTTAATATTTTGCATGCATGTTGAAAGTTCAATTTTCTACTGAGAATTTACATTATTCAATATAAATTGTTGCATTTTAGAAAAATATACTTAGAATTTTATATGTATTCTATTACTTAATGATAACAAAAAAGTCAGTTTCTTTCTAGACACATATACAAAAATGTAAAGAATTGTCTATCTTTGAATTAAAAATCTTAAATTAAGCAAAACTGGGCACAGGTTATAAAGCACAGGTTTAATGTGCAAACATTATGAATCACTTATACATTAATTCATTTTTAATGTCAGCATAAAGATTAACTTAATGTGCTTATAATTGAGATAATGTTACACTGAAAAGTAAACCTTTCAAAATAAAGACCTGATGAAGATTGTTAGTGCACCCTGGTACATCAGAAGGAAAATACTTCACGATGACCACCAAATTAAACCTGTTTCGGAATGCATTAAAAGAACACAATTAAGTTCTTAAATACCCCAGATTTGTAACGAGTTCCACTTAAAACTACCCCAGATTTGTAACGAGTTACTTTAACTGTCAGCATATGATCCTGCTGTGCCCAGCTACAGAAAATGACCTAGAGCTGCAATTGACAATATTTACATTAATTTTCCTTCCGTAAAAAGACTGAGAATTTTCTAACTCTGTTACCAATCTAGTGGATTAAAATTTTTCAAAATTATTCTTGTTTAGCTACGATGAGCTACACGATTAGTTGATTAGTTTTTCAAAAATAACTAATCAAAATAGCTAATTCAGTCCCATAGTAAAAGGCACATGCAACTTAATTCATTCAAGTTTTCTAATCCTCCATAAATAATCAAAATACTATTTTCTATAAATAATTATATCATAAAAAATATTAATTTAATAATTACACTGAATTTCATGAAGTTAAGAGTTTACGCGCTCGTCTAAACTAGTTTCAATTAATTTTAATCTTTCCCTAAGCTTACAAATTATAACTGTCATTCCAAATTATGACGTGGAGTTGCTCATGACCACTTTGTAACACTGTGGAACTATGAAACATCACGACGGTATGTTTCGTCTCTGTCCGATTTTCTAAAGAAAGGCAAAAAATTTTTGAAAGAATTTTTTTTTTTTTCTTTTTCTAATAAACCCCTTTAAATTTTCTCTTGTGGATAAACATTATTTATCATCGTGGAAGACTCAAAATATATCTTTTACAATATTTTTCGATTGTGCAAGACGTCAAAATATATTGTTTTCAATGTTTTTACATTATCTATCAATTGTGCAAGACATCAATATATATTGTTTTCAATGTTTTTACGATAATTACCACTCTCGTTCTTATATGTAACATAAAATGAATGAAATTTTTTAATGATGTCAGTAATTATAATTAATATTTATCATCCTTTAAGTTATATTTGTAATTACTTTTCGTGCTTAAAAATACAAAAATATGATTCAAGTATTAAGTTAATGAACATTTGTTTCTGCATTATAAAAGAGTTATATATAAATTAAAACTTTCTGCAAGTTGTTAATTTTATTTAAGTAATTTTTGCAATTTTTTTAAAAATGGAGCTTTTATATCTTTAATTATCTTTCTTTTTAAAATTAAATAATAATTCACGTATTAAAAGTTATTCAAGTATTAAAGCTTATTTAATGCTAAAATGAGTAAAATATTAATTGAAACCATCTTTAAATGAATTTACTTTAAGTAATTTTGAATATTTTTTAAAAAAAGCTTCCATATTTTTAATTATTTTTCTTATAAAAATTAAATTATATTAATTAAAACTATTTATAAATAGTTTATTTTAAAGTAATTTTAAAAGATTTTTTTTTTTTTTTTTAAATCTAACCCAGGACAGAACTTGAATACTGTAAATGTTAAGCCCACACCTTATCCACTGCGCTGTTAGAGCTGTCGAAAACAGCGAAACTTTATTAGTAAACTATAGTGAAAATGTGAGGGCCCTTTTCTTGAAATTGGCTGGCTGTTGCATTTCAAAATTTTAATAAATGAACATCCTAAACGCATAACTACCATTATGCTTAATTTCATACTAAACTCAATTTTCCAACTCATCTCCTTGCGAGAGAGTTTCTAGGCTTTGAAAACAAGTGCCCCCCCCCCCAGCTTAGATACGAATTGCTATTTCGCATTTACAATTTTAAAAGAATTATTCAAACAAAGCTTCATTTTTTTTGAAACTTTATTTTAAAAAATTATTTAAAAAGAACAATATTTTAAAAATTATTTAAAAAAGAACAATATAAATAAAATTTATTTATATTGTTTTTTTTTTTTTTTTACTCTCAAGAACCTTTCCTTTTGTATTTTACTCTTACATTTTTATCTTGTTTAAAATTTCTTTTTAAATATATTAAATTAATTCTTTTGGATAGTTTATTGTGGATTTCAAAAATTTCACGTTTCACCCAGATTTTCATTTCCTACTTTTTATATCCTTTTTTTTTTTTTTTTTTTTTTTTTAGAAATTTTACATTTTTTAGGTCATTTTAAAAGAACATCTAAAAAAATTATTCATAATTATAATACAGGTAAATGAAAAAAGCATTCTTTTTAATTAAATTTTAATTAAATTAATAGCACTAATTTTAAATAAATAGATTCTCTTACTTTTTGGGTTTAAAATCTGATTCTTAAATGAACAATTATAATATAAATAATTTTCCGAATCGTTCATTTACCGAAAGCATTGAATAAATGAATGTTGAATGAATCACCATCATGAATATGGTGATAGTATGAAATTTCTAAATGTTCCGTTAAGAAAGAAACACAGCTTCTCTGAATATTCTTTTATTTATTAACTATATAAACACATGCTATGCATTATATTAATAAACAAACCTTACAGAAGGTCATAGAATCCTTTAAATGTCTTACAATTCATCTTGCGAATTCACATAAATTGCTATCATATTTTGTCCTCTTCTTTCTTCCATATTTACAAAAATCGCCCTTTCCCCACCAATCTTCGTAGTATCCTCTTTGATTTCTAGCACAAGGATATTTTGTCTTTCATCAGTTTTCTCCCAGATCAGAGCAACATTTTTAGATTGCTCATTTGGCTGTCACTGATATTAACCCAAATTATTGAGTTCATTTGATTGTTCAGGAGCCAGTCACAGTACTCATTACTGGAAATCTAAAGAACACTCTCACTTTAAAAAAAAAAATTTTCCTTCTTTTCTCAGACTTTTGTTTTTCTTGAAATGTCTTCCAGTGCATTTGGTTTATATTTATGGACTTTCGAAGGATTATGTGTTTCTTTACAATTATTCCTGAAGTAAAGACATTTCTGCTTAAGGATTAAAATTGACCCTGTCATTTTGCTATCTTCCTCGATATACCCCATTAAAAGAAGTAATCCAAAATTTTAAAATTTCATCAGCAGTAAATGCTTTCCCAGAAGAGATACATTTTTATTTTACTGAGATTTTTAGATCTAATGCCTATTGAGTATATCTATTCTACTATATCTATTGAGCATATCTAAAATGGTTAGTAATGCTTTTGAAAAGAACATTTTAAAGAAGGCAATTTTACTAGGCAGGTAACTGTCACTGATACTCCAACCAACATCTCCTACAATAGTAAAATATTAATGGAATCGCCTTCTTTCTCTGTTGGAGTCCTCTAACAAAATATTACATCTTCCTTTTTTATTTCTCTATCTCCAATAATTACACAATAGTCTAATTCTCCCATCTTGAAATCTGAACCATTATTATTAAATTTTCCACAATCTGTATCTTGTATTGCAATTTCCGCCAGTGTAAGTTCTATGCCATATCAACCCACTTCTGTTAATACCATATAAAGGAACGAGGGGAAAACCAAAATGTTTTCGACCCAGTACACTTTAAAAATGAAATTATTCTTACTCATTCAACATAACCAACAATTGCTGGACATATTTACGAAAATTTTTTCCATCTACGTCCTTCTCAAATACATTTACAAGCATTACGCTAAGATAATATTTTAGAGCCCAAATAAGGTTCAAACTTTTAGATTTGGATGTGTATGTGATTATCAGTGCATCTCAAATATTTATTTGATTTATTTTATTTAAGGTTTGTATTGTGATATATGAATCTTCTACTACATGAAACATGCAAAAAAGGTACTTACCCATCCAAATTACTGTTTGGTTGTAAAACAACATATATTAATAGAGTACCAAAAATGAGAAGATAACTTCCATAATAAATGGCATTCTCTACAAGAGCCGTTTTAAGTTTTCCAGATATGGTAAAGTCTCCAGCAGTTGAATATGATTGCATCATAGGAAGTATTATCCTAGAAAGAAAACATTAATTGTGATTGAGACATATTATTACTATTGTTGTTTCTTAAAAGTAAAATTCCAAAAGAATTTAAGTATAAATCTTGGAAAGAAAAGAAAAAAATTAAAGGATTCTCTTTTGAACACTAATTTTTGTACTTAAATATGACAGTCATTTATGTCATTCGCATAAATATGAATATAGTACGAAATAGCTACGAAATTTACAGAACTTATAGCTACGAAATTTAGAGAACAGCAAGCAGGCCAAAGATTCTTAATTTTTTGATAAAAAAAACCTCTTGATATAATAATTAAAAAAAAGACAGATAAACTTCAAATGCTTACAGTTCTAAATTAAAAAGTTACTTTACAACGACAATAATAATAATAAACCAAAAAAATGAATGCTCTGCAACCATTAAATGTTTTTCTACTAATACATAATTATTCTCTAGATTCTCTCAAGAACAAAAGTAGTATTTTATTTATCATTTATATTACCATGTAAGTGTTTGAGCTGTCCAGTAAACAACCCTCCATAAACTCTGCAAAACTTCATCAGAAACATAACTCCATGGCACTTGGCAAGCATTTTCAAAGGACACTCCTAAAAAAATTATTTGAATTATATTTAAATCAATAAATATTGAATTCAAAAATATGCTATGCAATTTAATATAGTTTTTAATTTTACACAATAAAATTTACAAGTACGTATCGTGAAAGGTACAGCACACACACACACAAAAAAAACACCTGTGATTTTCATATCAAATTAAAACAGGAAAGTTATAAAATGATGCACCTTTGTATTAAGTAAGAATATAAGAATGCAGCAGCTTACACTATTTTATAAAATAAAATAATACTTCATCTTACGAATGTACAGAAATATTCATAAAAAATCGCATGATTTAGTCTCAATGAAAGGGGGAGGGGAAATGAAATGTCAATACTCTCTGTACACCAATATGAATATATTCATCTGGGACTTTTAAAAAAACCTTCTATGATTTACGATTATCATTCTTTTAATTTCTAAATGAAAATTACTAAATATCCAACAAATATTTGATGTTTTTGTTTATAATTTTAACCAGACAAGCATGCCTGTATCTCATGCAATACTTATTCCTGACATTAATAACTTACTTACCTGTCTAAAGATGGTCATTGAATAATATCATAAAAAGATACAAATCTGAGAAAATTTCTCATACTTCATGGGGAGTTGGTCATTAGTTAATATAACATGTGTATAACAGAGTTTAAAATAATCTGAAGTTATACCTCTATTTTAACTATTACTGAAAGTGCCTGATAAACTGCTTTTCACAAAGCAGGAACCCATTCTTCCTCCAAATACCTTTTTATATATATATAATTAACCATTTTAATGCTTAACTCAATGTAAAAGAAAGAGAGAGAAATTTTCAAAATAAATTGAATATCTTCGATAAGCATTTTGTATATAGATTCGGTTTATTTTCAATATAATAAGGTTACAAAACTGTATACACAAGTGTATATTGAAAAGTAGATGAAAATTTATTTTGTATTCCCAAAACTTAAAATACAGAAAAAATTTTTGCTAAATTTTAATATGTAAAGAAATCCAAAACAAACCACATTTTTCAATGATTCTAAACTTAACTTTTTTAAAGTTGATCAAATTATCTTTCAAATAGTCCTTAATCATCATAAAAATATCTGCTATGAAGCTCAGATGGCAACTGAATGAAAGTTGAAGGAAATCAATAAAACTATTTGGTACTAAGCACAGTAAATTTGCCAATAAAATATCAACATAAATGGTAAAATTTCCCTCATTTAATTTTAAAAGTTTTAAAATGTCAAGTATAATATGAAAATAATATAAAATTTTTAGCAGATCCCACTGTAAGTTATAAATCAAATCTTAGCATGGTTTCTTGATACTAAGACATGATAAGCTTGAAAGATCAGATTGGCAAGGCATATGTCGATTTTAAGTCAAAGATAAAGTCTCTTAAATCATCATTGTTAATCTTGTACACCTACATGTGCACAGATTTTTTTTCTTAAGATTATGAAATTTTAACTGCTTAGTATCTCTTAAGAACACAGAATAAAAAAATTAAAAAATAGATGGAAATTTTCACTCAATATTTAAGGCATTTCATCATTAATTATAATCACAATTTCAAAATTAAACAAATGAATATGGGTTTATTAAGATTTTAAACGACTTTGCTAAAAAAAATATCAAAATGCTAAAATAATATCATCTAAGTATAAAGTTAGAAAACCAAAAAACATGAAATAAAATCTCCAATAAAAAAGAATGATTTAAAGATGATAAAAGCCCTAAAAAGAGAACAAAAACCTATTGTTACAAAACCTAAATGCTAAAATAAATTTAAGAATATAATGAAAATTTATAAAATTACCTTGAAAATCAGCAATATTTTGAACACTTTTATTCTGTTCAATTGAAGATGCATTGCTGATTACACTACTATTTGTAGGTGTTTCTGTAGTAACAATAAAGTAAGGTGTTGTAGCATCAAAGTTATCTCTGAGGCATTGCCGGTAAGCCGTCTAAAAACATATAAAACAGATAAATTAATGATTTCTAAGCATTCAGAATTTTCAATTATGTTGAAAATTTTCCACTTTTCACACAGTTTAAGTCAGAAGTTTTTCATTACTCTATAATACAACACATAAGGGAGACCAGGAAGAGACTGGGAATATTCAGGGAAAAATTTTTTCACTAGGACAGAAATGGGAATTTTCAAATCAAACAAGCAACAAACAAACACACACACAAACATTAAAGTTTATTGTAAATTACAACATTAATTTTATTCTATATTATGTTTGGTACAATCCATATCAGATGAAAAATATGCCCAACTAATAGTGCCAACTATCTTTCTGATGGACACAATTTTGAAATTATGGTTTGTTCATAAATGATAGAACAGTCAGTTTCTTGAGAGAAGATGAAATTTCCTTTTTTTTATTTCTCCTCATGAATAGTAGTTTAAAGCTATTCAAATATTCCTCATGTTTGCTCTAAACTCTTCCAACATAGTAAATAATGCATTTTTTTTTTTTTTTTGTAAAACATTTAACTAAGACAAAATAATTTAAACCTGTATGGGGTTTACCTTTTATGTGAATCCATTTCTTGTATATTATTTATTTGACATGGATTTTACAATATATAGTAATGATTAAATTGTATTATATCAATGCTTTCATCAGAAGTAATGATATTTGAACAGAAATAATGATATTTCTTGAACAGAAATAAGATATTTCTTGTATTCTTTCCTTCGTTTCCAATTCCTCTTTTTTAGGGATATCAGTCAGAATATTTACTCACTTTTTTTTTTTTTTTTGAATATAAATTCTTTTTTTGCTGTAAGTGTAACTTAAGTGTTCAAGTAATACTTTTTACTTTAAAAAAATACTGCAGGACCTATAAACTTATTTTCTTGGAGTTTGTATCCTTTTGAGTTATATGTATATGATGGTCAAATAACAGAATCAGTCTCTATCTCATCATATTTGGCAAACAGACAAAAATTTAAATCAAAGAACTGGCATTTTCTGCCCAATATTGGTTAAAGCTATCTCAGAGAAGACTAACTTCATTGCAACAAGTTTTCTATAGCCGTTTCAAATACAAGCAACTAAGCATTGTACTTTGTTTCTTCCTCCCATTTAAATATTCACAAGATTGGTCAAAATATTCATTTCAAATTGGAAGAGCTTGAATATTTTCAAGCATATTCCTAAATTCTAATTTCCTAGACAGATCTAAATAATATAGATATCTAATATATACATGTTATACAACTTATGAGAAAGGAGCAGGCAATGAATTCTTTTTAAATGACAGTTTTATTTTCCTTCTTCATTAATACTAGAAAAGAGCAGATGATGAGTTAGTTCTGTTTCAATGTTAATTTCACTTTTCTTCTTCAATAACATGGAAAAGGTTCCATTTATAGATACATACAATTACATGTAATTGTTAATGCAAGGCAGAAAGAAGATAATAGAAGTATGGGAATACATTGAAAGCGTATATAGTTTTAAATAGAGATTACCCAAAATTTAGAAAAGCAACCAATTTAGTTTAGATGTGTGATTTACACAAGATATTGCAGCTTCGTATGCGATAGATAAAACTACTGAAGATAAGACTCTGAGAAAACAGGTGCCCACAAAATTTAGATGTTAAAGTTTTTTTTTTTTTTTTTACTTTTTTAATGTTTGAATTCAAGTGGTTAAAAAATTAATTTTTAAAATGTGGATAAATTAAATTTAATGTGTGTGTGTGTGTGTGTGTGTATAAACACATTTTAACAATTGCATGGCTGAAGAGAAGACACTTTTGAATTTTGAATTTCAGTTTATTTCACTATGGGAAGCATAATTTATGTACAAGGAAAAAGCGACAAGATATGTCAGTCTACAGAAGAGCAAAAAAGAGGCTGAAATTTTCTCTTCAATGGTCTGACAGGGATTTCTTTGACACATATATATTTAGGATAGGGAAATCTAGGTATCTTTAAAAGAATGTGCTAAAACATTAAGGATTTATATATATATATATATATATATATATATATATATATATATATATATATATATATATATATATATATATATATATATATATATATATATATATATATATACTAAAATTGGTATTAACTTTTAAATTTCTCATCCAGCTTTCAAGCACAAATAATCTCTTAAAATCTAAAATATTTAATAATAATTAAGTATAATAGGTGCTTAGTACAGTGTAAGTAACATCTTAGTATAGCACGAAGATCCAAGGCAAAAATTAATGTCATTCCAAATTCATACTTTGCATGTCTCTAAAATCTTATAGAAAAGAATACTTTCTGGCATATTACATATAATAAGTGAATTTTATGTAAAATTTAAAGTAGAATTTTTAAAATATTAACCTTGTATTTTAAAGAATATTAGTTTAGATAGAACATAATGGTGCGTAATCAATAACTGTAACCTGCAGGATCATTTTAGTCTTTTTTAATATTTTGTCTACTGCATTTAACAGTGCTGATCCCCTATATTCATACTTTTCTTATGACAAGCCATTAGTAATAGAAATTTAACAAGTTTCTCAATAATTTGAAACTTCAAAGCAGTGCAAAATGCAGTCTTTTTTTAATATTTCTAATTTTTAAAAGTTTTATTGCACATTTTGTTAAGAAATTGTCTCTAGAAATAACTATTTCAGCTCAATTATATTGTAAACATGAACACTTCATACAAAAGCAATTATAGTACATCCATCATTTATTGAGTATATGTGTTTATCATTATTGAGTAAGTTTTTATTTTTATAGCATAATGCTTCATCTTTATTCTAACTCTTAAAATCTTCTTACTCTGGCAAACATGCATTCTGAAAATTAGATTATCAGTTTAACTGCATAACAGAAAATGGTTTAAAGCATGTTCTTAGAAAATCAGATCAAACAGGAATTTTTTAAGAAAGATAACGAATCAAGATAGCTTAAATACATTAGCAATAATTTCAATTGCTGAAATATTAATATTAAAATATCACAAATATCTATACAGAAAAAAAATTCACCTCACTTAAAGAGAGAGAAGACAAACAGGAGGAGTTAATATAATTTCAAAATAATTTTTAATAATGTTAATAAATAAATCTGAATTTTGCTTGCACTTACTTTAGTTCTACAAAATTTTAGTTATAAATAAATACCATAATAAATTTCAAACATGAACATTGAAATTAATATATACAGCATCCTCACAATTACAACCCACAAATAACTACTGGCAGTAAAACCCAGTATATATCAGTATTTTTGAATTAAAAACTTTTACATTAAAAACATTTTTGTGTACTTTTGGATGACAAAGTTCTAAAGAAACTGAAAAATTCTTTAATTCTTTCATTTTGCAAGCATATTGTTCTCAGCAGAAACTTAGTAAATAAGTAATTCTAATATTTAATGTGAAAACTTACCGATGATACATCCAAAGGTAAGATGCATATTATGATGAAGGCAAAGTACCATGCAATAAAAACATTGGCAGTAACTAAAATGTGATGCTTTCTACAGTTGCCATATTTTTGTAACAAATAAACAACAATAAAAAATATTAGCACAATTTCAAGCACAAAGGGACCAATGATCATGTTTTGTTGCTCTTTTTGTCAGAGATCTAAAGAGAATGCTGCAATAAAAAGAAACTGAAATTAAAATTCAAACTCCTACCCAACAAGTAATATATTATCTATGAAAATAAAATATATAAATAGCAAAAATAGTTTTTTTCCCCCCCTTCACATCTTCAAAGTCTAAATGCTATGGAAATAAAAAAAAAATTCTGCAGAAATAATATTATATATATATATATATATATATACAGACTCAATTGAGTAAGTTTCATATACCTTGCTTATATATATGCCAAAATATCAAATATATATGCCACATTTGGTTTGTACAGAGACCACCAATGCTTTACCAATGTCAACTCCACTCATGTTCTATTGAATTAGTTTACATATTATGAATGGTAATTGGGCAAGACATGCAATTATTTGCTTTGGGAGTTTTTCCACACATGCCTTAAATGTTACTAAATATTTTCCATTCACCTCATGCACCATATATCACTCTCTTTGAAATTTCCTGTGAACTGAAGCAGAGATGTTCATTTTAGCTTCAGGATTCACAGTATCTTCCTCATTACAAAATTGCTATCAAATCCAAATAATATATCATAAATGTTGTATTTAATCAAATCTTTCCACTTCTATTTATGACTATTTTGGGTTCTTTTTCAAGTCATTTTGTAACCTTTTTGATATATCTAACATATATTAATTCCAAATATAATATAAATTAATTAGTCCATTAACATATTTGTCAGAAGCCTATTCAAAACATTGTAATCGTATGGTTTTATGAAAGTTTTAATTTTAATTTCTTGTATTAAGTCCAGCATTTCCAACTATTGGTCCAAAATGTGCATAAACAATAAAATATGTATATTTTCAGATATACTATAAGATAGATAGTAGTAAAATTTCTATACTAAAACTCAAAATAGACAATATCAATTCATGTATGTAACAGAATACAGTGAAAGGTTAAAAATTACACTGAAAAGTGAGCACTTTACACAAAAGTTTTAATAAAATATTTGGAAATGAAATTTCTAAGAATGAATAAAAAATCTAAACTAAATTTCTGTAATCAATCAAATTGCTCTTCTGTAATATAAACTAATCTTTTTCTTTAAACTGATTTTAAAATATTGCCATTTTGAGATATTTGCCAAGAGTAAACAACAGAGAAAATAATACTATAATAAATATAAAGACTAATTAAAAATCAAATACAGGATAAATTAAAATTCCTGTTTTTATCTCAATAAGCATGCAATTGAAAATTACAGTAAGAACAGAATTTGTAAAAATATACAAAAAACATATTAATATTTAGAATGCAAAATTCTGTGGTTCAATCTGGATATATTTCAAATTGAAAATTTTTCACTCATAAAAAATTTCCATGTCAACTAAAGCTTAATGGTTTTACACTTGTGATGTCATATCATTTTTTCCTCCTGTGAGAATGCAAAAGATACTACAATTAAAGTGACATGACACATTTAATATGTACAATGTGATGATTTGACTCTTCTCTTTGCTTTTGTCTTTATAAATTATTCTTATAGATAGATTTCATAAATATAATTAAAAACTTAATCCAGTAATCTCATAATACATTTTACTACAAACTGTATCCTGAGAAACCATCTGAATACTAAATACTTCTGAATACGGAATTTTTTGAAAAAATCCCAGTCACTGTACATATATCGAAAAAAAAAAAATATATAAAGACAGAAAGAAAATTTGTATGTCGTAATAAACACCAAAATGACTAAGGAGAAATGAAGCATGTGCTCTTATTTAAATATACAGCATTTAATGGAAAATGTCATCTTTCAGAAAAAATTTAACTTCTCGGTTTATATATATATTTTAAATTATTTCGAAAAAGTTTATTTTAATTGTTAATGAATAATTTTCTAATAAAACAACAATAGTGGTTAAGTTTGGGGTAAGTGCGGAAAATTAAGAGTTAATAGAATTTATTATCGAAAGTCATAAAATAGTATTACAAACTTCCTTGCTTAATTATTTAGCAAAGTCTTATAACTAAAAGAAACAAAATTAATCAAGTGCGAGAGCAATCAAAAAGTAAACATACGGTTGATGAAAACAGAAACATACGACGGCACGGCAAAGAAAAGGCAGACGAATTCACGTTTCCGATTAAGATTACGATTAAAATAAAGACGATTTAGATTACAGGCTTCAAATATGACTTATAATTTGAGAAAAGAGATTTCATGTGATGTTCATTTCTTAAACCATAAGTTTTAACTAGGATTAAAATCAATAATTTCCATTGCTATTTTCTTAATTTATATCCAATAAAAAGGACTTGAGGACACCACATTGTGCCTTATATTGGCCTTCATAATACTGATCATGACTTTTCACATTTTTTTGAACCTGTGTTTAGGGATGACGAATAGTTTACGAAGCGGTTATTACGTAACCAATATCATAAATTCACAAAAACCAGTGATCAATACTTTTCAAAGAGGAGTGTTATTCAAATCCTTGACACGATTTTACTGGTGATATTTCGATTACAGATTTTGGATCACGATAGAAAGTAACAATCGATACGATCTGTCCAATGGAAGATCTCGAACGAAACAGAAAAGGAGAAATCTGTGAACGGATTGAAAAGTGAACGGAGCAGTTATTCTTGGTATTATCGTATCATTGAATTTTATATCTCTGAAATTTATAGGAACGGTGACTTCACTGGAAAGTGTGAAGTAGGGATGACGAATATTTTACGAGCGGTTATTACGTAACCAATATCAAAATGTCAGAAAT
Source organism: Argiope bruennichi (assembly GCF_947563725.1). Lineage (NCBI taxonomy): Eukaryota > Metazoa > Arthropoda > Arachnida > Araneae > Araneidae > Argiope > Argiope bruennichi. The sequence continues at coordinate 32,179,243 of NC_079162.1, read as the reverse complement.
ACAAGTGATCAATACTTTTCAAAGAGGGGTGTGATTCAAATCCTTGATACGATCTTACTGGTGATATTTCGGTTACAGGTTTTGGATCACGATAGAAAGTAACAATCGTTACGATATCACTGAAATTTGCCGGAGCGGTGACTTCACTGGAAAGTAACAATCGATACGATCTGTCCAATGGAAGCTCTCGAAAAAAAATCTGTGAATGGATTGAAAAGTGAACGGACCGGTTTCGGTTATTGAAATTATTGTATTATTGAATTGCATATCACTGAAATTTATCCGAGCGGTGATTTCACTGGAAAGTGCGAAGTCACCGCTCCACTTTACGGGGGTGACCTTCGATATTCGCATATGATGATGCACTATTCCATACAGATCATTTTTAATTGCTCGTGACATGATTGACTTTGATTACATATATTCTGTTGACTGCTGGCACCATCTATTGGTAGAATATAGAACTAAAGTAAACATTTTTAAGAAATTACATAAATTTTTAATTCACCTTTTCCAGAAAATGGTTCACTCCAATAAATAAATTAAATAAATAGTTTTGAGAAAAAAAAATTAAGAAGTAAGTTGAAACAGATAAATTAATTCAATCACACGTTATTTAAATTAGTAAATTAAGTATTAATTACAATTAATAAATTTTATATTTAATATTAAGTAATAATTTTTAATTAATAATATGATTGAAATAACAGATATTTGGAACATATATTTAAAAATAACAATAGCAATATTATTTGTTATTCAAAAAATCGTGGATTATGCATCTCTAGTGTGAAGTCGCCGCTCCACTTCATGAGAGTGATCTTCACTTTCCGAAATTTGCATTTGATGATTCACTATTCCATACAAATCATTTTTAATTGCTTGTGACTTTACTTTACTCATATTCTGTTTACTGCTAGCGCCATCTATTGGTAGAACATAGAACTAAAGTAAACATTTTAAAGAAATGACATATATATCTAATTCAAATTTTTCAAAAAATGGTTTACTCCAATAAAGAAATTAAATAAATAGTTTTGAAAAAAAATCAAATTTAAGATGTAAGCTGAAAGATATAAATTAATTCAATCACACGTTACTTAAATTAGTAAATTAAGTATTAATTACAATTAATAAATTTTATTTTTAATATTAAGTAATAATTTTTATTTAATAATATGATTGAAATAACAGATATTTGGAACAAATATTTAAAAATAACAATAGCTAAATTATTTGTTATTCAAAATATCGTGGATTATGCATCTCTACCTTGACTTTCCGATATTCGCCTTTGACGATGCACTATTCCTTAAAGATCATTTTTAATTGCTTGTGACATGACTTTGATGGCGTACATTCTGCTGGCGCCATCTATTGGTAAATTAAAGAACTAAAGTCAACATTTTAAAGAAATGACATATATATTTAATTAACATTTTTCAGAAAATGGTTTACTCCAATAAAGAAATTAAATAAATAGTTTTGATAAAAAATCAAATTTAAGAAGTAAGCTGAAATAGGTAAATTAATTCAATCACACGTTACTTAAATTAGTAAATTAAGTATCGATTAAATTAATAAATTTTATATTTAATACAAAGTAATAATTTTTAATTAATAATATGATTGAAATAACAGATATTTGGAACAAATATTTAAAAATAATTATAGCAAAATTATTTTTATTCAAAAAATCGTGGATTATGTATCTCTAATTTATTATCTGTTCAAATTGGAGGGTTACTGCAATGTTTCGTATACTAAAAATTTAAAAAATTTGTCCGTGTGCGTAGTTACCCGACATAAATTTAATTTTCTAATTAGATGGAGCATTAAAAACCATTTTAAATGAAAATAGAGATGGGAAAAAGTTTTGCAGATGGAAAAGAGTCTCATGAAAGGAAGAAGTTTAAGAAGCTGTGGACGATTTAATATATCATGACTCTTTACAAACGTATATTAAAAGTAGAAATTTGCGATTTGTCTGCGACTTATTACTGTTCTAAATTTTACTTGAGAAAATTTCGAATCTGCAGAGTAGAAACAAAACAGTAATGTGAAAATTCTGTTTTAGAGAAGATGAAAAACATTTTTGAATTAAAAAAAAAAGAAAAAAACGTTTTTATCTTTTATTGGAAAGTTATTTATTGCTCATAGTAATGCATATTCTACTGGAAAACTAAAATGTTTAACCAATCTTTTGGCGAATTTTTCATGGTTTCTACAAAAATATGCAGGAATGAAAGTTTATGTATCTATTTTTTTCAATACTTGAGTTATACAATGAAAACACTCTAGTGGCAACTCTTCGCTCCAAATAAAGTCGCCAACCTAAAAGGCTTTTATTTTTTTAAAGACAAATTAAGTTTTAAAACAATTCCTAATTCATTTCTTCTGATACAGGGAATTTAAGACTTATCTAAAGAGAAAGTATTTTTTTTATTCGGACACTCCTAAATTTAAAAGTTCTTTTTATATATATATTAAAAATGGACACCTATGAGGCTGAAAAATTCATTTTTAGTAAAATAATAAATCGAATAATTTCAGATTTTTAAGCTTAAATGGAAACATTTTAATGAAAAGGATTTAAAAATTATTGTTGCGAATTAACCTTTTGCAACACGTGTTCTTCCTATTCGTTAATAAGGTCATCACAGCAATCCTCAGAACCTTCGTGTTCGATTAATCAGAAATCAGACTTGATTCTAACTAGCCTGGAGAGCTCTGATTAATCATCTTTCGCTTCTGCTTCGACGAAAAAAATCAACTGTGTTCTATTACTTTTACTAAGTCTACTGCAAACGAAGCATTTGATAATAATATCTCGGTTTTAATTTCTCCAGTCGCATTAAAACCGATAAGAGAATCTGATACAGAATTTTTCCATTGATATTTTACCGTCACATTCATCCATAACACAGTTCTCGTCATATAATATGGCCACATTCATTGATACTTACAATAAGTAACATATTACCTCTATTTTAATTTGAAATCTTTTATCACTTCGTGATATAATGGGCATAATTTTGAGGTTGTATTAAAGGGAAGAATTGTCATTTTCATTAATCCAGCTTCGTAAGCATGACAAATAATAATGTCAAACCAGAATTTTTCTTCTTTGTCTTCATTATTTGATCAACATTTACTTGCCATTAATCGAAAATTAAACATTTTATCTATGTTTTAGCATCAATGTGAAGGAAATTCCCAGATATGTAAAATAATGCTGCTGTTCGCTTGTTTATTGGAACCTGCTTGTTCATTCTAATCTCCAAATGCTAAAGAGATTTCTCATTTGCAATCACACATAAAATAAATGCGAATAGATTCTTTTCAATTTTCTGTCTTTTTTTTAACACTTTCCAATTACAGTTTTATTTGGTAGAACACGGATAAACAATCCGCTTTTGATCATTCTAAAAGCATTTTTATTTCCATATCATGGCAAACCCATCGAGAGCTTCACCAACTAATCTTCACATGAAATATTATTGAAATTTAATATTTTATGACACAATAATTTCAATTTTATACAGCTTCTAAATCAAGTCATTCACATCTGGCAGATAAATTTTCGCTGCCCAAAACATATGCAATTTCCTTCTACTTTATGTTGAAACATCGGTTTGCTAACACGAATTTAGTTTATGTTAGAATACTTTTTTTTTTGGCATTGCTTGACATTACAGAGTTTAAAATTTTTGTTCTTTTTTAAAATCTCACCTTTTTTCTCAAAGAATTTATTTATTTGCGTTCTTTAGCAATTGAAATATTCGATTAACTTTCTTCCCAATTTTCCGTTCTGAAGATAAACGTTGTTTTCTTCCCACATAGAGAGATGAATTGTTAAAAGCGTTCCAGTGCTGTTTTTTTTTTTTTTTTTTTTTTTTTTTTTAATTCACTTACTTTCTGTTCCCTTTTATTCCTTCGTCTTTCTCTAAATAAAAGATATAAAGTCAGGGAGATGAAAACGCCGGAGAAATTCGAGTGGCCATTCTTAACGATTAACATAATGTCTGTGGACAAACAAATTCTAGACCAAACAAAAGTGGGCATTATGAGGGGTGACCACTTCCAAAATACTCGAGTATAACAAGTAAAACCTATCTATTCGTTTTGGTTTGTTATGGGTGGATTTTTTAATTTTTTTTTTATTATTATTATCAGCAAGGAAAAATTTCTTTCAATAAGGTTCTGTTTTCGCGTGATTTGTAGAAGCTAATTTTTATAATCTGCAGCTAAACATTTCGTTAACGTTACGTTGTTACAGACTAACGAGAAAGAGAAAAATCATTAACGAAGAAAAGCGAGAGAGAGAGACAGAAAAGCACAAGAATGCATTTTCATGCATCTTTGTTCATTTTCAGTTACGTATTTATTTTAAAAAGAAATTCTTTTGGTTTTTTTAAATTTTTACCCTGGATTACATGAATTATTAAAAGTTTTAGGAAAGATTTTGCATATCTACAGCCAAAGACAACTTGATTTGCCCTTGACAACATATAAATGAATTTAAGAAATGTAGAAAAAATAACGATAAAAATATATCTTGAACTTAATATTTAATCAAAAACAATGAATAAAAATATTCGTTTTATAATTAAAATTTCTTTAATCTCCAAGTGAATATTATAAGCAGTATATCAATGACAAAATTAGTCAAAATTTTACTGATAAAAGTAAAAAATAGTAATAATTTGATTGCAATATATGCAATTTAGATTTAAAGCACGAAAAAAATTTCTCTTACCATATTATTCCAGTTCTTGTGATACATATTCATACGAATATTCCCTTTAAAATATCTATATTTCCGTAAGCATGCTTCAAACTACTTTTTCAGCTTGTGTTAGTGCAATTTGTGATTCCATCTTTTTCAGAGTTCAAATTACACGCCGTTTAGCAATTTTTAATTTCCTGAATAATCACGAATAAATTTGAAAGAGCGTCGGTGAAAACTGATGCCTATTTGCCAAATGACCATTTTGGTTAACTGATATGTGATTGTTCTCGGAAATTGAAAGCGAGGGATAGGTATGAGTATACTTTGTTAGTTTGGAAACTCTTTTTAACCATGTCAACAAAAGGATGTATATGTTTAGCAAATGGCACTCGTATTGTTTATTTGAAAATCTAGTGTTTGGCTTGTGTTCACGGAAAAAAGTTTGATTTCATTTTGCAAGAGCTGAAAAGTATGGTACTGAGAAAGGTATGAGGATATTTGCAATCAACATTCTTGATTTCTTATTTATAAGCTTATAATTTATGGTTAATGTAGTTAAATGCATAGTTTCATGTATGTTAGTTACGAACTTCTTCTATTTGGACCATGTTACATTAAGTTTTAGGATGTTATGATTTCAGCAAAAATGCATTTAAATGCATTTCCACAAAGAAATTTAAAGTAATTTTAGTGTAACGAAAGCAAAATTATATTTAAATATGAAAAATTTTCTAGTTATCGTTTCAAAAATTATATGAGTATCTTTGAATTGGTTTAATAATTTTGATAATTTATTTTAAATTGCAATAATGATTTTTAAGTGATATTACTGCATACAATATTTTATAACTTACTGACTATCGTCGACTGATTTTTCTAATTTTGTAACTACCAAGTTTAGTCTCTTTTAAATCCGACTGGAAATACCTCATATAAGGAGAGGAGAAGCTGCTGATTCAGTGGATGGTTCTTGCTTTCCTGGTGGGTAGATAAGGGTGGGAAGTTGAGGCACTCCACGTTGATGACGGGTAGTAGTACCTCTAAATGAAGGGTGGGCACATAAGTTATTCGTAATGGGGCTATTACGCGTTCATCACAGTGTCAGATGTTAATTTTTAGTGATTCAAATCACCTTGGTGACTTTGGCAGTTAGAGAGTAGTTCCTTACTGTTACGGTTAATCTCTTTCTTATAAGGTGTTTAATTCATCTTTTATCATCTTTCAAGATCAGTATCAACACCAGTTGTTCCAAAATTTATTTATTGTTATTCAGATTATATATTATTGCTTTGTTCCCTTAATGGATTTTTATCATTAGCAATAGGATTCATTTATTATAATTTATAACTTATATAAGTATGTATTACATTTTGTCTTAGTAAAAGTCAAGCAGTCTTTTCTATAAGCTTTTGTGTGAGTGAGATATAGATACTTGTTACTCTATAGATATTTCAATATCATACTCTTTAAAAAATCAACGAATGATAATTAAGGATGGATTTTTCTCGACCATTTGGAACTTAACACTAGAACGTCTAAGATTTCGATTACCCTTAAACGTCCACCAGTGCCGTTTCGACTCCGCGATATAAAATATATAAAATAATTGTAATAACCAAATAATTGCAAGACTACTGTTCAGTAGGGTTTAATTTTAAGACTTTTTAATATTATTTCATGTAATTATCATATATTGTGATCCTTTATATCATAAAAAACTGTAACAAAACAAATTACTTAATCTTGTAAAATGAGATACAACAATAATATTCATAAATATTAATATAATAAGCAAAATCGTAATTTTTGTGAGAATGCAAGTTTTTTAATCATTATTTATCGCTTTTATACAAAATGTTTTGTACATACCTCATTTGCAATGGATACAGTGATATTCCATTTTTCCATGTACATTTTCAGCACACCATTTTTATGCAAGAGACACACATTTGTTTTAGTTGCATTTCCATTACACTCTTTAATTTCACACTTTTTGCGTTTTAGCGAATTTGTAATTCTTTTAAATTCAGTATTTATTGCTGGAATATTATGAATTTGATCTGCACTTTCTTCAGATTCTTCGCAGTCACTTTCACGGAATCTTATGTCTTAATCGGTATCTAAATTAGAACAAGGCAGCTCACCAGCATCTGATTCATTCCCATAAAGCTCTCGCAACAAATTAGCAATGTCATCAGGGCGTAGACCTTTTCTACGACCAATCTTTTCAAAGTGTCTGATCTGCACAAGGTTCGAAAATCGAATGAATTTTTTTATGAGCAGATAAGCAAATGCTATGTAACGAAACACTTAGACACAACAATTTTAGTATAATTGATTCATTTCCTTGGTGAACCCAATAACACTTCATTCAAGGTCGAACAAATGTGTGGTAGTACTTTGGTAAGTTTGTTTTACTTAGTGAACTATCGTTTGTTGAACGACAGCTATTTATAATGATAGATTGCCATGGTGTCGAAAAGAGACCAGTTGACGTTCTAGGTATATTTAGTTGCAAAATTTTATAATTTAAATGTCGGTAAAATGTTTTCTAATCAAACGAATAATTGAATTTATTCTATAACTTATATTTCACTTTTAATTGTTGCTTGAAACTAGTCAGTGCGAACTAAACTGATAATATCACATCAGTCTGCTCTGCGCAGGATTATCAAAAAAGAGCAAGGTAGACAAATACCTAAAGTCCGATTACTTGATATTTTTCTGACATTTTCAATGTAATCTAATCTTGTGATTTTCTTTAATTTGCAAGCGCCATGTATTCGAATCTATTTAAATTAAAATCAAGTGACGTTTATATCCCAGAAGATATTTTTAGAATTTTTATTTATTCCCCCCTCCCCCTTTTTTTTTTCTAATTTGCTTACTGATCACTGAAGTACAATTTTTTCGTAGTTGGTTGACAAACTAGGCAACGGCTCTAACGATCATTACATTAGAGTATTTGAATTGTATTTAAAAAATTACTTAACCTCACAGAGTTTTCCTTAAAATTACTTACAGATTTAAATTAAAAAATTATAATCAAAGTAATTAAATCATTTATCTTTAAAGTAACCTACAATTAAATGTTTTATTATTTAATTTATTATAATATTGGTTACTTAAAAATGACTTACATAGATATTATAAAATTGAGGAAAGTATCTGGTTTTGGAAGTTCGTGGGAGGAAGGTTTTTTTTTTCCCTCCTTTTTTGTGAATTGCAAATTTCTTCTTTATTAAATTCATTTAACCAACTAGCTTAGCCAATTTCAATGTGAGGTCTTTTGGCAACTCGAAAATTGTCAAAATGCTATTCTAGCTCTCACTATAAAGGTACCACTATTTGATACGTAATACTCCTCGATACAACATCTGCTATCCAAGTCTTCAATGCTTAATTAGCACGAAATGGTGTGGCAAAAGACCATAACGATGTTTAAACTACCCTTCAAAAGAACATCTTTTCATTTCATGGGATCACAGAAGTATTGCGCTTTTTCTTTCAACTCTATTTCATTAAAAATTAAAATTTCATTTATTCTTAGATTTATGGATTAGCTGTTTCACTTATGCAGTAATAACAAAAAATCCTCCAAGGTCAAAAAGTCTGTGTTCCTATCTTGAAGATATTGAAGATGCTTATTTCATACTAAAGTTTTGTTATTAGTGCAAGACCTTATGCTCACCCTGTACATTATGTAATTCTTTAATACTGTCAATTTCATCTTTGGGTCGTGAGAGGACGAAATTTCAAAATATGCTACTGAAACGAGGATTATGGCAAAGAAACGAGAAAACGGTTTCTTATCTTTTCAACTGCAAGGTAAAATCGGTAGTCCCTTTTGATCATCCTTGGAATTACCTATACTTATGTTCCTTCATTATCAATAAATGTAACCGTCGAAATTATGGATATTATAATTACAATCATGTAATTTAAAATGAACAGCAGCAAAAATTCAAAAATAAAGCAATAAAAGGCCCAAAGAGCTTCATCAAATAGAATTTTTTTGGTTAATCCTTTACATCGATGTTTTCTGCAAAATCTAACAAATGATACTAAAAGTTTTTGAAGGTGAAGGTTTCGAATCGAGCCTTTCAAAATTACAGTAAGTTTACTTTTTCTATTTCCGATCGCTAGGTTTTATTGATCTTCACAAACCCCTTCGAATCGCTGAATCAGAAATTTCTTATTTTATATTTCTTTTAAATTATATATATATATATATATATATATATATATATATATATATATATATATATATATATATATATATAACGTTAAGTAAACGGTTTTATAGCTGTAGAGTGTTGATAGTATTTGCAGTCATCGAACAATAGCTATAACTTCATTTATTGATAATACGAGAGATAAAAAAGAAATTTAAATGTGATTTTCTATATCACTGTCCCCAAGTCATAACCATTAGAAAATAATGAAAATATAAAGCAAACAATCTAAGAATATAAAGTAAAAGAAAAAGAAGTAGTAAGTACTCAGTCCTTTCACAATTCTGAAAGAGGATTTAATGTTTTCGGGAGTGACGTGGGAACAGAAACTCAAGAACTGTCTGGTAGCTGTTTAAGATAGTTAAAGTAACTATTGTTACATACTGATAGGCTTGGGAAAAACTCACGCAACTGATAAGTTAAAAAGTTAAATTTTGTTTAGTTACCAATATTGTGAAGATGACCTCTAAAATATTTGTTTAAGAAAGTGGAGTGGAAATTTTTTTTATTTTCTTGTTATGAATAATAATAATAATAATAATAAAAATAATAATGTAATCACCGAAAACTTTAACCTTGATATTGTGTTGAAGTACCACGTTTTACACTCCCGTTAGTAAAAAAAAAAAAAAAATGTATAGGGTTAGCAAGAAATGTTACCCACTTCAGAGGGCTCTAAAATGCGTTCTATTGATAAAAGTCAGATAAAATCTGAGCTACAGGTTAATGAGATGAAGCGCTTTATATTTATTGAATAAAAAATAGTACAAAAATTCACTGTCAGGTGGCGTTGTAATACAAATAAAACCATTTAATGTGGTTTATAATTGTTAAATAAAGTAAAATTAAAATTTCTCAATATATCCTACTTCATTTTCAACAGTATGCTCTAATCGGAGAAACATTTTCTATAGATAACCGGAGTGAGTCTTCCGGAATATTAAGAATATGCGCCGCATATTGTCGTTCAGATCTGGTAGAGATGATGGCCTTTGAGGGTAGATATTGTCCTTCAAATAACCCCACAACCAAAAGAGGCAAGGGGGGACGTACGGCGAGCGAGAAGGCTATACTATTGGGAAATGTCGGCTGATAACTCGTGCTTCTGTGAAATGCTGAATTAATTTTAAAAGTTTGTACATTCTTTGCCATAGAAATTTTTTCAGGTCCTTTATTCTTATGTTATAAAGATTTATTAATTCTGTAACTAATAATGCCGAGAAAGGTTTAAAAAATTGTCTTTAAGTGATGATGATGATGTCGTGTTCGCATTACAACGGAAAGGAGGATGCAGAAGCTTCTGAGGGTAAAGACCCCTGAGCAGACGTCTGACTTCTAGCACATATGAAGATGACACTCACACACTCGCTTGAACAACCCCCTTTTTACGTGAGGCTCTTTCACACACCTCACAGATAGAGAACGGGGGGAGGGGGACAACTATGCCTGAACCAGGACTCGAACCCGGGACGCCTAAATCATGGGGAAGACGCTCTTCCCCTAGGCCTGGACGTCAAACACCTCTCGGGAATTTCGGGAACTCCCTGACATTATAAAGTAATTTTTACAGATTTTTTTTATTCTTTTGTAGAAGGACTCGTTAATCCAGAAACGAAAAATTCTGAGAAAACTATTTTTTAAGTGCCTTACACTCTGTAAAAGTAAAAGGACAAAATTTTGTTTGAAAAAACAAACATTTATTATTTACAGAACAATTCGATTGATAAAGAGAGAAAGAGTAAGAGAAGAAAAGAAAAGGTTTTAGAAGAATTAGAAATCGCATTGGCGCTGACATAAAATATACGAGCAATCTCTGCTAAGCTTTTACCATCATTTTTATATGTCAAAGCTTGACCTCTCCGAAAATCACTCAAAGGAATTCTTCTAGGTATTTTAAATAGAGTTTCTTACAAAATAAGTTTTCCTTCAGAAAAGCAACTAAAAAAATTGCGCATTTATCGTTTTAACTGAAGCATAATTGAAAATTTATAACTTTTTAGTAGATGTTCCTCTATTTTTTTACCCACTGAAAATTACCAATAGTCGTTTCTTAAATAATATTAATGATATATAATTAAGTTTTGTTACACAACAAAGAAAAAAATTGTCGACAGTCCAATTTTTCGAATAAAAATTTATTGCATAATATATATATAAAACGACTGTATCTCTACTTTCTTAAAAAAAGTGTAACCCTCCTTTAAAACAAAAATTCTTATATTCTGTTTCAGATGTCCATTTTCCTAGATTTTAACCGAATTAAATGAGCAGTATTTAATGTTTATTTGATAGGCTGTGTTCACAAGTGACACAAGAGCTCTTTTCTCCAAGATATTTACGTTTTTCTCTGTTTTAAAACTGTCACCTTTATCTGAATAATTAATTTATTACTAGAAAATTGCAGGGAAAATTTAAATAATAGTCCTAAGTATGAAGTGATTTCTTAGCACGACATAAAATCGAAAAATATTGGGATAAAGGAAAATAATTTGAATGGGGTAAAAGAAATTTTTTTTTCTTTCTTATGAAATTTAAAGAATCAAGTTTCTTTTTACGAAGAAAAAGAAATAAAAATCGCCTTAAAATTGAGAAAAATAAAACATAGGATTGCCGTTCTTTTTAAGTGGGGTTATGTTATTATCTCCTCTATTTCTTTTCAAACTTTTATACCCATAATTCTGAATCTTTGCTATAAAACTATAAGTAATTTCCACATTATATATTTGAATATGCATGTACATGAAATTTTGTTATCCATAATTTCTTGTCATAATTACAAAGTTTTACGCTAATATAATAAATATGTAAAAATTCTATTAAAATGCAAGCTGTCAATTGTACTGTTTTAAGAGAAACACTATTTTAGTCAGTGATGTAGTGATTGGAGAAGACAAGGAGGTATTGATGCCACGAGTGTCAATCCTGGAGAATGCCTTGACGGCAAAACATTATTGCGCTTATGTTACTTTTTATTACAAAAAATCATAAGAGGACGAAAAATTAGTGTCATGTATCAGGTAACTTTTGTAACTTGTAACTTTTGGCAAATCCCCAATGATATATTATGTCCTGGACGCCATTTATCCTCGTTACACCACTGCTTTTAGTAATTAGAATTTCTCCCCTACCCCCTCTTTAGGTGCTTATGATGATTCTAATTATGTCCATCGCTATACAAGATTCGGAAACTATCAAGTGTACTCCTGATTTTTGTGAGAAAGTTCACTGCCATCCTGTGACATGTGGACCTCATCAAATGCTGCGTCGAAGAGCCGACGCGTGTGGATGTTGTGACGTATGCACGGCATTGTTGGGTAAGAAACATAAATGCTTACTAGTGTGAAGTAAAGCACAAGGAAACTAATGATTTTATAAGAATTTAGCTGAAAAAAAGTTTCTGCCTTGAGCTGAATACTTTGAATACCTGATAATTGCAGTCTTTTATTTTTAATTTGTTTCTCAATAAAATAAATGGATAAGATGTTATTAACAAAATGATGTAGTTATGATAGTTTAATGAATTTTTTGAAATTTAATCCTTTTTAAGTGCCATGTTTTTAAGTGGAAAATAAGTTAAGCTCAGAATTCAGTTCAATTTAGCATTTATTTTCAATTATATCACATTTTATTGTTTTGTGCTAAAAAAGCGACTGTATTTTAATTTGCTTAATTATTCTTATTAGTGAAATTAAGTGTTTTAATTAAATGATAATTATTCTTATTAGTGAAGTTAAGTGTTTTAATTAAATGATAATTATTCTTACTAGTGAACTTTCTAAAATATTTTTAACCGTAGTGTTCATTTGTTTATCACTTCCAATCAAGCCTGGATAGCCATCGGTAAGTGTATTTATTAAGATTAATTTCATAAATTAATTAGCTAACTAGTACACTTTTGATACTTTCGTATATTACAGATCTATTTATCATAATTAAAGCCCACAAATGGAAATGTCCCAGAGTAATGACCGATTAAAGGTTAAATAAAATGTCTAAATTATAAGGCATATTAAATATCTTCTAAACAAATAATTTATTACTAAATTTTTCCCAAATAGTTGTCATACTTCATGGCGAAAAAACCTAAAGAGGTTTAAACCTAATATACCATGGTAATACACAATTTCAATTTGTATTCCATCCCAAGAGAGAGCTCTTCGGATTGCAGAATTCAGTTGTTAAAATCGTCTAAAATAGTGATATTCAAAGAAGATTGGAACTTTTTTATTTCAATTATCAGTGTGTCAAGAATGTTTTTCAAAATAAGATTAAGACGACCTGGGGTGTATAAAAATTTAAATTTCGCAATTTTCAGTGCTATGGTTATTGACTCAAATATTATAAAATTTAATTCTTTACTTCCTTTTTCGAACTGCAAGTATGCAATTATCTATAATGGTTTAGAAATTATCTATACCAGAAAGGGCATCCTGTATAGAAACATAGTCTCATTCTAATGAGAAAACATATCCCTGAATCATAGAAAATACTACAGTATAAACACTACTCTTAACTTAGCAAGACTAAATGCTTCATTCAAAATTTATTTCTATACGGCATAAATTGCAATTGACAAGTTTCTAGAAAAGCTGCACGTATATATAAATACGTATTATGCCTGTATAGATTTGAAGCTTCACTAGAATCCAATCCTCAGATCGGTAGAAATCTAAGAGATGAGAGCCGGTTGCATTCCACTGTAAATAGAATTCGTCCAGAGTATATTTTGAGCTTTGAAACTATCCTTTGAACTAAAAATAATTCGTTATTTAACATATCTGAAAATTTGTAGAAAGGCAATGCAAACAGAGTTTCATAATTCCTGCTCACGGTAAACGCTCCCAAACTTTATGCGGATATTTATCTATCTAGTGATGTATGTTAGATATTTTATTTTTATTTCTTTGCTGCGCGGATGGATTCAGAGATAAACATATTTACAGGTCGGCAAGTTCTCCAGAATAAAGAGTTTTTTTAAATCTTGTTTGTTAAAATGGAATTTTTATAAGCGATTTTATTCTTAATTCCTAATATACTAGAGTTTAGAAATTTTGTACACTCATGTGTACAATATTTTTATGTCCACTACATTATATGTACATTATGTCTCCTATTCCAATATTTTTAGAATGTCATTATAATTAAATTAATATAATAATCCTTTAAAGAAATTTCATGACATAATGGAAACTAATTCTAGTTTAATTAAAATTTGGTTCCCTCACTGACACCAGCTAATAAGGAATTTGGCAAAAAAAAAAAAAAAAAAAGATTTCAACTTTTTGCAATATTTATAATAAAGCATCACAAATTAAAGACCAAAAAGTGGAAAATAATTAATTAAAATAAAGCAATCACATTTTCATTATTTTAATAAAGGTGTGTTTTTAAAATTGTTTTCACTAAAATTATTTAATAATGAGAATTAATCAGATATTTCCGAAATTTTACAATTTAATTTACAGCTACGCTGATATAAAACCTTAGGTCAGATGAGCTGGGATTTTAATGAATTGAAAACTAGAAGTGGTAAACAGAACTTCATTTAATAGCCAGAACTTAACTTTTATCGCATTTTGAATTTTTTGTATTTTTAGACGGATCTTGTTATTTTTAAGCGAGCTCAGACAATAAGGGTGCCACCAGATACTGAAAACTAAATAATGACAGTAATTGAATGTTGTAAGCAATGAACGATGTAAGAGTAAAAAATTAAAATGAATAAAATAGGATTCCCTGTTATATCTTGAAATGGGAAAAGCTTTGTAATCTGGTTAGCGCAGAAACTGCCTGGCAGTCCTCGAAATAATTCAAAGGAGCGTGTATAGATGGCGCTAGTGTGTGCGTTCCTGCCGCTCTTCTGAATCGTTCGTTGCAATTTAAGTATTTTCGCATTACCACTTTTAGTTATCAGTTCCTTACAATGAGATACATAATTTCTGCATGAAGCATCAAAAATAAATATCTCCTGTCCAACGTAAAATAGTACGTAATAAAAAATTTTGCAAAACATAGCAGAATAATAAAAATTGTTGTAATGTGGGAAAACACAAAATGTCAAAAATACTACTATCGATGTTCACAAGATATAAAATGTTATTCGTTTTTACCAATTTATATCATTACACGATAGGAATTTATGCATAAAAACATAAAAAGATTAAAAAAAATATATCGGAGGAAAAATATATTTATGATATATTCTTTTATTACAGAGTAGGAAAAACCAACTGAAAATTCCTTTTTGAGAAGATACTTCACTAACCCCAATCAAAGGAGTGTATTTGCCGCTCTAATATTTTTGGCTTTCAATAAGAATATCATTATTTGCATGTTACATTCTTTTTTATTTGAATTATAAAAATTCGGAGATAAAAAAAATGTTAATTAAACAATGAAGGATTTTAACCAATTAAATTAATTGAGAAAACCTAAGCTCAAAATACACAAATTCCACCCATTATTACTTAAATTCATTTATACTGATTTACCGTTAGAAATGGCAAACTGCGCACTGCAAAGGGAAAATTAGTGAAATATTCATTGCAATTTTTTAAAAACATCGCAAAAAAGCAAGCAGTTTTAGTGAAGAAAATTAATAATGGACGATAATAGAAATCAGATTTTAAAAATACTTCATTTATTAGTATTTAAAATACAATGTAATGTAATAAGCCATAAAACTTATACATGTAAACTTAATTCAGTATGGTTGTAAAAAAGAGAAGTAATAAACACTAAAATTTTATTCGTATTATAAACTTAAACTATTTGAACATAAGTTTCTGATCACCTTAAGCAGTAACTATATATCTAAGTGATAAGATAGTAAGCTACACACTCATTAAAAATTTTAATGTGAAACAATACGTTTTTTATTCTATCCATTTTCGAGAAAGTAACTATTTCTATTAATCCCTAAAGATTGCGATCTTGTACTATTGCTACAGGTAATGTGATTATATATTTGTCTATAAATGATGCAATTATTGCTGATATTTTTATTTTATAATAATTTTAGCTTGGAACACACATATCATAATTTACTAATGCTTTAGTATTAGTTATTATTCTATCTAATTATTAAATACACCATCGTGCTTTATTGTCCTAGTCGTTGCAAATTTTTATTTTAAATTAGCCGCCTTAAGAGATCAAATAATTTATCGGAAATGGCGACTGTATTTAATTTCAATTAAATATCTTATAGCTTATGTTCTTATTCTTCTCTTAGCTTGATGTTCATGATTCCTTCAATAAAGTATTTCTGAGCAACAAATTGTGATAAAAATTAAAGCTGTATTATTTTAACAGCCTTATACCTGCTCTGTATTTTTCTGTAAATGAATCATCCTAATGGAGTCGAATCCATGACATCATAAAGATATTAAAAACTTACTTTTAATCGTTATCTCTTTGAAATTGTACGTTGTCATGATAATTAATACAATTTCGTTTTCTGGTTCCTCATGTAACAAGTAGAATCTATTAAACAGTGCATATGATCTTTCTTTCTTAGCTTTTGTCAATGGCAGAAAATCATGAGATAAAATGCTTGACGAAACGCTGGAAATTAATTGGAAATTATATAAAAAAAGTGTTTTTAAGAAGTTGATGAAATTCAGGGAAAGTTGGCATGGCAACCAAATTGCTATAATTAAAAAGACAATAGTTTTTAATTTTAAAGTGGTGGAAAAATCAGTTTTTTGTAATAATATTTTTGGGAATTATCTGGGGAAAAACAAAATTCTCATTTAATTAAAAAAATTCTAATTCTAATTAAAGTTTCAAAATAATGGAGCCAAGGTGAGCTTTCCCATTCCCTAATTATAGCTGAGATAAATTTGTCAGTTTTAAGTCAAACGTTTTGTCCTGGAAAGCGGCGATAACATATGCAGAAATAGATACCCATTTTCTTTTATTAGTAGTAGAAATTAAATGATTTCAGCAACTTTTTATATTACTTTTTGTATTACATTATTCAGTTAAGAATCAATCTATTCATTCATATTTGCTCCTGCGATGTTATTCAGAAGAATAATAACTTTGCGATCCAAAGTATCCGGATGTTTACTTATAGAATTACAACTGCCATTGTAGCAAGAGGTGACATCATTTCATATTAGTAATTGACATCACATTAGGCATCATCTGACATCACACATGACATGACGTCAGGAGTTTTTCAATTATATTATAAATGAAATTGGATAATGTTAAAAATCTAAGGTTTGAGCAAATAATAATGAATAATATATATATATATATATATATATATATATATATATATATATTTGTATTTTATGATGCCTAATTTATTGCAATCAATACACGTATTTCACTTTTAATATATAGGGGTGTTTAGCATATTTCTAAACTTTCTACTATTCAGTATAATTATTTAAAGATTCAAATTTAAATTATATGAATTTGCGGATAACCCCTCATAATTTTGCTTCCCATCTAGGGTAACTGAAATTCACTACAGCGTCGATATCTTTCTAAATTTTAATGGTATTTGAATTGAATATTTATATTAATTGCCTTTTATATCTGGTTTTAAAATTTCTAAGGAAAAAATGCTATATTTTGCACATGAACAGTTAAAATTATTTTACTAAAAATACTTCTATTTCCTTAATATTTAGAGAATTAGTTTAAGATTTTGATACAATAATTTAATAATATTTGATAAGTTTCATATTATTTAGCAGTAAACTCTGCCTTTTATAATTTAAAAAAATCTTAGAAAAAATTTAAATTTACTTTAAAAAAAACTTTATACCTTTCTGATCATATGTGCTACATTTACTAAAATTCATGAAAATATGCACAAAGTAAATAAAACTATTGTTGATGGTTTCAAATTAATACCAGTTTTCTGTGGGATGAAATGAGCCAAAATTCCTTTCTTCTTGATCAATTTCTGGTTGATTTCCAAATTGCTCTCATGACCGAATCTTTACGGTGAAATGTGTGCTCAAATGCTTTCTTGAATTGGTCAGTCCAAAGACAGTTCGTACAATCTTTCTGGAAATATACGGAATAATACATACAAACGAAAGCGTCCGAATACCTTTGATCACTTAATGTGCTTGTACAAGACTAACTGGAGTGCCTACACTCTCTCATACACTTACACAATGCAGCACGTTTTCCATTTTGTTTCATAGCGCAGAAAAAGAGAACGAAAAAGCATTTTAAAATTTTATTTGTTGGCCAACAGAGACTAAAATTTAACGAAGATCTACAGTTTCGATGAAAAGATTACAGGTCAATTATCATTTATCTAGCTCTGTCCGCTTTCGAGGTGCGAACTCATAATCATAACCGGATACTTAAACTGATTACCCTGTTGTTGTTGTTTCTGATGGCACTTGTCATAGTCCGCTGACTAACTGTTAAGGAATTTCAGCCGAAATTTTTGCGTCTCTTGTTTTACAGTAGCGCCATCTAGGGCCAAGAGTACAACTTAACTACTCACGCGTCACAGCCTATTTTACAGGGTGGATTTCATTCATTCAACCACAGATCATAATTTAGACCTGAACCAAGGAACGATCACCTCTGATCCGGTACCCCCTGTAGTATTACTCTCGACATGGAGGAATTTGTGACCGCGACAGATTTATACGTGCGCCAGCCACCGCCACACACAGAGAGTCTTCGGCTGGCGGGTTCGACCTCACAGTGCAAGGGATGCGAATCCAACGCCCTACCAACCAGGCTATCTCGGCCTACTGATTAACCTTCAAACTAATGTTGATCAGATTCAACATTTAATAAATTGTCGATTCTGACGCAAAATCCGAAGTCAAATTTCATTATGTTACTCGTTTACATTTTTGAATCGTTGTCTTCACATAAACAGAGCAGACATACTCTCTTTTTGTGGGATTCTTCAAAAATTTGACACAGATTATATAAATTTGGAACAAAAATCACATACCAAATTTCATTCGTCTGGACTACCAATTTTTGAGTAATAATATTGACAAACAGATAGATAGACAAACCAAACAAACGAAATAATTCCAAGATTGGTATTTTCTCGATTTGAAGGATTAAACCATTGAGAATTATCGTAATTTCATTGTCAAATTTTCCGACAATTGCTGTACTTTCTTCATACACTTCGTAAAGTAGAAAAGGAAAAAGAGAATTATTTAACGATTCATTTTCCAGTTAACAGAACTTCATGTGTAAATCTCTTAACATACGTATCAGCAAGTATATTCATTTATTGTAAAAAAAAAAAAAAAAAAAAATCTGAATATATGGTTGCCGCCCGATTTTTTTTTCTTTTGTAAAAGTTGGCCTTTTTCCAAGAGTTGGATAATGTAGAAGCCCGAAAATATTTTTAATACATTTCAGTCTTTTTTTATTCAGTCCTCGTCGATTCTATGTCCAAATGTACAGTACATTTCTATTTTATTAAATAAAACATATCACGGAGCAAAACATTTTTGCTTTGAAATCATAAATTATTAATTGTTTCGTATTCTCTGCTTGTTCTTGACAACGTTTTGTTATTATATCTGGCAGAGTTCATGGAATCTGTTCATCATATATTCATATATTGAAACCAAAATTCTATTTTCTGTGGTTAAACGAAAAGCCCAAAGCAATAAAACTAAAAAAAGTCTTTATAGCTGAATATTAAAGACAAGAAATTTAAGTAAATAGATTAAAAATTAGAAAATCTTTCTTCTGAAACATACATTTGACTTCAAAATGCTTCAATTAGAGGATTGTTATGTCCATTTATGAGGTAAATAATCCGATTCCGTAATATCGTTCGAATCTCATTTCCACGAATTTCTATTTCATCTTTGTTAGAAAATAATTCGAGTTCGTTATCAATTGATTTAAGAAATTTCAATCTGGATTTGCTTTAGTTATATCAATTTTCTTTTTTCTTGTTACATAAAACGAAAATCTTCCTACGTCGGAAGGAAAATCAGAGTCGTTTCTTTAGAAAAAAAAATTTAATAATAAGGTAAAGGAAATGTTTTGCTTTATAAAGGCGTCTTAATTGCATGAGAAAAAGGACAAGGAAAAAAAAAAGAAGAGAAAATCTTCCCAAAAGCGTATAAACGACGAGAATTAAAAATCTTGCAAACATGCCCTGATGCAACTATTTGTGCATTAAATATATTATTGAAATATGAAATAAATAAAATTAAAAATTATTTAAAAATAATTTACATAAAATTAAAACTTCTTAACAACTTCAGCAACAGGAAAGTTTTAGTTTTATGGTTTCCAAAGTCCACGCACACACGCACACGCACACACACACACACGCACACGCACGCACACACACACACACACACGCACACACACACACACACACACACACACACACACACACACACACACACACACACACACACACACACACACACACAAGAGTATTAATGGACATGACAAAACCAATTTATCGAAACTAACGTCTAGGTCTTATGTTATTAAACAATAATTAACCAACCTATTATTTATCAGATACCTAAACAATTAAAACTATGTACATGGGAAGCGATTAGCAAAATAAGAGGAATTCAATTTAAAGACCGCATTTCAAAATTATAACAGGTTCAAAATAAGTTCATACATAAATTAAAACAAGTTCATATAAGCATACAAATTTATTTTAAAATTAAAGCAATTTTATACATGCATATAAATCAATTTTAAAATGAAAACAAGTTCATACATGCAAACAAATTATTTTAAAAATTAAAACAAGTTCATACATGCATACAAATCAATTTAAAAATCATAAAGTTTATGCATATATGTTCCTATTATTATATAGTGATTCATAAAAGAGTCTAACTATTAAAAATAATAGTCTCTGCTCTCTCGCTATAAAAAACATAATATTATTTTCTCCCTAGGTGAAAAGAATGCTATAAGAGATCGCACATTCTTCAGTTTCAAGGAAAAAAAACCCAAATGCTTAACAAATCTGTATTAAAGCTATTTAAATTGCCCCTGAATATGATCTGATTGACTCCAACAACTTTAATTTCGAGTATACGATAAGAAAACGAAAAGACATGGTATAAAATTAATTCCACTCTTCTTGCTCGTCTCTGTCAACTATTTCTATTAGTTGGAGATGGGAGATTCTTCTTCAAAAGTGTCAAGTGTTGTGATTTACTACAAGTAGAAGAATCTAAAAAAAGAGAGATTTAATAGTTTACATTCTTATCAAGCAGAGAAGAACTAGAAATAATTAGAAAAAGCATCGTCGTAAAAACAAAGCAAAATGTGATCAGATTTTATATGACAACGGGAGAGATAATAGATAAGGCTTTTTTTAAATAACTTATTTAAAATGAACAATTCATTTTATATATATATATATATATATATATATATATATATCAAAATCAAAAATAATATTTCACTATTTTATTTTAAAAATTAACCAACTTTTGAAGGACAGAATGAAAAAGTCTATGTTGTAGATTGAATTGGTTCAAGTAAATTGGGATTGCACTTTCATCATATTTGCATATCAAATAATTATAAAATATCATATAATTTTAATTTTATATTGTACGTGTAGGGATTTTTTTTTCTAATGATATGCAGTGAGTGTGATTTATTTCCTTTTCGTATATCTTCTATACCTTGAAACCTGACTTCCAAAATTTTTAAGAAAGGAAAATATTTTTTACGTTTTTATACCGTGAGGAAGTCACGTTATTAAAAAAACGATTTTATAGAAAAATTTTTTAGATTTTAGTCTTAAAACCATTTTATTTTCCAGTATTACAATAAGTATGGTATCTTGAATAAATTTTTCGTTATTATTATTATTTTAAATAAGATTGAATTTATAAGAATGAATAATTTAATTTATTCAGGAATAAATGCAAAATATTTTATATTCTAAAAAGAAAAATTTATTCTAAAATTCTAATTTTCTTATAATAACTCTTAATTTCTAAAAATATTCTTTGTTTTAGGTGATCTTTTTTTTCTTTTTGCATAAAAACAACTTATAGCTTTTTTTTTTTTTTTTTTTTTTGGAAAATAACATCTGAATAGCTCTCTGATTCTTGCTTACATTAGAAATATGAAATTCATTAGATATACAACTGATAGTTTTTCAAAAAATATTTAAATATCACATAGTCAACGTAAGCACGTAACTGAATAAATTTTCCGAATTCTTACGCAAGAATAAATTATGAAATTAAATCATGAAAGAATAAAGCTAAGTGAAAGTTTGTGTAAATAACACAAACACCAAAAATTAGATTCGTGAAGATGATAAAATCGCTATGACGATAAAAAATATAATTTTTTTTTTCATAATCGCCATTTTTTAACAAACGGCTAGTATCCATTTATTGAAAATATCCTAAACACTCAATCTGTTACAGAGCTTTGCTTTTGTTGAATAATTTATCTCTAAGAATTTTTTTGTTTTAATTTTCATTGACAGGAATAGGAGATCCTTGCATATCCCTACGAGGTCCCCCAGCCACCGCGCAATGTGGAAAATACCTTGTGTGTATGCACAGGCGTTGCATTCCCCTATATAGAGTAAGCCATCACACCGATCTAGACAAAAAGGACACTTTGGTCACGTAGAAGGTAATTATAATAAAAATAAAAGTTTCAATTTATCTTTGACTTCTAGGACTGATATGTTTAAATTCATATCAGTAGAAAACAGTACAAAAAAATATTTGAGATATTTATTTTATGTAATAAAATAGATTTTAGAACCAAAAGAAGTAATGAAAATCATAAAACATTTGTTCTAGCATATGTACTCAGTAATATTTATTTAAAATAATAAAATGAGTTAAATGAAAAGGAGTGGCAGTGGTTATAATACCACTTAATCCAGAATATATAATCAAATATAAATCTATAATGCAAAAAACAAAATTTTCGTATGAAAAAATGGTGATAGTTATAATATAACTTAGTCTAGAAAACGTAATTAACCACGTTAGTTAAGGATACATAGTAAATGGAGAGAGTGTCATCTTCTGCTGGCCAAAGAGATCTTCGAGCATCTAGGTATCGTCTGAGTTAGATGTCTAAATTTCATCCAATTTTTTGGAGTTGAATGCAGAACTTTAAAGGATTCTGGACCTAAAATTGTGTTTCTCTACTAAGTAAACCAAGAAAACTGTCACTGTACTGCTCTATTAGAGCACATACAGCGTTCCGACCCCTAACCTTTTTCCTTCGCTTCATGTTCCTCAGCGGAAACCCAAACTCAGAAAAGTTACTTTAAATACGGGCATTCAGTGAAACCTAGAAGATGCTTTCCCCTTCTTTTAAAGGCTATTGTTGGAAATAACCTTTCCGATTTCGACCTCCCGTCGTGGTAATTGGTCATCTGTCCTCTGTGTCGTAACCAGGTTGCTTTTTTGCGGTTTTACCACGTCTGAACCCTAGAAAAAGCTTTTTATCGCAGTTTTATTTATTTTTTTCTGAAACATTAGTTTAAAAATTCGGTAGGAGAAAGTATTAAATTAAATATTATGACATTAAATAAATTGTAAATAGGATAACTGCTATATTGTTATTTAGCACATTAAACAAAATATTGTCAATTTTTCAATCATATTTGTAATTAAATAAGCATTACATTTAATAAGCATTTGTAATTAATTAAGCATAAGCATCTCAAGCATTACTGAAGCTGTAAATTTAATTCTTATAAAGCTTGAACACATCATTGAGAATTTGATTTTGTTATTCTTCTAACTCATCAATTTTGATAAAATGTGACGGTTTATATATCACGCATAAATATCCTAATTGTCTATATTTACTTTTTAAAAATATTCCCATTTCTTTGTGCATAACAATCATCTGCTGTTTTGTAGATTGAAATATCTTTGAATGTTTTAGTATTAATATATTGCACTCACAGAAATCGAATATAATTTTTATTCTTAACATAGTTCGAACAGTTTTTAGTATAATTACTACTAACGTTTTCCTATTCTATTGCCGATTCTTACAATTCACAACGATTGTTTATTTTATGAGAATTTCAATTACTCATTGCAGTGTAGTATTTTTGAAAACTATGCTCAACTTGCAGACAATAAATATCTGAATTATAACAAAAAATTATTTTTCTGCAGAAAAATTTATCAACACGTAGGTAATCACCAGATTTAAGACAATTAATTTTTAAAAAGTAAGATTAGATATGGTTTACTTAGAATTCGATACATAAGATTACATTACGATAATATTACACTGAAAAGTATTTAGCAAAAAAACTTTTAAAAAAAACTTAAAACTATATATCTGGCATTCTAAATGATAAGCATTTGTTATTAAATACAAGTATTTTTACTAGCAGCTGATTTAGATTATCTTTCAGAAATGCTTAAAATTAAATCTAGAATTCCTGACATTTTTATGCAGCTACTTTATTTTATTTCAATACAAATATTTCTGGAATAATTTAAGTACTTAGTAGCTTCTCAGTGGATAGAAATGAAGGTATAAAGATTTTAATATCTCTCTTCTGATATAAAAGAACTACTAATTATTATTTTTGATAGATATTAGCAACCTCCTTCAATATTTTAAATTAGAATTATAACTTTTATTGAATGATTAATTATAAATTATTAAATCAATCGATTTAATAAATTATGAAAAATAATGTTGAAACCGACAGCTTACTTAAAAATCAAAACCAAAATGTATTTTTTGCAGGAATATATCCAGTTCAAGTATTAAAATTTAAAGCTGAAAAAAATTGTAGGTCGTTTTAATACTGTGTTAGACTGTGACTGGGAAGTATATATGTCCAATTCTCGAGTAAGGGGAGGGGTAAGCATGAAGACGAAACAAAGTGTTTTGTCATTTTTCAATGTAAAATATAATGACAGAGAGAGAAAAAAAAAAAAAAAAAAAAAACCGAGGTTCCATTTAGTTTTTCTGCATCATTTGTGACGAATGGGAGCGAAGAAGTAACAATTTGGCTAGGGTGGCGATTACCTTCATAATACCCTTCCGTCAGAAATTCTTCTTGTTCAAATGATTAGTGAATTCTTTCAAGTAAATTCTTGGTTCAAATATTTAAACAAATAGATAGGCCCAACTATAACCATATATTATTATAAAGTTACAAAATGATATTAAGTTAAAATATTTAGGAATTAATAAAATTAAAAAATTAAGAAACAGGGGAAAGGACGAAAGATTACAAGAAGTATTTCTCACAAATGAAATTATGCAAACTCATTCCATACCTCTTAGAAATGTTATTTTAAAAAAATGCCGCCAAAGCAGGGTTCACAAGACTTACTAGCGCCGATACTAATAATAACAATTGCTGGACGAAATCTCCTGACCCTAAGGGGTGCTACACAAAAGGGAAGCGATTTTATGAGGCAATTAGGGTTCAGATGGAAAGTTTAAGTGCGGGAACAAAATTCAAACCCGTTGCTGGTACAGTAGTTGTACCGAGCCGTAAGGAAAGGTAAAAAAAATCTGGTACAACTGTTGTACCGGCCGTACGCTAGAGGAAACCACTAGGGCCGCGGTGGTCTGGCTGTAAGGTTTCAGGTTCAAGACCTGATTCCACCGAAGAACCGTCGTGTAAGCGGGTCCAGTGCACGTTAAACGTCTGGGCCAAACGTTTTCCCGTTGGTGTGGTGTGGTGTGGAGAGGGGGTGCCAGTTCAGGTGGCGTCCTCGTCATCTAACTGCGGTTCAAAATCACGAGGTACGTCCCAAAATAGCCCCAGTGCTGCTTTAAAAATGTTGTTAATATAATTAAACTAAACTAACTGCTTAATCCACTAGGCCTATTGAGTTCCAAAGAAGTTGGTCCTGAAATTGAAATCTGTTGTTTCTACATAAAAACTATTTTTGGTGCACACATACATACATCAGTCTTAACATCCAGAGTTCAGAACCCATAAAATGTTTCTTTTGCTTCATGTTCTTAAGCCGGGCCACGCCTTAATCCACTAGGCTGACTGAGTTATAAGGAAGTTGCTGTTGGAAACAGGAGTATGTTAGATAAAAATAACGTTTGTTGAATACAAACATTATATAGATCTTATCCATTGAAAATATAGAAATTTCACTTTTTCTTTCTAATTTTAGTTAGAAACCGTTATGAGTACATATATGAGCAGCGAAAGTTTTTCGAATGTTTTCTGCAGTTTAAATCTATACTGCTATATAAATAATCTGGATTTTTCTTGGAAAAATTTATCTATTCAGGATTGTTTCAAAAGATGGAATGATTTTTAAAATATGCTAGAATATTGATTCGTTATGAATAAACTAAAAAGAAAATGCCAATTATTTAAATTTTTCCAGTGGCTAGAATCATTGAATTAAGAATGACACTATTTATCAACAACAAAAGTTTCATCATTAAATGTTCAGTAAATTAGTGAAATTAACGACATATACCAGAAATTTCTCCTGAAATGAGACCTGACATAAGAATACTAAATGCAATTAATTTATCTTTTTATGCCTTCAGGCATCATAATAATCTTTCTAACAGAATTCAAATTTTAGAAGAGAACTAAATTTAAAATCCATTTCTAAGGTAAAGTAATAATTTTATTCTTAGCTACGAAGTTGTGATTAAAGTGCACTTATTCTTTTAAGTGAACAGCAAAAATTAGTGCCATTAGTCATCCAATTAATAATGCGATTTAATGACATCTTTTGAAGGATATTCGCGATAAGTGACGCCTAAAGCCATTTTCGTTTCTTACCATTAAAATGCACTTTAGATGTGATGTGGAATTCATAAATCTAGATAATGAAAGGGAGGGAATCAATTTTATATTCAAAAGAAAAACATGTTATTTTGCAATTTCGGATGCTGAGTTCCTTACAAATAATTTCATTAAGGTATCCGACTAATTTCGGAGGAGATTTTAAAAAAAAAAGATTTTTTTTTTATTTATATGAAGATAAAATGACGAATAAAAGTAAAATTATTTAATTATATATGTAACTTTTGAAAAAAAAAACCTATTTTGATGTAAATTTTTACATTTATTTACAAAGATCAGAATGGTTCTAGAGAAAAAAAATTGTTACAGTTTTTCATTTTGCTTTATAAAATTACATGTGTACATGTGTTAACTAACTATTATATAAGAATTATATTCAAAAATATAATTTTTTTGAAATATATGAAATTATCTATGAAATTTTGGAATTTTTTTCAATAATATTTACATTAAAGAATCATAAATCCACTTCTAAACATTTTATGAAAAAACTCGTTCTTCAGAAAATGCATTTTAAGTTTTTAAATACTTATAAATAAGCATCTCTTACATGTCAATAGTTTGCTATAGTTTGGCTTCTAACTGACATAGATACAAAATAAAGATATCACGCGAAACAGATATGCACTTATATTTTGAAACGGCAAAAAATAAAAATCCGAATTTGCATCCAAATTCATGTTTTTAACCTAATCTGACACCTTAATCCCTATTCATGTTTTGATAGAAATTCAATTAAATTTTAGTTTTGACTGTTAAAATTAGATGAGTTTGAAGTAGATTAGACGAAACATGCGCCTGTATCAAAAATAAAACATTTATTGGTTATGAAATTTGAATGTTATTGTTTTAACTAGTGTTTAATATTTAATTGCTTCATTCATTTTAGTTTAGTTCAGTTTAGTTATATTAACGTCCCATTTTAAAGCAACACAAGGGCTATTTTGGGATGAACCTCGTAATTGTGAACCGCGGTCAGATGACGAGAACGACATCTGAACTGGTACTCCTCTCCAAACGTCTATGCCTCACCAGCGGGAGGACGTTTGGCCCCAACGGATTTAACATGCACTAGACCAGCTTACATGACGGTTCTTCAGCGGAATCGGATCCCGAACCTGAAACCTTCTGGTTCCGAAGCTTGCTTCAATCATAAAACACATTTAGGATAAATGTCGATCTTCACAAGAAGTCTTCACATGCAATGGAATTGTAGCGTTTTGCGACTGCTTGGAATTCTGATAACATTTAAACATTAATTGAACATGGGGAGGGGGAATTGTTGCATTTAATGGGATTTTAGATTCCTTCATACCATACTTCAGTGAAACGTATTTATCATATAATATTTAATCACTAAACTAGTTGCCTTATATTCAATTGCATGTAACTTATACAGGACGAGTTTTAAATAATCTGCAACTTTAATATAAAAAAAATTATCATTAGCTTTTTTAATTGAAAAAGCCATAGATTAATTTCAGCTTAGCTATATTAAAGTCACATTTTTTCGCAGTACTAGGGATATATTGAGACGGACGTCATAATTTTGAACCCCGTTCAGATGACGAAAACGAACCCGAGTCAAAATCCTCTTCTTCTGCTTTCCACAACACACCAAGATATCAGTTTAACGCACACAAAGCCTGGGTACATGATGGACCATCTGTGAAATCTCGTTTCGAATCTGAAGCTTTGCCACTAGAACTACCAGAAGCTTTATCACTAAAAGTCCTTGAAAAAGAATGTGATATGCTTGCAAAGGGAGAAAAATATGAGGTAACACAACGAAACAATCTAGTCAAAAAATCCTCTCTTGCCACTGAAATTTCGAATTAATATAAATACATATTGCAACAATCCCAGGTGATCTGATCGTTTGTAGATTTTTACAAACTGCCAGTTGATATGATGAAACGAGTATTAGAATAAAAGGATGTTGAACACTTTAAAAAATAAAAGTTTATTTTATTTTTATAAATTTCGTTTTACAAGCAAGCAATTTCTTTCATCACGTATTTGATAACCGTTATACATATACCAAAAAGAAAATTATGTATGAAAACCAATTTTCGAATTTATTTAAGCACCTTAATTTTCAGAAATGCAAATAAAGTACCATTTTGCTAGATCTTGTAAATCTGTTTGCAACTCAATAGATTCTTTAAGAACTGATATAATGTGTGTATTTTTAATTAATTCTTCATTTACATTTCAGGGCTTTACCTGGTCTTCTTCCACTGAAGCTACTTTATGAAAAGAGTCATTTGAAAATAAAGGGTTTGGATAGCAATTATTTAGCCTTATTCTTTATTTATGCAAATGTTTTAACTGTAATATTTAATAGCGTCATTATCAAAAAGAATAGATTGTCACACTTTTTTCAATAAAGTTGCATTGAAAATTTGATTTTCGAAATCAGTGTTTCTATATTTTGTCAATCATTTTTTATCCTTTTAAATGTGTGTTTGAATTGTAAGATTTGCGTGTATAAGTTGCATTTTTTACAGATTTATTCACAGATTATTAAATTAAATCATAAAAAAGTTCCTTAAATAGGCTTTCTGAACAAGAAAATTGATTTTTAAAATTTTTATGCAGCATTCAAAAGTATTTTGCCTGACTGTTAGACTTAGCAAAAACGATACACTGCATAGGGTAATTGTATAATTGTTTACATTGAAGTATAAAATATACAAAATATCCCAAAAGGTTGTTTACACACTTTAAGTTTAAGTGAAACATACAGAAAAAAATTAGTTTTGTATTGAAACTTGCGGTCACAAACGTGGAGGGCGCCTGTTACAGAAGACTATTTGTCAACGAATTACGTGAAAGAAAAGGATACACTTGAAAAGTATACAGCTCAGGTTTAATTTCATTAAATATGCGCAATTTGCAACAGTGCAACAACCACTTGCAAGAATAAAAGCACGCGAAGCGTGCAATTTCAGACGGCAAGTTCTTTAAATTCTTGTTTTAAGTTACTCGAAATGTTCTTTATTCTTTCGACAGAATCTGTTAAGCTTTAAATTTTTTGGCTAAGCTGAGTCGACGTGGAAAATCGAAAAAAGTTTGTTGTTGATAAGGTTTCCTACTTAGCATTGTATCTGTCATTCAGCATTTGACTTTTAATGTCATCAATCAAGTAATTGTGATCAAGCTGTTGTGAATTTGTATTCTGTTAAACCCAAATAGTATACTTTATCTGTTATAATCTTTTTCTTCACTTTGGTTTAGTGATTAAGAGCTCCTTGTGGATGTCACCCTCTGCATTTGCGACCTCATATTCTATATTAAGGATAACATATTTCATTATACCTAAACTGCCTTTAAAGATCGTAAATGACAGTTTGTATTTTACTTTGAATGCGAGTCTGTTTTAATTCAAAAATTTTAATGATGACGCTTGTAATTAAATGGATCATTTTGAAAAAAAGGACATATCCAATTTTCCCACAAATCCACTTTTGGGTTTTGCAGTCTTTTAACATCGATTCGGGTGCCCTATAAGGAAATGAGATATCTTTTATCGGTTAACTCTCTTCTAGATTTATCTCATTCCAACGTTCGTTTTGAAACTGGATGCTGGAGCATTTAGAGCCCGGCTGATGTCTTTTTCGCATGCTCTGATTACATAAAACTGCCTAAATTTGATAGAATCCTCAACAAAAACAAAAAAAAGTAATATCATATACAGAGATATAGCCGATTTTAAAACTTGATGGCTAACCTTCTGTAATCACAAGTGCTCGCCATTCGGAGTTATGAAAGACCTATTCCTCAAGAGCGGCTATGTTATTTTGTAGTTAATATCTATTACAGATTCTACTTTCCTAGCGAAGAACCGGGAGTTGCTATAGCTAAGGTCCAAAATCGATAGTTTCTTAGAAGTACAATTTGTATTATTGAAGAAATAAGAACAAGATAGCTCTTCTGTGTGCATCCCAAATGCAGAAAACAATTCTGCCTAAAACGAAAATTTTCTATTAAGAAAATACAAGACACCATAAAAATCTATTAGTAGATGCTAGCTAATTAAAAGTACTTCTTCAATGAAATAATAAGTGATTGGCCCACATCTACAATGCAAAACATCTTGAACGACTATAGCTTTCTCTCTCACTTTTCTTGCTGAGTGTGCACGGAGTTCTACTCCAAATTAAATTGAGAACGGCGACAAATATTGCCACAAACGATGTCTAGTTATAGTAAAATGAACATAGTCTTCACGGTGAGAAACGATACAAGATACGGGGAAAAAGTCAATTAGAAAATTGTAGAACATTTCCGATTTAATACAAAAGACAGTTGTTGGCACATTAATACTAAGGACAGAATGTTTAAAATATATATATGATTGTTCGCATTTTTCGAAACTGTGATGTCCCAACATACAATCAAAAGGAGAAAATGTTATTTTTCGGGCAAAAAATACCCTAATACACTTTTCCCTATGAGAATAACTCAAATAACAGTTTCCTCCAACATTACAGGTCCTTCAATAATGTATTACCGTTGTTTGAGCTAGCGCACAAACCGATATGACAAAAAGTGTGAGAGATGAAATATAAACAAAGGCTCATATCAGCATTGCAGACAACGGAGAATAATTTGAACACCAAAAATAAATGTGTCTTATGATACCTAGTTTTTTTAAAAAATCTTTTTGACACGCTTTATGACAGCACAATTTCGGAAATCACGTCCAAACAAACGCGTGTTTTACATCTTTTGTTCTTAATATTATTGCGCTCAAGGCATAGTTTCGTTCTAAATCAAAGACGCTCTGCAATTTTTAAAATTGTATCCCATATCTTGCAATTTGTTTGCAATCAGGCGACGCTTTATCTCATATACAGTATATTAACTTTACTATACATAGATACCAAGTTTATGACAATAGTTTTTGCCATTCTCAAGTTAATATGAGGTAGACTGAATTTGGAGGACCCCTTGTATGCTAATCTTTTTTGTGTTTTTGCACAGATCTCTGCTTGTGTATTATAGATTTCATAAAAAAGTACATACCTTGGTAAGTTAAAATAGGTTTCATCTTTCACAAAGGTTCAATTTAAAAGCGGGTTATCTTTGCAAAAATAAAATACTTTTCTAGAGCATCCCGTAGGGCTGACCATAACTAATTATTTAGGTATTTTTATATCCTGTGCAGCCTCCTTTAATCACAGAAAATTGCTGATTTAATCTTTCTGAAGATATTGTAAAAATAAAAGCTATTTATTTATTTGCTTGATTGCATGTACAATTTGCAAAATTACAGATAATTTCAAAATGATTGATCCAATAATGCCCTTACGAGAAGAATAATGATTGCCTCCCAGATGTTCCATATCCTTAATCACCAGTATTTCTTTAATTGAGTTTGTAATTGCTCTGTAAACCGTAAATACTCTTCTGCATCTTAGTTATGATATGATTCTAATAATTAGGATGCTTATGAATTTAATTTGATTAAATGATTACAATGCCAAGTAACAATGTTCATTACATTAAATTGATAGGTAATGTAACTGCGATAGGAAGTGATTTGAAATAATTAATTGTAAAAGAAAACGATGCATTAGACTTTCTAAAAATATTACATTTTTAGAAATGCATAAATATTTATAAATAATAGTTTTTCATTTAAACAGCAGATTCAAAACTCTCATTTAAATTAATTCACTAATAAAATATTTAAATTTGCATAAACTACACATTGATTGTACTGATAAAATTTTATTTATAATAATTAACAAAATTCCGTGACTACAAACACTACTTGTAAACATCTATTTATATTCAAAAATCATTTTAACTTATGACTTGATTGCATATTATCTATTATTTTCTTTCAGTTCGGTTTAAAAAATAATTTTAAACTACACTCATGTCCATAAATTAAGGATAATGCAAGTTGAGGAAAAGAAAGAGTCCGAAGCAAAACAAATGTGACTTATTTGTAAAGCCTATTTATTAAACAAAAGGTAAAGAGCAAAAAAGATGCTATATGTTTGATATCATTAATAAAAATTGCGAATATTTGCTCCTTAGAGCAAATTACAAAAAAAAAAAAAAAAAAAAAAAAAAAACATATTTACAAAAACCAATATTACATGGTTGCTATGATGATTAATACATAGTATGTCTCCCAGACGATGCAATACAGTACGTACAATACTTAGGCATGCTGAGTATAAAATTATCGATCTGATCTTTGAGGAATATTACACCACTCATCAAGCAATGCTCTCCGAAGTTCCGGTAGACATGTAGGAGGTGGTTGACGGGCTGCAACTCGTCGGCCAAGCATGTCCCACACATGATCTACTGGATTCCAGTCCGGTGAGAATGCATCCACAAGGGTGATATCCTCCAATCGAAGGCATTCGTTTACGATGTTTGTAGGGTGAGGACAGGTGTTGTCATCCATAAACACGAATTCTGCGCCCCTGGCGCCCCGAAACAAACATAAATGTTGTTCCAGAGCGTCGTCCCAATAGATTTGGCCTGTCATGGTTCCAATTTGAACATGCAGGCCAGTTCTGGAACCCAGAATAATTCCTCCCAAAACGACCAATCCTGCACCACCGTAACGATTTCGTTCAATGATGTTCTCTTGGTGGTAAAGGGTATCTGCCCCTCTCCATATGAAAGTTCGACGAGAATCAGACTGAAAGCTAAACTTGGAATTGTCGGAGAACAACATACAAGCCCACTGTTGCGGTGTCCGCAATGCATGCTCTCTACTCCAGGCTAACCGCAAGCGACAGTGAGTTGCAGTAAGTGGAACACATCTGACAGGTCTACGAGAATATAGACCAATCTGTCCTAAGCGTCTGTACACGGTCTGCCTTGAAACTGTCGTACCAGTGGCTGAAGAGAGCTGACGAGACAGGTCTGATGCTGTTCTCCGTCTGTTTCTTTTGGCAGTAACTGCCAAATGCCGGTCTTCATTCGACGTTGTAACTCGGGGGTGACCTGTGCTGTAACGTCTACTCACATTACTATCATCTTGGAATCGTTGCCAAAGCCTGGAGATGACACTCTAGGCGATTCCAAGTTCCTCGGATACTTCCAGCTGGGTACGCCACATTCCAGACGGCCTATAATTCTACCACATAAAAAATCCTCCAAATGCGTCCTTTGTGTCATAACTATGCGGTTACTGCACTGAAAAGCTTATAAAGCGCTTGCGATCAATTTTATTTCTTTGCCTGTACTCCTTATGCATCACTCTCTTACACTCTCGTCATTGTGACGTACTATCAGTTTCATATGGTGGCTTCCTGCAATTTGCATATGATTTTTGAGGATGTGTGTAATCATTTTACGAGTGATATATGTATTTTATAGTTCGATTTCAGCGTGACTCTGAATTGTCCTTAATTTATGGACATGAGTGTATATAATTTTAATTATATACTTTTAATTTTATACTTTAATTTTAGGTTTATAATAAACTATAAAGTTAAAAGACAGACAGAAAGTTATTGCAACAATACGCCTTCCTATATTTAACATTTTGAAATGTTAAAAACATGTTTCAGTCAATATTAATTTTGAAATTTCAAAATGGCTATCTGTTTCAATAGCTTGTTGGAAATTTGTTCACTTTTATGAATCATCACATAAAAATATGTTAGACAAAAAAAAAAAAAAAAAGAATGGAGTCCTTTTGAAAATATATGAAACATTATTTCAACAATGCGTTAGATATGTATCTCCAATATTTCTGTCTCTCGACAAATGTTCTTCAGTCTATAAAAGGTAAACATTTCTTAAAAGACCTGAGAAAGGATTTATTTTTGAGGCTATTTTTTAGATAAGAAAATGAATAATAAATGTGTCTTTTAAAGATTTCTAAAAACAGAATAAAACACGAAGCCAGAGGTAATAGATTAGCTTATCCTGTGTCATATGGGAGAAAACATCTGTCTTATTGACTCATGAGATAGCTGAACAATGATGAATATTCAACGATATATTGCGTCATTGGAAAGTAATCTTTCCTCCAATGGCGAAAAGTGCTTTGCTCAGATATACAGAGTATCTATTTTAATCCCGGTTTAGTAACTTAATTGTAAACCTTCAGAAATATGTATATGCTTCAGATTTGAAAATTGATTTGATTTAAATAATTTCAAGTTATTTGAATCAATAAATGTATTACTGAAAAAGTAACGAGTTCTAAAATTTCATTCAGTCTTACGGTCCTGTCAATTATGCTTAGTAAAATATTCTTATTATTTCAAATAAAAAAAGCTCCACACTAATTCGATTAAAACTGTCTGATATATGAAACTTCATATCGCTATTTATCACATTTCGATGGCCATATCGAAGCGCATTCGCCTATAAACGAGGGATGCTCGCTCAAGGCGGCAATTGGTTGACTTACAATAATGAAATTCATACCTTCAAAACAGCAGAATAGTGTTACTTTTTTTACTTTCTAATACAAGAAATATAGAGAACGTACTGTAATCGTCGAAAAAAAAAAAAAATTAGAACTCTAGATTTTGACGAATCTCCACGTTTCATACTTCTCTGAATCCGGAAAATATACTTTTGAATCTTTTTTAAATCTTATCTTTTGACATTATGCTTGTTTGTGAACACGATAACTCAAAAACGCTTTGGATCTAGATGGCTGAAATTCGTTTATACAATTACGATCAAATTTGTAGATTTCTTTCAAGTTTTGAACGAAATCCATCTAAAGGAGGTCTGTATGCTTGCTGTTCAAATAAGTGGATTCGATAACTTTAAAACGTAAAGAGCTTGAATAAATGAAATTTAATTCACAGTTTTAGCATCTAAAGTGTAGATTCTTATCAAATTTTGAATCAAAGCTGTCAAAGGGTTGACCGCCTGTTGGTCTGTACTTTTGTACGCACATACACGCAATAATTGAAATCAATGGATTTCAGAACGAGATTTTTTGAATAGAACTGAAATTTTATATCAAATTTTGGTATCAATCGGCCGGCAAAAAGGCGTCCAAAATACATATGTCGCGATGGATTCAATAAAAAATGCTAGATTCACGTCAAAAATCTATTTTTCTTTCCGACCGTTTACCAATACCAAGCAAGGTATTTGCGGCCTTATCTAAGGTCCACACTTTTATGCTGTGGAAGAGGGGATAAGACCTTTAGTGGAGAGTATGCGAGAAAGTTTCGGGGAGACAACCCCCTCTGGTTTATTAAAATGTTAGAGCGGCAAGAATATTTTTTCTAAATACGACAAATAAGTGCAAGCGATCGTATAAAAATTTAGCTTCTGTACTGTTTTTCAACAGTTCAATCATTGACTCTAAATATAAAAATAATTAAAGTCATTTAAAGCATTTTCCAACTGGAATTATATTCCTGATTCTAACTGTTCAGAAATTAGTCATTCCGCCATATTTGGAGTGATCACTCTGTATAATGCGAGTAGAAAATTTCGAGCAAGCAGATGAGGAGCAAATACGTTTAGAGAATACAGATGTCGCCACAGTAGAAGGAAGTCAAGTCTTTATTACTTTTAATATTATTGATTTTCTCTTCTATAATTCTATTATAGTATCAAGTGTTAGTGCGCTAGTATTAATTCAAGGAAGCTAAATAATATTTCCAATCGTGTTCCCAATAGTATAATTAAGATTAGAGTTATAGTAAGGATTTGTCTTAGCCACAAAGTTATCTCAGTATTATTATGTGTTCTAAGATAATTTCTTACTTAGATTAAATATTTGTGTTCCACTTTCGTCGCCTAACTTGTCTTCAAAAGAAATCTTATTGGCACCACAATTAAGAAAGAACCGAGTGAGTTCTTACAGAAATCTTTACCTTCTTACTTGATGATGAAACAAATATCTCCTATTTCCAGACAGATCGAAATAACAATCTTCCAAATAACTCTTTCTTCAGATAGGATTGCAGCAATCAAATGGAAACATATGAGAAATACTAGCAGGTAGATTAAGGCATATTTGCTTCTTAAAGCTGAATGTAAGCCATTGGTGGAGGAAAAAAATTCGATGGATATTCGTTTCATTAGTTTTTCCTTTGCTATAGAAAGTTTTGAAACATAGAGGTACTGTAATCAAGGAAACGATATTCTTTCTGTCGGTATTTATTTCGCATTGTTATCGATGGAACGTTACCATTGTGCCGCAATTTAATGGGAACCAACAGATGTATTCTTCATTTTTTTTTATGCACACATACGTTAGAAGGGAAGATCGCTCTCTATCCAGGGAGTTATCTTCTAAGTAAAAGTTAAAACTTGGAAGCAAATTAAAGAAAAAAAAATTAACTCTTTTACTTATGTAGAAGAGTGTTAAAATTTCAAAACGACATAAAAATGCCAACTATAAGTAAATCCAGATTTGAAAATAATCCCAAACCCCTAAACATGCAATAAAGTTAACGAAAAAACAACGAGTAT
This sequence comes from Argiope bruennichi, assembly GCF_947563725.1. Lineage (NCBI taxonomy): Eukaryota > Metazoa > Arthropoda > Arachnida > Araneae > Araneidae > Argiope > Argiope bruennichi. The sequence continues at coordinate 32,142,069 of NC_079162.1, read as the reverse complement.
AGCTGTTACTTTTCAAAGTGTTACTGTGGTATGGAAATTCGAAGCTTTCTCTGGGGTTCTCATTTCATCTGACAATTTTTCAAGAAGACGGAATTAAACTTAGAAGGCGTCTTGCATAACTTCAAAACACGAGGGATGAAACAGGATGTTAATCAGTCTATCTACCTCAAGGGAGGCACCTCGAAATGAGGATGAGAAGCTTCCAGCATGGTGGTTGGTTCTCGCCACCCGGAGGGTACACGAAAGGGTGGGGTATGACTTCTTCCATCGATGCGGGACGTACTTCCTTAGGGAAGGGTTGCACCGGGGCCGGTGATGGCCCTTAGGACTCAACCACAGTTCCCGCCAGTGCTGCTGTTGCGGCGGTCCGGTCATTCAGTATTATTTATCCGTGTGCCTTCGGGCGGGTCAGAGTTATGACAATTCTACGCGAAGAAATTTATTTGTCACAACTTGTTTCCGCATTTCTGAAAGCCACGGTGGTCTGATGGTAGGGTCTGAAGTTCGGGACAAGAGGCTTCCAACAGCCTGTTCCACCAAAAGTACGCTGTGCATGGGTTTCTGGAGTGCGCTTAACCTGTTGTCATAAATCAAATGTTTTCTCACTTCTGTGGCGTGAAAGTTTGAAAAGGTAAGACAACTTAGGTATCATCATCTGACCACAGTTCAAAGGAACGAAATTCAGTCGCAAACAATATTTAAAAAAAATGGCGTTTCGAAATGGAATGCTGATATAGCTAAACTATTCTAAATTACGCTAAACCCATATTGTTATTTCAAAGGGCAATTATACAGGAAAACATTAACATTACAGATGGTATCATTTGCACCTATATTCACTTATGTATTCGTAGGTGACATCTTGATGTAGATACAAATGAATAATGTAAAAAAATGCATGACTATATGACTTAAGTGCACATATTAAGTAATTATTTATTTGATTTATTATTAAAATTTTTTTGTTTAGTTGGTGAGGTTTAGAATTATCCTATCGAAGAAAACATTCATTTTACTTTGCCCTGGTTTTTTTTTATTTGCAGGCGCATGTAGCACTGTGAAATAATGGTTTAGCTGTTCTATTAAATATTTTTGATCAATCATCCTTATTAAATGGGATATGCAATGCTCTTCTAATATGAATTCAGTTTCAATGTCGAAGAGTCTCAGGTTCAAAACTCGATTCCATGTAAGTTTCGCAGTGCATGTGGGCATGATGTACATTAAATCTGATGTTGTGGATCAAACATCCTCCCATTGGCTTAATGCGGAACTTTGGACAGGGAAATGCTACTTCAGGTGTCACCCTTCTTCTCTGAACAATGCTCAAAATTATACGGTCCGTCCCAAAATATTCCTTGAGTGCTTTCATCTGAGCATTAACATAACTTAAACAAACCTTCACATAATGAGCAGTATTACTTTAATATATTAAAATTCTTTTTTTTAGATTTCTGGTAAAGCTGATTCTTTTCTAATCTATAATAGAATTCGCTAATCTGGAAAAGTGGCAGTGTTATGTGTGACTTTATTTCTCCTACAGTTATTAGGGCATGCTAGTTAGACTTAAGAAATCGGATCAAATTAAGAATCTATTGAAGAATTCAAGGATATCCTTAGAGGCAAAGAAAAGCGTCCCATTGAGAAAAATTTCAGTAAATATTCGAAAGAAAAAAAAAGATAAAAAGGTCTTGAAGTAAAAAAGAGATGTCGTGTAATCAAAGGACTCGGAAAAAGTTACTGAAATAGATTCTGTAATTCGAATACTTTCATCTAATCACGGTTCAATTGATTCATTCCGAAAAATTGACTCCTTTACGACTAAATTAGCGAAGCTTTACGATATAAATGCTAACTTTCGTTACATTTTTTTTGAAAAAATAGGAAATTTTGATGATCTATGCAACTACTGATGAGGAATTTTGCGCATCGTTTGTAGAAACGACGTCCAATTTAGCAGTATTGAAAATTCATTACCCGTTCACATAAGGAATCGACTTATCAAGAAAGCTATAAACAACTGCGCCCATTCATAAACGTACATTTAACGACTCTGCTTTCTCAGATGAATGAAAGTCAGAATTAAAAAGATTTCAGGGAAAAGCTTCAAATTTATTTAAAGAAAATTGCAAATGATGGTAAATAGAGATATTTTAAGCCGTTTGAAACGAAATATAAAGGATACGGATATTAGAGATTCGACTTCAAAATTCAATGATAGGATGACATATAAGTTTGGAACTCGATTCTGTATGTATTTAAATGTATATGAAAGTATGTATATAGTTTTGAACTTTAAATCTGCCGTTGTGGATCAGACACCATATTGTTAGGATGAAGTGGAAGTTGGGGGGGGGGGCGGAGGTGTCTGCTCCACCTTATGTTTTAATTTTTGATAATTACGCAAAAATTAATCATTTTCCGTAAATTATTGTATTTTTAGCTAAAAGACACACGTATTGAAGACTATCGAATAGCATATAATTAAAAAGAATATTGTCAATAAAATACAAGTCTCTTCCGATAGCAACTGTTTAATTATTTATACTACTAGTGACTTTTTCTGTTTAAACATATTCTAAAATAAACTGCACAGTTAAAATACTGTTTTTCCGCTTTTAAACGAATTTTTACTGTTGGTACCACAGTCTAAGTTCTAAAATAATCAATTACAAATAGGTGAAATTTAGCGTGTGTATCATGCAAAGGGAAAAATAAATCTTTAACAAATTGTTTGCGATTGAGGAATACAAGTGATAAATATTTAAGTTTCCCAAAATTTCAAAAGCGAAACTGTTGGAAAATCACAAATGATTCTTCACTCGTATTGCTGCAACGTTCACACTTACGAATTTTTTATACTATCCTTTGAAATATTTGGAGGTCTATCATGCACTACTGACGTCTACCGCATTATAAAGCATTCCTCACTTGATAATTAAACAAGAAAAAAGATGTCTGAATTCTTTTAGACTATATATATAAAGAAAGTTTTATTACTTGTAGTCTTCATTTAATGTCATGTCATAATGTTTAATATCGAGTATCTTTGTTATCATCCAAACATGATTTAAAATTATGATACACTTCACCAAATGAAAAAAATTCAAAAAATGACTCTAATCAAGCTTAAACTATCGAACTAAACTTTGTAATTTAAGAGCTATTAAGAGTTTTGATGCATCGGAGGCCAACAACAAAGAAAATTGTTGCTTTTTTAGAAAAACAATTTTGTAGAAGTTCAGAATGATGCATTTTTGAAAGTCCGTTGTTACTGAAAACACAACTTTGAAATAATTTGGAGTTAAAGAATTTCTGGAAAAACATTATTTATATATTTAAAACGAAATAATCGACTCGATTTAAAAGTGAAGTAGAACAAAAAGAACTTAATATGAAGTCAGACGTAAAGTATTCATATTTAGAATTTTGTGTAGAAGTCTGTGTGAAAGGTCGGCGCAGGAAGTAAGGGGTATTTTGTTTCGACCGCAGTGTATTTGTCGAGGTGAGTCGGTTATTCAGTTCACCTCAGGTGCGTTGACAGGCCGGGTTAGTTATGAATAGTTAATTTAACAAAGCTAATTTAAATAAGATTTGACTGATAAAATTGTTATGAGAGATTTCTTGTTTAGACCCGCAATTATAAATTAGAATCAAATAAACTAAAATGCAATGATCTTATTCAGTTTTGAGATGAATTCAATCAGTCTGCATCAGATTTAGTTTAGTTTAAGTTGTATTAATATCTCATTTTGAAACAACTTTATAGCTGTTATGGAACTGACTCCGCAATTTTAAATCTAAGCCAAATGACAAGTATGGCACCTGAGTAATAACCCTCCTCTTCAAGTTAATGCACTAACAAGACCAAGGGCTTTAGGCCAGACGAATTAAATATGCATCAGTCCTGTTTACATGGTGATTACCCAGTGAAATCTGGTTTCGATCATGAAACCCTCCAACCAAAGGACAGGATTTTACATCCAAATTACGTAGTTCGAATTTATGTCAGAAGGTAGATTTGATCTCGTATAATGCAAGATTATCAAGGGTTAAACTAAAATTTTTATCCTTGTTAATTCTTGAAATTTGTTTCAAATAATATTAACTTGGATTATTCAAAATAGATCTATCCTAAGAAAAATTAGTAGTAATCTTGCGCAGACAAAAAAAAGCCTACACAAGTGCGAACTCTTTTAATATAACTAAGTTGGAAGAACATGAGAATTATTAATACAAATATGATTTAGACAAACACCAAAATCTTTGAAAATGCATCAGTTGTACTGCGTTATATGTACTGAATGAATAAATGTATATAGTATGCATTACTTGATAAAACATTTTGATCTGATACGATAAGCCTTTTTTGTATTTTGTCACCCATTGATTATTTTCTCAATTTAATGTTTTATTTATGATCGGGTTTCAGTGATCAATCATGAAAGACGTCTTCGCGAATAAACCACAAAGGAATCATTTAAAGAAGGGTTTTTTGAACTTCTCTCTTTCGGGAATCCCATTTCGGTTGCAAAAATATTCTGCTACTTCTCTATAAACGGTTTCTTTCTCTTTTTGATACGCTTTTAAATAACTTTGCTTCTTTGTTATTTTCTAAATGACATTTATGTATAGATGGAATTTCACGATAGAATTTTCACTTCCTTTTTGATGCACTGAAATTCTAAAAGCGGATGTAATTGTGTACTCCCAATGGTAATTTATTATATAACATTTTCAAAATTTAACTCTCGTTTAATTCATTAATTTAATCAAATCCGATTCCATATAAGAGAAGCTGTATAGTATTGAAATGGAGGAAAATTGTTTTCAAGATTCCGTAAAAAGTTGTAATAAGTGATTGTAAATTATATCAAAGGCTGAAAATCAGAAAATAAAAACAAGTTTTAAAAAACGCTTTTACTAGCGGAAACCAGAAAATACATGAAGATAAAAAAAATCGTAAAAAAGTGAGAGACTGAAAACAGTCCGATAAAGAATTTTTTTTTGTTATGTTATCGTCCCGTTCTTGAAACAACATTAGGGGTATATGAGAAATGTCCTCTCAATTTTGAGCTACGGTTAGATAACGAGGACAGCATCTTGAGTTGGTACTCCTTCTCCATGTTTCCGTACTATACCACCGAAAAGATATACAAGCCACGACGTCAGATTTGGCGTGCACCAGGTGCACAAACACGACATTTTTTTAGTGAATTTAATTTCGAACATGAAAATAAATCACCGAAAATAAATCATCAATCATATGTATGATTTATGAAAATAAATCATACATAAATATTTCCATATAATGACAAATTGAAGCCACAATGAATATCATAAGGCCGAAAATTCCTAAGTATTCTTCAAAATTGAAATTATATTTGGGAAAAATTCATTTAGAATATTTTTATAAGCGACTCATGCTTTAATCATATTAATTCTTGATTATTTTGTGCTTTTATGTTGATTAATAAACATATGACTAAAAATCTTTTTATTGTAAACTTTTATTATGAGTGAAAGTGACCTTTTTTTTTGAAATGGTCTATTTATTTGGAAACAAAGTAAGAAGATAAATTCTTTTTTAATATAAACAAAATAAAGTTTCTGTGGTTTGATTCATTATTTTTGCTGGAATAATAATTAAGATGGTTCTGTCACAATTTTTATGCCTCAATTTGCAATGAGACCCGAAACGTAAAAGGCCTTTATGAGCAAGCATTCTCAAAAGTGATAAGGCCTTTGGTTGAGGTCAATCGGTGATGGACGGTTTTTGAAGACTGTAAATTTTATAAAATATCGTATTTTTTACTGAAGAGAAATTTCTCTATACCTGAGATAGACACAAATTTTGCACAAAAATTAAGCATGTTTCAGTGCTTGAATGTTTGGAAAGAATTTATATATAAGTCATATAGAAGTCTTATATAGTCATATATGACTTATATATAAGTCATATATAATTCTTATATATAAGTCATACACAACTTATATATAAGTCATTTCGTTCTTTCAAACGAAATTTTCTGTGTATAGATTCATTGCGTGGGACATATTAAGAAATTTGTGGATTCCGTTCTCTTTATTCAGAAAAGCACGTTTCATGCGATTTATCGAGCATTTCATGTACATCATACATAAATATTTCTATGTAAATTATCTTCATAGACGATTTGGTAAGTAATATGCACAGCGATTATTAAAATATCTTTGTACTTTAAAAATTCATATTCAAAAAAAGTTTTGCAATAAGAATTAAAAATTCTGTAATTAGTGGACGACTGAAATATATTTTAGTAAAACTATGTTTATTGAGCAGAATGTTGAAAAATATGCAGCACAATTGAGCAGGAAATCATGTAATATATATTATTTATAACAAAATAAAGCACACATTCTGAATAGCCTGTTATTCACGTTGTGCCAATATCATGACATGCCCATATAGAGACTTGCCTTCCATTTGATTATTATTGATTACTTTTCTGAAAATTCCGAACTACTGGGCGATGCGTATTATAAAGAGGCAATTCTAAATGATTTACCAGATTACCAATTAATAGAGCTCATTGGTTAGCTAACAAATATTACTGAATTCTATAGAACGTTACATGAACGTTATAGAACGTTATTCAAACCTTACATGCTTTTCAGGACACATAAGAAAAGAGAGCTGATCAGCAGCACCTTAATAGTATTTTTGGATTCACTTACGAAGACCGCGGTGGCCTGGTGGTAAGGTTTGAGCTTCAGAACGGTGAGTTACAGGCCGGAGACTCGATTCCAGCGAAGAAATGCCATGCAAGTTTGTCTGGTGCACGCAAGTCTGTCAGGGATAAGTGTCCTCCTACTGGTGTGGTGTGGAAGTTTCAAGAAGGGGTACAGCTCAAATATCATCCCCGTCATTTGATCGCTGTTTAAAATTACGTGGTTCATCTCAAGGTAGGCCTGCCTAATTTTAATTTAACCCATTCGAGAAGGATTGCACACTTATATGCAAAGAATATCATTGCAATTCAATATCTCCATAAAAATATTCCGTCTTGAGTGGTTTAAAAGGGATGCTAATATAAGTAATCTAAACTGAACTTGTATACATTTATACGCTTGTAGAAAACAAACACCTCAGTCAATTCGCATGAAGTCACAGTCACATCACCAAAATAAACATATAATCTATAATTGAACTGCACTTTGCGTTACGCTGCGCCGTTACACAATATTAGGAGCAGCAAATAAAAGATTCCCAACGTATTTCAAAATAAAATTTGAATTTTATATCTGAAGAGTACAAAATTTCGTTTACGTTTCAGGGGTTCTTTGACAGCGTCTCTGATAACAGCATGAAATGAAGATATGTCATTTGTACATCATTTCAAGGTAAAGGTTGAAGTAAAACAAGCCGATTTTTCTGAATACCCGATGGATTAGCACGGACACATTCCCTTGTCCTTATTAGATTCTATTCTAAATTCTGATAATTTAATGCGATTTGAACTATGCATTTTCGACAAATATTCGTTTATAAATTCTCATGCAAGTTTTTTTACCCACCGCTAAGAATATTTTGATATTATAAACTCTCATGTAAGTTTCTTTACCCACCGTTAAGAATATTTTGATATTATAAATTCTCATGTAAGTTTCTTTAACCACCGTTAAGAATATTTTGAAATCAGTCTAATTTTGTAAACTTACATTCGTCTCATCTACATACTTATAGTAAAACCGTTTTCTTTGTTTCATGACTTGATATATCAGGAAACACACACACACACAAAGCGTTGATGACTTAATTTACAATTTTCTATTTATTTTCATTAATATTTCTTGTGTTAGCTAATTTAACTATTTATTTTCCTTAATATTTCTTGTGCTGGCTAACTTAAATGTTATCAGATAAAATTGGTAAATTTTGTAATAATAATAATTTTTTTAAAGGTTAGGCAATTACAAAATATTTTTATTAAAAAAAAGCCTCTGTTTTCAAACATTGAACAAAATAAATCTATGCATATAGAAATAATAGTGTATTTTTGGCAAATTTAGGAGAATTTTTGCATAAAGGCAATAAAGGAATCTTATTTACCTTTTTCATGGTCTATTGTGATGAAACCTGTTAAGCTGAGAGTTTTAACATGTCCTTTTTCAAATAAACTCCAGAACTTGCAATTATATCTGTAAATATTTTAACGGTATGCATTAATAATCCCCATTTTTTCACAAAAAAAAAATGCAAAAAAAAAATGCTATCATCGAGTATTTTGAATTTAAAATATTTTCAGCTACTAGATGAAATTTTTTAAAGAATATTTTTTACGAAATCTTTTAATAAAGTTGGCATCCAATTTGAGGTGGAAAAATTCCACCTTACCCAAATTATTCTTAATTTTTCTGCTATTCCCTAACAATATGATGTTTCGATTACATCATGTTACGAGGGAATAGAAGTTTCGATATAACTTGACACCAAATTTTCGATAATTCTCCTTCAACAGGACATTCTAACAACATAATTTTCAAGTAGCAGTATTGTAAAATGGTGATAACAGTTTTACTTCACGGCATTCTGGTATCTCTTCTACAGCACGTATTTCATTCAAATCGGTACGAGTGGTTTGTGTTGTTGAAATGTTGGATGCAATACTATAATGCAATCGTGACGTATCACTTCAGCAATAGTTTATATTTTGGAAATCGCGGCAATCATATACATATTTCTTATCTATAATCAGCCATAACCAAATTTTTTATGCTTGCATATCTATATGATACAAAAAGTTCTTTCTTAGATTTCTAGAGAATGTGCTTGAAAGACCACACTTTTATGTGATTTTCAAATAAAAATAAGCCTTTTTCATAATATACTGGTTGCTGATACAGGACTCAAAATTATCTGGGAGGACGCGTTCTTTATAATTTAAATTGAGAATGCGCTTAGGTTATTAAGAGACGCCAAACAAACAATTAAAGCAGAATGACATAGAAACAAATTATATTTGTAAGATTCTACCATGGCATGTAATTTATGTTAATTAACTTTATTTATTATATAAAATAGTTTAAAAACAATGATAATTTAAAAATTAACAATAAATAAACTAAAAATACTCGCTTTTTTAATGAGAAGAAATTTTAGAAGACAAATTTCGATATTTTATTTATAAATACGATTACAGTCCAAATTATGCAACAAAGTTTAATATGAAAAGTGAATTACATGATTAATTTTGAAAATAAGTAGGATGAGACATTTTTCTATTTATGCATGAAACCTCCATCTCACACAAGTTTTTATCTCATTTCACACAAATAAGTTTTGATATTTTGTCCTTTTATTTTAGGACACTTGTAATACCTCCGGCAACATAATTTGTTCTTTATGTGCTGCTTCTCATTAGAGTATATTCACTGTATATCTCTTATATCTGATTCGATTTCCATCGAGGCGAAAATTGATTCCTAAAAGCGAAAAGTTTAAATCTTTCAAGAAGCGCTTCTTAGTTCTGATGTATGATCAACAGCAATACTGACTTATGATCAAAAACAATAAAATCTTTAGATTTTTATTTCGGTAGATTTAAAAGTGAAATCTGTTTAACTTGATCACAGGAGCCATCTTCTAAAGAGTCGGACTCTTCCTCTGTTTAGACTGGTGATCACTAAATATGTCTTTATTATCTGAATCTTTTTCTTTAGAGTCTTTATCTGATAAAATCTTCCTTAATCATACGTCAAAGGAGTAAAAGATCAACTAGAACAACATGAATTCGTCACGATTCACACTAAAAAATAAGAACACGAGAATACGCACTGAATATCATCACACCTCGCAATATTCTATAAATTACGAAAAGTTCCCGAATTCGTCGTTCCTAAGCGAGACCTATAGAACTTAACTTCAGAGGTAGCTACTAAGAAGGACCTAAAACTTCAGATTAGGGAAGAATATTGTATTCAGTTTCTTTGAGCTCTGGGTTTCGAAACACCCCTTACGCTTCTTCCAGGGTATATTGTGAGAAATTTACAAATAAGACAATACAACAAAAACAAGGCCAAAATTAGCCCTTTTACATCTTGGCATTCTGACAAATCTGCCTCAGCACAAAACGAATGAATGATATATTTGAAGGTTTGGATATAATTAATATTCCATAGTACATCAGTGATATAATACTTCAGCAATAATTACTATTTTGGAATCTCGGCCTAGAGATAAATGTTTTCCTTGTTCATCTATTTCTGAAATTACTGTGATTGAAGACCTGAAATTCAGCTACATTAACTTTTTTTATTGTATTTCTATGCTGTATAATAAATGCTATTTTAGATTTCTAGAAAATCTATTAGAAAGACCGGGATTTTATACGATTTTCAAATACAAAATAAATTTTATTTCTTATTGGTGATAAATAATCCGTTGCTTTAGGTATAACTGTTCTAGGAAATACATTTCATACTGTTCATACATTTTGGGTTTATTATACATTATATGTTTATACATTGTGGGTTTGTTATACATTATATGTTTATACATTGTGGGTTTGTTATACATTATATGTTTATACATTGTAGATTTGTTATGCATTATATGTTTATACATTTTGAGTTTGTTATACATTATATGTTTATACATTGTGTGCATTGAAAGTCTGCTTTTATATTCTGTGCAACACGGTACAAACTTCTCTATAGCCAGCCCACAAAAGATTTTGACAATCCTTCCACTGCATAGTTTCGGCACAACTCTGAACGAATAGATCGTACTGTAAATGAATGAAATTTAATAATTTATGGTACATAAATGTTATAATAATTAGTAACTAATTTACATTTTGGAATGTAATTATTTGAAATCGCGTTTTAAAGGGGTTCCAATGTGCAAAAAATTTTCTTTTATCTATTTTTGAATGGAAAAATGTTTGCTCTTGATTTCGAGCATTTGTCAAAATGTGATCCTCCAAAGAATTAGAGAATCACATCACATAACTCTTTTAATGCCCTCTCCTTAAGCCTTGATAGTTCTCTTTTGATCTCCCCGTGATACCTGAAAGTCTCTCTGGAATTCCCAATGAATAAGCTGAAACTGGAAAAGGATTGTTTCTGGCTCTAGGACTGTACTATTTTCACGGACAACTTCGCCAAGCTAGTCGCGCCAAAAAGGGTCTGCGCCACACTCATCTGCGCAAGTCAGGATTTCGGAGACCAAAACCTTTAATCAGTTCCGGATCGGGAAGTAAAATAGAGGATGCTATTGATCGGCTCCTGCAAATATGGGATCGCACATTTGTGGTCCGAAATGATGTTTTGAAAATAGAAAAACTGATTTGCAAAAAAACTTTTTCTGCACTTACAATTGCTGTCACTGCAAATTTCCTCTACTGTAAAATTCAGTGAATGATTTTGAACTCTGCTTTCAACTTATAAAAATGAGTGAGGGAATCTTCAACTTAAAAATTGTTCCCGATTTTACTTTCTTGTCCAGATGCAAGAATCACAGATCGACTGTTGGTATGTATGCTGCATAAGCTTAATAGTTCATTATGTATTTGCAAAATTAGGAGGTATTTTCCGATTGCAATAACTATTTAAATTAGCATGCATTCAAGTGATGCCCTGACTAAGTTGAAAATTCAGCACTGAGTGCTTTTCTATGAAATATTTATTTAAAGGAGTAATTACTGAATTATGCAAACTAAAAATTTTGTTGCATTTAGTATTCCATGATTATGCACTTGGAAATTACCTTTCAAAAGTTTCTTTTTAATTTTCTTACGATTACTAAATACTTATGGACAAATAACTTTAATTTGTTTTGCATTAGCACATGTGATAAGATGTTTCAGAGTGAATATTTAAGTCCACTTATGCAACATTTTATATTCATGTCTAGCAACTGAATTCAAAATAATAATAATTTACTTAATAAAATGATTATATTAATGAAACATTTTAGCCTATGCAATAATAATCGTTATATATATTTCAATAATTCTCTTTGAATGAGTTGAAAATCTATGTTATCTGTTATCATTGGGCTGGTTTATTTAAAAACCAGATATCTTTTTAATTTTATGTGTGTTTAATGGAGCAAAAATATTTAAAAAGTTAAATATTTAAATGTGTGTCTAACTGCCGCAATCTTAATCAGTGAAAATATTTGCATATTTAACGTGTTCGTTTTGATAGATTGAATAATTTTCAATCAGAATAACTTTCATGATTCATGTTTTGCTAGACAAAGAATTTTCCACATTTATAATGGTGGGAATCTATTTTATATCGTAGATTTAGTGTTTATCACTGTTGATGTACTGCGGTTTCATGAAAAAAAATCTTTACAAATTTGTGAAATCTTCATTTTTTCCCTTTTTTTTTTATTCTCTCAAATTGAATTAAATCAAGAAAAAGGAAAGACGAACCACCCATCAGTTTTTAAATAATCTCTCAGATTGAAATAAATTTTTATTGCCAGTCTAGAACAAAAAGTATAGTTTTGATAATCCGTTTTTAATTCGTGAAATCTCAGATTTTAATTATCAACAATTTAGGTTATAATAACAAAGCCTTTAAATTAAGAATTTTTCAATTAGGAAATATTTGTTTTTAGTTTTGAAGCTTTAGCTGAATATGATTTTGATGAAATAAAACAAAACATAAAAATTAATTTTCAAATAAGTTCTAATATTAATATAAACGTCTGTTGTGATAATAACATAAAGAATAAAGTTTCTAATATAATTCAGGTAAAATAAAAGAAAAGAACCATTGATGATCAAATAAGCTCTCATATCAAAGTCAAAATTGTTAATTCAAACTGTCGTTGTTAGTTTGTGTCGCTTCTGTAATTTACAAAATTAAAGGAGAAAAAAAGAAATCTCTTTCTCTCTCTATATATAAATATATGAAAAACAATAAATAAACAATGAACAAAATATGATTAGAATAAAAATTGATGTGTTGCATCTTTTCAATGCATAAGTTACAATTCCTATAATTTCTTTCAACATTTTTTTTTTTTTTTGAAATCCACCATTTGAGGGAATTTAGTTTTCTTCGGAGTCAGTAAACTCTGTTGAAGGTCAACGTAATTGCTTTGATCTATCCGCAGCCCTTTTATTTTAATGAATCCTTCTGGAAACTCTTAAGCAGTGGCATTAGCTGTAGACTTGTACAGCTTTTTTCCAAATCGAAGAAATTATGCAAGTCCAACAGGCCATTTGATATTCCCCTTTCTAGTTATTTTCGAAGAACTCATCCCATGCATAAAATATTAAAGGAAATATATTATTCCATAATACATGAATAATTTTGTGGTTTTAATAATTTCTTTACAAAAATAATTGCATTACTATATGGACAATTAGCACAATTACGTGAAAAATATAAGAAAAATCAAAAGAAATTTTTTTCTAGAACGAATTCGATTTTAGCTGCGATTTTAACTGTGGACGATATTGCCTTGTGAATAGATTTTGGAGTGCCCGTCTAGCGTATCTAGATTTTTTAAAAAAATAAGCATTTTGTTTCAAGTTATAAGATTTTGTATTTTTAATGCTCCTGTTTTTCTGTGTGAAGAATTAAAATTGCGATACGAAATTCAAATTATACTTTCTTTAAATCGAATTTAATATTTTTGTGATATTAATTATTCCTTAATTTTAGTGACAAAAATGAGCCTGCGAAAAGTTTTTAGAGTATATACTTTTTAATGCAAAATATATGAAATATTTTCTGATTTTCGTAAAGTAAAACATTTTTTCCTGTTCTTGAAAATCTATTTTGTGTTTTAAAAAAATAATTTATTTATTTTATTTACCCATCTAAATTTCACGGATAAAATGTAAGCCGACTTATCCATACAACTTGAACGATTTTAACTTATCTTCACACAAGTGAAATTTGAGCAGAAAACACCTAGTTCAATAAAAAAATAGCGTTTTTATCCATGCTGAATGTATATGCTTTAATGAAAGTACTATACTATGCTTTTAAAAATTAGTAAATAAATGAAAACGAATGAAAAAGAGAATTACAAAGATGACAGTAAATAAAAGTAATGTAAATTCCTTAATAAATTTTTACAAGAAATTTATAACTGCAATGTTTAAATTAAAACGCTGAAGAATAATTCCAACATTTTGAGGTTTATATCTAAAAAAATGAGAAATACAACTGTTAATTAATATTTAAACTGTAACCAAACTCATCATTAAAAATATGGTATGGTGAATTGATTTTTTTTAATTATTAATGATATTTAATAATTTAATATTATCAAAGTTTTGGTTTGAATATAGTTCTATTATTACTAAATAAATTCTAAGGATTAAAATTTTAGAAATATGCAGCATTTAAAAATCAAACTAAAATAGATAATATCTATGTGAAATACTTAAGAAAAGACCTTCTGTAATCTTTTAAATACATAATAAAACAAATAACAAAAATAATTAAAAATTGATATAAGCATGCATTATTTCTATTAATACCGAAAATTACTTTTTTTATGTAATTAGCAACATAAGACATTTTATTTAACCATTGAAATTCTGTGAAAAGCAGTTCAATGGTGAAATTTTTCAAATCATGTCTGGTAATTATAATTTTTTTAGCTATTTATATTCTTCATTTTTTCCCCTTCCTTTCTAGTAAAACTCATATGTGATATGTAATTCTTAAAAATTATTGTTAGTTTTTCTAAAGTGTTTTATTTAATAAAACGGTTTTTTTTATTTTGGATGAACTGATCCAAAGCTATCTTTACTGAGTATCCTAAAATGCTATAAAATTATACGTTATACAATTTGAAAAGAAATCACAAATTAACAAAAATAAGTAATTAACTATGGAAGTAAATCCCTATCATAATAAAATTTTGTCATCCAATTCTCAAATTTTATCTGCATTAATGACAACTTAATTTGATTACTATCTAGAAATATTGGTCTGACTTCACAACCGGTGAATAATGTAACTATATTTTAACTATTTGTAGAATTGCAAAAAAAAAAAAAAAAGTTTATCGAAATTAAACAGCTGTTATTTTAAGCAAAATATTTTATTGGAAAGGATATTGGCTATTAAAGCTCAAAATCAAATTTTATTGAAATTTAGCAATTTATTTTCTCATAAATCAGAACGTATTCAAGGTTATTCCCTCGAACGTAACAATACATTGCGTTTACGTTTCTTGTAATGTCAACTTATATTATCACTTCTTATTATACTAAGAACTTTGTATTGTGGCTGAGATTTTATATTATAAAAATGCTTTTCCCCGTCTACATGGCAATTAGCAAACCATGAAATATTTTTTTCGCGCCGTTCGTCAGAATCGTTTTGTGATGTAATTAGAAAAGCAACAGGAAATCATATTAACTCTGGCATATTATTAGAAAAACAGCAGAGAGCCACAATCATTCTGAAATATATTCAGAAAAGCTACAGAAAACCACAATAATTTTCAAATGTAATAAGAAAAGCAACAGACTGCTTTGGTAGCTATAAAATGTAATTAGAAACACAACAAAGTATAACAGTTATTACGACATATAATTCGGAACGGAGTAAAGAACCACAATAGTTCTGAAATGCAACTAGAAAAACCACAAAGAACCACAATAGTCTGAAATGTAATTAGGAAAACAATAAAAGACCACAGTGGTTAAGAAATGCAATTAGAAAAGTAGTAGAGTACGTAAATATTAAACACAAAGTTTTCTGCATTAAAGAAAAGATCTTCTCATGCTTTTTTCAAAGTATGACATTAAACAAACAATACGCTCTTGTGCTTCTTTGGTATCAGCTGTATACCTTATGCTAAAGTTTGGAATTTTAGCATTATGAAAAATGCTAGAAAGGATAATTACTAAGAAAGCTTTTATGATACCATAGTTATAAATGTTTTAGCATGCAAAAATATTCTTGCCTTTACGAGAATCTATTGAAGCTATACTTTCAAAAGCATCTCTTTATGTATTCATTCCCTAGAGCAATATTTCCCAAGTATGGTTTATTTAGATTTATCTAGAATTCCTTCTTTAACATAATATTTTCCAAGTATGGTCTATTCAGATTTATCTAGAGTATGCCACACCTTTTATTGTTGAATGATATTTCAGATCTTGTTTTTCCTAAATTACATTCTACTGTAGTTCTTTGTTGTTTTCTAATTATATTACAAGGATCAGAGTTTATTAAATATATATTATGATGATTCTGCTTATGATTTTCTCCAGAACTGATCTTTTTTTTTTTCAGATGATTAGTTAGATATTTTTAGCTCCCATTGTATTGCTAATCTTATAAAGTGATGTGTTATCAAAATCATTCACACTCAAAAAATATTATGATAAATAAAAAAAAAGAAGGAAGATAAATGAATTACAATTACGTAAATAATGCGTAAATAACGTGTAGATAATTGAATTATTATAAGATCCAATTAGATATTAGATCTAATTTTACACATAGCTTACTTGAAATAAAATATAAACAATGATAACTACCTAAGCACTCAAATTACTTTATTGCTTTAATTTTAGACGATAAAGTCTTTTTTTAATTCACTTTGTGGTTAGAATGAAAGTATTCCTATTCAGAATAATGTACAATAAAAAACCAGCAGTTACAAGAAAGCTAAATTTTCACTGTATGGATTTTGGACCACGGGAAAATGAATAACACAATAATGTTCCGAAAAATAAAGTGAGGTATTGAGAACATCATGCATGAGTTTTCTACTAAAAATGGTAATTGAGTCACAGACGCATTAAATGCGAACTGTAAGTGATATAAGATAGAATTAAATATTAATAATTGTCATAAATTTTTAAATGCCAAATTTATCAATACGTGTGAAGTATAAAGATAGACAAAGACTTCGACGGGAAAGAAGAGAAGGGGAGGTTCTTTTTTCTTCTTTTTCATATACTTATCTTACAATCTGGTGGCTTTCGCGCTTCTTAATATAATGAATGAAAGCAGATCGTTTGGAGCCGCTTCTACTATTTGACTGATGAAAAATATTTGAAATGATTTGAAATTTGAAAAATATTTGAGATGAAGATTTGAAAATGACTGATTGAAATTAAAATTTCATGCATATCTAAGATTTGGGTAACCAGATTTAATTTATATTTTTTAATTTCTTTGGTAAATGCGGTTACAATTAAACATAAGTATAGACAAACAGCAGACCTATACAAAGTCTGATATGAATTAGCCACTTAAATGATAATCCTATGTGTTGAATTTCATTGGTCTAGTTAACTGAGTTTCTGAGTTATCATGTTGATATACGGATGGACTTTCCGTTGATGAGTATTCATCCAAAATTAGATACAATCCAATTTTATTTTGAGGAAAGAACTCATGCCATGTTTTCTTTTTCTATGTGGTTCTGCTAGTGGATATTTGAAATCATAGATCGAGAGACAAATGTTTCTAAAGGAATTTTCATGACTATATTGAGTGAAGTTTCATAAACACCTTGAGATAAACTTTTTGACGGTTACGATATTTTTTCTTTGCATATGAGAAAGTAAGAATTCACGAACCATGAAATTTTACATGATGTTTCTTTCCTTTTTGGATTTAGTTCGTTTCTTTTTTTCTGAGGGTGGGGCATCCTTCGTTTCTTCGTGTTCTAAAACCCATACTTCAGATTTGGAATATTTGTGACTGCTGAATTGTTCTCAATAATGCTTTGAGCATGAATATTTTTATTTTAACTCCCCCATATTTGTGAGAAAACATATAGCGTTTTTTTTTTTTTGAAGTAGTTCCTATTAGATTTGTATGAAATATTTTTAATTATTATTTTAATATTACATAACTTAAATAACTGTATCAAACTGAGTATTTATCAAACCTGATTTTCTTGTTAAAATAGTAATTTTCTACATTTTTGTACTTATATCTTTTTTTTTTCACATTCATCAGAATACTTTTAATGAGATTTGTAGATTTCAGATTTAAATTCAATTTGATATTCATTTTAATCTGTTTATCATTTCAGTATAGCATATAATGTTTTATATCATCATTTCAAAACTATATGAATTGCAATGCTTATGAAAAAGTAATACAGGAAGAATGTTCATTTGCATAATTTTATTTTTATATGAAAAAATAGTATTCTGTATTTTTGTGCATAACGTTTTTTTAACATTCACCCCAAAATCTTTATTAACTAAGCTGAGATTTAACATTTAAATAAAATTTTTCATTCATGATTTGCAAATTAAAAATATTACTTAATTTTTTTAAAAAAATAAGAATTAATTTTTATTATCAAAATGTCGTGCTTAAATAAATAAAAAGATATACTAGAAAGAAAATCAAAGATTTAACAGAAAAATTCGAGCGTAAGCGACGCACATAAAAAGCTTAATACAAATTTAATTTTAATCTTGTCGGGATATAAAAAATATTTCTAAGTTCTATTTTAGAGCTACTTTGGAAGAGACCTCAAAATTCTAAACCTTTATCAAAACATAGTAAGAAATTTAAGTCGGTATTCTCTCTTCAAATGTCCACACTACATTCGGAAGAAGAAAATTGCCCCGAACGGGTTTAACACTCACCTATCCCGCCTGCACGGCGGTAGCTCGGCATAATAGGAATTCGTACTGCAATGCTCCGCGGTGAACTATCGGTAAGCCGAGACCTTACCGACAGGTGTCAGTATGCCGAGACCTTACCGACAAGTCACCGCGACCTCGCGGGAGACTTGACATCGCAGGGCAGCTTAAGGGGACGGTGGACTTTGTTAGGCATTTTTACTAATTATTCACTAAGGATTACGAAATTTTTTATGCATATGCATTGAAATATATATTTTTAAAAAATATTTTAAAACGAAATATATTATTTAAAAAAAATTAAAAGATGTATAATTTTTAAAAATTTCAGAATATTCCAAGAGTTTTAATTTTTAATATTTTATATTATTTTTGCCTTATTATCTAATATAAATTCATTTGGAACAAAACTGTGTATGATTTTATATTTCCAATTAAAAGCAAAGGTTTTAGAAATATTTTTATGAGCACTTACTGAATTTTCATAGGAATTTTATGTTTTTCTGAATTAAAATCGACTTTTAATTGACCAAAAAAAAACTCGAGATATAAAATGCATATCCTGTATTCTTTTAATACTTTTAACCGTAATCTTTATTATCAATTCTATTTAATTTCTTCAAAAATCAAGACATCTGGAACATTTCAAAGATATTAAAATCTAATTACAGTATCATTTTGAGAAAAGTTATTAAGATGCAATTTTTTCCTCTCTAGGCCCTTCAAATATTTATTTTACTGAACAATACATTTTATAACACCATTTTAGTTAAATATAAATATATACTTTGGTGATGAAACGATAAAAATAAAATGTCATGTTTTTGTCCATTTTTGCTTATTTCAAAACCCACTGTCCCCTTAAGGAAATGTATAGCTGAATAGAATGCTCGATTACGTTTATCACACGATTATTTCGTGAATTGATTTCATTATAGTTATAAACGTGTCTTTTGAAATCAGAAGATTTTTCTTTAAAGGACTCTTTTGTTTTGTTTAGCTAAAACGTTAAAGGGCTCTTGTTTGTTTTTGTTTAGCAAAAAATAATCTTGTTTGATTAGGAAGGTTTTCATAAAAACCCTAACAGAAAATTTTGCAACAAAATTTATCGAAAATTTTAACATAGATATTTTAATTTAGAGCATTCGGTTAACAGTTAACTGTTTTTGACGAGTATACTCTTCATAGATAAAGTGCAACATTTTGCGTCATGACGAGTTTATTCGCCAGCATTACTAAGTAATTTAGAGTAATTAGAGTAATTTAGAGTAAATTAGAGTAATTAGTAGGAGTAATAATAATTTAGATACTCTTTTTCCGAAGAGGTTGAAACAGTTAACTGGTTAAAATAGATTAGAATTACTTTTAATAAACTCGACGACATAAGAAAAAAAAAGGAGATAAAAAGATTTGTTCCAAAATTTTGTTCATCGCTTTATAAATTAAAATTAAAATTGTAAATAAAAAACACATGTAAAATAAGCTTGGAGAAAATCAGAAATATTAAAATATGAGGTTTTAAAGAAGCCTAAAAACTTCTTTTACATGATATGTATAGATCACAGCTTTAAAACATTTTCCATTAACGATCCGATTTCGGAGTAAAAAACGTTGAGTGACTTCGTTAGTGAATTACAGTTGAAATCGCGACTCTAAAATGTAGGAAGAGACAGACAAAATAAAATTGGAGTCCCATTAAGATTCGGGACGCATAGTTTAAAAATTCTTCGATATAATCTTCTTAAACTACTTTTTGGAATTCATAAACTTCGGCAAAACTGATTAGTTTCAGAGTTTTAAAGAATGAAGGTATAAAAGTGAATAAAAAAGGTAATTTTAAAAACATTTTATTAATACTCTGTGCATTACGATACCGGTTTTTCTTTTTTACTTTCTCGTACATGAAATACATAAGAGAAAGTATTTTAATCATCAAAAAATTCGAACTCGAGATTTTTGCAAAACTCTACTTTTCAGAACCCCTTAAGTTCGAAACCACTTTTGGAATTACGTCTGTCTGTCAGTCTATCCATTAGCAGATAGCTCAGAAACGCTTTGAGCTAAACAGATGAAATTTGCTTCATGAACTTAAGATAAAATTTTGCAGATTTCTACTGAATTTTGAATGTAGAATGTTTGAATGTATCATTCAGAGAAAATCTGTCTGCCGTCTGCTCGAGTACAAAACAACACGATAACTACAGAATGTAGAGAGCTGGATAGATGAAATTTGGTTAAAAAGTTTCTTGTCTAAAATATAGATTCTTATTAATTTTTGAACCAAATCTGTCAAAAGATTGACCGCTTATTGGTCTGCATGTATGTAAATGCAATATTTCAGATACACAATGTCTTAAATCAATGAAGTTTGATATGCTATCTTGTGACTACAATTGTTGTTCGGTGTAAAATTTCGATTCAATCGGTTGAAAAAGAATGCATCCAAAATAAATTTTCGATTTTCGGGTATTTATGTATTAATTGCATCTCGGGGACTTATCGCCAAAAAAAATCGCAAATTTATCCAGTATGAATGATAAATTCACGCCAAAGATCTGTATTTCGTATCCTCCAGAGCCTTGCAATTGATTTGCGGCGTTCCCCAAAATCCATAGTTTCAAGCAGGGGAAGGGGAATAACACTTTTATAGAGATTATACGAGAAAGTTTTGAAAGGATTAATCCCGCTGGATTTTTTAACTGATAATTACTTTTCTTATTTTTTCATTCTATTATCATGAATATTAGAAAATGTTTCGGATGAAGATACTATTTTTGTGACAGTTTTTAAGAAAACTTTGCTCAGTCACAAATGCAATTAGTAAGAATGTTCTCTTTCTGACATTTTCATTTGAACACGTAGTGAAGAGTACTTATGTTTGATTTCTAGTACTGTGAAGAAAAACATGCTTCTATTTTGGTCCACTTCCCATCAATTAATTGCCCAAAAATTGATATAGATGAATAATTGTAACTTCAAATTACACACCAAGTTTCATCTAGACAACTTTTTGGTTTTTTGAGTTATTATATCAATATTCACAGAAATAGATATAACATTTAGTTAAAAGATACGATATAAAATTTGATTTAGATCCAGTGACGGATTTTAAATATATGAGGCTGTTCTGAGAACCCTCTCATCTAATCCATTAAATATTGTAAGCACAGCACTTGAAAGCACTCATATTATTCACTGAAGGCATACCACTGCGACTATGGAGTCCCTTATTGACTCGAGGCACGAGGCAAGTACCTCTAGCACCTATACGAAACACCGCCTCTGCATAGGTTTACAGTTTCAGTAACAAAAGAAATAAGCCAATTTCATTCATCTACCTGTTGAGTTTTTTGAGTTATCGCTTTCATATGTACTCTGTCAAACAAGCAAATAGATTTGCCATCGGTACATTTCCCCCAGAACTTGACAACAATCCGAAATTTAGGTATAAATACCCCATAGGTAATTTTATCTGTTTTTCTAGTGACGTTCTGAGAATTCGTTTTCATAGACTAGCCAACTAACTCTAAAGACAGATAGACATAATTACAAAAATGCCTTTTTTCTTGCTGATAGAGATCTAAAATAGGAATACATTAAAATTTGTTGACTGAATTTTATATTGATTATTTTTTAATGGTAGTTAATTCCTACTTCTTTAATGGAGACAATAATGACGTGAGACAAGTTACCCGGATTCTAATGATGGGCTTACTGCCGTTTGAGGTGTGTATGCATTAACCACGCAATAATATGGGCTATAATGCATTCACCGCAGTGCATATTTTAAATTTCGAGGGAAATTTGATAATTCAAATTCTCTAAATGTTAATGAAGGGTGGATGGGTGGGTGGGGGATACTTTATATACTTTATGAACAAGACAGTACAAACAAAAACTATTATTTTTTATTTGTTTAAATATTGAATATATTAGCACAGAGTGAAATTTTATACGCTGTTTGGATATCGTTTTTTTTTCAACCAATAAACAGAAGTTTCTCTGAGAATAATAGGAATTTACGCTGAACATAGATTTCAAATTTTAGCAGCTACATTTTATTACAGGCTGGTAAACCGAAAGCTTCCCTCAAGCTCTTCACTAGCTCATTAGTACCTTTTAATATCATTTTCAGAGGAAACTCGAGGATCTCCATCTAATCGAAATTTGAGCCTAACTTCTACCTTATGAAACATTAATTCTCATAAAGTCATTAGATCTCAAAGACCATTATGTTAATTGAACTATGAGTTTAATTTATGAGTCAACTTGCAAGGAGAAACAAGTAGTCTTAGAAAGCGCTACTCATTTTACTTCATTATATTCCCAAAGGACCCATATTTTCACAAATTCATGGAATGCAAGTAAAGTAAAATTTCGCAAATGTAATTATTATTCGACAAATGGTTTAAAGCAGAGCTTAAATATTTTCCCTAGAGCCTTACTTCTATCTAAAGGGTCGTTAATTCTCACCAATGTATTAGATTCCAAAGACTCTCACGTTAATTGATCCATAAGACCGTCATATTAATTGAATTGTAATTCAAAGCCTCATTTGTAAGGAGTAACAAATAGTTTTTGAAAGATCTTTACACTTCATTTGATTACATTAACAATGGGTTTGCAATTTTAATAATTCTTAAAATGTTCTTAAAGCACTAAATTCCGCAAATATAAAAATGGAATCGTATGGATTCCATTATTATATCTAATAATCTTTTACACCCCACCATTCCATCTGTTTACTAATGAAGAATTTTTTCATGTCCCCTTCTAATTACATATGAATAATTTAGTCGTAGTAACAAAACGGAAAATAAATGCAAAAGTTATTGCTGTTTTGTTTTTTTAAATTTTCATACTGTTGATTGAGAATTATTTTCTGGGAGGGAAAAAAATTCACAATCCTCAAGTACATGCAAAAATTTTTTTGTCATGGTCTCAAATTGGAAAAATAATACCGAGATTAGAGCTTCTTAAATTATTCCATTTTCAACTTCTATCCGGGCGAATTTTTTTTTCGCAATACCCATTTGTATATGAAAATTGCGATACAGATGGATGGTCTCAAAATGTTAACATTTTGAAAATTTTATACTCTTTACTTTTAATCGAGATTATTACTATATTTATTAAATATTTATTAAAAATATTAGGCTGAATTTTTTTAGCAATCCCATCATCTATGAAATGTTGTCGTAAGTCTAAAATGGAAAAATAAATATGAAAATTAAATGTTAATGAATTTCTAATACTAATAAAAGAGAGTGTGAGTGTATATGTGTTTCTGTATAGGCTGACACTCTATAGGCCAAACGTTTTGACTTAGAGTCACTAAATTTGGTTCATATATAATTTAGAGGATGAGAAAGTGCACCTCGGAAAGAGTGTTTTGAAATTTCAACAAGAATTTAAATTAATTAAAATTTAAACAGAACTTTCGCTTCACAATAACTCCCGAAATTATTATTGCAGAAAAATAATTTTATACACCTTTTGAAAAAATTAAAAAAATTTCTGTTTAGCAATTACAATTCATTAATCCTACAAATTTTTCCTGAATTTTGATAATTTTTTAAAAACATTTTTTTTTGTTGCTAAATTTCCAAAAATCGATTACATTATTGTGCTGAAATTCAAACTGTTTTCATTGTTTCATGAAGTATTCAATCGAGTGATATTCGTCCACTGATAAAAACTAAACAAGAAGGATGCTGTTGAACATCTGTGTAGTTTACATGGTGAATAAAAAATGAATAAATATGAAAATGTTGAATCACGAAAGTTAGATGATAGACGAATCGGAAGAATATTTTTTAACATCTCTTCGATGTGATTAGACAAATCTCCATCTGAGAAGTTCATGTACATAATAAATAGCACATGTGGAAGATTATTAACACGGTTATGATATGTTTACGATAATTTGATGCTTAAAAATTGTTTGTTGAAAGAATCATGAGCATGAAATTAGGTCAAATATATTTGATTGAAATTAAATTCAACCAATATCCTTTGCGCGCAAGTTAGTCACCAAAGGCTGCTACTGACAATTATTAAGAAATTCAATGAATTGTAGGAAAACGAATTTTGAGGTGATTTTTTTCTACCTAATTTTGCTACGACATCCATATTTTTCTACTCCACTTGAGATCGTAAACAACAATTTAAAATCTATATTTTAAAATTATTTGGAATTTCTCTCATTCGCCCCAAATATTTTTCGTTGTAATATTTTCAAACAGAAAATTATTAATCAAAGCAGTAAATTAGAAAATATGTATAATATTTAACTACAAACTTAGAGATTTATTTATTAACTTAAATATAAGATTTTAATTATGTACTGTCCTCAAATTTCTACATAATCAATTCCTTAATTTTAGATTCTTACGTTATAATTCCCAGCGAAATATTTGCTTCTATGTTTTAAAAGTGCTATTTGCTTCATTAAAATCAGATTAATATCATTCATTTCCGAGATTCTGGAAGATTAAAGTTTGGAAATAGCATATGTAACCTCATTATTGGTTTTCACTATATTTAGATTTACTAAATGACCTTTCGGGATCACATTGACATACTTACATACTAGATTCATTATTATTCGGTAATTCTAATTTCCTCCAAGGTATTTTAAAATAATTTTCCCCGAACTATTTAGGTTAAATCCGCTTCAAAAATTCGTTGCGGTGCTCTTTTACTGCTATTTATCTTTTTTATATTCTGTTTTCATATAACAACTTTATGACCAACATGCATATTAAATAATAAATATTGATTATTAACAGTGTAACTTTGTAATATGTAGTATGTAATTATATATTTTACTAAATACATTTGTTTTGCTTTTATATTTCTACTCATGAACATTTCATATGCGAAATATGAAATATTAATTACTTGAAGAAACTAACTGCGATATGTAACTATGAATTTGCAAAATTTCCAAGAAGATTTGCAAAGTCGTTATTTTACGAATTTCATTTTTTTTTTGTAATGCACTTGAATTCGTAAAAATGTGAGTTCATTTTACATATAAATTGATTAGTAGAACTTGAATAACTCACATCCATTACTCCGCATAAAAAAAGCTGTCTTAAGTGTTGTTTTCGATGTGAAATAATGGTCATTTATCCGGGCGTTGATCATATTTTTGTCACGAAAACATGTAAGGCATCTCTTTTCTGTACAGACGATAAGCTAGACCGAAAGAACATTTTGAATCGAAAACTTTTTTTGGCTCTCAAATTGCGAAAGTATGATTTATTTGTGCTGAGGCTAGTTATTTGTAAAATTCGATCCAAAATTCGAGTGATGCTTGTTGAGAAGCTCCTCAGTTTTAGTATGGTCTCTTACGATCAATATGTCTGGTAGCCCTGCTATAACTTACCGTTTATCTCTCACAGGTTTAATTGAACTATACATATCAATCATTTCCCACATCTGAATATTTATATTTTTCCTTTGTCTAACTGAAACTTGATGCATTCCTTTTCTGTAAAAACATTTGAAAAAAATAATTTTATAAGAAGTCAACGACAACAGGTTGAAGTAAATCTAGTTAAAAATAAAGTATATAAAAAGAT
This sequence comes from Argiope bruennichi, assembly GCF_947563725.1. Classification (NCBI taxonomy): domain Eukaryota; kingdom Metazoa; phylum Arthropoda; class Arachnida; order Araneae; family Araneidae; genus Argiope; species Argiope bruennichi. The sequence goes on along the minus strand of NC_079162.1, from coordinate 32,115,890 downwards.
TCATGGCAGTTTTAGATTTTAATACTGAGATTGAATTTCTTAAATTATATATGTATGCAATATATCTTTTGAGATGTAGGCAGATGATGAGTTCTTTAAATAGCAGCTTAATTTTTCTTTTAACATGGTTACTGAAAAGGTTCAATTTTTATATCCTTTTATAAATTCTTTTTCAAATCCTTACTAGGGAGCGACACAGCACCGTAAAGTAGAAAACGGGGAAAAGGAATTGCGAGAATGCATTCAAACCTAACTTTAAAAGAGAATTCTCCAAAAAACCTGCTGAGCAAGCATTTATTTTAGCCGCGGGTGTTTCACGTAATATTGAATCTTTACGTGAAACAGTTTATGTCACAAAAGTTAGATTCTGAAAAATCACGGCTCTTGTGCTATAAATCCAAACATATCCAACCAGTCAATCTGAGAAGACGGATGCCCACCTAAATCAAAAAGTACAATTTTATATTTAGATTCAAACGGTTAGAAAATAATCAATTATAAAAATATTTACATGCATGTAATTAGGCGTGTAACAAATGAATGTATTAGAGTTATATACAGAAAAAATATATGTACAGGGTGATTCCATATATCAATGGTCATACTACTATCAATCTCAGTGGCATGCATTTCAAGACGAAGGAAAAATTAAATGACCTAAAAATAAGAAAAATTTAGAGAAGAATAAATATCTAATAAAAATAACTGTTTTTTCCTTCTTGCATATGATAAATACCAAGAATTGTGACTGGCAAAAAACAAAAAATCCGAATTCTTGAAAACGAAGCCGATGAATCTTGATATTTTAGATTTCTCTGAGTCCGAAAGGAAAGCAACCTTTAGAATTATGTCTCTCAATAAACTCAAAAATGAAGTGCCATAATTTCAGAGAGTTAGATGAATGAAATTTGGTATGAGTAATACGAAAAATTTCAAATACCAAAGTAATAGAAATAATACCACTTTCAAATACTAAAGTAATAGATTTATTTCCAGTTTTGAATTTTGAATGAAAAAGAAGTTTATTTGTCCGTTCATGCATGTATAAACATAATAATTCAAGAAACGCAGAAAGCTAAGTGTATGAAATTCGGAATATCGATTTGTCATCAGAATAGTAAATTTGTACCTGTATTAAATTCGAACAAATTTATTCAGATTTTGATCTGTCCCCTCATGAGTAGGCGAACAGGGGGACGCGTAAATGTCACAAGCTTGATAAGTGAAATTTGGTAAGTGGCCTTGCTATTAAAATTCCAATTTGAATAAAATTTCAGTCTACTGTGTAAAAGAGAAGTAGTGCAATATCTCTTCTTTTTTCTATAACTAAGCTTTGAAGTTAAGCACAAAACATGCCATAATGTGTAATCATACAAGAAAGTCGAGAGTAAGACATTCCGCTGATTTATCTATGAATCCTTCCCTTTGATCACTGGCCCTCTAATCTTTATGTGCTTTTATAGAACTTAAAATTAATAATTAATATGTGTATCAACTATGAAAAGTCGATAATTAATTATATTAAACAAAGATGATTGAAGATACTCGGAAATGCTGAACTTTCTTTTCTTATCTCTTATTTCTGAATTTTTAAAATTTATTCATTTTCTTCCATTGCTTGATATTATTTTATAATTGATTAACGTTGATCGATGATGCTAGGAACCATGTTCAGCTATCGTTCCATGTCCCTTATATCTGGAACATTTTCTTATCTTATTTGTTTTTGCCATCTTTTGATATTAATTTATTATTGAACAATGATGATTGAACATACTAGAAACTGTTCAGCTATATTCTCATAATGTTAATCTCTGAATATTTTTAACATCATTCATTTCCTCTACCTTTTAACATATTTATTATTATATTGTATTGGATATTATTGAACAAAGATGATTGAAGATACTAGAAGCAATTCGTATATCTTCCCATATCTTTTAATTCTGACACATTTTTACCTCAATCGTTTGCCCTCTTTTTTAATATTATTTTATTATTGATCAATCGAAGATACTAGAAGCCTTTTAGCCAACTTCTCATATCTTCCCTTTCTAGTTAACAGGTACAAAATTCTTATTTTAATAGTTACAAAATCCTTATCACATTCCTTGTCTTTTCTTGCACGTGAATACATCATGACCTGACTGAGTGATTCAATATTAATACCTTCTTAGACATTTATTATAGCAGATATCTAATATTGATTTGCAGCCTCCTAGATTTTCCTGCAAAGTTCGAATTAATTCGAAACTCTATTATTCGTAACTTCTAGTTGGATAATTCGGTTAATTGGTAATTTCATCATTGGATCTCTTCTTAAAATTTAAAGCGCATAGTCATTAATAAATGATTATGTAGAGATCGTAAAATTGATAGATAGTTGCACTTAAGTTGATTAAATTTATTCAATTTGATTAAACAAATTAATTGCGACTTTGAACTTCAATACGTTAATCTAATGGCTTTAATCCAGAGATTCAACTCTTGGCAAACTCTCTCTATCTTCATCAAAACCGTATGACTAAATTATTCAAATCATGGTGGAAATATATTTGAAACTGTTACATGTATTTGATATTTCTATTAGATCAATTCGAGATGTCATCGAAATTTATAGTGAATATAGTAAGTATTTTTGCTCTTGAAAAAATTATTTTCATTATCTTGAAAAAATTATTTTCATTATCTTGAAAAAATTATTTTCATTATCTTGAAAAAAATATTTTCATTATCTTGAAAAAGTTATCATGAGCATGAAAATAAAGTTATTTTCAGTGTTAATTCTGGATAGGAAAATGAGTAGCAATGCTTTTGAGTCCCAGTCTTCATAATAGATATTTTCTTCAAGCAAAAGCATATATTGAAACTCCTATTATACAGGGTAATTAAAAATTATTGCACATATTAACTAATGCCTGTAACTTTCGCGTAAATAAATATAGAAAGAAAATTTTGACCTAAATATAGATGGCAGCTTAAAGATTTGTTAGCGTACTTAATAATTGCCATATTTGATTTCCCTTAGTCACGCGGGCAACTACAATGCAATAGACCATTTCACATCACATTCTGTGAAATATTTTCGCAGTTTAAAGCTTTTTTGGATGTGTAATAATTGTTCTATTCGACTTCCTTTGGTAACACGTGCAACTTCCATGGGGTAATCCATTTCACGCTGTATTTCGTGAAGTATATTTTGATTTTTTGAAAAACCGATTTTCGAATTCAATATTTCCAAAAAACCGGTTTTCGAATTTTTATCAAAAAAGAAAAAAAAATAGAATAGGGAAAAATATTTAATTTATATAAAATAACAAAAAACAAAATAATTATCAAAGTAAAAATATATATAAAAAATTAAGGATTAATATACATATTACTTATACAAAATAACGAAAAATCAAACAAAAATTTCAAATAATATTTATATTATTTTCACTCATTTTAATTTCTCCTAAGAAAATAGGATTTTAAAAAACATAAAATATCCACTGAACAGTGGCTAATTCTGGTGTTTATTTTGGAGACAACATTGCCTGAAATTGAAAATACTCTTTCACTTGCTACTGAGCTTGATTTTATAGTTTTTATGGTATCAAATAACAAATCAAAGTTTTTCGTTCTTTTATTCGTTGCCTCAAATAATGAAAATTCAGTTTTCAGTTCTCTGGATTTGTAAGTTTTCCTTCAGGGTCTTGAAGGAACTTATGAATTGATTTTTCCATGGCTTCCTTTAAAAAAGCTTTACTCTGATGATTAGTTTCTTCGGTTTGCTCTTCATCAAAATCGGTTTCCACGTAAGAATTCGGAAATATTCTAGACAATATCTTGCCAGATAACTTGATAATTTCGGTTTCTGAAGCTAAAAGAAGTACACTAGATTTCTTCGCTGAACTAGAGAGGTTTTGTGGAATTTGCAAATACAGCAAAGGAGTTGCTAATTTTACTTGTCTTATTTTTTTAATTCGTTCTTCTAAAGCATATAATAATTTGAAACTTATTTCAATGTTTAAATTTTTTAGTTCATTTAACAGAAATTCAAATATACCTTCACTTGTTAATAAATTGGCATCTCGTTGCCCTAAGTCTTCAGCTGCTAGACGAATCGGTCCCAACCGATACAATTAAAAATATGTGTTTGTTTTTATTGAAGAAGAAGAATATCCAGGCGTTCCAGAAAACCGGTTTTCTTAATTTAAAAACCGGGTTTGAAAAACCGTCAAACCCTATTGGTTATAACTAACAGATAGTATATTTTGCAATATTAACAATATTTAGTTGCTTTTTGAAGTTTTTGTTGCACAAAATAATGAAATACTTTAATTTGCTGTAGATTCAATTAATCGAATCTTGCCGTAATAATGAATAATACTCAACATTTTTGATTATTTGTCTTGCAACTGTTGCTGCAAATGTATATTTTCATTTTCTGCACAAACTTTTATCTTATTTCGAGTAATTATTATTGCTATCAATACCTTTCGCTTGATTTCAAATCAGTGCAAATAGAAAATCTGATCAATATAATGTTTCCTTAAAACTAAATTCATAAATTTATGATACTAAGAAACATTTATTCATAGAATTTAAATGACCATATAAATTGTTCATAAATTATTCAGTATTGACATTTTAATTCCTTTGCACGTAATAAATCTACTAACCATTTTTTTTTTCTTTTGCGCAAGGGAATTCGATTAGATTTATTTTAGAAATATTAATCAACTTCCAAAATTCACAAATTTATCAACAGTTTATAAAGTTCATTCAAAGAATTATGCTCGCTTTCAAAGAGAAAACCTAGCTGCTTGGTAAAATCTAAAAATATTTCAACTAGTCAAAAAATTTTCTTACTAATTATTTCATTAAATTTCAGTTGCAAAAGGTAATTAGGGACAAATTTCACAAATCTGTTAATAATTTACATGCCTTTTTCAAAAAAAAAATATTATTGAATTTTAGTAGAAAAATGAGAACAACATCTAAAATTTAAAAATCTTTAAGTCAATTACATCTTTCTTTCAAAGAATTCTATTAAGTTCCTTCAGAAAAATATAAACGAATTGAGATTTTTCAGTCTGCGAACAATTTTCCCTCATTTCATTTTTTAATTCTCTTTGTCGCTATAGAGAACTAATTGTTCTGGATATGGGAGAAATTCTAGTTATAGAGTTAGTTTAACATTTATTCGGCTTACACATGGTTATAATATATTTTTTAAATAATTATTCAAACAAAAGATGTAACAAAGTATCGATTTTCTAGACATTGTCTTAACTGTAAGCATTCTTGTTCATTCATATGCTTTGTTGATAATTTAGCTGCTTTAAACGACAAGGTAAAATTTGCTTATCTTAAATAAAGGATTACTCACTGGAAGGAAAGACAGCGAGTGTGTGGATGGGAAGATCTGGGAATCTGGATAACGAGAAATTTGCGATATTAAGCAAAGGCGGAAACTTAGAGAAAACAGTGAACCAGTTTTACTAAAATATAGTAAATAGCAATTAAATTCTTTATTCTTGGGGTAGAGGCCAAATAAGAATAATAAATATAATTGAAAATTAAAATTATTAAATGTTATATGTATCAAAAACAAAAATATTAGAAAAACAGCACAAAAAAAAAACCTAATTGATCAGCCCACAACAACATCACATTAGCAACCTGATCACATATTTTTTAAAATTACTTAGAGAAAAATCAGTTTCTTTTTCCTTTTACCGCATTATGAAACCGTGAAAAGTATCAAAGCTCACTTTGATACTTTAAAGCGAAAGACAGTTTTTGAATTTTTCTCTCGCATTTGAATTTTTTTTTTTTTTTTTTTTACCATTGTTAGTTTTTAATTGTGACAGGTACTTTCTAAAAATAAATAAATTTACCGTAAAAGATTAATTTGCATAAACTGGCAACATCTAATTAGGACTGAAAAAAAATTAAATCGTTTAAATAATTCTCATTCTACGTTTCAAAACATCGGTATTCAAATATATCTTGAAATATCTTTTAAACTAATTTAAGATGTTTTCGTAGAAAAATTAACATTTTTTTGTGAGTTTCGAAATATTTCAAATATAATAACAAACAGATATGGTTACATATAATTTGCCGTTAATTGTTTTCGTGATGTGGTAGAAAAAAACTATTTTGAACGTTTTACATAGATAACAAGCTATTTTTTTCTTAAATTACTTACAGTAATTTTGCGGGCTATGAAACTTGATCTTTTCTCATTAAAAAGCATTTCAATAACGAAAGAAATAAAAAGATAGCGCAGAAATTCTTTAATAATTCTGCAAAAATTCAGTTTTAATTAAAGGAGATAAATTAAAATAACATTTTGCTTTTTTATCCTCAATTAAGGGGTTTTTACCTGCATTATTATGTTACATTCATATTCGCTTTATGAAAATTAGCAATTATTTTTTTTTAGCAAATTATAAGTCTGAAGAAAAGAAATTCTGAAACTTTCAAAAAATCCAAATAATTAAAGCATTGTAATTTCGTTTTCAAAATTTTATTATTGAAATGTAACTGAAAGCTGGAGATACCACATTTTAGTAAGAAGTTGTGCATTGTGAGTATGTAAAATTTTCATTGTTGAGTATAGGCTTATTTCATTAGTTGGAGGAGGTTTAGTTTTTTTTATTTTATTTATTATTATATTTTATTTATTTTTTTATTAAAGGATATTTTGCAAAAGACATCGCAGTTTTAGAATATGATCAGATTACGAGGACGACAACTGAGATAGTAAGTTTTACTCTCTCAAAGAGAGACGGTTTAACTTTAAAATATCCGGCCACCATGTTAACAAATGGTGACAAAGTCTGCCGTAGGCGCAATCATCTTCTAAATATGCTATCCTATCACTAGGTTTTGTATTGGAAAAAATATTTTCCATAAAATACTCTCCTCAGATATCTGTTTGATGTGTAAAATTTATCATATCAGATTCATATGATCTGTAAATAATTACATTTATTCGTATTGCATTTTTTTCTCACTAAAACAATGAAATAGAATAAAAATGGAAATATTCGTATATATCAAAAAGGAATGCATCATTTTCATGAAGCTAAAAATGCGTGTACTCGTTGATTTTCTTCTTGAATCGACTCTACAAGATTAAAAAAATTTCCCGATTTTCATCCCAAAGAATATTTTTGTGATAGTGGTAAGAAATAATTCATTTCTAATGGTAAAAAATAATTAATTTCTTCAGACAATCAAGAATTTGTTTATTTAATGTTCTCTTACATTTCATTTCAAATATTTGACATAATTTTACGCTGTAATAATTAAGGATATTAGTTTAACGAAAAGCGTGACACTTAGATAAGAAAGATGAGAAGCTAGTGGTATTTATTGTCTATATACATCATGAGCTCTTAGAGTCGAATACTTTGCGTGTCGTCTCAAATAACATATAAACTTGATAAAATGAATTTTTGGCCTGCTTATAAATGTAATAAAGAACAATAAACCGTCATTTTAAATGGTTATATGGGGACAATTGGGGCTATTTCTCGATACTTACCTACTTCAGTGAAATATGAGGCAAAGCACTGTTAAACTAATGCCGGACTTGAGTAAACAAGGTTGATAAAAATCGAGCTATCCCCACCATACCAAAACATCCAGGGAAAACTTGATCAGGTCACTATGGCAGCATAGGTATTAGGTATTGTGGGCGAATGCAAATAGTAATTACGGTATAGGGTGCGAACAGACATCGGTATATTCAACTCAGCTCCACACCCTTACTACAACCACGAGGGAAGCTAGAACCTGCTTACTTATATGACCATAAATATATATTACTTAAACGAATATAGTAAAATAAACAAGGTTAGATATTCTTTAAGTGAAGTTGCTAATAAATAATTTCTCTTTTCAAAATTTCACTTCTCATTAACATTAAAAATGTCGCACGCATTTGAGATCAAAGTCGCATGTATTTAGGAATTAAGTGCATTCTCCATTTGTTATTTTCAGTTATTTTCTCCATTAGTTTTTTTCCTTCTCGAAACGCCCAAGCAAATAGTTGATTGAAAATAGCACTTGGAAAAAAAATCTCATTTGTTATCTTCCCGATCTCTGCTAAAAGCCTATTTGCATTGCTTCTCGTTTTAGCTATTATTCGTTTTATTGTTACTTTTTTTGTAGACGCTGTTATTTTTTTTCCCGAACTTAAATTACTGATAAACCAACATTTTTCATCTTAATTTATTCACATGAATAAATAATATTAGAATTAAATAGTCTGAAGTTAGAAAAATTAGGTGATACATATTAGCGCAAAAAATTGATTTATATTGGTTACTAAGACATTTTTTTTTCTTCTTTCTTGAATTTGAAATAAAATGTTGTGTTCAATAAGTAATAAATAAGTGAAAAAAGTGAAATCTTACAGATTCCACGCTTTTATTTCACTGCTAAGCACTTAATGGCAATTCAAATATCTTTTTATTTTTTATTTTACTTTAACCTGGAATCTATTTGAAATTACTCTCTCGTCATGATAATGACTAGAATGGGTATCAAAAATTACTATTAATCCGACAAATCAAATCAAATTCAAATGGATGCTAGCCGATTGAATAGTGTTACAAATATAACAATTTGAAAATAATAAGACGTCAAAGATTCATTTGTTGTGCTGTGTTTCTTTTCATTTATAATGCTTGTTCAGTTAGTTCTGTAATAGAGTTTCTTAATCATAATATGATTTTTTTTCTTTTCATTGCAGGTCAAAGAAAACGGCCACATTTATGGATATTATATATCGTTTTACTGTCATCGTTCATTGACCAGTTCCGATCAGTGGTATACTGCGAATTCAATTTTGGATATGAAACGGAGGACTACATGTCTGCCGTCATCAACTTGACCTACGTCGACCCAGTTTCTGGGCTGCTGGTTCAAGAAAATCTCGAAATGGGGAAGTTGTTACCCGGCAAAACAGAAGAAGTCACTGGCGTCGTTGTTCATGTCACGAGCAACAATCACACCAATCACATGGCTTGTGAAAAGCTGGATGCCAACATCGTCCCGAAGGAGCCATTCATTGCTTTGATCAAACATGGAAGCTGCCGAGATCAAGTCAAGTTGCGAAATGTTGCCGATGAAAATGCTTCTGCTGCAGTTCTGTACAGTGATAATCACAGTACTCGATTTATTAAAGTCGAACGTAAAGGTAAGCATTTTTTTATGATGATATTAAAATTATGTTTAATTATATAGGTTAGGAAAAACAGTTCAGTGATTATTAAATTATACAGAAATAATAATAATTACAAATGAGAAATATTATTGTAAAATTATCTCTAATTTTACAATAATATTCTCATCAGAAACTATACAGTGAGAATAATAGCAATCAACGTTTTTATGGAAGAGGTTAAAGGTATTCGTTGTGTAATTGTTTCAAATTAACGTTAAATTAGGAAAAGCAAAGCAGTTTTAATCAGTTTCACAAAGTATACTGCGATAATTACACGAAGAAATGCGCATTGAAAATAGTAATAAACTTTAGAAGGATAGCCACAGCCGTCGGCTCATCAGAGCAGACATTTTTGGCAATTTTATTTATTTTAATCTCAAGCTTATATTAAAATATATTAATAAAAATAAATTATTCATTTATACTAACGCTAAAAGCACAATGATAATCATGTTGCATAACTTACAGTGTTATAAACATAACTCTGTAATAATAACCGGTAAAACAGAATTCAGTAATAATCACACTACAGTGTTTTAAACATAAAGTGGAGCATAAAGGCATGCATTATTGTGCTATTGTCTTTACTTAATTTTAAAATGAATAATTAAGAATAATATGTACAGAAATAATCTCTAACTAAATAATAGCACCTGTATTAAAAAGAGAGCACTAACATGCATTAATATATGATATTTGAATTTCCCGTAAAACTACTTTTACTCCTTTCCTTGCAAAATGCTGCAAGAACTTTTAAATCTCATAAAATAAAAAATAATAATGGCATGGAAAGGAGAATAGCACTGAAAGCATAGTTGAGAAAAAGGAATCCTTTAACAGAAAAAAAAATGTTGTTCAGAAAGACTCCGACAGAGGACGCTAAGAAGAATTCTTAAAAATAACTATATGATCTTTTATTTCATTGAACCATCAGTTTGGTGCATAATACACAAGTCGCTGAAAAGATGTTATTTATGGCATATCTAGCTTTGTTAACTAAGCCCATTTGACATACGGAGAGATGGAATAGTATTTATCATAGACTGAAAATGAGTTACAATACGATTATTAATGCCAGCGACGAATTTAATGTATTTTCCGCTCCTAAGCATAACATATTATAAGGTCCTTCTTTTAATAAACTGATAATTTTACTTTTGCATTTCAACACATTTTTAATTTAATCAGTATTTTAATGGCTTATTTTAAGTTAATATTTTTATTTAAGCAACTTTGTGAAAACTTATGCTGTTATTTATTACGAATCATGATCCCACGACATCGACGTTAGTGCACAATATTATTTAAGTAGGCGCTCAGCGTTTGTAAAATTTTAATAATCAAGCGATCGTAGGGAAACAAATAGGAACCTGACCATTAGAGTCTACCTACGGCCTCTGTTAGTCCAGCAGCCCTCGACAGCTGCCTCGTTGGAAATCTCCCGACGATTGATGCTAGTGTTACATTAACATGTTCCAAATACCCTTCAGCAAAATATTAAACAAATTGGAGGCGAGTAACAACGTATGAAACTAAAGGTAGAAACATGAACGGATGGATGGATATATTTTCTCGTCAGATAATTTTTATCAATTCCACCACTACAGATGGATATGACTCATATATTCGAAATTCACACCAATCACCCGAATGTTTATGTAGGTGGAATATTTGGAAAGCATTCGCTCAACATTCACCTTTCGCGAAATTCATTATGGACATTCGGTCACCATTCGAATAAAGATCAGCTGAACAGTCAATTTTTTTTTCACAGTAATCCTTATTTGTAAAATTACAGATCTATTCTTGGCGATGCAATTTAACGGTTATTTTTTAAAAAAAATTTCTGTTAAATAATTTTTTTTCCTAATAATCCCCATTCTCTTTTAGAACAAACCCCATTTCCATATTTTTTTCGTTTTATGATTTTTTAAAGTTATGAGGAATTTTTTATTCACCTGCATTTTAAATAGCATTTTTAATCATGTTACCATTGGATGTGAGCGTTTGAAAAACTAGCTTTTTAACTTAAGTTAATGGTTCACAGCCTTTCTTATACGTTAAATAATAATGAAGTTCAAATTTCTTTTAATGTTTTTCTTGAACAATAATTTCTTTCTAAAATAAATTTCCCGCCTACGATTGTTTTATAATGAATAGTTTATAAAGATAAGTATATCTCTTTTTTCAAATTCTTAAAAATTTAAATGTGCTCTCAAGTTATTTTCTAATTACTTTCAGACGACGGAAAAAAATTGTTTGAAGGGTTATAAAAATTCTATTAAAAGTATACAGTCAAGCTTCACTTCATGGAAATCTTAAATTTAAGAAATAATTTCAATGCGCTAAATTATTCTTTTGAACAGTTAGTATTTTTAACTCATGATATATGTGAATAATTAAAAGAAACATTTATTAAAAATAACACTACACAACGCTCAGTGCTTAGTACTACAAAATTCTTTAATCCACCAGACAAGCAACAGAGACATGTTGCATTTTATTACTGTGAGAGATCCGTCCCTTTTTGTTCACTGCAGGTCCTACGGTCTCTTCTATAGAATGCCAACAGACACATTTACGACTTTATTATCATTAGAAATATGCAGAAAACTAGACTAGGAGAATGTTTTTTGAATCGCATGTTAGCTAACCATGTCTGCTGCTTTGTCTTTAATTTAATTTTTTTTTAAATTTAAAAGGTAAAAGAACCCATAAAAATTTTCCGGCTTATGGTCTTATTTTCAATATTAAACTTAACAGTAACTCAGTGTATTAAGACATGGCATAATTGAAGAACATGAATCGGAAAAGGCTATAATTTTCTATCTTCTACCCGAGGTTATAATAAGCATTAATCAAAAACTGAATAATCGATGTGTTATTTAGAAACGAATCCTTCACTGCAGCCTAAATAGCTGGCTAATTGCTAGGGGCCTTACTAATTTTTCTCTTAACCATGTGCAAACGCAGTCCAGTTTCTCTTAAACTCCTCAAAGAAGCACCTTATATGATGTATTAGAGCGGTCTGTTTCTCTTCAAATGATAACTGGGAGCTAGCTTCAAGACTACTTTTTTCAGTAGTAAAAGCCGCATTCTCCCATTGTCATAAATCCTTGAATCATGAAAAATTCAGGAAAGTAATAGGGATAGGTTTAATCCTATTGGAATTAACTAAACTAAATAGGATTAGAACCATTACCATTATTTTAACGAATTCTGTGAAATAGTACATCTTGGCTTTTCAAAAATATTAGTTTTTTGGCAGCTTCTATATTGTTTTTTCTGCCTCTCGACAGTATTACTAATTGAGATCTCAAATGTAATTATAAGTGCATTACCTTCATTCCAAATTATGACTTAAAGAAGTGAAAATTTAGAAATTAAGAAGTGACTGCAGTGAACACTTTATTTGAATTAATGTTGAAACCGCGTAGTTGCTTGAAGCATCTCAAGAAATGAAGAATAAAGATTTCATCCTATAACACTGAAGAATAATTGCATAGCCTCCGGGACTCTAAACAGGAGAAAAACTATCCAGACATTGGTATAAATAATTTTAAAGTAATGTTAACGTTCTCAAGAACTAAGTGGATGTAATAAAATAGAAGAAAAGTTTTCAACTTTGGATGGGATTACTTATACAAACGGAGTGATGCCTAAAGCCATTCAAATGAAATGTTCCCTAATGCTTAAGATATACGCAAAAATAACCTTTGAAAATATCTAATGCATTTTCAAATGAACGAGTTGAACGATTTTTAACAATTTTTATAAGCTTTTAATATATTAACAACAAATTCCTTTTAGCAATTTGGGATTATATGACAGAGTAATTTTGAATTCGAAAAAGTTATAGGAGATATTCATTTATTTTCCAGTCCTATAAAATAAGTATAAATGGAATATCCAATATGTGCTCTTCCTTATGATTGCCTAGAAAAAATGGATGCATATATAATGGGTAATTATATTGCAAAGGCTTTCTATTTGCCTCGATGTGTGCACTTTTAATCTTATCCAATTCTCTTTCTTATGCTATTATTACCCATTTTTACTCAAAGTACTATTTGCCTGTATAATCAGTCTTCAACGTATGTTCATTGCAAGAATAGAAAGATTAGTTTCTTATTGATGGGGATTAAAATAAGCTCTAAATGCAAAATGCTCGACTGTGCAGTTACCTTTATTTTTTTTAAAGTCTTTTAACAGATGCGCGTGCCGATACAGTATTATTAAGAACAATCCAACTACTGTTTGTGTTTGAATGTTATCAGAATTAACGATAATATTTTGTCCTCCAGACGAATCCACTCTAGTCTTCTCTTTCCCTCCCATTGAGGATAGTAATGTAATATCCCTACTGTCCCCTTTCTAAAATATTCTGCACTTTTATTTTTTTAATTATCGGCCATCTAGACAGCAGAACTTATGTTGGTTTTAGTGACCAGTAAAAAAAGTTATAACACTAGGGCATAGAGTTTTCTCTAATTTATTCGGATAGTTCTTTATTTCGCGTATTTCAATACTGGAAGATATAAATTATATCAATTCCTACAAAATCTGACGAAGGCAAAGAGATTGTATTGTGACGTAGATTTTTTTAATAGTCTGCTACTTAACGTTGCATTAATGAAGCAGTGTATTTCAATACCCAATATATTTATTGTATTCACATCTTGAAATTCACTACTTGAAATCTTTATTTATGCTTTGGAGAGTTCTGGTAAGCCGCTATTCTAAAGTCGGATTAAAATTGAAGAAATTTCAATTTCATTGATTGCTAAATAAATTCATAATGCATAATTTATGCAAAGGGACCCACACAAAATGGAATGAGGGGAGTTTAAGAGAAAATTGACGAGCGCAGAATTTATGCATATGTTTTGTTGAATGACAGACCATGTGATTTGATTTATAATGATTCAAATATTACAAAAAATTTCACAACATTCATGAAAAATTCTCAAAGTTATATTTCACTTAACACGTCAGTAAAGGTCAAGATCACATGGAATGTAACAGCTATTTCTTGAATGTGAAGATTTGTTTCCCAGCTTTTTCCTGTAGTTAAGCATTTTTCTAAAAAAATTAGATCTTTTTAGAAATCCAATAGAAGCAAAACATCCCATAACAGAGGAATTTTTGGGTTTCGTACTAATAAAAAATATCAGATCGGATAGTAAGTAAAAACGAATCTCTATCGCAATTACTTAATTTCAATTAAAAGATATCTTTAGATATTATATGAAAACGAACATTAGCAGTAAAAGTTTCTTATAACTACATATAGTATCGTGAAATATTTATGAGGTATTCATGAGGTATCCAAGCACTATGGCCAGGATCCAACCAGAATGCAGCATAAAATGATACTTGAATTTTGACAGCATACAGAAGATAGCATTTGCAAGAAAGTGAAAAATACGAAATACAAAACAAGTAGCATAAAAATAATAGGTTTACAAAATACGACTTCATGAGTTTTCAGTGCTCTTTAAAATTGACTCGTCTAATATTTCTTGATATTTAACTTGCAGCCACCATCTGGTGACGGAAAAATTTTAAAGTATTAATAGGGTGGGAGAAAACTGAAGCAATTCGAATGAGAAAAAAATTTTTTGGAGTAAAATGTCATTAAAATTTTTTAAAACATATTAATGGTGCATTCATAATACATACATATATATATATATATATATTACTCAAAATAGAGGAACATTTCAGTGTAACATTTTTCCGTTTAGAAAATATAGAATTCAAAGTTTTAAATTTACCCAACTCGTATTTTTTTACTGCCCCCTTTGTTTTTAAATATCGAGAATAAAAATATAATCTATCAAAGTTGCTTTATTTTTAAGCATTTTAATCAATCTATATAATTTACATTTTTCAAGGATCAATTCTTATCTATTCTTAGTTTTCTCTTTAAGATAATTTATAAAGTGTTATTTTAAAAGAATAGCTATTTGTCTAAGTTTCATTGACTTTTGTCAAAAATAAATTCCTTAACTTAAACTCAGTCTTTGAAATAATTGAGCTTGCAGCCCAAAATAGAATATCGATCTTTGGTCTCCATTTTCTTTGCTAACGTACAATGACCTTTGAGTAATAGAAATTCTCAGAATAAAGCATTTTGTCTGGGGGTTCCATAAGAAGCCAAAGCAACACTAATAGTTAGCACCTGCTTTTCTATTAAGAAAGAACGCAAGGAGCAAACTTCTTACTTTTGTCGCTTTATCAAAACTTCGTTGACGAGAGATGCTTATAAGGATTCTTACTTAAAAGGAAAACGCATCATATTTTATAGTTAATTAAATCTTATATATTATTGCTAATAAAAATTTTAATTTGAAGCTAATATAATTAAAAAAGAAATTCTTTAAAAAAATTTTAATGAGGAATTCTAAACAAATTGAAGAAAAATGGATTTTTATTATTAAAAAAGGTTATTTATAAAAAAAAAGACTTGTTGTTTCGAATATAATAATTACTATTCGAATTCACGTTCTGTACGAATGTAGATATAAAATATGTGTTGCGCGTAATCTTAAATTTAAATTTCTGAAAATCCTAATTTACGAGGGGTGATCCAAAAAAAAAGTTTACTAGCAGCAGGATTTGGAAAGTAGAAATTGTGGATGGGATTATTGTTACCCAGTGTGGAGACAGATGACACTAGTTATCTTGGACCGGTCATTCAAGCAGATAGTGTTAGTACTGGGACCTGAAACAGCGACAGTAATGGCAAGACGTCTAAAGAAGTAGTCTCGCACAGAGGTGCGAGCTGTGATACGATTTCTATGGGCCAAGAATGTGTCCCCATCGAACATTCATAGACAAATCGCTGAAGTGTACGGGGGTGAAGCAATGAGTAGACAAGAGGTGGTGAAATGGTGTCATTCTTTTGAAGCGGGCAGGATTACTGGAAACGTTTAGGTGGGAAGTCTGGAGCCACCGCTATATAACTCCGATTTGGCTCCCAGTGACTATTTCCTTTTCCGGCATTGAAGAAACACTTATCCGAAACAAAGTTCATATCAGACGGTGATGTTCAAAAAGGTGCCGAGAAACTGGCTCAATAGCTAGGGACCTGACTATTACCAAGACGGGTTAAACAAATTGGTTCAGCGGAGTGATAAATGCCTCAACAGGTTTGGTGATTATGTAGATAAGTGGCCGTCACATATGTCTCTTAAGCACCATTTGTATCTAGTGTCTATTGTTGATGAAGCATTTTTTCTTTGCCTTGTAAACATTTTTTTTGGATCATCCCTCATATTTTCAAAGTATTTTTCATGAATTTGTAAATAATGATTATGAATGAAGAAATGATTATGAAGAAGCATTTCCATAAAATATGTCCTTCTGATCGTAATACGTAAAAGGAAAGGAAAAAGGAAAAACAACAGGAAAAAAAGGATTTCAAATCAAAGTTGGCTTTTTGTCATACTCAAGTTTTGTTTTCTTTTACTGAACGAGCGATAAAAAAAAAAAAAAAAAAAAAAAATACAAGCAAAAAACAACTACTTCATGTAACTTTCGTAAAATATATCTTGTTTAATTAAAACGGATATTACACATTATTGGTTTATTTGAAATTATTTATTTTATTCATTCAATTCATTTATTTGTATAGCTTACTGCAATTAATTAACAATTGTTGAAGCAAATGATATAAGAAACGTATGAAATCTAAAGCAACAAATTATATATATAAAAAAAAATCGAAGTTTGAAAAACTGAGCGAACTAAAGAAAGAAAGAAAGAAATTAAAATTAAAAATCTTGAAAACTAATTTCTATTAGGAACATAAATTCAAAAAAAAAAAAAAAAAAAAAAAAAATTAAAAATCATGTGAAATTTTCTATCTCATAAATCAACAGAAGTCCTTTTGTTTAATTAACACTCACATTTGAAGCTGCACTAGGGTTATTTTGAGGCAAACTTCACAAGTTTAGCTGGTTCAGTTCAGAAATAGCACGAAAGTATTTAAAGGATGTAACTCTGAATTTCGAGCCATGGTCAAAGTACGGGGTCGGTATCAGTATGGTATCCCTTTTTGTAGACTTCGACATCGGATTAAGTTTACAACAGGTTCCTCAGATGGAAGGCCTCTAACGGAAGTCTGATGGAAGCGGATTTCAAACCTGGAGCTCTCAGGTTCCAGAGACGAGACCGTAAATCTAGGCCACCGTGGCTTCATTGTAATGAAGAAAGTAGGAGAACGTTACAAATTGATTACTTGTAAATTTTTCTTATCAGTTTTGAGCTACTGGGAGTAAATATTCGACTTTTATAATTAAAAAAATTAAAAATTGTATTTAGCTTCTCCGTATGATAAAGACAAACGAAAATGAAATTTAGATTTTTTTTTTTTTTGTTTCCTGCTTATGGACAAAAAAATCGGGATTGAAAAAAAAAAAACATGCTAGAAAAAAAATAAAACAAACATCAATCATTTTAGTGTAAAGTTACACTTATCTAGCTTGTGTCAGTAGTATGCAAACGAATAGACACCGTATTGATTTGCCGGAATTAATTGAAAATTTGACACGGATCAACAACTATAGTAATTTCTAAATAACTTCACAAACATTTGCCGAATTTTATCGACTTGATTTGCTGCATTTTTGAGTTATCAATCTCGTAAGATGAATAAAGCTGATTTTTTTTTGTCGTGTGACTATATTAAGTCAAATATTGCACAGTAGCTTCTGAGGGTAAAGATCCCTGAGCACCCGAGAGCAGAAGTCTGACTTCTAGTTCTAATGAAGATAGCACACACACACTCGCTTGCACAACCCATTTTTACAAGGGGGCTCATTCATGCCCCTCAAGAAAGAACACAGGAATAGAACAAGCATGCCCGAATCAGGACTCGAACCCCGGACACCTAGATGACGGGGAAAACGCGCTACCCCTAGGCCAGGATGTCGGCGAACCAAGATGATACACACACCTAGATAGTCAGACACACTTCTTTTTGACAGATATCGTCCTATGGGATTTACTTATCCATACAAACTTATATATTTAAATTTTGGTATTAAGGCAGTACTTCAAATTTCATTTTTGAGTTCGTTGATAGTTACAAAACATCAAAACATTATTTTTTTCTAACTCAGAGATGAAGGTACTTCGAATTCTCTAGACGGAATTGTTTTGAAAATCAATTTATCTTTGTCTGTTTCATATACGAAAAAGTAAAACTTGTGAAAGTAAGCTAAAAGTGATATTTAAAAGCTATTCAGTCTCTTGATCTAATATTCTTTGTACATTGTCTACTTTCTTCCAATATATGTGCAAGTTGTCTACAAACTCGTGACTTAAAAAATATTGATATTACTACATAAGATATACGATGTTAGTCATGGAACCTAGATTCTCTATTTTCTCATAAAATTATGTAGAAAAAGGAAATGCTACTCCTCATGTAATTCATTATTAAGCAAAAAAAAAAGGGCATATACAAGGCAAAATACTATCCATATCATACAAAATTCTTGAAGTTGCTCATCTTGGAGATTCGCTACATCGTATCTACAGCGATAAAGGCAAAGTTATAGCCCCTTTTTCGAAAATTTCATGTCAAGTATTGATCTGTGGCCAATTTCTCTGTACGAAAGGCAATTTTTTACACAAATAAAAATTCAAGGGACGTTTTATTCAGTTTCATATAAACTCTCTAAAGCTATGCAATACGTTTTATGTATCAAAATTTAAAAAAAGAGACACTTTTCAGTGAAAAGTCTCACGATATCATTTATTGAATAAAAAGGCTGCAAGACATTGGGTGATCCATCTAGAGAGATTTATTGGAGTGATCGATCTTTCGGGAAGGAAATTACTTTTTTAAAAATAGAAAATCCTTGAAGAATTCATTAGAACTTTGTTATATCAGAGATTTAACTTGCATTCAGCACTAATGTATTTTTGATTTCACATAAGACATTTAAAAAATTCTTTAAGCAAGTGATATGATATTTTTATGATATGATCAGGATATTTTTTTTAATTTTACTATATAACATTAAAATTTTATAAGCTATCAATAAAGTTTGAAAGTAACTATAAGGAGACATAATTATGAAATTTTATTATCTCTTTTCTGGATTGGTGCTAGTTAATAACCAATAGATGCAGTCATATGGAACTTACATGCATTTAGACGGGAACATGATTTGTATTAAATGAATAACAAATGTATAACTTTAATAACTTAATAGGATTTATCAAATTAATAATTTTAAATATGAAGTATTTGTAATTTTTATCATATAATATTTAATTTTTTTACTGACAAATAATAATTTAGTTTTAGAAGGTTAATTGCTCTGTTTTACTCCAAAAAAGTTTATAAGCCATCAACAAAGTTCATTTTCTTCAGAACAAACCAAGTTTCAAGAGTCGATTACTTTTCTAATATCTTTGAGCTGTGGAATCCTCAGAAATGTATTATTTTGAGAACTTAACGTTACATTCAGCACTGATACTTTATCGCTTTCTCATTGGAATATTAAAAATAAATAAATTTTCTGATTTAATTTTATTAATGTACTTTATAGGATGTTTCTGAACTCCACATACAAACTTGGAGGGGAGATAGAAAACATTATTAGAAATCAGAATCACATAAGAAAGCAGGGTCCCAAATGAATAGGTGTTTGTAAGCGAGAACTCGAGATCAGCGGGTTTCTCATTGAAACCAGTGCTTGATTGGTGTGATCATGAATACTTTCCACTAACGCTGAATTAGACGATATTTTGCTTTTTGAAAATGTTCACCAATCCATATAGCGTAGATATCAATAGTGCATGAATGCCGATGGGCGGAATTTCGAACACTTCTTCTAATACTTCTAACTACTGTACTATTTTGTTTGTTTGTATTAAAGCACTTAATACTGCTTTCTCTATTATTTCCTTGCTTTAATGTCTCTTTATCACTTGAAAATGGCATTTGGGACCCTCCTTTCCTAAGGGATTCTGCTTCATACTGACGTTTCCTACCTACCCTCCAAGTTTGTACATGGAGTTTAGAAACACTATGCATAACAGAAAAAATCTAATAATCCAGCAATAAAGTTTATTTTCTTTCCATAAAACCAAATTTCAAATACGAATTATAATTCTAAAATTCCCTAAGAGCTGCAAAATCCTCGGAACTCTGTTATTTTAACCCTGCAGAAGCATATCCCGGATTTCCGCGGGTTGGCAGTGAGTCCATTTTCTGTTGCATTCCCGCATTTTCCGCAGTTTAGAGTGTTTACTTTTTACGATTATAGATTTTTATTATATTTTATTATTATCGTGTAACATATAGTGTCAGTTCACTTTCTCTGAAAAATATTTGAACTTATTTACAAACATCGCATCTAAATAGTGATTTTAAAGAATTACGCAACCAGAAGGCTCAAATATTACGCTAAATTCGCCACTGATACTTCGTGAATTTTTCATAGGGATATTAAAAGTTTTCTTTAACAAATAAACAAACACATTGGGTGGCATTTTGATAACGGCATCAGTGTATAACAGCAAAAAAAGTGTATAAGCCATCCATAAACTTTATTTTCTTAATAACAAATCCCATTTGAAGAGCCGATTACAGCTCTGAAATCCCCCATGAGCTGTGGAATCCTCAGAACTGTATTATTTTCAGAGCTTAACTCTGCACTCCGAACTGATACATTATTGATTTTGCCTAAGAAATAACGTGCCATCAAAGAGCAATGAGGTGCATCATCGTGCGGATAAACCCCGATGTCCGACAATAATTTCTCCAGAAAGTGGGCGTGGACCCAACTGTCAGGATGTGTCTTATTTTATCCGCCACATAACACTTAGATCGATCCGACTCGGTCCGAATGCGGACTCGGAAAGCGGAAACCATCAAATTTCGATGGCAAACATTCGATGGAGTTGAATGTCTTCTCCGCAGAAATGATGTAGTTGATGTCACTGCGTCTCGGACTTTGATAGGATTCCTTGATCCCGTTAGGTATGTTATAGGATTTCGAAGCTGTCGGATTCTCAAAGGGGGGAGGCCAGAAACATCGGAAATGAAAAAGAAGACATCGTTATTTTTTCGCTTTTGCGGTTGTTGCAGCGGGGGAAAACAATTTCCCGAAAGTGAAACAACAAGGGTTTGTTGCTATTTACCATTGAAAGGTGTTTTGTTGTTAAAAGAATTAAAAGACAGGAATATATTTTTGTTTAATTGTTTATCAAAGAATCTAGCGTATAGTTTAACAATGAATATTCTTATTTAGGGAATAAGAATATTCATTGAAGTAGGGAATTTCATTTCTTTCATAGGGAAGTTGAATTGAATCAAAATGGAAAAATAGGTAGAAAATAATTACTACATAAAAATATTTTTATTCTTTGAATAAATACTTTAGCTTTGCACAGCGCATTAACGCATATTTGTATTGCTTATGTTTTTGACTTTTTAAGGCAAATATAAACAATATAACAGTTAATTAATAGAAAAATTTGCTTATTATATTTTACATGGTTATTTGAAAGCTTTTAAACAGATAAAGCTTAATTAAAAATTCATATTAACTAATTAGTTAGTTTTAAGTAAAAAGTTATATCAAAGCAGAAAATCTGTTCTTTTTAAATAGAAATAATTTTAATTAAACAATTGGAAGATTTGTAATCAATTAATTTTAACTCAAAATGAATATTCAAAATAAAATCTTTAAATCATTTTTCTTACGTTCATTTTACTTATTTATGGAGATTTACACGCCTGCGGCTGAGAAATAATAAAATCGTGCCAAGTAGGGTTAATACATGCGAATCTAAGTAGTGTAAATGTCCGTTTTAAAGCAACACTAGAGCTATTTTGGAACGGACCTCGAAATTTTGCACCGCTGTCAGATAACGAGGACGACACCTGAGCTGGTACCCCCTTTCCAAACTTCCACATCACACCAGCCGGAAGACGTTTGGCACACGATGATTCTTCAGTGGAATCGGGTCTCGAACCTGAAACCCTCCAGTTCCGAAATCCTCCCACCAGGCCACAGCGGCCCCACGTGAATTTACGTGTAATTAGACTTGAATTGATGATTTTCTTTGGAGCAATACGGGGGCTGTTTTGGGAAGAATGTTATAATTTGAGTCTTAGAAAGACCTGAGGGACACGGCCTTCTCCAGCTTTTACACCTCACTAATTTGTAGTGCATCGTGTCGGCGTGTATGGGAAATCTTAGTAGTAATTGAGTCCTAACCCTGCGACAGTTTGGTCCCTATGATGGATCCCTAAAACGAAATTATTGCGGCGCTCATGCAATTTGGAAAGTAAAAGAAACTCATTTAATTAAATTTCTGACAATACGAAACTGGATTTGCAAATTTTTTTAGAGGCATCTGCAATGCAAATCACACAACAAACTACGCATTTCTCTAAAAAATCCTTTCGTATGCATTAAGTTATTCAAATAAATCTCTTTTATCATCTAAATTCTCTTAATGTTTCTAAAAACTCATTCTGTATATTTGCTTCATTTCATTCATTTATTAAATAATTAAAAAAATTATTAAATAATTAATAAATAAATAAATTCATTAATTTATTAATTATTTATACATCAACCTGTAATGATGTTATTCTTTATGGCTAGATGATTTTCATATTAAATATAAATGTCACTGCATTCTAGTGTTAGAAATATTGGAATTAATATTTTCGCAATCTTTTCAGCGCTGAAATTGATATTTAAAATTTCGATTCTTTAGTAACTAGAAATGCATTTAGTAACTTGAAAAAGGAAAGTTAAAATATATGCCCTTATATCTTTATCCTTTAAGTTAAAAAATGATCTGCTAAACACTTTTTAAAAAAATTCGTTTGGATTTGAAGTAAATATCTTCTAAAGTAACAAAAAAAGGATTTAAAAAATTATCTTGTTATAGAAAATTGTATCTAAAAAACTGTTAATAATCATCTGCTAGTGATTTTTTTATGGGATTGAATGACAAATTAATACCTTCCGCCAATAAATGGTTTTTATTGCTTAAATATTAACGTTTCCTGTGATTTGATCTTTTCTAAATGCTACGCGCTCTTTTTCTTCTTTATTAAATGGCTAACTTTTTTTATGCCTTTATGCATGCAACGTTTGCGGAAGAACCCAATTATTTTTTAAACGAATCGATATCTAAAAAAAGCACCGCAAGCATAATTGTTTTTTACTAATGATGAAGGAGATCTTGGGTTTCTCTGTTGGAGCTCCTATAAGTTCGAACATTTGATTTAGAGTTGCAAAATTTGGCACAAACATCTTTAAAGGATGGAAATGTACAACTCCTTACGATTTTTATCTGAAATTTTAATCAGAATTTTAAGTAATTAAGAATTAAGCGGACCTTCGATGTTTTCTCACGATAACCTCTGGAGATATTATTGGGCAAAAATGATTTTTACATTTTTTCAAAAAATAAAAAAAATTGTTATATACTGTTAATTTATTGTACATTAAATTGAGCATTAATATTGTAATATTAATATATCTTTATAATATATTAATGTATTTAATAATTAAATTTTTTTTAGCGCAATTAGTATACATATATATATATATATATATATATATATATATATATATATATATATATATATATATATATATATATATATATATATATATATTCCTCTTTCAAATAATTTTATTCGCACTGAAAAGAGATTTTGAACCAATAATCCATTTACTTTTTAAACAGCTCAATTTCTTTCAATAAATGCGTTTACTTTTTTAGAGATTTAGAGAGATTTGAGTTCTGATTAAAGGGAGATTTTCAACAATTAATTTTTCAGTTTTGACGTGATTCAATGTGAGTTTGAGTTGTATTTTGATAATTCAATATCAGAAGACAATTATTCGATAATTTTAATAGAGTCTTTTTTTTTTTCGATAGCGCAATCCTTGGAGACTGTTGATGGGAAAAGGAAAAAAATTACCAGAGTAATAATTACTTATCACTGGAATTACATATTAAAATAATTTTTGGAAATAATAATAATTTTAGAAGAATTATAATTACTTATTTTCTTATATAATAAGTATTTATTATTCTTCAATAATAATTTTTCTAAAATTATTATTTCCAAAAATAATTTTTAGAAAATTTATTATTATAAAGGAAGTTTTTTCGAAGATTCAGTAGTTTTTTTAAATCTGGTCTGTCTTTCAATAAAACTATTTTAAAACCCAGTAATTTTAAAATAAATTTTCCACCTAATTAGACCATTTTGTCGAGAATTTTAAACTTCTGAGTGATGGTCAGTTTTTGTTATTGTGATATTCTTAAAAAATTATAGTTTTGATTTCCCTATCCATGTTACATAAATATTATGTGAATAATGCTTCACTTCGGAATTTAATCGAGAAAGAATTTGTAAGAGTAGCAAAAAGAATGAAATGTAAAACATCTCAATGAACTCTTGACAGATTTTCATAACACTAAAATACTCTGTTCATGTATTGTCCTCGCCATTTGAACCATGGTTGAAAATTAAGAAGTCCATTATGAAAAAGTTGATGTATTGCTTTGAAACTGGATGAAAGCCTAACTAAACAACTCAGTTTACTTTGAAACAAATCATATAAGATTTAAATTTAAAGAAAAATTAAAAAATCATGCGCAATTTGGCATCATAGATACGCAGCTTTCTCACAGTTTTTTTTTTCTTTCTATTTTATAGAATGCTGCATTTATTAATGGGCAACTCTATGCAGGCCTTTCAAGAGTCATTGACTATCAAATATCTTTGTATCAATTACCATTAATCATAAGCAGTAAAAACAATCTTTAAAAAGAAACTTTTATTAAAAAGAGGAATCTTTTATATTAATTATGATATACGTTTTAATCTTTAATTTATAATCTATTACCATAAATATTATTAAATATTGATATCACCTTTTCCATATTCATCATTAGATTGCGCTATTTGTGTGAAATGAAAATGAAATTAAATCGAATGATTGATGATTAACTTTGATAAATATTAAAATAGCATATTTTCATCGAGAATTCATAAGTGGGTAGAAAAACAAAACTAGCTTATTTGGAACCAACCTCATCTAGCTCAACCGTAATATAGATTTATTACAGGATTTCATCATGAATAAATCATTCAACATGAAATTAGCCATATTGATAAATGCGTATAATAAATAATAAATTATGATTAAAATCTGTAATTGTAGTTGTAAATGCGTTCGTATACTATCTTTGCTGTTTTATGTATATACTCCAATACGATTTTATTTCAACAATTCAACAAAAGACTGAATCATGTTTTGTTATACAGGAGACAGAATGTGTGAAAAAAATTTGTTTAATAATTTCTATTTCTGTCCCGGAATAACCAGGTTCTTGAACGTTTTAAAAATGTTGTTTCTTAAACTAAGATATCTAGTAGAACTACTGTAAAGGATAATTCAAAAACCGACATTTCATAGAAAAGATCCGATCGGTCTAAACAATCAGTGAATGGCCAGTACATTCTCCTACGGATATTACAGACATGGAAAGAGATCTACAAAATAAAAATTTAGAAAAAAAAACGTTTGATTGAAATATAAAATTCTGTAATAGAAAGTATCAATATTTGGTCTTTAGATAATATTTTGCTTAAATATTGCCTGCTTTTAAATTAGTTCGGGACTATTTAAGAGGGCGTAAAGTTACAAAGTGAAAAGTTCCCAACATTATCATCTCAAGTTGTCTCTGACAATAGACTAATTCTTTGAGTTTATAAAGCTGAAGAAAATCAAAAGTCGTAAAAAGATTTACATGATATCTCATAAACAATATAAAATGAGTAGGAGATTTTGTTAAGTTTTAAACGTGACAAGTATCTTAAAAACACTAAGGATAAACTCATAAGAAAAGTTTGCAAATCGATAGATATTGTCTTCCATTAATTCGGATGCCAAATCTCCCTCAAGGATGAACAGGTGGAGCATTCCCCAGCTTATTGATCTTGATTCTTTTAAGAGAAGAAACTTGCTCATATGATGAAGCTACCGTCCAACGTCTATAAATCGATTTTTAAGATTCCCGAGAATCTTCGATATATCAACATTTTAATACTTTAAAATTTCAATATATAGAAATACATGCTGAAAATTTTTATTACTATCTTACTAAAAACAACTATACATATATACTTAATATTTTAGGATTAAAAAAGACATGAAAAAATTAAAATATCAATTAAATTTATTTTAGAATTAATTACAACGATATTTTAAAGTTTGTGTTACTTTCCTTATCAAAATTTCATGGGTTTTTACTGTATTTTTATTCTTTATCCTGATTCTTTTCTATACTTATATATTTCCATTTAACTCTTTAACATCCAAGCACTTTTCAAGTGGCACTCCCTTTAACATCCAGACTTTTTCAGCGTGGCTCTGAAAGACATGGACTCTTCCTAGCTGAGGGGCAGTTTAACCCCTCACTCTGAAGTAATAAAACTGTCGTCGCTCTACCTTGAATAATTGCCTTGCGGTTTTCGACAACGAGATTCATTTTCCATCAGAGTTTTATTCTAATGTATTTATATTTTTTAGTGTGAAGTGTTTCGCTCATCATCTTTGTGGGGTATTTTTTTTTACAAAAATTTGAAATTTATTCTATAATTTAGAAAATAGTTTTTTTTTTTTTTTTTTTTTTGTAAGTTTTATGTTAGGCTTACAAACCATTTAAATAAAAACTTGCTTTACTAGCAATTTCAAAAACATTTTTGTTTCATTTGATTCTCAATAGGCTTTTACATTTTTTTGTTGCCAAAATTAAATAATATGTCATATATTACCATGTAAAATTTTTTTGCATAGTAATGTAAAACATGCATTATATATATATATCAATGCAATTAGTTCATTTTTTAACATAGTATAGATGTGAATGCTTTTCAGTGATAAACAAGATAATGTATTAAATCTTCATTTAATACCAAAATAAAAACAATCGTTGGATAAAAAAATGTTATTGCTCTTTTTGAAAGATGTTTTGAAAATAATATGTTCTTTCAACACTCAGCTAAGATTTTTTTTTTATTGTCTTTAGCATTTTTTTTTTCAATATAAACGATTATCTTTATTGAATTTTTAAATATAAAATATTATTTTGCATTTACGATAGTGATACTAAGAGAAAAGTTTTAGAAAAATTTTTAAAGAAGTTTTCACATTTTTTCCCCCAAAACCTTACGCATTCTTGCTTTTACATTAAATAATCGAAAAAGAATGTAGGGTAAATATAAATTTCAAAAATATCTTTATTTTGCCACTCATTTTTACTAATCTTTTAAAATATAACTATTAAAATTTTTTTCTAACCAAGGGAATGTATTACGTCAAATCTTATATATCTCATCTATCGAATTGTTTCGATAGATGAGTTAACATATTTTTAAAACTTCATTTAATAATGAAATACAAACATTTATGAAATAAAATTCGGGGGGAAAATTGCTCAGCGAAATATATTTCGAAAATACATTCCTTCAGTTTTCAGCCTGAACATTTTACTAAAACATTACATTCTTCATAAACTAAATATGAAGATTTAACACATTTAAAATTACATTAATCATAAATATTACTTTTTTAGTATGAACTGTCATGTTGAATTTTTCAAGCTGAATTTCTGATTTTAAAATGTTATGTGAAGTTTTCTATAGTATTGTTAAGACAAGATAAATTTTTGAACGAAAGCTTCATGTTAAATTTCCACAAATTTACACACGAGGGAATCATTTGCAAATTTTTGTTAATATGTACATTATATAACATTTTTTGACTCCTCATCTCTCTCTCTCTCTCGTTCATCTGACCGACGTTAGTTTCATCTCCTGCTTCTTTGCTTAGAATAAACGAGAGATGAGCTAAAGTATCATTTTTTGGCCAACCATCATCTGATAGATCACTGTCACTTTCATCAGAATCAAGTAAAATTGCTTTAATTTCTTCTTCAGTGTGTTCACGATTTCTTTTACTCATAATGAAGAAATAATAAGCGTTTCAATAAAAAAATTACTCTGCTAATCCAAACACCCGATTCACAGTACATAAAATAAAGAGTAGCTATTCACAACTGAAGAGAAATTTTCAGAATGGCATTCTAAAAAGGAACTCAGTATTTATATAACTTATCTCACTCTTTGAAGAGGGCGATAAAGAATACTCCCAATCTTTTTTTTTTTTTTTTTTTTTTTTTTTTGTCTTTTAATTCTATTTTAAAAGCGGTAGTTTGTACACGGCCTCCGACGGTCCTTTGATGAAAGAATAAGATGCTTGGAGTGTAAAACGACTTCCTTCCATAGTAACAAGTTCCGTTACCCATTTTGTGAGAAAACTGAGATGTGAATAGGCCGCATTGACAATGCAATGGTTTGTCTTTATATCATTACAATAGTCTTACTACTGAAAAGGGCATCTGATGCTTGTCCGAAAAATAAACAACGTGTCGGTATCCTTATATATCATTCATCCTTACCAGAGAACTTCAGTGGAAAATTTCTTTTATAAATGGCCATAAAATCTTTCCAATTTTGAGCTAACAACACGTGAAAATAGAAACTAAAACCCTTTCAAAATACAAAATGTACGCCAACAACCTATTTACTGAATCCCTCCTCAACCCCTACCGCCCTAAGGCACAGGGGAAACTACTGTGAAAAAGCCGCGATTGTCGAAGATAACGAGGACCTCCTGGAGTGTTCAGTAGAGGAGCCTCTTTTAATACCCATCTCCCCTAAAACGGCTAACAGCCGCCCCAAACCGCCCCACGTGGATATCATAGGGTAAATTCTCAAACCGCCCCGCTGGAATCGAGAGAGTTTTAAGGACCATACTCCCTGTAAGGAATACAAATATAAACTGAATTTTAAAGTTAAAATATTGTTCTAATTTAAAGAAAGGGATACGATTTTTCTTATATGATTCAAATCTATCTTATAAACAAAAAAAAAAGTTTTTTTTTTTTTTTTTTTTTTTTTTTTTTTACTGGAATAGCTGCTGATATATTTTTCAGTATAAAACTTTTTGTTCTATTTATAGAAATTTTATTCGATATGCAGATATATTATTTTTTTTTATTGAAATTCAAGAGTTAGTGGAAAAGATCGATGCATAGAGATTATCGATAGATAGGGGCCCCATTGTGCTTTTTTAGACGCAAGTTCTATAGAAGCAACCTTGGCTAATATTAAATTGGTAATTTGACCTGTCTTTACGGACGCACAAATTCGACTACTAGCACCTCTAAAGAACGCTAGCATAATCGATATTCACAATAGAGCGGTATTTAAGATCAGCAAATTCATCATTTTTCGCAAACTTTTAATATAAAAATATTATCTAAAGTTTTTATATGGTTAGAAAACTCTAGAGATCTAGCAAGTTTTCGTTAAATGTTTGAAAAATTGGTTTAATAGTAAATACGAAATCTAATACTTCAGTAGATTATAATCCATTATTTCTGTAAAATTTTTTAAAATTATTTTCATGCAAGTAATAGAATTAATGAAAAAATAAACATAATAGAGACAAATAAACATTTAATTAAATGGTCAGTTACATCAATTGATTCCTTTTGAACTATATGTCAATATAAGTTACGAGGAGTGCTGCAAATTTATTTCTTATGACTATAACTTTCACTGTTAATATTCATTTAAAGCGAAACTTTTAAAAAAATGTGCATCAAATGAAACTCCTGAAACGAAAAAATGGTAAAAATATGAATAATGTCAGATTAAAGTTAGTGATATCAAACTCACCCGAAGCATATTGCGTAGAATACTGAAATTGTCTAAAAATCAATGCTGGAAGCTGGGATGCATTGGACTCGTTCCAGTAAACCTTCTGTTGTGTCTGATCTCTTTTTTCAATGAACTGGCGGTAAGTATTAGTTACAAACCATTTGTTTTATAGAGAAACATTTCCTAAATATAAACCTTTTTCTGGCCCAGTGCGATAAAATAAAATACGAATGATAATAATAAAAAAATGTTGAAAGGAAAGAAAATTTTTATACTGTAGTGCTTTCCAAACAGAATATCTATTCTGAACAAGAAAATTCTTTCATGATTTTTTACTTTTCCTTCAAGCTTTTCTTTTTTTTGTCAACACTTTTAAAACCAGCAAGCTTTCAAATAGTGGTAGCAAGATATTTTATCTACAATATTCAAAGTTACTTTTTTTCGATGTGTCAGCTTTTACGGTCTGGTGGAAATCTCATGTAACGGTTATTTGAACTTTACTGCTGAAAAGTAGTCTTAAAGTTGAAATTTCAATTTGTAACAAGTGTTAGGAATTTTTAAAAAATTTCAGCGTCTTAATTGTTAAACGTTGGAAACCATACAAAATTTTCATTAAGTAAAATAAATACACTGTGCTATTTTTTTAGAAAAGAGTCTTTAATATTTTAAAATTATTTCAAGGTCTAGAATATGAAAAATTTATGATATTAAGAAATACAATACTGCACCAATTGAAAAATTCAACAAGTATTTTTTAGAAATTTCAAAATTTTATGACTTACTTTATTTTACATTTTTAGAATATTGGCTCTGTCAATGTTACTTGCAATTTGTCCCTATTCTTTATTGAAATAAATTTGGAGCCAATACATTATCAATTACAGGTGATTATTCAAATCGTATAATGAAATGGAAAAAAATGAAACCCCTGATGATTCTAAATCATAATAAACAAAACTTCATAAAATGGATATAATTTCATTTTTGAACCGCAATTACAGTTAAGGTATATAACCAGCGGGAATAGTCTCACCGAAACTTTCTCGCATGGTCTCCTATAAAAGAGTAATATCCCCTCCTAGCTGTAAAATTGTGGACTTCAGACAAGTTCATGAACGTCACGCGTACTGAGATTTCTATTTTCTCTATCCCTCACATGAGCATTTTGTGCTTCGTAGAAAAACCAAATTAAGCTTCGTAAAGAAAACCGAAAGTCCTTTTTTGGATATTTTTCCCAACCGATAGAAACCAAAATTTGAGAATGAATTACAATTCAGTAATAAGAACCATACCGAATTTCATAGATTTAAGTAGCTCCATTTTTGGGTTATTATTTTTTCATGTCTGAGAACAAACAGACCAACAGATGGTTAATTCTTTGATTTATTTTATTTAAAATTTGATAAGGATCAACACTTTAGGTGTTAAACTGAGCGCCAAATATCATTTACTCAAGCCACTGAATTTTTGAATCATTGAGTTTATATAATGCAAAAATAGGGACCGACCTACGGGTAAACTTCTTGATGAATTTGATTTAAAATTTGATACGAATGTACACTTTAAACGCTAAATTTGTTTATTAAAGATTATCCATATAGTTTTTCCATCTTTATATTTATTGTGATCACTTTTACTCGAACAGCCGAATAGACAAACTTCTTATGAAATGGATTTCATTAAAAATTTGCAAGAAATCTCCAAATTTGGAGTAAAGACCTCATACGAAATTTCATCTATCTAGCTTAAAGTGCTTTTGAGTTATCGAGTTCGCAGATTAATATGCATAATTCCAAAAATGCGTTTCCTGATTCAGGAAGATCTGGAACTTGGAGATAAGTCAAAATATTGAGTTTTTACGAACTCTTTGTATACGAAAAAGTAAAAATACATCCAAAATCAATTACATAAGATTAATTCAATAACATAATGTAGAAACTGAGCACTAATGTCACTGCTGTCGCGATTCATATTGAGAGATGTCAAAATTCCACACACCAGGGCCTATGCATTAATTCAAACCATAGTGAAATGAATTGGAAGAATTAAATGACCCCAATAATGATGAATCCTAATAAAAGCAAAATTTCATGTCGTAATTTCATTACTGATTCACAGTTAAAGTTTCGGTTTACAAAATGTAAGCCTAATTAATTTGATGATAGAAATAATAAATCCAGACATAAGAAAACATTTTCCGACAATAACCTTTGTTAAAGAAGCCATATGCGCTGTATTCTCTTTTCTCTGAGTCAAAGAAATAAAAAGAAAACCGAAGGAGATCTCTCTAGCTGAAATACCTCAACACATCTGTATTCGTGAAATCCGTGTAGGTGCAGATAATCTTTTCTTCCTTTCACGTACCCAGGAGCGATTATCTTGTACTGTACTTCATTTTATCTCTATATTATATCTCAACTAATCCAATAATTTTCGTCGTGAATGAGATAGACGGATTATCTGATTCATTCTATTAATTGAGTGAAATCTGATTATTTCTTTTGAACTGACAATAGAAATCTAATCCTTTCATTAATATAAGAGTGCTTACATAATTTTATAATTTAAAACATATATAAGGCAACTCACATTGTTGAAAGGATTAGAGTATTCATAAGAATGGGCAAATGATATTAAGAATTTCCCTAAGATGGATTGACTAAAATAGAAATCATTGAAAATGGTAAAGGAAAATATGAAGTTTATTATAGTTTAAATGATGTATAGGTGATTCAAAAAGCATGTAAGAATTGAATTTTAAATAAGTTATTCACTGTTCATATTTAAACGAATGAAAAATAAAAGAAATTGAATAGTTGACACAACCTTTAATGTCACAAAACAAAATGACGATTGTTTTAAAGAATTTTGCAGAATAATGACGAAAATTTTATACCAGGGTATTTATTTGATTTTAGGTAGCTTTTCCAAGTCATGTTGTGTAGAAGAGAGCAAAGACCATAAAATTATTATGTCTCACTTCTCTTAATAATTCTTCAATAATTACAACCAATAATAACTATAAAACATTTTTATTAAAATGTTAAATGTTATTAATGTAATTATTAATGTAATGTAATTAATGTAATTATTATTAATGTAGATATTATTAAAATGTTATTAATGTATTAAAAACGAAAAATACATTTTAAACAAAAATCGGGTGAACAAACTAAAAATCCGACAGCCAAAAGCATAAGGCACAGATAAAATTGTTTTATGTAAATAAAAGTGGTCATTGCATTTATAATATATTATATTTTCTTACTTAAAGAATATTTAGGATTGTTTTCTTTTCATGATGCTCATTAGGATTTTATGTCCTTCTGCCACTGTTTTAGCCCTCTTGCTTTTACGATTTTTGTTTTGATCTTCATATTTTTTATTTATTTATTGCTTTTTAATGCACTAACAAATGAATTTTTACAAAACATCGTTTCATAGTTATTAATTTGCTAGTTTCCAATCAATCTGGTGGATAGACATAGGAAAGCATACAGAAATCTTGTTGTTTCTAATGGCGCTTGCCATGGACAAACGATTTTAAGCCATGTGAGCGTCTCTTATTTTCAGTAGCGCCAACTAGGGCGAAGAGTACGTCTTAGTTACTCACGCATCACATTCGCTTGCACAATCCCTTTTCACAGGGGGGCACAGTCACAAGTCTCACCGACAGAACAGATGAAGAACACCCATACCCGAACCGGGACTCGAACCCAAGACGCCCAGATCACGGGAAAGACGCGCTACCCCTATGCCAGGACGCCGGCACAGCAATCTTACTATAATATATTGCACAAGCACGTAATGCAGTGTTGCTTCTTTTTTTTGGAGCTAAATGAGGAAAGAAGACGGATTTGTTATCATATAAAATAGCCAAGCCTCATCCAGAAAGCAAATTTAGTAGCTCTGGCGTAGCAGCATCTTGAACAAACCCTTTTACCAAACCGGCTGCCATCCTATAAATTTGAAGCCACATTCTAAACAATTATTTAAATTTTATCTTGAACAAAATCATTTTCAATTAATACTCATGATTTCTAAGAATAAATATTCTATTTCATACATTATCTATGTATTTAATATTCTACTAGAATTATTCGACTTATTATAGAGAATAGTTCGTATTAGCAATATTCTTATTATGAGAATAAATATGTTAATCCCTATATTCTTACTTAATTTTTTATCTTAAATAATTTTATTGACAAAAATATGAGGTGGAAACGAAGCCTTCATAGCGAAAGATTCTGATACAATTATTCTAAGTTGGAATTTTATTCACTTTTATAATTTATTTTAAGTTTTAATGAATGCCCAAACATTTTTTTTCTTGTGATATTTATTGCCTAATTTTTTCTTTTCGCATTTCATTGTACAGTCAACCAAAATAAATATTTTAACACTTTATAATGCACATAATCTATAGAAGTTCATTTCAATGAAATTCTGCCAACAACTTGGAAATATATCTTTTTCATA
Organism: Argiope bruennichi; assembly: GCF_947563725.1. Classification (NCBI taxonomy): domain Eukaryota; kingdom Metazoa; phylum Arthropoda; class Arachnida; order Araneae; family Araneidae; genus Argiope; species Argiope bruennichi. Next base: position 32,081,379 of record NC_079162.1, on the reverse strand, counting down.
TCTTTCTAAATTGCATTTGCATAAGAAACACCTAGATATTTATATTTGTATTCTTTTCATGTTTTCTAATTATAGCTCAATTTTTGCGTCTTTTAAATTATTTTGTTTATTGAAAAATCTCTAACACTTTATAATGGACAAATCGATTGAAATTTAAAAAGAATAAAAATTTAAACAAAATGATTGGCAAATCGATTAAGATAAGCAAGGAAAAAGATGATTCTGGAGCTGTTTAAATATAAAAAAATGTGATAAATACTTTCCTGTATTCAAGTTTTTAATTCAGTCGTTAATACCGTAACTTTGCTCTGATAAATAATAATGTTGTTTTTTTTTAAATTTACCGTTAATAGCAATGGAGCTTTATTAAATAAGAATTCGAAATATATATTTAAATACAAAAATAAATAAATTGTAATTAAATAGTATTCTCGAGCACATTACTTATAGTAACTTTAAAAAATCAAGTAAAAAAGTCAAAAATCAAATTTAAAAGTTCAAGAATTATTAACAATATTATTACAAGTTAAACAACATTAAATAAAACAAGCGTAAACAAAAAAAAAAATCGGAGCAAGAGGAAAATAAAACATGTTTATTTTTTGAAATATTTCTTGATAACTAAAGCAAAAATGTTGTTAACTTGCATAATATAATGATATTTTAAATCATTTTAAATTCTTTTTACTAAACTTATTTTCACCAGAAAAATTATTAAAGGATAACAATTAATTTATCGAAACATTTTTATGCTTTTGCTTCATTTTTTTCCCCAAAAATATTCTGTTGAAGTTTAGAGACATTGCTTAAACTACGCATGAACAGCTTTATTCATTCATTTGTTTAATAGTTTACGAATTGGTACTTTGACATTTCCTGTGTCTTTTCTTATCTGATAAAGATGTCACACAGCCTTTCAACACGTGTAATCGTTTCGAATGTCGTCCTTTCAGCGACCCAAAAATAAATTCACTTGAGATGTAAGCAGAGTAGAATTTCCTCCACGTGTGTATCGATTTTTTCCTCCGATCTTCAGGTTTGTTTTAAAAAGAAAAGAAAAGATGGCCTAAAAACCACTTGACGGAAACGGATAAAATTTAAAATAGTGATATTTTTGGTCTTTTTATTGTTTATTTTAGTTATTTTATGTCTTTCGATTTGCATCAATTTTTTTGTGTGTTTCTATTCAAAATTTTTTTAATTTATGAATTTAAAATTCATAAAACATATACTTTAATAATATTAATATATTAATTTATCGAAAAAATTTTATGCTTTTGTTTCATTTTTTTCTCCAAAAATATTCTGTTGAAGTTTAGAGACATTACTTAAACTACGCATGAACAGATTTATTCATTCATTTGTTTAATAGTTCACAAATTCGTACTTTGACATTTTCTGTGCATTTTTTTTATCTGATAAAGATGTCACACAGCCTTTCAACACGTGTAATCGTTTCGAATGTCGTCCTTTCAGCGACCCAAAAATAAATTCACTTGAGATGTAAGCAGAGTAGAATTTCCTCCACGTGTGTATCGATTTTTTCCTCCGATCTTCAGGTTTGTTTTAAAAAGAAAAGAAAAGATGGCCTAAAAACCACTTGACGGAAACGGATAAAATTTAAAATAGTGATATTTTTGGTCTTTTTATTGTTTATTTTAGTTATTTTATGTCTTTCGATTTGCATCAATTTTTTTGTGTGTTTCTATTCAAAATTTTTTTAATTTATGAATTTAAAATTCATAAAACATATACTTTAATAATATTAATATATTAATTTATCGAAAAAATTTTATGCTTTTGTTTCATTTTTTTCTCCAAAAATATTCTGTTGAAGTTTAGAGACATTACTTAAACTACGCATGAACAGATTTATTCATTCATTTGTTTAATAGTTCACAAATTCGTACTTTGACATTTTCTGTGCATTTTTTTTATCTGATAAAGATGTCACACAGCCTTTCAACACGTGTAATCGTTTCGAATGTCGTCCTTTCAGCGACCCAAAAATAAATTCACTTGAGATGTAAGCAGAGTAGAATTTCCTCCACGTGTGTATCGATTTTTTCCTCCGATCTTCAGGTTTGTTTTTAAAAGAAAAGAAAAGATATTTTTGTCGAAAGTAGCATTAAAAGACATACTTTGTTTTCCGTTCCATTTTAGTGACATTTTTTCTTGACTGCAAAACATTTTGAAAACTTGAAATGCTTCCCCCCCCCACCACCACCACCTCCCCAAAGAAAGTAAAAATTGCGCTGTTCTGAAATCTTTTGTTTATTGCGACATGTCCTAAAAACTACTTGACGGAAACGGATAAAATTTAAAATAGTGATATTTTTTGTCTTTTTATTGTTTATTTTAGTTATTTTATGTCTTCCGATTTGCATCAATTTTTTTGTGTATTTCTATTAAAAAATTTTTAATTTATGAATTTAAAATTCATAAAACATATACTTTAATAATATTAAATATGTGAAACTTTTGTCTTGCTTATAAACTGAATTTAATGTAGCGTCTTAATGTAAAATTTGAATTATTGTCAATGATTCATTATAACTGGAAATATATTATAAAAAAATGAAATTCTTACTTAGCATTGAGAATCTCACATTTCAATTGTTTGTATCTCATCAAACATCTAATCAAAATTACAAAATTTTATAAATATTAGATCCATTTTAATTTGTAAAATGCGGACAGATATTCGAAATTAGGTATTACTATATGAAAAAAACTGAGTTTGTATAAATTTAAATATAAAGACGGCCCTTTATGTGATAACATATTTTATACAGTTAGAGAAAACAAATTTATCTGGGGGCAAGACATTTATTGTTTTCTTTTGTAGCCATTTATTTTTTAATAATGAGCAGCGTTTATAAACTTCTTTTTAACAAACTGTACATTTGATCATAGAACATTTATTTCTTCTTATTCGTTTATAATACTGTTTGAATTTTGATTAAAAAATGAACTTGAAATTTTTTATGTACTTATAATAGCGTGTATTAACACATTTCGTTTTTTATGTACTTATAATAGCGTGTATTAACAAATTTCAATTTTATGTACTTATAATAGCGTGTATTAACAAATTTCAATTTTATGTACTTATAGTAGCGTGTGTTAACACATTTCATTTTTTATGTACTTATAATAGCGTGTATTAACACATTTCATTTTTATCGTTTTCTACTTTGCCTACTGTAATATATTTCATAATCCATGAATAAAAATATTGTGGAATCTAAAATGTGTAGTTTCGCAAACAGATAAATAGATGGCACCATCCATATGAAATAAATAATTAATTAAATTAATATAATAATTCCAAAAGTTATTCAAACATTTTATTGCCATCAGAAACAGAAACAGTAGATAATATTAGAACTCAAACATATCAAGAAGTGAGTAAAAAAAATCGATTAAGAAATTCCATCATTAAGCAAATTAGGTAAAAGTATTTCAGAGAAGTAATAAAAGTCATTACTTGTCCTGAATACTCTATTCAAACTTTATTTCCCCACTTATTATTAATTAAATTATCACTTTCTTATTTATTCTCTAAGTAAGGCCAAGTTTTTTTAGAAGCGAATTTGAGATCGCAATTTTTTTTTTCCTCTAAAAGTCCTTAGAAGCACCGTTTCATTTTCCAAGAATTGTTTTTCAAAATGAGACTAAAGTTTCTTGAAGTAATAAAACAATTGCAGGTATTTCTCTAATTCTTCCTGGAATGCAATGATCGATTCGGCAAATTAAAGATAAAAGCGAATAAAGTAAAAAGGGGGATGGGATTTTATCAAGCTCCTTTATCGCAATTTCTGAGAAACTCCGATTCTCCTAATAAGAAAATCTTTTACGTTTCTAAGGCTCCTCCTACCTTCTTCCTCGAATTTATTTGCTATAATTTATTTTTTCTATGTTAGCAACTTCTCATATCAGTTGATGCCATTCTGAAACTCGCTTTCTTAGAATTTAATGAACCAATAAAGAAAAGTTTTTAAAAATATCCTTTCTTCTAAGAAACTTTTAAAAGGTGATGAAGCTTTTAAAAGCTTTCTCGAAATAAGGAGGGAAAAAAAAGAGACTTGGAGAAATTCGTGGATTTTAGGATTTAAGGAAAAATCCAGCTGGAGTTTCTCCTCTCCACTTCCCACTTCAAATAATGCTTTCATAAAATGCTTTCCCCCATTTCTGATAAGGCGCTTTGTGTTTAACTTTGTCGTATTGCGATGAAAATAAAATGTATTGACAACTTCATTAAGCTCTATAATAACTTCAAATATTATGAAAAATATCAGAGATAAGAAATCCGAAATGCAATTCTGAAAACAGCACATTTTCTTTTTAATAATTCTATTAAGAAATAAAGCAATAATTGTTTAAATTTAGGAATGAAGTCGAGGGGCAATGAAACAAAAACTATGGAAATAATAAATTTACGAAAAAAAAAAGTTTTAAAAAAGACTCTTTTATTAGTGTATTAAATAACAGATTTTTTTTTTATTTTAAATATTTTCGTTTTCCCAATCTGAGATCTATTGTTCCTTAAATTTATCAGCAGGTGGCATCACCGGTATGGAACCAGTACCTAATTTATTTAATGATTGAATAATATTTATTTTTCTGCTTTCACTTTATTATCTTGTATTAATATCTTAATGTTTATAATTAATAGCTTAGCATTTTGAACATTCATATATAAGAGTATTTGAACATATTTGAAGCATACAGTATATTTGAACATTCATTCATATAAAAGAAACATGAAAAGATTTTTTTTAAATATAATAATATGTTTCATAATCATATATGTTACCGTATCATAACTGAGCTTATTTTATAACACAACTGTCCAAAATGGTAATTTTTCACAACGGAGCAATACTTTTGTAGTAGTACCAGAAATTAAAAATCGTACTATTGATCAGAATTATGCTGAATTTAAAAAGAATTCTTGAAATTCAATATAATTCAGATAAAACTAGAGGAAGTATTCTCCCAGAAACGTTGTCGCATATCCTCTAATAAATTTACTTGTGTATTATTAACCGTATGCCACTAGTCAACAATAGTTACAAAAGCGCCAATGAGACTGCTATCTTGGGGACGCTATTTATGCATAAATACAGAATACCGAATGCGTATTTTGGACACCTTTCTTTTTCCAACCGATTAAAATAAAAATTTGGCGAAGAACTACAATCGTAATTAGAAAAATCACACATCAGATTTCATATAATTGAACCATTGCATTTTTGAGTTGTTCCATTTACATCTTCTGTAAGTATACATAAAAAAAAAGCGCTTTGGAGGGTCAGAAATGCTTTGGAAATTAGATTCAACAACAACATAACGTATTTGGTTTCAAATTTGGTTTATATCTATATTTTGGAGGTTAAATCTGAATACCAATTTTTGTTAATCTTACAGTCTTTATTCTGCAGTTATAGGGTTTATTTATGTTCGCACAATCTGACTGACAGACAGACAGATTTTGGCCTCAAGGAGGTCTAAAACATAGAGATTTATTAGAATCAGGAGTTCAAATTTTTAAATTATTACAATATTTTCTCTTTCCGTACTTCAAATACAAGAAAGTAGAATTCTGATTGATTTACAGTTTACTTGGTTAACAGGTTAAACCTTAAATCTGATTTTTTTTAAATATCATTTTAAAAACCGGAAGTTCAGTTAGAGAGCAAAAAATGAAAATCTCAGATTTAATTATTAAATATAATTAAAGAAAAAAATAATAAAAATATATTTGTTCCGTTTTAAAATATTCATTAAAAAATACGGAAAAAATCATGGGACAAACAAACAAACAAAGATTCAAGAGATAAAAAGATAAAAACGTTTCCAGACTTTTGGCAATAGAATAGATTTTAGGGTTAAGAATTGGTATTCAAATATTACCAAAAGATGACAAGCTTCCATGAAAAATTATTAGCAAATTTAAAGATCTTAAGAATGTAATATATTGTAGGTTTAAAAAGCTTGTAAAGAAATTTAAAACGGATTTAATTGAGGAAAACGGGGGAAAATCCATGAAGCGATGCCAAAATTTTTTTGAAATGTAGTTGAAAGCGGAATTTAGAGGAGGAAAAGGCACTAGTTACGAGTTCCCAAAAATAATCACGTCACGCACAACGTATATGTAGAGATTTTGTTTTAAACATTTTTTAAAATTTATTTATTGAAGACTGAACAATTTTGGAAAAGTTAGGTTTTTCTGTCGTATCTAGAGTTAGGAGTAAGCACGTTTTCTCGTATCTGCTAGAAACTTTTCGATTGAATGGGTTAAGATGATACAAAGCCTTTTACTAGATTGTAAGCAGAAAGTTATTGCCTGACGGAATTAAAAAAAAATAAGTTGAATATTTTTCATAAAGTGTAAAATTGGTTTAATTTTCATTCATGATGTAAAATCTTACGTCTGATATACACTTAAATATTCCCAATTCTTATTAATTGTTTATTTTGAAATACTTGCTATTTTCTTCAACGTGTAAAGATGGTATCTCGAGATAGGGGATCCATAGAATTAGCCCATTCTAAAACTATAAGACCAGCATAAGTAGACGAAAGGATTTTAAAAATTTATATTTTCAAATAATAATAATACATACAATATATAAGACATAATAAATAATATAAAAAGTAATAAATAAAAATTTAAAAAAAAAGTATCCCAAATTTTACTTTTAACATCATTAAAAAAAGTGGCAATTATCTGGACTTGTTGGTTTCGTTTAGTTACAGTAACGTCCCGTTTTTAAAGTAACACTAGGGCTATTTTTGGATGAACCTCTTAATTTTGGTTAGATGACGAGAACGATACCCCCCCCCTAATCTTCCACACCACGCCAACGGGAGTACATTTGATCCCTATAAATTTAACGTGCACCAGGCCTGTTTACACGACGTTTCTTCAGTAAATTGGGTCTCGAACCCGAGAACTTACCATCAGGCCACTGCGGCCCCTGGACTTGTTGGAAATATACATAAGAATAGTATAAACTTCATATTCCATCAAGAAGAGGTCCATCCCATTGGGGTTTGAATGCTCGTAGCTTACCTAAACAAAAAGTTTCGACAATGCGGAGTTGGACACACAGTAACGCTAATTTACCCTTCTTCAAATGGCCATCAAGATTCCTATATTTTACTCAATTGGACAATTCGCTACAGAACTTGTTTATAAGCCCAATTGCGGGAAACGGTCAATGAAAATGAACTCGCTACTGTTGCGGGAATTACCAATGACAATGCAAAACTTCAAAATACACAGAACGGTTTTGAACGAAACTATCTTGGTCCTGTAACGAAAGTTTCACACATCGAACGATTGTAACTGAAAAGGCAATGGTATATTTTCCTTTATTTTCATTAATCACTGATTTTATTATATGTAATAGTTTTGAAAATATAAATTTTTAATGTCCAAATATTCATTTACGCTAACACTGTATATTTTCTTATTCTTAATTCATAAGATACTCCAGGAAGAACTAAGTGAATCGGTTAAATTTTGGTCGTTCAAGCTTTGCTAAGGGTTCCTTTGTTGAGGCCAAGCTGTAATTTCACTTCTCAATTTGCATATTTATATAACTCGTATAAAAACTTCATGATCAGTTGAAAAGTTTTAGATTATTGATAAATTTAAAAGTGGAACAGATAAAATGCATTTAAAACAATTATGAAGTTGAAATCCTAAAAAAGTCATTAAAATACATATGTAATCACTTCAAATTCACTTTCATTTCAAAAATAAAACTACTACATCAAAAAACAGCATTCCGACCAGTTAAAAATTTTAAGGCCATCAAAATTCAAACAATATAATGATCCTGGAATAAGTATTTAATTATGTTGTTGACAAACAATTATTTATAATGATCTAAAATACCCTCCCTTTCGCAGAAAATATTGATTTTCGACTCAGTTCAGGATTTTATGCTATCCATCTTCATTACTGGCGCGAAACCCTCCAGTTGTTGATAATTGTCTATCAATTTTCTAAAGTTTGCTTATTAGATCTCAATAGAATTTCAATGTTAGCAATCTCGAACTATAATTTTCTTCCAATACTTGTAAGGATATGAGCATTACTTGCAGATCCATATTTTATCTTAAAGGAAGTTTTTAACAGGGTAAATATGGTCAGATATAGTTTCTCTCTGTGCCTTTAACTTATTTATTTTTCCAGAAATATTTATCCACGAAATCTACACACTACCAAATGTAAAACAGAACAATATTATAACAGACCCATCTCCAAATTATCGTTTTGAGGGAACCTTCATAGTGTAAATAATGCCAACTATCCAGACTTCATTTAATTTTCTTTTTCTTTTCTTTTTTAAAAGGTAATTTGCTACCGTTGATCGCCTATAATCTCTTACCTTGGAATATCAAATATATATAACACGGAGGTTATAACTTCCTATCTCCATGTATACCGTGAGGAAACTTGAGATAGCCAGAGTAGTTAGTCAATATGCTAACTATCTTTTCTAAAAAAGGAAGATTGAGGATTGTCAAGTGTATCCTCTCCTTCTTCCATGAAACATTATTTGAAATATATATATATATATATATATATATATATATATATATATATATATATATATATATATATATATATATTTCTAAGTAAATTTATTTTAGACATCATATCTCTTTTACATAAAACTATTATTTATTTCGTTTTAGGAAACCTAGCTTGGACTTCCCAAGTTGTAAAATGTGCTGTGCTCTCCATAACTAATTGGAAGCATTTTAATTTTTAAAAATTTGAAGAATAAGAGTAAAAAATAAAAAAAAAGCTTTTTTTTGTATGCATCTGATTGATTCCTCGATTTTGCTTCCCCTGGCAATGGCATCCAGGACACTTGACCTGATTGCCCCTCTATAGTCTCGCCAGAACCTGGGATGGACCTCGTATTTTTAAACCGTAGTTAGAAGACGACACTCTAACAACTGTCCTGCAGATCATCTCTCCTCGTTTCCACACCACATCAGCGGGAGAAAGTTTGCCTCTCGATATTAGATTAACCCTTCAAACTACCAATTTCCCAAATGATCATTTAGATGCAACGTTTATAATTAATTTCAAATACTTTTTAAAGGAATCTAACTGTTATTCATATGATAAGAATGTCGTGTCCGCGTTACCACGGAAAGGAGGGCGCAGTAGCTTCTGAGGGTAAAGACCCCTGAGCACCCGAGGGCAGAAGTCTGATTTTTAGCTCATACGAAGATGACACTCACACATTCGCTCGCACAACCCCTTAAGACCCACGACCGGAGAAATCTTCAGACGGCACGCGTTCCCCTTTCGACCGCTCAAAACCCTCAGTTTCTTTGACCCCCTCCCCCCATAGCCCAAACAAATTTTCCGGTTCTTTGATGTTTATCCATCTACCGACATTTTGCGGCAAGCTACAGGCGTACTACAGGCTCACCACGGGCTTCGGGGGAGTATGGTCTCCCAGTGGGTCGGATGTCATATTTATGACCAAATCCGTGAGGTGGCAGGTCGTTGGACCGCCGCTTTACAGACATCCACACATAGGACACAGGGTAGGAACAGCCATGCCCGATCCAGGACGCCTAGATCACGGGGAAGACGTGCTACCCCTGGTTGTTATTTATATGCTACCCTATTATAGTATAATGCAGTTCAATATTGTAATAATAAAATATAAATACATTAGCCCGAGAAAATCACGCGATGCAGCAGAAAATTGATTGAATTCCAGCCCTCGAAAACTGTAGAATAAGTATTTATGGGTTAACGAGCATATGAAGTAAGCTTATTAATAATGCATAAAACTTCAATTTTATATTATTACATATTAAGTAAATTGCATCCGTTTCTACAAATACCCAATAGAGTTATAAAGATAAAGATGAGGTTAGTATAAAAGTAGGTTAATGTATAATTTATAAAATTATTATTTTGCATTTTGAAAATTAAGCAACATACAAAACTAAATTAAATTTCTTTTCCATACTGCTGCAAAGAATTAGAATGATTTATTTCCTAACTTCCAAACATTAAATCACGGATTCTGCTAGAATTATCTACCACGCAACATTAGAAAAACTATTCCTATCTCGATTTATATCTATTTCCATAACAAAACTATGAATTATGAAAGAAGGGAAAAGCTTTAACTATAAAATAATGAGATAGTTAATGCATTCATGAATATATTGCAACCCATCCAACACAATTTTCTTTTATATTTTAACACAAAACCTCTAACAAATCATGCATGCGTTTGACGAAACCAACCCGAGAAAATGGTTTTTGTAATCTCTAGTCATAAAATAAGTATACAATTAGCTGACAACAATGACATTCAAAATGAGACTAAAAGATATTCAAGGTGATTTAATTCTGGTTAAGTCAGTTCCAGTTTAAGTCAGTTATAACCTTAGGCAATAAAACTCCAATTTTTAGACCTGAGATATATAAAAAAAGAAAGGAAATAAATTAATCTAAAAAAGTGTTTTTATAATGGTCGGAATAATGAAAATAAAGCTAAGAGAGAAGAGCAAACAATAAAAATTAATTAACTAATTACCACACTAAGTTAAAAAAAAAAGATTACAGTTAATGAGTTGGCTTTCTCTCGCGCGCCATCCTTTTTGCGAATTCTTTTTTGTTGCCAAAAAGACCATTAACAATTTTGGGCGTTAACCCTAGTAGACTACATTTACCTATAGAAGGCTTAAGTAACAAGAAACATATTTTTTTCAATCTGCCTTACATAAAAATAATAGGATAAAAATGAATGCCATATATTTATTTCAAGGGGAAAAAAAAGGTTTTCAAAAGCAAGCTTTTATTGATAGATTAAAATTTAGAAAATATTTTTTTTATAAAACATCTAGAGGTCGAGGCAAAAATTGCAAAGTCATTCAGAAGTAATTAAATTTCATTAAAGGACCTTTTATGGAAATGGAAATTTTATTAGTGCGCTTTTTAATACAGTACTTAATTTAATTAATCACCTTCATTTTAATAAATACTTCTTTTCAGCATCTTACACTTGCACGAATTTTAGTCTTCAATAGGTTTCTTAATTCATAGTATTAATAATAAGATGGAACCTCGGTAAAATATTTTTTTTTCTCAAGTTTTCTCAAGTGATGTCAAATGCATTGATTAAAACTTAATGGAATTAATCACTTAACTCTTGATTAAGTTCCGAATATAATAAAATGGTACATTGTTATCGAGAATAATCAGGGATACAAAATTTCGAAGATCTCGTATATCAGAATATGAGCGAAATATAGATTATAATAGTCATATTACTGACTCTCCGACCCGCCCGAAGGCACACGGATAAAGAAAATTGAATTGTGGTTGAGTCCTAAGGGCCATCACCGGCCACGTTACAACCCTTCCCGAAGGAAGTACGTTCCGTTATCGATGGGAGGAGCCAGACCTCCCGCCTTTTTGTGTGCCCTCCAGGGTGACGAGATCCAACCACCATACCGGAAGCATCTCATCCTCTTTTCGAGATGCCTCCTGGGGGTTTGATTATAATAGTACATGTTTTCAAACATTAAGCAAGTCAAGTTCAATAAAATCGTGTTAGAGTCTAATACTTCATTTTTGATACTTATCGATGCATTTCCCTACATTATTGTATAATTGCCTATTAGAAAAGCTAGTTTGTCTTGAAGTCGCCAGGATTGTCTAATAACCCTTCAGATCAATCTGGTGATATCATTTATTGATACACTTAAAAATGAACTTTTCGAAGCTGAATTGTGCGTTGATATTGCAGAAACAAATCAAAATTATTTGAGCTCTAAACAATTCACAACTCACATTGAAGATAGAATTCATTTAGATAGATGTGTTCAAGATGAGATGTATTCAGGGACAGATTCAACTTAAACCAACCTGTGTATATGGACTTTGTACTCGTTAATCTGTTGGCGGCTGCGTGACGCGCCTGTGATTCACATTTTCTATCAAATAAGTTGATACCTTCTATCCAGTTAGTTGACTTATTTTTTACTACAGTTACGAGATAGTAAGAATCATCTAATTAGAGAGATCATCTGAATCAAGTTCAATAAATCTTGAACGAGCATATTAAACTCTTCGTCTTATGTCAAATGTTTTCCCGTTGAAGTGGCATTGAACTTGCACTGAGTTGATATTGCATAAATAAATTAAATTACGCGAATTTCAGGTCACAAAACACATCGAAGTTAGACAGAGACAAGCGGTGATTCGGTTATAAACTTGGGGATCGGAAAATTAGATTAACTCTTTAACTGTTTCGTTTTTATTATCAAATATATATAAAAATAGTAGAGGAAGAAAACCCGTTGTACTTTTCAGTGTCGTTAAATTCTTATGTTATTGTATTTTAGAAATTATCAATATCCCGAAGTTTTCCAAAAGATTGTTGCATGAAAATTTCAGAAAAGAATACATCACATAGTTTCATTAGCAATAAAAGATGGCTAGATCAATTTTCATATAATTGATAATGTTCGTGTTCATATCTCTTAGGAAACTTTACACTAGTACTTACAAATGTTGCTTTTGTTTATAATTTACATTACTTAAATGTTTTTTTCTTAATAATAACAAAATAATTAAATGATTCTGCAAGAAACAAAATAAATAAACCAGAGGTACATCAATGGGAAGAGATTTTATAAATGACTATTCGATGGAATTCAACAAAATATTGCGTCAAATGCCTGTGTTAAGTAATGCATTATAAATTTTTATAAAAATGTTATATGAACGTACGTAATATAAATCCATTTTCTCAATCATTTAAATATATAAAAACTTATTTAGGTTATGATTTTACAGCATGCGGTAGCAAAATCAAATAATGTTTAGGACGTTTTTAGTAAAAGTCTATTTCTCATTAAATATAAATATACAAATGAAAACGAATATACAATGGCAACAAAATAAAATAATATAAAATATCGAAAGTGAGTCGGAGTAAAAAAGAAAACTGCAAAGATTTCCAAATGAGAAAGGCAAAAAACATAAGAATAAAAAGGGACATGGCCTTAACATAAATGAGATGAATGCACATTACGCTGCAATTCTAGGAAAGCTGTGGAAATAAATCATAGATCAATAGCAAATGGTATAAAAACGAAGTTAAGATTTTTAATTGCGACTTCAGGGGATATTGAAAATTGAACTTTAATTGTGTCTTAAAATTCTTCAACCTTTTGATTCCTAGTCTATTAAAACGATTGGGGTGAAAGCAATATTTTTTTACTTCCTTTCGATACTGTGGTAGAAAACGCTATTTTTCTTTTATGCGTTTCGCTTTGATTTCATCCCGAGAACGTAAATGAAGCATTTTGCCTGCGTATACTTTTTATATCATTATTTGTTATTGATTTATGATATATAAATATATATACAATTGCCAGAAAAAGTCTGCGGATGAACATACAGCAAACATTGAAGAATGAAAAAAAGTACATTATAATGATAATATTGATTTCCTTTTTATTCATCATATTCCTTACACAATTCATGATACTTTAATAACAATTTCTAATATGTAACGAACTTTGCTTTAAAAAAACTGAGTAAACTCAAAAATTACAAAAATAGCTACCAGAAAAAGTCTGCGTATAAGCATATAGCAAACATTGAAAATGAACAAACGCACATTATAATGATAATATTGATTTCCTTTTTATTCATCATATTCCTTACACAATTCTTGATACTTTAATAACAATTTCAAATATGTAACGAACTTTGCTTTAAAAAAACTGAGTAAACTCAAAAATTACAAAAATAGCTACCAGAAAAAGTCTGCGTATAAGCATATAGCAAACATTGAAAATGAACAAACGCACATTATAATGATAATATTGATTTCCTTTTTATTCATCATATTCCTTACACAATTCTTGATACTTTAATAACAATTTCAAATATGTAACGAACTTTGCTTTAAAAAAAACTAAGTAAACTCAAAAATTACAAAAATAGCTACCAGAAAAAGTTTCCGTATAAAAATGATAAAAGGATATTTGCAACTTAAATAAAAATTTTCCTGCAAATGCCTATTGAAAACAGTTTGTAACCATAAAATGTTGCATTTTTGTGATTTCTGAAGATAGATTAAAATTAAAATGGATTTGAAAGAAAGAGGAGATTTCTCCCGAGAAAAGGAAGATTATCTTAAAACTAAAGAATGGATGCAAAACTCTTCGAGAAATTGGTAAAACTGTAGGAAGAACACCTCTATTCGAAGAATTATTAACATTTACAATTAATCGAAATCTGTTACCTGAAAGTCACGTAATTGACACCCATCTCAGCTAACTGCATGTCTAATTGCAAATGGGATTAGAGAGACTCTTCATGAAAACACCATATGGAAAATTTTGAAAAGGCCGTGTCACTCGTAAAAAGTTACACATATTACCTATCGATTAACAACAGCGTTCATATTTTGCAAATCAATATGTTAATAAGTCTCCACAGTTTTGGAAAATATTTTCTCTGACAAGAACCTAAGTTCTATATTTTTGATATCAAAGGTCGTAAGCTGGTATGGAGAAAAGGTACGGCCTTGCATAATCTTGTGCGAAAGCTAAGCACGGTGAAGGAGGAATAAGGGTTTGGAGATATATGTCAGCCAGTCTCTTAAAACGTAACCTTTATCAATATTAAAACCTATGGGGTATATAAACATTTTAAAAGAATATTCAAAGCAAAGCGTACAGCATTTGAACTTGAGAGATAATTTTTGGTTTCGACAATGATCCTAAACACATTTCTCTCAATGTGTAGCTTTAGCTGCTATACAACATCAAGACTCATTGCATTTTCCTCCACAATCGACAGACTTAAACCTTATCGAACATTTATGGGAGTTATTGGAACGCAAGTTTAGCCAACATGGCATAATCTCGAAGTAGATGTTAAAACAAGTTATTATTACAAAGTGGAACAACATTTTATTTTAAAGAAACAACCCAACTGCTTTAATGTATGCAAAACGAGTGGCAGAGGTCTTTAGACATAACTGTTATCCAACTAGCTATTAAAGTTTAATCTACAGTACATGGTAAATAATTTTTGGAGGATTTTTTTAATATACTTCTATTTCCGGTTGCTATTCTTGTAATTTTTAAATTTAATTAATTTTTATAAAAACAACGGGAGTTATGCTTCTGAAATTGTTTTTAAACTAGAATAAATTATGTGAAAATAAAAAATGAGATTAATCTTATCGTTATAACGTGTTTTTTTTTAATTCTTGAATATTTACTATGTGTTTGTACGCTGACTTTTTCTGGCAAGTGTATTATTATTTTTATATTAAGAGAAAATATTCTCACCGTCAAAAAATTCGATCTCGATATTTTGATGAATCGCCATGCTTCAAACCTCTTTAGGTTCGAAAAACACAGTTGCATGTCACAGAAAGGTCAAAATACATTGGCTGATATGTTCCTTTAATGAAACCATCTAAAATGAATTACTGCGAATGGTGATGTAACTTCAACTAGGGAAATCTATTTTATTAAACGTAGGATGAACCAATGATGAAAGTGACATTCAAAGCTTTAATCCTCAGAGATTAAAGCTCTGAGTATTCAATTGCATCAGAGCAAAGCTGAATCTTTTAATCCTTGTCACCAGTTCACAGCAGTTTTCTTTTGAAAAACAGATGAACTGCTTTGAGGTTATGATATTTGAAAACAGAATTTATGGCCAGTTAACGCTGAATCTGGATTATAAAAATAAAGTTATTAGCCGTGTCTAATTAATACTCCTCCTACGAATTAACTAATAATGATTGAAAAATGTTTTAAATGCTGTCTTAGTCGTAAAAAAATAACAGTTTAGAGTCAAGCCTTTCAAATAAGGTTAAATGATAAACAAAAGAAGATTATTTTAAAAGTTTTGGAAGAATTAAAATAAAATTTTTTTAGTGAACGTTCATTTTTACAAGCCAAATCGGTGTTTCATACAGAACGTTTTTAAAACCCCTTTACTCATATTTTCATTTAAGAACCAGTCTTACTTAGGATCAATTAGAATAAATGGGATCGAAATTTGCAAACATTATCATTTTAGTTGTCTTATTAGATAAAGAACTGATCTATATTTTTTGAAAATCCATAATTATGTTATGCAAGGCTCATTACGCGATGCTTTTCTCCAAATTAATTTATTAATTAACCATCCTCATTTACAGAAAAGTCCTTAATTACTCCGGCATGCCCCAAATTACTCCAGAGATAATGAAACAATTAGAAATACATCTTCCGGCTTCTGATCATAGTAACGAATTTATTTGAAGATAAACTACTGCAAATTAGTACTGAATGCGTTTTATTTCCCTTATACATTATTGCAAAGTTTTTTTTAAACTTTTTTTTCCAGAAATATATATTTCAGGGAATACCACCTTTAAACTATCATAATTATTTAACATCTTCAATTTAGAGTTATTTACAATAATTTCCATTTATGTTAGGAAATGAACCATTAAAAAAATGACTGAATATTATGATATGTGAGGAAGAATTATCTAAGACTTAGAAACACCCATTACAATTTATTGGTTCAATTTAGTATCAGAAATTAGAATTTTCACCGCATATATAACGTCAAATCTATTATTCGATACACTGTTCTTTGACATTTATACTACATGGAAAATTTTGCTTTAATGATAAGATCTGGGAGTGTAGAATTTATCTGACTGTCCTTAGCCGCAATTTGCTCATTAACCTCCAAAACAAACCTTTCAAAGCACCAAACAATACCTTTCACATCTAACTCAGTAACATCAACTACATTAATTCTAGAGATGTGCGAATTATGGGCCTTTCTTCTGGGATTTTCATCAGTATCAATCAAAGCATACATATTGAAAATTCAGATGCAGATGATTCCATCTCCGCAGTCTCTATTTCTTGTTGAAAATAGTCAAAAACGTCATTTTCATATTCCTCCATTAGCATCGCCTTTTCTTCTTCCTTGTCATCAATGTTCTTATTTTCATTCATACTTGAGGATGCTTCAAGTCATTATTAGCAACAAAATTTCATATATTTAAGTAATATGTAAGATCACAAAGTACACTTTTTTAAATAATTATTTTATAAAATTTCACATGAAATAAAATGCATCACTAGCGAGATTGGAAACTATCACTTTATTGGATTTATATTACTTTCTAACACATTATAAATTATTTCAAATACAGAAGAAATATAAGTTTTCATTACATTAAAAGACCCTTCCTTATTACTCAAAACAGAAATTCTTAGGAGTAAACGAAAACATTAATTTGTGTCTGAACAGAAATCTGGAAACAAAATTTGAAGTTTACTCTCAACCTTTATATCCGAAAAATTCAAGAAATACACAACTCAGAAACTTATCTGGCATTCAAATGTGTGGAGAACGAATAATGAAACTTGCGAAATTTTTGGTTTCACTTTTTAAATATGATTACAACTGAAGTAAACAAAAGTTAGAAAATAATACTGCAAAATACATGTAAGTGTTAAGGTTCTTTCTCTTGAATGTCTTATACAAGGCATAAAATTCCCAGTCTACTAAAATATCCCCAAAGCATACTTAGTTATTTATCCCAATTACTTTTTCTGATTCTGCATTTTAATTTTCTTCGAAGATTTAAATTGCCGTAGGAGGAACCCCATAATTTTAAAACATTAATCAAAGTATCTTTTTCTCAAAAATCTGCCCTACCATCAGAAATAGTGATAAATTTTGAAAAAAAAATGTGAATTCCTCGACATCTGAAATCCTCTTTGGAGGATTGCACATTTAAGGGTTATAAGCCTTTACTCCTATATATGTCTTATTTGAAATACAGCCTCCCTCTGGCAACTGCAGAACCACCTGGTTCTTTATATAGTTAATTATGTTACCAATAAATTCTGATTTCATGATAAAAATATTTGTCCTCAATTCCATTCTTTTAATGCAAACAGCATATTTCTATCTACGCTCCTTTGCCAATTACTTATTTTTAAAATTACTTGCAATTTCTGATTGATCCCATTCCTCAATGAACCATTTCTCTGTACTATCTATAAGAAATATTTTACTTGTTTTAGCTGAAATTATTAAAGGTTTTTAATGTTGATATTGTTGTTGATTTAACTCATTGATTTGAATTGGTAATAAATTGATGATTTAACTTGTTTTTTTCTTCTTTTCAGCCAATCGCATTACATTTGTTGTAATCAGTGAGAAAAAAGGCGAGCAAATTGCAGCCCTGGTCGATAATGGAACTCGTGTGATGATGCGCATTGGTATTGGATCCAGAGGTGTTTTCAGATTTGGAACAATCAACAAGACATCCGTGCTGTTTGTTTCCATTTCTTTCATTCTTCTGATGGTCATCTCGTTCGCATGGCTCGTCTTCTACTACGTTCAACGATTCCGATACATTCATGCTAAAGAAATATTGTCGGTAAGCTTATCTTCTTTTAAAATCATTATTTATATCTAAAAATCATTAAATGATACAAAAGTATTCGTCACTATCAAAGCAACTAGAATATATCTTTAAATATGCTTAGCAATGTGAAAGTCGATTGAAGCAAAATTTATGAAAACAATGAAAATACACTAAAGGGCATTATAGTGTATCCGTGTCTGTTCTTGTGACAAATTCACATTTATGAGTTTGACTGTTTCCATGGAAATTTTATACCTATGAGTTTGGTATAGGCACATCCTCAGATGTACACCTAGAATGGAAACCCATACTCCCATAAGTGTCTCCTTGAAGTAGGTGCTCACTGAAATTCTAATTTTAAATTCGTTTTCTAAATTCCTCCCCATATCCTTGTGACTTTTACATTTATTGATTAGTTAAGTTACATTAAAGTCTCGTTTTAAAGAAACATTACGACTGTTTTGTTACTGGCATTGTAATTTTGAACCACGGTCAGATGACGAGGCCAATACCTGACTCCAAACTTCCACACCAGCTGGATGACGTTTGGCTCCGACGAATTTAATGTGCACCATACCCGCTTACACGACGGTTCTTTGGGTCTCTGAAACACTCCGGTTCCGAAGCCGAGACCTTACCACCAGGCCCTGTTACATCTAAAATAGAAACATTCAAACCTATTGGTAGTTACTAACCATCTTACCATTTTTAATGCATCTCTCAGACATTATCACATAGAGATACCACTGAATCAGGAATGTATGTTTATTCAGTGATAATTCTGACTGATATGAAGAAATATATGTGATCTATCTTTATGCTAGTCACATAGTCCTGAATAGAGCTCTAATGTATATAAGTAGTAGACCCTACCTATAGATTTGCTTTTTCTTATGATATATGTACATTTGTGGGTGTACCTGTTCCTGCTGTAAACGCACACCTGTAGGTATACCTACCATAATGAGCTCCCCATGACTTGCCTTAACTTTCCAGATAATCTGAATTACCGAGTCACCACGATAAATAAAATGTGCGCTATTGTGAATATATTATAAACCCCATTACGAGTGACTCCTACTCCTACTTCTCATATAAACGTACGACCCATGATTAGATAATGATGTGTGATGAATCATCACACATCATTATCGTAACCGCCAGGGTAGAGAGAACCAACCATCATACTGGTTTCTCATCCCGATTCCTGAGGCAAACTTTGGTGAGATAAATATGAAAGGGTGCGCTTATTCGGAATCAACTTCCCTCATACAGTTGTGAGAAAACAGAATTTTAAGGGTTTTTATAGTATTAACCAAGGAGTCATTGCTGAGTTGCTGAATTTTTTTTTATAGTCAATAAAAACCAAATTGACAATACATAGAAAATTAGTCTTTCAGAATCACCTTTGAGTGACAGAATAAGTATTGCCGAGAGTCTGAGATTGATATTAAGGAACTTTCAATTGAATCACGGAATTTGAGCACACAGAATATCAATTACTGGTGTTGTGTAAAACTAATTTTTGTTAATATATCTCAATTGCTTTCAACCGCATTAGAAGCTATTCAATATTATTTAGGTGGACATAATGATACACAGCGATGATTTTCCTGCGCTTCAACATGGTTTGCCACTGGCAATAGAACAGAAAATGGTAACCAGCCAGTATAAATTTTGAATCGGATTATTCAATATTAATTCATTAAAAAGGAAAAGAAATTTTAAGAAGCGTTGAATATGGGGGAGGGGGAGCTTACTCTGTATGGATGCGAGGGTGGGTGGGACATACTCTGTACCACATGACAATACTTTGCTCTATACCTGATTCGACTCTCGGCTTCCCTGTCATGAACTGGCCAATAGAAGAAGCTAATCGGGATGTAAAAACATCTCTTTAAGCCTCTGTATTAAAATATATGAAATAATTTTTACGTCCGTTACATAATTTTAAAAAAATTATTTCAAAATATATCAAATCACTTGCTTTTAAAATTATCATTTCTTTCTACTGTTATAACACCACCTCATAACATTGATCACTTGAGCCATAAGGGTCATTTTACTAGTTTATTATCCTTTTTTGCTGGAAAGGATTTTAAAAAAATAGTCGCATTCTTTTTCTTCTATTTAGAGACAACTTTGCAGTGCTGCTAAAAAGGCCCTGGATAGAATACCGGTGAAAACTGTAAAAAGCGATGATTCGGTAAGTATATTCAATAAATACGTTAATTGCACTTAAAACTTTAAAACCTTCTGAGCAAATGTGAGCATAACTTTATAATACAAATTTCCCATCTCGAAAGTTGTCCATCTTAGTTTTTGCTGAAATTTTCCTTTCTATCAGTGCATTTTTGCAACTTATTGCAAGATATAAATATTAAAAATCATATTTTCTAAAGAAAAAAAATCTTTAGAAAACATTTTTTTAAAGTTTAATATCATGGTAATATTTTAGACGTACTTGAAAACTTTAGGCTAAGTTTTAACTAATTAGTAGTGAATAATCCACATTTAAACATAAAGTCAATCATTTAGCATTTGAAAGTATTAGTTATTCTTACCAGAAAAGGCAGCAGGCAGTTGCATTTCTTAATTAATTACCACAAAACAATGAAAGTCAACAAGTTATTATAAAACACTATACTATTTCAAAATTGGTCTGCAGTTAATAACGATAAACTGCATGACCTGAATGTACTAAAAAGAAACTGTATAATAACTGAAGTTCAGTCACCATTTCTTCACTTGCAAGCGAATTTCGTATCAAGAATTCGCCAAGAATGTAGCTTGCTTATAGAAAAATTGAAATGGATTTTTCCGTTCTAATATTTTAAAGAATTTCCAGAACATATCAGTTAGGTTCACTTTACTTTTTTTCACATAATATATACATCAAGATTACAAGATGTTCATTCGGCAGATTTGATTATTCCTTCTGGAACAACAGACTTCCCATAATGATTGTTAATCAGACAAAATGTCAATCCTCAAGTTGTTCGAAACAAAGCTACTGAATATAAACAAAAACTCTATTAACCCTTTGCATTCCTATGTCAAGTCTGACTGCCATTGTACAGGATGGGTCGTTTTCATAAGATAGTTAACTAATGATTATTCTAAAAGCTATATAGTAGTAAAAACTTTCAGATTAATTTTTAGGAATTATAATAAACATAAAACTATTTCTGCGGTTTCTAAACACTGAAAAGTATCCTTATAAACATATATAATGATGCATCTCATTACTTTTCGGAATGCAAAGAGTTAAAATACACCCCCGATCTTTCCGATGTTTCAAATACTGTGTTTCCTGGCGTTAAAAAGAAGATAGCTGCTCTTTGATAGCGATGTGCATTTTCTGAACTGGATGGGGAGGGAATGAAAACTAGAAGTCGCCGAGAAATAACAGTTATAGTGAAAGCGACTGTGCTGGCGTCTCCTAATTTATAAAAATAAACTCGTCCGATATCTCACGTTGCTTATTTTCCAACCGCCTTCTCTTGTCTGAGAGGGAATATTTATTGTTGCACTGTAGTATTTATAACAACGCAGACAAGCGTATTATAGCCACATTAACGGAAACTAGTTAAGAGGGGAATTTAGACACAATGTGATATAAAATAAGATTGTCAAGCCTATCATTTAGTACTTAAGAAATTATAATTTCCTGAAGCACTTTATGCTATAAAATTATCTCACAAAAATTGGGTAAAATCATTATTGCATTAATGATAACTAGTAAAAATGTAGTCTAAAAAATAATGTGATTCAGGATAAGATTTTAAAGTCAACTATTATTGATGTCAACAAGTTTAAAGTCAGCAAACTATTATTAAAATCAACAAGTTTATTTGATGTAATTTAAATTTTTTGAAACGCTTTAAGCTAGTAAAATACGAAAAAAAATTGCTATTCTTCTTTTTCTTTAAGAATATATAACTTAATTTGCTGTATAGAAGCGGGATGGTGTACTTCAAATTTCGTGGCTACGAAGTTCATGAAAATTTTCAGTTTTTATTTATTTTATTTTATTTATTTATTTTTTACTCCGCCTGAAATTGAAACTATAAGACAAAATTACCACATCTGAATCAGCTGTTTTGGATTATCTGTTCTGAGAAAAAATGGTTAACAAGAATCATCTAAGTCTAGAAGACACCCCCAGCTAAATGCATTGGACTCCCAGATACTATTTATAAACCATTGTTTCATTTTTAAATTTGACTTTAAATTTCTTTAATCACTTCAGAAGTCATTAGTAAGAATATTACGGAAACTTATAATCCACTTTTTCTGAAATTTCCCACCAGAAGACATATTTCATATGGTATCCAAATTTAATTCAAATTAATCGATTAATTGATAATAAAATTCCAAAAATACAAAGATATTGTATTATCATCGGAAAATGCAACTGTACAGACTATCTGAACTCTAGTACATCAAAGAGTGAGTGAATTTCGAAACAGGAAAAATCACAAAATGAGTGATCGATTATAAAACTATACTTTTATAAACATGAAGAAAACAATACTTTAGAAATAATTTGCTATATTTTCATTTTCTGCTATACGAAATCTATCCAAGTCACAAAGAAATAATATTGTTATCATCAATTAGTCGAAGTCCAGATTTTGATGAATCCTCACGATTCAGACTTGCTTAGGTCTGAAAAATATATTTTTGAAATTATTTCCGTCCATCTGTCTGTTTGTGAACACGATCACTCAAAAACATTTTCAGCTAGATAGATGAGATTTGGTATATGGATTCAACACCAAATTTGTAGGTATCTATGAAATTTTGAATGAAATCCATTTAGAGAAAGTCTGTGTGTATGGCTATTCAAGTACAAATGAAATAGCTAAAAGCGTAAGGAGATAGATAGATAAAATTTGTTACATAGATTTAATTATAGATTGCATAGATTTAAGTATAGTTTCGCAACAAATTTTGAACAAAATCCTTCAAGGGGTTGACATCTGGCTGCATTTTTACATAATTCTAAACGCTATAACTAAAAAACAAAAAAAAAGGTAACAAGATAGACAAATGAAATTTAGTTTAGATTTTTAACATCTGCAGTATAAATTGTTATGAAATTTCGAACCAAATCGGACTCTAGATTCAGTAAAAATGTCATATTTACGCCATAGATAACAATATTTAATAACTATTGTTTTCCATTATCCTGCAGAGGCATCCACGGCCTCTTCCAAGGGTCTCCTTTTGTTTGAGAGTATGCGAGAAAATTTTTGGGAAACCACACTCACTGGTTTATATTTTTGTGTATTAGGTAAAATTTTCTGCCACTGCAAACATCTTTAAAAATTTATTTGTTATGCAATACTTGTCGTATGTCAGAACTATTTAAACTCTTCAATTAAATATAAGTCCTTTTGTCATTTTAATGGCTTTAGAACCCCAGGCATGATCATTTATTAAGGAAAGTGCGTAATGTTTGTTCATTTCACAAAGTATTGTAAATGAAAATTAGTTGAAAAATTAAGAGAATTTTATGTTTTTTTTTTTAGAGAATTTTATGTTTGTTTTTCGACATTCAAAATTTATATTTTATCGATATATAATGATATCGAATGATGAAATAAGGAAAAATCTTTATTTTTCTTAAAAGCAATAAACAACATCCAATCATTAATAATTCAGCTTGAAATTCATTAAAAGTATTCTCTGCAATTGTTGCTTAAAAAATTACTAATTGTGTGAAATTATATATCTTTGTTTCTTCTATCTAAAAAAATATTTTTCCATTAACTTACTATGTTTTATCTTTTCGTCGCAAGTTCAGTATTCATTAAAAAATCATTTTGTTATCTCACTTAATTCCTTTCTTTCTGTTTTCTGAAAAAAAATATATTGATATAAATGAAAGTAGAAATCTTTGGCGATGACATCGAATAAAAACCCTATGTGACATTCCTTTAATTGCTCTGTGGTAACTTAATTAATCCAATAAATCACTCGATATTCTTCTATTATCAACATTAATTGCATCGCTAATGAATGTCTCCCGTTATGTGAACAGCTTTATTCATTAAAATATTTCAGACCAGACAATTTTTTTTTTATTTTTCTATTAAACCTTATTATTCTCTTAATATTTTTATGAATACATTAATGGCAATTAAAAAATTAAGCTATTGCCTCTGAATAAGATTTATGGCGAAATTTTGCTTTTTTTTTATTTTCTTTTTTATGGACTGTAAAAAACTCTAGCAATCAGAAAATCTGGCTTTGAAATTTAAATGAATCTTTATGTTATAGATCTTACCGATTTCGAAACAATTATTTTCTTATCAATTTCGAAAAAAATATTTTTGAACCTTTATTTTTGTATTTATAAATCTATAAATGTGATGACTTAAAAACAGAACTCACAAAATGAATGAAGTTCGATATGTGAACATATGCTCTAAACGTTTAGATCTCTATTAAATTTTGAACGAAATCCGGTAAATGAAATACTGCCTATCTATTTGCATGCACGTACACATAACAATTCAAAAACACACAGAACCGGAAGAAATAAATTTTGTGTATGGTTTATCAATCTGTCAATCCGACTTTGTGTAAATGAACATAACTTAGTAGACGCAACAACGTGTAAATGAACATAACTTAGTAGACGCAACAACGTGTAAATGAACATAACTTAATAGACGCAACAAACTGGATAGATAAAAACCGAACATGTGATCAATAAACTATTATTGTAGATCTCTATCCCATTTAGTACAAAATCTGACAAAAGTCAATCTGCCTATTTCTCTGTCTCTGTTTATTGACATCAACGTAACTCAAAAACACAATGAGCGAGATAGTTGAATAAGCAAGTGGTTCTTAGACACAAATTTTAAATTTTCCTCCATTTTTGCTATCAATAAACCTTTCATTATTCAGTTTCTTCAGTGAAACGTCTATTAATATTGATAAAGAGAACCTGAATCGTATTTGTTCTATTACTGTTTTTAGGAAAATGAAGATGATTTTGAATGTTGCGCCATCTGCATCGAGCACTTTCAACATGGCGAGCTTATCCGATCATTGCCATGCAAGTAGGTATCACCTAATATGAAAATTTACATTAAAAATTGCCTTATTTTTCTTCTACATCCAACAACGGTGAACTCTTCATTGAATTATTCATATCTCAAGTTTCAGAGTTCCTAAATTTTTTTTTCTCAGTAAAATGTTTCATAAGGAGCTGTCAGCGAATCCAGTACTTTAAATTCTTCATTAGACACAATACTTTACAGATTCTGTAGGTCGCCAAAATAATGAATTTTTAAAGCGATTGTTATTTGCCAAATGTGACAATACAAAAAAATTTTATTTGCAACCTTTCAGAACTTAAATTGCATGTTTCTCAAGTGACTTTTTAACGGTTGGCGAGCATTTCGCGTTTTTGCGAAGAAGCGACTCCGAAGCTTAAGTCTAACCAATAAATGCGGCAAAATGAAAGTTAACAATGAACTCAAAGATACTTGATGTCTGTTCTATTTTATTTTTTGTTTTATTTCATAATTACCTGTTTACAATATACAATTTTTTTTCTCGTGTCATGTGAATTTTTTCTGCTACATCGTTTTAAAGTTTTGTATAGACAATTATATGCCTAATGTAAATATATTTGAGGAATAATTTGAAGTATATTTACAAAGAGCAGTTTAAAATGTATAAGCCTCGAAACTGAAAATATATGACTTTTCATACAATATGATAATTGGCAAATGGCTCCTATTCACTGCCAACCAATTTACTCTGAGATATGCTCTTCATATCCATGCTATTGCTTTAAAAATTCTTTTCAGCAGTTTTTCTTACCAAAAATGAAAATCACTACTGCTGTAAGCATAATCCTTCTCCTCCAGTTGTCGGTGCTCTACAAAGCTAATCCTTAACATTTTGACACTACTAGATATAATTATAAAATAAAGAAATTCTTCTTTGGCCTACAAATAATTAGAAGTGATTGTTACATCAAAATAATACTAATGATAAAACGTGCGCATATTTTGTTGATATACAACAATAAAGATTTGTACAAAATGCATTTTAACCTTCCTTCTTACAGCCATTGCTTTCATAAAATTTGCATTGACCCTTGGTTGTTGGAACAGAGATCATGCCCAATGTGCAAACTGGATATTCTTCTTCATTTTGGATTAGTGGTAAGTATCCTTTTTTTGATTTGCAATTGGCCTAAGTCTTTATTAAGTTTTAACTTTACAGTCTTAACTATTCACTATACTTTTTCTAAAAAAAGCTTGGTGGCATTTTTTTTTCTTTTGCATGTTTAAAAGCATGTTTTTTTATTTTGTTTCTTAGATGAGAATTTTCATTTTTGTGTAATATTAACTATCAAAATCCTTTGAAAAATATTTCTTACAAAAGTGTAAAATATATAAATTTTTATTTGTGATTAGAAATATATGGAGTCAATTCACGTGATGTCATTGTTAATCATAAAAGCAATTAATTTCGTATCTCATCAAACAAATGCATGTTTTCTTAATCTCAGATGCGATATCATCTTATCCCTTTTTTTTATCCAAGATTCCTACTAGGAACCAATTCGGGGGCCCACGCTACATCGTGAACATGAATTGACTCCAGAGCACCTAGAAAAGTGAGAATGAAAAATGACTTTATTCAAACCACTTTTAATGATATGCTTTCCAGTACACAGGAAGTCAAGAAAGTGTGCTAGAAATCGATGATGACGACTTTTTCAGACCACGCCACAGTTTAGCGGAACATGACATCGTCTTAGTTCAAAACCAAAGACGCCACTCTAGTGTCCGAGTGGCCATCTCCAGACGAGAAGACCGAGCCACTTCTCCTTGTAGTTTATCCTCCCTCAATCCCGATGCTGTGGTAGAGCAGTCATTTGTCTGTACTACCGTCGATATGTCCGATGTTGCTGTTAACACCAGCGATCCACCGTCAGAGGCTGATTACGAAAGCAGTGAAGACAGATGGACTTCACCGTTCCCTAAAAAATTTCAGCCACTGACCAATAGAGGGAGCGTGGAGGCACTGGCCTTGCAATGTACATCCACAGTTATGACCACAGAAGAAGAGAACTATGAAATCTGTGATTTAACTTTCGAAGATTAACAACCGAGTCAAAGCAAAGTATTCAATGTGATAATCCTTTTTTGAAAATGCTTGTTCTTAGAAGAATTCGTTGTAGTACTGAACATGGTATGTAATCGGAGAGTCTTTGCTCGGTTCTTTACATGTTATCGATGTATTCTTATCAATGTTGAATTTGTGTACAGTAAATATCCATGTTGAGTGCATATCTCAGTGTATTCATTTATTTTCCAGTGTGGCCACAAAATTTATCAGAAACTATTGTTTAATATTTAGCATAATATTTAGCATAATATTGTTTGATAATATTTTTATTTTCAATTAAAACTAAAGTAATATGAAATGTTTAATATAACTCTGGTTCAAAAATTAATTTCCAATTATAATTGAAAATATAAATATGTTGAGCCTCTTTCAAATCAAGGTAAGTAGGTTTTTTCCCTTTTATTTTCAGCAGTTCAGAATAGCTATTTGTCCAGAGAAGTATTAAATTCATTTATATGAAAAAGGAGCTGCTCATAAAAGTTTCTGAATATGGTATAAATACTTTTATGTCATTATATTTTAAGTATTTTTGCAAGTAATTATTTTAATTTTAAGCTCTTTGGCCATGTTTGTGTCAACTGCTATGTCACAAAAAAGTTAGTTCTGTAGTACCTATTTATTCCACTTATGAATAAACTAGATGTTCATTTGGAGAGTGAGCCTTACTTTTGTAACATTTCGTTATGCAATTCAAAATAAAACCCATATTAACAATTACAAAAAAAAATTAATATTTTCTGAATATTGTAGGATTTTCGGAATATCGTGCTACATCATGGAAATATCGTACAATATTTTGGGCTCATTGGGGATAAACTCATTTTAAATTTAAAGTCGTAAAGTTTAAAGTCGTTTATATTCATTTATAAGACTTTACTTGTTGTTATAGCATACAGAAACATACAGTTTTGTTTCTAGTTTTTACTTCTTCGTAAGTATAGAGAAAATATTCTATTCTTCAAAAGAATTCAAAATCGAGACTTGGAGGACTCTACACATTTCAGACTTCCTTGAGCTCGAAAAACACGTTTCTTTCCCAGAAAGACAGACAAACATAATGGCAAAGATAACTCAAAATGGTTCTGAGCAAGCCAGTTGAAATTGGGTATGTGGTCTCTCCATAAAATTTGTAGATTTCTATCAAATTTTGAGCGAAATCTATTCAGTAAAACTCTGTCAGTCTGGCTGCCAGTTAATACAATAACTATAAAACTAAAAGAACTAGATGGAAAAAATTTAGTAAGCAAATTTATTATTGAAGTGCAGATACCCGTCAAATTTGAAATTTAATCTGTCAGGAGATTGACTTTCAGTTGATATGTACATTCACAATCCCATTAACGTGGTAACTCAAAAGTGAAGTGGCCTAAATATATCAAATTTGGCATGTGATTTTGTGAGTACAGTTTTAGATCTGTGCTAAATTTCGGTCTCAATCGGTTCTGGAAAACTAAACACAATTGAATTACGAGAACTATTAGCCACATGCCCACAAAAACAATGAATTAACCGCCAAAAAAGTCGCCAAGGATTGTACGATATACTACGTAAAAATGCTAAATTTAAGCCAAGGATCGTAACTATTGTTCCCAATGCAGGGCAAGGTATTCGCTGCCATATACGAGTTTCAAAACTTTATGAGGGATGAAGGGGAAGGGACAACAACTTTGTGAGTGAGAATGCGAGAAAAATTCGGGGAAAACCCCTTCCGCTGGTTTACTTTTGTTGAGTACTTCGCAATAGTAGTGAAAGAATTTAAAACAGACACATTTGTATGAATCACACACAAAACTAACATATACTTTATTTTACAAATATGTATCTTATTGTTTTTAAGAATACTTAATTACTGGATATAATTACTCCAAATCTCAATGCTACATGAATATTCTGAAAATAAAGGTAAGATAAAATCGCTAATTTTTTGCATTTCTTTTGATTTCAAAACAAGTTTTCAAACATGTTTTGTCATCAGGAGAGTTTTTTTTTCTCGTGTTACTGAATAATATGTATTATGTCAGTGATTTGGAGCATGTTCTGAAGGACTGGACAGCATCACAACCGACATATATGATAAACCTAAATATAGTGAAGATCGACTGACTTATTTACACATATTTTGATGTAAAATTTTCTCAAAAGTTTCTTTTTTAGAATTTTGATGTGTTTTGAATTTAAATTTCTAAATTCAAAAATTTATAATCATGAAAAATCACATTAGTTATCCATCTCTTTCTATTTAGTACTTAATAAGTATGACATAACTTCTCCGAGGAAGATTGTTTAATTCTTTCAAGAATTTCAAAATGCTGGTTGTTGAAGCTAAAATTTTTCGGAGCAAATTTCAAGGAACATCTTTAAGTTATTAATTACTAATGCAATTAAATTTAACCCTTAGATGCATCATTTTTAACATTTGCATTTAAAAATAATTTTACTTAATTTATGTTTTGTGGGTTATCGAAAAAATAATTTATTAGCCTAAGTTGCATTTCAAAAATTAATTAATTATTTTTTTAAAAAATTTAACTTATAAAGAAATGATGAAAGAAAACTTTAAAAGAAATAACGCCTTCATTAGAGATAGGGCAAAGAGAACATTCTGTAGATTTGTTTGCAACAGTATGCACATTGGTATGAATGACTTATACATATGAAAATTCCTAATTAATACCATAAAATTTTCCAAATGTTAAAATTCTTAGGCACTATTCGAGAATCTAAAAAGTTTCTTTGATTATATTTTTGATTTAAATTCTTGAGGATTAGGCAAAATCTAGACAAAAATATCTTATCTTGTATTCTAGACTTTTTTCATCCATGCGTTCTAAACTTAATTTATTAATGTTTGAATATTTTGTGGGGAAAAAACTACTTATACTCACCGAATCCATTACATACTTATGTTTCCTTCTTTCCTGCATTTGGACGTGGAACTTTGTTGCATTTATTGCCCAAAACAAAAGCATATATGCATTTTCCTTCAATGGCTTAATGATAATTCCGCTTACAATAATGCCCTTTTTAGAACTGAAAATACCAGATATTTACCTGGAAACAGTCACCCACAATTTTGAACAAATTGAAGCAATGAAAATGTTCATTAATCGAGAAGCCTCTGTCTTCAACAATACTAAAATCATTAATCATTAAAATCATTAAATCATGCCTTTATTAGGAAATTTGGGCTAGTAAATGAATATCAATTATTGATAAAAATATTGGATGTAATATGGTTGAACTCTCGATAATATAGTTTCAAGGCAAATACTGAAAAAATACGTGTGAAATAAATTGTGAAAGTTTTAGTTCCTTTAAATATAATAAAATTTTTAAATTACTAGAATTTCGTGAATTCAAATATTTTATGCTCCTTTTGCACATGTCACAGAATATTTTTTGTCCATCTCTGCAATTTTTCACATAATGTTACATGCCGTTTAGATGAAAAAATTATATAGTTTTTATGTAGATTTCTCATCCATTTGGCATTATATATCTTTTATGATGTTTGGCTTTTCTGTACGTGCTATATCTTTGACTTTCACGATCACTGCAACTTTTAAATCACCCTTAATTTGTTAACTTAAAATTAACTTTTGAATCAGGACAATCAAACTTTAGTACCGATTTCTTGATTTTGTTCTCTTCCAAATAAAATATAAACTGTGAATAAAACAGCAAACAATGACAATGTAAGAAAAATGGAATTTAAAAGCCAAAATGAATATAAATAAAGAGTCTTGTGGCAATATAACTGGCTGGATTCGTCCAAGTAATTTGGCGCATATGCTCCATACACCCAGTAACAACCTAAAAAATAAGAAAAAGTTTTCTAAGTAACTAAAAGTAAAAAGTTATATAATTTAGACATATATAAACCTGATTAATCCAAAACATGACATTTCGTGATAGTAAAACCTATTTTTAGAACACGAAGCGGGTCAGAAAATTTAGTTTCCGAGACTTTTTACGATATGAGTTCCAAATAAATTTTCTTGAAATGCAATTGTGTTAGAACTTTAACTGGGGAATGAATAGCTCGTTACCGGTCCCCGTTTTTACTCAAAGAAGCGCATCAACTAAAGCACTTTGAAGAATCATTTGTAAAATTCTAAAAATATTTACAAAAATCATAGAAAGGCATTTGTTTTAACCCTTTCACTACTAACTCGGCCGACGTTCTGGCATAGGGGTAGCGCGTCTTCCCCGTGATCTGGACGTCCTGGGTTCGAGTCCCGGGTCGGGCATGGTTGTTGTTTATCTGTTCTATCTGTGAGATGTGAGAATGTACCCCCTGTAAAAAGGGGCTGTGCAATGTGATACGTGAGTAGCAAAATCGTATTATTGGCCCTAGCTGGCGCTACTAAAAAAACAAGAGATGCTCTCTCTCGGCTTAAAATCGCTGACTTTGATCAGCGGGCTTGTCCATGGCAAATGTCATCAGAAACAACAACTACTAACTCGACTGCGAATGTTCTAAACTAGTAAACCCTTTTTGGATCGGTTTCTGCTTCAAACGGGAGGGAGGGGTGCAAGATGTAAATTATCGCTTACGATACTCTAATTTTACATCCTAAATTCCTCGTTTGAAAAAAAAAACAATTCAGAAATGGTCCATTGGTATGCAAATTGAATATTCAGGTGAGTAAGAAGAGAGTTACAATCATGGTGCCGAGTAGCAATTTACGGGCGTTTTTCATATTTATTTTAACACTGCAGGTTAATTCTTAAAAAAAAATTCCTTTAGTTGTTTGACGAAGAAATTTATTCAATCGTTCTTCATATTTCTTTCTTTGAAGAGTGGGAAATATTGGCTGGTAATACATAAAGACATCGTTTTTTCCTCATACACAACACAAATCGAAGAGTAGCGTCGGCTGTTTTTTAACATCTCGATTAAAAAACAACGAAAAAAAAATACTAACGAAAAATGTAAAGTTTTCTCTACTTGATTTTGCATTTTAAAGATAAGAAAATTCACTAAAAGTTATATAATTAAGGAAAAAAATCACTGCCTTGTATAAATACATTTAGAGATATATATAGAGAGATAATTAAATTGTTTTTCAAAAAATTTAAAAACTTTGCTAATGCATTTTATTTCTACATGCATCTTTAAATTTGGAGAAAACTTTTATTAATTAATACTAAACCTTATACGTAGATAATAAATAAATAAAATTAGATTAGATTAGATAATAGAGATATTTTTTATATGTATAGCTAATTAATTTCGTGTATGTACATTTCTGTAAACATTGTACTATGTGTTTCAAAACTTAGCTTGTTCTAGAAATGACTAATTACATCAATACTTTTACAGGGAAATGACATAAGATATCGGTAACTTCAAATTTTGAGAGAAAAATTATTAAAATTCCTACTACAGTTGCGTATAATATACCATTTCTAAAAAAGTAAAATCGATTTATGAGAAAGCTTGATTTCCCTCTCCAGAAACTACAGCAAAACAGAAACAGAGTTTCTACCGAAATTACATTACAACTGGAATAGAATTTATGCAAAAACTGCAACAG
Source organism: Argiope bruennichi (assembly GCF_947563725.1). Classification (NCBI taxonomy): domain Eukaryota; kingdom Metazoa; phylum Arthropoda; class Arachnida; order Araneae; family Araneidae; genus Argiope; species Argiope bruennichi. The sequence goes on along the minus strand of NC_079162.1, from coordinate 32,048,183 downwards.
AATTGAAACAGAACATCTGCAGAAACTAGAACACCAGCAAAAAAAAAAAAAAAACTAAAACACTTGGTTTTTAGTTATTTTTTGTATTCTATAGATTCATTTCATCAAGCTCATTATTTTACTATTGAGAATAAAAAATGGATAAATAATTAGGAATTTTTTTAATTTAAAGAAATTTATTTAGAAAATTTAACTTTTAATTTTAAAGCAAATCTCACCTACCGGCAATGAACCATCCTATATGAAAAAGCACAACAAGTAAAAATATTTTCTTGTAGCACTCTTCATCCTCATCACTTTTCTTCGACATCATATTTAATTTCCTTAATACCACAATAGAAGATAAAAATCCAGCTCCTCCGACAACTAGAAAGACAGGTATCATCGATTGAGTTGGGCAACTGTACATGTAAGCGCTACCTGTAAAGTACAATAACATTTTTAAAAGAACATTGTAAATAATAAATTTTATCAGATAAATTAATACCATAAAATAATCAAACCGTTTTTAAAAACACAATTTATAAGCGTACTAAAATGCAAAAATTACTTTTTTAACAAATTTAGTGAAACTTTGCAATTTTGGAGCAAAAAATACAAAATAAATTAGAATTTTAATCAAATTAAAAAAAATATTTAAATTTTTGACGGATACTAAGCAATTTTCTTTCATTAAATTTTCACTGTGTCATAATTTCTTAATAAATTGTTTTTAAAATTATTCAAAAAGCACTGATTAGAATCCTAATCTTCTAAGAAGTTGTGTTTGAAATATTTTCAATTGGGAAAGGAGGAAAATTCCTCTACTTCAAGAAACCAATGATAAAATCGAACAATGCAATAATCATAGCAGTTATCTTATCCTCTGATATTTATTTCCTTGATGCTCATAGATGGTACGTTCATTTTCATTTCTTTATACTATTTCCTTTGATATTTTCTATTGTAACTTCCAATTAAACAATTTTGATCAAAATATTTTATTCCAAGGTTATTGCGACTCCATTTGAAAAATTTAAATACCTATCCAAGCGAAAAAAAATTGATAATTTCAGAATATGCATGCACTGCATGTATACATCTGCATATTTTATGCCTAGACGTATCAATGCGGTAGAAATTGGTATAGGAATACGTATATATTTTCAAATAACTTACTTAGTGAGATAAAATATACAATTTTTAAAATTCTTCGAAAAAGTTTATTAAACGCTTCAGTAATTAATTTCACAAAGTTACGTGGGCAATTGGTTTTTCAAAAATATTCAATAAGTTTTATTAAAAAGCGGCATTTACAAAAATATATTGCTTTGTCTATTTAATGTTACCAACAGATCAATGAAATTGGGCATCGCATACTAAACAGAAAAGGGTGTTAAAACAAGCTTTTGATAAAACATATTAAAAGATAATTGCTAAATTTCATTTGTTTCGTACTTTTATTTATTAATTTGGGAAGAAAACTAAATACTTGAATTGCTGGATTTATACTTTTCTTTGTGAATTAGTAAAAGTTTAGTGCAAACTACAAAACATTTTGATACAGAAAATAGCCTTTTATAAAGTCTTTCAAGTATTTAAGTATTAAATTAGACTTTATGATCTAATATTTGCTTATATGTATACTAAATAGATATTAAGATAAAAAGAGAAAAAAAAATGCTGATAAGCTTTTCATTTATTCATTAAAATTTTTATTAAATCTTTACTACTAGAATCTTGAAGAAAAAAAATCATTACTTGAAAATTTTATATGAATTTTTTAAGAATAATATTTCAGATTCTGCACGGTATCTGAAATGTTAATGCTCAAATTCTATTCCGAAATTAACATCAACCACGTTTCGCTCATATAGAATATAAATATTTTTTTTTTCTGAAACAGAATTTCAGAATAATAATGAATCTACAGTCGTCAATTTCTGAAATTCAGAATCAGGAATAATTAAAGATCTAGAATTTTGTTTCTCTCAAGGTCACATTAACTTCTGAACTTCATTATAACATCGAGACTTACACATTTTTCTCAGCCATTCATCCAACTGATTTAGTTACACATACAATTCAACCAATAAGAAAACACGGCAACCATTGTGTTTGTTTTCGAATTTAAAAAAAAGGTAAGTAAAAGATATGAAAATCAGTTTTGGGTAATGACTGAAAAGTAGGTAAGTTTTTTTAAGTAAGTTTTTTGAAAATTGCATCACATTATGTTTCACAAAAATGAGTTTTAGTGTTTGCATGGCAACAATTTCTTCAACATAATTTTCAGATCAGAAACAAACATAAAAAAGATAACCACCAACTAATAATGAAAGAAGTTATTATAATGGCTATATGATGTTGTTTTATTTATCATATACTGTTAGCAGTTACAAAATATTATTTAAAAACTTCAGTCACAAATAAAAGAAACGATATTTTAACTCTTAACCACTAAATAAAATTGATCGAGATTTTGTAAAAAAGTAAACTAACAAACGTTTAAACATAGATACTTACTGCTTATTAAATGATAATTACATTTTTATAAACGTATTGCTATACCACAAAGACAAAAAAGCTGTCTCCAAATAATTCAATTCGGGATTGGTGAACAAGATATCAATAGTAACCCGACCATGCATCCACCCCTCGGTTATAACGTATCTTTGACGTAACTCGAACCCACACAATTATTTTCCCCATTAGGGAAGCGAGGCCTGCCTACTTATATGGCAATTTTTCATTGCTATATTTAAGGTGCCTTCCCGTTGGGGTAAAACCTTTTGTGATTACCCTGTACACCACATCATTATAATTTTCTTTGTACATATATATTATTTATGCTATTTTTACTTCCTTTAATTGCCTAGTATTTGATTCTATTGATTTTCATTCTGAAGGACCTCATTATAAATGTGGCTAGTGTTGGTTGTCGATTTGGCGTTCAGATCATTTGCGATTTTCTTTGGTGCTTACCAAATGGATGGAATGATTCTTTGCTGCCCATTTTTCACCATTTGGTTTGGGCTGAGTTTGGGAGTTTGGATGTCGAATTACACCGAACCCTAAAACATGGCAGGTGTAGATTCATTGCGGTTATATCTTTTTTTTTTTTTTTTGCATGCAAAAATACACTAGAAAGTTACTTAAAATTAGAGAATAAATCGTGTCATCACAATTCCTTATTAGGAGTGACACATATCAATTTTCAATCATGAAATTGTAAATCCTATAATTGATTGTACTTTTGTTCCTTACATGTGAAAATTGTTTGAATCTACATAAATTCTAAAGACAATGAATAAATGAAAGAACAATTATATCAACTTACTACTATGTTATGATGTTAAAAATAGAGAAGATTTTGAATACAAATTTATAATTTTATGTATATATTCTAAAATTTTTAATTCCAATAATGTTAATGATTTTAATTTCTCAAAAATGAAAACTATACACATCGAGAATAAAATTCTTTTATAGCAAAACTGGAGAAGAAAAATAATAATCATTTCTAAGTATATTTTTATGTAAATACTAAAATTTCTCGTTTGGAGTCATGTATCTTATTATAGTCATATAAATATCAACATAATATTGTTTCATTCATCGTTTTCTTCATATAAATTTTTAAAAAAACGGCGTATAAAACTTTAAAAAAATTTTAAATATAAAAATTTAATTAAAAAGAAATTTGTATTATAAAATAAAAATAAATTAAAATTCAATAATCGTAATTAATAAAATTAAAACTTAATAGCCATAGCAGAGATGAAAATTTTTCTCTTCTTAAACAAATGTAAGCTCTTTTATTTGTCGGGTATTTACCGCAATAAGCAGTCTAAAATGTGATTTCTTATACTTTCCTGACAGAAGCAATCGACCAGAAAAATCAAGTAACACAAACATTTTGCAATCAATTACTTTTTACTTATCAGTGAGCTGAATTAATTAAGTAAAGCTGAAGGCAGACATTTGTTTTAATGCTCTTGGAGAATTGTCGCGGTGGAACATGGAATGGGCGTTTTAATCAAATATTAGATGTTGTTATAATAAATTAAAAAGATTGGATGGACATATGCATTCACATATTCCTTATTCTGATGAAATCAAGACACGAGAATTCATTACAAGGAAATTCCATTGTACTGAATTTAATATGAATCTTCAATTTATGTGTAGAGCATCCATTAAATATTTTGATATTAAGATTGGGGTGGTCTGATAGTGAATTACAACAGAATTTAATACAGGATAATTTAATTTTGTGGATTTAAATTATGTGCTTAACGTTCGGTAGATATTATGATCTTAAAAATGATATCATAATATTTACCATCCATCGGATTTTTCAAACTGTTGATCCAAATCATTGAACTGGAATTTTATTAGAGAATTATTAAGACTATTGTAGTAACGTTTAGGCTTCCAGAATGGGAGATAATTGGATCGAGACTCGATTCCTTGGAAGAAGGATAGAAAATGTTAAATTCGTCTTTCATTAATTAGTTTTTTAATGGATTAAAGTATCGTTTCAAATCTACAAAAAGATTATTTTAAGATGGACCTCGTAGATTCAAAGCGTAACCAACGAGGGCAACATCTGAGATTGCACTCTCCCTGCAAATTTTCACACCGTACCAACAGGAAGTCGCCTAATTTTTGATTGAATAAATATGATGCAGATTCATTTATATGGTGGATTCATCCACTTGATATCACCTGAAATATAGGTAGAAAACATTTAAAGTATAGGGGTTTGTTCTCGCTTCTGCGATGGGTATATAAAATAGTATGGGATAGAGTTACCTCCACTCCGATGGTGGTAGTATCGTTGTTCGAAGGTAAACGCATGTATCGTGCCGTAATGGAGACTATTATGCTGTGATCGCAGCGAACATTTTCTTTTTTGTGGCAACCTCGGTTATTCAGATATATATCAGGTGTAACTCTTTTATGGTTGTGTATACATGATATATAATCAGTGGAAGCCGCAACGAGGCCATTGCTGATCACATGGGTTTAATTAAACACCTTCCGTTGGTACGGCGTGAAAATTTAACGAACGTGAAACCTGATTAAATACTATCCTTGGAACAATGGTCAAACTTATGAGTTCCGTTCTAATACATTATCCTACTAATGTATTTGTTACTCAACAAACTAGTGTAGACAATTTAAACAGAAAAAAGTAACAAATTTTTTTGATGGATTCGTTAGTTTTCGTGTATATTATTATGTTTAAAACCTGTAGGGATTTTTAAACATTTATCTTCTAAGTTTAAAAGGAAGAAGTTGTGTTCTAAAATTTATTATGAAGAAATTTATGAATTATTAAGCATGAAAAATTATTATTATAAATATTTTATTATAGAGATTCAAAGTATCTCGAATTCCTCCAGGAGATATAACATTTCTGAAATATCTCTCAGTCACATTATCTCATAAATATTTGTTAACATGAATCAAATACACCCACATGGCTGTAGTTTATCTAATGCATATTTGATTAAACTTAAAGAATAAAATATCTTTCAGATCAAATACATATTTGGCATAGTTTTTCTTCAAAAGAGTTTATTTCAAGAACTAACAATTAATAAATAACTATTATTTCTTGAAAGAAGAATATAGAATTGAATATTTCATAAATTCTTTAGAGGAATATATCGATTGAAATTGGTTACTGAATATATACACAAAAGAATTAAGGTTGGAGTTTTGCTTGCATTTAGTTAGTTAACAATGTGGAATTAGAGACTCATATGTTAGCATATTTTCATAAGTCACTAATTTATTTTTTGACATCAGGGCCACTATGGGTTACAAATAGTTTCGGAATTGGAGGGTTGCGAATTCAAGACCTAATTTCTCCCAATATTCCCTGTAAAACAGGGCCAGGTACACAATTAACTCGGTCGAGATCGAACTTCCTCCCGCTGATATGTTGTGGAGATTAGGAGAAAGGGGATGGCTATCCAGATGTCGTCTCCGTTCTCTGAATATATTTCAAAATTCGAAAGTTCTTGAAAAAATAACCCTAGTGGAGCTCGACTCGAAAAGTTAAGTCAACAAGCAAAAACATTAATTTAAAAGGCATAAAGTACTGTGATGCTCAGAATGTTTCGGTATGCATTGTGAGGTCTCGATTTGCGTGTTTTTGCAAGGCTCATGGTGAATCATTGGCTTGAGGACTGATAGTAGAAGGGAGATGCTTCTTTCATCCATTTGAGAATGATGTCAGTTAATCAGTTACATACAAGATGAGCTTGCGTATCTTTGACAGTCAAAAATACCCGACAAGATCATTGCACCTCCCGAAGTAAGTGTTACCTGAGATGATATTTTTTTTATTGTGTAATAAATAATAAATGGAAAATAAACACATTAACATGTGCCTCTCATTACTATAAATGAGTAAGTTTTGCTGCTTCACAGTCCAAAATTCGCCTTTTCCTTTTTTAAACCTCTACTATTACATGTTAGCCTATGGTACTGATTTTTTTATTACTCGTTGAAGGGATTACTTAGTCATCTTATGATCCTAGGAGCCAAACATCATCATGCCGAAGCAGGGTGAGGTTGTCTTAGTCGGATTCAGAAGTTTGGGTCCTTTTTCAATAAATTAGTGAGCGCTTGGCTATCAGCTCTGTAGCGACGAGAACGATTTTAGAATTTCAAGGATTGGCCTCGTTATTTGCACACTGTTTATAATTATAAGATCGATCCAGAAATATATATCTAGCTGTTTAATATTAATGAAATCAATAAAAATAGGCCACCGAATAACTCATACAAAAGTAAGAGTGTGCAATTTGAAATTCAGAAATCAGAAATCTAATTTACAGGAAAGCACCATAAAAAAGAACGAAAAAAGAAATTCAAGCCATGCATTAAAATTCAATAAACGGGTTATTCAGTCCTATTTTAGTTCGAAAATGTCATTTATATTAATTTCTAAAATCAAATATTTAGTTTTGATCTTGGAAGTCGTTTGTAAAATCCCTGCTTTATGTGGGCAGTTCTTTTCATTTGTCATATTTGTACTGGAAAACTTTCCAATGAGTTACAATGAAGACTGAGTGACTAAAGAAGTTCTGTGCATAAAATAAAATAAAAACTGTATTAAATTGAATTTGTATGACGTCACAGTCATATATCAAACGTAACTGTGTATATTATTTAACATGAGAATATATGTTTTTTGGCATTTATACTGTGAATTCACATCCTCTGAAACAAGGAAAATTAAATATAACTTAAATTGATCTCCCTCACGTGAGCATAAATTTACTCCATTAAATTTATTATTATTTTTTTTGTATTGAAAAGACAAATTTGAAACATCTAATTAAAACTATAATTTAAACTAATAAAAACTAATAAAAAACTATAATTTCTAACATTCATAAATGTAAAATGAACATTTTAAAGTATTCGTTCAACTTCAAATTGTAATTATTAAAATAAAACTTGTCTTATGAGAATGATTAAAAATTGCAGAAATAGAGAATCTAATTACCGAAAAGTTTTGTATATTATATTCTTTTGACGAAAGAATATCAAATAGGATTTTCATATTTTTAGGCTCTATTTAGTTATTTGTTTGTTGGTTTTTTTTTCATTGCACAATTTTTCTTCTTTATTTTATTTTCTTCAATCTCTTAGACAGCGAAAAAAATCCACGAGAAAAAAGATTACATTTTACAAAGCACAATAGTATTAAAAAAAAATCAAACTTTTATACTCACCAACAATGATCATAGACAATGGAATGACGACTATAATGAAGAAACATACTAAAAACATAAGAAATAAACATTTTTTTAGTTTCAAATAAATCAACGGAAGCAATATTTTTATTTAAAAGAAAATAGAATTATAAGATGCTTTAAACAATTAAATATGCAATGTGATCACTTAATCTACACATCCACTCCCTCCCTTATTTTCAGAATAGCAAAACTATAGTCATTTAGTTTTAAATTTTAGTTATATTAACGTCCTGTTTGAAGCAACACTAGGGCTATTTTGGGACAGACCTCGTAAATTTGAACCGCGGTCAGATGACGAGGACGACACCTGAGCTGACACCCCCCTCTCCACACCAACCACACCAAAAACTATAGTCATAAAAGGGGTTCTAAGTAAAGCAAAGAGGCTGCAAACTACGGGATAAAACCACTTATTAGACAATGCAGTAGCCAAAATTGAAGTTGGCATTTCTAACTGATGAACGGAGCAAGATAAGATATTATGTAGTTCATCAGCTTCCACCGCGATCTTCCAACTACACTGTCTCTCTTTAGCGCTTCAGGAAGCCATCAAATATGCGGTTCATAAAAAATTAAGAGACTACAATGCCTCCCATTATATTTCCTCATCGTTCACAAATTTCTTGCTAACCAGAACATTCAATCGCCTCAACACCTATCCTATTCTCCAGATATATTTCCAGTACATTACGTTCTTTCTAAAAAAATGAATATGCAAACTAAAAGTCACCAATATCGATTTCCGAAGTGAATAACAGAAGGTTGGGGATTTGCTAACCCTAAACAACATCCAGACCACATTCCAGTTGTATCAAAAATGCCAAAACTAGTATAAAACTACTCAAAGTCACTGTTTTAAAGTTAATAATATTAACTTAGACGATTGATGAATTTTTCATCAGCAAAACAAAACCTGTAATTTGTAAACAACATGTCATAGTTAAATTTAAAATATTAAAAACATTGCAGTATTTAATCCGTATTATACAAATACGGACTATTTTTAAGTTGACAATTCCAAAAAAGGGTTTTAAAAATGTTTCATTCTTTTAATTAAAGTAAAATTAATCATGCATTTTGCAAACCGTCAAAGTCATAATTATAATTAATAAAGCGAATTATATAGGGAAGGATGTAATTTAAGAGCAACCTTAACTTAAACAAGTAAATTAAGGTTGTAATTTAATCAAGAATTTTAAGAGCAACCTTCTTGAAAAATGGTTGCTGAAACACTGGTTGAAAAATTAGATATTAAGTGCAGTTCTAATACAACTTGTTAATTTTTAATGCTATTGAATTTGTAACAGAAAACGACGGACCCCCCAAAAAAAATGCATGCCTTTAATGTAAAATCTGCTAATTAATTCTTTTGCATCAGATACAGTAAAAATCAGGTTTTTAATTATTGCATATGTATAACCATTCTACATTATTATAAACTGATTTTGAAGATTTATTTGTTACTGCTATAATGTTTCATTGCAAATAAATAGCAATTAGATTAATTGCAAAAATACTTGGTTCTATTTGTTTCTAAATAATAATTAAAAATAATCTGGATTTGAAGGATTGATATTCAATAGATTATTAATTAATTACTGATTTTTTTAAATAATTCATTTTGATATTTCATCTGAAAGGAAATATTAAGATGAATGAAAAAATAAAAAAAAGGATTTTTCATCATTAAATAATTTCATAATTAAAATTTCATAATAAAAATTGAATAATTTCATAATTAAAAATTTCAATGTTTTCAAGAAAAAAAATTGAGTAACTATACTTACAAAACACAAAGGCTGTAAATTGCAGTTCTAAGCGAACACTATAATAATAAGATCCTTTTTCCTCCTTTTCATCGTCTGAATTTTTTTCTAAAAAGAAAAACTATAATTTAAATCAGGCAGCATAAAAAAAATCTCAAAGAAATAACAGGGCAATTCATCATACTGGCTTTTGATTTAAGAGACAGTAAAAGAGGACTGTCCATGCATCTTACCTTGCACCGGTTCCTCTTTTGGTTTGACAAGAATGCTTTTCGGTGGTGTTCCGCCAGTGAGATTAAGTTTGTGCTGGGACACTTCTAGTGCTTTTCTTTGTGGGCTGTAGATTCCCGGAGTTGATCGAGACAGCTGGGACAAATTGTGGTTTCTCAAGTTGAAAACGTCCTGGTGCGAAAAGCTTAATCTGGGAGCCGAAGATATTCGTTCCAGTCCCGATTGCCCCGTCATACTGTCCAAGAGAATGCAACAGTTAGACACAGAATGAATCAAAATTCAGAAACAGTTCGTAAAATGTATTTTGAGAATTGATTATGAATCGTTTCGATGCATATTATGCATGAAACTCAAGAAGAGACGAGTTTGTGCTTGAAATACATGCGCATGTTAAACAGAATCGTATTCTAAAATTCCTTGATATGATCTTTTCACGAAATATCCCGCACGAAACTCCAAGTGATACGAGTTAACGCGTGAAACAAACAAACGTGTTAAACAAAATCTTATTCTAAGACTCATTGATGTACAACTTCAACAAATATTATGCATGCAACTCGGTGAGAAAGAGAGTATGCGTGTCAGACAGATAACTACAAAATTCTCTTATCAGATTCGACCTGTCAAGATAACTGAAATTGCTCTGAGGAGCTTTGAAGATGTTTTGAACCAGTTTCTTACCAGTATGAAAATCCATGGTGATTGTCATTGCTAAACATATGCGTTACAAATTAAGAAACCATTCCAATGTGTACAAACAACTTACTGAACGAAAGTAACTAATTTGAAAAGTAAATAAGACGCATGAATTTTATTTTCTCAGCCAGTTCCGATCTTGAAAGGCAAAAGGATAAATTTTTTTCTTTATTGTGAAAATTAAATGTCCATTTTCCTTAATGATCACTTTAACAATCAATTTAATTTTTTTGTTCAAATAGGTGAATATAGATTGTTTGGCTGTTTCACTGGTCCCTTTTTGATCTTTCTATTTATAAGATATTTATATTTGGCTCGTCATTAAAGAAGTTTGATCTCATAAGAAAATATATATAAAAGGTGTTTCGAAACGCATAGGCAAAAGTTTAAGGGGTGATAGGAAACATCTAAACAAGCAATTTTCACCATATAATGAATGGGCGGAGAGCACACAGTGAACCACTAGGAGGTATCTGTTACTGTCACATGAAAGAACGAAACACCAAACGGATTGAGGAGGTACTAAATAATTTTATTGACGATTTGACAGGCAAATTCTAAAACATAAAAATATCTTGATTAGAGCAGATAAAGCTCGCTTGTCTTTGCTGAACAAACGTATCAACTAAAATTAACAGTCTCCATAGCTGGCTTCTTTTTCATATATCCGTCTTTCTTTGAAGAAATTGCTGAATCTTCTGAGAAAATAGTCTCTACTACTGGTTTAGTACCATGCAACGCTGCTGTAGAACTGCATTAATCTTTTATAGCATTTGTAACAGGTAATATATATATAGTCATCTACTTTAAGTAAATATTGAGCGTTACGTCACTCAATACGTGAGGAAACTGCCTTCAAATTATTTTTTTCATACCGTATTTCCCGATTTCTCACCAAAATCTGCCATCTAATTAGACAATAGATTTAAAAAAAAAACTGAAATGAAGAAAACTAGAAGTGGGTAAAAAAGAACCCTAATGAAACTCCCGATTAGGTGACTCAAATCTCACCATTAAAAAAAGTTCAGACAGTCAATTCTTTCTAGAATTTTCTAAAACGATAAGTGCTGACTATATCCTTTTCGAAATTGGCAATATTGAAAGTGAGACATAATTTGTTCTCTACATTTGTACACTTATTACTGTAAGCTGAGCATGCAGATGAAAATAACATGTGAACTATAAAAGAACTACTCGTTAAGTATGAAAACATATATATCACATTTCATTGATCAAAATATATTTTCTTCGAAAAGAAAAAAATATGTATATTTACTAATACCAGATACTTAGTACTTAAAGCCAACAGCTTTAACTTCCCATTCAGTTAAGCTTGTAATTGCTATAAAGTTAAAAGAAGTTTAAAAGATTTCTTGAAAAACGTTATTGAATTTTGGTCCTTTTTCGACCTACAAGATGATTCTCACCTCTATTATTACCTGGAAAAGATTATATTTCAATTCTCAGCCTTTTTCTTCCTGTTAAAACCATAAGCAGATATTAAATACAGTTCGTTTACTCGAAAAAAATAGAAAGTTTTGAAAGGATAAAATTAGATTATATTTTATGTTTTAGCCGATGACATTTATTGAGGCTGGTAACGATACCTTTAGAAAACTATACTTAAATAAAGGTGTTTCTGCATTAAGAGTACAAGGTTAATAAGATTAATGCCTGTTTTGAAATTATACCGGAAGTTCTCTGAGATACACCTCACAATTTTGAATTATGGTCAGATTGGTAGGCACCTGCCTGGGCATCCCTCTCTCCAACTATTCAAACCACTCTACCTCGCGATGTAAAAAGCATCATACTAACATACACTATACATCTTCGGTGTAAATAAGTCTCGAACTTTCAATTCTTTTGCATGAAAATCGAAATTCTATTATCAAACCGTCACTATCATTATTTAGGATACTGTTTACACAGTTCCGAAAAAGACTGAGGTGAGATGTAGAAGTTTAAATGTAGGATCAGGTTCATGTACTGAGCTTTTCATTTATTGAATCTCAAAATTATGAGATTGATCCCCAAATTGTAAATGCAAGAAGAAAGAAACAATTACTTGTTTTCAAGGATTCTGAAATGAAACAATATAAGCAAAATATTTTCAGTAGACCGAAGTACTATAGCAAAACTTGAAGGTTTGGAAGTCTTTTTGTCTGTATGGATAAGATGGTGAAGTAAGATTTTCGGGCTTCATATTTACTAATAATTCAAACTCATCAGAGTACAATCTGATTGGCTTTTAAAATATAATACGTTAAAAAATTATGAATATAAGTTAATGAATTATTTCATTTCCAATGTACCAAGCGAAGAGTATCAAATAATCGATTTGTCGTCATAGGTTCCATCCTGTTGAAATGCATACAGCGCTTGCGCGTAGCTTTTGATTACGATTATTCGAAACTTCCAGTCGCCGGGAACGACTAATCATAAGTGTTTCATCACTATAAGAATCAGTTCAAATGTCCCTCCAAATGCAAAATTACCTATCAAAATATCACCTTCTGATAGTGCTTAAAAATCAAAGATTCTTGATATCCGAGTAAATGCAACGACGAAAGCACTGAAGCAGATTTGTAATATGATTTTACATTTTTGTATAAACACTAGTAAAAATGCACGATTGTATAGGTTGTTACAATCGTGCATTTAGTTGCTGAAAAAACTCATGAATAAAAACTTTTATGAATAACAAAATATGCACTTTTAAATCATGGAATAGATTGAAAATTAACACATTCATCGCTAAGGATTAATTAGATAAAATCTCCATGGGAAGACAAATATCAATTCTTCCGGCTGTTGACATTTTTTATAGAAAAAAATGAGTGAAAAAAAGTAAAGGTATTCTTCAGATATGTATTAGAAAGTTCAACCTATCTAAACTGGCATAAGAGACCAATTTTCGCAGTCAGAAACCTGTAATTGTTAATACCTGAAAGACGAGATATCTCGTCTGTAGTGTTAAATGTGTTAAACATTAATATTCATTAATGTTTAACTCTCTGTACTTGATTGGCAAAGATATATGAGCAAAAAAGTTGGAAATTTATTAAATCTCCACTTAATTATATTAAAATATTCAACACTTGCTCTTCCACGGTACATCAAGCCACTTCATCATCAAAGCAACTTCAAAAAATAAAATGGCTATTAATGTAAACGAGTTTAAGATAGATCGACTTGCGTGGACTAAGTGCAAATACTGGATTCAGAAATTTCCCATAAAAGCAATATAAAGAAATTATATTGCTTTTAAAATATTCCCAAGTATTGCATTGCTACTAATAAATGATAGCATTTAAAAGGAGAAATTTAATTTAGAGGAAACCGAAATTTAATATGGAAATGAGCTCCATTTTAAAAATAACCAGCTGAATAATTACAGAGGAAAATCTACAGATGTCACACTTTTTACATACTTATCAGTGACTTCAGCACTTTCTAGGTCAAAAGTGTGTCTAGTTTTGCTGATAAGCTCGAACTTAGAATGCAAAGACACAATTGATTAAAAAAAGACTTTACAATTTTCTAGGTAGTATTACAAAAAGTCAATTTTTTCAAGGTCACATCTTTGATAGAGAAACAGTTCCATTTTCTAAAGAGTATAAACGTATAGTGAAAAGCTAAAAGACATTATATATGTGTATAACAATCACTGTCATTCTAACTGAATGTTTAACTTATTACAAATTTTCAAGTATTGAGCGTTTAATAGAGATTCTTTTTATGCACAAACTTTTGTACAGTCGAAGTTCATAAAAAAAATCTCATACAGTCTTTATTAATAAAGTCAATGCCTACTTCAAAATCTAAAACTCATGGGTACTTCTTCATTTTTATAGGCCTTCTACAAAATTACTGAATTTCATACATTTTGGACAACATGGAATATCTTTGATATTATTAAATTCTTCTAAAATAGGATTGCAACAACTAATTCAGTCTTATTTCAATTGCAGTAAATGATTAAGACAATTCAATATAAGATAATTACTGAGTATTTGTCATTCAACATGGAAAAGTGGTGTCCGATTACACTACTGCCAGAGCACTATTAAAGTAGAGTTTTACTGTTTTCAATATTTTGGTGCTAGTTACTCTAGAGGTGAATGTTGAATACATATGCATGACTGATAACTTCCAAGAAAATAATGGAAGTTGATCTGCTTTTTACGTGATAATGCAAATATATACAGTATGATAGTTCGTTGTTTATCTTTTAACAAAAGAGTCTTTATATATTTCTCATGGATATTACTCTCTGGCTGTGAAATAGCGTATTTAGCTTATCATTCGAATAACATAACTTTTTATATTTAAATCTGTTAAAAACTGGTTAATTAATGCGTGTTAATCGCAACAAATAAGTGTTAAAATAACAAATCACCGAATTATTTTCATACATTTGTCCACCTAATCTAATAACAGGGAATTAAACGCTTATCCCCTCTTTTTTTAATACTCTTCATACTTATCCAAAAGTTATGTAGCAAATTTTTAAAAAAAATAGCGATAGAATAATTTAAAAATTGGTCTAAATTCTTGAAATATTCAAAAGAAATATGCAAAAGAGTGATTCTTCCATCACTTTACGTAAATATAATAAAGCTAAATTCAGCTGTTTAGGAGAAACTATTCTTTTTAAGTCATCAGTTTTTAACGTGTTACTTAACTTTTGGAAACCAATGTAGATGGAAATATCAAAAAATTTCCAAAATACAATGCAATATCTAATAAGGAATTTAAATAAATTTGCAGTTCAAGGGATTAAAAATGAAACTTTCTGAAAAAAAATTTGATTTTTATGAAATTGGTTGTTGACAGGACCAGATAAAACAAAGGCAACTCCCGGTGCTAAGTTCATATGCGGGGCCTTCAAACAAATTTCGAACATCAAAGTAATAATTTATTACATTTAACACTCATGTCCATAAATAAAGGATAATTCAGAGTCACGCGGAAATCGAACTCTAAATTACATATATCACCCGTAAAATGACTACACACATCTTCAAAAATCATATGCAAATTTCAGGAAGCCACCAGATGACACCGATAGTACGTCACAATGACGAGAGTGTAAGAGAGTGATGTATAAGGAATACAACCAAAGAAGTAAAATTGTTCGCAAGCGCTTTATAATCCTTTCAGTGCAATAATCGCATAGTTATGACACAAAGGACGCATTTGGACGATTTTTTTACATGGTAGACTTATCGGTCGTCTGGAATGTGGGCGTACCCAGCTGGAAATATCCGAGGAACTTGGAATCGCCCAGAGTGTCATCTCCAGGTTTTGGCAACGATTCCAACATGATGGTAATGTGAGTAGATGTTACAGCATAGGTCGCCTCCGAGTTACAACGTCGAATGAAGACCAGTATTTGGCAGTTACTGCCAAAAGAAACAGACGGAGCATAGCATCAGACCTGTCTTGTCAGCTCTCTTCAGTCACTGGTACGTCAGTTTCAAGGCAGACCGTATACAGACGTTTAGGGCAGATTAGTCTATATACTCGTAGGCCTGTCAGATGAGCTCCACTTACTGAAAATCACTGTCTCCTGCGGTTAGCCTGGAGTAGAGAGCATGCATTGTGGACACCGCAACATTGGGCTTGTGTGATGTTTTCCGACGAATCCAGGTTTAGCTTGTAGTCTGATTCTCACCGGACTTTCATATGGAGAGATCCAGGCACCCGTTACCACCAAGAGAATATCATTGAAAGACATCGTTACGGTGGTGCAGAATTGTTCGTTTGGGGAGGAATTATTCTGGATTCCATAACTGACCTGCATGTTAAAATTGGAACCATGACAGGCCAAATCTATCGGGATGTCATTCTGGAACAACATGTACGTTTTTTTGGGGGCGCCATGGGCGCAGAATTTGCGTTTATGGATAACAGCGCCTTCCCCATCGTGCAAACATTGTAAACGAATGCCTACGATTTTAGAATATCACCCGTATGGACTGGCCAGCATTCTCACTGGACTTGGATCCAGTAGAGCATGTGTGGAACATGTTTGGCTGACGAGTTGCAGCCCGTCAACCAACTGTTACATGTCTACCGAAACTTCGGAGAGCATTGCTTGATGAGTGGTGTAATATTCCACAAGATCAGATCGATAATTTAATACTCAACATGCCTAGGCGTTGTACGGACTGTATTGCATCGTCTGGAAGACATACTATGCATTAATATTAACATACTATTAGACATACTATTAACAAAAACCAACCATGTAAATTTGGTTTTTGTTAATAGGTGTGGTTTTTTTTGTAGTTTGCTCCAGGGAGAAAAAAATTTGCAATTTTTATTAATGATATTAAACATATAGCTAATTTTACACAATGATCCAACTGCTTCATAATTGAGTCAAATCTTGCAAATAATTCTATGAGATCTAAAACAACCATGAACTATAAAAAGCCAAACAACTATGAAATATATTATTCAATAAAGTACAATAATATATTTCATTAAATACTCCCTTTTCTCTTAAAAATGAATCTTTTATTAATTTTCGTACCTTACGGTCAAAACGTGAGATGTACGATTATGAGATCTAAAGCCAGATAACTATGAATTACATTATTCAATAAAGTAAAAAATACGCGAGATATACGATCAGTCATTACAAAGCAAGAGCATTGAAACATTTTTTTCCCCTCACTATGTAGTTGCCATTAGCTACTTGCAAGTGTACTAGAACTAAAATTGCCAAAGCTTTCCTTGGATTGGTCAATGAGAAATGTGGTAAGATCATGTGATTATGCCAATTGTCTGTTTTCCTTTTGCAAGATCAGCTGGACGCGGAGCGGGCTTCTGAAACGAGGTGCGCTTGATTTCTTCGCATTCTCTGTCAGCCCAGATCTAGTGCCTGATTGTCCTCTGAGATCTCCAATCTTAATTTTGAGCTGAAGAGCGAATGAATGCAAGAGATATTTTGAAAGGGATGAAGATTTATATCAAATTTCAAGTTACGATTAGTCCAGCTTTAAAGCGGCTCGAGGATTATTACAGAGCTAAACAGTAGTCTAATGACAAGCAGAAAACCAGAGAAGGAAGTTCTGATGATAGTCTCTGTAATACACCCATGTACAGGCGTTTGACGCAGAACAGTATGCTCAGCGTGCAGCAGGCCCACATACATAGTTGCCTTTTGGTGGAATCGATTCTTAAACTTACAGTCCTCAGATCTAAGACGCCAGGTACCACCATTCAGGACGAAAATAGTTAAAAGTTCATCATGTTTAAATGTCTGAAATTTTTTAAAAAATGGTGTTAGAAGCTAGTGGCTTAAAAAAATACAGCTGAAGCCAAGGAAGATAATTCAGTATTTAATTTAATTTTCACCAGAATATTCGATATTAATCGTCTTTGGCCATGTTAGAAAAATTCTCTCAAGCAAATTCTCTCTTATAGTCAAACGCACAGTAAGAGACAATTAATAAATTAATTGCAATCCAAAATACATGAAACACCTCTGTCGTGATAGTTGGCAGCCAAAATTTAGACTACTTCGAATGTTTTTATTCTATTCTATGAATTGTCATTACTTTTTATCATCTCATTTCAATTTGCCATAAGAAGATTTCTAAATAAAATAAAACAGATTTTTACAAAAAATTTCGTTCAGAAAAATTGCATTTAAGGGCACGATAATTAAAAACTACTGAAACTTTCTAAAATTCCATCGAAGCAGCCAAGTATTAAGGAAAATAATTTCGAAGCTTCGTTATCACCTCTTGGACAGAAAATATTTTCAATAGCAGTTTGGATGCGGCATGCCTTTGAATCAAACTCCACTGTTATTCAGAAAAATCACAACTCTTCACTGATGCTTCGGTTGTTTTTGTTATGTTAGGAAACAAGTTTCTAATCTTCTAGAAGTTATCTTACATAGCAGAAAATGATATAACACTTGCGATAAAAGAACACGATCCGTCCCAGTTGATTTACCCCACTTCAGCGAGAAATAACACATGCTCTATGGTGTTTGCAAGGTGCAACGAATATTTTGAAAGAATCTTTTTGTCCTATTTTTCTTTTTATGAGAGTTTATTTTTAAACGTCAATAATATGGAGAAAACTGCCATAATTTAATTTCGATTTTTATTTTAGTCGATTATTTCTTGTCCTTATTTTTCTACAAAATGCACCAAACGTTTGAAGTTGTATTTTAACATTTCAGAAATTATTTAGTTTTTATACTTTGTGTTATATTAATTCATTCGCAAAGGACAATTTTAAATTTCTCTTTCTCCTCGTCAGGTGTTTTTTCACTTTCGCGTTGCCAGCCATTTTTTTCTTATGTGCGACAGATTTTTTTTTTTCATATGTTCATCACTTTGTATATAGTAAAATATCTAGGCATAGTATTCAGCTGTTAGTTTTTTTGTTGTTTTGTTTTTGTCAAAATAAAATATAAAATGAGCATTCTGCGTTTTTTCATCATATAGAAGCGCAAAAATGTTGTTACTAAATTTATTTTTAGTTGTATCTTAAAATCTGAGCAAATGTTTACGAAATATATTCCAACAAATCTAAAAATAAAATTCTATGTAAAAATATTCATCTTTGAAAAAGTAGTAAGGAATTTAAATGATTTCATATTTTTAAAAAATGAATTTAAATTTCAGCAAAAGAGATGAACCAAAATAATTTTTTTAATATGATTTTATTTGAATGTTAAATTACAATCCTATCCTAATACTTTTAAGAAATGCTTGTTCCCTTTAATTATCATTACTTTAATTATCATTATTTTAATTATCATTATTTTAATTATCATTACTTTTAAGAAATGCTTGTTCCCTTTAATTTTACGAAATGGTAGTAAAACCACCAATGCGAACATTTATATGAAATATTAGTTAGTTTAGTTTTGTTATATTAATGTCCCGTTTTAAAGCAACACTAAGGCTATTTTGGTACGGACCTCGTAGTTTTGAACCGCGGTCAGATCACGAGGACGACACCTGAGCTGGCATCCCCGCTCTCCACACCATGCCACACCAGAGGGAGAACGTTTGGCCCGGACAGTTTTAACGTGTACCAGACCCGCTTACTTTGATGGAATTGGGTCATGAACCTGAAACCTTCCGGTTCCAAGGTTCCTTACCACCAGGCCACCGCGGCCCATGTATTAGAATAAACTAGCCGCGACGATTCCGATTTTGTCCGAATTCTTTAAGAAATCGCATCCCAGATTATTATCCATTCGGAAACTGCTATGATGACCGACTGCCATGAATCGAAATTTGTACCCTCTACAAAACTGATCTCATTATGACGGGTGGAATAAAATTATCCATTCTCGGGTTTAACCACCCTAAAGATTGCTCATACTCTTTGGTGGGTTGATCAAAACTCTGATCTTTGAATATTTTGACTTCACACAGATACTCCCTTTATACTAAACACACAGGATAATTTATTTGATAGTAAAAAATATATTCGGCAATTTTTCTTGCATCACAATAGCGAAATTTTTTTATATATTATATAATTACAAATCATTTAATTTTATATAGAGAGAATAATTTAATTTGCACAGATATGATTTAATTTGAAGAGATTTGAGATTTCATTTTCATACATTGACAAAAATGCGTGAAGAATGTCATAAGCGTTAATATCATAAATCTCATGGAGCATTTTCAAACTATGAAGAATATCTGTAAAATAAAACTAACATTTTTATTTAGTTAAAAATAATATTTCACTGTCCTTTGCTTAACGGAAATGTGAAAGCTATCGTAATAAAATTGAAAAAATGTAGCAAGCACCATAAGTTAACTACATAATTTCAAAATCCTAAATATGTTTTAAAATGTATTTTCATAACAAATTTTTTTTTCATCCTTTTTGCAATGAAGTTATAAAGTCAGAATCGCTTCATACAACACATACTCCTTTATTACTTACACTTTAAAAGAAAGAATTGCAAGTAAATACGTTACAAAATAGAAATTTTGCTTGCTAAAAGAATGAGTTCCCAATTAATCAGTATTTTAATTTATGAAATAAAAGATAATATTAATTAATTTCGTATGTAAGCAAAAATATTTTGGTAGAAAAGTCATTTTATAATTGTTAAGTTATTTTAACCAACCAATAAAAGGAAGATAATTTATTTATCATTTTCCCTATTAGATTCATTTATTCTAAATTATTTCAATGCACTTTTTATTCGAACCAATGAATAAAGTTTGTATCAATAAATATATAACTATATATTTCAACAATGAAAGTGTATTTCAATAGCTTATACAAAATAAACAGTACAAACTGGGCGTTTACTTATTGTCTTTGAAATGTTAAATATAGTCAAATTAAACTGAAATACACATCTTTTGAATTAAAAAATAAATGTCTATACACTACCCTTGAAGCTGCATAAACTTATATGAGTTTTTATTCATCCCGGAAATCAGTGACGTAATTGTATAGTGACAGGACAAATAAAATACTAGAAACATACCCCCCCCCATATTTTTCCTATTGCACATGCACATAAATATTGTTATTGTCTTACCTCTCATGACTGAAAAACCTAAAACTGAAATTTTTAGGGACGATATAATTTTATCATGCCATTACCAGCAATTCTGATAAATTATCTTTCTGTCAGTGTTAAATTATATAATTAAATTATTTCATGTAATATATAAACGTTTAATGAAAAAAAAAGGATGAGATTTGTTGAACATAAGAAAAACTTTGTCCATTCTGAAGAAAAATATCAGAGGAAAAAAATCTCTCTTGAATTTTAATTATTAGACTGTATTATTTTTATTAGGAATTTCATGCAATATATAAACGTTTAAGGGAAAAAAAGGATGAGGTTTGTTGAACATAAGAAAAACTTCGTCCATTCTGAAGAAAAATATCAGAAAACAAGATTTTCCATTTTTTATTTCGTTTTTATTATGAATCAGACTGTATTATTTTTATTATATTATTCCTAATTTCTATTATTTTCTACAGGACAGCAGAAGAATACCTGGTTAAATAAACCAATGCAACAAACATCTAATGCTTCCCTTGAATAATACCAGTTTTCCACATTTTGACAATGTTTTGAGTAAACGACTTCTGCCTTTAATTAATTATTTCATGGAATAACGATTCACGGCCTTTTAAAGCATAAAATAAATAAGAGGAGGGAAGGGAAATATTAATCTAGCTAATTAGGCATCCTCATTAACTTAATTAAGTTCTTCGCTGAATTACAGAATAATTAAAATATAAAGTTAATTTGAAAGATTAATTCTTTTAATGAAGTAAGCGAAAAATTTTAAAAATTACCGATAAGTATGACTGATGTGAAATGAAAAAGAGCTCTACTTATCCGTAAAAGTATTCTGTTTTTATTTGATAACCTAACTATCTATAATTATTCTATTTATAGAACTGATTATTTTCCATAATGATTGATATATGGGATTATTAATTCTTTACTCACTTTACTCGTTTCATTTCTTATTTTTTAAGAAACCAGATATTTTATGAAATATCTAAATAATAAACTTTAGCGAGAACATATGTAAGCAGCAACAATAATTTTACAAATAATTTCAAACAATTTTAAAGAGTCAAATATCTCATCGACTTACTCTTATGTCTTCTTAAACTGCTAAAAACCTGATGAAGCAACTAGAAATAAAAGCAAGACGCACTGATATCTTGACTGAAAAGTCTTAAATCAAGAGTATTGTCTCAAGGTGTTTCATGCCCCGACCTCACGTGCGGTATCAAGATACGATTTTAATAAAACAACCCATTTACACTTATCTAATATCAAGATTTTTTTCTTATGGTGAGTTGATAAATTTTGAGGAAAACATTTTGGAGATAAAACCTCTTTTCTTAACACCTTTCTTCATCGGTTTCTCTGGAAACTTTCCAGGGTTTATTTTTTGTGCAAAAAAAAGCTGCTTTGTACCCACGCATTTATCACTAATGAAAAAGCTATTATCAAATATTATGAAGGATTTTTCTGGAAATTCGTGATAACAGTAAGCCTTTGTTAATCTGAATTTAAAAAAGAACTTATTCATAATGAAATGATAAATCAAGAATTCGGCAAAGATGTAGCAATATTCTTAACATGCTCTTGAAATCCTTTATGTAGTCACGAATTTCAGAAAGAAATTGAAAAGATTGGAATTAAATTCTCAATACGTAAAATAAAATGTATTCGATTCGTTTATCTTTGTCTCTTTTAGGGGGAGGAATGAAAAGAGGGGAATTAAATTTCGAGTGGTGTAGAGTAAAATCTATTTGAAAAATAATTTATTCTATTGTGGATTTCGAAAAAAAATTGGAAAATGGTGGAATTGAATTTTCAATTATATTAAAAAATAAATATTTATAGACAAAAAGTCAAGATGGTAATTCTAGTCAAATTCAATTTGTTTTTTAAAAAAAGATAAAAAGATTTGAAATAAAATTATTCGAAAATTGAGTATGTGAAAAACTAATTCGAGCATTTGTATAAATCTTTCAAAAGAGTTTTGGTCATTTTTTTGTTTACTAGGTTATTGTTAAGTAGTCTATATTGTTAAAAATAATTATACATTAATTAAAATCATTGCTTAATTTCACGGAAATGCATTTATAATTGCTTTATACTAAATTTTTTATTTAAAGGAAGAATATTTTAAGCTCTTTTTCAATGTGCTATTTGAAAACTCATCAAATCTGTTTTAATACTAATTCATTTTTGGACTGATTAGTGTCTATGTGAAAGTGTTGTACATTTTATTGATTTTCAATATCAATTTTGTATCTTCTTATGTAAGTTTGTAATTATGTTGCAAATTCTCATCTTAAATCTGCTTAGTTTTGCATTAATTAAATATTTCAAAAGACCAATATTTTCAATTTTAACGTTTCTGATTATTTTTTAAAATCCAACTTACACTATGATCAGTGGTATAACTTAGTGTTGTACCTTTGACTTGGGGTGCTGTACCTTTGACTTTCACTTATTATAAGAACATAAAGGAGAAAATGAATTTTATTCCCATAAAACTGAAATATAATTTTTTTTAATTAAATCTCAAGTTTTTATGCATAAAAATTTTTTTGCTAGAATTCACAGTTTAAACATTTGCTAATTTTAAAATACATTCATCATGATTCCATTTAACGAATGAGGAAAATTTTTGC
The DNA here is from genome assembly GCF_947563725.1 of Argiope bruennichi. Taxonomy (NCBI): domain Eukaryota; kingdom Metazoa; phylum Arthropoda; class Arachnida; order Araneae; family Araneidae; genus Argiope; species Argiope bruennichi. The sequence goes on along the minus strand of NC_079162.1, from coordinate 32,024,536 downwards.
TGACTTTTATAATTTGAAAAAAAGTTATCACTACTTTTAGAATTCATTTTTTTCTTACTTTTCTTTATTAAAGCAGCAAAGGTCCCTATGAAACCCTTTCCTCGCTTTGCTTAGTTTTGGGGCATCATTTAATTACAGTGCCTGTAAGAGTAGTTTTAAAGGACTGCCTTTGATAATCTGCGATTTAGCTTCTGGTTTTTCTTTTCTTGTTCCTATTCTTAGGGTAAAGTCTCACAACTTCGGGAAAAATCATTTAGGAGGTTAATGGTATATTTAGACTGAGGGGACTTTGAATCAGTATCCGTGTTGACGAACCTGCAATGGATGAATCCTGCATGATATCTGTATAATCATCTCTGTCAACGACAGATGAAGACGGAAACTCATTATCATTAAAACTATTCTAGTTAAAAAGAGTAAAGCAAGCCTATAGCATTAAATCCTTCTATAATGCTATTTGGAGTCAGTGTTAGTAAGCCAATTTAGACTTAACATCCTGTTATTCATTGTCTGGTTGTAATAAGTCTTGAATGATCCAAGTACATTCTTACCAAACGGATGCATTCGATGATTTATGTGAGAAGGAAAGCTCTTGGAAATCTCACCATTTTTTTTTTATCATCTCAATAACAAGAATAGTTACGTTAATTTCATAGTTATCAAAAAGTAATAGCGCAAGGTTTTCAGGAATTATTCAGATATAATAGATGAAATTATTAAATAATTGAAGAAAATAGTCCTGTAAAGTAATCTAAAGACCGAAAAATAATAGTCAATAAGTTTTCACGTGAGAAAAGAATCGTAGAATAAAAGTATAACACTTATAATTCAGATATTGTGCAATTCCGCATATCAAATTACAGATTGAAGTAAGCTTCAAACTCAGAAATATTTTAATATTTCTTTCCAGGAGAAGCATCATATCCAAAGAGAAATGAAAAGAAAAAACGAAAAAAATTACTTCAGGCTCTTCAAATATATTTTACTTCCTGCTATTAAAATTAGATTTTTTTTTGTATATTGGAATGGAAATTTCTTGCGATAAGCCATATGACAAGGGCCAAATATAGATGACATACACAAAATACCATTTTCCTCACAATCTGAGAAAATGATCTTGGATAAATTATCCCTAGTTTCCTCTAAATAACAAGTTTTGTACCTCTCACTTAGTCAAAGATACAATATATTACATTTTTCACATTTAAACCTCTGCAACTAGCTTTTGATGAGAAATAGGAAAATCAGAGTTTACGCAAAATAAGATTATTATTCTGTCTATAATATAAATATCATTTATTAGTGGTGTAAAAATGCTATATGACTAAATGTTACTTGTTATACTTACCTTTTAATAGTGAAATCAGATAAATTTTATTACTCATCAAAGCAAACATATCTTTAAAATAGCAGACGTTAAAGTAGGTAATTAGAGGTTAATCCTGGTACTGAAAACAAAAACTTTCAAATTTTGTCGCTCGTTGCCAGCACAGACAGACGTGGTCAAAGGTACAACACTCTCGCCTGTACATGTTACCCCTGAAAAGATAAAATATTGTATACAAAATATTTCCAGAAACGTATGGATGATCAAACAAAATCTCATTACAAATTATTATATAATAGTCTTATTATTCTTCCTTTGAAAGAGTATAAATTATAGTTCAGTTTTTTTCCCCATCAACGTTTCGTAAAAACGTCACGAAATTGCAGTTCTCAATATTCATAGTCAATTTAAATTCCTTCTTCCAATTTTCAACTTTACTTATAATTGCATTTGTTTATTTTTTTAATCAAAAAGGCGATGCTATTTCTGGTGGCTGTATATCAATGACAGCCTATATTTGAGAAACTACATTTTACGAGTACATTTTTAGTAATAAATTACTACTAAAACCATAGTATCAGCCGAAGTCATGATTTTTCAGGAATTCTGGTTTGATTCATTCTAAATCTAATCCTCCGTAAACAACTTTATACATTAAGAAAATATATAGACAGTTATTAGCTTAGCTGGAATCTAATTTTTGTCTTAGCTACATTAAACTAATCCAATGTGTGCAAATAAAGGTTTTCTTTTATATTAAAAACAACAACACACATTATTTTATTTTATTTTCAGTTTTCCATTTTCATACAATAAGTAGGGATAAAAATTCTTTTTTTTTTATATAATATGAAGTTTAAATTATACGCACTACGTTAAAAATGTGCTAAAAAGAAAATTAATTCAAGCATACCCATCAAAAGCGTAGTGGCGGTGTAATTTTGGAATCAACCGCGCATGCTACAGTGGAAGGAAAGGCAGTTTTGTATATCGGGATTTTCGCATCATGTAAATTGACTCCAGTGAAACATTAATGGGAATATAGTAATTACCGTTTCCGAATTACTGATAGGAAAAGTGAAAATCAAAAGATCGTGTTGTATTACTTTTTTTACAGATGTGAATAATTTTCTTACTTGGACGGATTTATTCACAAAAAATAAATTCAGCCAGGTGCATCAGGTGACTGTAGATGAGAAATTACCGTATAAATAAGCTGGTTCTCGCTTCCTTGGTAGGTATAACAATGCTGTAGGATTTGTCACCGCCTCTTCAGTAACGTACCTCTTACAGAGACTTACGTCTTACAAAAGGGATTGGCACATGGCCGGTAATGGCTCTTATGACTCCAATCTCTGTGCTTTCCACCTTCTTCTGTAACAACGATTATCATTCAGATTATCGCCGGATGCCAAGGCAGGGCAGAGGTAACTTTTTTTGTGATTATTCAAAAAATAAGAGATTGAAAGTGTAATACCTTTTTAAAAAGGGGTTCCGATTACGGAAGGGGTTATTGTTTTAAATCTATTTTCAAAAATGCACTGTTGATGTCTATTGCGAATAATTTTCTTTTAGTATTATAACAATTGCTAACTCTTACAATAAAATTATTTTTTCGTTAGAATTTGAATTTTGTTTATACATGAGGGTAATGTAATATCAGGTATTTTATTCCATCCTTTTCTCATTCACATAACCAGAGTTTTAAGCAATCAGGTCTTCGTAACTACAACATACATTTTATTTTTAGAAAGGTTTATTTTATCATTTTTATTTAAAATTTATTTTACTTAAAACATATCCTTTTTTTTAGTTAATATGTAATTCATTAATACAAATATTAAAATCTCTTGAAAACAATTACTTAAATCTATTGCTATCTCGAGTATGGAATCAAAATTTACTTATACTAATCGATAATTCAATAAATGAGTTCTGAAAATCTTAAAATAATATATCACCCTCCAGAATGCACAAGTGCACAACATTTCAAAACTTCAACATATCAGCATTGAGTATAAAATCATTTATAAAATTCTTTCGTTGCTGATATGAAACAAGTCAATTGAAAAATTCTTAATTAAAAGACTTAAAATTTAGCATATGATAATAAATGTAAAAATTTTAGTTTAATGGAATTTAAAAAATTACTTTTAAAAATGTCTTTTACGCATTGCCCTTCTCTAAATAGACGAACTGACACTGCTGACGATCTATATTATGGATAAATTCCTTTATGAGAATTATACCTCATTATGTTACCTGAGTCTTTTTACCTACCATACCCTTGTAATAATCTTATTGATTACGTAAAAGTGGCTGAATACATTTGAATGACTTGAACTTGAGATAAAAAATTATATCTTAAGAAGAACAACCTATATTTGAAAGGTAAGTAGGTTAAATTTTATTATTTTTTTGCTATTTTGTCTCACTAGAATATCTTTTATCCCAAGAGCACCTGCGTTTTATATTCAAAGATAACAAGCATTTGATAAAAAAAATCAAGTTTGAATTTTTATTTTTTGCTGCCTGAATGCTCAAAAAATTTTAGTCAGAATAACGAATACCATTAGTGACTTTTTGAACAATTATTTTCAAGTTGGTTAATTATTTATTCTTACTTTTACTTTCGTTTACTTTCGTCGTTGGTTAGTTATTTATTAAAATGCTTTTCCATGAAATTGAATCATCTTCTCTTCTCACGTTCAAACTTTGCGGTGGCAAGAAATTCACAAATGAGTCCAAAACAGTCCACCATAACTCGCCCGGAAGCCACACAAAATGTCAGTTAATTTATAGAAATTGGAAAAAGATTTACATCTCCCAAATGAATTAATTTTTGACCTAAAACTGTGCTCCTGTAAACTGTGTTCCAGCAAAAAATCTCAGTCGATGGATCGCGAACATCATTTTTACTTTTGTGATGTGTGGAGCACGTCATTGGCGATTTGGTGACAAAAGCTTCTCAATGTGTGTGGCACTTCTTTCCACCGCAAGAGGCTAAAGCAAATGTAAATGATTTTATAACATGCTAATATCAAATCTATAGCATCTATGTCATTTTTTAAGTTCCAATTCAAACTAAATATAAAATTACTTGAAAAAATATTTCTTAGCAGCATGTAAATTTGTTAAAACATTCATACAATTACAAGTTAAACCTAAAAAATAATCTTCATTATGCTGAGGGAGTTATATTAAATTTGATTATTTCTAAATAAAACAGAAATCCAATTATCCAAGCTCCAGTTACCAAGATCGCCAAACAAACAATTGTAAACAAATCGTTAACACAATCAATCCGATTAATAACAGCGAAATGTATTAAATAAGTAAAATGTTGACAACACTGTTTTTGTAGCCATTTTTCTAAAAATCACCTTTTTTGCAAATTATCTGGTTAAACCTGGCCCAGTTAATCAGGGCAACTAATCTGGTTTAGTTATATTAACGTTCCGTTTTTAAAGCAACACTAGAGCTATTTTGAGACGGACCTCGTAATTTTGAACCGCGGTCTGATGACGAGAGTGGCATCTGAGCTGGCAACCCCTCTCCAAACATACTCACCACACCACCGGGAGGACATTTGGCCCCCTACAGATTTAACGTGCATCAGACCAGCTAACAAGACGGTTCTTCGGTGGAATCGGATCTCGAACCTGGGATCCTTCGCTCACGAAAACGAGAAGTTACCACCAGGCCACAACATTCACAAGGGCAATTGGAGTTTTACATTAAAAAATATATTGAGAAATAGTATAATATTCACTATTTAAGAATTGTACATGTAAAATGTACATTTACACTTAATTATATTATTAGCTTATCAGCCTATTACTTTAAATGTAATCGGAAACTATACCCTTCAGAATTCGGTACATCTGAATTTATTCCCACAATAAGAAAACCGCAAGTAAATCCGATGATGAGATGTTCAAAGTCAAGTTATCTTTTTCCAAGAATAAGAGCTGCACAGTTTCGATAAGTTCAACAACCACTTCTTTTATGTTAGCTGAATAATGCAACAGTTTAAGGAGTGGTTTTTATTACATCTTGATAGCGATCTCTTTCACAAAAAAGCTAACAGAGCGTATTTCATTAGAACATAGTTTTATAGTCTTGCATCATTTTCTCAATGTTCAAGAAATAAATAACGCGAAAGTTAAAATCACACTTTGAAACGAAATTTCAAATATTCAATTGCTAAACCAATGAGAGATCCTTTAATTTAATTCAGAATCATATAAAATAAAGAATGTGCAGACTTGTCTAATATTGTATATTTAACACTCTTTCATAAAAGCAATATTTATCTTTTCTTTAAAAGCACTGATAATCCCACCCTGCAAAAAAATCGCGAGTTTTATAGAAACGAGAGAGCAGTGCAGAAACAAGGGAATCGACATTTAATATTGAGTGTAATTTGTTATTAGAGCTGTTTAGAAAGGTTTGCGATATAATTAGATTCAAATGTAAAATCTGAGTCAAAAAGAAAATCAAATATGAATGAATGAATTTTCTGAGCATCCCAGAATTTAAAAAAATGATCACATATCTATTACATCAATATTATTGTAGCATACAATTAGTTACAAAGTATTTTAATTATTAAGCAATTCCCAAAAAAGACACAAATCAGTGATTTTAGTAAATTTTGAAAAATTTTAGTTAATTTAAAATTACATCAAATTTCTTTTTTTCTTGGATCTAAAAAATTCCCAAATTGCTTTTAAATTCTTAAAATGAACCATTTATGGATAACTAATTGATATATACGGCATTGATAGGTAATAAAATCTTTTTCTTGTATAATATTTTTTGAGTACAAAAACCACTTTTGTATGAAATATTATAATATACAGCGCTCTTTTCAAGACATGTATTCAAAGAAAAGATAAAATTAAATTAAAAAAAATAATGGTAGAGTAGTTCAGAGTCGTAACATTATACAGCAAAGGATTCTTCTTATTTCAAAATCGCCTAAGCTCCAAAATCGTTCCAACAAAAGATAAATCTATGCTCTGGATAAAATTGTGCCAAAGATTCACTTTGGACATCTCAGTATGCTTTTGATGCATAATCTTTGACCACAGGGCTTTACTAAGATGAAGTTCTTGATCCTTTTGAAAAGTTGTTTCGAAGATGCTGATAATGACTTTATCTACAATGACTACAACTTGAAGTCGCATACTGTTCAACATATCGATGATTTTTTTTTGGAAGAAGAAGTGAAACCATCTAAATCACCCATTTATTGTCCTATAGAACATGTTTCGGAATCTATAAAAAGTTTTGCAAAATGTCAACTCTCCCTCACGACCTCCCAGTATATAAACTCCTCTGGTAAGATGTATAGGATTTTCGGCAGTTGATTTGAACAACAACCTCATTTTCAACTCGGAGTTTAAGATTGGCAAAGTTGTACTGGATAATCAAAATTTTTATTTAAAGGACGATTCCTAAAATGTCAGATATCATGTTCCAGCAATTTTGAATTTTATGTAAATATCTGAAAAGTCCTTTTTATGAATTCCTTTACATTATGAGATTTTACTGTTAGCTGTTAGACTTGAAAATTATGCGTTTCTTCCCGGTAACCTAATTTTTGAACGCCAAAATATGAAAAGGTGAAAAGCAAAAAAGTAATACATTTTATATATATAAAGTTCTTTTTTAGTAAACTGGAAGGTAGAAACTAGTTTTTCTTTATGAAATTTGGAGGTCAATGAAGAAATTGAAAGAGGAATTACAAGGAATTCAATCTACACTGAATATCCTAGAAAACGAAAATTCCTAGTGAACAATCGAAGACTAAAGTATCTTCTACAATTCAATTCTGTTCCATGGGGAGGGGGCACCTCGTAATTGAGTAGGAAAAGCTTCCTGCATGGTAGTTGGTTCTCGCCACCCTTGTGGGTACACAAAAAGGTGGGGGTCTGACTCCTCTCTTCGATGACGGGACGCACTTTCTTATGGGAGGGTTGTACCTTGGCCGGTGATGGCCTTGGGACTGAACCACAGTTCCCGCCAGTGTTGCTGTCGCGACTGTCCAGAAATTCAAGCTTTTCCGTGTGCTTTCCGGCGGGTCGGAGAAATCAGTTTGTGATCGCAATTAAATTCTAATTTTCTAATTACGTTGTTTTCAGTGCCACGCAATCTTACAATTTTTGTTTAACTTCCAGATTTAAAAAAAAAATTGTTTTTGTTTATTTAAATACACCAAATAAAATCCTATCTTTTTTTTAAAAAAAATTCATTATTATTATTAAAATAATTTCAATAATTGTATTTTTAAATTCCCTTTATTTTTAAAATATTATTTAGGACTGTTGACTGATTTTTAAAATACGCGCTGGAAATGCACGACTCTCGTCTGTTGACCTTTGCAATAGAGAAATAAGTGATTTACTGTTTATAAGTGATATATTATCTTCTATTAAAACAACAATGAGCAATGTCTTATCGCAAGACCAGAAGAAAGCGGAATTAAGAAAGTAGAATTGATAACTTTGTCAATAAATCGTCAAAATAAAAATAAAAATAAAAATGTTGACAGCTAAAAATGTGACATTTTTTTTCTTCAGGTAGTAAATGACTAGTTTGAAGAAGCTCTTTTTTTGTTTTACTCAGATAAAAATAACAAGTTTTGATTAGTTATTGATTGAACACGTAATGAAGGAACTCCGAAAGCAATCAAATATATTTATTATATTTTTATCAATAAAATGTTGCAGTAGATTTTTTTTTCTAGATAGAGAAAACGATTTCTTGTGAAACAAAATTGCTGAGTCAAGTTTTTTCATATTTTTAATAACTTTTGTCAACCAATTAAATTTTCAGTTTTTATAGTTATGAAACGCACAATAAAAATTTAAATCATTGAACTGAGTATGATATTATTAAATGCGAACCTTCTTATTTGTTTTTTCTTAAAAGGGAAATATTAAATGAAACAATTTTTCTATTGGAAAGTTTTATTGTACAGGATGGTTATAAAATAATTTTTCCTTTTATGGAAGCGTACGAAATTAAAACTAATAAATGAAATGAAACCAGATTTCCTATACAGACTACGGAATGTATGCAGAGACGAATTCAGAAAAATCAGTATCCAAAGTCACCAATGAAATTGATATTGGAGCTAGAGGAAATGGATCAATGTTTACAATGGGCGCACGAGAAAAGATTTATGAAAAATTTCATTAATGAGCAAGCAGTAAAAAGCCCATATAGAAATGACGAAGATACAGTATGAAATTCACACAAAATAATCGTTTATTAGTAAACATTAAGGTGCCTTAGACGCTACGAGGTGTTTTTACGAGGTGATGAGCTTTGTGTGTTATATATTGAAACAATAACTTTTTTTTCGGAATTCTTCTCGCGTACCTCCCTAATTTGCATATGAAATTTAGTTTTATTTTGTTAGTTAGTTTTAACTAAAAATACCTTCAAACAGAAATTTATTTTATGAGCACCCTGCACTTAAATATGTCACTTCTTAAAAACTTCATTTTTCCCTAATTCATACGCTTCAAATTAGTTGGAATACATCAACTAATATTCAACCAAACGAACCGTTTCCCTTGATTTCTCGTATACTTTTACAATATAGCGTTCGTTTTGTGTTTAACTTCGTTGTGTAGCGAAGAGAATCGCAAGTACATTCTAGACACTTCTTTTTGCCAAAATGAATTAAAAAAATATACATATCTATGATTTCGGTTCAATATCGTATACCAATTTGCATTTATCGCTCTAGTGTCGTATTCGAGTTATGTTCACTTAAAAGACTGAACGACAGACAGTCTGACGGATTTGATCCAAAATTTGATAGAGATCTAAAACTTTGCCGATAACCTTTTATGTTAAATTTAATCCACCTAACCACCTGTTCTCCTGAATTGTGTTCACATGCTTACGAAGATATCAGACAAACAGATATTCTTTCCTTTGATGGTTTATTTGAAATTGAATATATATGTGTACTTTCTGCGCAAAAAATGCATGTCATATTCCATCTTACTGTGAAATAAAATTTAGTAGGTGACTTCAGTTTTGTCAGATTCGCTGATTTGTATTCGATATATTATGGTATAAACTTACACAAGGAAAAAATATCTACTTCTTTCACTTTAAAAAATTCTTCCTTTAAAAGAATAAAAATTTTAAATCAAACCCTTTATTAAAGTTAATAGTCACAATAATTTGTGTTTATTTACCATTTCTTATTCAAATCCACATTAAAATCCAGAAATACTCTATACAACAAATATGTTTTGTAACTGTCCCAATTATATATTATTAAAAGAGTTAGTGAGTTGTATCCTTAAGAATTTTCTACTTTTTTTGTTCAATAATTTTTTATCTCGTATCTTAGAAAAATTTACGTTTAGCTTGTTTAAATCATAATTAATGAAACGGAAAAATTAAAAAAGTGTAATAAAAGCTTCTACGTAAAATGAATTTAATCTGAAATAGCTTTTTTACAAGTAAAAAATTGTTAATGAATATATATTTATGCAAGATGTAAAAAATGTTAATAAATATATAATGATGCAAGATTTTTAAAAAAATTAACGAATTCTATTCCAGCTGGAAGAAAAAAAAAAAAGGAATTCAACTAAAGTTACTATACATTCGATTTCAAAAAATAGGAACAGCACATCTAGAAAAACAAATAAGTTTTTTTTTTCTGCAAATACTCTCCTTCACTTAAATAAAAGTTTCTTTATAAAAACTATTAGAGATAAGATTCCCTCACGGAAAAACAAAAGCATATCTCAAGAATTGTGAAGAGCAGTCATAAAGATATCTTTTGTCTTAACAACCGTATTCCTAAACACAACTAGCTGATGTCTCCAAAAGTCAGCAGTTGCGAACTTTCACTTTGACGTCACAGCGTTATCGGCTGTGACATTGTAACAAAACTCCATGTTTGGTGACTGCAGCAACAGCTTTTAATGTTATGAGGCAATAAAAATTGGAAAAGCAGTCAACGCCGGTAAAAAGTAGACTCGACTCATATATCCAAGAAAAATTTATAATTTTATTTGCATTTAAAAAAATTTTACTTCGCCCCACAAAGCTTATTAATTATCTTTTGAACAACAATCAAACGCTATCCATATAATGCTAGAAAATTGTTATAAACCCATGATATATGAGTATCTTATCAATTTACAAATTCCGTATCTCGCAATTAGCAAGAAGTAGAAATTCGTATATTTTCTGCTGTATCCTTGATTTTCGCGAGCTGGAATGTTTACCCCTTATTTCTGTCTTGTTGAATTACATTGTACATTGCATATAAATAACAATTCGCATTATTTCAAAATTATTTGGTCCTATGTATAAAAATTGCAAATACGTCCAAGTTTTGTAATTAAGAACTAAGCATTTAAAATAATTTATAAGCTCAAAAGAAAGATGCGAATTTAATCCATAGAAATTGAATTTTAACTGGTTTATTTCATCTACTATCTAATTAGATGACATCTCCTATTTTAGGAATTTTTTGCCGTTTCGATTCAAATGAAAATACTTGCGACATTTGTGTATTCCACGTTATTTTTAACACGATGATGGACAGTAAGGCCCTCAGACATCAAGCTCATGAAAAGAACACGACAATACGCCTATAGGCGTATTATTGACATACGATCATCATACGCTTAGGTGTTGCAACACGTTTTCACGCGCAATTGTTTTTCTAAAAGGTAAATAGTTTGTTTTATGTATATATATTGTTTTATTTGATAAAAAAAAACACCGCTAGTTTATTGTTTAAAAGTCTTGTCGAATATCAAATAAGTGAAATTATTTTGTCTAATGTATATTTTGAACATAATTGTATTGCATTGTATTCAATACCCCCTTTTTGCAGATGGCGTCACGAGATTCTTAAGAAAATGAACAAAAATGGATTCAAGGACTATTTGATACGGCGTCTAAGCCTATATCCGTAGTGTCATATCATTATAGCCTATATACATAAACAGCGACAGAACGCCTTACGACGTAAACGGCTTAATCCATTCTGTCATATCACATAATTTTATAATTATGCGTTGTGACTCTACGCCTATAAGCAATATATGAAATTTAGTTGTGTCTCAGCAGGCACTGCCACCAAGGTTGTACTGTCCATTAACGTGTTAAATTGAATGACGTATGTGAATAGCTTGATCGCAATTTTAAAGTGTGAAAATGCTGTAAATATATGCACGCTCACTGTACGACCAAGCCGGTTAAAGGGTTAAAAGGTGTAAAGACGCTGCAAATATTATATTAATGCGTAAATTATTAACAGTATATTATTGTTTTGAAGATGCACAATTGAAATTTTTGGAATGGATCTCATTATTTTGAACTCTGATACTTCAACTGGAAAGAAAAGTTTCGTACAAAAGGCATTTATGAAAAATATTTTTATTTCAACAAAAAGACCCATTTTAATAGCACGGTGTTTGAATCCATATTAATAATTCCTGATTTAACAGTTCAGTTCCGATGGAAATTACTTTAACGCCTTTTATAAACTACAGTATGACACATTTTGTGTTTATTTTCACAACAGAGTAAAGATAATTTATTATAGGTTTCCAATCCGGTCCCGAACATAAATTCAATCCAAAATCTGGCAGCAGTACAATTTTTATGCAAAGATCATAAATTGAAATTCATCCTTTTTGCTTACAATATTTTTAATTTCTATGCTTATATTCAAACTAATAGAAAGATCGATATATAGCTACCCTGTTGACAGATTTTTTTCTGAAATAGATCTACCACTTTGGCTATAAAACTATTTGATCTTTCTGGCTCGTTGGAATTTTCATAATTTTATTCACAAAAAGATATAATTCAATAAAGGACTTTTTTTTTGGGGGGGGGGTGCTCAAGGGAGTTTAAAACATGGCGATTCATAAAAATATCGATGTCGAATTTTTTGATGACTACAATATATTTCCTCCATATATCGTATATCAGAGAGTAAAAAAATTGTCACAATACGTATTTGTGCTCCTTATTCCCACTTAAATAAACAGAAGCGCTCCTAACATATATTATTAGACTGAATAAAGATATTCCATCATTCAGAATCCCCATTCATCATATCCATCTATATTCCGACCCAAAAAAAATCGAATAATAAAGATCAAAGTATTCATGAGCGAAAGAAATGAACGCCTTGATGATTCGATGAAACAGCATCCATCCCTAGCTACAAATGCGATCCTTAGAGATTATTTTCCAATATTCCGAGGCTCCAGAACTTTGCCGCTTGAGTTGGCACTTTCATAAAGCAAGTACCAATATGGCTATGCTGCGCCGTTTCCATGGTAATTTGAAGACTGCGGATAAAATTCAAAATTATTTTTCACTAATTCATGGTAACTTCAAAACAAATTTAAAATGGAGAATGGGTTCGGTTTATGAGGTTTAATGGCACAAGAGCCTATATTGGCTAAACTGCGCCAAAATGGAGAATGGGTGAATAATTATTTAAAAATTCCAGAAAGATGTCAAGGAGTTAAAATTCAACATAATTTCAAATATTAATGCGATGCACAAGAACATCCATTTCGAATGTAAAGGAATAATTCTTTAAAATTTATTTCGTTATTCTTAATTAAAAAAATTATAAAGAAAAATTTCTGTATGATATCAAATCGTTAAAAAGTTATGCATCTTTGTTGAGTCCGTGCACTCAATTTTAAATGGTCTCGCATTTATGTAATTGATTTTCTAACTCGAACATTATTAAGTTTAAATTTAGGAACCAAGATATTTCATGATCCATTATTTGAATCTTTTAAATGAGAGAGATATTTCTCTGTACTGAAGAAAAAGAAAACTTAATAGGTTAGATTTTCTTTCGTTTCTGAAGTCGCTTTTTTTATATATATATTTCTGCGTCATTTATGCTTTCGATGAAAGAATTTGGGCAAATTATCTCCGAAATGTACTGACCATTTACATAAGACACATTTCGGTTAATTTAAATACCTTAATGATAACAAATTCAATTGTTTTAGGATGGTCATTATTTTATTAACTCATTTCGCAATTATTTAATATTTTATAAACTTTTAATGACTATTCACAACACTGCTTTGATTCTTTCATTCAAGTTGTGGATAAAGTCAGTTTTTGTTGCTTCATCACACTTGTTCGTTACTTAATCGGAGAGTTTCCCATTCTTGATTGGAAGATCGCAAATGTGAAACCCAATTCCTCCAAATGCCCTTGATATATTCGAGTCTTTTGTACGTTAAACTGTCAAATATGTGAATTCACATTGGGGTGAAATCAATACTGAAAACTGTCTACTTGTCCTCCGACCATGAGCCAAAATTAAAAAGTTCAATGAATCAACATCGTTTAACTACAAAACTAGACACTAATGTAACAAACCATTACAATATTACGTAAACTACTTCGGTGTAAGTAATAAAAGAATATTACCATGTTAACTTGTTCACTACGGGCGATACAGATGCAGTAATATGAGATTATTTCCTCTGCCTATGGGCTCATACTATTTCTGTAGCTGTATATTGTTTTCCTCAGAGTTAGGGTTGGCACTTGTACCATAGCAGTAGAATTACTTCTTTCGCACTGTTACACCAAATCATTGTTTCCTCTAATAACACTGTAGATAATTTTATTTCTCTTATCAATTGTAAGATGCTTTGTGCTATCATATTTATGTAATTATTATCAATAAATCTAACACATACTTACTATATCATTGATATTAAGCCTTACGAGTTGATAAAATAAATTCCAAAACGAACCACAAATCTTGTTTTTCATTGACTTTAAACGTGGTGGTCAATATTTGCAATTCCCCGTTTTAAAAGAACGTTCTCATTTATCATTCTCTAAAATATTAACTGTTTGCACTAGGACATCTCTCGATCACCATTCAAGACGATGCATCATTTTGACGGTTTTATGTTGATTTTTAAGAATACCTACAGAATGATAAAAAGATGTCGATAATTTTTTCAGCGAAATTCTACTTAAAACAATCATATATATTTGTTTTTCGAAGCAATAAGCAAGTCCTTGTATTAGGTGAATAATTATGCGTCGAATCATTTTTCCGAGTGCAAAGAGTTAAATTTCTAGAAAAGCAATATCTATCATAATGTATACAAAAAATAATTTTATCTTTTAAGCAGAAAAACTTAAATCTTTTTTTCTTTTCTTTTTTCTTTTTTTTTTAATCCAAATGGATTAGTTTACAAAAATGGAAATATCCGCTCTTCTGTACTTTAAAATGCTGAACTTGTGCCCCCTCCTCCAAAAAAAAAAAAAGATTGGAAGCATTAAAATTTCATTCAAATAAATTGGAAATCAAGCTTATCCGAAAGATCAGAAGTTCTCGAATCTATTCATGTTTCTACATTTCATTCCGTTCTTCAAGACTTGATCGATACATTTTTTATTAGGATTCAGGCTCATGTTACTCTGATCATTTTTTCGGATTATTTCAGGCGCGACTGCATCTCAAAAAGATTTGTAGATTTTAAAGGAGCGCTTTTCAATTTTAATGCATTCGCTTCGACTGGATGGAAAATTTTAAGTAACGAGAAAATTTAAAATGTTTTCTTTTCTCGGAGAAAAAGTTAAAAATTCGTCATGAAGCAACACTGAAAATAATGTAAATGTTTTAGTATACTGATATTATTAATTAACGTCCTTTGTTTTATATTATACTAAGACATCACATTTTTTCCATGTTCTCACATTTTTTTTCCCTCCTGCAAGAAATGTCTTGGATTCCAAAATAAAATTAACGCGGCGGATTTATAGCATGATCATGCATTATTTCAATCTAGTTACCATATAAAACTTAGATAAATACAAAAATAGATAAAACTATTTTAAAGTTACGTTAAAAACTTGAAATCAAGCAAGTTAAATAAAAGATTTAGTTTTGTTGTCAATATTTCATTCATTTCCAAATGGGATAGAGTTTTGTAACTTCGTATACTCAAAGGTATTTAGTGAAAATACGTTATTTTGAAATTTCAGAATTCAATTGATAGATTAATTATATTTTGATTAATAAGAGTAGTGCTTCTCTCAAATAAGAAAAAACCGATTCCAAGATTCATAATATTTATAATAAGGAATTATAAATACATTAATACACTAAACTTTCTAATGCACTAAAATACACTAAATAAAAGTTTTTTTAAAAAAACACAAATTTATTATGCATTGAGAAAAACAAAATTTGTTGCTATAATTTACTACAATAAAAAATTTCATTCAGAAAAATTATAAACAAAAAGGTAACATCTTATATTCTTAATTAAATGCTCAATTTTCGTAAACCGAAACGAAGATTCAACTCGTCCTTTATTTTAAAATCGTTTCGCTGATTGTTTTAATGAAAATTAAAAGCACAACTATGTAAAAATTGCATTAAAATCTAAATGTATACTATCATGATTTCTGCATTTTCTCCTAATGCTGCTGCTTGGAAGAAATATTAAAGTATCCTCTTGACATTTGCTAAATGTATCAAATAAATTTTAAAAAGTGAAAAAAGATTAATATGTTTTTTATTATTACTGTTGATGTAAAAATAGATAGGACAGTAAATATTCAGATGAATTAAACATATCGAATCCTTACCTTCTCAAGACTGCATTAGAATTTTTCATGACATGGTCTCTATATTGACTATTTTATTATATATTATATATACTATTCAGTAAGTTAAAGTTCATGAGGGGAATTTTCGGACTGACCTTAAGATTTTGAATTACAGTTAGATGATGTCTAAGCCAACAACCGCTTTCCATTCCTCCGAGGCACTCAAACATAAGGGTATTTTATCCACGACAGTATATTTTGCGTGAACTGATGCCTAAAATCTTCGTAAGATCTTCAGTGAAATCAGATCTTGATCCAATTGTTCTCAAGCAAAGATTATCAACTGATCACTTTAGACCTTATGCAAGTTTGCAGATTATATCAATCTTAATTAATGTATTATACATATGTCTAAAAGAATGTATAGTTATTTTTCTATTTGGAGATAACATGATAGCCAATTTGGAGATGGTCCTCGTAATTTTGATAGACCGTCAGATCAATGATGACATGCTAGTCGATCTTCCTTTCCAAACAGCAGGATCGACTAGGTCATACGACATCGACGGATTTAATACATGTAAGGCCTGCTAATATGGCGACCCTTCGGTAAGAATCGGGTTGAAAACTTGGCATATCTCGTTCCGAAACAGAAACTATCAACAACTCGCCGTGAGTAAGCCTAGAAGAATAATTAAACCATAGTTTAAAAGTCCATTTAACTCCTCATTAACAATGCTAGGTTTGTCAATTGTATTGGGAAACCATGCGTCAAAATCATTTGAATGGCAACCACTGTTAAGATTGGACATTGATGTATGCACCGTCATTTCCCAGAAGCGCGTATACAAAAAAAAAATATCAATCTCGTGAATCACTAAGAAAATGTTCCATCTTCTAGGTTTAAGATTTACTTTAGTTTAATTAAACTCGTAAGACAACCTACAAAAAAAGCTTATTATTTTATTTGAAAAATTTATCTAGCCCATAATTCTTGGCAAATGCGTACAGGAAGATTTTGTGACAAAGATGCTGCTACATGATGTACTGTTCTTTGACGTAAATGAAATATACTTTTTTTAAAATTTCGAGAAGTAAAACTTACGTTGTAGAATCTATTGAAACAATAAAATGAAGGTTTAAAAATGAATGATCTCTTTGATCGTGCATTTCCTTCAAAACAGGATTCTTTTTACTGGCTTTTCTTTTCAAATTATCGTAAAATCAATGTCTAATAGAAATCTGGCAATTTAAATCTATAATAAGACTGCAAAGTAAATAAAGAAGACAATTATTTGTAAGGAGAAAATATTCGGTGCAAATAAGTCTGGAGAGTCTGAAAGCTTTCATGAAAAGATTATCGAAGGATAAATTTAAACATCTTATTTGATCTTATCTGATTAATCATCCTAGACGAAGGAGACTGTCTGCTCGTATTAGATAACGCCCGACATATGCATTTTATTTTAGCTTCATCAAATACTTATTTAACTTGGTGTATGTCATGTTCGTAAAGATGACATTTTGCAATTGATTTTAATTTTCTTCTTTACGTACTAGTGTTTTGAAGTTCCGTGCATCTGTTTTCGATGGCAATGTACCATTTTAATATTTTCAGAATTTAAAAATCAATCAATAATGAAATTAAAGTTTGATTTTTTATCATTGGGGAATTTGAAAAGTGATAGGTAATAAAAACTTTAAAATAAAGCTGTTTAGTAAGCCCACAAATATTTTTAAGTGAATAATAAATTTAAATGAAAATAGTTTACAGTTGCTTTATTTCATACGCAATATATCAAGTGAATCTGAAAATATATTAAATATATGATTGTAAATCTATAAGGATCGAATGCAGAATAGAAGCGCCCTTTATAAACGTTCGGCGCAATGCCAAGAAATTCACAAACATATTGCAATCAGTTTTTAATCAATATAAATGGCTATTTTGACTGGAGTAAAAATAAGTTTCGAAATCTTATACACGCTGCAATTGCTTTTAAAAACTGTTTCTTTAAAAAGAAAAAGCAATTGCAGCATGTATAAGATTACGAATTTTATTTTTATTCCCATCATAATAGCCATATTTCCTGATAAAAACCAATAGAAACTTGTTCGTTAGAGATGTAGCACCTTCTAAATTTATCTGAACAGCTTGTTTTCTCAGAGGTTGCCATGTTTGATTATTTTGACATTGAAAAAATTTGGTAAGCAAAAAAAATGAAAGATAATAAAAAGGCGGGGAAAATAATATCCAATAAATAGGAACTAATTGAAGTTGTTTTCTAGAGCTGTTTCGTTGATACCAAAATTTGATCACTGTATAGTAAGTAGCCAAGTAGTGCAAAGGAGGGTGAAAACCTAAATGCTCTGCTGTTGAGCTTGTGTTGATTTCGTTCAAGTATTTTACATATCCAACTGATCGATTTCCTTATTTCTGATCTCTCACCCTTGACTCGCTTTCAATTTTTCTCGTTTGCTATTCAGTTCTTAGTTTTTACTTGGCTCCGACAGTAAATCATCTGCTTTAAAAAGAAACGTCTTTCTTTTATCGAAAAAAGATACGTCAATAATTTTCTGAAGTACAATTAATGTAATTGCAATAAATATTTTTGGTTATTTACAGGTAAATCTGTCTTTAAGCTAAAAAATAGTAAAAACATTGATAAAGCTAAAAAATAGTATCTTATTTTCGTCAGAAATATTTTTACAGCATTGCTGTATTCCATATTAACGAACCATCCATGGATAAAATCCATCAGTTACATTCATAACAAAGATTTAAATTGAATGAATTACTAAATAAACACTTTGATTTGAAGCTAAACTAGTGCAAGATTAAGGTAGCTTGTAATTGAGAACTGTGGCTAGATTGAAAAGATCTCACGTTGGACGGCATTCCATTCTTCCAACTTGCTCCAACAATGAGAAATAGATCCTTGAAAGATTTAATACAGGGTGAGCAAAAAGTCCGTAAAAACTTTAAAAATTCATAAAACCCGAAAAAATAGCTAAAATAAAAAATGGTTTGCAGGTTTAGTAATGACAGGTCTCGGGATTTTTTTTAAGATGGGAAAAAAATTCAAATAGCCGACAGATGGCGCTTGTATGAACGATTTAGTTGGAATTATGCAAATGAGACATATGCGGTTATAAATACTTACGCTCTTGATCCTGAACCTGTCCTCTGTTGCATAACATAAATGAAAAAGGATGCTGAGTGAAAAGAAAGCTTTGTTGGTGAAACTGTTTTAAATGAACTAGTAATCAACACTGCGTAAATTCCGACTTCAGAAAAGTGTGAAGATGGAAAAGAACCTTTAACAGTGACAGGCCTCAAAGCTTGTTCAGCGATTTGAGGAAACTGGATAGCTGGAGGATCGTGTAAGGTCCGAACGACCAAGTCTAAGGCAAACACGTTCGGCGCGCCTTGCAGCCGAAATGGAAACAGAGTCAGATTCCGCTGTTCCAGTCAAGGAATTCCTGATACAGACCTTCAGGGAAGAGAAAATCATTAGCCGACGTTGCATGTTTCCATGGCCTCCAAAATTCGTTTCAGATACCAGCTGCCTTTTTTTTTTTTTTTTTTTGATACTTTTTTTTCTTCGCCAGTTAACAAAAATGCGCTGAGGCTCATTAAAATTGATCATGGAATGAATAAATTAATAGGTAGCAAAAGATTAATCTCATCAATTTCTAATATGTCAAGACAAACGGATTTCTGAATTTTACCGACTATAAGTTCTTAAAATATCTACTTTACGCAAAAAATTTTTTACGCTTAATCTATATCTATCTATACTTATAATAAAGCTCAATGTGTGTGTGTGTGTGTGTGTGTTGGCGCTCTACAGGCCAGGTCATTTGACATACAGCTATCAAATTTGGTACATGTATACCTTAGAGGTCGGGAATGTGCACCTGGGGTCCCTTTTTTTGAAATTTTAATTAGAATTTTAATTATTAATTAAAAACTAACTTTCCCGCCAAAAGAATCTTCCATTTTCCCCACCGCCAACTTTTCCGCCAAAAAAATCTTCCATTATCCCCAGCGCCAAACGAGAAAGGCTTCCGTTGTTTTTTTCTCCCAACAGTAATGAGGCTAGGGTTAAAATTTTTCGGCGGATTATTTCAATCGGTTCTGCTTATTTTCTTAATGTTTGATGCATTTAAAATTAAACATTGTTAATGAATCAATCTTTCAGATTCATTCTGAAGTACTTTTGAATTAAAATAAAACAGAATAAAGGAAATTAAAAATTTCTAATCCGCATAGCGTTACCCCAACTGGCGTAGAAAAAATCACGTATTTGCGTTACGTAACCGGCGAAGAAAATTCACGCATGCGCATTCTGTTCTGATTGTTGCCATGACAACATGTATATGCTTATAGTTTTAAGTACAACGTTTTTTAAGTAGTTTTTTTAAAACCTGTTTTCAACCGTTTATTTTAAACTATTCGTTTTATTTTCTTAGTGTTTGATGCATTTAAATTTAAACATTGTTAATGAATCGATCTGCTCATAATGAATCTAAGAAAATTTTGTTGACCAACTCTTGAGATATTACATAAATTTAAAAAAATATTCTTTAGTGCCCATAAAGTTTAAACGCTGAGTGACTATTTTCAGTAATCAGATTATAAAAAAATGCTTTGTTTCTGTAAAAAATATTATTATATTAATTGCAGATTAATCATTTCCACTTTAATTTAAAGCATAAATTCTACGGGTGCTAACAGAAAATGAGAGAGATACATATTACGTTATGACTGAAGGCCTTTATAATATTATGAATGAATTATATGATAATCAAAATTTGAAGTTTTAAAATATTTTGATGAAGAAGCTATTAAAGTAGAAATTGCATAAAATATTTAATTATTAAAATTTTAACGAACATTAAGATTGGCGAACCGGCTGGTCGCCAAAGGCGGCTAGTACATAATAAAAGCAAAGAGCAAGCAAATAGTTTTAACCTGATGGAATCATTAATTCTGAATACTGGAACACGAAAATAAGTTATTTTTCAATAAACTTTCATTTTTAATAATCAAGTTTAAGAGAATGATATTTATTGCTTAATAACCAACTAAGAAAAACCTTAGTCTCATCAACTGTACATAAAAAGCTGTTAAACTTTACGGGGAAAAAGTTTTTTTTTTGTATGTAAAATCCGTTTGCAGATTCGTTAATTGAAATAAATCGAATCGAAAGGCGAATAATTTTAAGATTAAAAGCATTCACTTTTATTTGATTACCAAAAAAACTATTTTAAGAAACTTCCTGAAGGTATTGATGAGGATTACGCGTAATTAAAAACTTGACTAGTGTGATCCATTACTTTATCCTCATGTGTTGGACAGAGAAGCGTTGCCTTTTCTATTTCTAAATAGTCGTCTAGACAATAATCTTATTACGCCTCCATGCATACATTAAATGCGACGCTCAAGGTTTTAAAAATTATTAAAGCGAATTATTTCTTTAACAAATCCAGATGGAAAAACATTCCAAATATGATTTAAAAAATCTCATTGTAATACACTGATGTCCAAAATTGGGGCTTACATGAATTAAGTCTGGTCTGGCAATAAATATATGCTACAGAAAATTATAAAAAAAAAGAAAGGATTAACCCTGTCACTGATATACAGGCAACACTCAAGATAAATTCTTGAAAGAATTCACAAAACATCTTGGTTAATAAGAACGAACACATCACAGCTCAAGAGTTTTGGTGCAATACAAGAAAGTCATCAATACAGTTTCATAAAAGAATTTGTAATCCTAGCTGTAAATAGATCTTTTAGATCCAAATTTACAAGCATCTTAAATTGTTTCATTTTGTTAGAATCCAGCCCTAATCTTGAAGTTTATTTCCATTTTAGCTCAATCTGAACTAAGCTAATAGAATCGACTGCGCTACATTTTAGTACAAATTTTTTGCAATGATTTCTAAACTTATCCACGTGCAATATTATAGAATTCAGGTCACTGAAGATAATATCCACTGAATGAATACTCTATCTCAATGACACACATTTCAAAACGAAAAAACGAATGAAGGAAGAAATATTAGAAAAAAAATTTTAAAGTAAAAAGAAAAATTTACTTCTTTGTACTGCATACGTACTAATTAAATAGAAAATAGAATTTTCGTTACAATTGTTGAGATCCATCACATTTCTATATTATTACCATGCATAATTGACAAGGTTCAGTTAAATTTGATTTGTACGATTAAGTTTATATTAGAGTATATTAGGCAACGATAAATTTTTTTAAAAATATTGTCATTCCCTGCTCTATATATTGTAATGATTACCACCAAAATTCAACTTTCTTATGACTAGTAGTAATAAGTTAAATAAGAGTATTTTAAGTATGTTTAGGTGCCATATGACTAAGACAAGAAAATAAAGAAAAGAGTTTCTTTGTCACATATCCAGTAAAACGAAGAGAGAATTCACTAACTGACAATCACTAATATTAAGAGTCGGTGAAGTCAGAAGTTCAATAACGATACGGATTGGTAATTTTTAAACGCACTGCCTGTTAAAAAGGCCGATTTGAATCCATTTTAAAATTCAATAACTATGTTTAAAAGAAAGATTATCTCTATAAAATAGAATATAGTAATGTTATTTACAGCTGTAATGCTAGCTAACAAAACATTTATCGGTATCAAATGACAACCACTAAGTTCGCATTTAATGAAAGTTATGCAGCGCCCGTCGTAATCGCAACTTCAGTGGTTGACACTTTGGAACTTGACATGCTGCTGACCTGTATCCTAATCCATGATTCCTAGTCTTTGTTTACAATCTCGGATCGAAGACGATTAGTCAACTGATAAAGGGAAGTATAATTTAAAACTGGAAAAATATCTTCTGCTATTCCCTTTTTTCCCCTGTTTTTGAATAGTTATAGAAAAGTTAATTCTCTACATAATCCATTCAATCCATGACGTTTCCATTATTTCAAATATTTTATCGTTTTTAATTTATTAAAAATTCATGCGAAAATGCTAATCTTTATTTGGATAGTGTTTTAAAGTATTTTACGTTTGGATAACGCATAAGTATTATACAGACTAATTACCATTATAGAACAAAGTGTCTTCGAAAAAACACTACTTTCGAACGCATGCAAGTATTGGACACGGGGTAGGAAAAAAATAGTTTTAATTATGCTCAACTGTTGGCTAAGTGTCGATAAAGGAGCAAAACCGTGTAAATATTGAATTTCACTGACAAATTTAGTTTCATGCAAATTAGAAAAAAAGCAAATTGTCTTTCGAGAAAGAATCATTCCGACTAATAGGTTGACACTTGACTGACTTCACACTCGGCATCAATATAAAATGATACGAATTTAGTTTTACTCTCGTTTATCATTTTTACGACTGATAATTTTATAATACTTTCTGCCAATGGAACCATAAACAGATTTAATCTACTGATTACAGATTTCCTACAGTTGTATATAGGCGTTTCAAATTCTGTACGTCATATGGCTCATGGAGTTCATCAGGACAGAATATTATTTCCATCGCTTATTTATCGAGATGTCCGATTTTGTCATTAGAGATTCAGTATATATGGAATATATATTCCAAAATGTATTGGAAGCCAACATTCAATATCAGATAGAATGAAGAAACAAATTTTTGTTTGTCTGACACATATGATGCTCTCAACATACGATATATCAAAGCTTAAGATATCTTAATTTCTCAAATAACTGCAAGTATAAGAGAGTAATGTAAAGTTCCTCTAAAAGCATATTGAATTTGACAGATCAAGAAATAAATATGCCTGTTGGAACAAAATGCTTCCAAATAATTACTTTAAAAATCTGAAATTTTAGAAATTTTCTGAAATAATTTCATAAAAATGGATTTCAATCAAAAACGCGGTAATTTGTTCCATTTTTATACTTAAAATCTTTATTAGATTATATTCCAGTTTACAAGGTTTGAGAACAAAATTCAGCTCATTTTCTTGTCAATAAATTAAAAAATACCCCATTAACTTTTTGCCGGTTTGAACTTGGCAAATTTTTTCGCCCTCATTTGTTCACTAATCCTCTAATGCAGAAATTTCTATCAAGTTCCGTAACGGTTCCACAAATTTCAGTCAATGAAATTTCTTACTTGCAAAGCGATATATTTAATAAAGACGCTTCCATTAATACAGTTTTTTTAAATATTAAATACGGAATAATATTCATACGGAACTAATCAACAGCGGTAATACCTTTGAGGTGAATATTTTAAAAGATACGATGTTAAAGTTCATGTTGAATAGAAAAAAAAATGAACAAACCAAATTTAAGAGTCAATTATACAAATTTATTTTTAACATATTTCACATTGAATGATATTCTAGAATTTAACAAAAATCAAAAAATCACAAATGAAACAAGAATTACACTTATCATTAAGCATTACAAAATAAATTCTGAATAAATGTTAAAATATTGAAAATGAATATTATAACAATGTAGTATACACATAAAAGGATTTGTATTATTGTTATAAAATTTAAGTCAGTGAAAGAAAAAAAAAATCTAAGATTTTCCTTAGCATTCTCATGCGAAATCGCGAAGTAAACAAAACATGCAAAAATTAAAGTTTGGATAATATTGAATGCAACAGATTAAAAACAAATGAAATTACATGAAACTTGCAGAATATAGGAAATACGAGACAAAAATACTAATTTTCTTACGGGGAAAAAACAATTATAAAATTGAAAATAAATCAATTTATTTCACACACTATACTTTGAAAGGCTGATTATTTCAATTTTAATTATCAGTTTTTTTAGGCATGATTATAGCTAGCTCCTATTTTAACCCTGTTAATGCAAATGCCGAAAATAGTTGATGCTATTTTGAACATTTCTTAACCTATTAAGTGATCAAAAATCACATATTCCGCACAACTTTATTTTTCTAAAATATTTCCGATCTATATTAAAAAATGGTTTCAACAAATGAACTATATTTCACTTTTAGTAAATATTAATTGTCCTGGCCTGATAAACAAAACATTCATTGGCAGATATTTAGAATAAGAAATAAATTTGCCACAATTAACAGCTCTTGCGTACAAAGCGAGCTTATATGTAAATACCGAAGGAAAATAGAAAAATATTCACACTCATTTTGAAAAAAACATTCAAAAATACAAGGTAAAATTGTATATACTTTAAAATAACTCCCATAAATACGCAATATCATTAATTATCTGTTGCACTACGGAGTGACGAACATCAAACTAGCATTTATGCAAAACATCCGTTAAAAGGATATAACTTTATTTTATTCGTTTCAAACTTTCTCACTCAAATATCGTCGTTTTCACAGGTTTCAAATTTAGATATCTCACCGATATATTTTTTTAAATATGCAATTTAAATATTTAAAAGCTAAAATAAATTGGAGTAACAGGGCACAGAATTTTGCAGCCATCTTTAAATTTGAAAAAAAGACAAGCATTTTACTTGCAGGCAGTTTACAATAAAATATTCTATTACTCGGCAATTATTTCTAATGAAGAGCAAAGTTACATAAACAAAACGGCAATTACAAGATATTCGATGAGAAACAACGTGAAACAAACATCTGTATGTATAATATATGAAACTAAACATCTCTACAAAAACAGAGGCAAATAAAGCTTATTTTTTCAATTTTACATATCTGTTTAATGCAAGATGTATGTAATCATACGAGGAAAATCTCATGCAACTAAACTAAGGCTAGGTGACGCACCGAAACAAGACATTTTCAATCCTTTCACTCTTTACAGTAATAGATAGAATTTCTCATAGCCTTCAGTTTCCATATTGCATTTTTACATGACAAATAGAAAAGAAATGTTTGCATTTATGGAGGTGCATAGATAAGAACTATGATGAGAAGTCCATTTTAACTCGGAAGAACCGAAAAAAAGAAACAATTTTACTGCATGACCGATTACATTTCCTTCTCGAATTTGTTTCAAGTCATGTATGTGGGGCCAGACGGACGTCCAGATTGGAGAGATGTTCCTGCTCGCCAGCAACACTGACTTAGATGAGAGACTAGATACAAGACGATGATCGACGAAGAGCAGACTGTTCTTAAAAAGAACTCATGAATATGACAGCGTGTAACTTAATGACTATGACTAACTATATTCTTATTTTCTAACCTTTATTTTTATTTAATATCATTCCAAATCTGTAAAATATTTTATAATCAATTAAATATTTATAATTCAGCAATCTTGATTATTGCCGCTGGCCATCCCCCTTCATGTATTGCTGCGTGAAACGGAAACAGGATTGATGAAGCAGGAACTGACACCTCAACTCGAAGAAAAGAACTCTGACATATAGAATGAACTGAAAACGAAGTTTTAAATCGGATCTTGCAGCGTTGTTAACGAAATGCCATGGTTAATGCAGCTTTGTAAATAAGATTTCATCTTAAAAGAAGTCAATAAATGTTAGATAGTCGTTCAAAAGTTAAGAAGTTTATTTTCACAGTTAAAAAAATCTGCTAGTCATAGTAAATGTGACATGTATGTATAAGAATGCCATAGGGATGCCTGTCCAACCATTTTATAAAACTGATGACAAAAAAACTCAAAAAGGATCGACTTCCAATCGCCGAGAGCCAAGAAATAAATCCCATCAGATTCTAGTATTAAGGAGTGAATCTTGATATATTTGCGGCATAACGCTTGAATAATCAAAACATCAAAAGATGCGTTATTCAACAAATATAACGAAAACTGAAAAATATTGAAGAGCTCAAATATATTTCAGATTTCCATGGATACTAAAACACGCAATGACAGATTCTGAATAGGATTGCAAAGCTATCTTGCATAGCAGCTCTATTTCAAAACACCAAAGTAACGTTCGCGTAAAATGTAAAGCAAATAAGACGCGAAAACTCCAATATTTGAACTTGGATGTTCTCGCAGGAAATTTCGAATAAATGTATATTTGAAATTTCACGCGTATTAAAAATAGAAGGCAGAGTATTGAAGCAGCATGCAGAAATGGAAAAACATCAATTCGATATTTTGGTATTGCCGTCATTCGTTAAATTTTGAGTAGAAGCCTGTTTTTGGCTATGCTGCGGCAGATTCAATATTTAAAATGGTTGGACAGAAAAGGAACTTAAAATCAGGCCCAAAGATGAAAGTGGCAGGAAATAAAATTAGTCGAAGGAATATATATAAAGTAGCACTGCAAATATTCGTAAACGAATCAAATCGGATACAATTTATTGACTCAAAAGGTCACTATGAAGTTGTTTGGCATGTTCAAATTGTATCGATTCATACAACCACTGAAATTAACAAGTTATTAATTTCATTTCTATATTTAAATTTCTAAAATTTATCTAAATAAGTGTCGTGTGCTAAGCAGCCTTTAATACTTTCCATGGCATGACACACACGTATATAGAAAAATCTGGAACTATTCTTCGAAATGACTTTCAAGGAAAGGAAATTACATTTATTAGAAACAAGATAAGATTTCTACATATTACCATGTAGATAACCTCAGCTGAAGCACCACTTTGAAATTAAAACTAAATCGAATCTTTTCCGTCGTAGAATCAAAAAGGGGGGGGGGGATTATTTGAGATTAATCTATACAAACGATTGAATTTGAGAGGAATATTTATTAGTTCCTTCTCTGAAAGAGGAACCCAAAATTAGAGATATGCAAATAGCAATAAGAAAGGGTCAGAAGATTTGATAGCGAATACACAACTCCACCTAGCACTTTCAATCTCATTATTTATTATCTAATTTTTTTAACATTTGTTTACCAAGATGGTATAAATGAGGAAGCCCCAGGACTACAACTGTGTAAATTCCATGCAGTTAATGCTGCTGCAAGAAAACGGTTACAACTCCACAAAAACGTGCATTCATGTTTCGTTTATGAGCTTATTTATTTTGAGGTATGATACAATATTTATAGAAACAATAAGTTCAATTGCGACGTTAAGTGAAAACGAGATTGTAGAAGATATAATTGAATATTACTATTTATAGAAACATTTCAAATAACGTCAGCAGAAAAATTTACCTCCATCTACTTAAAACTACCGTGTAGGATTCATTAGTTATGTTATCGTCACCCATTAAAACAGTGAATTCTGATGTTTACCTGCCAATATTGTATTAAAAAAACTAGTAGATCTACGTTAAAACAAAGCATCATTCTCATTTTCTCTATCAGCTTTTTAACCATTAACATCATTTATAGCCAGCATCCACAAACTGTAGCAGAGGGATTATAGTTTTAAGCCTACTTCATTTAAGATTAAATTTTACATTTGAAATAATGATATAGAATTTGACATGATGCAATTGTTCGCAAACAAGAAAATCTACATACACAAGTATTTTTGAGCCGTTTTTGCAAGAGATCACAATTAGAAATAATGAACATTACAAACAGGAAAAAATAAGCGCGTCACGTTCAAAACGTGCATCGATAAGATACCGAAGATCTTGAAACTGCATCTACGTGATTTAAATATCAGTATATACCGTTTCATCTATTTTAAAATGGATTATAATCTAGAAAATTGCTACAAAAATTAACCGTATACAATGCATTGAAAGAAAATGCAATTAAACACATTAAGCTCATCGAAGTCTGAAGAACCTGATATTCAAATACAAAATACCCATCCGTCAAATATTTATTATATACACTTCCAAAAACACAGGCCAATAATTCACAACCAGACAACAGCTGAGAGTTCTAATATTTCTTCATGGAAAGTTATGCATTACTTCCAATTAGTTTTATCTGAAGAATTCGATTTATTGTTAGAAAAGCAAATGAACCAGTGACTACAAAACCTAATTATACTACCTCCGACATAACTTATTCCTAATATATCGCTCTATCAACAGAAGAACGCTGAAGAGAAAAATTGTTTAGCCGCATATTTCTGGATATTATAAACAGACAAAATACAATGAGTGGTACTTTACTGGTCATGAATTGCGAGTGTATGTGAAAAATTCATGACGAATTCAATATCCAGTCATTTCGCGATTCATACTATCCATATTAAAATCTGCTAACTAAGGAAAACACCTTTTATAAAAGGAAATTATATATTCCAAAGAGGAGACAGATTTGACAAAAGCCTTTGTCCTGTACAACAACAAGACTTGTTTAGTGTGGATTTAGGATTATAAGGCTTCAATTAATTGAATATCTAGAAAATATTGTGCTGACAACGCATGGGACTTTGTATAAGGAATTTGGATTGTATGTCAACAGTGATGCAGAATTCATATTTGCTAATTTCATAGGGTTATAATACGCATGGTATGGCGAAGAAAAATGGAATATCAAGAATAGGGATATGCTAAAAACAGGCGATTAAGTTTTTCGTTCATCCGCAAACTTTTTGACAATAAAACGGAAGCATTAAAATGGCGTTTACGTATTAACCACTATTCACTCAGAAAAGAGCGAGTATACCCTATTTTCGGGAAAAAATGGCCCAAAAACCATTATCTGATTGCATTTAGGATAGTAATCAATTTAAGGATACAGTTTATCGCAAATGTGTTTTGTAAGGAGTACAGTTTATATAATTTCAACACTCCTGTACCTATATCGATTCCAACGCTCTCGCGTTAATCAAGCAAATACTAACAAAATATATCAAACCGAAGATAATATATTATTCTTCAAGTGCGAAATGGTGCGCACAATGATTCGTTTACTGGTGGCATATTGGTGACTAAATTGCTTCCATCAAAGTGTCAAATTTGTAGCATTACCCGCTCTGTAGTTGTATGAGACAGAATTAATTATTCCGAATTTGTTTCTAGATTGTGAATGTTAAAATACTATTTGCTTCTACATGGATTCAAGAACAGATTTCTATAATCAATCGAAGGAGCTGAAAATATTTTCTATAGAATCTAATATCAATCAAATCTTCATTATATGTAAACAATTTTTGCCTCTATACACCATTTGAATAAAATTCGAGACAATTTTACACATTTTCCACTACTGTACACGTCGACCGTCGTGATCAGAGGCATTACGCCGAATGATTGCCATGAATTCAATAATGCAGCTGATTATAATGTGAATTCTATCGTATCTAATCGTATGTTAATTCTATTCATTCTATTCTATCAGTATTAAAATTCCAAGAAATTTGACGTAATTACCTGAATTCCAAATCTGGCGAGAAATGCTCTCAGCTGGGGAAAAAATCATTCAATAACGTCGATGCTGGTAACAAATGATTTGAGTAAAGAATAAGCAATGAATACCAGAATGATTTCCCAGATTCCATTTAAAATAAAGTGCCAGAACGTCTATCAAATACTCTGCTATATTCTAAACCCAAATAGCCCTCGTGTTGCTTCAAACCGGGGCATAAATATAACTGAACTGTGGGATTCAAAAGAGCTTCCTAAAGATGTTATTCAGGAGATAACGGTTGCGAAGTTTTTCTTGAGAAGAAAAGCCCTGTCGTTACTTCAACGGTGCGAGTATTGTGTAAATAAAGGCGTTAGATGCGCATTGTTATTCTTCCAAAAGTAGTTCTACTACAGATCATGATCTCAACTGTTTTGACCGAGGATACAGGATTTATAGAAAGGAGTCCACTTCTGTAGATGGAGAACAATGTTTCAAAAATATCAGCGTTTATATTATTTATAGAACTGTATTTTCCCCATAAAGTGTTTTCTGTCTGTTATTTTGAAGTTCTTTTATTCTACCGTCATTCGGTTGAATAGAGAATTTAATTCTATGACGCATGGACCAATAAATAACGGCATAATCTTATTTCCAGCAGTTGAATCAAACGAAACGACTAATTCACAACTCATGCCAACCTGGATATGTAGCATTGCTTGGAACTAAACGAAAATCACGATAATGAACATTTGCATCATGGCTCAGGAAAGACAGCAAAGTGGGATACAGCCTATCTACCATTAAAGATATCTCCAAGAATTGGATATAGCGTAACTTCCTCGAAATAAACTAGCCATAGATTAGAAGAAATTTGGACCTTTTCCAAGTGAAAATTTTAGGATGAGAGGTCACATCCAAGAGAGTATCATCCAAAAATATCCGTTCCTCTTAGCCGACAATCCAACAAGATCTCTCTTAATTGACAACCGATAATCAGTTCTACCAAACGGTATCCGAAATATGGGAATGAGAAAATTTTCCTGTATGGTAGTTGGTTTTCTTGTGTGTGATTGAGCTACCTCTATTCAGATGACGGGAGGAATAGTACCGTGCCGATGTTGGTCATTAGGACCCAACCATCGTTCTCGCCTTAGTATTTCCCAGATGATTCCCATTCAATTTACACAAAATGCTTAGTCAAAATGGGCGTAGCTTCTTTGTGGAAAACCTAAAAATTATTCACAACTGATTTTTCTTTTGCTTCTCTATTGAAATCAAAGGCAGGTTTAAATACCTTTGTCCAGATAATAGATTTCATTGGTCACTAGATTGAGAAATTGGATAAACTTCCTATTTATTTGCTTGCTCCAGCTCATTCAACTCTTACAATTTTTAGTGATATTGCCAGGACGCCCACAGCAGATTCGTCATTTTTCTTTCCAAACATATTCGTTCAAAAAACTTTACAGTTTTACTTCCCTTTAAAAATAAGCACAGAAACTGCTCGAAAAACGTAGAATCAGGATCGAGATTACATATTTAAAAAACCCTAACGTTCAAATCATGAAATACTGCATATTCGTAGTTGAAAATTTACGTTGTTACATTTTGTAAGTAACGCTTGCGTTTTTTCACATGTCGTTCCTGAATTACTAAAATAATAAAACTGAAACATAATTACAATTAAAAAGTATTAAATCCGGCAATTATAGGCAAGTGTTGCCAAAGACGCTGAAAATTCTGACAATATCCATTTGATTTCAGTTTTATAAAATATCTTAAAACTTCCCATATTCATTTCATTGTCATGAATCAATGTGTGATGGCAGAATGTTCCGACTTTCTAAGATGCTTGCTCTGCTTAAAGAATCTTGGCCCCAATTTCAAACTCATATTACTTATGTATCCCTGATTTTTAGACACAGAAAATTTGCTTCTTTCAGTACATTCATACTAAATTAAACGCAATCTAAAAGGTGGAAGCCTCTATAAAACGTTGAGTAATATTTCTTAACTGATTTTCTTTAAAAATAAATTCTCCTTTATATTTGAGACTATGTTATCTAAATATTTATTCTCTAATGAATTAGAACTTATTTTCCCTACTGCTGATAGAAGTGATATTCATTTTGCTCTGGTAATAATTCACAATGCTTTATGATGATACGGTTTAAACTCCCAAGGAATAGACGATATAATGAATAGAAAAGAATTTAAAATAGAGAAATGTGTTACAGAAACCTTATACTATAAAAGTTTAGAATGATAATTTTAAGTAGGGCCGTACACTGACAGAAATTTCATTTAAAGTTTTTAAGCATTGACTAAGTAAAAGGTGAAATGGAATTTCCACGAGTATGATGGACTACTAATTCGGAAAGTATAAAATTAAAATATTTCGTATTTGAAATTTCTGCTTTGCGTAACTTTTGCACCCTCGTTGGTATTTGCTTACATCGGTCTACGTATTTTGATCCGATAGCAAATGTTCAAATTTAAAATAATTCAATTCTAGAGTTCTTCGAAACATAGTATTCTAAAACACCAGTAATTTAAAGCTATTGTATATGGTGCTACCTTAATCTCTATTGTGAAATCTCTGGTTAAATAGCTGGTACAATGTCACGAAATTTCGGCCGAATGACTTTATAATAAAAGAGGAATGATACTTATCTATTGCTTTCATCATCGTATTATTGATTTCTAGAAGAAAAAAACCTAATTCCTTCCATTTTCTCTACACAGCTGACAAATATCCAATGAAAACCAAAAGGCACTTTCAATGGTTTCTGAATATTTACCACATTCATCGATTCTGTAGAGCTAGAATTGTCCATCTTGCATCAAATCTTTTAATGGTAATAGTTTAAAGAACCCAGATGTAGATAAACAGAACCAATAGGGGGATTTAGCTTTAAACTTGCCTATAAAAGATCGTATCTCTTTGAGATTAAATGCGCGAACTTATGTTCTCCAATATCCACGAAGCTCGTTATTTCATTCTCTTCAGTCCATCATGTCAAGACACCTTTTTCAAAGACACCTACCAAACAAGTCATCCCAGTGAGGATCCATCCTAACCAAATTTAAAAACAAATTGAGAAGCCTACTGATTAACTCGCTAGCAAAGCTAATCAGTAGGATTCCTATAGAAAGGACTCCCCACTCACACCGACCGGGGCAAAGACTCCCCACTCACACCGACCGGGGCAAAGACTCCCCACTCACACCGACCGGGGCAAAGACTCCCCACTCACACCGACCGGGGCAAAGACTCCCCACTCACACCGACCGGGGCAAAGACTCCCCACTCACACCGACCGGGGCAAAGACTCCCCACTCACACCGACAGGGGCAAAGACTCCACACTCACACCGACAGGGGCAAAGACTCCACACTCACACCGACAAGGGCAAAGACTCCACACTCACACCGACAAGGGCAAAGACTCCACACTCACACCGACAAGGGCAAAGACTCCACACTCACACCGACAAGGGCAAAGACTCCACACTCACACCGACAAGGGCAAAGACTCCACACTCACACCGACAAGGGCAAAGACTCCACACTCACACCGACAAGGGCAAAGACTCCACACTCACACCGACAAGGGCAAAGACTCCACACTCACACCGACAAGGGCAAAGACTCCACACTCACACCGACAAGGGCAAAGACTCCACACTCACACCGACAAGGGCAAAGACTCCACACTCACACCGACAAGGGCAAAGACTCCACACTCACACCGACAAGGGCAAAGACTCCACACTCACACCGACAAGGGCAAAGACTCCACACTCACACCGACAAGGGCAAAGACTCCACACTCACACCGACAAGGGCAAAGACTCCACACTCACACCGACAAGGGCAAAGACTCCACACTCACACCGACAAGGGCAAAGACTCCACACTCACACCGACAAGGGCAAAGACTCCACACTCACACCGACAAGGGCAAAGACTCCACACTCACACCGACAAGGGCAAAGACTCCACACTCACACCGACAAGGGCAAAGACTCCACACTCACACCGACAAGGGCAAAGACTCCACACTCACACCGACAAGGGCAAAGACTCCACACTCACACCGACAAGGGCAAAGACTCCACACTCACACCGACAAGGGCAAAGACTCCACACTCACACCGACAAGGGCAAAGACTCCACACTCACACCGACAAGGGCAAAGACTCCACACTCACACCGACAAGGGCAAAGACTCCACACTCACACCGACAAGGGCAAAGACTCCACACTCACACCGACAAGGGCAAAGACTCCACACTCACACCGACAAGGGCAAAGACTCCACACTCACACCGACAAGGGCAAAGACTCCACACTCACACCGACAAGGGCAAAGACTCCACACTCACACCGACAAGGGCAAAGACTCCACACTCACACCGACAAGGGCAAAGACTCCACACTCACACCGACAAGGGCTGTGAATTGTAATTGCGATTCCTTCGAAAAAACTTGGTTGATATTTTCCTTTAAAAAGCAAGTCTAGCAGTATGGATTTAGGAGTTCGAAATAACTTTCCTAATGGATGGCAGGGGCATTTTACCACGCGTTTCCTCTCCAGAGAATCCAGTCTTATTGGCAAGGGCTGATGATAAGTATCCGTCCTGAACCTGTTCAACTATAAACGGATTTTTCTAAATTTCATTTCTACAAGCTTTGAACTGAGAGGGAGGATTCTAACTCTCCCGAAACGATGAATGGTGGTGTATTTTCGGAAACGAACGAAAGTTCTTTTTCTATACATTGGATTTATGATGACCAAGTAGAAAAAGGAATTTATAATTTCGCAGCATTCTCGTAGAAATAAGTAACAATCAAAACATTGAATAGAATTATCTCCCTTTATCTTAACTTATCTATGTGAACCAAAGGTATTAAAATTGCCGCGTTCATAAAATAAGACCTTCACTAATCGCAAAATATACAATAGAATCAAGTTACTAGTCTTTTAGGATACTATGTTCAGAAGCGAGTTAGCCTATAATTCTTTTAAATTTCGACTGTTACGTTTAACATCTTCCGGGATAAAATCACCAGAGTCCCGCCTACGTATTGCGATTGGATGGTAAAAGCAAAGCAGCAGTGCTTCGAATTCTAAATTCTTCTATTTTAACTAATTTAATTTCTACAAATTACTAATTCAGTTTCAATTTTAACATCGATTTAATTAAGCCTCACACAGACCAAGATTATTGAAAATTAGTGTGAATTTTATTTTAAAATCTCCCCAACCCCCTACTTTAAAAACCTAATGAATGTTTTAGTAAAGGTATTATAAAACTGTTTCGATTCAATTCCTTCTTACAAAACGTACTTGGGTACCATTTCTAATCAAATATTTTGCAATATCTAACTACGTGTGTTATTGAATAATTTTTTTAATTCTTACATTAATAATTTTTCTTCGAACTTGAAAGATATAGTTTTCAATTTAGATACGCTGTTGAAATATTCCGTTTGCATCCTGACGCGTTTACAAAAATAGTGTTCAAGCTTCGATCAATCAAGGTTACACTGTCCTCCAAAATTTTACACATTTAAAATATTTTATAATTTTTTGAGTAATGAAGCTACATTAGATCAATTGTCTATCCAGACCATTTTCCGAATTTATCGTACTTCAGTTACAGAGGCCAGACAAGCAAAGAGCAAGCTATCATCTAATTTAACCTGCAAATCAAGTCAAATCGGGCGAAAAGCAATTCCAAGACTTGATTTTAAATCTAAATACTTGAATTCCTGAAAATACCCTAAATTTCACAAAAAGTAACGTGCACTAAATATTATTCAAGATATATTATATAAATTATTCAAATATATTCGTCCAATATTAATCCTCAGATTCATGTGTACACTAAAAGACTAATTCACTAAATGAACAGAAAAATTTGTATTAAAGAAATCCCTTCCATGGTTTCGTTAATGCAGTCCTTATCTCTTTTTCATCAGTAATTAATAAGGAAAAAATATTTTGAATTGTATCTTTTCGAATGACTTATGCGAAATATTTTTGCCAAATACGACTTAAATTCATTTAACCTCCAAATCTCAAAAAATCGAAAAAGAATTTGTACTGAAACTTTATACCATATCCTTTGTTTCTTGACACTGTTTAGTTGTCAGGCGTCCTAATCAAATTACCCTTAAGTTTTAATACCAGAAAACCGAATGAGCATTCCTGGATTTTATGTATCACCAGAATTCGACACCGAAATTAATACGCCTCAGACTACTATAAATAGTATACATTTACTCTTCGGGATATACAAAATTCTTTCCCTATAGCGGGGGAGAGGTGATAAAAGGATAAATGGCCATATATCGAAATCCAAAACTATTTTAAATATGAAATTTTAATTTGAAATATTAAGCTGGCTTGAATTTGGCAAATGCTAAAGGCAAACAAAGTCCAGTGGGATTCTACATTTTTCAAACAGTTACTATACTTATCTTAAAAGTGATGAAAAATATAAAAGTTTTTCAAACAGTTATATTTGGATATGTCTAAACGCTCGGAGCCACCAAGAATAAGATCTTCCTTCACGCAGCATCAGTACAGATCAGAATTCATTCACAATTAAGAAACATTTCATACTGCGTATGTGATCTATCTTCTCTGAAAAGCAGCACCCTGTACCCATTCCAAAACTCCCCAGGAAATCTCAAGTACGTATTTTCAATGTCTTGGACATTTACGAAAGCGTTCACGGATCTATATTTGTTACAATATATACATTAATAGGTCCGTTTCTTCAAAGATTGGAATACAAAACGTCATTCTCTTCGTAAAATGTGTCCTTAACTGCAATTAAATAAGCTTTCCCCTCTACCCCAGAATCTAATACTCGGTCAGAACTCCATTTAGCAGATATGTGCTAATATGCTGTCAGTATTAACTTCATTAAATTAAACTGAAATGTTAGCAGTCTATAGTAAATTGTTGG
The DNA here is from genome assembly GCF_947563725.1 of Argiope bruennichi. Taxonomy (NCBI): domain Eukaryota; kingdom Metazoa; phylum Arthropoda; class Arachnida; order Araneae; family Araneidae; genus Argiope; species Argiope bruennichi. The sequence continues at coordinate 31,987,398 of NC_079162.1, read as the reverse complement.
TTCTGAAACAATTTACAAATATTCTTATTTTAACAAATACTCTTATTTTAGGTTAATTTCATCTATAAATTTTCCGATGAAGAACGTGTATTTGGATTTGCTGTACCGAACATTCCCGGTAAAACCAAAGTTTTTTTTCTGTTATGCCAAAATAGACACACGACAATTGCCTGGATCCTCCAAAACGTCATTTATGGAAAACTGGTTGACAAGAAAACTGGCATTCTGTTACTGAAAATCTGCGTTATAAGTTTCGCTTTAACTTCTAATCTAATACATGTATATTTATTTTCCCTTTCTCATGCAATTCGCCACTCAGCTTTTCTTTGTAGAATGCACTACGCAACCTCCCGCCACTCGTCACCTCTGGCTCTGTCCAATTCATTTCTTTAACTGGAAGTAAATATTATATCCACTTCTAATGGATCATTCGTGCACTATGAAGATTCTGAAGCTGTCTGCAAGTCCTTTACCCGATACGAATTGATATATTCCTTAACCATATTTCTAAGATGGCTCATACTAGAAATCGATGGTTCATGAAATGTGAACTTAAGTAAAAATTAAAATACAGCAGTTCTTTTGCTGTATTAAATGCAGACATGGATGGTTATGAACTTGAAAAAAAAAAAAGATAGTTCAGTATGAATTCTGCTGGCCAACACTTCTACACATGACAGCTTTTCACGCTCTATCCTTTTTACTGTAACATTGATATTTTTCTATCGCATAACAATTATATTTGTCATAATTTAATAAACAATGAGAAAAAAAGTGTCATCCATTGTGGGAAGAAAGCATATCGCAAGTTTTTCTTAGACATGCATACAAATCGAGTCGAAGTTTAAAAAATTACTCAACACTTACAAAATAATCTTGTCAACAGTTTCCCAATTGTATTTTTAATATGACACTATCAAACAAGTGTAGAAAATTTCTCGTTTCATTCTGCTGATGTGGCACTATTTTACTATGTAATCCCAAAAATAAATTCAAATTTAAAACAATAAGATACAATCTAATTCATATATCAATCCAGAATAAATGTAGCAATGCCCGGTGAAGCTGTAAAACGCGTTTATATTGAAAATTGATTCATATATTTTTTGGATTGGTTCAAAACTCAAAAACAGTCGAAAAAAGAATCTAGTTTAGAAAAGGCTTCCATATGAAGTACCCGTAGTCGAAATAATTAGTAACCGATCAGGTTTAATAGAAAAACTAATAAGCAATGTTAAATACAAAGAAAAGGATCTTGAATAGAAAATCCAGCAAAATATGAATTTGACATTAAGCGTGGCATTCAAGGTACAGCATTAACCAGTTGCTTAAGAAGCTGCAACAAATTGAACATTTTAGGAAATGGGAACTGTCAAGTAAAGTAATTTCATTTCGGCAAAATATATACAAGGTTCAATATTCGAAAAAATACCTTCAATTATTTCTGAAATTATGTCCAGCAAGTTGACAAAAAAAAAAAAAAAATCAGCTCAAATGAGGGCATCCAAGATTATCATATTACCAAAATAATTTCACCGTGCTTATTGGTCATTCATATTGGTCAAAAGTGAGAGGCTCATGTATTCCAATTGAATGCCTGGATTCAGCCTTGCATGTAATGAACCTATACCTCCGGAATATTCAAGCCTTTGACGTATAGTGGGGCTCCTTGTGATTATATATGGCGTATCATTGACATTTCTCCATCTTGATAGTTAATGCGTGCAAAGTTGCAGATTGAATAATAATTTTACGAAAATTAAGATTGAAAGGAATTTAGATGCAGAGGACTTTGCATACGATTATACAACGTATACAGCATTAACTTTTTCGTTTACGGTGCATCCACTAAATTAGCGTTAAAAGCAAAGACTGCTCTACTCCCATTTTTAAAATGATACAAAGTATAGCGCATTGCAATATTTCATTCCTACTTGCAGTAGATTTTGAAACCGATTTTGAGTATTTCGAAAGAATCAAGAGCAAATCAAGCATTTGTGTGCATGAATACGCATTTAATACTTTAATTTGTCTACTAAGAATTGCTAATGAAACATATTGAAGTACATCAGACTCAACGCACATGGAAGACTATGCCTAAGTACAAAGATATCACTCATTAGTCTCAATTTTGAGCTACATCACAAGTTTGTTACGAACTAACCTTCGAATGAGAAAGACAACCGAACCAGGATACTATGAAATTTTGAAATCATTACTTTTCTGGTTTTTTGGATCTAACAAGAACCAGCTCTGTGTACAGATTTGTGAAGTTATTAACTCCATTAGCCTTCTACCAATCACAAATTTTAACCATACACTACACAACAGAAGGATACCTAAAAAGAGAATGAGAATTTGGAGAAAAAGTAGGGATATACTACTCTGATTGCAAAATTAGGTATGCAGATCGTTAGACAAGTTGCATTCCAATAGATATGTTGTAACCGTCGTCCCAATAAAACATTACACATATTGCCATTATCAGAATTACTTTAAAGAAAAAATGATAGGCAAACAATTTATGAACGATAATTATAAACCCTAGTGAAATCTCAAAAATACTTTCAGAGAAAACTGTGGGGTGAATAAAGATTAAAAATAGGACTTAAACATTGTCAAGACATTGCTTTTATCACCCCGATTGAAGTTACAAATGCAAGAGCTACCGAGATATTATTCCGCAAGAAGGACTTATTGTAGATACAACCAGTCAAACCATACAGTCTGGAGTTGTAAAGAAAACAGGAGAAGCGAGTCGCTCTATCCATTTAGGGGCAGATTACTTGTACGAAGCGAGTTATAATGATATTTATTTTCCAGGAAACAGATTTATAAAAAATAGCATTCAAGAGAAAAGCTTCTCGCACATGTCAGTGTTAAGGATACAGCATCCACTTAGCTACGATTAAATGCCAGCTACTCCAAGGACTAGTCAAAAATAAGCCCACAATTTTATCACAGCAGCAAATAAAATACTGCAAAATAGACAAACACATTCACAAATATTCCGTCTGACAGGATGCATTTTAAACTCTGCTCTAATAGTACCAATAAACAAATTAACCAATTTCATTTCTATTTAGAAATATGAATCATTTGAAGATGAGTATAAGTTATTAAAGAATACTTCCGATGTTACAAATTAAAGCTCAATAGAAATATTTCAGTCTTTAAATGAAAATTTTGCATTATGCTCAGAATTTAGCAATGAAATGTAAAAGGGTTTGATAAATAAATGTTTATCCCTTTGCTATTTCTAAAATGTAGTCTTTATTATATGCATATAAAAATGTATGAATGTCGCTAATTTTAAGTGAAAATTGATATAGGTATGCCATCACCCAGCCTCCATATTACTCAGTTACAGCATTTCAAACAAGTATGTTTAATCATAAACTAGTATCAAACTCAGCACCGATTTCGTATTAGCAACAAACTTCAGGATAATTAAACAGTAGATTTATAAAATAATTTTAGAGTCACAAAAAATCCTTCAAAATTAAATAGCATGTATGTCAAAAAACCCTTAGCAAAAGATCAAAACACAACAAAATGAACTAGCAGTTCATTAACAAGCATGGCAATAGAAGAGAATTAAATCTATACAGAATTGTCACATGCTGTATTGGAGCAGTTCACAAACCCATTGAACACGGAACGAATCTAGATTTTACTTTTGAAATGACAATTGTTAAGAGTTAGAGATTTCAATCTCCCAACAGCCGAGTCCCGAACATTCGGCTTGATGGAAAACCGAATGATTTTGACGAATCTTCTCTTGTTAATATCAATTTAGATGCAATAGAAATAAACTTCAAATTAAATAAAATTTTTAATCGAGTGGATTTAATAATTCTGTTACGGAAACAATTTAAAAGCAAATATAAATTTAAGTTATGTATACTTTTTGCATGAAATTGAACTATTAATTTTAAATATGAATTCATGAAGATATTTAGAAATTATTCCCAGTTTCAAGTAACGTGTTGCCTTTCGAAAACAGCTTCAAATTCTGAATAGCAAAAAGGAATTTTTGCGCATTATGCCTTGTAGCATCCGCTGTGATGGCATTGCAAGTAAATATTCAAAAGGCGTTATTAATAGCTTTCAATTCTTGCTTACAGTTTTATTATATGGGTATCAATTTTAGCCAACTTGTACTTATTCTATTCGAGAAACTTTTGGATTTCCAACATGAGCAAAAACTAGCACCCTGATTATGATCTGAAGGATGCATCATAGAATACTAAAACGTTCCTTGTCTCAATGTTGAATAAAATATTCATTAGCCCTATATTATGCTTAAATATCACAAGCTCTGTAATCCAAGGAAACAGTCACTTAAGGCTTAGACCTTTTTAAAACGACAAGTTTTCTTAATTAAAACCGTTTCAATGCATCTTTGCACAGTGAAATATTACATTCAGTTGTAATTTTCTCGATTAAAATGAGATTCACAAAATACAGATTCGAACTGAATCGTTTGCAATCTAGTCACCATTCACGACATTGCATCGCTTGTATATTTATAAAAAGCTTCCTTTAACTGTAAATCGCACATTAATTTTTCAGAAAAATCAATTTGTATAGTTAGTGTAGGTACCGAAACTGAGATGAGCAAAAAACAAATGCATTTGAAAGTGCAATGGGTAAAATACTAAATAATTAAAACATCACTATGCTAGACAGCAGAACACCTGGTATGCAATATGGTGATCGGTGCAAATGTATCAACCTTCTAAGATCAAACGGCTAGACATTTAATTTCAGTAATGGCAGCGTCGAGTTCGATTTAATATTTATGTCCAAGAAATTAAACTTCTGTAAGACAAATTAAAGCTTTTATAAAATCATGCTTAGTAATACAGTACATAAAGTGATGAAATGGGTTTTACGAAACAAAGAGTCGGATGTATTTGGCTACGCAAAGCCGACTAATTATTCTACTCCTAAAATCAATATTCAAATCCTAAAACAAAACATTGACGACGCGGTAACAAAATCTCAGCTGAAAGGTTTAATATTTCACTCTTATGGAAAGCGGATATTTCGCGAAGATTAATTCTTTAAACTGAAATTTCGAACAAACTTAGTAAAGGATGAATTTTTCAGGAAACAGAAATATGGACACCGATTCGAAGTAGAAACCTTTTCTCTTTATATTGATTACTTCCATATTTTGAATTTTTCCCGTTTCCAAAGCTAAAAGAACAAGTTAAGCTTCTTTGTATTATAAAGGGATAAGGTTCAAACCAAGACTTATTCCCTCCCTCTTACCAGCCGGCTGGCACCTATCCCACCCTCCACTATTCCTGGAGAAGGATAATCAAATTATCTTTTCCCTCCTCATATTTTAGCTTTCTCTCCCAAAACCCCACTACAAGACTTGAAAGTTTTTCCCTTATTGAGACCCTATTTCAAAGACTAAGATTCTTCGCGATCCCATTTATAAGTGAAAAATGTTCATGATCGAATTATTTATGCACGTGGAAGATAACATGAGATCTCAGTAAACCTCAGAAATAAGTTTGGTTAGATGTTAGTTTTGTAAAATATAGCGAAATATTAATCCCTGTCAATGATGGCTGCTTTCACTATTAATGCTAGACCCAGAAGTTCCTGCTTTTCCACCTGATGTTAAGACATCGTTTTGGTAAACTTTGCATGCAACACCAGCATCTTTCTCTTTACAAAAAAGCTTAACTTTATGCTTTCAACATTGGAAAAATAATGCCTCTTTTCAAACAACCTTAGTTAAACTTGCAATTAATCGTATTCGGTATTCCTTTGAGCAAATAGTTTTAGTATTGAATTAAGTTGTACCTTAACACTCGCGCAAACTAATTGCCCGCAGAACTTCAGAATCTTATTAACGTTCATGTCCGCAGAGATTTTACTCAATTACTCAAATATGTTCGCGAGGGTGTATTTTCTGCTTATTAATGACTTTCCTTTTTGAAGTAAATAGGTCAAATGGTTTATTATTAGCGGATTCAAGGACAACAAATTCAGCTGAGACCGTATTATCACTACTCGCGAAATATCTTCCAATATTTATTTTTGGAATAGAATAATTAGTTCGCAGTCGTTGATCGAATATTTGTACTTGCTCCCATTGCTATCATATTCTAATAGTAAAGAATTTAAACAGATTTCAACCAGATAATTTCGGTCATTTCATTAAATGGAAAACTAGGCATATGGTAATTTTACATCCCTCTTATACATTGATATAGGTAAACGTTTATTTGTAAAGTATGGCTCATGAATTTTAATTTCTTTTTCCAATAAAGATGACATGCACCTTAATACTTAGAGATCACGGAAGTACCAACTGTTCTCAACCCAGGTGCACTTGGAACGTTTTTTAGTTCCAACGTCTTCCAGACTTGAAGTCGTTTTCGTCCAATGCGAGATTTTAACATTTCATCCATAAACATTGTTTCACTTAAAGTTTAATATTTCTAATTCAGGTTATAAGTTACCTCAATGCATACCGTTACGAGCGCCTTTGGCTAAAAACTAGTTTAAACTTTAATCATGCTAGAACTATAACTTGCTTTCAGGACTCTAAAGTCAGAATTAATTGCGCGCGAAACCAATGTATGTTTTTGTATATGGAAACTATATACAAAGCAAGCAACTAATAATATATATATATAAATATATATAATTATAGACGAGAGCGAATAAAATGGAGTCGGATTAACAACGAGTGAATTTCACATTATGAACCCCCATGTTTGAATCTTATTAGAGGAGAAACGACTGAATGAAATGAAATTCAGATAGAGTCAACACATACGTAGTTTATTAGGGAAAATCGTTAGATTCTTGATGTTAATTTGAAATTTTGCGTGAATATTCATACATATATAATTTCAACAATTTTAAAATGTTTAATATTTCCATTTATTCGTGAAATAAGGGTTTGTGAACTAGCTCCAAAACGTTCAAAATAAATTTGTCAAAACAGTATTTCTTAATTATTTTCTAATCTTAGAGGCAATTTAAATGAAGAAATATCACCCAAGATAAGCTCCAATTTTCTTTTGAAGCTTCTATGTGAAGATCCATGCACCTTGAAGTTCTAGGAGATTTGAAGTAACTTATAGGCGATAAATCCAGTCATGATTGAACAAAGGGCCACAGGCTTCAAGAAAAGAATGATAAATTGTATCCAGATTCTTCTAAATATAGATGTATTCTCATTCCTGCCATTTGAAGCCATGACACATCTCCGAATCCTTTCATCTTGACTAGCTATTTTTAGTAATTGGGTGTGTGTGATCTTATGAGTCTGGAAAAAGAAATTCATTTTATTAATTATTAATGAAATTCTTAGATTCAGTACAAACATTTAAAACTAACGAAACATCGATTAATGTTTTACAATTTTTACAATAACATATCTTGATTTAACTCGGTATACTTGGTACACTTCAGTAATATTTGAATGTTTTTTTTTTTTTTTTTTTTTTTTACAACTGGAATTTTAAACCAAATTTTTGAATTCAACTTCTGGTACAGCATACTAATACCATTGAGACTATACTTTTTCTCCCGTATTTCTCATACATACTGTTGCAATGATTTAAGAAAATGAATTCTTGCTATAAGTGCTTTTATAAAACGGATTGTTTCATACATGGTGTATAAAGCATTGGTTAATTCAAGATTAAAATTAATACATTTCCACAGATATGGAAGTAGCAACTCAATGGCCGATTCGTGGAATATTTTAGAATATCCAAATATGGGCTGCAGGTTTCTTGAGGTACGAATACAGTTATAGTGTAGATATACAATAGTTGCTTTTGGAAAAGTTATGCAAGAAAACGCGAAATCGACAAATTTCAGAAATTCGATTATTTCAGCTCTATTCTGCAATATCAAGAAAAGTTAAAATTTATTCAGGTTTTACAAGATTAGTACCTTTGTGCCTTGGTAATGAGTAGATAAGGGATGGTCCTGAATTTTAATGAAACTTTGTAATTAGAACATTTTGGTACAGAGCCGTAACCTTTGATTTTAAAACATAACAGTCATCTTCCATAAATTTGAATTTGAAACAATTTAATGTTAGGTGGTTTTTTAATATTTAACTTTATTACACTTTGTCTGAAATCTGCTTTGTTAATTCTTTGCAATCGGATGAAGACTCACTCCATTCAAGACGGTGCATCATGACGTTTTATTAAATTTTTATTATTAAAAATGGCTGTAGAGTAGTAAAAAGATGCAAATTAAACAGTATAATTCAACTTAAAACAATTATATGTATTTTTCGGAGCAATAAACAAGTCTTCGTACTTGGTGAATAACTATGCATCTAATTATTTTTCCGAGTGCAAAAGGTTAAATATTGCTCACAGTTAAGTTTAAGGTATGAAACTAGAATCCTATGCATTTTGCTGTTCTAATAGGATCCGAAAGACTAACTGCAACCCGCATACGATATTGTGATCAAAGTTGATCCCATATTAATACTCACATTCACTAGTCTTTCCGAATGTATTCATATAATGAGTTTGAGCAGCAATAACTCTTGTGACTAACTCGTAAGAGCTGCAAATTGGCGGACAATATAACTTGGGAAGATATTACTAAAATTGTTTAATATTTTCCGATCAGCAAGGGATTGAGAATTCATAAAAAGTTAAATAGAACACCTAGCAATACAAATAATCTTTCAAGAAAATGTTTTAGCATTAAAAGCATTCTTGATTTAATTTCTTTGTATGACATTTAACTGCTTCTTACTACAGAATGCATGGCATTTTGATACAATAGAGAACTAGGGCTCTATACATTGTATTGTATTATATTATATCCCCTATTGACTAGAAAACATTCGGTAAAGATCAAAGTATTCATATTACAGCCTCCATAAACTGGGTAAAATTGCATGGAATTGACTATCAGTGTTCCTAGCAAATTGTTTATTATATTTAACGAAATGTAACAGTACTCTGATAGTAAACATTTTTGTCCTGGCTGCAATTAATTCACGAAACAGCGCAAAACCCGAGCCACAAGTAAATAAAATTAAAACGGTCATTTACTTTCCTGAAAGTTAATTGAAAATTGCTGGTAGTGTGAGCTAGTATTTTTTCTCATGCTGAAAATACGATGTTGATTTTCCTCCTGAATATAAAACGTTTCAGAAAACCAAGCATAAGCCAGATTTTAAAGATAAATCAATCGCAGAGAAAAACAAAGTTTTAATAACTTGGGATATTCCAATTAATATTCTAATAATTCATTAATTGGAAAATTATATAGACACCGATATCGTCACTTTTTTCATTGATAATACATACTTCACATACTATAAAATAAAGCAAGATAAGGCTTCACTATTTTTAGCCAGGCTCCTAAATCCAAAGACTGGTGCTAATCAGGCGTATCGAGAAAAGTTTACACGAACTGAATGAGGCTGTCAAATGCACGAGCTTTCATAATCCGATTTCAGTGTCCAATCCAAGTACCGAATGAGGCTGTCAAATGCACGAGTTTTCACAATCAGATTTCCAAGTACCATTTCGAGCGAAAAAATCCTAAGAAAACATTTAAAGCGCTTTAAGATTTAATAGCTGGAGTGTTGCCTAAGCAATGTTAGTTTTTCTGTATTTTTACTATTCGCTCTTTGCCAACAGATGACAGTTATTGCATTTTGTTTATGGTAATATAAACTAAAAAAGGAATTTTTAGACCTGAAAAATCTTTTGCTATGCATATATGTCTAACTACAGCAATTCAGTCATAAAACATTTGAAGATTATGGCGATCACTAAAAACTGAAAAAAGCAGTGAAATAATCGCGATTTTTTTTTTTTGTTTACTTTGAAAGCAATGCGAGACTGAAAGAATGATTGATTAAATTTTATTACTCTTAAGTTGAATACTTGAAAACCAATGGTATATATAAAAATAATTTTTAAAAATGTAAGGTTTTTTTTGCTATTTTATTTTACGGTTTTTAAACCTGATGTAGGATTAGTAAGTGACGAATTCAAGATATCCCACCCTTATTTCTCATTTGCTTTATTCCACGAAATAGGGACAAGAACAAAAAATTATTTCTGCCCACCCTAATATGGAACATATTTAGTAGTAGTGTAGTGCCTCGCGTACATAATACACTTCTGAAAACAACCAAATTGTTTATGCTATAGCGGAACAATAAGCAAATAAAAAATAATCGATTCGTATCTGTCTCCACAATAGAGTCCGGTTGTACTGTTAGAAACAATTTATGACCGCACACGAAATGCTAGAAGAAACCGTTGCCATAAAATTCGATTCCAAGTTTCAGAAAATTCGCGACAAAACGTATCTATTGTTGCAACAAGTGTACAAAAATAAGCTTGTTACATACGCAAGTTTTAGAAGGGTTGAAAAAGAATTGAGAAGTATTTGATGACCTATGCCTCCCCCCCCTTAACAAGTTCGAACAGCGCTTCCAACAACAGGGGGGCAAGATTACATTGATATGATAATTTTAAATCTCAATATCATGCAACAATGTTATGCGAACGCTCTAATTACGTGTGCGGGAAAAATGACCTGAACTTTGGAGCAACAAATCTTCACCAGAACAAAGCCCGACCCCATAATTCAACACAATAGACAAATTTGTTAAAGTAGGGGATACACTCAGTAGGACACTAACCCTATTCACTTGATGTCGACCCATTTCCCGATATAGTCGCAGCTCATTTGCGATTTAAAAACAAAAAAGTGACGGCGATTAAGGAGCTTTCAAAATACCTAGAGCTGTCTTCAAACAGTTGAACAGTTCAAATACTTATTCTCAGAAAAGAAATAAAATTGACATTCTTAATAAATTAAACAGAAATAAGAATTAAGTTTACCTCTATAAGCAGAATTCAAGCATCTTGAAGCAATTTCTGCTTTAATGCAAGAGTTGAAAGGACAAATGTTGCATCAGCGGCACTGGATATTAGTCGGCGTTGTCTCACTTCACATTTTTCAAGAAGGCAAGTATTTTTGCATTATGCAGTATATTTCAGAAACACATTTTGCGATTGTTTCGCATACTATCATAAATGGCGAATTGAACGTTGGAAAACACGTCTGTAAAGAAATAAAAACAAAAAAATTTACATCTCATTCCAATTTAAAGAACCAATACTTAGAAAAACAATTTAAGCATTTAACAAGAATGGAATTCCAATTTGTCAAATTTTATAATAGGGAAGGAAACAAATAATGGATATTTTGGCAGATTTACATTGTCACCAACATTGTCAACACCTTGCCTCATATTGAAAGACAGCTATATTTAAAATTTGAGCATTGCCGACAAAGAAGCATTTAATCCGATAATCGAAATTGCAGAGCTCCCAATGTCTAACAGGATAAACTACCTAATAAGAGGCTAAAATCTAAATTAACAGCAATTTTCAATGAATGTTGAAACAATACGACAGAACATGTCCTAATCGTCATAGAATCAGCATCTAACGATTTTATCTTCCTTGACATCAAAATTGAAAATTCTTTCAAACTACGAAGTAAGCAATTAAAATCATATTTATAAGAATAAATAAATATTTATTCAAGATTAAACTATATTTTGTAATCAATTATACTCAGAATCTTTCAATCTATTTTCTTCATGAAAATTTGATGTCACAAAACGCCTTTACTATGGAAAGAAAATAACGGAATTTCAATAACTCAACTCGGAATTTTACAACTTAGCACATAAGGAAACGAATGAAAATGCATTATAAGATTCCATCTCGACAAACATAAAAGAATAGGTAAATAAAAGTAAATAAAGTAGAAAATATCTGCAATGCACCGCAAATTGATTGAAAATTAACAAAACACTGATTCAAAACTAAAGAAAAATAAAAACTTGCCTCATATTGATTTAAACAACGCATGCTGAAGCAGCAGTTGAAATTTCAATGTCTTACTATAAGCCTCTGCAGATAGTACATGAACTAGTATCTTCTTTTAATGAATTAAGTTAAAAGAACTTACAGTGCAATTATATTAACTGCTGTCTTTCCTTTTTTCCGAATATTAGAAACAAACTTCAGACTTGCACAGTTTTCACCAAAGCAATGAATTTCATTACAAACGCATATTCACGTGAAAAGATACCGAAAGCGTTCCGTAGATCAATCTTTACACCTTACAATTTTATTCACTTCTCCCAAACGGCACTTTTCTGTGGTCCAGTGAATGGTTTTAAAAACTACGAATCCAGATTTCAAATGGGATCTTTCACATGATTTAGAATCAAAGAAACTTTGTATTATGTTCCCTTTAATTCAAATAGACATATTTAGTTATTTTTTTTTAATGATTTATAAATTCGCCGGAGTTTGGACACAAAGTTGCAGCTTAAGATCGGAGGACTGCTAGTTGAAGATCCGATTCTGCCAAAGATTTGCTGTGAATCTGACGTTAAATCTGTCTTCTTGGATGAAACGTCCAACTCATCGTTGTCGGCTGAAAATGGGGTGAGTTAAGTATCGACTTTTATACTGATCTCACCATATGATTAGATTCAAAATTAGGAAATCCAAGAATGCAGTCATGCGATTCCAAAAAAGTGATTAATTTACCATCAATTAATAATTTTTTACATAATATATTTATTTATTTCTGCTTTCACTTGCAAAGTTCACAATTTTTCGAATAATGCTACTTTCAACGTCCTTTTTACAGTTCACTTATTTTTCTGATAATAATTCCAGCAACTCTAGTCAAAGTAATAACAGCAAACAAGTCTAGTAAAAAAAAGAGCAGTTCAAGTCACAGTAAGAACCGTATTTTCTTTTTATTTGTACCGGAATGTTAAAACTATGTTTATAAATTTTTTCTGAATTGCCAAATTAATATGCTGCTCCAAAAACAACACGAAGACAATTAAAGACGGGTGTCTTATTTTGGTTCCAGTCAGAAAAACCTAAACTAATACACTTCATCGCACCAACAAATCGATGGCTGATCCCCTGTGACTAATTTAAAATGTGTGAGGTACACATATTCGTAGGTTAGAGATCGTGTCTCGAACCCATTACTGCTCCGCATCTGAAGCTGTGACCTACGATGATCTCTTAACCTATGCTGTAGTAAATGGGGGACGTCAATATCACAAAAACCACCGCGAGTGAACTCCACAAAGCTTTCTGGTGCATTCACTCATAAATATACATAACATGTATATTATTAACCGCATGACATTACAATAAGAGTTACGAAAAAACTTATGATAGTACAATATGATGATGTCGTGTCCGCGTTACCACGGAAAGGAGGTGCAGTAGCTTCTGAGGATAAAGACCCCTGAGCATCCGAGGGCAGAAGTCTGACTTCTAGCTCATATGAAGATGAAACTCACACATTCGCTTGCACGACACCTTTTTACATGGGGGCACATTCACACACCTCACAGATAAAACACAAACGAAGAACAGCCATGCCCGAACCGGGATTCGAACCCGGGACGCCCAGATCACGGGGAAGATGCGCTACCCCTATGCAAGGACGACGGCCATAGTACGCTATTTGATGATAAATTCTTGAATTGCGGTTATTACAGAAGACATCGAATGTGTATTTGATGTTTCTATTTCTGAATGTTTAAAACTCTATTCATAAAAAAAAATATACATATATTGGTGTCTTTAAGTTCAATACATAGAAATTCAAATGTTATGTAATATTATAAAATATTGAATATTCTGTCGGTATTATACATGCGAGCAGAAAACTAAGATGTGTCTATTTCTACTAATGCCTACATTATACCACGTTCAGCATGCCGGCGTCCTGGCATAGGGGTAGCGTGTCTTCCCCGTGATCTGGGCGTCCTGGGTTCGAGTCCCGGTTTGGGCATGGTTGTTCTTCCGTTGTTCTATCTGTGAGATGTGTGAATGTTCCCTCCTGTAAAAAGGGGTTGTACAAGCGAATTAGTGATGCGTGATTAGCAAAGTCGTATTCTTGGCCCTAGTTGGCGCTACTATAAAAACAAGAGCCGCTCCCCCACCTGCTTAAATCTCTGTTTTCGTAACAGCGGGCTTGTCCATAGCAAGTGCCATAAGAAACAACAACCTTCAGCATGCCTGACGCCGATAGTGCAAAAATACATGGGCAACGAGAAAAGATACACAAAATTTTCAAGCTCGGTTCTCCTGTCAAACAGAGAAATGAGAAAGAGTTGGTTCCCTTCTTATATTCATAGTAAATTTAATTTGACTTTTTAAAAAGTATAGCGTTATATTTCTATACACAGTACCTACAAATGTTACGTTTTTTTTACAGGTGGCATAAACCAACAGTAAACTCTTGTTTGGTCATCTTAATTAAATGCCCGTCATTATTTAACAGGATCAGAAAATAGGAATTTCATTGGTTTAATTAGTTACGTTAAATTGGTCAGATTAAATAAATTTAATCACAATAGTTTAGTATCTGTGCATAAAACATTATTTGCAGTTTGAAAATAAAGAATTGCCATGAATTTTTCCCTTTTTAAATCGCTTTTACAAATATTTAAATATTTATTTTCAAAAAGTGGGGAGATGTTGCTTATTTTTTTAAATGTTATTTATAGCCACTGTATCTTTGTAAGTCTTCCCATTGGTAGAATGCGGGTTAAATGAGGTACCAGCTCAGGCGACGTCCTCTTCATCGGAACTGGGTTCAAAATTACAAGGTACATCCTAATGTAGCCTTAGAGTTGCTTTTAAATGGAACATTAATATAATTAAAATAACTTTCAGTAAAATGTTATTTATATGCAATGTTCACTCTTTTCAGCATAATGTTTTATTCCATAGGAGAAACTGAAATGTCCTCAAAACCAATTTTTTTAATTTTACAAATTTCGAACATATGCAAGTATTGGGGAAGGAGAAGGTAATAAAAACAGAATTTAAAAAAATTCCAGACAATGAATTAGATTTGGGAAAAGGAATAATATAAAAGAATAACTAATTTTACAAACTTAACTTTTTAAGATGACTAGCCACATTTTATACTCTTAGCAAATTAAAATTGTGAAGAGGAATGACCCCCAGTTATTAAAAGGTTGAAAATAATATGTTCAAGCTAGTAAACCGGCACTTTACAAACCATGCCACTCTATCTAGATAAGTAATGTTCCAGGGCTATTTTATTTATTGTCTGTCCTATTTGTTAAAATTTGAAACGGCAATTAATTCTGATTTTTTTTCAATAAAACTTGACATTTTGTCAACGGGGTTATAAGCATTCTTGAACTAATTACTTGGAATTTTCGATAGCTGAAAATTGTTTCTTAAAATTCCTGAAAAATGTTTTCAGGAATCTATGCAGCTCATTAAGATTAGCAATTTGATATTTATCAATAATTTGCACAGAAGATCAATATTATTACTAAAATTTAAGTAAATTTGCAGCATCAAGAAAATTAAATCAAATGAATTGGAAGCAAGCGCTCAAAACCAGACTGAATGGAATCCGAAATATCATCATTTTTAGAACGAAACACTGAAAATCTTCCAAAGTCACTGTCTTCTACTAATTCCATAAATAATCTAAGTCCAAAAAGAACATTTCAAAATCCCTACAGAAATATAATGAATTTGGCATAACCTGCAAATATCATTGTAATATATGTATAGATCTTCTGCAAATAACGTTTTAACCCAAATTTGGCATGTACAAACAATCACTTCCTATAAATGAATGTATAAATTCAATTTATCAGCGCCTTTAAAATAATAAATAAACTCATTTAGTAAACCGATTAATAAAACCTAACTCAACTTTAGCTGTCTGACATGCATCTGACTTTAGGAATAACAGAGAGAATCCCGAAAAATTGTTACCAAATCTTACCTAAAACAAAGAAAGTCACTTTTCAAGTTCGTAAAAACTGTGTGCTAGCTACCCACATGCACTTTCTGCTTTAACCCTTTCTAGGGCCGTGGGAAGTATGCTTCCCACCAAATTTATCAATCTTTGTATGAAATTATGTAGGTTGGCATAAGTTCTGACAAATTTTTTAGTAAGTCAGAAACTTAGATGCTTCAGTTCTTTATCTCACACAAAATGATGTGTCTTGATTTGTACATCCTAATGTAGCCTTAGAGTTGCTTTTAAATGGAACATTAATATAATTAAAATAACTTTCAGTAAAATGTTATTTATATGCAATGTTCACTCTTTTCAGCATAATGTTTTATTCCATAGGAGAAACTGAAGTGTCCTCAAAACCAATTTTTTTAATTTTACAAATTTCGAACATATGCAAGTATTGGGGAAGGAGAAGGTAATAAAAACAGAATTTAAAAAAATTCCAGACAATGAATTAGATTTGGGAAAAGGAATAATATAAAAGAATAACTAATTTTACAAACTTAACTTTTTAAGATGACTAGCCACATTTTATACTCTTAGCAAATTAAAATTGTGAAGAGGAATGACCCCCAGTTATTAAAAGGTTGAAAATAATATGTTCAAGCTAGTAAACCGGCACTTTACAAACCATGCCACTCTATCTAGATAAGTAATGTTCCAGGGCTATTTTATTTATTGTCTGTCCTATTTGTTAAAATTTGAAACGGCAATTAATTCTGATTTTTTTTCAATAAAACTTGACATTTTGTCAACGGGGTTATAAGCATTCTTGAACTAATTACTTGGAATTTTCGATAGCTGAAAATTGTTTCTTAAAATTCCTGAAAAATGTTTTCAGGAATCTATGCAGCTCATTAAGATTAGCAATTTGATATTTATCAATAATTTGCACAGAAGATCAATATTATTACTAAAATTTAAGTAAATTTGCAGCATCAAGAAAATTAAATCAAATGAATTGGAAGCAAGCGCTCAAAACCAGACTGAATGGAATCCGAAATATCATCATTTTTAGAACGAAACACTGAAAATCTTCCAAAGTCACTGTCTTCTACTAATTCCATAAATAATCTAAGTCCAAAAAGAACATTTCAAAATCCCTACAGAAATATAATGAATTTGGCATAACCTGCAAATATCATTGTAATATATGTATAGATCTTCTGCAAATAACGTTTTAACCCAAATTTGGCATGTACAAACAATCACTTCCTATAAATGAATGTATAAATTCAATTTATCAGCGCCTTTAAAATAATAAATAAACTCATTTAGTAAACCGATTAATAAAACCTAACTCAACTTTAGCTGTCTGACATGCATCTGACTTTAGGAATAACAGAGAGAATCCCGAAAAATTGTTACCAAATCTTACCTAAAACAAAGAAAGTCACTTTTCAAGTTCGTAAAAACTGTGTGCTAGCTACCCACATGCACTTTCTGCTTTAACCCTTTCTAGGGCCGTGGGAAGTATGCTTCCCACCAAATTTATCAATCTTTGTATGAAATTATGTAGGTTGGCATAAGTTCTGACAAATTTTTTAGTAAGTCAGAAACTTAGATGCTTCAGTTCTTTATCTCACACAAAATGATGTGTCTTGATTTGTTACTTAATTATTAATGAACCAAATTAATTAATTAATCAAATTAAATTTATCTAATACGCTAAATGAATCCCTTTTCTTATTCTAATTTCAAGCCTAAAAATATTTTAACATAATATGACTAGAAAAAAATGGCCCTTTAAAGGGTTAAATTATTCTCTAATGAACTTCCATGTTTTGTTTTATAAAAATTTGCCAAGTATTGGATAACTTAAAATGAAAACTAAAATTAATTCAATAAGCATTCTTTTCCCATCATTAGAGATATGTATAAAGATCTCGACACATATTTTGTATTACCTTTTAAGATAATTAATCTTTTTAAAATTATCTAGGTGAACAGCATAACCGTTTCTTATATATAACAATTTAAAATGAAAGAAGAGAAACATTTTGAGCAGATAACTTTATACTCGATGTTTAAGCGATGATTTACAAATATAAAATTTGTCCACTTCATTCTCCAACTTATCAAATAAAAAAGTATGTCTCTCCAATAAATCGATTCCCTTCAGGACAAATTAATTAGGTGAAAGGGAAGGCAAAAAAAAAATCTAAGCGCTTTTTTGTTATGAAAATAAAAATTAAAGCAAAGTATTTCAAAATCTGTTGTGCAAGCTTTTTTGATTAAACCAGATAAAAAAATCAACAATGCCGAATAATAATCTCATCTAATTAATAATAAATACCGAATCAAATAAGGAAAATAAACAGAAGAAATGCTCTCTTAATTTAGAATCTGTTTGCATTTCGAAAATTAAATCCGAATAAATTCTAAATTGGTTGTTCGAAAAACCGCAATACAATGTTTTCGAGGATTTTTTTATTTAATCTCGCTTTGTGTCGAAGTCATTTTAAATAAATAATCTCCTTTAAAATCTGTTGTGTTATTTTCAATGGATTTAAGTACATCATTAGAGAGAATTTAATCAAAAATGGTTTTTATTATTAGAAATGAATTATGAAATAAGACAGGAGAAATAAAAGATATAGAAATATGTTAGGTAATAAGCAATTCTGATAAAAAGGATTATTTTGTAGAGATTCAATAAAAAAAATGACGCCTGAGGAATTTTGAATGCATCCAGGAATATTTATAGAAATGAAATTATCTCTTTTTCTGGTTTTATTTAACTTTTTTTGCTCTAATTTTCTCATATAAAGTTGCGATTTCTTTTTAAAAAAAGAAAATTTAATAGATAAAAACAAATATATAATACACTCCAGAGTAAAACAATCTAAAACGAGTAAACATTCCAAGATTCTGACACGTAAAATATCAATAAAATATTTACATATATTTTTGACATGTCAAGAGATGTAAAAAAAATACCTGAATTCAAAGCATAATTTTAATTAAAGCTTTAAAAAATGAATAATATAGCTTTGATATTAATTATTTATAGTAATGTATATTTCTGTAATATATTTCCTTAGAAGAATAGAGAATTAGATTTTTTTATATAGAGAATTGAGGATCAGAAGAATCATAGAATTTTAATTTTTTTAATGAATTTATAGCATTAGGTGGATTGATTATGTGGAGGTGTAATGAAAAATTCATGAAAGAAAAAGTTTTAATGCATTGGAATATATATTTATAAGCGAAACTATTTTTTATTCTATTTTTCTATAAATTCTTTTTAATTATGCTATAATAAGATGAGATTATATTTTTCTGATTGGTAAAAGTAAACAAAAATTTAATTAACAGAAGAATGAACCATTAAATATAGTCCAGAGAGAAAAATTACTGAGAAATGACTAGCAATCGACAAAAACAGCGCATAAGTTACTAGAAATTTCCAATATTTTATTACGCTTAATTTGTTAAAATGCATAAAAATATGCCCGAATTCTAAGCATGATAACTATATATATATATATTTTTAAACAGTGATTAAAAGCATATTTTTGAGATTTATTATCTTTATAGATAGATGTACATTTCTAAGGAACATTATACTTTTCGAAAATAAATTTATAACATAAAATTTTATGTTTGATGCAATAAAATATTAATACTAGAATTCTCAGTTTTGTGAGAAAAAAAAAGAATAAATACATATTATTACTGTATGACAAAAAATTAATTTCATAAGATCTGCATTTATTTGTTAAAGATCATTGCCTAGTAATATGTTACTACAGTTTTGCTTCTTCACAATAATGTGAATTTAACTAGATATGAGTTATAAAAGGCATTGAAACACTTGCGGATTACTGTGCCCAGGATCACTTCGAGACATCCTTTTCCCAAATTATTTCAAAAATATTCCTTTAATGTCAATTCTGTAAACTACTCTCATGTCCATAAATTAAGAATAATGCAAGTTCAGGAAAAGAAAGAGTCAAAAGCAAAACAAATCTGACATTTGTAAAGCCTATTTATTAAACAAAAGGTAAAGAGCAAAACAGATGCTATATGTTTGATATCATTAATAAAAATTGCAATTTTTTGCTCCCTGGAACAAATTACAAAAACTATTTATAAAAATCAATATTACATGCTTGGTATGATGGTTAATGCAAAGTATGTCTCCCAGACGATGTAACACAGTACTTACAACGCTTTGGCATGCTGAGTATCAAATTATCGATCTGATCTTGGGGAATATTACACCACTCATCAAGCAATGATCTCCGAAGTTCAGGTAGACATGTAGGAGATGGTTGACGGACTGCAACTCGTCGGCCAAGCATGTCCCACACATGCTCTACTGGATTCCAGCCCGGTGAAATGCTGGCCAGTTCATACGGATGATATCCTCCGATCGAAGGCATTCGTTTACGATGTTTGCACGGTGAAGAGGGCGTTGATATCCATAAACGCAAATTCTGCGCCCATGGCACCCCTAAACAAAAATACATGTTGTTCCAGTATGTCGTCCCGGTAGATTTGGCCTGTCATGGTTCCAATTTGAACATGCAGGTCAGTTCTGTAACCCAGAATAATTCCTCCCAAAACGAGCAATTCTACACCACTGTAACGGTGTCTTTCAATGATGTTGTCTTGGTGGTAACGGGTATCTGGCGCTCTCCATATGAAAGTCCGGTTAGAATCAGACTGAAAGCTAAACTTGGACTTGTCGGAAAACATCACACAAGCTCACTGTTGCTGTGTCCACAATGCATGCTCTCTACTCCAGGCTAACTGCAGGCGACAATGAGTTGCACTAAGTGGAACACATCTGACAGGCCTACGAGCATATAGACCAATCTGCCCTAAACGTCTGTACACGGTCTCCCTTGAAACTGTCGTACCAGTGGCTGAAGAGAGCTGACGAGACATGTCTGATGCTGTGCTCCGTCTGTTTCTTTCGGTCCTCATTCGGCTTTGTAACTCGGGGGCGACCTGTGCTATAACGTTTACTCACATTACCATCATCTTGGAATCGTTGCCAAAGCCTGGAGATGACACTCTAGGCGATTCCAAGTTCTTCGGATACTTCCATCTGCGTACGCCCACATTCCAGACGGCCTATAATTCTACCACATAAAAAATCATCCAAATGCGTCCTTTGTGTCATAACTATGCGATTATTTCACTGAAAGGCTTATAAAGCGCTTGCGAACAATTTTACTTCTTTGCTTGTATTCCTTATACATCACTCTCTTACACTCTCGTATTTGTGACGTACTATCGGTGTCATCTGGTGGCTTCCTGCAATTTGCATATGATTTTTGAAGATGTGGTAGTCATTTTACGGGTGATATATGTAATTTAGAGTTCGATTTCCGCGTGACTCTGAATTATCCTTAATTTATGGACATGTGTGTATAATTAGGCGTCCTTTTTTAGTATACTGATTTACATGAACTTTAACCCCTATAACTTCTCTCTACAACCTAATTAAATGGCATCTTCTTCATAAATTTGATGTCATTCAATATCTGTATCGATACTGACTAATTATTGTCATTCAAATCGAAATGTGTGAGTATCCATAAAAATAAAGAGCTAAACTATTGCGAAAGATTGAATTCGGAACTTAATAGCACAACAGCTGAAAAATTACGCTAGACCAAACATTAGCGATTACGTGGTCTCAAACGAAGTTCCACTAGACCCCAGCTGTTTAATACCGTTGTATGGCAAATTCTGGTTATCGTTCTATAAAATTCCAAGCTGTTTACATAATATTCTTAGCTTACCTTGAGCATGATTCAAAAACTACGTTTCAATATTTGATATTTATATGCTCATTAGCCCTTTTCCTTTTGAGTTAAATTAATGATGGCTGAATGAGTTTTTTTTGTTGTTGTGATTCAACGCAACAATGGACGAATATTTTATAAAAAATCCATCATTCAAATAACTCCATCCGTATTCTCTCATTAATTTGGAAATCGCGCTTGTTTGTAAGATTTTAACCTCTTAGTTACGATTTATCTTCAAGAAGAAAGCGGTTTTTCCCCCAGGAATAACGCAATGTATATACTTAAATTAACAACATGCTTCAAGAAAAACACAATTTTGCCAGATACGAATTTTATGGCAATTCTTAGGCATATCAGCTCGCCACATTTGAACTGTATCGGGGCATTGATCTTACCGTTTTTGCTAATGTATATGATCTTAAAATTTAGATATATGTACGCTTCATTTTGAAGAACCATGAGGGCGTGTTTAAAACAGACCACGTAATTTTTATTCGTGACCTCATGAGGGGAACAAAAATCGAGTAGAAATAAATTCGAACTTCCAAACCGTATCGGAACCAGGTCGAAAGACCCGGATGAATTTAAACCTCTGACAATCTACTTTTTAAAATTACGTGACGAATAAATTAAAAATTAAATTTCGAGTTAAAAAGCGAAATTTTATTGTACTCAGATCTGTAATAGTAAAAGATAAAAACTTTAGCTCATGGAAATTTCGAAATACAAAGGAAAATAGACTGAACTCTAATGCGTGGAAAGCGCGGGATACGCATTTGTAGAATTAAAGTGAGCCAAGCCATTTAGCACGGTGGCTCTGAATATGAAATTACAGTTTTACATTCTTTGCTGATGCACATGATCTAAATATTCAGTTATGTCCCATTTTGAAGCAACAAAAAAAACTCATAATTATGAACATTGATTTCAGAAAGAGACTGACACATAAAAAGACAGACATCCTTGCTCTAAACTTTCGAAGCACACCAAAGACAAAACATTTACCCAGATGGATTTTATGTGTTCCATGTATGCTTACATGAAGGCTCTTTGTGAAATCGGGTTTTGAACTTAAACCCTCATAACAGAAGCCGAAATCTTAAAACTAGACAAACGCAACAATGTGAGCTTAAATTTGAAGAGCTGATAGATGATTTCTTGTTGTGAGCGACCAGGAACAAAATTTCAGGGATAAATACAAGCAAATATTCAAAATCAAAGTTAACCAACAATAAGTTTGAAATATAAAATAAAATAATATTTAGTAAAGTGGTTACGGATAGGTTGTAAAAAATTTAGGGAAGAAAAATCATATTTGGCCTTGCTTTCTTTAACAGTGTAATATCTGAAAATTTGTTTTATACCGGTTTTTAAAAGAATATTTGTTCAAAATTTGATATCCAGTTAACAAAAGCAATAATTGTTTGTACCCGTGAATATAATGTAATATCTCAAAGTGAAATATTTTTAAATACAATATTAATGAAAGAAGTAAAAAATACGAAACAAAATTCATGTTTTCATGGGGAAAAAATGTTTTTATTTAAAAAGTTATTCATTTCAACACAAAAAATAACATTTCATAACTTTATCCCTGAAAAGAGGAATTTGTTTGAGTTATAGGAGAGACAAGACTACATATCAAGCCATAAAATCCTTTTTCCGTTTCTCGAGAATGAAGAAATCCGAGCAAAATCCCATATTTTACTTCCCTTTTAAAATCTCTTATTTTATCTGTGTCTAGCCGATGCTTTTATAAATGAAAAGAGAACGTTTTCTGTATTTCAACAAATAGCTTTATTCTTTTAAAAATGTGTTATTTTACAAAAATAATACATTGAGTGCATAAATCCCCTGAAACAAAAACAAAAAATATATCTTTCCTTTGGTTCAAATAGCTTTCGGGCTATTTGGAATTGTCATAAAATGTGACAAGTTGCGAAAAAAAAAGTACATGAGAAACTCCGAGAATTCTAACAGAATATAGGAAATGTGCTGGTGCAAAAAGCATCAGCGATGCGAGAAGCACTAGTGTTGAATTTTTCGTTGAAGAAATCTTCATTTCTTTGTGTTTGTTCTGTTACAAGTCCTATCTTCTGATTGAACGAAAAGCACTAGAGTACCTAATAGATAAAATTTAATAAGAATAAATAACATTGGCTAGGGATGAAAAAATGCCACAAATATTATTGTTTTGAATAGTTTTAAGGACGATGATTGCTAAAAAATTGATTCCATCACATATTTTAACATAAATCTAATATGTGTGAATTTTAACTACAGGCTATTATAAGAAATTTGTTCATTTTTAAAATAATTTCATGTACAAATATAATATATGAAAATAATCACACTTACTAGTTTTTCCACACATTTTACAAATTTTTTGTGTACGCCTCTTGGGACATACGGCACACGTCTAGGTGATAGTTGAACTTATTACACACATTTTGTAGCTATGTATTGTCAATAGTCATCACTGCAGTATTCATTCTCGCTTTTCTCTTCTGTTTTTGGTTTTGAAGGCATATAAAAAAAGGTTCACAATGTGTTTCCAATGGGAATAGTCAAAAGACGTTAAATCAGAGGAATTGAAAGGGTGCCAAGAGAACAAAGCGATTTTCAGTTTTTACACTTTTTTTATCTAACACTTTGTTTATATATATATATACTGATTTTTTAAATCTGTCGTAGGACAAAATAACTAAAGAAGACACTGATTTGTAAGGGAAAATAATCAGTACGATCAGTCTGACAAATCCAAGAAAGTTTTCATGAAAACATTGGTAAAAGCTAACATTTTTTGATAGTAGGAAAGTATATAATGTTTTTTTTTATTATTACTGTTGGTGCGTTTTAAATAATGTAAGTATTTTGAATTCAAGAAACATTTTAAACAGTAAAATTTGCTCGTACAGTTTTACAGCATGTAGAGCTTTTTTTTTATAATTTAAACGTTCAGACACGTGAAAATATCTTCTTGTACTAGACAACGTCTATTACATTATATATTTTCTGTTAATTTTTTTCTTTTTCTAAATTATGGTTTAAATTGGCATGTATCATGTTCGTAAAAATGGAACTTTATGATGAATCTACTTTATGTGCTAGAATTTTGAAATTTTATACAATTGTTTTTCTCGATGGCATATCATTTTCATATTTTCAGAACTTACTTAAGAGTCACTCATTAATTTAATTATATTTTGATTTCACACCATTTAGAATCAGTCTGAGAAGTGGTAAATAGGAACTTGATTAACTAAACAGTAAATTTTCAAATTCTTCTAAGCCATGTGAACGATAACATTTCCCTTTTGTGTGCACTTCTCTATTCACCTACACACATGTATTCTCCATCTCATTAAAATTGGTCATGTAATGAATAGCTTGTTAAGTAAGAGCTTAAAGTTAATCTCATCTATTACCTATAATATACCAAAAACAGATTTCAGTATTTCGACGACTATAAGCATATGAAATGCCTATTTTACCCAGTACTGTTTTAGATTATATGTAAAAAAAAACGAATCAGAATGCGATAATTCAGTTTAGATGAAATTTTAATTTTTAGATACCATAAATCGTAAATTTATTTTTGTAACTTACTTTTTTAATAATGAATTATGAACTTATATTTTTAATAATCAAAAAAAAATTCTATGAAAAAACATCGCTGAGAGAATCGCTGTCTTGCTTAATAAAAGTGGAAGGAAAATGCTAATTGTATGGACAAGTACACAAGAAAGGTTAGTTAAACTTACGAAAAGAATGAAGGCTTTCAATGAAATTAAGTAATGTATTTAATATCCGAGTGCATTCGTTTATTTTGTCTCCGAATCTTTATTCGAGAGTATTTCTACTAGATTAAAAAGATGAACCTCTAAGCGGATTGCGAGAAAAATTTTAAGAAACTTCGCGAAAGTATTGGTGAGGATTATATCCAATTATATACAAGCTCCCTGGATCACACTAGCTTATTATATTTTTTTTTGTTTGTTTGCCGGATGCAACAAAACAGCATATTTTCCTGTTCGCTTTAAGTAGGCGTCTAGACAATAATTATCAATATCCATTACAATGTGCGTAGATCAAAAGTGACGTTCGAGTTTTTTAAAATGATTAATATGAATTTTATTTCGTTAAGAATTACAGATAATACACGTTCTTTAAAATATGGTGGGAAATAAGATGCAAAATACAATGACATCCGAAAGTGATGTATGTGTGAATATGTTCTTGCATAGATATTTAAATCAGGACAACAGAATGATAAAATACGATTAATTTTATTCCAGATATATTGCAAATGAGAGTAGAAGTGGTCAAAGCACGACATTCTCAGAATCTCTTGGTTACGAATGAGTGTGGTCACGCCACACAACTAAAGAACAACTAAGAAAAATTAATATGAACACTTGAATAAAAACTAAAGAAAAATTTAATTATAATCCTTTAGCTCGAAATAGAAGAGTTCTTCAGCTTCCAAAACTTGCCTTCACTACACTTTTCCAAAGATGTTTTCTTTTTATTAGAATCTAATGCTAAGCGAAAGATTTATTACCATTTCAGCGTAGATTGAAATGCTTTTACCATAATTAAATGGAATCTTCTGTCCTTTATTAGGAATTCTTGCAAAAATTTCTAAATATAGCAGCAGCATAACATTCAAAGGGCTGAAGGAAAAATCCACTAAATTCTCAATGCCCTAATAGTATTTCGGAACAAAGAGAAACGAATGACGAACTAAAACCTTTAAGTATGATTTTTTTCTTAAACGTTTATGCACTAATTAAACTGACATTAGTATTTTTATTGCACTTGATGGGATTTATTACACTTCTATACCATCACCACCTGTAATTGGCAGTTATCCGGTTAAATTTGAATACTATTATGTTACGATTATTTTGGAGTACATTAAGCTATTTTCTATTTTTGCAAATTTCGTCATTGTTACCAAATATGTGCAAACAAGCAATTATCAACGAAATCTGACGTTATGATAAATAGTATTTTTTCGTATAATAGTCTAATTAAGAACGCACAACGTATTTAGATAACAATCAACTAAAATTACTCGTAATACAAGAAAATAAACAGGGTAATTTCTTGACCATGCATCCAGAAAAATGAATACATTTACTAACTGACAATCATTAACATTAAGAAATAACGAAAATAGTTCAATCAAAAATTCAAGATAGGATAATAAAATAAAACTAATTTTTTTAACTCAATGTTTGAACTCAAATGGGATTCTTTTTCGCAACTTAAAATTTAGCAACTACGCTTAACTGAAAGATAATTCATATTTATGTAATGCAATGCAACAGTGTTGTTTACAACTATAAGGCTAACTAATAAGGCATTCATTATTACAGTATGACAACCACCAATTAACATTTGATCAAAGTTATGTAGTTACCGTTGTAGACAGAATTTGAGAAAGTAAGATAGCCGAGCTATGCGAGCTGCTGGCATGTTTCGAATCCACGAATAATGGATTAGAAGCATTAGTTATCCTAGTTTAAAGAGGAATAATCTCAACAGATAAAGTATTTGCAAATAATCATTCTTTGCAATTTAAGTTCCCGTGATTTATTTATTTTTTGTCCCAGCTTTTGAACAGTTAAAGAAAAAAAAATCATTTTTCGACTTTATCTGTTCAATTCAAAGTGTTTCCATTGTTTCTACAATGGTTTAATTGTCTAATACATTAATCTTCGAAATATATTTTTTTTTCAAGTATTGCAACTTTGGATAAGACTTTATAAGCACTGTGCATTCTAATAAATTTAATCCGTTAAATCTATTCCATTTTGAACATATGGAAGTATTATGCAAGGAAATGGAGGAGTAAAATATAGGATTCATTTTAAATATGCCAGATAGTTAACTAGATTTGAAGGGAAAAAGGATTCGGCTACGTGCAAATTGAAAAGAGCACCGAAATATTTGGCTAGAAAAGAACATACTGTATTCAGGCAGCACTCCGACTTCGCCACTAAAAATCGATATAAAATGATACGAATTCATACCTTTCTTTTAGCTCTTTTTATCCTTTTTACGATATAATTTTGCATTTCTTTTTCAATAAAAGTTTTTATGGTACCTTTCGTAAAATGCAAAGTTCAAATTAGTATAAAAACAGCTGCAAAATGCAATTCGAAATTTCATACATCCTTTGGATCATAAAGTTTATCGAAGTAGAAAATTTAATATTAGTAACTTGCCAAGATGTTAAGAAAATAGATTCTCTTAAATGAACTGGAAGCCAGCATTCAAAAACAGGTTAAATTAAAACCCAATGCTTGTTCGACGAAATTCCAATCTCGCTAAGAAACGCCCACTCACCCACCTAGCCCCGACTCTTTTCGAGAGCAAGTAGAAGTTCCTGTCGATGCCAATTGAGTTGTATGATTCCTGAAATATTCAAGTCTTTAGGTTCAGTATTTCCAAATAATTGCTTTCTGAAGTTTCAGAAATAACTGCCGAAATAATTTTATAAAATTAAAGTTTTGGCAGAAACGCACCAAAGGAAGACACTCATTTCATTTTTCTGTTTAATATATTTATTGGATAGATTTAGTCCTCACTTCTTAATTTAATAAATATTCTTTTATGTGTTGAAGCTGGCGAAACAACGTTCCCCTCCCCCCCTTATTTGTGACGAATGAAATGCAGAAACTATTTCAAAAAAAGTTTCAAAAACGTTCTATAAATCTGTCAATAACCTTGGCAGTTTTTTTTATGGTAAGGGAGAAAAATCAACGAAATTACTATACATTTATCAATTTTTTTCCTTAAAACATGGAATAACATTCACACAGAACAAAGCAACCAGTGGCTGTACACTTCGGCATGAACATTTTAAGGGATACGAAATTAATGTTTATGATCAATAGGAAATAAATCAAGCAAAAAATATCAATTGGACAGGTTTATTTACAATTGTACGAGAACATGCTACACTAAATAATAATTACAGAATTTAACAAAAATTTAAATAAAATAAGACAAGAATGACAAGATTTGATCAAGTATTATAAAATAAATTATGTATGCCAATAAATGTTAAACCAATACAAAAAATATGCACAGTACAACAATGCACTACATTACATACAAGGAATCAGTGATATAAAAATGTAAAGTTAAACTATTATTTTCATAAGTTTCTTAAGTCGAAATAAAAATTCTTCCCATAATGGAAGAATTTTATGCTATACATTGACTAAGATAAAAAGAAATTACATGAAGCTTATGCATGGCAAAGAAGAGTGACAGGGAAAACACTTCTCAATTTTTCACAGAAAGTTTGAAGTTGAAAACAAAGATTTCAAGTATTGTACATTAAAAGATCCATTCTTATTTCATTCTCAAATATACCTCAAAAGATTTACAGTTCGTTTCCATTTTAGCGATGTTTCATTTTTTAGAATATTCATTTCATATTTAGAAAATTTTACAATATACAATTGCCCAAAATATTTTTATTGTCTTTATAAAATTATGACTGCAACTGTTAAACAAAATTTCGCTCTTTCAGTAAATGCTTGAATGCCTAGAAAGATGGTTAATAGTACATTCATTGCCAGATAGTCCGAGCCCTCAGAAAGTAAGTTTACCACACATTGACAGTTGCATACAAATCGAGCTTATATATGGTCTTCAAATAAGAAATACGAGTGAATATTTAGTTCCAGTTTCGAAAATACAGTCAGAAATTTTACGAGTTATTTTCGATTATACCTTCTAATACTCGGATAACACGCAAGCTATATTGCTATCCCAATGCAAGCTATTGCAATAAAGAACAGGAATCGAACAAATTTTTCTTTACAAAACTTAAGTAAAAAGGATAGCACAGTTTTATTATTAGTTAAACATTAATTTTCATAAACTTCATATTCATGCATTACATCGATATTTAAAATCACATTTAAAAAATGTAACATCAATTGAAAACTATTTGTAGAAACAATTTTGTAGCTTGAATCAAATTTTAAAATAGAGCATAATTTTATTTTGTATTGGGAAACGCAGTTCACAATAAACAGCAAAATATTCAAATGATTTCCAACATAGTATAATTACATAAAATATGGTGCTAAACAATGTAAAAAATTGCAATATCTGAACATGCAACATAAAACCTAAAGTTAAACATGAAGATACATGTAAAATTAACAGAACAAGCTTTGGATATATGCCATCTGTATAAAGCAAGATTTATGAAATAAAATACAAAAGTATTATTCATCAACTTTTAAGGCTGGGTGACGTACAATAATAGACGATTTCTCATTGCCTTCAAGACTTATTACTTTGACAAGAACAAAAAATGATTGCTTTTATCAAGGCGAATCAACTTTTAACCACAATCTATGGTTCATTTTAGCAAATAACTAATAATTTTTACATCTTTTCCCGATTCTGCTTTACAGCTTGATTGATTATTAAATTTTATTTTATAATCATGAATGTATTTAAAAAATTTGCATTCGAGGTAACTTCCAAGAATTTTCTTGCTAATAGAAAAAAAAGCAAGAAATAATTAACTTCCAACTGAAAGGGACCAAGAAATAAAAACCATCAGACTAGTTTTATGAAGTGGAACTTCACATATTTTTGGCACTATGTTTGAATATTCAAGCGATGAAAGATGCCTTATTCAACAAATATAGCGAAAACTGAAAGATATTAAAGAGCTCAAATATATTTCAAATTCTAGTGGATACGAAAACACGCAATGACAGATCTTGCAGAGGAATGCAAGGCTAGCTTGCGTAACAGCTCGGTTTGAAAACACCCAAGTAGCATTTGCGTAAGATTTAAAGCAAATAAGACGCGAAAACTCCAATATTTGAACTAGGATGTTCTCGAAGGACGTTTCGAGTAAATGTATATTTGAAATTTCACGCGTACTAAAAATAGAAGGCAAAGTATTGAAGTAACATGGGTAAATGGGAAAACTATCAATTCGATATTTTGGTATTGCCTTCATTTGCAAAATATTTACGGACTGCGTTGGTTTGTCAGATTTCCAACTGAAGCCTGTTTTGGCTATGTTGTGACAGTATCAACATTTAAAAGTTTGAAATGCAGAGGAAATTAAACCGAGACTCACAAATGAATGTGGGTGGAAATGGAAAACAAAATCAGTAGAGGGAATATACACAAAGTAATATTTGAAATATTCGTAAATGAATCCAACAGAACATAATTTAATGACTCAAAAGTCACTATTGGATTGGTCGGATGCTAAAATATGCATCGGTTCATCCTTCGGAGCCCCATTATTACTTCTGAAATTAATGAAACATTAATTTCATTTCTAGATTTAATTTCTAAAATTTATATTAATAAACGTTATGATGTGTACAAAGCAACATTTAATAGATTCCTAATAAACGTTAAGATGTGTACCAAGCAGCCTTTATGAGCTGCCAGGCCATTACATGTGGGTGGATAGGTAAAACTGGAATAATTCCAGACAATTTATCGAAGTAAATTGCTAGAAAATGAAATTACATTTATTAGAAACGATTTCTATATGACCATGTAAAAAGCCATATAGATTAAAAGAGTCGATGTGTCAAAGCATCACTTTGAAGCTGCATCGAATCGTTTCCTTAGTGGGGTCAAAAAGGGAACGAATTACTGTTGAGGTCTATAAACTGACTGAAATTCAAAAGGAATATTTATTAGGTTCTCCTATAAGAAAAAATTAGCAACATGACCGTAGCAGTATAAAAACTAATACTTGGTAACGAATACACAATTCTACCCCACCACTTTCAATTTTCTCTACCGCCGAATGTTTTTCAAAATGGAATTACTTTTATTGGCAGTAGTTTACCAAGATGCTATAAATGAAGAAGCCCCAGACTACAACTGTTACTTCTATGCAGTTGAAACTGTCAAAAGACAGTTCATACCCCAAATACAAACGTTCATGTTAGCTTATTTCTTTTGTGGTATGTATAATATTTGTAGAAACAAATCTGTCCACTTATGACGTTTAGTCAAAACAAGATTGCAGAAGATATTATTGAATACTACTATTTATAGAAGCATTTCAAGTAACATCCACTGAAACTTATTTTATCTCCATCCACTAAAAAATAACGTACGAAATGAATAATTAATAGAAAATTATTGGTTCTACTTTAAAACAAAGTATCACTTATTTTCTCATTTTTTTAACCGTTAAATCTGTTATAGCCAGAATTCATTAATTGTAGAAGCCGATTATATTCGCAAATGTGCTTCATTGAAGATTTCATCTATTCTAGCATTTGAGATAACGATATGCAATTCGACATCATGCCCCTGACACAGACAAGAGAAAGCTAAATACACAAGCAAAGTATATTTTCAATCGTTTGGTAAGAGTACCGGTTATAGATAATCCATGAACATTACATAGAGAAAAAATAAGTGCCACGTTCATAAAGTGCATCGATAAGGTACCGAGTATTGCATCCCGACGACTTTGAAACAATCTATGCGCTTTTAGCATCAGTAAATATGGTTTCGTCCAGGCCCATTTTAATAAGGAGTATAAAAATCCAAAAAAAAAAATGACAGCTTGAAAAAGAGATGGATTAGGACGACTGCATCAAAAAGAACCAAATATAATGAAACTTTAAGAACCTGATGTTAACGTACAAAATACCAATCGGCCAATTATACGGACTGCCAATAATTCACCATACAACAACAGAGTTCTAATATTTCTTCATGAAAAGTTCTGCGTTACTTACAATTGTTTCAATCCGAAGAATTCAATTTATTGTTCGAAAAGCAAACGAACCAGCGACAAACAAAAACCTAATTATAAAACTCCGACACAAACCGTGACAAACTAGGGATAAGTTATCAATAGAAAAAAGCTCAAGGAAAAATTGTTTAGCTGTATATTTCTGGAGAAAATTAACAGACAGATTCATGAAAAATCACGAATCTGAATGATTCAATTCATACATCATGAAAGATTCACGAAATATTCAATATAATATAAAAGTCATTTCGTGATTTATGCTATCCATGTTAAAATCTGCAGTAAGGATAACCTTATTCATATAAAAGCAAAAACTACATATACCAAAAAGGAGAAATAGATTTGACAAAATCCTTTATACTCTACGACAAAAAGACTCGTTTAGTGTGAAGCCTTTTAGTCCTAAATCCAAATATTTGAATATCTAGAAAATATTGTGATGATACGCATGGGTCCTTGCATAAGAAACTTTGTATGTCAACAGTGATGTATATTATATCCGTACGTAAATTAGTAAATGTGAATTCTGCCTCGTACAGCGAGGGAAAGTAGAATGCCAAGAATAGGGATATGATGGGAAAAAAGTGAACTTTTCGTTCATCTGCAAACTTTGACAATAAAACGGAAGCATTAGAATGGCGTTTACGTATTAACCACTATTCGCGCAGAAAAGTTAGCGAGTATACCAACTCATTTTCTGGCAGAAATGGCCCCAAAACCATTATCAGATAGCCTTTGCTATAGTAACTAAACTAAGAATGCAGGTCATAAAACCAACACCATAGTAAGAACAAACGAATCGAAGTGTAGGAGTAAAAAAAAAAAAATTAGAAATATTTTTTCGCAAATGTTTTATGTAAAGCGTAAAGTTTATATAATTTGAATGCGATGTACCTATATCGATGCCAAAGCTCTGGCTTTAAAATGATAAAATTACTCCAGAATTGCGAGATTGTGGGCACGATGATTCGTTTCCCTTTCGTTAACGAGTTAAATTTGTGATATCTGGGTCTGGAGTTGCAAGACCCAGGAATAACAATTCCAAGTATGTTTCTGGAATATCAACGACAAAAATTCTATTTGCCTCTTCACGGATTCAACAGCAATTTCATGGATCATTCTATTTCAAGTATTTTCAACAAATTCGAATCAAATTATTATTAGACAATATATATAAAAATTTTACACTACAGGAATATTTCACATTTCATTTTAGGATTAACCTCCCAAAATTTCTACTGCAGGCCGACCTTTGTGACCAGCAGCATTGCTCCGAATGATTTCCATGAACTTAATACTGCCATTAATTATAATGTGAAGTCTAATATTGAAAACGAATAACAGAATAAAGTACCAAGAAATTTTAAGTAATTATTTGAATTCTAATTTTGAGAGAGAAATATACTCAGCTAGAAAAAAAAAAAATCAAGCAGTAATGAAGATGCTAGTAAACTATTGGTATAAAGAATTGGCAATGAATACCAGAATGATTTCCCAGATTTCATCGAATATAAAGTTCTAGAACATCTATCAAATACTCTGCTATATTCCAAATCCAAATAGCCATCATGTTGCTTCAAACCGGGGCTTAAATATAACTAAACTGTAGGTTTCAAAAACTTTCTGAAGGCGTTATATAAGAAATAAGATTAGCCAAGTTCCTCTAGATAAGAAAAATTCCCTGCGACTCCTTCATCGGTGCGAGAATTATGCATGAAATGATGCAGCCTTTAAAGCAGCGACTCTAATTATGATCGCGAACTCTACGAGGATATAGGATTTACAGGAAAAAAATTCAATTCAAAAGAATTCCTAGCTGGAGTACAAAATGTTTTAAAAATATTACTGTTTATCGAAAAACACAATTCGCCGATAAATAAACTCGTTTTTTCTCTCGATTGCTTCAAAGTTATTATTTTGAAGTTCTTTAGTTTTAACTGTGCGCGTTTAAGTAGAGAATTTTCTGCTTACTTCATTCCATGCGTCACAAAAAGGAATACTGCATTATTAACCCCTTCCAGTAAAATGACGAGGATAGTCGTAATTGAATTTTCATACCATACAGCAAGATTGACGAGTGTAGCTCGTCACATTGGTTTAAAATGCTGGGTACTGAATTTGGCAGCACTTTTATTACTTTTGTTGATACCATTGATCTATCCCATTGTTTATTGTTAGAATTTCTTGGTACAAGTCACGGCCAAATTGCTATTAGTGAGGTTTCATTCTTATAATATTTAGTGAAAACATCGGTCAGGCCAGTACATATTTTTACTTGTGGTGAATAGCATTTAAGCCAGTTAATAGCCCTGCTACCCGAGCAATTGTTTTGGTATCATGGTCATGTTACTGGACTGCAAAACCACAAGGTCCCAGGCTCTATCCTAGCACATCACATATTGCTAAATACTAAAGAAAAGACATGTGAAATAAAAATCGTAATGGATAGTGCAGACTATATCAAGGTGATTGGTGGGATTCTGAACAACGAAGAAATAAGCAAATATTTCTTCCATACCGATAATTAAACTCGTAGTAGTGAAATATTACCAATAAGACTAATACTAGGCGGCTAATAAGCGATTCTATTGAATATTCCGAAATCGTCGGCATATCAGAAGAATGAAAGGAAATAGATAATGTGCCTGAAATAAAGAAAATTTATTGGATTGCCTGGTGTAAACACTCTTATGTTGGAAAAACTAGATACTAATCCGAAGTCGGAGGTTTTTGACTAAGTGTTGAATATGAACTTATGAATTGCAATTATATCCGTATCAATAATATAGTTTCAACGAATACTATGCAAGAATTATAAAATGAAACGTTTTTTAAATAAAAATTAAATGGTTATTTCGTGCCCATTTTTTCATTAATTCTTACTGGTAAGGATTAAGTAAAGAAAAACGACATAGTCCAATGGCAGCAGTTAAAGGAAAGAAGGCAATTCACAACTCCCGACAACCTGGATATGTGGCATTGCTTAGAACTCGACAAAAATCACGGTAATGAACATTTGCATCATTGCTTAGAGAAGACGGCAAAGTGGAATATAGCCTATCTCCAATTAAGCTATACTTGGTTCTTGAAGTTACCTTTATCTCCTTCAATATAAACCAGTCAGACAAGAGGACATTTGGAACCTTTTCTACATGAAAATTACAAGCTGAGATATATTCAAAAGAGAAAGAAAGCGTCATCCAAAAATATCCATTCCTCTTAGCCGACAAAGTAACCCAATCTCTTGATCAAATGACAATCTGCTCTGCCTGGGGTTATCCCAAAAATAGGAATGAGAGAAGCTTCCGGTAAGATAATGAGCTCGCGTGTGTTGAGCTACCTCTGCTCAAATAAGGGGAAGGGCCTTACCGTCAACTATGATGGCCATTACGCTCCAATTAAAGTACCCGTCTTAGCGTTGTCTATATTTGTTATTCAGTTCAGACAGTATAACTAGAGCTGGGATGTTGCTGCTTTGCAGTTGCTGGGCATCCGCAAAATATTATGCTCAATTTTATGTTTGATTCGCCATTTTAATCCAAAACATGCAACATTTTTAGAAAAATACTCTTAACAATCACCGGAATTAATTTTTATTCAAGTGACTATTTTTGCTTTAAATCATTTTCCAATTGGTGTATAGGGTTTTAAATTGCGTACAGAATTACTTGTTAGACCTAATTACATTAGCACCTTTTGTTTCAAACGGTGGTACTACACAAGTAACATTTTTAGAGCACAGACCTCACCACACACTCACCACCCCATTTATTTTCAAGATTAGTTTCTTTCTGCAATTCAAGACAGTATATAGACGCTTCCCATTTTACAAAAAATCCACAACTAACAGACGCAAGTAAAAAGACAATTTTCTTTTTACATTTGCCTCTCATTCTTTTCACTTCTAAGGCAATTTGATTTTAGACTAAAGAAACTCACCGCGATTCATGACATAAGCAGTGATCTAAATCCTGTTAAGCGATACGATTAAGAGATAAAAATTGCATTCTTGAAACTATTCGATTAACTTCAATTCTTTTAGTAGCTTTAGAAATTTCGGAATTTGACCACCGAGATCTTGGAGACAACTGATTGAATAAAATCTTATTCTAATTCATTATTCCTGCACTAATGACAACTGATCTTGGTGGTTAAAACTCTTGCCGATGTTTACCTATTTTCCACTTTCTTCAAATTTCAGTTTTTGGCTCTCGTTCTCCACACGATTATTTTTTTTTATATCAAAAATAACGTTTCAATTCTGAGATATAAAACAAGGTGATTAAAAACCCGAGTAAATAATCGATCTTCAATTAATCGTGAATAAGGATAAAGGATTAATTAACAGTTTCGAGCATCAAAATGAATTCCTTTTCTTTTAAAAATGCAGAAGATTCCCCTTTCTCTGCCCCAAAATTACTGCATCAAAAGTGCAGAGAAAGACGATAGAAACGAAGTTCGCAAGAGAAATTTTCAACTTGCGACATTTTCAAGGAATCCCAGGACAGTACCTTTGAAACTATTGTCATAGGTAGATTACTAAACCACGAAATAGCGAAGTGTAGAAAGGTAGGATTCTCAATCTCTTCCAAATGATATACTATTTCAAGATTGTCCCCACATACGACGTTGCAATCTATTGACCATAATCTTCGATAAAAGTGAATACATAAACAGAAGGTTGATTTTTCTTGTTGTACGGCTTAAAATCGGCTATAGATATTGAAAAAGCGTCGGACCATCTTAGGAGAGAAGAAAACGATATCACACCAAGTGAAAAATTTCCCCCTTTCGCAGAACTTAAATAAGCATTTGGAAGCTGTTTCTTCTAGATTCGAAGACTATACGAAATGGTTCCATTTAACAGATTTCTTATCAGATAGCCAAGACGCGCACAGCGGATTCGTGATTTTTCTTCCCAGACATATTTGTTCAAACACCCTTTACAGTTTTATTTCCGTTGAAAAATAAGCGCAAAATCTACTCGAGAAAAACGTAGAATCGGAATTAAAGTTACAAATTTAAATACCAGAACCAATATCCAAAATATAAAAGTAGGCATATTTGTTGTTAAAAATTTCCATTAACACATTTTCTAAGTCTCGCTTGGGTCTTTCCCCATGCCGTCCCTGCATTAAATCCAACTACTAAAAATACTAAAATAATAAGTTTTATATACTCGTAAGTATAAATAAAATAGAAAGTTTTAAAGCAGGCGATTAAAGGCAAGTTTCACAAAAAGCCCTGAAAATCTTTACAGTGTCCATTTGATTTCGATTTTACAAAATCTTAAAATTCCCACATTCATTTCACTGTCATGAACGAAAAATACATGGTCATGGAATGTTTCGATTTTCTAAAACTCTTATTCTACTTAAAAGAATCATGTCCTCAATTTCGTATCCATTTTACTTATGTAACCCTGATTTTCAAACATCCAAAAAAATTTTTTCCCTGTCTCAGTATATTCACACTAAATTGAATGCGATCTCAACGTCGGAGCCGAGATGAAACGCCGAGTAATATTTCTAAACTAATAGTTTTCCCCCAACAGAAGAAAGTTTCTCTATTAACTTTGAAACTTATCTAACTATAAAAATTGATTTCCCTAGCATTGAAAGAACCGAGAGTTATTTTGCTCAGCTACTTATCATTCACAGTGATTAATGACGATACGGTTTAAACTCCCAAAGCTCCTCCAAACATCACGAGTACGCAAGAATTTAAATTACAACAGAGAAGCGTTATAGTACAAGGTTTCTTTAATACCTAATAACAATTTCGAAAAATTATTTTAAGTAGGATCGTAGACTGAAAATTTTATCTGATGTTTATACTAATTGACTAAGCAAATGTTAAAATAGTTTCCGTGAGTATGCTAGACTAATAATTCAGAAAGTATAAAATTAAAATATTTCGTATTTGAAGTTGAATGCGCAAAGTTTACTCTCACAACGGTATTCTCGTTCTCAGTGGATTTAGATCTGATGACAATTAGCGAAATTTACGAGAATTCAAGGCCAAGACGCTTCGAAATATAGTATTCTAGAACACAAATAATTTAATGCTAAAGTATATGGTGCGACCGTGTCCACCATAGTGAAAGCTCAGATTATGTAGCCGCTGCAATTTCATCAGCTTTTGCCTGCATCAAAAAAAAATCTTTTCACCCTTTTTCATTCATTTCTAGGATAATGATTCAAAACTGTAAATCCTGGTTTTTCTACTTAGCCGACAAATATCCGATGTAAATCAAAAAACACTTTGAATAGATTCTGAATATATACCTCCATTCACAGTTTTGATAGAAATGGATCTTTCAGTCTCGATTCAAGTTTTGTAATAGAGTAATTTAGAGAAACCGGATATAGCTAAACAGGACCAATAGAGGAACTCAGCGTAACACTTGTCTCTAAAAGATGGTATATCTTGAAGATTAAAACACACCGTCTTATATTCTAAAAAATCCATGGAGCTCGTTATTTCATTCTCTTCATCCCAAAGTGCCAGGACACCCTTTCCAAAGAAACCTACCAAGCAAATCTTCCCCGTAATGATCCACCATAACCAAAATTTAACTTTTAACAATGAACAAACTTTGAGAAGCCTGCTGATTAATTCGCTAGCAAAACTAATCAGTAGGTTTTCCTGGGACAAGGACTCCACACTCACACCCGAAGGGGGACAAGGACTCCACACTCACACCCGAAGGGGGACAAGGACTCCACACTCACACCCGAAGGGGGACAAGGACTCCACACTCACACCCGAAGGGGGACAAGGACTCCACACTCACACCCGAAGGGGGACAAGGACTCCACACTCACACCCGAAGGGGGACAAGGACTCCACACTCACACCCGAAGGGGGACAAGGACTCCACACTCACACCCGAAGGGGGACAAGGACTCCACACTCACACCCGAAGGGGGACAAGGACTCCACACTCACACCCGAAGGGGGACAAGGACTCCACACTCACACCCGAAGGGGGACAAGGACTCCACACTCACACCCGAAGGGGGACAAGGACTCCACACTCACACCCGAAGGGGGACAAGGACTCCACACTCACACCCGAAGGGGGACAAGGACTCCACACTCACACCCGAAGGGGGACAAGGACTCCACACTCACACCCGAAGGGGGACAAGGACTCCACACTCACACCCGAAGGGGGACAAGGACTCCACACTCACACCCGAAGGGGGACAAGGACTCCACACTCACACCCGAAGGGGGACAAGGACTCCACACTCACACCCGAAGGGGGACAAGGACTCCACACTCACACCCGAAGGGGGACAAGGACTCCACACTCACACCCGAAGGGGGACAAGGACTCCACACTCACACCCGAAGGGGGACAAGGACTCCACACTCACACCCGAAGGGGGACAAGGACTCCACACTCACACCCGAAGGGGGACAAGGACTCCACACTCACACCCGAAGGGGGACAAGGACTCCACACTCACACCCGAAGGGGGACAAGGACTCCACACTCACACCCGAAGGGGGACAAGGACTCCACACTCACACCCGAAGGGGGACAAGGACTCCACACTCACACCCGAAGGGGGACAAGGACTCCACACTCACACCCGAAGGGGGACAAGGACTCCACACTCACACCCGAAGGGGGACAAGGACTCCACACTCACACCCGAAGGGGGACAAGGACTCCACACTCACACCCGAAGGGGGACAAGGACTCCACACTCACACCCGAAGGGGGACAAGGACTCCACACTCACACCCGAAGGGGGACAAGGACTCCACACTCACACCCGAAGGGGGACAAGGACTCCACACTCACACCCGAAGGGGGACAAGGACTCCACACTCACATCCGAAGGCAGGTAAAGTAGCTATTAATTATAATTGATTCTTCGAACGAAAATTGATATTTTCCTTTAAAAAGCAAGTATAGAATATGGGTTTGGGAGTTTGAAATAACGATTCCGACTGATACCAGAGGCATACTGAGTAATTAATTCAAAAGCATTCCATCTTTTAGAGACAGGTGCAGTCGCTAAATACTCTTGGGAATCCTGTTAAGCTACCAATGGTTTCTTTAAATTTCAGTACTACAAGTTTTGAAACGAGATGGAGATTTTAACTATCGAAATGGTGCATGGCGTTATATATCCAGAAACGAAGGAAAGCTCCTTTTGCATACATTAAGAGCATAATGGCCAGGTAAAAAAAAGTCCTGAAGCATTCTCCTAGAAATTACATCAATCCAAGCAATGAATAGAATTCTCTCATCCTTTTATTTTTATCGTACTCGTGCGAATGAAAGTTGCCGAAATAGTAGCCGCTATAAAATACGAGCTTCCACTGTGATGGTCAAACCAAATATATAGTGGCATTAAGTTTTTTTAGGATATAATGTTCAGAAGGGTGTTAGTCTTGAATTCTTTTAGGTTTCGGCCGCTGTGTTTAAAGTTTCAAAGTAAAATCAGTGGAGCGATGCTTAAGCATTCCCATGGGGTAAAATTAAAGCAACTGTGCTTCAAGTTCTAAATGATTCAATTTTAACTCGATTTAGTTCGCCATATTACTACAATTTTAAAATCGATTTAGCCACTGTATGTAAGCTATCCTAGATTTTATAATGATCATGCGAAATTTTAATAACTATTTTAAAGTCTCTTTAACCCTCTACTTTTAGGAAGCCTTATTGAAACATCGAAATAGTTTTAAAATCGAATCGATTCGACTTCTGACAAAACCTACTTGTGTATAATTCCTAATAATTTTACAGTATACAAGTTTGTTTTTAATAATTTTTAATTCTTGCATTAATTTCGTCTAGCCTGACTGATGTAGTCGTCGATTTAGGCACGCGGTTTAAATGTTCATTTTGCGTCGTGTCGCGTTTATAGTATTCGTTATCAAACATTCGTCAATCAAGGTTACTGTCCTCCAAAATTTTACGCATTTAAAATTTGATAAATCTTTGATCAGTGAAGCTACGCTAGATAAATTGTCTATTCAGATCAATTTAGAATTTGTGTTAAGGCAATGATAAATTTAAGACAAGCATCCAGTAATTTGGTGTCTAATTTTACCTGCAAAACTAGTTAAATTGGGCGAAATTCCATCCAAAGGCTAATATTTTTAAAACGAAATGCTCGAACCTCAAATCCTAAATTCCTCGAAAAATACAAATAAAATTCTAGATATACAAATTATTCAAATATATTCATCCAGTATTTAATCCTCACCGATTCATGGGATATATTAAAAAGCTATGCTAGTTCACTAAATGAACGGAAAAATTTGTATTACAAAAATCTCTTCCCCGATTTTCATTAATGCAGTCCTTATTAATTACCGATGGAAATAAGAAAAAAATATTTTAAATCGTATCTTTTCGAATGATTTACGCGAAGTATTTTTGCCTAAAGCAACTTAAATTCGTCTAACCGCCAAATCTTCCAAAAAACTGAAAAAGAAGCATTCGATTTGTATTAAAATTTTATACCATATCCCTTATTCTTTCACGGCAGTTCTCAAATGTTGTAATCAAATTGCCCGTAAATTCTTGAATATCAGGAAACCGTCTGAGCATCCCCAGAATTTGAAACCGAGATTAATACGCTTCAGAACATAGTAAAAATACACTTTCATTCTGTGTGCTATACAAAAACAGTTCTTTTCCTATGGTGGGGTAGAGGGGCGATGAAAGGATAAATCGCCAAATTCGATATCGATTTCAAATGCCATTTCTAAGAGTATGAAATTTTAGAAAGATTCAATTGCCTTTTCAATATTAATTTACCAAATATTAAATGCAAAAAATCTAGAGCTGTTCTACATTTTTCATACAGTTACTGTATTAATCTTAAATGGTAATGTAAAACAAAAGCTTTTCAAACAATTAAGTTTGGATAGTATCCCAAACGCTTGGAGCCATCAAGAACAAGATCTTCCTTTAAGCAGCATCAGTACAGATTAGAATTCATTCACAAGTAAGTCGATATTCAGCTTGAAATGTTTCTTAATCTCTGAAAAATCAACATGCAGTCCTCATTCCCAAAACCCTCAGGAAACCTCAATTGCGTATTTCAATGTCTTGAATGTGTCCGGAAGCCTTCGTGGCACGAACTTTGCTACAATATACGCATAAATTGGCAAGTTTTCTCGAAGAAAGTAAAGCAGGGAATCGGTATTATCTTCATAAAATGTTTTCTTTTTAAATTGCAATTTAATAAGCTTCTTCCTCTACTGCAGAATCCATCACTCGGTCAAAACTTCATTTGATATATATGTGCCAACATGTCAGTGTTAATTTCATTAAAATTTAAATTGAAGCGATGACAATCTATAGTAAATGGCCCATTCTGAAGATGGGTTTAAAAAATATTTTACTTTCGGTTAATAATTGTATTTATAAATATTCCGCTAAAGAACAAGTATTCTATAGCGTACCGAGCATTCGTGTAACCGGAAGCGATTTCATTTTACGCCACAATAGACATCACATGAAGGTTGCCAAGATCCATTAATACTTTCGTGAAAACTATTTGTCAAATCCGCAATTCTAACACAACCAATCCTACTTAACATTCTACTTTTGCTTCAGACTGTACCCCTTATCAATCTAATTTATTTATATTCACTTTCTCGTGCATGATGCAACTCGGATTTTCTCTCCAGAATGCCGTGTGCAACGTATCGCCATTAATCACTACTTGTTCTCTAATATCTTCAAGTTATAACGACATGAATTCAACGAATACGAATTCCTCTATTTGCAATTAGATCATTCATGCCCTTCTCTATTATCTGAGAAGACTCTAAACCATCCGCTAGTTTATGACAAGATATAAATTCCGATATATTCCTAAAGCATATCTCAACCATAGTTAATGCTAGAAACGGGATGTTCATCAGATCTGAAAATGCAAACTTGAATGGTTATAAACGTGTCAAAAATATTTCAGTATGAACATTGCCAGCAGACACTTCGACTCGTGCATTGTTTTCATATTACAAGGGAATTTTTCAATCGCATTACATTTAGACTCATCATTAGATAATCTAATAAGCAATTCTGAGGGGGAAATGTTTACCCAGTGTGGGAAAAAAGCATATCGTAAATTATTCTTAGACATTAATACAAACCGAGTCGAAGTTGAAGGAAATTACTCGCCAATAACAAAATAATACTGTCGACACTCCTAATTGTATTTTTAATATGACGTTATCAAACGGGGGTAGAAAATTTCTCATTTCATTCTACAAATGAGGCAAAACTTTATTAAGTAAACTCGAAAATCAGAAATTCCAATTACACTTCACTGTATAGGATAATTAAATTCATATTCCAATCCACGATATATTTATAAACAATGTTGGAACTGTAAAATCCATATATTGAACAATGATTTATTTTTTGGATTGGTTCAAAGCTAAAAAGCAGCTGAAAAAAAAATCTAGTTTCAGGAAAGCCTTCCACGCAGTCGAAATATTTGATAACCGATTTAGTTTAATAAAATCTGGTAAGCAATGCTTAAGATAAACGAAAGTGATCTTGAGAAATGGATAACCGATCAAAATAAAACAGATTTAAATGACATTAAGAATGTCATTCAAATAGAGAATAATCTAGCCCTTTAATCTGCTATAAATGTAGTATGAGCCCCTATGCTACTCCCTCTACCTCGCCGGCAGATGGCAGTAGTATAAGTGAGGCAAACGGCAGAAGAAAGACACTTGGTGCGAGAGTGTGTGAGCTTCGAAGTTGAAGGATAACAGCCATGCTATGTTCGCCTGAACTGCAACCAACCCTATACTTTTGTTCTTTTGCTTAATGTTCGTGTAGTCCTGTGTTCGTTTATTAAAATATGGAGAAGACAAACGTGTAGTCTTCTTTCGATTGAGGACACGATCCTACATAAATATGCTGAATATTTGAGGCAAAGGAAACTCAAGCAAAGGAATTTCGTCTCGGCAAAATATGTACCACGTATAATACATGCAACATACTTTCAAGCACGTTTTACAAAAATATCAGAGCAAACGAGGACATCCAGACCATATGCCAAAATAATTTCACCTTGCAATCAAATATAAAAAGGTGTTTGAAGGACTAATGCCTTCACAGTTCGAGGTATAGATTCAGCCTAGCTTATAATGAACCTATACCTCTGGAATATTAAATCCTTTGACGTATAGTGGGGCTCCTCCTGGAGACTATTCTATACGGCGTATCACTGAAGTTTCTTGGTCTCGATAGTTAATGCTTAAAGCTGCAGATTAATATTCAGAAAATAAATTTAATCTTATGTCATAAAAAGAAATCTTCAAAGAATTCTGCATACAAATTTCAATTCGTAAAGCATTCCTTTATCCGTTTCTGGAACACCCACTACTCATA
The DNA here is from genome assembly GCF_947563725.1 of Argiope bruennichi. NCBI lineage: Eukaryota > Metazoa > Arthropoda > Arachnida > Araneae > Araneidae > Argiope > Argiope bruennichi. The sequence goes on along the minus strand of NC_079162.1, from coordinate 31,942,559 downwards.
CAATCTTTCACGTCAACAGCGAAGACCGTTTTCTCCCATTTTTCAGATAGTATAAAACATAGCGTATTGTAAAATCGTTGAACTACTTCCAGTAAATTTCGAAACTGATTTCAGCAATATTACGTACGAATCGAGAACAAACCATGTGTTAGGGCATATAAATACGCGTTTAATTCTGTCAGTAGCAATTCTCCGAAGACAATTTGACATTGCTCATTAGTTTTGATTTTCAGCTATATCCTATTTGTTAAGAGCTCGTCTTAGAATGAAGACTACAGAACCAGCATACTATGAAATCTTTAAGCCATAACTTTTCCGGCATTTTGGATTTGCTAAGTCAAAGTTACAACTCCAGCTTTTTACCATACACTATACAATAAAAGGATACCCACTAAGGGAATAAAAACTTGGCGAAAAAGTAGGGGTATACTACTATGATTGCAAAATAAGGTTCGTTAAATATAATAATGGTTGCAATTTCAATTCGTGAAGTGTAACTGGCTCCCCATAAAAACAAGAACTACAAATCCTACTTCTGGTATAATAATTCCTGTAAGGAGTAGGAAAAAAAGGAAAGCAAGAAAGTTTATGAACAAATTATAAACCCTAGGGAAAACGCAAACATACATCAACAGAAAATCGACTGCGAGAAGATTATAACTATTAAACAGATTACCTATAATGCCTTTATCAAGCCAACTGAAGTTACAAACGCAAGAGCTACTGCGATATTTAGTGAGAAGGACCTATAGCAGATACAACAAATCAAATCGCAGGGTTTGCAGCTGTAAAGAAAACATGAAAACAGAGATTCGCTCCATTCATTAAGGGGCAACTCGTTGTCCTAAATGTGTTGTAATGGTGTGTTCAGTTGGGGCTACAGATTTACACAAATATTCAAGCATAAATTTTTCTAGCACGTGCCAGTGTTAAAGATGCGGCACTCATTTAGCAACGATTATCTGCCAGTTACTCCAAGGACAACTCAAAAATAGTCCGAATGTTTTATTATAGTAGCAAATAAAATACAGTAAAAATGGAAAAACAATCCCAGATATTCTGCCTGGCCAGAGGCATTGATACTATTAAAGCCGAGCTTATAATCAACAAATTAACCAGTTCCATTACTACTTAGAAATGAAACTAGCAAGTTCTATTTGAAGATGAGGATAATTTAACAACGACCTCTTCCAATGTTACAAATTCAAGCTCAATAGAAATATTTCAATCTTCGAAATGAAAATTTTGCATTATGCTCAGAATTTAACAATGAAACGTAGAAGAGTTTGATAAATAAAGAACTGTTTACCCCTTTTGCCATTTCAAAAGTGTAGTCTTTACATTGATGCGCATATAAAGATACATGAATGCCACTATTTTAAGTAAAAACCGATATAAGTACGCCATCACCCAGCCTCCATATTACTCAGTTACAGCATCTCAAATAATTGTTTAATCATAAACTAGTATCAAACTCGGCAGAAATTTCCTAACTGCCTAGTACTAGCAACAATTTTCAGGATAATTATACAACACATTTATAAAATGAAATAATTTTTATGGTCACATAAAATGTCCTTCAAAATTAAATAGCATTTATGTCATGAAAGACTCCTTAGCTAAAGAACAAAATATAACAAAATTAACTCTCAGTTCATTAACAAACATTACAATGGAAGAGAATAAATCTATACATAATTGCAATATGCTGTACTGGAGAAGTTCACAAACCCATTGAACACGGAACAAATCTAAATTTCACTTTTAAAATGACAATTGCTACGAGTTTAATGTTAGTCTCAAAACAATTAAATCGCGATCGTTCGATTTCATAAAGAGCATTATCTAGTAGACAAATCGTTTGTTAATATCGATTTAGAAGTAATTGAAACAATTTTCAAATTAAAAGTTTAAATTGCGTGGATTTTCAAGCCCGTCATATTTATTGCTTATTTTTGAAGCGCTTCCATAAGACATGTATACTTGTTTGTACGAAAATTTGACTTAATTTTAAATATGAATTCATGAAGATATTTGGCAATTTTTCGCAGGTTTTAAGGTATGTTGACGTCGTATCAGTTTCATATTCTGAATAACAAAGAATTCTTCCATATGCTATGTACTTAAACATTGACTACGGTAGCATTGCAACTATGAAACTATTGTTAATGGCTTTAATTCCTAGTCAGTTATGCTATATGGGTAATAATTCCTGGCATCATTTTTTCGACTGTTCTATTAAGTTAGGAAAATTTTTGGACTTCTAGTCGCGTCATTCCAGTACGAGGAAAACTGGCACCTTGATTATGATCCGAGGAATACATCATAGAATACTAAAACGTTCTTTGTCTCAAAGTTGTATAAAGTATTAGCACAAGCTCAGTAATACAAGGAAATAGCGAATGGAGCAGACGTTTTCAAAACTACATGTTTATTATTTTAATTAAAACCGTTTCTATGTATCTTTGCACGTGAAATATTAAATTCAGTTATAATTTTCTCGATGATTAAAATGAGATTCACACAATACAGATTTGAACTCACCCGTTTGCATCTTTTCTCCATTCACGACATTGGATAATTTTCTTCAAAGAAAGTTTCTTTTACTATAATTGGCAACTTTTGGGAAGAATAAAGTATTGCTATGTTTAGCTGTCGAAACTGAAGTTTGAAAAGCAACTGGATGTCATTACTAAGTGCAAAGGATTAAATACTAAAGCATTAATCACTATACATAACAGAAAATCATTTGTTATGAAATAAAAACAGGGTGTATGTTTATCTGAGCAAATTTATCTTTACGAGAACAAAGGATTTAATTTCAAGCGATGACAGCGATTCTTATTTATTGATAATGTTTCCAACAGTTACGATTTATATTTTATGCCACAAAAGCCATCTTTTGCTAATCTGCGCCACACTTATTGTATTTACTTATATTTATAATAAAATCGAAACATAGCATAATGTTTGCAAGAAATAAGTTTGAGTAATAGAATTATGGCTTTCACATTACGATTATGCTTAATAAGGTAGATGATAAATCTGCTATGAGCTTTGAAGTAGTAAATATTTGACTACGCAAAGCCGACTAATTATTCTACTCATAAAATGAATATTCAGATCCTAAAGCAAAACATTCACGACGCTCCTACATAATCTCAAATAAAAGACTTTATATTTAACACTCGCAGAGAGCGAGTATTCCGCGAAAATTCCTTTTTAATTTTCCACCAAACTTGCAGTAGATTAAGTTTCCTACAGAAAGAATGGAAACGGGAGAGGCCATAACTAAGCAAAATAGAAAGTGTTTAATATGTTCTTTAAATTAATTACTACGATAATTTGAATCTTTCCACTACCTCCAAAACTGAAAGAACAAGTTAAGCTTCTTTGTATTGTAGAGATTTAAAGGATAAACCAATATTCCCTCCCTTTTACCAGCCGGCTGGTGCCTATCCCTCCCTCCACTTTTACATGGGAAAAGAAACATCCCCTCATTTCCTCTACCGAACACCCTATTACAAAGCTTAAAAGGTTCCTTTATTAGATACCCCCCGCTGTTTCAAAGACGGGCAAATTCATTCTCCGGGAATCCTTTTATAGGCGAAAACTTCACGATCGAGTTATTTATTCGCGTACGGAATAAGAAAATACCACCTCAATATACCTCAAATAAGTTAGGTTAGATGTTAGTTCTGTAAAGTATTAATGAAATTTCGTAACTTCTATGAATTGCTGATGGATGCTTTCTTTATTAATAATAGAGAGCTTTCCTACTTTGTATAAAAACCCATCATTTCTGTAGTTTTAACTTATAACAGTGAGCATGCATACAACCTTCCTTTTTACAAAAAAGCTTAACTTTATTCTTCCAACACCGGAAAATATAACATTTCTTTCTAAACTTAGTTTAAGAAAATTCGATATTCATCTACGCTAACTTGCCCTAAAATTAAGTATCAAGTTAAACTTTAACATTCGTGTCATTTCATTGCATGCAGGGCTTTGGAAGCTTATTAACATTCTTCTCCGTTGTAGTTTCCTAAATTACTCCAATTCGCTAGTGTGGATTTGTTTTTTACTTATTGAGTTTGCTTTTTGAAGTAAATAGGTCAAAAGACAATTATACACGAATTCAACGGAGACTTATCACTGGTCGCGAAGAATTTTCCAATATTCATTTTTGGAGTAAAATAATGAGTTGGTAATGCTTGACCTATTATCTGTATTTTGTATGAACCCATTATCATATTAGTAATGAAGAATTTGAATAAACGTCGAGCAGAATTTCTACAGATTTATTCAATAGGAAAGTAAATCGAAGCAAATTTTAAATCCAACGTGTAGATTTTTTTTCTATGAAGTTGACATGCACCTCGATACAAATGGGAAAATAGATCTTAAATATCAGGGTCAGAACTTTCGGAAACGGATTGGAAATGTATTCTCTTCAGACCACTAAACAATTTGCATAAGCACCGATTCGTTTGATTTATACATATTAGGTAGTCTTATTAACATGAGCAATAAAGCGCATTAATTGTTCTAGCAGGATGGCTTACTTTTAGACTATCGATATCTGATGCAAGTTTTCACTACTGAGAATAAAAAGGCAAATGCTTCGTTAAGATGAAGGTCAATATTTTTACCATTATGCAAATATTTCGGATAGTTTGTTTCGATTTAATTTTAATCGAGGTTTACATTTTAACAAGAATATTTAAATTACTGCCTATTTTCGGAATTTGTTATCGCTTGAAGATTTCATGACTAGACCCCCGATCTAATACCAGATACCTAAATGCACATAAGTGAAGTGTTCTAAATACAAAGTATAACCAGATGCACTTACTGTCAAAATGGCAGAGACTTTAACCAGCGAAACTCGTGCATTCAAACTTTTGATTGATTGCTTTCGCTCACTGAGATTTTAACATTTCACCATTGTTTTACTCGTGTGGCTTGTTTAGAAACTTCAAGATTCTTGAAGATAATTAAACTGTGTGAACTAAGATAATTATCAAATTGTTAATGTTATTTACCGATTTACGTGAATATGCATGCTATGCTTGCATAGTTTGAACAAGAACCTTAAAATGCTTTACGTTAACCGCTAGGAAAGGGTTTGTGAACCATCTCCGAAACATTTAAAATAAATTTGTCAAAACAGCATTATTTTCTAAACTTATTTAATTTAAGTGAAGAAATATCACCCAAGATTAGCTCCACTTTTCCATTTAGGAATATTTATGCAGATTGATACTCCAGGAAGCTCTGCGAGATTAGAAATAACTTGCAGATGATAAATACAATCTGAATTGAGATTCACAAGTTTCGGAAAAATAACTTCCATCTACATTCTTCAAAACATTGGTTATTTTTTGGCCTGAGTGACGTTCTTTTCATTCATGTTAGCCTGAAAAAGAAATTTATTCAAGTATTAGGAGAATTGATTCAAAAAACACATAAAAGTAATGAAACACGTTTCCAATTTGAGTAATAAGACACATTGGTTAAATTTTGTACCCAAGGTAGATTGCAAAATTAAATGGTTCCATGTTTTTTCTCCATTAGATTTTTAAACTAAATTTTAGAATTGAAATTTGGTACAGCATACCAATATTAATCAAAGACTAATCTTTTTCCTTCAGTATTTCTTATGATTATTATTATTAAATATTTAAAATTGCTGCAAATGCTTTTAAACCAAGTATTAAACGGACCGTTTCATACTTGACATAATATTTTAACTCAAAGTTAGAACACGTCCGGAACAGATTCGAAAATAAAGATTCAATGGTCAATTCGTGGAACACTAAAATTCCATGATATGGAGTGCAGTTTCTTGAATGCGATTCAAGTCATATTGTGAACATTTCATAATTGCCATTAAAATTGCTTCTAGAAAAAAGGGGTCATTGAAATAATCGCGTTCCAGAAATTCGATTATTTCAGCGGCATTTTGTCGCAGCAATGATTAAAAAGAAATCTTCAGATTCTAAAGGGTCGGTACCTTAATGCCTTGCGAATTACTTAAAGAGTTCATCTAGATATTAATTAAGCTCTGTAATTAGAACACATTTCGATACCTTTATAGAAATGCAACTTTTCTTTTATACATTCAAATGTTGCATTTGTCTTCCCTAAATTTGAAACAATTTAAAGCTAAATATTTGCATATTTAAACCAATTATGTTTTGTCTGAAATAAGCTTCTTTAAAAGATTGCTCAAAGTTAAGCTTCAGATATGAAACACTATGCATTTTTCTATTCTAACAGACGCGAAAGATTCTTCGACACGCCCCCCCCCCACACACACACACACAATCTTATAATCGGAGTTAAATCCATCCATTTTGTGGCCTACATTTTCTAATCTTCCCAAATCTTTCCAAATTCGAATTTATATTAGAATGGGCAGAAAACTTCATGTCACCGTAAAGCTCAAAATTTGCAAATTGCTGAGAAATATAATGAGGGAAGTGTTTAATATCTTCCGATCTCGCAATAGGCTGAATGTGCAAATCAAAATGCGCAAGAATCGATTGCTTTATTAATTTTTAATTTACATTATAGCATTTGCAATTAAACTCAAGCAATTTGTAAAAGAACATTTGTGTAACTTCCGACTGTATATCCCCAACAAAGTCAACGAAAAGCATGGAATTACTTCAATATTTAATTCAGCTTTTAATCGTAGTTTTTACGCATTTTAATTCCAATAATTCGATTAGAATTTTATTAATTCCAGTAATTTGACAAACACGCATATCCATAGTTTTAGATCTAAAAGTTGTCATCTTTATTTGTTAAATAGTACTACTGTAATGGTATTATAGAAATGAACTATATAATTAGATTGCCAATCGTCAAAGAAAGAATACCAGGAATACAAGATAAACTACGAAACCTTTAAAAATGCTTTAATCCTTAAAACATCAGTTAAATTTGCTACTTGACATTGTTTCTCCCCGGATGAAACACGGAAGTTCTTTTATTTATGGCAGAAATTTAGTATCAGTGATCACAAGTATATTTAACATTTCAGCTTCTATTAAATAGGCAAATACTTAGAACTGGCTATCGGCGCTCCTGGTTAATAGTTACATTCCGCTTTCAAAAGAGCAAACTAACATTATTTGATGCAAGAGCAATCTTGTATTAAGAATAGAAAAATTACTTTTACCATGCCGTAGTTAAATATTAAAATCGGGAAATATTACAAAGGCAAAACCACAAGTTTAAAATAAGCGAAACAAACTATTGCCTTCCTGAAAATTCAATAAAAATTACAAACACAGTGAATAACAATTTTCCCCATACTGAAAATGCGTCGATTTTGATCCTGGACAATCGAAAATTTTAGAAAACTCAACATAAGCCAAATCAAAGGCAAGTATGTCAGAGAAAAACAAAGTTATAGCTCTTAATGATTTGGAATATTTCAATTAATATTCTAATATTTAACTAGAAAATTATCCAGCCATTTTTTTTCCCAATAAAGAAGTCGTGACATGTGTTTTATACCATAAAAGGTTTTATTTAAGCCAGGTTTTACTATATTTCTGCTTAGGACCTCAAAATTCGTATAGGCTGCTCGTTCATCAAAATCATCGCGAAAAATTTACGTGAACTATTAGACATTATCTGTAATGAAAGATCTCTCAGATATTCACACTTTCAAGTACCATTCGAGGAGAAAAGAATAAAATGCTATGCAAAGAAATTTTAAACCCTTGAATATTTAATACCAAGAGTGTTCAGTTTTGTTTGCTGCTTTCAGTATTCTTGCCTTTGGCTCTTTGCTAACAAGCGATGTATAGTTACGGAACTTGCGCGATGTGTTGCAACAAAGAGTAAATATTTTTAGACCTAAATCTTTTGTTATGCATATACTCAGAATTGCAATATGTTAAAAAAATGCACGAGAATTATAGGAAGTTGCAATTCGTTTTATAAAAGGAATTTCTGAGGTTAAATACTTCCAATTTTTATGTACAAGACAGTCAATAAGTCAAAAGTAGCAAGAATGACAGAAATCGACTTAAATCTCGTATGGGAGCGAATATATTTCTCAACAACTTCCAATTTTCCCTAGTGGCATGAAAAAATTAACTTTTGTATGCTACATCAAATAATGTTAGGAGCAGCGTGTTAACATGCAATTCGACTTGAAATTTGAGAAAATTTGCGACAAAATGTCTCTTTAACAAGTTTATGAAGATAAATTTGTCCGACATAAATAACGTGCTTAAAGAAGATCGAAGAGATTAGATTACGTCTTGCTTTAAGAAGTTCAAAAAGTGTCGATATCAGTATCTGCCCATGGATAGGGCATCTGTCAAATTGCCTTTCCAATAACATTACTTAAAGGTTCTAATTACGTAAACAGGACAAATGAACCGATCTTTGGAAATAAAAATTACGACAACCTCGCCAGAACAATGCCAGAAATTCTAATTCAGTACTTGTCAAGATGTTTTGACAGTAGAGATACTCTAGATATAACTCCAAATCACCCGATGTCACCCATTTTTTCTTTATTCTTCATTTTCCTATTAGAAGGCAAGAGGAACTAAATTTAAGATTTAAAAATGTGGAATGTCGGAGTTAAAGAACCTTCAGATAATGACAAAAATTCTTATGGAGAGGTGTAGGGACCGACAAGGAGAGTACTGTTATTAAAAGTACCAAAGTTGATAAAAAATAAAATATATCCAGTTATTTATCAACCATACCTCGTACTTGAAATACAATTCGCGTTTAGTTGCATGAAGTTAATATATTTCGCTTTTGGGAATAGCAAGAGTTATAGAACAGGAAGTCAGATTCTAGGCATATCACTTACCTACATATGCAGAATGCTTCCATCTTTAATTCAAGAGGATGAATGTTGCACCAGTGGTGCTAGACATCTGTCAGCTCTGTCTCGCTTTTCAAGAAGTATTCTTGCATTAAATTTCAAATGCTTTTTAAAAACGTCGTATATTTTGAGTACTATCAAAAAATGGCGGATAAAACGCTGGAGAATCCTCCTAGAAAGATATAAAAGCAAAAATTCTCATTAAAATTTAAAGAAACAATATTTAGAAAAACAATTTAAGCGTTAACAAGAAAAAATTAAAATTTGGCAAGTTTCATAATAGGGAAGGAAGCAAATATATGGATATCATCTTTGAAGATTCACACTGTATGAATTGACCCACCACCAGTTGAAAGCCTGCGAGATTAATTTAAAATTTGAGCATTGCCGGCCATGATGCGTATAATTCGAACATCTAAATCCAGAATCTTCGATACTTAGGTTCAAATAACGTATTAAATGCATTGTCTCCTACAGCATAAGAGGTCTAATAGAACGATAAATTTTAAGTCAACAATTTTTAATGAATGTATAAAAAAACAATAGTAAAGAAAATTGTTTCTTAATCATCTTATTATCAGTCTTAAGTTTCAATGATTGACATCTGGGTTTGATATAATTATTTTCCGTTTCCCAGCAAGTCGACAAAAAGTTTATTTAGCAGAAAAACTTACAAAGAATAGTATAATATACATTTCATAATCGATTGCGCTTATAATTAAATCTTGCGATCTGTCTTTTTTCCTGAAAATTAGATACAGCATAGTCCCTTCTAATGTGGGAAGAAAATTAACACCAGTTTAATATATTAGAATTAATACTACTCAAGCATTACAATATTACATTACAGTCCGAAACTCGCAAATGCACAAAAACCATAGAAATTAAGGAAGCGAATGAAAAAAGCAATATAAAATTCTATCTTGGTAAACATGAAAGAAATTAAGAGCATGTAAATATAAGTAATATGCTACAAACTTACCGAGAATAGACAATCCATTGCTCAGAAACTGCAGAAAACCAAAAATTACCACGAGTTGCAAGCATGTTCAGATTTCAACACATGCTGTAGTGATAATTGAAATTACAAATGTCATTACATCACCCGCTTCAGAAATGGGTGTTCTTCTGTTTCCTTTATCCATAGAAATGAAAGCATTAACGAACGCCGTTACGTTCATTCGCCTTTCTTTCATATGTTTAACAACATCAAATGAGAATAACTACCTGTTAAGCTCTGAGTTTCAATCAATTCTACAAACTCACATGAAAGAAAAGTATTCCGAAGATCGTACTTTACACCTTTCTTTTTTTTTTAACACTTCTCCCGAACGGCACTTTTCAATAATCCCCAAGACACTTTTTTTTCCCGTCAAACTAAAGTGAGATGTCTTGATTTCTAATCATTAACGAAAACTTTAAAAATAAATATATTTAATTTATCTTAGTTGTAATTAATTAAAAAAAGTCGGTATAGAATTGGTAATAGGGTTATAGTTTAGTATCGGAAGACTGTAGGTTCAAGATTCGATTCTGTAGAAGAACCACCATGAATGTTGTCCTGCGCATTAAATTCGTCATGTTGGATGAAGCGTCCTCACGCGTCGTGTGGAAATTTTTCTGGTATTATGTTTTATGTCGATCTTGTCATATGAACAGGTTCAAAATTACGAGTCCCCTCCCCTCCATAGAATATACTCATACAATTTCAAGCAAACATGATTCAGTTATAAGTTTTGATGTTATACTTAATCTTTCATATTTTCTGGTAAAAATGCCACTTTCAACTTACCCTTTGACAATTTCTGTTTATTATTATTATTATTATTATGATCCTAGTTTCAATTAACTCGAATCAAAAAGCAGTCTAAACTATTATATGAATAGGTTTTCCTGTCTTGCTGAGCCTGAAAACCTAAAATAAATCATAGCGTCGATTTGATTTGTCCAATTAGCATTCAATTTCAAAGCTACACGAGGACAACTAGATACAAATTCTATAATTTGATCCCTGTCTGAATAGACTAAGCTGGCGCACTACACTACCTCAACATATTGACGATTGACTCAACATAATTAATTTAAATTGAGCCCGTTCGCAAGTTCAACTCATCTATGGTGTAATTGGATCTCGAACCCACTATTGTCTAGATCCTAAAGAGGACACTTTTCCACCATGCATTTCGCCATCCTAACTGATGCTGCAATAAATGAAAAAGTCACGATCATTAGAAGAGGGATATCAGTTTTTTCCCTTTCAAGCATTTCTTACTTTCTCATATGCGTATGAATTATATAAAAAGTAAGTATTTTAATCGACGGATAACTCGATTTCGAGGCTTTGATGATTCTCCACGTTTTAAATGCATTCGCAATAATAATTAATAATAAATTTATAATAATTTTAAGTAATTCTAATTTTAGTAATAAATTTCGGAAAAAAAAAACTTTTTTGAATTTTTGTTTGAGAAATTGGGAAAAATTCAGTTGCCATTCTTTCAAAAAAAATACTAGCCCTGCATCAAATTTGGATCAATCTTTTGAACAAACCATTGAAAGAATTGTCGCCGTCTATCTATCAACTTGAATATGTTTGAAACTGATATCTCACATGCTAAATAGATGAAATTTAGCACGTAACCTTCAAAGAAATACTGTTGATCTGTTTCAAATTTTGGATGAAATCTGTGAAAGAGAAGAGATGCCTTTATAAAATATGAATTTGATTTTTTCAACTTCGTTATAAAGTTCCGCAAGAAAGCAATATCGACAACAAAGTTAAGGAGAGAACATTTCCGATCTTTATATTTCAGGTTAATGAATTTACTTTCATCATTTCAGCTTTATGTATTCTTTTGCAAAAAAAAAGAATTAAAATACTAATTTGATACTTAATTTAAAAATTGCATGAATGCAAAAAACAAGAGTTATAAAAATTTTGACGCATTCATGGCGTTATATCCGTGAGACTTAGCTATTAAATTTAAGAAATATGAAAGTTACAAAATTTTGCTATTTTTAAATCAACAAACATAGCAAGAATTTTATACTTAACTTATTATTTTTTCAACTCGTATCAAATCATTTTTATATACTATAAATATATAAAGGATGATGGATTTTGATATCGGCTCGCTATATCTAGGGATTATAATGATGGCGTCTCATCTCGCTTTCATCGGTTCATTTCCAGGCCGAAATCGATGGATTCCTTATCCTCACACATTATTATCAGCCCGTTCATTGGATTGTGCGATACATTAATCCCTTAACTGTATTATTTTATTTACCATCTAATAAGATGAAGCCTTTTGCTTTCAGAATACTCTGCTATTTTGATTTAATTAAGATTCCTTAGAACACTTCAGATATTAATGAATTCCACCTAATTTTTGAACCGAATTTTAGCTTTTATATATGACTTTAATTTCATTTAAAAGATTCAAAAATATGATAATTCAATGCATGTATAGCATATGGGAAAATAAATCAATTAAGGCAAGATCAAGTGCTAATTTTGTAATGTCTAACAAATAAGTGCATACGTAAGTAACATCTGTGCACTTTGAAGGTCTCTTTCGTCAAAATGTTTGACGATAGCGGCGAATAATTTTGCCCAGAGAAGAAGTCAAGCATCAAACTCCTTCACAAGAAAAATTTATTTCGTAGATTTGAATCTATACTAAATCTACAGCTTTTTAACCAAATGGTAGCAAAATATGTGTTCTCCAAAAACTCTTCAGATGGGATGCAAGCACCGTAAAAAATCTTTTGGACTTCTTGTACAAAATAAAATTATGAAAATGTTAGCTTCTGTTTCCAAGGTTTGATTAAATTTCACCAAATTAATAATGCTATAATGCGGAAGTTCTATGCATGGAAAGTCACTGTTATTTAGAATTTCTAGGAATCGTGGATTTTGCAATAGAAGAACAATTTCTGTGTATTGGGTAAAAGATATATATACTGTAAGATTACATTCTGCATCAAAAACATATGTTCAGCTATTGCAATCAAAAAGTAGTCATATAGTCATTTTCGCTCTAGGATGGAGTATAGATTAAATAAGAATAAAACTATTCTTACTGAAATAGAAATTCTCGGAAGATCGGAAATAATTTACAAAAAAAAAAAAATACTTGTCAGAGATTCATATGTTATTCTTAAGTTATGTTCTACAAATCCTTTTTCTAAGATGACGTGCGAGTTTTCAGCTTTAATTTCAGTTTAGTTCTAGATATAGTAAGTATGGTCCCTAAACTTAAATCTTTAAATGCGACAGGAAAGCTTAGATCAACAAAAGGAGTAGAAAAAGGGGCAAAAAAATGAAGACACGGCACAAAAGAAGGAAATTTCAACAAACACGTTAGTAACTATATTTAAAAATCCTACTTATTTGTACATTTTTCTTTTCTTGTTTACGAAGTATATAAAGTATTGTAATCATCGAAAAATTCAAGTTCGAAATTTTGTGAGAAATTGTCATTTTAAACCTCCCTTAAGGCCTAAAAACAAATTTTTAGAATTTTGTCTGACTTTGTAAATACGATAACACAAAAATCTGAGCACTTTCAGAATTCTGAGCACTGGGAAACGCTTAAGAAATGTAGTTACACCATAGTTTCAAATTTGCGTAAAGTTTTGAAGGAAATCTATTTACGGGAAGTTAGGCTGTCTGTCTGACAATGACAATGAACACGTTTTACGACGCAACATAAAAGAATTACTTAAATTTAGTTCGCAGTTACAGCATCTAAAATGTAGATTCGAATAACATTTTTCAACCAAACCTTTTAACGGATTGATCTTATGTCTGTGTATGCATTTTTATTCATGCAAACACAATATTATAAAAAAGGCAGTGACTTATACAAGTGAAATTTGGTATATGGACTTACTACTAGAATTCCAGTTTTGTGTAAAATGTGACCTTAATCGGGTGATAAAAAGGCTCCTAAAATGCATATTCACTTTTCTCAGTATGCTACGAAGCACAAAATCCTCATATGAGGGACTCTGAAGATAAAAACTGTGCTCTCGAAGCATTCAGGACAAATTTTATGCCGGAGGGGGTGGGGATAACACCGTTATTAAGATGTATGCGAGAAAGTTTCTGGAAATCACTCCCACTAGTTTAAAATCAATTTCTTTCATAGTTCTTTCTTTCAGGTCTCCTTCAAGCTTAAAAATTTAACCATGCAGAATTCTTCTTATTAAGCAAATGTAAAAGTATCAATATACGTTTTCGTATATTAAAATTTTATTTATCGAATATTTTTTTCCGGGAGTCTTCAAATTCGATGTACAGAGATTTGAATGCTTACTGTGTTATAAAATATTGAAAATTCAATTGACATTTAGTATGTGAGCATAAAACGAAGAATGAAAAGAACCCCATTCGATAAACACCTACATTACACCACCCTGAAAATACAAGACACCTCGCAGCAATATTGACACCCATTAAACAGTATACTTGATGAATTGTCTGTGAAATGAAACCCTCAATCGTATAGTTTCATAGATGGTTGAATCCATATCATCTCACAATCGAATCTTCAATATATAATTCATTCATTTCACTTTTTCCTACAGAACTGAGATTCATTCTGGAATTTTATATGATTATGCCTTAGATCTACCAGTTTTCATCCGTGTATTCATATCAAGCTTAAGAATGGGCATAGAGCATCACAATTAACAAATTAAAATTCAGCATGTGAAAATTTTCATCATTTGCTCTTTTGGATAAAGAGTATGTAGCGTTTTTAAAAATCCTTAGGTGACAAGCAAAGATAAGCAAAATATTCAAGCTCGAAGAATCTAGCAAGCAGAGGCTTGTGGGTTTTCCGCTATTATTTGTAGCAGATTTAATTTGATTTCATAAAAAGATCCACATTATGGGCAGACACAATGTCTGCGAGCAAACCTTTGTTTCAAGTTCAGTATCTACGCAATAAAATATCAAGAATAAAACGCAATTTGAGTACAGTACACCATCGACAGGCTCCGTTATATAGTGGACGCCACATTGCCGCGCATTGTTGATCACTGCAGTTAAGCTTGATCAGAATTTTTGATGATGAAAATCTCAGAACTTAATGAGTTTAACTAGTGATATTAGTCACTACAGTAGCAGCGGAAAGAACGTTATTGTATACGGTGCCTGCAGATAAAACTTTATTCGCAGTTTAATGAACAAATACTTATACTATCTTGCATTTTTCTCTAATTTTTTTTTAAAAATTGAAGATTTGAAATACAAATTTCAGTGTCTTCAATCGTTCAATTTAAATAGTTTCCATTGCTTTCACATATATTTAAATGCTAATTTTTAATCGGTTATTAATCATTGTGATATGGAGATGTATTTTTTGATAATGTAATTTGCATGTACTAGTGCCGGCGTCCTGGCATAGGGGTAGCGCGTCTTCCCCGTGATCTGGGCGTCCCGGGTTCGAGTCCCGGTTTGGGCATGGTTGTTCTTCTGTTGTTCTATCTGTGAGATGTGTGAATGTGCCCTCCTGTAAAAAGGGGTTGTGCAAGCGAATGAGTGATGCGTGAGTGGCAAAGTCGTACTCTTGGCCCTAGTTGGCGCTGCTATAAAAAATAAGAGACGTTCCCCCTCAGGCTTAAATCGCTGTCTTCGTAACAGCGGGCTTGTCAGTGGCAAGTGCCATAAGAAAACAAACAAGCATGTACTAGTGGATCAAACATTATTTATAGGCAGTATTCATATTATTCATTTCTTTTTAATACGAGAAACTGAAAAGTTCTTTAAATCAATATTACACTTACTAAAATTTAGAACAGACTCAAATACTGGGGATGGGGAGGGAGAAGAAAGTTTTTTAAAAAAAAGGAATTATTTTAAATATATCTGACAACTAACTGGGTTTGGAAAAGAAGTAAAATCTAATAAAATATCTGATTTCGCATATATAACTTTTTAAAATGTTTTGCCAATTTTCAAGCCTTTAAACATATTCATCATGCAGGTGTGGTCAGATGAAATTTGTTTATTTAATAATTAGACTTAACTCCTTACTGCCAGGATCGGAACCTATTACATAAATATCTGTAAACAACGTTTCATCGACCACGCCACTCACTTTTGGTACTAAAACCTAAGAGCTTATTTTATTTATTTATTTTTATTTTGGCTCTTAAGTTTGTCAAAATTTTTAACTGCAGTTACTTCTACCTCTTTCCATTGAAAATTTGCATTTTGTTAAAGGACTTATAAGTGGATTTATATAACTGTTTTTGAATTTCAGATTGCAGCCAAGAATTGTTTAAAATTCCCAAAGATGTCTTTTGATTTTCTGGAACTGTCAGGATCAGGATTGGAAATTTGTTGTTTATCAATAATTACCCAGACGTTTAATTTTATTCTGAAATGAATTAGAAAAGATTCTTTTAATTAATTTTATAAAAAAATAGCATTCAAAGCTGGATTAAATGGATTTCAAAAGAAATGCATTCCTGTGACGAAACATTGAAAATTCTTGCACAGTAACGCTAATCTTTCTCTGAATAGCCTTGTAAAAACTTTCATGTCCAGAAAGGCCGTTCGAAATAGCTACAGAAGATAATGAATGTGACATAACCTACAAATAACACTGCAATTCATAGGCACAATGTAACTGTAAATAATAATTACCTATAAATATATGTAATAAATTTAATTTATCTAGACCTTTAAGAAAAATTATTTTTTAAAGCTATCTAAATGTAGAAAATAAAAATAATTTAGGGAAGCCATTACTAAACCCACACTCAACTAAAATACTTTTACTATAACTTAAAGAGTAATGTGAGTATTTTGATTTTTCCTGCATCCCTCAAAATCTATTTACTGTAACTTTAACTGTCTAGCATGGATCTGCAATTGCAAATAACAATGAAAATCCCGAAAAAAATTTTTAATCTTAGCAAAAATGGAGGGAAATTCAATGAATTTCTCACACTACGTTTCATAAAAATCTATCTTGCATTGAATAACCTAAAATGAAAAATTAACTTTATTTTAATTTATAATAATTTTTTCTTCATTAACCGCATGCGTGGAGACTTCAACAATAAAAACATATTTTGGTTTGTCATCTGAAATAAGAAATTTTATTAAACGTTGTCTATAACATAAATGGTTCTTGTATTTCATAAATGCGAATTTATAAGAAGAAAGAAAGAAAGAAAAAATGTTGACCAAAACGCTGTATACTAGATGTATAAATAAAAATTTTGGAATCACAAATTGCCCACCTTGTTCTCCAACTTACCAAATAAAAAAAGTAAGCCTCTCTTCTTAATCGATATCCTTCTAAATAAAATAAGTAGACAAAAGAAAAGGGAGAAAAAATTTGAAAATCTTTTATGTCGTAAGAATTAAAACATAAAGCAAGGAGTTTTAAAATCTATTATGCAAGAGTCTTACTAAACGAGAAAAAAAAAATTGGCAACCGCAAATAACAATTTCATTTAGTTAATAATAAATATCCAATAAAATAAGAGTAATGTTCTACCGAAATGTCATTTGTTATTATATACGTCCTTAATTAACAATCTATATTCGCTTTGAAAATTAAAACCGAATAAATTATAAATCAAGATTCCAGAAAAACACAATACAATAATTTCTGCCTCTTTTTAATTTTTTTATAATCTCGTATTGTTTCTGAATTATAATTAATAAATAAGCTCCCGCGAGATTCTTTTGAGTTATTATGAATGGATTTAAATGCATTTCCAAAAAAGATTTTAATCGGAGGAAAAGAGTCTTTTATTATTAGGATCAAAAATAAATTCATGAATAGAGAAAAGCAAATAATGACAATGAAAATATATGAAATTATATATGAGTCCAGGAAAATTGAAAAATTTTTTGGGATGGATTAAAAAAATAACATCTAAAGGAGTTCGAATGTAATTGGAGAAAGTTATAAATAAAATCATTTTGTATTCCACATTTATTTAAATTTAATTTATTTATGTCATAAAAATATGCTATTTCTTTCACAAAAGGAAAAACGTAAAAGGTTTTAAGTTAACAGAAAAATAGAAGGAAAAATATTTTCAGGGTCAGAAATACATTCCAGAGCAAAACTATTTTTCTAAGCTGAGTAAAATTCTACAAAACAACGCAGAAGCTATCCAAAAAATTCTATATTTTATTACATATTTTTTTTAATTTTTCATAAGGCGTCCGAATTCATATGTCCGAATTCTATCACAGCTCTCAAATATTTTTTTTTAAAGAAAGTATTAAAAAACATTATTTTTGAGATTTGTTATATTTATTGGTGTGTATTTTTAAGAAAATTTTTACTTCTTAAAGATGAATTACATAAAATTCTGTTTGATGCAATAAAATATTAATACACAGAATAATTATTAGAATTTTCAATTTTGTAAGAAAAGAAAGAATAAATACTTATTATTTCTGTATAACAAAAAAATATTCATTTCATGAGATCTGCATGTCTATATTGAATACATTGCCTAGTAATATATTATTACAGTTTTGTGTCCTCGCAATAATTTGATTTCTACTAGATATGAGTTGTAAAAGGCACTGGAACACTTGGGGTATGGCTATAAACTGTGCACTCACTAAATTATTGTGCGAATCCCGGATGGAAAAGAGCTCCCTTCGAGATATCCTTTTTCCAAGTTATTTCAAAAATATTCCTTTGATGTCAATTCCCTTAACTAATTAGGCTGTCCTATTTAAGTAGATTGATTGGCATGCTCTTCAACCCCCATAAGTGATCTATTATCTTTATAACCCAATTAGATGGCACCTCCTGTTCCATAAATATGTTGTTCTACTTATCCAATAAAGAATTCATAGATTAAGGTATTTGTGCAGTTTGTGCAATTTAATTCAATTATAGTATCATCAAAAGATTTAATTTTATCTTAAAAGTTCAAAAGCGTTAATTCGTCACACGTATAAAGCAGGAAAATGAAGAGTTAAACCTTGCTATTCTGATAATGGCCAAACACATTTGTATTTTCCTTACAGGAAGTATGTGTCTGATTGAAAGTTACACTACTTGAGGTGTTTTTGTAATTTTTAATCAAATAGTAGTGTCACTGAATATTTAAATTTAACTTAAAATTTTAAAAAGTGATAATTCGATATGAAGATTATAAGGTACTTGATACAAGTCTGAAGATTAATTGGTTAGATCTTGCTGTACCGCTAATGGTCATGTACTTTTTTAATATTGTCCTTAAAGGAAATGGATGTCTAATTGAAAGTTACATTCTCATTATGAAACTATGAACCTTTTCCTATCGAAACTGATGAGTTATTGCCATTCAAACCTTTCTCTATGTATATTATCTTCACAGTGACATTCTACAATTTATATCACAGCGTACTAAGCTGTCGTAAGAGGATGAGTTAGATACTGAATGACACAGCAGTCAAATTGTTATGAAAGGTCAATTTCGGTTACTATATGGTGTCAGATATGATGCTCCTACGAATCCCAGTTTTTAACAATATATTCTTAGCTTGCCATGAACGTAATTCAATAATAAGTCAACTGCATTCCAATATTTAGTTTTATTTTCATTAACCCTTTACACTCCTATATCGAGTCTGACTCGCTATTCTGAAGGCCACGTCCTTGTCACATTCTTGTTGAATAATGATTATTATAAAACCCTTATAATAGTAGCAGCTCTCATGTTTGTTTTTAAGAGTTATAACAAACCTATTACTATTTTTGGCCTTTCTAAGTACTAAAAGGAATCTTTTACATTCACATTTGTATAATTACGTATTAGTTTTCGATATGCAAAGGATTACTATCTCATTTCCTAACTATTTTAATGATAACTGAATTAGTTTTAATTACTGTAATTCAAGAAACGATGAACGAAAAGATTATGAGAATCAATCAGCTTAAATACCTCAGGTTGTATTCCACCATTATTTTGGAATTCGAACTTGTTCAGCTTGTAAGATCCAAGCCATCCAGTTATTAGCTATTTTCAAGGAGAAAATATTTTTACAGGAATAAAGCTATATATGCGTGTGCTTGTGTGTGTGTGTGAAATTTTATTTTTGTCAGATACATTTTTGCTAGAATTAATGAATATCAGCCATGCAGCCATGCCTTTCTTGATGATGTGTATGATCTCAACGCTCAGTTATATTTATGACCCGTTTTGAAGTAACACAAAGGATAGTTTGGGAAGGACCTCGTAATTTTGAACCATGATCACATGACGAGAAAGACACCCCAACAGGTACTCCCTTTCCTAAGTTCCAAGCCTCACCAGAGAGGGCTGCTTTACTCAAACGGATTTAACATCCACCACTCCTGATTATTTGGTTCTTGGGGACTTATGAAATCGGGCTTCTAACCTCGAGTCTACTAACCCGGAAGCCGAATCCTTATCGATATTCCAGCTTACACAGTAGCACTTGTTAATCGAGTTTCGAACCTGGAAGCCTCCAGCCAAGAATTTACCGTAAAGTCTCCAAAACTGTTACAGCTAGAAGTTGCTTTGTTGTATTTATTCCTGAAATTTTGTTCTAAAGTTTCAAAGTAATTTTTACTTAAAGTTGGTTATAGATAGATAGGATTTGGTTTTGAAAAATTAAATGGCGCAAAAGCAATATTTAGCCAAGTTGTGCTAAACATATCGTATACTATGTGGAAATATACTTCACATTAGCATATTGTCCAAAGGAGATATTTAACATTCGTTTAAAAATAATAATTGTTTGTACCACTGTATACAATGTAATATCTCAAATTAAACTATTTCTTCTTTTAATGTATTCATTTCATTTAAGGCTAAGTAAAGGAGTTCAACTTATCATTTTTTTATACGAGAAAAAACACTTTTTAAACTAAAGTATCTCAATTAAACACAAAAACTAACTCCTCGTAACTTTGTCTCTTTAAATATAACTTACATAAATTATGGAAAAGATAGGATTACATATAAAGTCAGAAATTCCTTAATCCATTTCTCGAAGATATAGAAATCCAAACGCAGTTCTGCATTTTACAACGTTGCCGCGCCATCTTATATTATCTGTGTCTAGCCGACGCTTGGATAAGTGAAAAGAAAAGCTCAGAGAAAATGTTTTCTGCATTTTCACAAATAACTTTATTCTCTTAAAATGTGTTATGTTACAAAAATGAAATAATGAATTCATAAATTCCCTGAAACAGAAAAATGTTCTTTTTGCTTCCTTGTTTTGGCTCAAATGGCTTTCAGGCTATTTGGAATTGTCATAAAATGTGACAAGGAGCGAAAAGAAAAGAAGTACGTGAAAAACTACGAGAACACTATAACTGAATATAGGAAGTGTGCTGGTGCAAAAAGGATCAGCGGTGCGAGGAGCAGTAGTGTTGAATTGTTCTTTGAAGAAGTCTTCATTTTTTGTGCTAGTTCTGTTACAAGTCCTATCTTCTTCTGACTGAACGAAAAGCACAGTAGTACCTAATAAATAAAATTCAATTCAATTAATATAAGTAACATGAATCACAAATTGCGTTAAAGAAATTTAGAGATTTTTATATTGATTACTGAAAAAGCAATTAAAAAAATTTCATCATGTACAGTTTTATCATAAATCGCAGATATAAGGAATACAAATTTTATACAATTAAAATCAACGTAATACTATTTATATAAACTTATTAAATATATTGATCGATTTTAAATTATTTAATTTATATAAATTCTAAGCTAGAAAAATAATATAATTAGGATTTTCTTCTGAACTGTCTGTTAAACACAGTGGTAAAGCCAAAGAAATAAGGTTAAAATCTGATCACTTTCTTGTTGGTGCATGTCTATCAAAAGACAAAGGATGAAAAGTTAGACAATTGTCTCCTCTACTTCCTCGTATTCTTTCGCAAAATAATGTGACTAGTAATTTGTAACCAACAATAATTTTGATAAGTGATACATAATCAAATATTCCTATTGACAATAAATTAGATAATGCACAATTACCTTTCCATTTGACGGATCTTGAACACACGCATCAAATTTTATTATCTGCGATCACGTAAACAATGAACATTCATTATTATAGATCACTTATCATTATTACGGATCACGCATCAAATTTCATTTATTTGATTGTTATGTTGATGTATTATAGTATCCACATTCATACGGACTTGCATACCGGCAGGCTTTCGATTGGTGGCATCCGTCTAAAATTTCGGTTTAATTACTTTTTGCCAAATTTCTTCCCTCTAGCTAACTTCTTTTTTAAGCTATAGTATTTGACACATATAGACAAACAGACTGACAAAATTCCAAAAATGGAATTGTAGGAGTCAGGGAAGTTTGATATATGAAATGTCGTCAAAATCTTGTTTGACCATTACAATACTGGCTTTTTTATAAAATTCTTACTCGATAAATTAAATTGAAGCTATATTTAAAAACATCTTACCTGCGATAACAAGCAAATACATGACACTAACGCACACTCCTACAACAATTTTGAGAGTTCCTGTTATTTTTGGATCCCCAGAGGATGTGCAGATACAAAAAGTCAGTAGTAACAGTAAGATCAGGAGGCAAAAGAATATCGATCCTGTTATTACCAAATATTGGGCGATGACTGGCACAGTATCACAGTAGTCCCAGCAGGCAGCTCCTGTTTAAAGACAAATAGTTTGTGAATGGGGTAAAAAAATAATGCCAGATGGTAAGAATTAAAACACAGTAGAATCTAGGGAATCCAAATTAACTGGGGCTAACCTTTGCCCGGATTTCGGTGAAATAATGTTAATATACCAAATGCAGTAGAGTATTGGCTTTGATGTGCTCTGTGATGGAGTACGGAAAGAGCTAGTGGCTTAGTTTAATTTCGTTATATTAACACCCCATTTTAAAGCAACACTAGGGCTATTAGGGGACGAAACTCGTAATTTTAACCCGCAGTCAGATAATGAAGATGACACCTGAGCTGGCATCCCTCTCTCCACGGTTCCACACTACACCAGCAGAAAGACATTTAGTCCCGTTAGATTTAAAGTGCACCAACCCCGCTTACACTATGGTTAGAATCGGACCTTGAACCTGAAACCCTTGGGTCCTAAAGACGAAACCTTACCACCAGCCACCGTGGCCTGAAGAGCGAGCGGCATTTTCATGATATAGTGGATTCGTAAGCAAACAAGTTGAAGGTAGTGACCATGAATCGAATGATTCACTTTTACTATGATGACTGGCGCTAAAAATAGTTTATTGGGACTCATAGTTAATTATTGGGGTCATAGACTGATTACTCCGACCTGCTTGAAGGCACATGAAAAAACTTGAATGACCGGACTGCTGCAACAGCAACTCTGGCTGAATCTGTGCTTGAGTCCTAAGGCCCATCATCGGTCACGGTACAACTCTTCCCTAAGGAAGTATGTCGCGTCATCGATGGGAGGATCCAGACCCCCATCTTTTCGTGTATCCACATTGGTGGCTAGAACCAACCACCATGTTGGAAGCTTCTTCCGAGATGTCTACCTGTGGGAAATGTTTATTTGGAAGTAAATGGCAGGCTTGATTGTACCTATTGTCTAATCCACCCAACTCGAGTAAATGTTTACTTCATTGATCTTGTTTGCGTTGCCTATCGAAATCTACCATTGATACGTTGTGTCTGCGGAAATGCTGAAATGTCTGTTGTGTCAATGAATTTGTTGAAATGCAGTATAACTTTCACTTGAGATTCCTTCCATGGTCAAATATCAAAGTCAAGATAACAAGTGAAGAAAACGACTTCTCGACAGAACTAGTGTCACGCACAAATAATGTTAAAGCAACAGTTATTGTTTGTTGGTGAAGCACCGCATCGTGAAGAAAGTTTAATTCCTTATATTCAAAGATAACGGATTCTGTTCCACTATTTAAAATGCTGTAGCTAATTAAAATTCATTTTTAGATGCTAATTCAAATGTTTTTTAAGTTAAAAATAAACTTTAGCATCTTTTCTGATTCGTAATTATTATTTTCCCTTCTTTTTTTCAAAAAAGTTTTTCCAGAAAATTATGATTATCTGTTCGTTTCAGAATACAAGGATTTGGATTATATCTGTAGCAGTAAAATACCAAACTGAACAAAAACACGTTAATATTAAAGATTATGCAATAGGATGGGCTTTAAAAAATATTTTTTTTTTCGTACCGTTATATCACGGAAAAGTTGCAAATTAATTAGAAATAAAAAAAAGTAATGAAATCAATTTAAATGGGTTTGAAAAATCATAAAATACGGCGAAGACCGACGGTTTTAAATAATTGTTAAAATTTTATAATTTCTATCAATCTTTTCATTATAGTTGTTAAGTAATCAACTTTTTAAGAATATTAAGAATTATTTTATCAAAATAGGTTTATAATTTCAGGGCGCACATTCCCAACAAGGTGAACAAAAAAAATCTTGTGAGTGAATTTCAATAGTTCATTAGATATGCACAGCAAAATGATAATTAGATCTAAAAGACATTTACTTTATTTTTTTTCTCTTACGAACCCAAGCTCCAATGCTAAAACGCCACTCCTTAACAAAAAACAAAATGCAAAAATAAGAAAAATAATAAAAATTAAGAATCTTTTTAAGGAAATACTTCAGCTATTAAAATCTTATATTTTAAATTTTTTTGTACTGAATATTACTCTTTCTTCTCACTAGATGACTCTTGTGAGTTTTATTTATAGTAAAACTCTGATATTATATGTGTGAGCAATTGGATCGTTTCTGAATTCAGTTGCTCAAACTATTCACAATGCTACCTGTGACGAATTAGTTTCAACTGATGATCCAAATCTGTCTTTTCATTATTTATTAACACTAAAGGCATAAAACTACGACACATGACATATAGAAAAATATATATAAATTTCACATGGCTTAGAGACGGATCCAACCTATACACCCTCCTGGGGCTAGTTGCAACTTAATCTGATCAAAACGCCCTCTAGGGGTGGGAAAACGATTTTATTTTGCTCTCAAATCTTTCCCTTCAGGGAAAGAGCTGTTCGGATTTTGATGCCGAGGGCACAAATACGGAGTAAAACTCTTTTAACCAAACATTTCTCATAAAATACTCTTAAGTTTTTTTTTTTTTTTTTTTTTCATTTTTTGGTGAGTGTGATTTCTGAATCGGAATATCGCGTGAATCTACCTCCCACTTTGGGAAAATCATGTATCAAAATAAAAATAATGGGTAAGGAAATAAAAAAATAAAGGAATAAAAAATAATGGCTCCGAAATTATTGACTATCGAAGTAGTCTTATTAATAATGTCCTGAAAATTTCGGCTGTTTTTCTCTTCGCAGTTGACTTACTCGACTTTAAAATTGATATCATTTCTATTTGATGCATTTTCTGTCAATCAGAATAGGATCAACATCGTATAATCAGCATGAGCAAAACCAATGCATCGGATTCGTAGAAATAGCAATAGTTTTAAGCAAGTTTTTTTATAGATAACGAATTTTTGAATTATTTTAAATTCGTGCTTTAGATTCTGTGAAGAATTTCCTGGTTTCAATGTTTAACAATTATGTTATGGATGATGTAAAAATGGGATTTCATTTTTTCCCACTGAAATATCATCTGAGTACAGTACACTCCCGACTATCCGGCCTAATGTGGCGGAAGGACTGGTCGGATAACAAAAAATAGGGTGGAGTTCTATGAATTCATTTCTTTGTCCACCAATACCAGAAGACAAGGTTTTTATACCAAAACTCACTATAATAATAAGTATTTTCTCACTTCTTATTGAGTACTAAGCCTTCTATTTATTTCAAGCCACTTAGAATGTGAACGCAGCCGTGGCCTTGGGAATCATAGAAGCAGTTGCCGGTAACATGTCGAGTTAAAATAGAAGTCTCTATACTGGTAGTTTATATACTGCAATGCACGTTTCAGGAATTTATTAGAGAAAAAGTAAGTTAATGGATATAAATTATTCACATTTTCACACAAATTCTGTAAGGCTTAACTTAAATGCCGGAAGCATAAATAAAACATTAATATAAATCGTAGACCTAATTCTTCAGAAAATTGACTCAAACTGATTTTATTTTTCACTGATAAATGATTGCAAAAATATGAAAAGGTAACTAACTGTGAGGTAAGAGTCAAAACTTACAGTTTGTAGGTTTTGAAAAAGTCATTAATAGATGGCTTAATAAACGTCATACCTTCTTCAGTTAATTACCATAGAAGAAAACTAAGCCGGAAAGTACGGAATCCGGACAGTCGCGAAACGGATACTCGGGAGTGTGCTCTATTTGATTTGCTGTTGTCAAGCGCTTGAAATGCAGCAATTGGCCAGGATTTTGCCTATTTTATGTCAACTGAAATAATGATAAGATACTTTTGATTCACTTTGATTGTTTTTTGGTCATGATAAGATATAATATCTATGATGCTCTCACATTGTCAGATAAAGCAGACTTCCAATTATCGTCTACTGAGAAGAAGGAGAAAACATTTAAGATTTAAAACAGTTAAAGATGTTTAATTGCCGAGCTGTTGACTTGAAAGCCTCTTAATTTTCATTACTTTTCACTTTCTCGTGAAGGAGGTATAGAAATACCTCACACATTGTGTAGAGAATATATTGTAAATACCTCATATATAGAAATACCTCATTTTTGTGTAGAGAATATATTGAAATATTCAAAGAATTTTAACTCGGGATCTCCACATTTCAGACCTCTCTGAATTAGAAAAGCACATTTTTGACATCATATCTGTCTGCGAACACGAGAATTCAAAGACGTTTTAAACTAGACAGATGAAACTTGGTATATGGACTTAAGACCAAATTTTTAGTTTTCTATCAAGTTTTGAAGAAAATCCATTCAAGGGAAGTTTGATAGGTTTGCTGTTCAAATATAAGAGGATTCGATCATCTCAAAACATGAAGAGCTATGTAAATAATATTTGATGCACAGGTTTAGCATCTAATGAGTAGATTCTTATCAAATTTTGAATCAAATCTATCAAAGAGTTGACCGTCTTTCTGTCTGTACTTTCGCATGCGTATAAATGTAATGATTTAATTCAATGAAATTCGGCATGTGATCTTGTGACTACAAATGTAAGTCGTGCCCAATTTTAGAGACAATCGGTCATTAAAAAGACATCAAAAATGCATATTCTCACGACAGGATAAATAAAAATGCCAGATTCATGCCATAGCTCTGTATCTCGTAACTATTGTTCAGCAATGCCATGCAAGGTATTTGTGGCCTTACCCAAGGACCGCCATTTTATTCGGGGGAAAGGGATAGTACCTGCATTGGAGAGTATATGCGATAAAATTTCAAGAAGAGCACTCCTTCTGGTGGTATTCTTGCCATTCATATTTCACTGAAATTCATTCATTTCTGAACAAATGATATTGTATATTTTGAGTTTAGTTTTGCAATAGACTATCAGAAATAAAGAAAAAATCGAGGTAAACACTTTTTAGATCTAAATAATTTCTTTTGCCATGTATATACGTAGTCGAAATGTTTTTTGTTTTTTTTAATTTTCTTAATTTTTGAAATTTTGACAATTTTTCTTTACTAACAAATTATGTAGTAGATTTAGAGTTGAATTTTGCAACAGACTACCTAAACGGAAAATTAAGTAAATATTTTTTAGACTTAAATAACCTTTTGTCATACATAAATATAGAACTATTTGTAATACATCCACAAAATGATGCGTGAAGATTATGATAATGATTGGGAACTAAATACTACATAGCAAAGAAATTTTCTGTTGTTTCTATTTCTTTTTTGTTGCTGTTGTTTTACTTTGGGGAAACCGGAACTTATAGAATGATTTTCATTAAAATTATTATTATTATTATTACCTTTATAAAGTGTACTTAATGCTATAATAAAAAAATAAATAAAAATTTTAATTTTAAAAATGAATGAAAAATAGCTGAATTTCCCCACTTTTATGACTTGTGGTCTTGCCTTTTTCTACGACAAGACTCCACTCGAGAGCGAAAGATATTAATCAATTTTAAAAAATTTTTATCTCATTTCGTTTCTTATTAACCGCAATTTTTCCGCGGTATATCGTCTCGAAAAAAAAATGATTTTATATCGGCCCAACATATTCCGTATATTTAGTAGTAAACAACTAAACTTATTCCAAACTCCGTATATTTAGAAGTAAAATTCTTGACAGGCCAATGGCATTTTGCCACCATCGATAACTGAATATTCCTCCCCATTATAGCATTAATATATTCAGAGGAAGTAATCAATATTACTGGAAAATGTAACTTGTCACACCATCAAAATCGTCCAAAAGAAGACAGGGAAAAGTGATATAAAGAATTATACTATCCCTCTGATATTTTAAAGTAACCAACGTAATTAAATGTTAGTTGCTTAACTTGCAAATATAAATTAATATTTTATTCTTCACCACTCTACAGTACAAAGGATACTGAGAATGTGATGTTAGTGCATTACTTTAGCATCATTTACCTCAAGTATGCTATTACCTCCTCATGGAATATCAATTCGGAAGAAAGCTGGTTTAAAATTTGTGGAATATAACATTATTAAGTTATCGGTCATATAGCTTAAAATAAATTAAATGTTTGTTGCATACACCTCAATTTTAATATTATAACGCTAATCAAGGAATAAGTTGTAAACATCATGAGTAAGTGTAAGCGTTAATATTAAAAAAATAACTCAGGAGTATTTGCTGGTATATATATATATATATATATATATATATATATATATATATATATATATATATATATATATATATATATATATATATATATATATATATATATATATATATATATATATATATATATATATATATATATATATATATATATATAAGAATAAATGAAAAGGAAACCATCAAACAGCTTCATTTTTAAGAAGTATTTTATATTGACATCGTAGAAGCATGATTATAAGTGCTGTACTCAAAGGAGGTAGAGGCGGGAAAGGAAAAGATCTTGTATGTCTACGAATGAGTATGAAAATAATAACCTCGTCCCTAGAATAAATTCTGGATGTTTTTACATTACACAAGAATAGATGGAATCCATTTAACGGCTTCATGTTTTTTTTTAAATATTAGATTCGTAGAAGCATGATAATATCTACTACATTCCACAGAGCAAGCGATGAAAAAGGGGAAAAATTTGGAAACATATATTTATCAACGTCTAGAAAAAAACTGAAATATTAAAAATATATATAGAAAGTTCTTTAATATTGACTTAGATTAAATATAAAGAGAAAATAGATTCAAACACAATCCAGCATTGAAAAATGTAATGTAAATGTAAGATTGTATCCCGTATAGATATAGATATAGATATATTCATATGATTTGATGTTATTGTCACGAATTTGTAATACTGTTTCTTTAAGCAATAAATCACCTTCTAAGGAAGATAGTTTTAAAGATAGAACTAACAGATGCTGAGTAGATTCCAATAGATTCCAGGTTAATAACTCCCGGCCTTGGCGACTATTTGGCAGCTTAAAGAAGAATTTGGCTGCAAAAATGAAGAATCTCGAATAATCTTGGTGATATCTGCATAGACTCCAGCTTTCATTAAAGAACATTCAATGTACTCTCACTGGAGTTATATAAATAGGCATAAAGACAAGTAGTAGTCGAGTCGATAGAGTCGTTGAGCTAAGTCTCTCTTTGGAGTGTTGATCTCCAGTGAGTTCTCTCTGAAGACTTTATGCTATTGCGTTTCCTTAATAGCAATTTAATGCTGGTATGCTGTTATTTACTGAAAGTTCTGTCTTTGTGTATGTTTCGTTTATATTTTATTATTTGTGTTTCGCTCTTTCTTGCCAAATAAAGCACCGTTATCTGTTCTTGAGCCCTTTAGACTTTTCGCCTCTCATCCGCCAGACGGATTTTTTCACTGTAATATTAATCCTTGAATAATTTTTAGGCTGTCTATATATTTTCATGGTTCAGCATTAAAGATTAACATATGCCTAAACATACTAAAACGATAGGTTTGAAATAACATTTAAAATAAAGTCGTTCTTACCCATGCTTATCATAGCCAGAGATGAAACCAGTATTCCTGAAAAAGAAATAGTGCTATTTATTCCAAAATGCTAAAAAAATAATTTAAAAAATCTAAAGTATAAAAAAAGGCTTTTGTAGAAAAAATAATTTCCCCGATTATAAATATGTTGTCTAAAATTTAAGAAATTAATTAAATTTTTGGTCAAATATAATTTTAATTGTAAAATTCATCCAAAAATTTCTGAATGTATCTTTGTGATGATTTAGTTAGATCAACTACCCCCCCCCCAAAAAAAAAGTTTCAAAACATTTATAACTTTTATTATTAACTTTTATATTTAACTTTTATATTTCAAAAACATTACAAACTAATATATTTAAAAAGTTGAAATTAAAAAAATTAATTAAATTATTATTTATCAGTTTGATGCAAACTTGATACAAATTTGATATTTTAAACAGTCAAAACAACGTATAAATATTTTTCCTGTAGAGTCACTCCTACTATTATAGAACCTTTAACAATAAAATTGAGATCCAAATTCTGAAATCATGTTTTACTTGTGAAAAGCTTATTAAATGACCTGATGTTGTTTCAAATTACAGCAGGCAATCAATGGCTTCTTAAGAAAAAAGATCTAAAGGAAAAATAGTAAATTTATTTTAGTTCATGGGTTGAACTTTCATGTAACAAATACAACGATAATACAGCAGATTTCTTTTAAAAACACATTCGATAAACATTCTCTAAGTGATTCTCACTTGTGACATAACAAAACCTTATTGTGTATCATCCTAACCTCAGCTGATTGTAATCTTTGACAGTCTCGTCACGTACAGTAATAAAATTTATATGAATATTCAAAAGAAAAAGAAAATTCCATAGAGTCTTTTCTTGCTTAGTTTCTAAAATATACTGTTCGCTATAAAAAAGCTGTCATCCTTAGTTCATGTATTAAAATGGCTTTGCGATGGTTAAGAACTTGTTAGTAAACTTTTTTACAGTCATAGATGAAATCATTTCTGATTAAACTGAAGTAAAATCAGAAGATATTTTTACTTATTTCTGAGCTATAACAATTCGTTATTTTTTTAAAAAAAAAACTCTTATTACTTCGCTATTTAAAGCGTTAAAAAAAATTTAATTGAAAATAAGGTATTCAATTTAAAAAATTCCATAATTTTCGTATTATAATTAAAATTATCCTAAATCATATGTGCTGATCAGAAAGATAGTTTCACAAAATTGAAAATAGTCTCTAACTTTTGAACAGTTGTGTTATAAAGAACTATTGAAACTAACAAACAATTTAATGCGTTGGTGTATAGCGAATGAAACAAAGCATATTTATTACCTTAAATTCTTTAATTTACTTATATTATTTGATAAAGCACTATACAAATCCAACAAGATCGCGATTAGATCGTCTCAATTTAATAAAATGCAGAAAAGTTGAATTCAATAATCTTTACTTTCCATTTATCATGTACAAACTACAAACATTGAAATTGAAAGTGTATAATTGATTTTCATAAGTCAAGAAAGGATTACAAATAAAACTGCAAATTTTTCGTACATTAATTCTGCGTACAGTAATTTCAAATCAATAATGATATTAAAGGATCGATTTATAATAATGAAAATATTTACAATTATTATTGATTACATGTGGAGCCCCCAATTTTGATTTATTTTATTTATAATTATCAATACTTTATTTTATAAGCTTTGCAATTTGAGGCAGCCGCAATTGTTCTGAATGTTATCTAAGCTTTGTTTTCTTTGTGGAATTTTTTCATCCCACTGATAAGAAATATAGTAATATTTTCCCATTTCAAACTCTACTTTTTATCTATAGATGGCGCCACGAGATAAAAGTAAAAACTGAAAATGCGCGCTTTTTTTTTTTTTTTTTTTTTATGAAAAAGGATAATTGCAAAATAACGTGAATCAAAAAGCAATTTTTCCATACTTTTAGACAAGATATGAAAGCTGATACGAATCCTGTGAGTAATACTTTGTTCTAATGTTTCATTTAACAAAAAATACATTTTAAAAATGTTTTCTGTTATTCCTATAAATATTATGTAAATTTTGATGAAAAAAGATAGTACATTTTTTTTCATGTGTTAATTGCGAAAGCAAACTTGTGACGTAATTTTTGCAGCCAATTTTTGAGTTAGGATATTAGGTTGAGAGTAGATGGGCAACAATTTCTGCAGCGCGTACCAGCATTTTTCTTGAAGGAGGAACACTTCTATAAAAATAAATCTGTTATATTTCGTTTTATGTTTTTAAAGATAAAAATGGACAACTATCACATGTTATATTCTGTATCCTAGGGCTATTTATACTACGTTACTTGTCTATAAGAGAATAATCATAAAAAAATATGTTAAGTCTCACAGTCTTATAAGCCATATTTTAAGCCTTATAGTTAAAGGTAGTTACATCAAGCCATTAAATATAATTCCATAGTGAATAATAAACTAAAGAATTTGGAATTTATTATTTTTCTTTCAAATTTTCCGAAACACGCAGACACACACACACACACACACACACACACACACACACACACACACACACACACACATATATATATATATATATATATATATATATATATATATATATATATATATATATATATATATATATATATATAAATTATATGACATTACTTTGCTTCGATCAATATGCATTGAAGCCTGTGTAGAGGAGACCAGTATTAGTTGCAACATTTTTTGGAAAAATGCTTATATTTTGAAATGAAATTCCATGGTCACAAAGAATTTTTTATACTTAAACTATGCATTCATGATATGCAGTAAAAAAATTAATATTATCATTTTATTTTTTAAATTTTAGAACCAGAAATTTTTTTTTCAAAACCTGTTATAATTGACCTCGCATATAGAGCAAGTTGTAAATGACATGAGGCAAGTTTGAAAATTAAAACAAAAGAATTTGGCATAATGGTAAAAGACGCTATCACGTTGTTTACAGTAAAATAAAAATAAGACTAACTAGCCAACATGAATATCAGTCTGAAACAAAATTTCAGTTATCGGCAGCAAATTGTAGACATCTTCCTGTCGCACACATTTCATACCCACGTATTGCAAATTAACCATTGGACCCATTTTCATTCGTCAGAATAGCTGTCCACGGTGACCTGTTTGTAAAGCTTTGACATTTTGGACCTGGGTGTCCCGACTTAAAACTCGATTTCATCAAAGAACCGCCGTATTAACCAATTCGGTGTACGGTGCTTCTCAAAATGGGAAGAAATGGTGCCAGCTCAAGAGTCTCCTCATCGTCTGACCTCTGTAAAAATTACCTAATCTGTCTGTTATGTTTTTTCATCACAAGATGTTATGTGATATACTTTAATGTAATATATTGCCAGAGTTGTAATTTATTGTCAGAGTCAGGGAGGGGAAACTAGTGATTGAATGCGCATAGATGTTCGGTGTCTCTGTTGCCAAATCGACATTGTAGAATTTGTTCATTCGCCTTTAGCACTTCAAACTGACCACTTGGTCCTCGAAGTTTATCTTTGATATATCAAAGCCTTGAATCTACAATGACGGGGGTGTTAAATACTGGCATTTCACGAAAAGCCACAAATAATTTCAAATATAGATCAAAATCTAAAACAAGTTGACATTGCAAAATGTATGGAATTTCTCAGTCGAAGCTATCTACTTTTTGGAGAAAAAAATATGCCCTGAAAAACAATGATGTTATCAAAGCAACCCTAATTTTATATATATATATATATACTATGCGTCATATACTGATATAACGCATTACTTTCCTTTCAATGGACCTAATAATTCTTGATGAAGCACCAAAATTAAAATTATGCTGAGCAAAATTTTTTTCTAACCTAGCAACGGATGACTTCCTTCTTTTCATCTCCCTTTTATGCTTACTTTTATTATAAGTAAAAAGTTTAACTAAAATTTTAACTTTGAATTTCTTAAAAATGTTTAAACATTATAAAAATTATAAAATGCAATTTTATATCAGCGAGTTTTGTAAAATGAATTAATAACTGAAATAAAACTATCGCACATGCATAAGCATTGTTAAAACTATCTACAGTGTTAACCTGTCTGTAACATTATTTTTTTAACTATCTTGCACTGCAAGAACAAGATATTATACACCTCTTCTATGTATTTTGAATATCAGATGTTTAACAATATCTTGAAGATATAGCAACATTGCTCTTAGGTATTCTGGACCAAAGATACAATATCATTGTATACAGATTTAAAAAACAAAGAACGATATTAATGTTGCTATCTTTTTAATCATAATATGTACAAAAACTCGGCTTCTTGTTTTCCAAACCTATTTCAGATTTTTTAAAGATAGTATTACTTCCTATTCTGAAAATGATTTATTATTCACTCTCATTCTGAATGTCAAATGTTCTCTTCCAACCTCAAACTACATTTAATTTCCAATGTGGGCATTTCCCTCCCCCCCCCCTTTTTATAGCTATGATATTTGTTTTAGTTAAAGAATAAAGAAAAATATTTTTCACTAATATATAAAACCTTTACTTATAAATATGAATTAGTTTTTAAAGCCTCTTCACTCCAAAAGATAAAATGTCATTTTTTTTTGTTTTAATTTTAAAGCCTTGGATATCAGAAACAAAACTGGATGAATAGAAGCGGACATTTATCCAGATGTAAAATGGGGGCTAAGTGCTAAATTTTTGCTAAAGTGCGCGAAGGCATTATACTGAATGGAAAGTATATTTTCTTTCAAAGCGAGTATGGATCAAAAGAGTTTTAGATCTTGTATACTAGATGGCAGCACATGTCAATTTCAATTTCAGAGGGAAAACGAGTATAGCATACCAGCGCAATTTAGCAAATATTGAGACATATCCCATTATCTTTTTGATTGTTTCATTGTAGTGGGAAGTCGCAATCCTATAATTAATTTTTAAATATACTCCCATTAGTGATGCTATGAATCGCACAAACGTAAAGAATTGTGTTTTATATTATTTGAGTCAATATATGTTTTTTACAAAAAAGTACGAAGTCTAAATTTTTATACAGTACCTCGGTCCTATTAAATTACGAAATAAATTCTTGACACTTTAAGTTTTTAAATAAAAAAACTCTTCTCTTCTGCGATTGGAAATAAAAATTAAATAATTTCGAATTTCAATATTTTAAACCACTTGACTCTGTCTTGAGTAAACACCACCCGTTGTTTTAAGGAATCTTCACCAAAGAGGTCAATTAAATTTCTCTAAAATCGTGATATTTAAATTCAGGTTTAATCTCAGAAAAGGTGAACTTCTTTACTTGAAATATTTGTGTATCAAGAATATTTTTCTATTACTAATAGCGCTGGCGAATTAGGTATTTTTTTAATTTAATTTTTAATAGATTTATGCTTTTAGTCAGCATAAAATATAATCCCTTATGCCATTTAAAGCATTTTTTTATCATTTAGAATTAAAACACCCGGGAGTATTACGAGTACTCTTATTTGAAATTATTATTATGATGTTTGAGTCAATAATGAAAAAATAAAAAAACATTAATGTTATCTATTCTTTTTAAATTTTTAAGGAAATTTATGTTTCCCTTTTTGATTTTGGCCTTCAAATTTAAAATTTCGCATAACACTTTTTTACGTAGCAATATTCTTTTCAATTAATCCATTTATTTTGGGTTTTATTTTAATTAAGCAGAAAAGCAATAATAAAAAGAAATAACTTCATTATTTCTATATTAATAATTTATTTGTTTGTTTATAAATTTGTTCAAACTTTTAAAAAAACTCAAAAGCCAAAAAAGTTTGAAACCTCAGAAAAAGAAAGAAAAAAAAAAGGTAGAATAAATATTTAACCAAAATGACCTTGAATTTTGAAAGAATTAACCACAAACAAATATTACAGTCTCTAGCGGCCAATTTTTCTAAGAGATTCTGTTCGATTTCTGAAATCGCTTGTGGTTCACCCAAGAACCATAAATCTTTTGGGAAAATCCATTTCATATTATTGAATAACATTAAAAATCCGGTCATATTTAACTATTCATTTTATTTCTCCACTTCAATAGTTACACAAAAAAGGATAAGCTTACAGAATCAAAATATTAACGCCCTCTTGAAGACAAGCAAGAGCAGATTTCTTTATTGTCATGAAAGGTATTGGATTAATTCAACTAGGTGCGTTATGGTGGAATCTTATTGGCTTTCCAATCAAGATAGTACAGTCCAATTTTTATGCGGTATAAATTAAATCTGAAGTCGTCAATTAGGCTAATAACTCTCAGATATTCCTATCTCTGATGATTTAGAAATTTAGGCTACAATGAAAGTGGACTCCCTTTATATTGTGTTTAAACTCTTATTAATTAATACCAGTAAGCTCTAATAAGAGTACTGATTTTTGGCATGAATTTACTCTCATCCTTGTCAATTATGCGAATATATATTTTACAATTGTCATTGCAGGTTTCTCTTTCTCCTTTTGGGAAATATATCTGTATACTATATCTAATACCAAATTATAGTTTTCGAAAGTGATGATGGTATTATTAGATTAGATTTTACATTTTTAACTATCAGCGTTATTTTTTAAAATTTAGTTTGTGTCGTTGTTTTAAGTCTTTTGCAATCTTTCTAATCATCCTTTATGATAGTTAGAGAGAAATTTTAGTATTCTTCATTTTTATATAATATACAAAATACAAAAAAAAATTCTTCCGGTATTACTTCCTTATTTTTATCTATTTCATAACATATGCAAGACAAATTCATAGCGAAAAAGGAAAGTTATCATTTTTATCCAAAAGATCAACTTACCAACAATGACTATGGTAAACCATAAGAAACTTGCCATACTATTCATTCTGTTCTTCTTTTACAATAATCTTAGGATAGGATGATAAAACTACATTTCGGCGTTGTCTTTCCTTAAATTAAAGAAAATATAAAAATAAATTCATCATATATCAAATTCAGTAAAAACTGAAACACTTTTTCCTGGAAAATACAGTGTCTTAAAGTATAATGAAAGTAAATAATATTGGAAGAACACGCAACAAAATTCATGAAAATTTTTAATTAAAAAATTATTAATATAAACAAACACGTAAATCATTTGAACATCTCTTATTTTCAGCGATTGCATATGTCTTGTGTAATCACACATGCGCGTCAATATTCGAATTATCAGAAGACCAAAAATAGTACTGCTCATAACGTTCATTTATTTTACTGCAATAATCTGTATAAATCTGTATTATAAATATCGCAGACCACATAAAAACCTTTTCTTATCTTACGATACAATATTTTATTTTATTACACTCGTATACCTTTTCTTAATACTAAATTGTATTCTCAAAATATTCTCCCGAATGTAATCGCAATATGTATGCTTTCACATTTATTAAGCATTCAATACTATCTATCTTTTTTTTATTATTATTATTTAGGAAACTAAAAAATTTACTTACTTCCAAGGTGGAGCAGCAAGTGGCAAACACCTTTTTAATGGAAAAGTCATTAAATTCATGTCTTGGTAAATTTGTTCGTGTTAAACCTAAATGTCATGTTCCAGCTTAAGGGAGATCGATGGACAACAAAAGCATATGCGTAAGCCTTATCGGTAACTGATAATTCAATGAAAATCTATATGTGAGATAAAAATAACGTAGTTGTGGACCTGCTTTCAGACGATGCCTGCGTGAACAATGGATTACATCCCAAAAATGTTATTGAAACCCTTAGAATATTTCTATACAGATCAAGATGGAATGAGTTATTTTAAAATTATTCGACACATTGCTATGTAGAATAAAATACTCTTGATTACGAAGTCAAATCAAATAAGTTAAGAAAGAATGAATCATTTGCATTATCATCTTTTTAAAAAAAAGTATTTTTTATCTACTTGCTTATCTATTCTAACAAAAAGAGGTACTTTTATCATCATTTTTCTTTAGTTTAGATTTTTTTTTTTTTCAATATTTCATCCTACTTTTCTCATGAGTCAGTATAAATGAAAGTCGTTAACATTTTCTGAATTCAAATATAACTTTATAAATGAAAATGATGAATAATATGATCTTTGAAAATATGTAGAGGTTGATAAATTAACGGGAATAATTTGTTCGAAGAAGAAAATTGTTATCAGGGTTATTCGTTCACTGATAATTACTTTTCCATAGAATTTTGAAGTAATTTGATTAATTCCATCTAAAATTCAAGAATAATGTCTTACTTCATTTATTAATATTTAATAACAGCAACACACGCATCTTACTTCGTTTCTTTGGAGAGTAAAATATTTGGCATTCCATTAATTTTATACCTTATGTAATATTATCAATTACATAAGCCAACATACATTTATTGCTGGGAAATTTTTTAACTGATTTTACGTTTATTTCATTAGCTAAAAAAATATGAATTTTGCTTTTCTCCAGAAGCGTTTATTTTTAAGATAAGACGATAGTGTTGTTTCGGTTGATACTTAAAAAAGCATAGGGTCTATGTGTTAAATTAAAAACCCTTTTTCCTTTATAAATTATGTTAAACAAAGGAATAGATTGAAAAACATAGCAAGACTATGGTAAATAAGCCTGATTAAAAATTAGAATCAAATAAGATAGAAGAATAATTTTATTCCACTGCCATAGCTTCTTTTTTTTGGGGGGGGGGGAGGGGTATTCTTGAATAGCCATCGTTGCACCAATGGATTCACTATAAAATACAACAATCAACTTGGCACAAATGCGAGACAGGAAACATTTGACGCAAATATTTTTTCTGATGCAGATAAAGAAAGATTTTATAATTACGATTGCCTAGGTGCTGTAAAAGTCTATCTCCTGATTTTTGTTTCTGCCGTTATGAGCGGTATCATTTCTGTTTTATATGTTACAAAAGCGTTACTTTTCACTTATTCTAGCAACAAAGAACTTTATTACTCAACTGTACCGTTACCTCTCTACTTTTGATTATAATATCAAAAGTTATTTGAGAAAAGTTAGCAAAATTTATTCAGACAATTTGAGGAAACGCTAGTTTTACATTACGTATGCATTATTACTTGACAATTCTATATGTCACCAAGAGCGAAATTCAGAAGAAGATGAAAAATATCAATAAAACCCTGAAAATAAAACGAACTTTTTAATTGCATTTCTTTCAAATATTTCATCCCTAAATA
The DNA here is from genome assembly GCF_947563725.1 of Argiope bruennichi. Classification (NCBI taxonomy): domain Eukaryota; kingdom Metazoa; phylum Arthropoda; class Arachnida; order Araneae; family Araneidae; genus Argiope; species Argiope bruennichi. The sequence goes on along the minus strand of NC_079162.1, from coordinate 31,903,418 downwards.
AAAATCGTCACAATTTTTTAAATAGATTGTTGAGTTAAAAATATGTTGGATTTGTTTGACATAATAACTACAGGGTGCACCAAAAAATCGTACAAACTTCAAAAAATCATAATAAAAAAAGTAATGCTCAGAAAAAATAGCAGTTTGGGGGAATATGTTCAGACAGCCTTTGGATTTTTTTCCCATTAAAAATTATTCAAAAATGGCTGATAGTTGGCGCTCACGCGTTAAATTGAGATGATTTATGCAAATCAGGAAAACAGTTAACTTTAGTCAAACTTGTTCAGGTTTATAAGAGTTATTCAGGTCAGATAATGTTAACAAGAGTCAGGTAAGTTGCTTGAACCCATTTCTAGAGCGAAATGTTTTGAAGAAAGATTAAGTAACTCTTATTCGTCATATGATAAAAAGTTTCCCATATTACTTCCAAAGAATCACAAATTCACTTTGTTAATTATGCAACATTTTCATCTTAAATATTCACATGTCGGTGCGCAAACATTGTTATATTTGGTAAGACAGGAATATTGGCCTTTATGTAGCAAAAATACAGCCAGAAAATTTATTCATGATTGCGTCATTTATGCTAAAAACAAACTTAGAACTGTAACCCAAATAATGGGAAATCTTTCAACCAATACAGTTAAACCTAGTTATCCATTTACCAATGTTGGAATAGACTTTTGTAGAACCTTCTATATTAAATACAAGGGTCAGAGAAAAGACAATTATCAAAAATGTTATGTGGCTTTTTTCATTTGCTTTGCTACTAAGGAAATCCACTTGGAAATGGTCATTGACTTAACTGCAGATGCAATGATTGCCACTTTAAAACACTTTTTTAGCAGAAGAAGTGTTAATTCCTCTATTTGTTCTGATAATGCAACTAATTTCAAAGGGGCCAGTTCAGACTTAAAGCGCTTGCAAAATATGGTTGGTAGACCTCCTGAGCCACTTCCTAATTGCTTACCAACCGAACAAGTGATGTGGAAATTTATTCCACCAAGGTCACCTAACTTCTGTGGCTTATGAGTGGTGGGAATTAAATCTTTCTAAGGTCATTTAAAGAGAGTTGTTGGTAATGCGCGTTTAACAACGGAACAGTTTTTGACTATTTTTATTCAAATTGAAGGTATTCCAAACAGTCGCCCACTGACACCTTTGTCATCTGATCCAAACAATTTTGAAATTTTGACCCCAGGGCATTTTCTAATCGGCCATTCCATAAATAGTATTCCTGATCCAGATTATTCAGAGAGAAAAGATAACCTTTTATCTCAATGGCAAAGATTGAGCAAAACTGTCCAAATAATTTGGAAAGAATGGAAATTAGAATACTTAAATAATTTGGAAACCAGATGCAAATGGCAGTTTGAGAAACAAAATATTTCAAAAGATTTTATGGTTTTTTTAAAAGATGATAATTTTCCTCCTTGCCAGTGGACAATGGGAAGAATACATGATTTAATTTATGGATCAGACGGCAAAGTAGTATTTATAAAAGCTCCACAAGGAGTAAAAGAAAAAAAAAGAGAGAGAGAGAAATTTCAAAAATTTGTTTCTTACCATGTGAATAAAACCAATGTATATCTGGTGTAATCAATTATTGTATTTCGTATTTAAAATATTATATAATACATATTCTAAGTTGTTCATCGTACATATATAAATTATTTCATACATTTTCTTTTCATAATTGTTTTGTATACAATGTTCAAATTTAAGTGTGTAATATTTTCTGTATTCTTCTGTAAAAGATAATTGTTGAATTTTTGCATTGTCTAATTGAGAAATGTGTTGAATTTTTATTTGTGTAATTGTCATGAGATTTTGAAATGATATTTCAAGGGGATAGGAATGTTGGCGCCAATAAGTCAGCATAACGTTCCACCTACTAATTTTGTAGTGCCATCAAAATGCCAAATGATGTAACCCTTTAGTGGGTTCCCGCGAGTGTTAAAATAAAAGCAATGGTGATACAATCCAAAATTTCGTGTTTAATTTGTATATGTGAATGAGTTTTTAAAAAATGAGCTATCATTATCCAAAACACCCTGTTTAGGGCTTTGCAACAATATTAAATTATTGCTTTATGGTTAAAGTAGTTCGGTTTCAAGACGGGCCATTCTACAATACACCAGCTTTTGGGAATTGTGAACATTCCCCAAATCTTAATGGTTAGCCTTATCCAAAAGACTTAACCAAAAATTTATCACGGAGAATGTTTTTCTTGACATAAAATGTTCCTTTGATAAATTCAGGCACAATGGCCCCATCCTCTAAACTTAAATTTTCCAGGTACATTATATTGATTATATCTTTACAAAAAAACTTTCCAAGTATCATTGAAATACATAGAGCATTCAAATAGATGCCAGGATTGGATGGTGTACAAAAGATGAATGAAAATTGAGACTTCTTAAACGATGTTCTGCCATAAGAGCCTGTGACGTAAAGGATGAGATTGCATGTATATTTTTCAAACAATCTGAAGAGTCGACTTGAATCATAATGCTACAATAATTTCATGTTTTTCTTTCTTTCTTTCTTTAAAATTAAGTCGCTTAACGTTTTCTACAGAAATTTTCCGACAATTTTCCTCAGTGAAATTTAAATTTCTTGCAATTAACTTAAACTATTTCCAAAATCTACAAAGGCCAAATACTCATGCCTACACAGAGCTTATTGATGTTGAAATATACTGCGCATTCTGGCAAGATGTTCTGGTTGAATGATATTCGAAGGAATGATAATAAACAAAGAAATTTATACACAGCATGTCTTAAAAATTAACTTGCAGGGTAATAAAATGCATATTTCTTTTTAAATCATCAGGATGGTCATTATCAGCAAGTCAGGTTGGTAAATCTTGCAGATACCTTTTTTTTTTTTTTCTGTTGTAAAATTGTTTCAATACGTATCGATCAATTACCACGGAAACTTTTCAACAAGTTTGCTGTGTGTAATTAGAGATTTCAAAATGATATTTATAGTATTTGGACAATCTATAGAAGCTTGAAGCTTGCATTCGCATGCAATTTATTACCGTTGTAATGTGCTATATATTCATATAAGGTGCGCAGTTAGAGTAGAATTGAAAGACCGGAAACTAAACAGAGCATATTAGAAAGTTTTGTGAAGGAAGGAGCTTGTAGAGTAATAGTTATAATTCCATGCATTTTTATATATATAAATTTTAGCCTCACAAGTTCAAATCCTGCTAATAAAAGGATATCTTTATGATTTTTTAAATATATTGTTACAAATCTGTAATGTTGCTTCCCAGCACGGTTAGTTTAATCACTGGAAAGACCGTTTAATGATCAGCTCTGGTGGATGCTGATCGGGTGCCGCGTCAGTGATATCAGAGCTTGGAGACAAACTTGATGGATTTGGGCTACAAAATAAATATTACTAGAAACTTCCATAATCTTAGCAACTGAGCCAATATGAACCAAGATACGCCTGATTGGTCCAGAACTTTCTCTACCCGGCTCCTGGGAACTATAAAAGGCCGGTTGGCGAAGAGCAAGCGTTGTATGCAGATCAAGCGATTGCTGAATTGAGCTGCGTGCTGAGTCCTGGTGTTTATTGTGGAAGCAGCATCGAGTCGTGTGTGGAATAGCCAGTCTCCTCCAGTGTGGAGTAGCCAGTAGTAGTGAGTCAGCAGTTGGATACAGCTAAAGCGAGGAGACAGTGGTGAATTGCAGATGTATGAAGAGACCGTAGAGTGAAGCTAATTAGATTCCCTCCTTCTGCTGAATTCTGTCTGGCCGCTTTGTGTGCTGTGGTTGCTATTACTACCGATTACTAATTGTGGGCTACTGTTTACTGTAGTGTGCTGCTGTGTATTGCATTTGTTCGTCTCAGCTGTATATTTGTCATCTGTATATTCGTTTCTTAGTGTTCAATAAAAGTCGTCGTCCGTTACAAAAGGATTGTTTGTTTCATCGACCAACAAATCGTCGAAAGAACCCCAGAAATTCCGTAACAATATATATGGTATGAGCGATTTTTTATCTTTCATTTTTTGAAAGAATTTCTTAAGAGGATTCCTAAATTTATGATAGAAATTTTCGAACTATTTTGCAAAATTAGATGAAAATTGTCTACTAGAAATTTACAGCCTTTTGATGGGCCCCTTCAGAGGTCTAGCATTCCCTCTGGATCTGAATTCTTGGCGGAATTTACTGCCATTGAAATGTATTGAGCTTTTAGGCCAGATGGCGAGTTCGAATGATATTTGAAAGCAAATATGAAGTTGATGCCCAAGTAAAATGCACTTGTTGATGCCCCTATGAAGTAACGCGTAGGACTATAAATTTGTTTTTAAATTCTCAACTTCTTCAGCTCTAATATTGCTTTCTGCATTTTTCGAATAGGAATGCTTTTCTCTAATAGGATTGCATAAATTTCTCAAGTTTGTTGGCTCAAATCAGCTACCGGCAAGAATTTTTTTTAAGTTTTCGTAGTGAATTTCATGTAAATTACACTGGAAGCTTTTTGTGATATTGTCATGTGTGATGATAGATTTCAGTAAGATTTTTATTATATTTGGTTAATATACTGAGATTTGGAACTCAGATCTGCTTGGAACTTACTACCATTGAAACGTATTATACATTCGGACAGGATGGTCATTTCAAAAGGTGAACGAAGAGAGAATAAAGAATTGAGAGGTTTATAATCCTTTGCTATTAGAAGCGGTTGTGGCGTTATCTCTAGGACAGTTTTTTATTATTATTGTTGGTATTGTTTTGTTTCGAATTTTAAGTTTGTTGGTTCGAATTTTACTGCCACAAATAATTCTTTTTAAATTTTCTTTTCTTTTTTTTATTTTATAAAAAGAATAGCAATATATTTTTTGAAGCCGGTATAGAAAATTTCCAATGATTTTGCTTAATGAAATTAAATTTGAGATAACGTATTTATAATATTTCGATTATCTCCAGATATCTTGAGTTAGCGAACTTTTTGGATCTTATTGTGACTGTATTATTTTGTGGATTCGGACAAAATGCCTAGCCTGAAAGTTATAGAAGACATGTGTGTAAAAAAAAAAAAAAAAAAAAAAACTGAGATGTTATAAAAGCCCATTGGCAGATAAACCTTAAACTTAATCGTCAGAGCTGTATGTTTGTTTCTCGAATTATCAGCATTGTCTTTTAGAATCATTGGCACTCTTTATTAATCTTTTTCATCATTTGGTAAAAAATTCGCAGTAGGTTTCTGAAAATTTCCAACACCGTTGTTCTTGCCAACGTTTGGGACCCTAGGTACTACAGATTTTTTCTCAGAATTATCTTATTCCTTACTATTATTTGATTTACAAATGTCTTGTACTCAAACTTATCCAAATTATAATAAACTACTGTTTGAATTTCCAAATATTATTTTTAGGATTTCTTTCCATGTCGTGGAATTTCTTCCATGTTAGTTTGATGCATTTTTCTTTTCTTTTTTTTTTATGCTTGGATAGATGATTCGCAAATCAACAACTCTGTTAAATTTTGTAATAAAATATTGAGGTTGTGTTTAAAAATCTGATGTACTTTTTTTCATTCTTTTGTTGAAAGTTTTTTTAAAAAAATATTTGAATTTAAAAGTACATGTGAAATACCGAAATCAACTCTTTCAATTGACTCGGAATTAGTGTTTTTCCTTTTATTTTGTCATAATTTTTTCTACTTTTTTACAATTTCTTTTATGCGTATTAAAAATGAACACATAGCCTAGTATGAGAAGTTGGGGATAGGGAATATTATCTCAAATACATGACTGCCAATTGGCCCCAACAAGGTTTAATACAATACTGCATCGCGAATTGCGATATGTTCCCAGATAAGTATATAAATAATGTTTGATTTATTTCATCATGTGAAATAAACATATTTTGAAATCATGGGTTTTTTTTTTCATTATCTATATCTACGCTATATTTCACATCACTTGTGATTTTTGCTTCGAAAGAAAAAAATTTCACTGGTGAGCAAGATATTTTGCTTACAACAGTATCTGAATCTATTAGGAATAACGACGGTGAGAAGATTTATGCTAATTTTACATTAAATAATTTAGGTTTTAAATGAAATTATTTTTATATACTTATGAAGATATTCTTATCAACATCAAAAATTTATCTACATCAAATTTAATTCAAGAAAAGATGAGAAATCATAGTAAATATGAACTGATTTTAATTGTACATTGAGCAATGTATGCGGTCACAGAGGATAAAATCTTTTTTTTCTCTCTGTAATCATTAAAACATTTTCCACATTTCAGTTTAATGGAAGGTTTCTTTAAGCAATTTCAGAGACTTTAGTTGATAAATCAACCTATGCAAAAAAAAAAAAAAAAAAAAAAAAAAAATCTTACGAACTTTAGGTAGATTTACTATTTCGAAAATGCTGTTTTGGATGATATTAACATTTACTTTCTCGTATGTGAATGCATTGCAATCACAAAGAAATTGATCTCGAGATTTTCTTGTTATATATTTACTTTTCAGATAGTTTTGATTTGAAGCGAGAAAAATCCTTTTTATAATTATGTGCTTGTGAAGGTGATAATATAGAAATGTAATAGGTATGAGAATAGGTGAAATATGGTACATAATATTTACATAAAAAGCGTAGATTTTATGAAATTTTGAACGAAACCCTTCTATGCGTCCATATGTATGTTGAAACGATAACCATTGAAAACCCAATGATCTATACTGATGGATATACCTGTTGTTTTATCACCAAAAGTATAGATTTATATAAAATTTCAGACAAAATCTGTCAACGGGTTCACTGTCTGTTGGCCTGTCTATTAGAGTGTGTGTGTGTGAATGTTATAACTTGATAAGGCAACAAATTACATAAGGAAACAAATTACATCAAATTTTAGACTCAGTTGATCATAATAGAGAAATATGAAAGCACTGTTTTTTTCACCATATAGGGTTATGCATCGAAATCCAAAACAAAACCATTTGTGTAAGTATTTCCCTCTAGTTTCGTATTTGCTTGGATTCCTAAATACTATATTGCTTAGCCTCGATATTTAAATACCATATTGCTCTGAAATGTGAAACTGGAAGATAATTTATTTATATTAGTGGTGAATCATTCCTAGTAACACCACAGTATTGTACAATATTTAGGGCAATATTGAACAATACTTTGAATAATGAATGCTGTATTAAAAATATTGTTACAATATTTAACAGAAAAAGAAATTTTTAGAAGAATTATTGAAGTATATATCTGGCCTAAAAATTTTAGTTTTAGCTTAATAATTTATTTTATTTGAGATTTTAATCCAAAAATTTCACTGAAAACAATTTTTAATAAAAAAAACTGAATATTGTACAGCATTTTACAATATTGGGGATACCATATCGAAAACTCTATATTGAGTAACATTCAAAAATGTTTCAAAAACTATAGATTTTATATTTAACAGGGTTGGTCAACGTTGTGATGAAAATGTTATAAACTCAAGCATTAGTAATATGATATAACTGTTTATTATTCATTTTTACATATTTTATCTGAAGTGATCGTATAACCTGGATAAATTTGGCTATATCTTGATTTTGATTCTTTCTCTCTATTTAAAAAAAAACCATTTGGTTTTTAATAAAGTGAAAAGTTTATCATCCCAATTTTTACTATATATATATATATATTTAATAAGCCAAAATTATTTTATCAAGAGCTGTAGTGAGCAACCCACTTTTTACAGATAACTTTTATTTCACCTTTTTATTAAAGCTGAAGTTTAATGTTTCTTAAATAAAATAAAATCCAAAACACAGTAAATGGTTTTGGAAAACAATGATGACTTTCTTCAGATTCCATAGCTTTAAAAGCAGTAATTTCTTAATCTTCTTCCATGGTTTATTCAGATAGCAAATATGAGTTACGCCCGAAGTTCTCTCCTTCTTTGACTTGAAATTACATTCTTAAAGTAAAATTATAAACAAAAAAAAAATAATATAATTCAAAGGATTATCATAGGTATTTCAAATCAGATGTAGAGGTGTATCATAGCGGAGCTTCATACCGAATCAAACATTTTAAAAGAAACTTCGTTAAAATGGGTAAAGGTCTCCCATTATTCGGTGGATCAAAAGCCAAATAGTTGACCAAAAGGTCCTGTGGTCGAGTCACACGGGATATTGCAAATGAAGTAACAATATAAATAAAGCGTATCAAATATTATTGACTGACAAGAGATACAGCGTAAAAATGAAATTTAAAAAAAAAAACTTTCTCATGCTATAATTATAGAAATATTTATAACTCCTTGAATATTGGGAAATCGGAATTTACATCGCGCAATAACAATATTCGAAGTTCTCATGTTGCAGTACAGAACAGTGTAACAAAAGTCTAATATTTTACACTGTTTCAATGCAGCAACTTATTATTCAGTATCTGTGCTACTTGGATTGTAGAGTGAATCGGTTAATATTGTATGTGAATTCGTATCCAGATATAAATCCTAGACAAGGCATAATAGTTAAGCCTTGTGGCCTAATTGGCATAATAGTTATGTCAATAATATGCTTTGTGGCCTAATGGCAAAGTCTTACAAGACATAATATAATTAATACGCACGAAAATTCTATAGATAAGTTACTTTCATACTAGGCAGTGAAAATTGTTCTCGACAGGTGGAGTTTGATGTATTGATTTATTGTTGTAAATATGTTCCTGAAATAATATGCAAAATAATTATACATTAAAATAGCTGGTAATTATTCAAAGAAATAAAAAGCTTTTAGATCTAGTATTTATTTATCTAGAAATAACTGCTAAAGACTTAAGCTCATGATTCAAATACTTCTGAGGAGGAGATTTTTGCTGGTTTCGTTTCTAAAATCCCTAACGGTGACTGGCAGCAATACGTTGAAGTAGTGTCTGCAATTAGTAAATAAACATGGAGTCGTCACTTAGTTTAGGCTGGTGATGATTCCGTGTTCTTACTGATCCTTTGATCAAACTGTGCCAGCTTTCGACGCAGTATTCCTGTATAATTTTGTGTGATCTAAAAGAAAGTTTGTTCCAAATATACAGGTATGTGTATCTTGCTGAAAATTTATTGAAATTTTCATAAAATAGAACCGATAATAATCCATTTAAATTTCCTTCATGTGTTAATATTATACAATTATGAATACTTTAGAGAGGTTTTGCGATTCTTTGTTCTAATTTATGACTATATAAATATATATAGAAAAATATATATTTATTTATGGAACATTAAAAAAAAATTCTAGCATTTAAATGGAACAGTTAAACTGAAAATTCACTTTGGCATGATATTTCTTTTAAATTTAAAGGATATCAATGAAGTAAAAATATTAAATTATCCAAGTGCAGTATATTTTTATTCATTTCAAACTTCAAATATGATTTAGAATTACTTAAGAATGATCACATCTTGTTATATATATATATTCCATTTCTGAAACATAATTTCAAAGACAAGATTCTTAAAACAAATATATTCAGAAGATTATGTAATTTCTTTTCATCAACATCTATGGATTAGAAATGGATATTATTTGTGGGTTTTTTTTTCTACCTTATATTTTTTTAACATTCAATTTGTTTTTTTTTATATTTTCATTTGTTTTTATATATCTTTAAAATACAATTTTATGTTTGGCATGAATTCTCTGATAATATTATTGCTGACATTACATATCAAATCATTTTGTTTATTTAAATTCCCTACCATTGTGTCCTATTTTCGAATCAATAATCTTTACCTTGTGTTTATGAATAAATGCTTGCTAAAATAGCATTTCATGACTTGAAACCTCATTTCTTAATACATCATAAATAATGCTTATGGCCATCATTGATATAACTATAAATTCCAAATATTGCTAAATCATTTATTTCTGAAATTGTCAATTTCGACTTTCTTCATATTGTGTTAAATTATAAACATTATATCAGATAAAAATACTATATCTACATAAATAGATAATGCACTGTGTTTCTAATATTTATTGTAAATATATACTTAATTTTTGTGTGGATATTTCTTGCCATATGGGAGAATTGGATACATGTTGGTGAAGGACATCAAGTTATAATTTTTTTAAAAATGAAAAGTCGTCAAATGTGTTAATTTTTAAAGAAATTTCTTATTATATTAGTATGTTTGTGAGTTTTAATAAGTTTGTTTATAACTTTTTCTGCCTTGACAAGAAACCTGGTACCTGATTCTCTCCTATTTTACTTTTTGGGTTTCTTTTTTTTCAATTTACTAATCATTATAAAAATATGTTTGTCTAAAATTAATATAATGGGCAGTATGAGATTTAAAATAATGCTTTTTTAAATTAAATGCTTTTTTAAATTAAATGCTTTTTTTAATTACTTATTTTAATGTCTTGGCTGGATATATGCTATTACATTTTCATTTTACTTCTTAAATCAAAGAATATTTGAGTTTGTATATAAATTTATAATTTGTTATAGTTTTTTACCTTACCTGAAATGAGGTACAGTACTAATTTTTCTGGATGTTGGAACTTATTAATGGGCATGATTCGTCTCTCTTTCACTCTCTCTTTTTCTTTTTATTTAAATCTTTCCAGTTCATTTATGAATCAAAATTTTATTTCTGCAACTAATAATCTTCATTTCCATTAAGATATTGATGAAAAGAGTTTTTCAGAAGTTTTTAGGCATGCACTGATGAAATTCACTTTAAGATGCATTATAACAGCTGCAATTATAAATTTCCTTTTATAAATGTTGACAACCTAAGTTAACAGTGGACAAGAATTTATTGAGTATTGTTTCATCCAGTTAAATAATCCCAAACATGATTCATGTGCTTTTTAAAATATAACTAATTTTGAATGTTTATTTATATATTAACAGAATTTAGTATCAGATATCATGAATGGGTATTCTATGTGAAGAAAGTCTATATTTAAAGTTAAATTTATTTAATTTCATACAAATTTTTCAGTGGTACTGCTGTTTATGTTATCATGGATGGCATCATTCACAAGTGGGGTAGTTGCATGTAGTTTTTTACATACAACTGTTACTAATACATACATGTGTGGGATATCTCTATTTATTTAGGTATTATAATGCAATTACTTAGGTATTCAGAGTGCAATTTTGTTTTTATGATAAATTGCTTGAAGTACTTTTAATATGAAGTTAAATGCTAAAAGAATTATTCTCATTCATGTCTTTAAGAATTATTGGCATTAATATTATTTTTTCTATCTGCATGAAAACCAAAAATGAAAGGTCACCTTTTATGCATTTTTGCAATTATGAGCTCACACTGTTTAAACTATTAATATTGCATAAAAGATAAATGTACATTTCATTCGCAAAGTGATATTTGGTCGTTCATTCATTGCTCTGATTGTTTTGGATGAATACAAATCGGTTCAGACACTTTCATGCAGTAAAATTTCTTATTTATATATTACCATGAGAAATTTTACCATGACTGATATTCAAACTGTATTTTTACAACCACTTTTAACTTCTGGAGCCTTGGAATTAATGTTTAGTTTGGAGTTGGTTATGTTATATGAAGAATGTTGAAATTCTCTGCAGCTGCTTTTATAAAACAAATCAAAATTCTTCTGTAAGTCTCTTTAATATAGTACATGCATCCTATTCATGTTATTTAGATTTTATTTAATTCATGATTAAAAGTATTTATTAAATATCAGTTTTATGAAAATTTTGTTTATTTTTCATAAATTGATAATGCAAAAACTTAATATGCATTTTCTCTGTAAGAATGTGAGTGGAAAATCATTAATTATATATAAAATTGTATATTTATCTTAATATAAATGAAAATATATCATATGAGTGTTTTAAGTGATTGAGACATGACTAAAGGAACCATGATTAAATCAAAGAAAAAGGTTGTTAATTCAAATCTAGCTGTTTTCTTAACTTATACCATACAATGAGCAAATGTGCATTTTTTCAGAACTATTTGTTGCAAAGAAGATATCAAAAGTTACTTGAAAATATGTTCATCTTTTTCTAAACTGCATCAGAGTCATAAGTCATTTAACTGAATAGAAACTATTTTCCTTTTCCTACTTATAATTAATATTTGGGTTTACAGGGTTAATCTGACTGTTGGTTAATAAGTCATCAATGATATAATAATATACTAATGCTAATATTATTCTGAATATATGAAAAATTATTTTACTTTTTAGCATACATTTTTCAAAAAACAGTGTGATTCATTTATACAACTAATTATTAAGGAATATAATTAAATAATCTATTTCTTCAAATGCTTATCCTGTAAAAAAGGAAGTTTTTAGAATGTGAATTAATAAGACTTTGTTAATTTTCTAGTAATTTTTTCTCAATTAAAATCACACTTTTAATCCCTACAAAATGCAACTCAAGACATATGTAAGATTAAAATGCAATACTTATGAAAATGCTTAACTTTTTAACTCAAATAAACCATCTGTTTTTTAAAAAAATTTATCCTGTAAAAAGATTTTAAAAAATTTTATTTAAATTCACCTTGTTTATATTTTGTGATTTTTGTAGTAGTTTTTCACTAACAGAACCAAATGTATAATAACTGTGAAACACAATCCGAGTTAGATGTACATTTAGAATGCAGTAATTGTGAAAATTTTAGAATTTTTTAACTCTAAAATATTCATTTGGTAGGAGATAGGCTTATTTCTGAAGCAGAATTTAATATTTACCTGTGCGAAATTTGAGTTAAAGGTAAAAAATGTGAATAATTTATATATGCATCACTTACAAAATGTAGAGTTAAAATTCATATAACATTCAGCTATAAACTATATCTCTTTGAGTAAGTTATGTATACATTTCTTCCCTCTGTAACTGCATTTTATTCATTTTGGTAAATCAATAATGTTTGAAATTCTCTGTCCCTAGTGGCTCTCCTTCATGTTAGTGTAACTGTAGATAAGAAGGTTCAGTCGAAAATTATTTTTCTAAAATTCTGAGCTTCAGAAACTTTTTTCCTTTATGTTTGTATTGGATTGCATATTATCTTTTGATGACGAAATAGATTATCCTAATTATTTGGTCTTAGGCTTTTTGTGTTTGCAAACTACATACTGCATTTTCAGGGTGTCCATATTAATCATTGTTCAAAAGCTAATTCCTTTAATGTTAGTGATAGTTATATACTTCGAATTGAGAAAATACTTAAATGAAATAAAGAATTTTTTTATTGTTTCTTTGAGTTAATGAGCTCTGAAAAAAATAGAGAAATCTTAATTTTTTATGTAGCTTTTGGCCATGTTAGTTATATTTAATAAATAAAAAATCTGATGCACTAATTTTTTAAATGAAAATTGTTCTACTTGTTTGTGACTGAAACTGACAAAGAAAAAGCTGCTTAAAATTAAAGCTTTTTTTTTTTTTTGAGTAGTTATGTTTATACTAAATTGAAAATGTCATAGCAATTGTGTTGTTTAAAAATTCAATAAAAAAAGTATGAAAATGCTAAAGAGCTAGTACATAAACAGTCTTCAACTGAAATACAGAAATGCACCCGCAAAGCAATTTTTTTTTTTTTTCTTTTCACATTATGCTATATTGTAGTGTAACAAATTTGCTTGTTTGGATAATCAATTATTAAAGATGCTGTAATCGTAGATTCTCTTCCGCAACCTTTGTTTCTTCCTGAATCTAATGAAATATTAGTGCAATATAAATATTTTCCTTTTTGTAGGTTGTTGAGTTCAGTTGGAGAATTTATCTAAATTTAAAGAACACAGAGTTTCATAACTCGTTCAATTTTAGGTTGTAAACATTGGACTTTTTTTATTTAAAATATTGTGTCTAGATGTTTTACCAAGTACAATCATCGGTACCAGGATATTTCATAAAAATTTATATTTCATAATTTTTTAATAATATATTTATTGTCATATTCAGCATTTAAAAAAACAATTATTTACTTCATTTCAATCATTTTTTTTTTTTTTTTCAATTTGAAGTGCATGTTTGTCTTTGGTGGTTTAAAAATTGGCTGTTGCCAAAATATTAGAATGGACATTCTATTCATAGTGTTAGAAGTTTTATGGGATATATCCCATAATTTAAACGCTACATTTAGCTTGATGTAACTAATTGAGTTAAACCTGCTGTATTTTGAACATTTGTTTTAAAACTTTTGCGAGACTATCTACTTGTGGACCGGTTTCAATGAAAGGAAAGTAGCACCATTTTCGTCTCTGAAATTTTTTTCAGAAATGAAATAGCGAAGGGCGTAAGTAGGTGGCGTAAGACGTAGTAAATATTGAGGGCACGTGTGTAGAGAATTCCTGGAATACCATCTGAATCACGAGATTTCTGTTCAAATGAATCGAGTTTCAGAATATTGTAGCCATTTTTTATGTTTCTTTACTTCATTGATTTCTGCTTCTTTTTTTCCAAATATATTTTATTTATTTATTTTAACAACTTTAGAAATAAAGTAATAAACTGAAAAACTAATAATAAGAGGACAAGAATGTAATTTAAATCTGATCTGCATATATATATATATATATATATATATATATATATATATATATATATATATATATATATATATATATATATATATATATATTGAAAAGCAAGTGATTTTCTTAATTATTTTTGCTTCCTATTTTTAATGATAGTTTAATATGACAATATGAGAAAAAGTATGCTGTTTATCCGTACGCGTAGTTCAATAATCCTAAACATGATTCCAGTGAATTAAGCACTGAAATAGAAATATCAAACATTGAAAACATGGAATTGGTTTGACTTCTGATCTAAAATTTGTCAATGTTGACAGTAATGCCGCTCTTTTTAAATCCAAATATTAAACAAAAACAAATTTATTTAATAAAATGCAAATAAAAATTTCAGTTCGATAGCAATTATCCTTTTCTTATATCTCGAGGGAGAAATGGGCCTATTGTCAAGCGCGATATTCTTTTCTGACTTTTTCGTTTAAGCCTATAGTACTGAAATAGAAAATTTTGTTGGTGGCAAGGGGGGGGGAAGTACTTTAACTGAACGTTTCAAAGATCATCAGGTATCAGAAATTTCCTGCTGAGCTGACGATGGCAGACTCAACGTGGACGATGCTGGCTCAAGATCTGTAGACATCTTAAAGAGTGTTTTTCCTCTACCTGCAACAGCGAGATTTCAGTTCGTCAGTTGCATGTAGTAAAAGTAATTCATATATTTTATCACGATTTATATTTTAACATCATTAATCAATGCTTCATATAATGAAATTCAATGTTTGAAATGAAAGTTGTTTCATTCTACAGATCTTAATACGCTTATAAACAAATATTCCTTCATTATTTGACTATGTTGTCTTTCAACTTGAGACTATGACAGCAAAGAATCTGATTAATGTAGGAGATAGCAACGTTTTTGCTATTTAAAATGCATTCGATATGTTATTTGGGGTTACATTTCATAGTTTAATGAGCTCCGATACAATTTTTACATTTCTATATGCTATTATTAAAGAACGTTAAATTATAAAATTTTCTTTTTTGTTTTTTTCAGAGAATTTCCGAAAACACTTTTTGTCATCCAGTGTTCTGTAAGAAAGCTTAATGAATGGACTCTGAATTCATCCTGTAAGCTCCATCACGGTCGTTGAAACTCCTTGCTTTGCTGGGTGTAACCTGGCATTGAGAAAGGCCGTAATCTTGTGAGCATTGTGGAACAGAACATCTAGATCAGGTCTTGGCCTCTACATCCTGGTATAAGAAGTGGGCTGCACGGCAGTTAATTAATTGCAGGTACGCTAATATTTCCCTTTTGGAATGAAAATTTATTTTTCAGTGATTTACCGTGGATAAGCTTATATCAAAGCCCTTTGCATTAAAAATAAATTCTATGTATTCGGTTCATTTATTTTGGCAACTGTTGAATATTTGTTTTATCAATCTATCAATTCGTTGTTAACTGTACGACCCTGAAATTTGGAAATTCACCCGTTCAGTTGTATTTATCTCACAATATATACTGCGAAAAGTTTGTTCACTTATAATCACATCGTGGATTGGAAAAGTTTTAGATGGTGTCGAGCGTGTTAATAAAATGTAAATGAAATGTAGTTTGATTTTTATCGATAATTAACTGTTACAACAACAAAGTGAGTTACAAAGTTGTAGAGGTGTTCATGCATTTTATTTTTGTATTTTTTGTCTCTTTTCTATTCTTATATTAACGTATCGAATAAAATCTACGTTTTATTCTCTTACTTCTGTTAAGCAAACAGTACATTAATTTAGTGTTCTTTTCACAGGCAGTTTTCCAATTAGGCAAACTAGTTAGTCGCCCAGTGCCTCTAGGCTAAGATCGGGCCTTGGGATTTTCTTAGTTACCTAATAAATAAGTTTGTAAAAAGTAGAAATTCTGTGAATGATAAATTATTAGTATAACTATCAAGTATGATTAGTCAGGTGTTTGTATGTTTCATTACGTTGACTCAATTATTAGAATATGTATAAAACCGAACATCTTTTTCAATAATATTGTGTACAGACGAGAATGCCGGACAGTCTTGGAGTCATAATAAGTAAATAAAAACAAGAGTATTTTCACAAATTAATAAAATAAAAAATACTAACTAAAATATTAACTATATATCTTATTATTAATAAAAATATTAACATGTGCTGAAATATGAAACTAAACTGACTATCTTATGGAAGAAAAGACCACATAATATGCACTGCTTAGAGCTGCAAAATGCGTGCGTCCACTATTGATTTGTTTTGTGTTGTGTGTGAGAGAGAATGACAGTGTTTCTCTGTCAGATGTATACAGTAAATGTTAATAAAATTAAATATTGTATTAAGCTGTTACTTAATTAACAGAAGTAGAGAAATGAAGCATGAGTTGCCTAAAGTATGTTAAAATATTCAGCTGTTAAATTTTTTCTTATTCTTGTCAATATTAGAGCAGAAGTGTATGGTACATAAAAAAAATTGCAAGAACAATACTAATAAAAAGAAATGCATGAACATTTTTTTTGCATATTGTGGCATGAAATAAAAAAATTAGAAAAAAATGATTAAACTAACTAGTTATGAATTACATAAAAAATACTCAAATATAGTTAAGTAATCGCATAAAGTTTTAAATTAAAAATCTTGTATTCATTTAAGCCGTTTATATCTTGTTTGTAATTTCCAGATACTTCTTAATTTAGAAAAAAATTGAATGTAAATATCAAAAAGAAATATATCAATAAAATCACAAGAATAAAACTCAAATGCTTTGAAAGAAAAATATTAAACCCTGCTTTCTGTTTATTTCAGCTTTTTTATTATTTATTTATTGAATGAATTTATTTTAATGAAATGATATAAAGTGAGTTTGATAATGAATGTTTTTTAATCTTATTGTTATGTTCAGATTTACATTAAACAATATTTTCTCTTGAAAATAGTTCACCCTATGCGGTTATCTATTCCATTAAGTCTACTTTTGCAGATTTTAAAGTGAAAACTATACTTTTAGTATATAAAATTATACAAATCCTTGTCAGGCTTATTTAAATAGCTATAATATTGAAAATTTGCTTCATAAATACTTGATGTTTTTTTACTTTTCATGTTTATCCTGAAAATTTATGAATTTTAGAATACAGAATACGGCATAGTTGAATTTCCGAAAGTTATCTGAGTAAAACATTTAATGTTCCAATTTTCATAAACTGGCTATGTAGCAAATAAAAAAAAATTGAAGTAGAAAATATATTTACTAAAATCATTTCTTTCGTACTATGATTGCGTATTAATTCTGAATAGCTTGTTGAGCGAGCAGATTACTTTCAAAGTTAGCAACATTTCCCAAATGGGAGGCAAAGAGGAAGAAATTTTCATTTAGAGTCTAGAAGAAACTATTTACCAAAATAGTTTCCTGTCTGCTGTAAATGCTTGTTAATAGATTACTTGAGGAAAGTATTTCTAAGAGTGACATCTTTTCAAAAGAAGTGTTGCATCGCGTGCTTTTGATAAGGAACTGTACAGGTTAAGCTCATTGTCATCATTGATTCTAGAGTGCAAGTATCTGTTTATTGTAGTTGATTAGATATTTTAAAAATGAATGCACTTTTAAGAACCTTCCTTTAAGTCAATGTGCACAGTACCAAGCGGTAGAATTATAATAACCTTTTCAGATATTGTCGTGAAACGCTATCGGTTATGAAAAGGCCAAATCTTTGTGGGAAAACGTATGACTCGAAAACATTTTGAATGTTTGAATAAACCATAGACGAATCATCCCTAATATAAACATTATTCATCTTAATAATGAGCTTGATCCATATTAATTACGACTTCTATATGGTATAGAAATGCATCAGATGCTAACAATTGTCATAAACACAAAAATGTCAATTTAATTAATGCAAATGAAAGGAAGGAGCTTTACTGACAGAAATATCGATTTTACCACATATTGTTCTTTCTCTTTTTTTTACGATATTCATTTTCCTATGTTCTTTTTGACTTCTCGCCGAGTTATATCAGTTTTATGATTTTTTATTTATTTTTTTTATTTATTTATTTCTCTGCAGTGATCGGAAGAGAAATGCTATAACCTTTTCTAGGGCCGTGGGAAGTATATGCTTCCCACCAAATTTATCAATCTTTGTATGAAATTTTGTAGGTTGGCATAAGTTCTGATAAATTGTTTTAGAAAGACAAAAATTTAGATGCTTCAGTTCTTTATTTCAATCAAAATGATGTGTCTTGATTTGTTACTTAATTATTAATTATCCAAATTAATTAATTAATCAAATCAAATTTATCTAATAAGCTAAATGAATCCCTTTTTTTATTCTAATTTCAAGCCTAAAAATATTTTAACATAATATGACTAGAAAAAATGGCCCTTTAAAGGGTTAATTCTAATCGAAATTAATTCTATTCTGCATATACGAAACTGAACTACTACTTAGATTCAAATTTGTTTGAATTTTTGGGAAGAAAATCGATGTTTCCTGAAAGTATACCTGATATACTGTTTATGATATTTTACGTATGTCTTTAACATACCAGAATTCAGAAATGCAGTAAAATTTTGGAAAAGCTCGTGATTTTTTTAAAAATACTCCTTTCAAGAATTCGGTATACAGCACAAAATATGTGAACATATTTTAAATACAATATCACTGCTGAATAAGATGTTTATTTTCAAAGTTAGAAACATTTCTCTAATATCAAGACAGGCGTCATAACTTAATGGTGTTGATAAAGAATTTTGCATTTCCATTACTCGATGAAAACACATTGTCAAAGTCGTGTCGTATAATTCGGGGATTCCGAAATCTTTGAAAATAATTTTCTATATCATTCTTTATTAGAAATAAAAATTTAAAGAAAACGATAAAAACTTTTTTGGTTAAATCTTTATTTTATGGTGCATAAAGTAACTGCTTTAATGAAATTCATTTATTATTAATATTTACTTTGTTTCTATATTATTTTATGGTATGGGAATCTATCCATATGCTTGTGGAAAAAGAAAGAAAAAAAAATCCGGCTAGAAAGGTGCTTGTGAAAAGAAAAATCTTGAAAATTAAATATTGCTGTAAATATATATTGATTCTGAATAGTTTATTTTAGTGGGCGGATTATTTTCGAAACTGATATCTCTTTTTTTTAAACATCAAGGCAGGTGTTAAAACTAGTGTTGTGGAAGGGAGTAGGGGAGAAGAGCGATGGCATAGATTAATATACCTTCTTTCACCATTGGTAGTAGAATGCACGCATCTGTTCTTTATTCTGTAGACCTTTTCTCCTTTGAGATTTCTAAAGCAGAACTACACACAACCCTGTATTTTAAAACTTCCCTTGTTTATAATTATATGCATAAAAGTTCCTTTTCTTTCGAAATGACTTATTTCTCGCATTCTGTGCGAGGGAAGGGGAATCTGTTTGAGAGGTGTAGCGAAGCTGAAGAAAAGGAAGAAAATGAAAAATAAAATGATCGATTCCTTTTATTCACTGGCCCTCCCTTCTCGATTCCTGCTTATTGCGTTTATGCATAGCTGGCTCTGTTCATTTGACTGTTTTAAATATGAAGAAACTTTCTCCTCCGGAATATCTTTTGCAATTTTTGAGAAAGAATAATCGATTTCGACTTTGGAAGGAGATGTTGCCCTCTTTTCTCCTTCTTTCTAGAAAGAAAAAAAAAAAAAAAAGCATAGTTTCGAAGAGGGGGGGGGGGTTGAAGAGGAAGAAGAGGAGAAAAGAAAAAGAAAGAAAAAAATAAACTACCGTCTGTTTAATTATGCAGAAACTTTTCCTTTTTCGGAGCTGGAAAAAAAATTATCTATCAGGGCACTCGGTAGGTAGGGATGGCCTAGCGAGTAGCAAAGCAGGGGGGAGACACGTGTGTGGCAGAGTTCTTGCAATATTATCTCAATCACTAGACTTCTGATCAAATGAATCCAGTTTCAGAATATTCCTGCGATTATTTATGCTTTTTTATCTTTCATTTTATCTTAGAAGAAGTTTTGGATGCAAAATATCTTTTCTTTTTCATTTTTTAAAAAAGTTGATTTCTTTCTTTTGAAGAATTTTTTTTCTTCTTTCATGTGGAATAACTTCAGAAGAAAGCATTTGTAACTTTTTTTAATATGCATTTTTTTTTTCGAAACATGTTTCAAAAGAATTTCGGCGACATTTTTTTTTTTTTTCGTAGTGTATATATTTCTTGCGTTGTGGAGTGATAATTTAATGTTGTTCTTTTCGACTTCGGGTTTTTTTTCCTCCCAAATATAAGTATAAAATCTTTTTCTGATACTTTGTTTTTACAACCAATTTTTAGTGGAATGTAATTTATTCTAACCGGATATTTTAGTTTGAAACAACAGTATAGCGAGGCTCTAATTTTAAAAGAAAAAATGCGAATATGTTTCTCAAGTTGAAAATCTAAAAATATATGGATGAAGATGCAAGTTATATATATTTTTTAAAAATTCTGATTTCTGTTAAATAAAACTATCGTTTAAACCTATATTCTTCTAACACGCAAAGGCATTTCAACATTTTGAAACTTAATTTATTAAATTCTGAAAATGCCTATTTGATCGTTCGTTTTTGAAAGATTTCAAACTTTTAACTTGTTTACTCAGAATTATCACTTTGTGAAAAGGAAAAAGGAACATTTTAATTTATTTTATTCTTCTTAAACTTTTCAATAAAATATTATATTGTTGTTTTTTTATATGTTTGATGCGCAACTTTTTAAAACTTAACGTGCTACGACTTTTCTATGTTTCATTCATAAGAATAATAGTTATATTTGAAACTTCTGGTATCCTTAATACTGTCACGTATATGGAATATTGTAATCCAAAAGAAAATTTTGCTGTGGTCAAATAATTCAAGCTTGTGATATTGATAAATCTATATATTCCACTTTGAGTCCGAAAAACATTTTTTTTTTTTTAATTCTGTCAAAATTTACTGATTGACAGTTATAATATTAATCCTATATTGAAATGGGTAATATTTTTTGCCTTAAAAAACTAAGCTTAAATTATTTAATGATTGATTAAAAAAATGATTTACGTAATACATTTTTGATTTGAACGTTGAAAACTTTTTACTAAAGAAATTTTAACTGAACAGTTAGTATTTAAATTAATTAGTTTGAATTAAAAACAAAGTTCTGTTACTTTTTAGGCATTCCTTCTTATTTGAATAGATTTGCAGAAATTTTTTTTAAAAAAATACGAAATTGTGCATTATAGTGCTAACTATGCATTCGAATGATTAAAAATTGAAAGAAACTCTCATATTCCATTTGTTTTTGGCTCATTCCATATAACTAAAATTTTCATCCTCAGATATTACAACGAAATGAAAGCTTTCGACAGTAAAGTAGTTTCTTCCAAAAATTCTACTTTAGTATAATTTTGATGACTATTTTAAGTAAATCTTTGCCTGCATCAAATTAATCATGCGTAATTCTTCCGGAGTTTTATACCCGGCTAGTTATTTGACCTCGAACTGTTGTGTAACTGCCTATTAAACATCCAAATATAGAAGGTGTTATATAAGAAGGTCTTGTTAAACGTTACAGCAAACTGAAAACCAGGTCCTGGAAAACTTGTGATCCGTCATTACTTTTTTCTTTCTCCGTAATTACATTCCCCCCCCCCCTCTGAAACCCGATAAATATTTTTGTGACCTTGGAATTTTATACAAGAAGGAGGGGGAAAAAATGACTGAAAATACGTTAAAAACTGTTTCAGCAAAGCTGTCATGCCATTTTCAAAATGGTCCTGAAACATTTCACGTTAGTAAAGGATGATTTGTCACTGGAGAATAGAGAAAATTTGGCAAATAAATTGCCTTTATAGTTAATTTTTATCATTCTTGGAAAATATAAGGGAATTAGATAGGCAGTGTTGGTATATGTCACTATGGTAGGTAGTGTTGTATTATGTCAGTACTTAATTTTCTTCTTCTTAATCCTTTCTTCTAAATCATCTTATCTTAAATCAAAAAATATTCTCTCGTGGGCATCAATATACAAAAATGAAACATGTTAATGAAGAATTAATTACTAATAATTCAAAACTTTGTGATGTCTGACAATTTCTAACGAGATGTCTAAATCTAGACTATACTACTCTAAATAATGTTGTTACTATCAGTCTAAAATGCATTATCTGTCAAAAGTATGCATTATTAATCAAAGCTTGCTTGCATGACCCCACGTTATTAGAATCCATAGTTTAAGAATCCTTGTGCTAATTAAGTACGGAATTTTTTCTTCTGTTATCCAGTTACATACGAAAATTAAATATAGTAATAAACAATTAATTATAAATGAAAAAATGCCTAAAGTTTGATGAATTTTCAAATAGAGCACTAAATATGAATGATTCTGCACTGAATAATGATAGAAAAACTGGACAAAAGCGTACGTTATCATCAAAATTTTCATGGTCCCTTGTACGGTCAGAATCCATTTTTTAAAAGCCACATATTCATTAAACTTAATACACGACTTATTCGGGAATAGATGAAATCGCCAGTGATGTTAAACAATCGTGGTATAATTACAACTTACAGGCTCGAAGATATATGCCTAATTTGTTACTTATTTGAAACTATCGTCATTGATTCGTTGCAAACCTGACCATCAAAAACCGAAAGTCATTAAATTATTTTATCCATTTTTTAAAATTTTTTATTTATTTGTTTATTTTGCTCTTATTTGATAATTTAAAATTCATGAAACTTGGAGCAAAATTCTGGCATTTTGATTAGTTACGACAACCGTAACTAATCTGGAAGTTCGGAATTATATAATCTGTAATTATGAAAAAAAAATGTATATCTGATTTCTCTCTCTCTCTCTCTCTCTCTCTCTCTCTCTCTCTCTCTCTCTCTCATCTATCAATTATCGTTCGATATCTCCGATAGAGATGACTTTTATTCTAGTCAAGTATTTCTTTAATGCAAAGAGGATTAAGCTAAGTATGTAAATGCAGTGAGTAATTTGATTGGGTTAGTAATTAAAGTTGTTTGAGCACACGGATTTTATATAAAATGCGTAACTTTAATGCTTGAATTAAACTTATTCTCAATCCATTACCAATTAATTACCGAAAATTTGCAGCTCTAAATTTTGCTTTGGGCGTTGCTCACTTCTCTTCTAATTGCATACGTCCCTGTAACTAAATACAATTATTCTTGCGACGCATTAATTGATTGAATACTTTTAGAAGTAAATTTCCAGAGATTATATTTACTGCTTTAGCTCCCAGTTTTATAAATTTAATTTACATTTTACGGCTAAGAAAAATACTGCTTCAACTCAGTTTTAAATGTAACCATTGAATTGTTAATTGTAAAATACGGATTGGTTTATATTATATAAAATTAAAAATATATAAAATAATACATTCTGTTATAAAAGCAAAGGTATTACGCATTTCTGTGGTTATCGATATTTTATTATTCGAGTTGGTTTGCATTAAGCGAAATGGGGGGGGGGTGTTGAATTTGGCAGGTTTATAAAAAAAGCTGATTATAATTGCATCTTGAAGTATTAAAAAGCTAATCGTTTTAATACGTAGAAGAAAATCACTATTTATTAGATGATATCTGGGAGTAAGCGTCTGTACTTAAAATGCCAAATACGAGACATCTCGTTGCTGGCAGTGTTCATTTTTTTTCCTTAAAATCTTGGCTCACATGGGAAAATGACGGGGTTAAATTGGGTTGAAGATTCATGCATTGAAGGCCTAATCTAAAGGGAATGAAGGCCGAGGCTGAATTCTGGCTTTTCTGATACACGGCACATTAACTAGCTATGCAGATTTGAAAGAGAGAAAAAACGACGTGATATCACTTCTTTGTATAAAGAACATGTAGTTAAGTGCGAAATCAAATTCTTATTTACATTTGTCATGAAACTGTGACGTCAAGTTAATCGACTCCATTTAAGTCTTTATGTCATCTTCCCACTTATTACAAACGTTTAAAAATGTAACATTTCTTTAAAAAAAATCACTATGAGCTCTTTCTCAGATTTACACAAGTGCGGATTTTATCATGTCCTTGATGTCGATTAAAACTACGAAAAAGCATGTTTATGAATCATGCTTAAAATGCCGTTAGTTGTTAGAACAATCCATAGACACAAATGCAGTATAAATCGATAAATAATCGATTATTCGCAATACTATTTATCAGGGATGTTATTGCATAAATTTTCTTTCTCTTTGATCTCTATAGAGTTAACATTTGACTTTATTTTCAAGTAGGAAAATTCATTTGGTGCTGATTTTTAAATGCAAATTTAATTACTAATTAAGGTATACTAAAAAAAATAGAGTGAATTTAAACAATAATTCATACTAGATGCAATGCAATATTTAAAAATATCTACAAAATTTTATTATATCATGTAAATTACTGTCTGTTTTCCTATAATGAAACCCTTTGCTCTTTTGCGCATGCGCCGAACGGTTTGATTTTACCAAAGTAGGGATGAGATGACAGGTGGAGGATGAGAAGAGGTTTATTTTTTATAAAATAATATATAAAAATATTTCATAATTTCGGATTAAAACAAAATGAAAGTCAACACTTTTTAGTGTTGACTTTCATTTTGTTTTAATCCGATCCTTTCTTTCTTTTAATTCTTTTTTAAGAATAGCAAAATAATAAACGACATAAGAAATAATTCAGGGAAATTGCTCTTACTCATTGTTCCACTCCCTCAGCGGAGTATAATCACCCATTAGTGATAGGCACGGGATTTTGAAATTAACACTAATTATTTATGCATGTTTATTTTATTAGAATTTTCGTTTTTGCTGAGCTTTAACCCTTAAGATTTTTAACCTATTCCAAAGAAATTTTATATCTTCTAATTTTGTTTACTCGTCAAACATTGGAAATCCCATGTTGACATGGTTATACAGTTTTTGACTGAACCAGCATGAGGAAAGATGTAACTCAGGCGAATCACTTCAAGTCGCATTCGGCAAATTAAGATTCGAATATCACTGTGAACTTAATGAGAACCCCTGTAGCGTATCCCTGTAAGACTTCACAAGAAAACCTTGACGCGAATAAATGATAGTAGATTTGTTACCTATGCTGAATCATGGATGGGTTCGACATCTAATTTTGTTTTTTAGACTGCAAAAAAAAAAGTAATTTTGCAATATATATATATATATATATATATATATATATATGTAATGATATTTTAAACTCTTTATTTAGTCCAAATTGGTTTCCGGAACTTTACCTTGATTTAGCCCTTTCTAACTTCATTCTAAAATATTCTCTTATTTCGTGATCCAATTCCACTTTCGGTTTAATTTTAATTAATTCCTCTGTAAAAGTAATGCGCCATAAGAACTACGTTTCAAATGAGAGTGATACTTCGGTACCCTTGAACAGGTGTCAATTCCCTCGGCGCGTGGCCGGAAATCCTATGCTATATAAGGCGAGCGATCATTTGTTCGGCCCTTTTTCCTTGCCCCCCTTTTCGGCCCTTTTTGCCCTGTTTTTGTACTGCGTTATAATAATCATGTTGCGTTGTAATAATCATGTTGTAATAATCTGCGTTTTTGTAAATAATCATGTTTGCCTCCCGAGATAGAATAAAACGAAATTAAAAATACCAGGTCTCTTCACTGTTTCGAACCTGCATTCTACTTCAATCAAAATATGTTACATATTATTTAGCCGACAAGATTAAAAATCTATTATATATATATATATATATATATATATATATATATATATATATATATATATATATATATATATATATATATTAGATTTTTTACAAGAAGCTTTGAAATGATAATAAAGATATTTTAAAATATGGAAGTTTAAACAAAATCGTATGACCGCGAGAAAAAGATACTCTAAAAATACTCTGAATATAAATTTTGATCTCATCTATAATATACTAATTGGTATACCAATCGTTTTTCGGGTTCAAAATTCTTTTATGTATAATATTTTTATCGTCTGCTTACCATTAAAATTAGAATATCAATTGCATTACATCATTTTAAAAACCATCGATTTGCTAACTTTTTTCATGTGTTATTAATATTTGTTACAATAGTGCTGTAAATTTTGTTCACAAATGCTGAAGATAAGAAAAGCTGTATTCATTTGAGCGATTCACTTAGTTTTAAACATGATTAAATCACGACATTAAGACCATTGAAAACATTGTCAAAAGACTATTGAAAGAAAAAGAGAAATTTTAAAATAACGACAAAGTAGCTCAATATGTGATAAAAATAATACACTTTTTTTTTGTTTTCTAATTAATTGAATATTTAATTAACTTTTGTATTTTTAGAAGTTGACAGTATTCTTTCTCGTGTTTTATATAATAAGCGTCCAAATTTTGATTGAATTCCACAATGTTGTTTAGATGGAAATGTGGAATACACATACACAGCCACAATGCCCATTATTTACTATATTAACATTTACATTTTAGTAACTGCATAGGAATTTTCTTTATTATGATATTCATTGTGGTTTAATTGCCTCATAGTATGGTTTTCAGCATCTTTGGTTTTTAAAATTCTATTTCGACCTCTATGTTTTTGGTTTAAAAATTCCTGTTTAGAATACTAATAAAAAAGGATATTTAAAAATGTCTTATTGTTACTAACATTAAAGATTATTTTGTTTTCTCTGTGGATTGGGAACATTGATGTTCTGAGCGCTAGTCTGTGGTTGGCACTGAGGAGCTAAGATATTTTTGCTTTCATTAATTAATTGTAGTGCAAAAGTTTACTGATAACTTCTGATACAGTATTCCTTTTAAGCCCATCGTGTTAGAATATCAATTGCCCATCTCTTATTTATGAATTGTTTAGTGTTTGATTCCATGCAGTTTTATAATATAATTATTGAAAAAATTGAAATAAAATGCTTCAGTTTTTTTTTTTTTTTTTTTTTTTTTTTACAGATTAACTGTAATAAGTAATAGTTTTCAATATATTTGGGACATCAAAATTCAATTACTCATCCCCCTTGAAATCGAAACCATGTCAAGTCCAAATAATAATTGATAGATGCATTACCGGAAGAAAAGAGTTACCGGAAAAAAAAAGAATTAGAGTTAATATGAGTTGAAGATACAAGTCAGTCAATGAACATGTAACCAAATGAGCGAGATTAAAATTTTGTGAATAATTTGATTGTTTATTTAATTTAAGTACTTTCTATTGTATTCTATGAATAAAAACATTACAATGTAATAAATTTAATTATTTAAAAAAACTAGCTACTCTTATAATTCATAATTATTTTAGTTTATAACCCACCAGAGTGCTGTTAATTCACTAGTGCTGAATGCATTCGAAACACCTTAAAAAAAAAAGAACTCTTAATTTGAGATGAAAAGTTTAAATTAAAGAGGCATAAATATCAAAAATATCTCTCAAATGAACTGTCAAACATTATGATAGCTTAATTATGTCATAAGTAAATTTTGGAAAAAATGCAAACTTGGGGGGGGGGGGTTGTAAGATGCTTTTTTTAAGTACTTTTCTATCAATTAGAATTTGCACACGGAAAAATAATCCTATTCTAAAAGAGTTTTTCTTCGTTTTCAACTGGTATCATAATGGCTAATTTTTAAAATAAGTATTAAAAATTAAATTTGAAAAAGAAGAAAGCTTACTTTGTAGCGACTGGTTCATGAAAAACATTAAATAACAATGTTCGCGAGCGCAAGGGTTATCAAGACTAGCGTTCATGCTTAACAATTAAGACTTATTAATAAAATCGACCATTTTAATGCTCTTCATACAATTCAATTAGACTATATGTTAAATTCAGAGGATTTTGTATGCCTTTTTTATAGACACGTTCAAATCGTTTTGAAATACGTAATACATTATATTGACTTAATTGCTATTTATTCCTATTCATTTCAATGTTTAAAAATTTATATCGTCGCGGGGTGGTGCATCGCTTACTACGAATTTTCGGTACATCGGTCTTCCCTTTTTTGGCGTATATTCTTCTTAGTAGCACAACTGAGCAGGACGACTCAATGTTTTCTCAGTCTTGTAAATTGTATTTCGCAACTCATTGACGAATAGGATGGGGCTTGGTAAATCGTGAGATGGGATGTACATAAGTTGATTTTGAACCTCCTGTGGGAGAAAAAAGTGTTATTGTTTCCTTTATTATTTTAAAAGTCTTGTTAATTTCTCTGTAGGATATTTCATCAATCTCTTTAATGACGTGTGATACAATAAAGAATAAACAATACTCATGGATCATTGTTTACAATTATACTCAATGCCTTCAAAAAAAAAATATTAAAATGTATTTATTTTTGCTGATATTATAGATATTAAATAATATTATAGATTATAGATATTATAGTAATTCTATTAATAATAGACTTACGCCATTATATTATATCTTTAAAATAAATGGTTTATCGCAATTTGAACCGACATTCGATAGCATATCGTTTTGGAGCGGTTTCGGAAGAAAATTATGTTAAAGAATTTTTATTGCACTTCCTTTCAAAAACATCAGTTTTATTTTCTTTTATCCCCATTCCTTAATCTTATATCTAATCATATCTTAATTACCATTCAGTGGGTGGGACATTTTTATTTTATTTTTAAATTGGAAAAGAATTCAACTGCCCTTTTTCATGCTGCTGTATTGTAATTACCAGTTAGACAATTATGTTCGTCATCTTAAAATCGATTTTTTTTTTGTTCCATTTGAAAGGCCCATTTGCTTCTTTTTTCCGATTTCTCCTAACTATTTTTCTGGCTGACGTTTTCCATTTTAATTGGGATTAAGAGACCCTCTAGGGAATTACAGCTATAAATTCGGAGCTATTTGTATCGCTGTTTTATTAATTACTTCAGAAATAGTGTAAAAAAAAAAACTGGTACAGCTTGTAACAAAACTTTTAATTGCTCCTAGAAAAGAACGTGTAAAAAACTCTTAAAGGTTTTTCTTCTTTTTTTCTTTTGTACTTTCTGTGTTTGGTATGCAATTTAACACAGCATACGAGTTTTTTACCGCAAGGTTGTAAAAAAATGTCACCTTCCTTTCTTTTTTGTGCACATCTCCCATTTTTTTGCTGTCTTTAATGAGCGCATTTTTTTTCTGTGTTTTAATTCCACCTGTTGGATTCAAAATTTTATTCAATTGACATCGCTAAGGGATCTTTCAAAACTACTGATTGTGTGTGATTATTTGATTTTAGAACTGCAAAGAAAGCTATGTGATATTTCATTGCATTCATATATAATTCAAAATATGATGTTACTATATTTATTGTAATTCATATTTCTATGAACAGTACCATCAGTAATTATTGCATGTATGGAGTAATTCTTATATATGTAAAATATTCTTTTAAGAAACAAGCATGGAGTTGTTTAACAATTTTTATTCTTCGTGATTTAACGAAATAATCCAATTTTTATGTCTTATCAAGAATCGAGTAGGAAGGTAGAAAGCAGTGAAAAAAAGACCCTGAGAAAATATTTGGAACTTATATAGATTTAGAAAGGAATTTGCTGATACTGCGCTTTGATTATTGTAGGATAATAATAGCCCTAGAAAATAATTAGAAAATTGTTTTTAGATCGTAAATCAATCTAAAATTATTAAATATTTAAGAACTCAAATTAGCATACAACGCCAACAAAATTATTCCGTATAATGAAAATTTGTGCGCAAGTTATGTAATATCGTGTAGCTGATTCAGGTCTGCAGATATTAATTACGGCATTGACTGATGTTGCGGTTTTTTGCATCTTTTTGCGCACTCTCATTTTGAGCTTTCACTGATTGGAATACGATTGCAATAATTTAACTGATTGCAATACGTTTTTTTTTTTTTTTTTTCGCACTCTCATTTTGAGCTTTTACTGATTACAGAAGTTTCTTACTAAAATATGCATAGCTTCCATTTTAAATTTGTGCGCATATTGTTGTGCAGTTACATTTTTAAATTTTTAATTTTTTTTGGATATCGCAATGCAATCCTTTTATTAATACAATGTTTCTTGTTCGTAAAATATATGTTTTGAGTTGATATTTTTCAATTAGTGTTCAAATTTTTCAAATTTAAACTTTGATTTATAAAATTACTTAACTCCGTTTAGTTAGTGAGATTTAATCAGGCTTCTATAATATGCAAAACAAACTTTATGACCCTAATTTTGGTTTTAAATTCCAAATACGATGAAAGTTGGCTAATTGGAAAATTTTTTATTCGAATTCGTCATGTTTTTAATTCGAATTTTTTTCCCTAGACCCTATAATTTACTATTAACATAATATTGAATCGTTTTTATTCGTTACATTATTCATATTTGATGTATATCTTGTCTGTCAATCAACGAAAGCAATCTTTGACATTTTCAAATAGCTTTGAACATTTTAGATGTGAATTGTATTCGTTATTCTTTATATATATATATATATATATATATATATATATATAATTATTACTTTATATATTCATTATTATTTATTTATATATTTATTATTATTATTATTATTTATATATATATATTAATTATTATTATCACTTTAATTTTTTAAAATGATTGTTGCTTATTTATTTATTATATATTATTTATTAAAATTGTGTCTTCTCTAAAATAATCCTTTAATGCAAATTTTTCTTAAAAATATTCATTTTCTTAGCTGTGCCCATTTTTAGATCTAGTTTTTATTTATTCGAATTTTCGGATAAATCGAAGTATTATTATAAAAATTCAATTTTAGGAAATTCATTCCCATGAACATGAGTTTTATGGCCCCATCAACTTCCAATCAACTGTAATTCCATTGTAATTGATATTCGAGGAAAAAACACATCTAAATAAAAACTTAGAAGTTAAAAATTAAAGATTTGAATTAACTATACAAGGTAGTGTAACAGAATTAGCTCTTAGAAAATTAAAACAAGTTATAGAAATATAATGCTTAGAAACAAAACCGGTGAAAAGATCCAGTCCAAATCATGACTTTGTCAGTAATGTACTGTGAAAAAAATTCGAAATATATATATATTGTGGATTTGAAATAAATTAAGCATGTATAGAAACGATAAACTGCTGAATAATATGACTTTTTATAGATTAATGCAATGATGAAATATCTTAATATTATTATTTTTTAATTAATGATTAAATTTAAAAACAGTTTTGTAAAACGAAGTTCATTTTGACTTAAAGGCATAAAGCCACTTTATCATATCTCAATCATAATACTTATCATAACACTGAAGTGTGGTCAATACATGATGGAATTTTGATGGGAAAAAATGCATCATCCTTCCCGATGCTTTAATGTTATGCCACTCGTGCATCAATTCAATCGATAGCGAAGAAGAATTACCTCCATAATTCATCAACGCTATTCGCATATTCTTGAAAGCTCATTTTACAGTTCAGGGACTCGAGTCTTCAACGCTTATGATTTTAATATCTCCCTGACCTAGTCCACGTTTTCATGAGAAAGAATGTTATTGTATTCTTTAACTCTTTCCTAACTAAATCGACTCAAGAATTATTGGAATCTGCCATTGTCTGTTTAGCTTTGTTAACCCTTTCTCTCCTTTGGTCAAACCTAAATAATTCGTAAGTGTTATCATCTGCCAATTAATTCTCTTGTTAATTGTACCAAACAATATCTAATCAAATTTAGCAACTTCAAAAAAAAAAAAAAAAATGTTTGACCATCGTAGCGTTTAATAGTATAGTATGCCATTTAAATAATAACTCGCTTTGTTACTAAATTTTTTGGACTTTTAAACAAGTTGTATATAAATAATAAAAATAATCTGCCAATTCATTTAGAATAGTGAAAATTCGACGGTGATTGGAGACTTAATCTCATCTAATCGCATTAATCTCTTAAAATGATGCAATTTAGCTGCTTCAATAATTTGTGATAATATACATTTACTTATTTCTTTTAACCCCTTGGTAAATTTTCTCAGCTATTTGTTTTGGATGGTGCAATAATTTTGAAAACATTTTCTGGTTTGAATCTTGTAGTCGGCATTTATAACAGGGCTTCTTTAAAATTTTTTATTCCTTTTTAGGCAGAGCAAGTGAAAACGAGACCCCTTGAATTGAAAATATACATGAAAATTAAATGTTAATTAATGAAAAATTAGAAGAAACTCGAATACAGAATTCAAAAGAAAATAGTTATGCAGGCAATTTTAGTGAGATTTTTTTTATCAAAAAGATTTTCTCTCTCTCTCTCTCTTTTTTTTAATATCGGAAAAGTCACAGTTTAAAAAGTCTTATTCTGTAGGATTCCAGACATGTTTAAATCATTTATGTAATTTTTGTTTCCGATGTTGCTAAAAGGAATTTCAAATGAATTTCCCAACTTTAAAATTCAGTATTTATTATCTAGGTGATTTTGGTTTTCCTAATAAAGCTCTCAGGATAAATTGGGCCCTAAAACTAATTTTCTATAAAGTAACAGGAAAAGAGTTGTTAATCGTTTTTAGTTTTAACGCAATATTAAGATTCAATGTCCTCTGGAGTAATTTGTTAAAGAAGTAGCAGTTTTGAATTAGATAAATATAATGAATCCTTTTGAATTTTTGAAATATTTTTGAGAGCAGACATTAGCAAATTTAATATCACGTATCAAATTTCATTAAATTGAAATGTAACTAATTTTTACTTTGTGACTTAGGTAGAGTTTCAGTCTCTTTGTAAATGTAGGTTGAATTCTAGGGTAATAATCAATACCAATGCAAATGTTGTACTTTAATGCTAAATAATTCATCCTTTTTTAAAAAAGTTGTTTAGATTTTTAACTGATTGAAATCTCTTAATTATGAGGTTAATATTTAAGGGGAAAAAAAAAAGCAAACACCACATTTTTTTTATTATTTTGATATTGCATTAATATTTTTTATATTTTGATGCTTTATGGTTTATTTCATTGGTTGATATTATGATTTATTTCATTGTTTGTTTTATACTTACATGACAAAAATTTTCTTTGCTTTTCTGAAAATAATTTTTATTGCTTTATTTCATCTTCAGTGATAACATTTCTTTCCACAAATAGTTAATAATTTTGTATCTGAAACTTAAAATTGCTTATTTTTTTTTAAAAAATGCGAATGGTAAATTTTTACGTGATAACCGCTTCTGTTCTGTTTTATCATTTACTTTCCCATTGAATTCAAAATAGAAAGTGTGCACTGAAATCTTTTCTCGAAACTGTGGATTCTTATAGCAAAGATCTCTATTGAAAGAATTTAAGAGTCGTTAAGGTGACATCAACCTAAAAAAAAAAGAACTCTGCCGCATTTTATTAATTAGAAACTTATTAATCATTATTTCTCAATCAGAAACACGTTTTTGGAATTGGTTATCATATACGAACTTCATCCGAACTGTTATATTTTTTAGGTATCTTATTTCCGAGAATAGTTTATTGTTTGAATAATAGATGGCAGCACAGAGGTTTGTTTTCACCAAACGCAACTGTAAAATATACCAGACGGGAAAATGGCTGTGAGGAATGCACATGAAATTAATTGAGATGGCGCCACTAAATTAGGTCATTAAAATTTTGGTTTGACATAAAATAAACTAGAATTGGGCATTTATATGTAGATAATTGAGTTCACAGACTACACAACTACATTTTATTAGAAGTACATTTAACAGTGGTATTCGTAGCAACATGATATCTAGGCGTGGTGTATTGACATTTTAAATTAGTATATTAAACATAATTCTATTCGATTTCACTTCACAATCAAAGCATCCCACAAAACTCGTCCTATCCCTACCATTTTGTAGATCTTTCCTTTCTTTTAGTAATCTCAGAATCTCTCTATACTATCAATTACTCTAAACGTATGCACATCTGTTTGACGAGTATAATTTTACTATGCTTTATAATTTGTCATCCATCGGTTTAAATTCTAAAGTTTAATTTACAGTATCATAATATACGGTCAGTTATTCTTATTTATTGATCGAGAGTGCTTTAGTTGACTGGTCGAATGGTTGCTATGAATTTCGCTTCTGCGCATTTCTCTGCATTTCATTTCATCGATAGTTTTGTATTTGTACCAAAATAGATCGAATGAATGGTTGTTTCTTTGTTTATTTGAATCTATCATAATCTTTTCAGAAGATTCAAACAGAACTGGTAAAATCAATTGAATCTTCTATGTTGATCAACAGTTGGGTTTCCTAAACCGTTTCCTCTGGCTTTTTTTTCTGATGGGAAAAAAATTGAAAAATAATTTTTTTAAAGTGGGATATTTTTAATGATAATTAAATTCACTTAAAAGTGCATGAACCTCTAATGTTTTTGAATACCTTTCGAGGAAGATGCTTCTTCTGCTATTTTTGAAAAATCTAAAAGAAGACTCACAATGTTATTTCACAATTTCAGATACTCTGGTCTGTAGTTTTATATTCTATATGAATTTCCTCTGGATATATCTGTTTTGTTTTTAAAAATTCTTTGTTTTATTGAGGTGGCTCTTTCATGTGGCCATCTTATGTTTTCATACATGGAATTAGCAGCTGCAATTTGATTTTTAATTCCAAAGCTGCCATGTATTTGTTACGATGATACATATGCAGTCAATCTCGCTTAAAAATTGTTTGTATTTCTAGCAAATACTTCATTATGTGAAGTGCACATTTGCATATTTATTACATTTGTTGGAAAAATTATACATTTATAAAAAAATTTGTAAAACATTAAATATCCATTAATAATAAGTGAAATGGTATTATTAATAAGCTGAGAGTAACAAAAAATAGATGAAATGTGTTTTTGTGGAACATCCATTAATTTAATCTCATTATGTACAAGTTGAAAGGTTGTTGTTCATTTCTGTAAGATTATTTTTTCAGTTATTGAATTCTTACTAGCTGTATTCCATATTATCTATAGAAGTGGATGAAATAGAACTGCCATTTATGAATATATTTAACGCATTTTATTTAAGAATACTCGGCCTAATTCTGGCATGACTTTTGGAAAAATTATACTTTTAAATGTGGAAATTTAATGTGAAATGCATGTAACGATATGGATTATAAAAGGTTTCATTTTTATTAGCGAACATTTATTTATCTGCGACCCGAACAAGCGAATTCGATTAAACTTAATGTCTACTCATTGTGTTGAAACATACATCGTTCAATGGATGCGAGTATTCTCGCAAAAAGCTATTAAACAAAAGGCTATTGTTAGATTTCCAATTCAAGCTATTATGAAATGTGTTAATTAAGCAAATGGGTAAGCGTTATAATGCCTTAAAATCATTTCTGTGTGAATTCGTTTATTTTTCTCTTTTAATGTAGTGTGAAGTGAGTCTATATATTTGAATTCCAGAGAAGTATTTAAATTCGAAAGATATTATTATTTCTATAAAATGTTAACTTAAGCCACTAGAAAGTTTCGCAATTACGCTTTATATTATCTATCCAATTGTTCTGACATTAAGTATAAACAGATACGGTTCTAATTCTCTGAATTTATAAAGGAATAATGGCATAATGGGTAAATTCTAACAATAGTCTTTATTATGATATTCTTAACGAGTAGTGGTATGTATTGTGCGAAATACGTTTTAATAATGTAACCAGATTTGCGAGATACTCTAGAAAACTCAAGAGTGCAATTCGAGACATTGACTAGGGGAAGGGAAAGGGTCCCTCACAAAATCCTATAAAGTAATTAAAAATTATAGACAATGAAATAATTAATCATAATTTTTTTAAATAATACTGGAAGAATGAAACAAGATTATTTAAAATATTCTGCTATTATTTTCCTCTTAGCTTGATTTAATTACACTGGCTCTATTTACGAGGTCCTATTTTGTAGATTGTAAAAGTTAGAATTCTTTAGATGCTAACTTCGTAAATAATAATAATTATTATTATTAATATGATATACTCATTTATAGCATAAAATGAGAAATCAGAGCATATATTTCAAATACTGGTTGCTTTGTCAATTAATTTGAAAGAATAATTAACTTTTATATAAAATTATCTGCTTTGATGAACCTTTAAAAATTTAATTGTTTTTAATATGGGCATAATATAAGTAAAATCCGAATCAAATTCATGATAAACTATCAAAATTTGTTAACCCGGGACGTCTGAGTACTTTAGTTCTAGCAAATTTATTACCCTGCCGCTCTTAGCAATTTGGAATTTTTCGAAATTAGTTTTCCCATCTTATTCGGGATTTTAGCGAATAAGAAATATGATCCTTGTTACATTATTAATTCATATCTTTCATTCAGTACGACTTACTTCATGATTTCGGAAATTGTATTGAGGCTTTGATAGTGTGATGGTAGAGATATGGCTCAGAATTGAAAGTTCACAGGTTTGAGACCTTGTTTCTACTAAAGTGCGCCGTATGTGTAGTCTGGTACATCTTGGAACTATGTTTGATGACTTGGTGGTTGAGAATTGATTTAAGAATTGAAAATCACATTCGAGACTAGACTAAACCTATAAGTGCCGTGTATGTGGCATAGTACATGGTAAATCTATCATCAGGGATCGAAGCTTCTCCTTTATGGTATGGCGTAAAAGTCTGAAGAAGGTTTGCTGCTTGAGGTGTCATGATTTTCATCGAACCATTGATCATTTAGGAGATTTATTGCAAATAGCTCTCTTTTAATTTCGAGGAAAAGAGATTTTCTTTTATGCCGTAATTTAGTTCAGTCAACGTAACATTGAACTAAACTACGGAATGCGACTGTAAAAGGTTCAAGAGTCAAAAATTTCCCAGAAAATTTGACAATATATAATATTCTTAAGTTTAATAAATTAGTTAACAAACTATTGTTATTGATATTTACGAAAATTACCTTTATTTGAAAATCTGTCATGTAGTTGTAATACATTTCATTTCTCGTATCAATATTAAATTTTATTTTGTTATTTACATGTTCCGTTTAAAAACTCTTTAATTCACAAAAAATTTTGAGGTCCTGATTTTCGACGTTTTTTATAATTTTTGTTTCTAGATGCTATGTTTATTTTTCAAAAACTTGATTTAATTTATTTAATTTTTAACATATTAGTTAATCATAGTAAGTCATGCTTTATTTTTATCAAATCAACAATGTATCAAAAATCCTTACAATCGTCTTTTTTTCAATCGTGCAAAATTTGTAAATGCATGAAATATAAATTTAATCATTGCTACAGTTATTGAAGATACTTGACATATTTGCATCTATTTTCTTTCGTTTCGCAATCATTATTCTTCTGTATATATTGAAATTTCAAATGGTGCTTACATTTAAAATCCACCATATTCTTTTTAAAATTATTGTTTACTTTCTAGCCTCAAATGCTACGTTCCAAAATTTAAATCGTGGATTAATAGAATTTTATCCGGTCTCTAAAACTGGGAATCCTGTGAAGTGCTTTTCAGAATTTCAAACTTCTTAACGACTGGGAGGGAAAAAAGACACGCTCTAATTGTGATGCAGATCAGATCTGACTTGAAAATAATCCATTTCTAAAAAAATATTTAGAGATAAACTTTCCACTCACTTCCAAGATTCATTTTATGAAAAGAAACAATGTAAATAAATGTATCTTTTAAGACTTTTTGTAAATTTTTTAAAGTCAGCTTTTGATATATTATTTTAATGCATTTTTTATAATATAAAAATCTTTCAACTATACCCTGCAAAACTTTTTTTCTGCTATTCGAAATATAGAAATTGTTAAAAAGTGCGATTCTAATATTTTGATGAATATCCATATTTTAGGTCCCCTTTCGTTGGGAAAAAAAAAAAAAAAAAAAACTTTTTGGAATTATGTTTGCTTGTCTGATCATCCTTAATTAGGGGAAAACAATAATTAAAAGATGTAACGGGATTAAGATAACAAGATTAAAAGATGTAAGATGGTGGAAAATGCTTATTTATCAAAGCTTATTATTTTTTTAAAGCTTATTTATCAAATTTGTAGATATGTATCGGATTTTGAACCAAATACATCATTGGGTTGACTGTTTGTTGACATGACAATCCGAATGTACGCGAATGCAATAAATCAAAAATTCAACATTTCGTCTACAACCCAAGATATTTAATTTAAAAAGTGTTAAAAGATATATTAGAAATACCAAGATCTTTGAAATATTTATTCAAAAGTTTAAAAAATTTTTATTCAGAAAAATTTCCATATAATGTTTCCATAAAAATTGTTATGTTTAAAATAAAATGTTGTTATAATGTTAAATAAATGTGAATAATAATGTTGATAAAATGTTAATAATAAATGTTAATAATAATGTTGATAAAATGTTAATAATAATGTTAAATAAATGTTTAAATTGTTATGTTAAAAATAGAATGTTTTGAATTATATAGAAAAATTTACATATAATTCAAAACATTCTAAAATACCTTACAGTTAAGTATATTAGGGTACTCAATCACATTATGAATTATTTTGTGGAATAATAGGTTACAATAAATGTTTCAAAGGGATTTTAAACTAAGAATATTGGAAAATTTACGCATTTAATTAGAAGATACATTAAAAGAAAAATATTAAACTTATTCTATGGTGCATGTAACTCATAAATTTATCGTTCTCTAAAGAGTCCTACAAATATTCTTTATTTTATAGTATAGATCTCATAATTATTTCGTGTTCCTTTTTTTTTTTTTGAGAAGAATAGTAAGAATTATTAAAACAATGCTATGGAAGCCAAATTTTGAAATTGTTTTTTGATTCAGATAAATAATTTGTTAAAAATGTATTGTTCTGAAATTCCCAGCATAGTTGAATTAAATTTTGTAGCTTTATATTTAAATAATAATAATAATGCCTGTTTAGTTTTCGACCTAATCGATACCGAAACCCCTCCAGACAATTCATCAAATTTTGTAATTATTATTTCAAGATGCGAAAGTCGAAGAGATTTTTAATTCAAAACAAATCCAATTTTAGATATTTACCCTACCACCTCTCTCCAATGACAGCTATTTTTTTTCTTCTGTTATTTGAATAAATTTATATTCATCCATTGTTTTCTTTTTTTAAATATTCTTCATCAATAAAATATTCTTTGATACTTGTTTACTAAAAATCAATTAATGTTTAGAATAGCGTAGGCGGAAGGGTTTGTAATCTTCCAGGAAAATGTTTGTTATGAAATAAATAGCCCATGGGATTCCAATTTTTTGCGTGCATTTCCGCTAAATGCAACACCGAAAGTGAACTATTTGTTTATTTTCTTACCCCGTGAAGTTCATTGTCGTACAACTGAAATAAAAATAACTTTCCACTCACCCTGAACTTTATGTCCTTTCCTCTCAAACTGTTATGCCGAGAATGAAAACAATTTGTGTGTTTACTTATTGTATTATGCGTATGTTTATGTGAAAGGAAATCGCCATTAGAAGAACCAGCTGTTCTTTTTGCCTTTGAATTATTTGGTGCTCTAATGAATATTTATAAGTTGGGGCACTTAAAAACATACTTTTTATCTATATATTTGAGATATTTTTTTCCTGTTTCATAATCATTAATTTTTTTTAACAATGTATCAATATTTTTTAATTCCCGTTTGTATAAAATTATATTAAATGAAATTTGATTTGTTGTGCGTTTGTTTCTTCTCCTTTTTTTTCCTCTTTCCATCTTTCGTTAGTAAAAATTATAATTAAAAAAAATTAAAAAATTAATGCAACCATATCTTGTTTATTGATTTTTTAAAAATTTATACGATAAAAGAATGTTTGTTTTGTTTTATATTAATAAAAAGTGAACAAACTTTTCCCATAATTAAAAAAATAATAATAAATGAATTTTACAATCATATCATTCTTATGGATTGTTTAAAAATATAAGCGATAAAGGAATGTTTGTTTTGTTTTTTATTAATAAAAAGTGGACAGACTT
The DNA here is from genome assembly GCF_947563725.1 of Argiope bruennichi. Classification (NCBI taxonomy): domain Eukaryota; kingdom Metazoa; phylum Arthropoda; class Arachnida; order Araneae; family Araneidae; genus Argiope; species Argiope bruennichi. The sequence continues at coordinate 31,862,918 of NC_079162.1, read as the reverse complement.
TTCCTGAATAGCTGGGCATCTTTTAGTATTTCAATTTTTTAAATAATAATCTTTTAATTTGTATATAAATTGTATAAAAATGCTAACTTTGTTAAATTTTTTTTAAAGAAAAGATGGCTTTTGATGAATTCTGTGTCCCATCTTTTTCTGCTTGATAACTACGACCACTCTAATTTTGCAGGAAATTTGCTTATCAAAGTGAAGTTCCTTCCTCCATTAATCATGTTTGCTTATTTATTTTTACGGTTGAAACATTTTGATGAATGTTTACTATTGAAAGCAGCTGAAAAATGCTAATCGATCGACATTTATTTTCTAAATTATCATTTGCCTTCAGAAATGTTTACTTTCTTTTCGATAAATCATCATACATAAATTGACCGTGAGTCATTCGTGGTTTAATCTCACTATTTTAGTTTTTATTCCAGATTTTAATAAAATATCCAGAGTATCCTTTTCTTTATTAATAAGCAAATAGATTACAGTGAATAATAATAATAATAAAGAATATCTAGACTTAAAAAATTATCTTCTGATTATTCGTGACAGTCCAGTTTCCCCTCTGCCCCCGAGATAACATCTCCCCAATATTTCAAATGTCTCGTATTGAAGCTTGAGAAATCTGGTTATTATCTTTTTATTCCTTTCATCCATTGCAGTTGTTGGTCGATTAATTATATCAAAACTAAGAATGGTTTTCAAATAAATCGAATAAGGAAAGAACATTCGTGCAAACGATAATATTTTCTCTCTTTTTTTCTTTTTTTTTAATCCGTTACATTAGTTAAAATAATAAATAATACATTTCTATTCCAATTAATTAGTAAGAATATTTGTGTAAAGATTATTTTAATCTGAAGTAATTCATTGTAGTTGAGATAAAGTATCATTTTGTCCTGAAAATCTTTCCGCCCGGTTACTGTTTAACATAATGATTATTTACGGATCTTATGAATAATTTAACTATTGTATCAAGGGGATACAAAGAATCGGAAATTGATGAGAATGATAAGAATAGTATACAACAGACGTGTTCAGATTCATGTAATTCGTAGATCTACATATTTTAAGCTGATAAAAAAGGTTATTTCAATATATTCTAGCACTCAAAGCTGGTATAGCTGTATGAATAAAACTGTCCAATTGATTTTTAATGAGGAATTTTATTCACGACGGTTGAATATTTTCTACCTTTCAAATCCTAATCGCAGTAAAGTGTAATATACGAACTGGATTAGGATTTAGTAGGAAGCTTTTCTATGCGAATTTTTTTAGCTATCTTATTCATGAATATCAAGATAATCGATAGATTTCACGTGTAATTTACAAAAGTAATTGGTATTTATTGAATTAATTTTCAAATTATTTCTATTTATTTATTACCATTTTAAATCACTTTGAAGTAAAATTAGATATAGTGAGGAAGATATTTTCTTTTTCTTTCTGCCCCTCCCCTTTTTTAATCACTGTCTGGTAATTTAAGCATTTAAAAGGACGTTAGTGCTTTATAATAGCGTCTTTCATAACCTAGTTATCTAATATTTCAACCACAAGAAATAAATTCTACATACATCCATTAATTTATTTTGATTCAATTAAATTTTCTTTACTAATCTGTGATGTGTGGATTATACTGTTATATATCGTCAAGAATAATTTGCTACAGTCTATAAAGCTTAATTTTTCCCCCCTCTCCTCTTTCTTCTTTTTCCTTATTTTTAAAGTGATTATAAGACAGTGAACGCTGTGATAAATGAAAGTAACATCTTTCATGATAGTTTCAGCAATTAAATTTATTTCACAAATGCATTTAGTGAAATGTATTTAAAATTCATTGGAAACTTGGTTCAGATAATTTGCATAAAGCTTTCCAATAGTTTATTTTAAAGTGACTCTAAGCTCCGATCTTAGATTCTTTGTTCCGGATTAAATAATGTTTAACTTTTTAAATTAATATGAAATATTTAATTTTAATTTACTTTAAATTCTACGTGGTAAAAAAAAAATCGATACATTATATGAAATCTGTTATGTCTTATAGAAGAAAAAAAATTAGTCTCTGAAGAGTTTTTTTTCCCAATTCGTACTATTCTTTAAAAATAATCATTCTATTTTATAGAGTAATATCCATTTCCATATTGTCTTTGAATGTTATTGAATTTCATGTATGCATGTATCCTTAGTCGAAGTGATTAAATGCATAGCCGCAACAGAAGCTAATGTTTTTTCTTGATTAGATGTCTCGAATTGAAGAAATTCAGAAAATTTGGTCAGTGAATATATATTTATATATTATTTCAAACATTATTTATTATATTACACTTATACTATTGAGACCAGAGATTAATATGTTTTAAAAGATTTATTATTTTGTGCAATCGGAAGCATAAAATACTGACTTATGAAGAAGATAACATAGCTTAAAAATTAGATTTTCTTCAAAAATCTAGAAAGCTTTCACGTCATTTTTGAGTGATTTCAGTCTAACTAAATGAATGCTATTTGAAAATAATTATTTTGCGAGACATTTTCTTTTCATATTTTAGCTGCAAGATAACAATCGTGAAAAATTACTAAAACTATTATAATCTGTAACTACTAAAATTGTTTTTGAAATAATTATTCCTAAAATATAAAGCTTCTCTGCACAATTACCTTTTTAAAGCTTTAACTATTAAATAAAATTATTAAAGTCCCCCCCCCCTCGAAATTGTATTCAATGAAACAACAATGTAGTCTAAATTTTAAAAATAGTAATAAAAAATAACTTACTGTATGAACATTCTAGAAACTCATTTATATATGTGGGTATCTTGATACTGAAGCTACAAGCGTAGATTTGCGAAAAAGGGTTTGATTTAATATTTGGTGGAATCCGGCTAATAAAATTAGAATAAAAATTATAAAAACTTCAGTTATATTCTGAAAATTGTAGATACTCATTTCCAGGCAGGCGGAGTGGGTATCGTGCTCCTATCGAAACGAGCATAGATTTGCGAAAAGGGACTGACTTATGATTTAGTTCAATGAAGCTAGTCTAAAATCAGAATGATGGTCTATTATCTAACGTCATCTGTAAAAGATCTTTTACTGTGTAATACTAGCCTTGTCCCTGATTATTACAGTAGTTCGTATGCTTCAGGCTATTTCACTCTGCACTTCGAAAAGTGCAAACGAACACCCACCAAATTACGCTGACTTAATGACGCTCTTATTATATTGTTAAACCACACGATTGATGATATGCTCGAACAGCCATCATTTTCGCACGTCTAATTTATAAAGTTGTTGGATATTTAAGGACAGCTCGCGCACAGTGGAAATTCATTGTTTTAGCTTGGAGTTTGTTTTGTTTTTTTTTCTCTCATAATCTGTTTCACAGTGGAAAGAGAAATGGAAAAATGATTGTGTTGTGTTTAAAGAATTGTTGGACGTTTCTTGTAGTCCGTCATTCTGTCAGATGTTTTGGGTTAGTCAGAATTGAGTTCTTGTGCTCTCTAGATAATTGAGGAAGTGAGGGATTTGTTTCTAAGGCTGAATTATACATTCTTGTCTTAAATAAATAAACAGTTGTCTTAAAATAAGGATTTCGATAAAAATAACGAAGAATAGAAACCATCATTCGTGTTTTGTTGATAAATAGTAAAGTGTTGATAAATATACGAGAATCGAAGGATGGTTGATAATTGTAAATAAAAATCTTCATTTCTCATTTGAGATTATGTAAAAATGATGGATAAAGATTATGAATAATGGAAAAATGAAGTGTAGTAAGTAATACATTCTGTCGATGATTGAATTCGGTTATTACCTAATATCTGGGAATCTTAAGGCAATAATTTTGTTTCATTACCTTTATAATGTTCAAGTTATGCTTCATAATTAGAATTCTTTGGAAATACTTATACACGAATTTATTGAAATTCCAACAATGCTTATTGTTAGATTTGGATGTTATTAATGTATCAGTATTTTGCATTTAATTTGTTTTTCGACGCATTTTTTAAATAAATTTGACCGTATAGTTTTTGTAGTTTTCCATCTCAGTGTGGATTTACCTATCACTTGGAAATTTGGAGAGAGGATGCCGTTTACTGTAATTTGACCTTTGTTTGAAAATAAAGTTTCTCTGGGAAAAAAAAAAAAAAAAAAACCGCACTAATGGTTTCAAAACTGACAGTTTGCATTATTAAGCAGAATTATTTTGAAAATGTTTTGCTGTACTTGAATGGCTTTGACTTTGAGAAACTAACCGACATTGTTGCTAATTTAACAAAATTTCTTCTGATAAGATTTTTAAATTTCCAGCATGACGCGAATCGGATGCGTTTTGTATTCCATTGCGTTATAAATGTAATAAAAGGGAAAAATAAAAATATATAAAGCTTAAATATTGTTATGGTGTTCGATTTTGAATAAAATCATTTGATTCACCCATTTGTATAGTTATAATTTGAAATTATTACATTTTTTTAAAATTTGAGTTAAAAATGGCTTTTTATTATAATAAAAATTATTTTAGCCTATCCTCTATTGATGCTCGTAAATAATTTTGAAATGAATAATCTCGGAATCCGAATTTATAATTGTCCTTCTTGTAATCAACTTGGATTAATTTTAAAGTTTCCTTTTATATATCCGGGAAAACTCGTACGTGTTCCTAAAATGACACTAATAATATTTGTTAAAAAACGATTCCCTTCCCCTCTATATTTCATTAGATGGAGCATTGTCCATTGTTAATTATTCATGGACAACCCGTGTTCTGGGACTACTCATTCATGGAATTGAGGACGCACTTATGCTACCTTTCACTACAGTAAATTTAATTAAGTCATTAAATGCGGGCCTGCGAATATATGGTATATACAACAGGTGGACTCAACACAGTATATTGCGAATCCGGCCTGTGCATGATAGAACTTAATTCGAAACCAATAACTTTAATATACGAAACATTTTGTATCTAAATAGTCTTTCTTATTGTCTAAGTTTTCAAAATTGTATTTCGTTTGTTTACATGATTAGAATGAGACACATTTTCTTTGATTTCTTTTTTTTTCCTTGCATGTAAAAAATTTTTCGAGAATTTTGTTTCTAGTATGTAAAATTCTCCTGTAAAGGTTGTTCCAAGTAAATAAAAAATCTTCAGAAATTTTTTTTCCCGAGAAATTGTTTGATGAAAATGTGGACAGTTTCTGTGAATCTGTGTGATCCACCCAGTGTGAACTTTTTTATTTGGACGTTTCCATTCTCCAGTATACGGAAAAAACAAAAATGGTTAGCTTTTATTTTCTCTTTGTTTCACACCATGCTTATTGAGAAAAAAAAAAAAATAATAATGAAATTTGTGGTACGAAATTTCGTCGACGAAGTTCATTTTTATCTGGTTCATTCGATTTCTTCCGATATATTATTATAAAAACTGAATTAAGAAAAAGTTTTTATGATTTCTTTCCATTAAAAAGTCCATCCCTTAAGAAATTTATTATAGACAATTAATTTATAGATTCTAAACTTAATGGTCATAGTAATTTGTATTTATTAATTTGAATTAAAAATAACAATTTCTTAAGTCGTAAAATTAATAAGAATTTGTATTCAATCATTTTTAATCAATAATCATAATAATTTGTTCATTAACTTTTAATTAATAATCATTGTAATTTATATTTATTAATCTTTATGTATGCAAAATTGAATTTTTCTTGGATATATTTCTAAGAACAAATATGTCATCTTGGAACCAAAGGAGTTAAAATTACATATTGCTAAAATCATTGTTACGGTTATTTTTCTTAATTTTATATATTGTTGAAAACGTTGACACAGTTACTTTTTCTTAAGTTTTTGTGTAACCATTTATTTTTTTCTGTAATTTTCTCTGAAAACGTGGAACATACATAGCACGCTATGTTCCAATTCTGACAAGTAAATCGGTTCTCGTTAGTAAGTTCTTTCAAGAATTCTTTAACATTTAAATAACTTTTACGTAATGTCAGTGGTAACATACAGTGCGTAATATTCTGAGTCCTAATGGCTTCTCTTATCGTTTGCAATGGTGAAAATTTTGGGAAAAAGTAGCAGGTTTCGAATGTCCAAAAGTACAATTTAATGTTATTTCGCGAAACAATCTTAATGTACTATTTATTTCGTTTCGGATGGCTTTTCGTCAATGTAGATTGCATTACCGAATAACAGATATGCTGAATAACGTTGAATGTGTTGTTTTGCCATTTCCTCAAAGCTAATTAAATAACAGAGTGTGGTCCTTGCCCCTAAAAGAAACCGCATCGAACTCGGTTTTGGTACTGATAGCAGGAAGGGCAATGTTTGTGGTAAATCTTGACAGTAGTAAACATCAAGATAAATCCAATAATTATTACTTGTTCCTAAAAGCTTTGAATCCTCACTAATTGATAAGAATATCGTTTCGTGACATCTCGCAACCACTGAGTCTTTCTCCTCTACCTGTCCACAACATCAATCACACTGATTCGCTACTGGCTTTCCTGGAACGGGCCATTTTTCTTTTCTGGACTTTTTTCGTTGCTATATATCGAGTGCAGAAACATTTGACGTTTCTGGCTAAACACACTTTAAAACAAGATGTCATCCATCAGTGGCTAACTCTGAAATAAAAATTTTTAGCAATTTAATTTAAATAATAACAAATAAAAAAAAAGCAAGGAGTAAATGGAATTCAGTGAAAAATCTCAGTTCTTTTCAACACAGAATTTTTGGCAGGGAAGGGAAGAGGGAGTCTTAATGTAGTACTAAAAATTAACAAATTTTAAATTTGTAAATTTTTAGTAAAACATCGTAAAAGAATTATTTTGTAATTAGCCTCATTCAAGAAATTTGAAATCTATGGAGCTGTACTTTTAGTTGAATTGAATCTGCCGACTTTCACACTCCATTTTAGTTAACAAGCAAGTTCTTTTTTCCGTTATTTAGTTTAAACAGTTTTTAAAAAAAGTATAAAAATGTTCTATAGCGTTCCTTTTGTTAATATCCCTTCTTATATCTGTATCATCTTATTCGTAACACAAAGATGTGGCTTTCTTATGACTGCTGCTTTTTTGTACTGTCCTCGGGAATATTTTCGTTCCATCTGTCTAGTATTTTCCAATAAGTATCAAAACAAGAAATGTGACTAATTTAGAACGTCTAATAAGCTGAACTATGTTTCCAACATGTGCTGAAAAACTTTCAGATAAAACAATTAATTAAAATTAACCACTGAGTATGTTTTGTATCTGAAAGAATACTAATAGGTACAATCATTTTTTTCTGTTATTTTACGTACAGATCATGGATATAATAATAACAGATAAGTGTTGATTATTATGAGCATGAAAAACCAACTTAATTAGAAATTAATTGGATTATCTATATCGATGGCTTACCTGGCTTGTAATAACCAGCTGTTCGAAAGAACCATTTGCATTACTTAAGTTTTTCTTCCATCGAAAAAGATTCTGTAGTTGAAAATAATTGCTACACATGTCATATTTTCGTCTGAAATGCTTATTGAATCTTGAAACAATTATAGAAAATTAAGCATTTAGTTATTGTTCGTTAAGATTTCTCAAGTGTTCTCAGAAATAGACTAATTAGCTATATATTGATGCAAATGCATCTAGAATAAACAAAAGTTTGAGTTTTTAGGGAAACTTATACCTTTATTTGTGTTTTTCTAGATTGCTGATTCTGAAGATCAGAAAGAAGGAAAGATCGAGTATAACGGTGAGTGATTTTATAATTATTTCCTTTCAAAAATATGCTGTTTATTTAGTATTATGCAATTTACTATGCCTTAGATGTGTGGACTCGGCTTATTTAACCGTATTCTGAGAAGGCATAATTCGTGAACAACTTGTGAACCATTCGATGAAATTATTTACATTATGAATCAATCGTGAACCTTGGGGGGGGGGAAGCAACTCATCGATCATCAATTGTCAGCATTTTATTTAATAAAGACATTTTGACAATTTTTGACCAGCTGAATAATTGAAGGATTAAATGGTCCCGTGCCTTATCTGCATAAATGATAATAAATCTCTATTTTTAATCGTATATTTTTAGTATTTTTAAATTGAAAAATTCAATAATTGATTAAATAAGTTACTAACTACATTTTTGACATGATGTTGGAAAATTTTCAAAGTTCTGTTAAACAACTATGCTTTTTGACTTCTTAAAAAATTTATTCATGAAGTTATTATTATTATTATTATTTTGCATTATATTTCTTAAATTTTTCTCACACTCATTTTTTTAGATATAAAGTACTACTTTTGAAGAAAAAAATTATTATTATACTGGTTGTGCTCTAAGAATATTAGTTTGCCAAAAGAATAATGACATGAAAGAAAACAAACCTTATTATTATTTCCCTTTATAAGTTAGAATTTGCGATCTTACTGACAGAACACTACTACATACCGTCTGCTTAATTGCATTTTCAATTAAATGTTGATTTTGGCTTTAGAACGTATAAATATTTCAACAACAAAAGCAGCTGTGCCGGAAAAACATTACCGTTTTCTTGTAATGATGATTTCCATTTTGGAGCAGCCACATGTTCGCTCAACTGTGAAGAGAGTGCGTTTTTTAGGTGGAAAGTATTCATGAAGCTTTTGATGATTCGTACGGAGAAGGATGGGAAAATAATGACTGCCCAGAGTTGGTATACTTGTTGCTGTTACCGTCAACATACTTCTAAATTAATATTTGTGTCTCTCACATGAATTCTTAGTTCTAAACTGCTCGATATTATTATTGTATTGATAAAACGTTCTTCAAATTTAGCTTTTTCAGAGTGTAGTTGTTTTTGATAAATGCCTTTAAAGCGAATGCTCTTGGTTGAGGAGCTTTATTATTATTGTAAGTGGAATTCTTTCCATGACGAAAAAGTTGTATTTTAGAAAATGTTCTCATACTTGCGTGAGTGATGTATGTTGGAATTGAATGAAAGACGAGTTCAAAGTCACTGTTGCTGAAGTGAAATTTTAAGTTCACGCTCCGTATGTCAGTTATTTAACTTGTTCACAATAATTTCAAGCATTAAAACAATTTCGACTTTACATCTTAATCAAATAATTCAATCTTTGTAAATATTTAATTCATCTGTGCTCTCTAGCCCAAAGTGCTTCTTGCTGGACTCTATTATATATATGAGGGCAATTTCCTTTGGTTTGAGCTGAAGCAAATGGTCTGTAGATTAATATTTGGAGCATTCGGATAGCTGCAAATTTCGATTGATTTTTATATGTTTTATGCTCCAGAATACATTGCAATTTTTTAAGCGTTTATATTTTTTTTCTCAAAAAGTACGCATTTATTAATAGTTTTATCTTGGTGTTCAATACAACATGGCTGAATACGGTCTTTAAACCAATATTCTTTAAAGTGACGAAATCTTTCGTTGCCAGCTATTAGTAAAAGTTGAAGGAGAAGAAAGACAGAGAACGGGGGGGGGGGATCAATTTTAGTATCTATTTTTTAAGTACTTTATGTAAACCTGCTAAGCAAATGCCATCTTAACCAAGAAATATGATTTATAAAAAGTAAATTCCGTATAAAGCTCTTAACTTTTCGTTTATACTGCTTTTTCCGTACTAAAAATTGAATTAAGATTTTTAAATGGCAAAGAATAATATAATAAAATAAATATTTTCAGATTTAAAAAAAATCAAGTGAACTTATTGCCATATTCAAGAACTTTATGATCATGAAGTGAACATGTTGAAATGAAAATAATGTGACTCTTGGGTTTGTCTTTTCTTATCTCGTAATTTTACAGAAAACTGTTTTTTTTTTTTTTCCCTAGATGTATGTTTTACGATTCAGTCTTAGAGCGCAGAGCAGTGATAATTAAAAGAAAAATCTACTTGTGCAAATATTAATCTTAAGTTTTTACTGAACGGAATAATTAGCAAACGATAATTCTAAAAAAGTTAAAAGTTTATCTTTCTAAAAAAAATTTTTTTCGTTCCTAATTGTCTTTTGTTATACGAATCCGTCATACTGCCAGAACATATTCCATGATGTGTGCGAATTTTGTTCTTGCCGGATATCATTTTTAATATAAATATTGCCTTTACATTTACTTTAAGAATTAATATATTGACCCTTCACTTGAGTTTTTAAGCTATTTTACGTTAATCCAATTATGACAAAATCCATCGCTTTAAAAAGAGGAGGAGACCTTAGTTTGTGACAGCATGGAGGGAAGTGGGGAGGGCGGTAAAAACGATTCGGGCGGATGCTTTAGAATTTTTATTTATTTTTGTTTTTTTATGAAGAAAAGTGTAGAAATTAGTGCAAAAAATGCAGTAGGAGGAGTAAAAAAAGGGGGCTATTCGCTAATGAAAGATTAAGGTGCGAGAAGTACGTGACAGTCATTACAAAAAGATATTTTCCTTTTCCCTTTCTTTTAAGCAATAATGCTCTATAATTTACCGTTTTAATCGTTTTTCATGATAAAAATGCTAGACTGCCTCTGGTTATGTTTTTCATTCTTTGAAATGTACTGTAATGGCATTCTCCCTTTTTCATTTTTGTAATAAATAACATTTGCTGTGCCTCGAAGTCTCACTCGCCTTACATTGTTGTGTTTTTATATGCTACTCGGACATTCATACATGTTTTAGAGATAATTCATTTAAGTGATTTATTCAATTATTTAGTTTTTTACTGCTTGCATTTTTTTATGGAGGACATTAGGACTTTAAAAAATTGCCCAATTTATGTTGGTTACATATTAACTTTTCTTTCATGATCTTTCTCCTCAAAAGAAAACTGATTTTTTTTTTTGAGAAAAAAATTAATATATGTTCACTTATAAATAATTAGACTGATTTGGAACTCCCGGTTTAAAATGCTTTTTTAATCAACATTAAATCTCTGTGTGTCATGCTTTCGAATTTTATTTTTGCGTATCATGTTTTTTCGACTCGTGTATAAAACTACCAGGTTCGACGAATAAAAACCTAAATTTTTGATCTAATAAATTTAAATTATTTCTCATTTGCGTGTGTCTATTTTGCTGCATCAGACAGTAATAATGGCTAAATAAATTGGTTAGAAACCTGGAAAGGAAAACTCCATAAAATGTATTCAAGTATGGGACTTAATAATTAAGTTAATTTTTTTTTATTAAATTAATATTACATTTAAAATATAAAGATAACTTTTGGTAGTATTAAATATAAAACTTTTTTTAATATGTTTATCAGATTATTATGAGCAAAAAATTTTATGGATGGCGGTAACTGAGAATATATAAACTTGAATTCAAGAACTTAATGCATTTATAATGAACATATGTTTATGCCCCAGAGAAAAAAGAATTGATAATGGATAAATATTTCTTTTAGAAGAAACAATGTAATAAAAATATGTATTACTTGAAATTAAGAACTTAAATCAGCAGCTATGGACATCAGGGAAGTAAAAAATTAATATAAAATAAATATTTAAAAAGAAGTATGTATTCACATTAAGTGATTTATTGTTTTAATTTTGTAACCTTTTTTTGTAATATTTGATATTTTGAAAATTATGAGTCTATCTTTGCTTGTTACGCCATAACTTGTAGTTTAAACAGAATCGCAGATTATTTTTGCAGTTCAGAGAAAGCTTTTATATTTTAAAGAATTCATTACTTTCATAGATCATAAAGCTGTTGCAATTAATAGCTCTTATTGCTTTGTTTCTGTAACTTTCAAAATGATTCATTTGATGATTTCATTGCAAAAAATACAATTCTTTTTACAAAAAAACTGATAAAAATGTGTTTTTCATTCATTGATTTTTATGTTAAATTTATAAAAATTATGACGCTATTGTGATCTCTGTAAATAAATTCATGAGAATAACGTGCCGATTCTTTTGTTCCGTCCACAATAACTTTCTTTAAAGTTTCTAAACTAGACGTTAATCTTAACAAATCAAATCAAAATGATAAAGACGAAAACTTTTACTGTCAAATCGATTATGAACAGGAAAGCAACTTCTCTTGAAATTTCCACGCTGTGTGATTTAAAATTGATCTTTTGCTGAGGAAGAGTCGTAATGTAAACAAAGCACAAAATCAAAGCGGATTATGAAAACTCTGGGAATAAACTGCTGAAACGAAATTTGGGAACATTTTTAAATGGATTTTTCATCCTTCATTTAGTATTTAATTTGCATTCAACTATTTTTATGTTGGTACTATTTAATAACAAACTGTAACTCCCTTGGATTATTATTTTATGAGTAGGCGCATTTTTACAATTCATTCATTTATTTGCTCCAGGCTATTTCTGAAGTCATAGAATTGAAAACGCTCTAAATAAAATGCTGGCGGGAATTTTTACATGTTGAAGTTGTAAACCAATTTTGGTTACAGTTATTGATTTTGGCCATTGACCTGCTTTAAGTTTGTTGATTAATCCTCTACGCATGTGCTTAAGTTGAATGAAGCAGTTAGATCTTTTGTTTAAATTCTTTGCTTCGAAATTCATGAACAACAACAAAATAAATAAATAAAATACTGGATGAATAAAGTAAATAATAAATAAATTATGATTGATACTGATGATTTTCTAAGCTTTCATTTCTGAAATAAATACATAATAGAAATGCACTAAATCAAATGCCTGGTATAAATAAATAAATGAATCATAAAAAGCATCTAAATTGGTTCTTTTGGATTAATCCTTTTTGAGCAAAAGATATAAAATTAATGAGATGTGAAAACAAATAAAATGAAAAGTAAATAATAATTAAGTATATTTTAGAAAATTTTACTTATGTTTAAATGTTCGAATTTATTTAAAATATGAAAGAATGTTTAAAATGTAGCATAGTTTTAATCTAAATGTATTTTTTTTCTAGTTATGATTACATAAAAATCCACGAAATTAAAAGAAAAAAAAATCGCATTAAGATACCGAGAAGGAAGTATTTGCTGATTTAAACATACCTGAAATTCCGAACGCGTAAAATTTTCCTTAAACTGTGAAGAGAAAATATCGATATTATCTCTGTTAATTTTCAAATTTAAAATCCTGTTCCTGGATGTTTTAAAACTGAATTTTTACTGGTAATTGTTCTTTTCCTTGTAATGTGAACAGCGTAATTCAACTTCTCACAAATTTTAAATGGTAATCGCCATTAATTTTTTTTTAAAATTGGGTGTTCAGTTCTTCGATAGAATGTGTCATTCCTACTTTTTTTTTCAGATCACGAAAACAGTGGAATCCGTTATTTTTATTTTTCATTGGAATATTTGTATTTGAAAAATAAAATCGTAAACTTCTAAAAATCAATTAATTGTAAAAATTTTTATAACGTAATAGTATGACGTAATTTATAACATTTAATGTGTAAATAATGAATTTTAAAAAAAAAAGAACAAACAAACTTAATAAAATAAATTTTATTAGGTTAAATTAGGTTTTAACTTAATTAACGTAATTAAATTAAAAAGTCGTAAATAAAATTAGTTGTTTATGCGAACAACTGTCAAATATTAATTAATTCTTGAGTAGTTTTTTTCATAGAAATGATTATCTATCATTTAATCTAATTAATCCTAAAAACATAATACCGAATTCGGTTTTAAGAGAAAATAAGTGATATCAACTCTTTCCCCGAGCTATTGAATAATAAATATATTCGATTATTTTCTTATTTCGTCTAAATATTTTTATTTTTTAAATGAGATAAGAGTTTAATAAATTATAAAAATCTATAAAAATGAATTAATTATAAAAAACACCAATTACTGCAGTAAAAAGGAAATACAACATACATTTTTCTCCAATAAATCTGGCTATTGACGCTTGTTTATTTAATTTATAAACTTCATGAGTAATTACTTTTTTAATTTAGATTATTATTTATCAAACGTGTATGAATTTCGGTCTTGATATACTGTTCCCTCACTTGAGGAAAAAAGTAGAACGAGCGAGCTAGCTATTTTAATAATTTATGAAAATGTTTACATTTTTGTGTAGAATAAATCATTTGCATGCACGGATGTAATTACTTATAAAAATTTTAAACATAGGGCATGAACTGTTTGTGTTAAAAAGTAAACAGTTCAATATTTGTCAAGTAAGATTAATTGCTTTCGCGAACCACTTTCTCACGTTAATTTAGTAGAGCTGCGCACTCTTCGTTCAAGATACAGGGAAATATATGACAAGTAATCCATTTTTAATTTTGATTATTTGTTTTTCTTTTTATTCGTTTCTGACCCACAGAGAAGGGGTAGAGATACTTTTCCCCGATTTTTTTAAGCAAAGATTTCGATTGTTTTGTTGTTATGTGCTTCTCTCGAGAAATATGAGTTCTTTTACTTTTACGAGAAAATTGCCTAATATCCTCCTCTCTATTTTTTTACTGCTCTCTGTACCTTTACGAACCGGTACTACGTCGAATTTCTATCTATCTAGCCTGGGCGTAAGGCCGTTTTGAATCCTGGCGCAGCCAGGGGGAAAAGGTACTTATTCCACTGTATGTATACATATATTTATTCCTTGAGTTCATTATATTTTTTTTGTTTTTGTGCAGTTATTTTAATAGCGTTCCAGTGGTACTTGATGTCCTGGAAACCGGTCCTTTCAACGCTATTATTTTTTCTCCCTTCGTATTCTTGCTCTCCCTGCATCTAATGACTAGTAGATTGAGACCTCGCTGCGAGGGTAGCGGGAAAACAAAGCCGCTGCCTAGATTGGGACCTCGCGACGAGGCTAGCTCATGTTCCACGGTTACCAGTTAAGAGTATTGACAGTGGCGCGTGATAAATGGGGCTCGGCTGGCCCGATGCCAGGTTCCCTCTACCGCAAACTGCTTCTTCTTTTTCGTTCGCTTCTATTTTCTCTCTTCGCTCATTTCGCTTAACTACTGCCCCCTTCGTTCGAAAACTTCGCTCGTTCTTATTCCCGAAGCAAATTTTTGAAATTTCCTCTTCGCTTCTACGGAGCCTTTCGATTTGCGACGAGTTTCTGCACTTCTTGTCCTTTCGCAGGCATTCGAGATGACTAAATGTCAAGCGACCCGCTTTTAAAAGTGTTTCGCTTCCTCCATCCCCCCTCTCTTTTCGATCTCTGTCTCTTCTCTTTTTAAAAAAAATTAAGTAATGTGTTAATCAAAACTTTGCTATGTTCGCGATTGTTCCCTTTTTTCTAAACATTTTTTTTTCTTCATCCATTCACATTGCCATATACCGCTGTACACGTACATGTTGTTTTGACATTTACTTAAATCTATTTTGAACTTGATGGAGTTTGGCTTAAGTAATCTTAAAATCTTGGGGGGAAAAGTTTCATTCAAGTGCTGATATCAAAATTTTGAGGCACACGAACACATTTTTAGAAAATGTTCAATATTATATCTTTTCTAAAAGGAAAAAGAAAAACTTTGTATTTTACCAAAGTAAAGAATGCTTCTTTTATCCGTGTTTACACTATTAGTTTATTCACATATATTAATAAAAAAAATTAATTATTACAAAATATAAGCATCATTTCTAAAAGTGTTTCCCGTGCCTTTCTCCTCTCCCCACATCTCTTTTTGTATCTTCGTTCCTTATATTTTGTCTTTCCTTCGTCAAAAATTAAGCAATGTGTTAATCAAAATTTTGCTCTGTTCGGTATTATAACGTCCTCGAGTAAATTTTAAAAACCCTTTTATCCATTCAGATTACTATATACCAGTTCTACACCTACATATTGACCTGACATTTACAAAAATCTCTTTTGAACTCGAGTTTCATGTGATTTGAAATTGTTGAGAAAAACTTGGATGCTAATTTTCAGAACTGAAACTATATAATTTCCTTTTATTTATTATTTGTTTTAGATATTTCTTTTGGTAATTTACTAGTTTAAAGGGTATTTTATCTATATATATCCTTTTAATTTATACTGGTTTAATTGTTTGTAAGACTATTCATTAATGAACGGGATGTTTTTTGAAAAATACACGCATTAGCGAAATATACGACTATGTCAGGCATCTACACTTAACGAATAGCTAATGAACTGTTTTAATAAATAAATCGAAATTTGATTTAGTTTCATGTAAATAACTAATTCTTAATAATTATACGTTTTTCGTAGAATGTAGTTCAATAAATGAAGTCCAGTTCCAACTTAAATCATTGCATTAACTGTTTTTAATTTAACTGTCCATTTAATTTCCATATAGCATTCGATTCTAACTTAACTTATACTTATTTAGCAGGGTTTATTTTTCTTCGAATTTTTTTTAAACCATTAATTACTTAATTATGTTTGAAGACGTATTTAATATTTATTTTTTGCTATTACATTCTTTAAATATTTCAGCATTTTGAATAAACGAGACGTATATTACATAAAAAGCTTAGATATAATAAGTTGCTTTTTTTAATTTCTTTTTCATATTTTTTAATAGTGAAAATCGCATGAATATATGATTCTTATTAATATGTAGCAAAATTTCAGAATATTCGATGTCTTAAGAATTAATATATACAAAAATATTTTAAACTGAACAAATATTTACGATTCCGAATATGCATACGATTTATATAAAGATACAGAAAAGAGAATGCAATGAATATATTATTAAAAACTTCAATGCCATAAATCAGCGTTATCTTTATTTTTAAAACTGTGTCTAACTTAGTGAAATGTTGTAAAATGAAGTCAATCTAAGAGACATTAGAATCAAGTAATATATGTATATACGTATGTAATCTAATTTTTTTAAAAATTCGACACAAAAAGGGTGTAGACTTATGCAGTGTTCTGACTAAATGCACATTGAAGTACAAAATTAAATTGGCACAGGACACTTCACGTATATTATTTGAGCATAAATTAAGCACTTTTTTTTCTAAATAGCTTCTTTTTTTTCTAATAAAGTGGATTTTTAATCCACTGAACAGCGTTTCGTTTTTATTGTAACTTTTGCGAAAAGTATGAAAATTAAAAAGTTTATTCACTATTAATTATCGGTATTTAAATTTATGAGTCTCTCAAGAGCGTGAATCAGCTTCATCGCTACAATGATTCTTTCTGAAAATGCTTGTAAAATGAATTCTGTGAACTTAATTAACACCGAAGAGCCGACTCAATAAGAATGCCTTGAGGCTACAACATGACAAACCAGGTTACTGTTCATTTCCTTGAATATTCTTTGGTTATTAACATATAATTAGTCCATGCATTAATAAATTGTTAAAATTTATGAATATATTCTTTTCAACACTTAGTATAACTGCAAGTCATAAAAGCCGTTTAATTTTTTATTGCGATTATTAATCACCTTTTTTTAAAAAAATGCTACATTGTTGCTTCTAAGTCATTTTATTTGAAAGAATTTCGAATAAATAAAAGTAATTGATAAAAGGGTGTAGTTTATGAGATTTTTATAGACGCTGTTATTTTCAGACGAAAACATGTAAAGAAACGTTTCGTTAACATTTAATTAATTCTTTTAATTGACAAATAATGTTGAGAATTAATTATCTAATAATCTTGTAATTAATTATATAACTAAGATAATGTTGATAAAAATCTTTTGAAGTTGAAAAACGGTATGAATATTGCATTTGAATAAGCTTAATGAAAAACTGAAAATTTCATGTGTAAATATATTATCTATTTTGATGTAGTGAACTGTTCGAAAATTGTAGTTTAAAGGATGTTCTGAATTATGGAAATTATTGTTAAGTTCGTCGTATTTATTGAATACTGTTATTTTATGATAAAAGCTACATTTTGATGTATAATCTTTCTTTGTTTTTAAAAATGAGATTTGTAAAAAATGATTTTTAAAAACTACAACTAATAATTTTTTGAGTCTAAAAACAAATTTTTCTTTTTTTTTTTTTTTTGCCTTTTTTTCAAAGGTTTGATAAAAAGAATTCCCCATCTCTTTTAACAATTCTTCAGGTTTTTTTTTTTGTTTGTTTGTTTTTTTTCCTCCCCATAAATTCGCCTTTGTTTCAATTTTCTGATTGTTGTCACTTTTGTTGAATACTATAATATATATACTTTTATGGTAATTGAAAATACTTTATATTATAGAAATAAGATTGATTGGCTATGTTAAGAATGCTGCAGATTAATTAATTATTATTATTAACTCTAATTTTTTGTTTTCCTTATTAATTATTTTGACGATACTTTCTGTTTTAACAGTATATTTTCTAACTGAATTCATATAAGAATTCATGGAAAATTTGAAATATTGATGTATCGCTTGCAATTCTTATATCGAATTGAAATACTTGAGTAGGACTGTTAGTTTATTTAAAAACAAGATAATTCAATGCTTTTCTACAATTCGATTGTTGGGTGATCAGTTAAATAATTCTTAATAATATTCTTCTACGTTTATTGAAAATAAAATGTTCCATTTTTTAAAAAAGACTTTTTTTTATTTAAATTCATCCATTATTTTTTAAATTTTGAACCGAATTCTTATAATCTTTTTTATATGTTAAAAATAAATAAAAAGACCACATGCTTAAGCGTTCGCGTTGAGCATTCTAAAACTCCATTAAGAAAAACAAACAGAAGGAAAGAGCTGTCATTCTACAGACATTTATATTTTCGTACAAATATAATAATAAAAAAAAAGTGTTGTCGCTGTCAGGTTCCAATCATTGTTTTGATGGCTGTTGTCTGAGGCATTTTCCAAGATTAAATAATAACATAGTTTCATTTTTTTACTCTAACTAACTACAACGTTAACATTTAAAAATAAATAAATAAAAACGCGCACAAATAAAATTACTTCCACTGCTATCAATCAACGTCTAAATAACGGAATCACCACAGTTGTTTAAAACATTTCTTTTTTTTTTCCCTTTTTTTTTTTTTTTTATAATCAAATCTTTCTCTAGGCACTCACTTAGCAAGTGAAAAAAAAAAAAAAAAAGAGTAAAAAAAAAAGTTCTTGGGAAGATAATTGCTCTATTTTTTTCTACATTTTTTTTATTTTTACTTTCTAATGAAGCAGTTGAGACACCTGCGCGTAAGCAAAACTCTTTTAATACTAGATTACGAAAGTTTTTTTTTAGTTTTTATCTTTTTTCTTCTCTCCCCCCGCCGTCCATTTCCTTCCCCATCGATCTTGTTTGTAAACTCGGTTACCGTCATCGTTTCTTTGGGTTTATAGCATTCTCTGCGCAAATTCGTATGACATGTATGTCTAGACGCTTTATTTTCATTCATTTAGAAAGCAGGTCTTGTTGGCGTCATTTCACGAGCCAGTACTTAAATAAAACTCCCTAATCAGAGAAAAGTTATTTAAATTCTGGAGAGGTCTGTTATTATTTCACGTAAATGAAATTTTAATTATGATATGAAGAACAGTTTTTGTGTGATTGCTTTATTGATATTTTATGACACTATGAAAAAACTTATTATTATTGTGTGCTTCTTATTTTATTAGTAACAAATGAGAAAGTGATTATAACGTATTCGAACATAATTGTTTTCGTTAAAACTTAATTATAATTTTCTTTTATTTGAAATGCATTAATGCGCAATTTTCTTAATATAGTGAAAATTAAGTTATGGGTTTGATATTTTTAAGTAATTTATTTAAATTAGCAATTTTTGTTAAAAAAGTGCTATTTTATTTCATTATTATTATTATGCCTTTTATTTTTTAAAAAAGGAGTTATTTAATCTTTAATAAATAACAGGGGATTGTGTCTTTTTCTTTATTTCCCTTTTCACAAATATATATTTGTATAATTTTTAAATTCTCATTTTATATTAACTATTTAGTTGCTTAAAAGAAGGTGGCATTCGTTGTAAGGAGTTTGTTCAATTCTAAGTTCTCCAAGTATATTATTGGAATATTCTGTTATAATATGTAGAAACATTAAGAAAGTATTAATGCATATTCCTGTGAGTATTTTTTTAAAAATTTAATATTATTTTGTTCAAAATTTATTACACTTTAGATTCATCAATATCAACATACCTTGATACCATGATTATACCTTGAAAATGTATGAAACTAAAAGGATCATTTGTCTCGGATTAGTGGGACAATTCCTTAAGTTTCGTTGCAGCATAATTATTGCTTGTAAAGATACTTCCCGATTGTTAATAAAATGATCCGAATTGTCCTTTTTAAAAATTTTATTTATTTATTTATTTTTACTTAAAAATAATGTTTTCGTATTAAAAAAGCAATTATGATTTAATTGCAAAAATTAACTCCTGAAGTATTCCTCTCCTTAATTTTTATTACATATTGAATAATCTTAAAAAGTAATCATGATCTATTTATCTTAGTGAACTATGATGATTCGGAATCGTGATTGTTTTTAATGTTGTTCATTTCCTTTATATGTTGGCTCATACTATCACATATAAGAATATCTCCAAATTATCTGGGACCCTCTCCCCCTCCCCCTCCAGTTTGTCCCAGCTTGATCCCCTTCTCTCGTCCCATTTCCTGAAGGGTCGTGGATTAAATTAAACAATTTGGTCTCTGACGAAAGCTTTCATCTTCCTGAATAAATACAACCAAGCTGTGTCTACGAAATATATGTATGTAATATAATTTATCAATTTTTTTGAACTTTTAACTCTTGAAATTTTTATGAAGAAAGTTTTCAATTTTGTATCTAATATATATATATATATATATATATATATATATATATATATATATATATATATATATATATATACACACTAAGCACATATATTCTGCTGTAATATATGCTGAATGCATTTCTTGTTTTAGTTTTCTATAACCAGGTATAAGAGGTATAAGGTTGTATTTTCTTATGCTTAGCAATGTCCCTCTATACAAACTGTCCAACGCGATTTCCTTTCCTGATTTCATTTGCATTTTCTTCCCTCCTTTTTTACAGTTATCTTTTCGACGTGTTTTTACTTCAACCAAATTGAAAGCTTTGGACTTTTGGACCTTCCATACCATTATGTTTCGGGGCAACACAAACATGCCTAGCTTTATCTTCTCTCAAACGATAAGAGCGTACGCAACAGTCGCAGTTGGATGAATTTTTTATCACTAAAATTTACTATTATCTTTTCGAGAAGCCATTATTGCGCCTAAGGGTGAAAGTTAAAAGCATCTCTGTGGTGTATTTTTCATATAAATAAGTGGGTCCTCTATGGGATTTTTAGAAATTTATTTTTATACGTCATAATGTATTTAAATATTTAAAATGGTACCCATTAGAGAGTTATCAGTTTTGCGAGTAATATTGTCAACTAAAACGTTTAATTCTGTCTTTTTTTTTAGAAGACTCCTTACATCTGATGTTTGCCTTTTCGGTTCGTGGAAAATTTGCAGTTGTCAAACAGTTTGTTTTTACTTAGAAATGAGAAAGCAGTTAATGGAAAACTGCTGTTTTCATCTTAAAAGGCTTTTAGGCCCTCAGAAAATTATTCAATTAGAATTATGAAAAATTATCCTCATCATTTATGAAGCTTTTACATACATTTGTAAACGTTTACAACTGCTTGCTATATGAAAAAGAGCTCATGTTTCATTTTTAAGCTATGTATGGAAGCTGTAATCTGAAAATTATTTCTCAAAGTTCTGCAAATTGCTGTGTGATTTAAACATGTTTTGTGGTATTTATTTAGAAATTTAGAGTAAAGGCTCCCCTCCCCCTTCTTAAAACTGTAAACCTTTATTTAACTATCCATTTACTTTGCTTGGTTGAGTTTGAACAAAACAGACAATCGAATTATTGCAATAAATAAATAAAGAATCTTCTGATATTCTAAAAAGTGAGATGATATATATAAATTCCATTTCGTATAAAAAATAGGCAACTCAGCTTCATTAACATAATATTCTACCCTATTTATTTATGCACTCTTAATTCTCTTTATTCGTGAATTGCATTAAATATTATTTATCCCACTGTTCACACACACGTGCAAAAAAGAGTTATCACGCATTCTTATTTTTACAATAAAAAATTTACTAAGTTTCTCAATTTATGTGTTACGTTTAATAGCGCACAATGTTCCGTCATCAAACAAAATACTTACTATCTATGCGCACATTAAGCCGCAATGCTTGTTATTTTTTATGATTGATGAAACTGCTCGATAGGTGCACCTGTCCTGTGAATACAAAATAATAACAATTGGAGAATTGAAAAGAGTTTTCGGCCTTCTCATTTTCATTCTATCACCGGCCAAATGCCTTTTCTCCTCTCTCTCTCTCTCTCTCTCTCTTTTTCTTTTCTTTTTCTCCTCCACTCCCCTGCTTTTCATGAAAAACAAGAAACGTTTTATTGCTTGT
Source organism: Argiope bruennichi (assembly GCF_947563725.1). Lineage (NCBI taxonomy): Eukaryota > Metazoa > Arthropoda > Arachnida > Araneae > Araneidae > Argiope > Argiope bruennichi. The sequence goes on along the minus strand of NC_079162.1, from coordinate 31,840,610 downwards.
TATCCTTATTTTGACTATTTTAGTTATGGTTCTTTGATATATTACAATATATGTCGATATTTTAGAGGCTTTCGTGATTTCGTGACAGTTGTTAAGACATTTTCGAAACTTACGGATGTTTTATAATGTTAACGCATCTCAAGAGCTAATTTATTTCTGAACTACGAAAAGCGATGAGATACTACGAAATTTCAAATTGCTTTTATGTCGTCTCCCTTTTTTGTACAAATTTACTGCCTTTGTACGAATACTAAACCAAATGAATTATTTTTAGATTATTTGAAAAAAAAATTTTAATATAAAAATTTTGGAATTTGTATTTTAGGAGATAAGTTTATGTTAAAAGTTACATTTTCCCATTAAACTTTATTACAGCTGCAAATAAATTTTCTGAACTTAAAAGAAATATTGTAAGGACAGACGCTTCACGAAATGAAATAATTAAAAAAAAATGATTCATATGTTAGTTTCCAAACGATTTTATTCATTACATTTCTAGTGATTACCTACGGAATCTTAATGACAACGTAAACTTCCCTATTATCTTAAGAAGCAAAGTTCGAGTGTTCCGGGTGTTTTGTGGTCCCATATTATCCACAACGTGCTGATAGGAGATGCTTTGCTCGTGGTGCTATCACGTTGCCAGATAAAAAAAAAAAATCACATAGAAAAAAAACACCTAGAGACGCGAATTTCTATTCTGTTATGTGGTTTAGCGGTTCTTGTTTATTTTTTGTGTAAAATTATTTAAAAAATTTAGCCTTGGTGGAATTAACCTAGTCAATATTTATTCGACTTGAGTATATTTATTGGCGAATTTTTGTTTGTTTTGATTTTTCAACAAAATATTGTAGGTTGTAATTTTGCGTAGTTTAAATGTTTTGCATTTTTTTTTTCTTTCGAATTTTGAATTTCAATCATTTTTCTCTTCATATCATAATTTGTTTCATTTATTTTAATCTTAAAAAATTTGATAAAATTATTAAAAATGATGGGAGGAATTGGACGCTTTGGAAACATTGAACAGTGATTCAGTTTTGTGCAACTTCGCATTGAATCATTTATGAAAACAAACGTTCTGATAAACAGAATAGTTCGATTCGATCACGAAGAATTAAAATGATTTTTTCTGACAATGGTGTACTATCATACTGTTTTTTCCCACTCTAAATGATTATTTCGCGTTTTATGTACGTATTTATTTTGTCCATATTGATTGTTACCATGTAATTACATATTTTTGCAGCTAGCAATCAGCCGCAGTTATAATGAAAACGAACGAATTCGATAACAAACAACAGCAGACTAAAATCGATGTAAATAAAGATACCAGAGTATGGTATATGATGCTTAATTGTGCGTCATGCATTGTTTTCAAAAGTAACATTAAGCTACTTTATATGTTGCCATAATTTTCCTATTTTTTCTTCTCGTTAATACTCCTTTTAAAAATAAATTTTTATCGGTGATTTTTAAAAAAATTATTTTAACCTTAATTGATAGTTTGTTTTTTTAATTTAAGATAACAATTATTTAATTCAATATCAGTAAATATAAACATTACAGATAAAATGATTGAAAAATATTTTGAATAACGTTAAAAATTAATTTGCTCAATAGGCTGTTATCAGAATTCTACATTATCTTTACAAAAATAAATATTATAAATTAAGAAGAAAAAAAATCCACTTCCTTCCTTCCTTTTTTTTTTTTTTTTCAATTATGGGACAAAAATACTTATCATGCAAATATGGATACAATTTTCTGTCTTGTATGCTATACTTTTATGAAAACCCAAATTCAATAAATTACAATTTTGACTTTAAAATTTCCTCTTCAAGACTGTCGAAACAACCTTTATATCAAATGGGAAAAAAAGATGCCTCTTTTTTTTTAAATCCTTTATTATTATTATTATTATTTATTTGACTAGATACATGTTAAATGATTAAACATGTTTTATAACAACTATTTGGCTATTCTACATCGTTTTCTTTTTTAAATCGCAGTTCTAAAAATGTATAAGAAATAAACATAAAAACTATGACAAAATATTTAAAAAATAATTTACATACTTCCTTTTTAATTAATTTAAATTTCCATATCTAATTTAGATTTTAGCGATATAAATATGCTTAAATGTGCATTGAAAGGACTGTAAAACTCAAAGAATACCAAACTGATTTAAAATCATTTATAGCTGTTTTCTAGATGCAGCTCATTAAGTTTATTGCGCCATCCGACTTTTTTTTCATGGACACATTTTAAATATTGATATCTTATTGCTTAAGTTTTAATTATTTAATATATATCCCGGTAAATGAAATAATTTTAATGATAATTATCATTTCATTTTTTGGATAATTAACAAATTTATCTTTTAAATAAATCTATTTAGTTAAAAATCCAGATGCTTAAAATGCTTCTGTCGATATCAACTATTTTCGAAAAGTTTCTTATAAAGATGTTCCTAGCCACGAATGAGGAAAAGCTGATCTTAAAAAGTGTTGGATACTCCTGAGAGAAAATGCATTATTTGGCCTTTCAAGGATAAGAAGCCTACCTCCAGGTAAAAAGTTTCTAGACTGAAATTCGGATTTTGATGGAATTCTGTGTTGTTTGGAGTGTGCGGAAAAACATCTGAAAAATTAAATTTGCCGTTGTTTAACTCCCTGAAATTTAAATGCCTCTAAATTGCAACGTTTTTTTTTTTTGTTTGTTTGTTTTTTTTCCCTGCCGATATGGAAAGGAAATTTAATGGAACTGAACATATTTTAAAAATACTGTAGAGTTATACTGGGCTTGAAAAATATAGGCTGTAAAAACGCCAGCTTTTAGCATTAGATAAAAGATAATTGATAATTTTTCTTAATAATTGCAATTCTTTTCCTTGTAAAAAATAATTCTGTACTGTAGTTATTTAACTACAAATTGCTGCCCTACGAATTATAAATGTAAATCTGAGTGTTACAACAAAACAAGTTTAAAATAGGATTATGAATTTATATCTTATTTTGAACACTTTTCTATAATCCAGTAGACGCTCAGTAATCTGGCACTGTATCGATCTGACGCCTCTTTATAATCCGGCAGTTTCTGTAAGGGAGGGACAGCAGTTCATTGCTTGTAGGTGTCAGTGACCGTGGAGAGATGTAAACATTTGTGTTTTGAACTGTATTGTGTAATCTTTATTATATCCTGTTTAATTTTGTGTATTTTATGCGATAAGCGTAGATTTTTACCTGTAAAATACATTAAAAAAATAAAACTAAACCAATCCAACATTTTCATTAATCCAGTAGTCCTTTGATCTGATATCTAGCGAATTATTGACAATCTACTGTATGTTCTTCATTTGTTTTTCAAATTTATAACATTTTAATGATTATTTTTCTTCTGTCTTTTGTTTTTTTATAAAATAACTGGTTTTTGGTATAATTTATATTTAATTAACTAAACTCGGATAGGAAATTCTATATGGATTTACTTATCCGAAAAATTATTATTCACACCTTGTCTTTCCCTATTTCATTTATATTGTACTGTAATTTAATTGCATTATGTGTAATTATTTAATCTTTAAGGTGTAAAATGACCGGCTAAATGTCACTATTTCCAAACATGGACTTCTAATGGATGGACTTAAAAAATAATCTGACTCATATATTTCTTTATGATATACGTGTTTTGAAAACTGAGTGTTGAAAGGCCAGGTTTGCTACTGTACGTTTCATTAACGGTTTGTCAGCTTGCATGATATATCAACTATTTAATTGCCTCAAATAAGGAAAAAAATTAAATTAATGATAGCACATACTCACGTGCTTCAGTGATCGAATATCTTATTTTTTAATTTGTTATTAATACTGGCTCACACACATATATTCGCTAATTCTGCATTTGTAAATAGAAAACGATATCCATTGAATTTTGATTAGGAATCGATACTCCTCGTAGTGTCTTCATTACATATTTTTATGGCTTGTCAAACCGGTTTTTAAAGATGGTCAGTACAGCGCCGGTTGTGAAATATTACCTTTGTTAGAAAATTCACGTGAGTCTTTGTAAATCATTGTTTTTTTTTTTTTTTTGAAGAAGAAGAAATCCGAGCTGCTTCAGTTTTTTGAGCATTCCTTAATGTATTATCACCTGCTGATGTATTATTCTTAACGGATATCATTTTTATATGGCCTAAAGTTGGTTTGCAGTCTTATATTAGTAAAGCTGGTTCTATAGTGAAACTTCTTTAATATTTGTCGTATACTTACGGATGTGTTCATACATCGTTCTCGTTTTCTCCTATTCATTTCAAAGTTTTTTTTAATTTTTTTTTATTTATTGTTTTGCTTATTCTGAACATAAAACACATCCTTTCTTTTTGCGACTTTCTTATTACCAAATTTAATGAAACCATGTTTTAAATGCAATCTCAACTGAAACAGCATGAGAATCAAAAGTAAAAGAACTTTTTTTAAGAAACGAAATAACATTGAAAGAATCAGAAATATTTCTTTGCTATTTTCTCTGAAAAGGCAAAACCAAAAGGAATTATTGCCGTTGAACTAGCTCTTAGACAGTTTTCATTCCCTATAATAAAATGACCACAATAGTATTTCACACTATATAAATGAACACAAATTTAGAAATATATTATATTTGTATATTTAATATGCATGGTTACTCATGAAGGGCTATTGCATTAAAAGTGATAAAAGTGATAAGTTCGAATTACAAAAAAGACCAATAAATATTTTTAATTGATAAATATTATTTTAAAATCGATAAATATTATCCGAAAATGTAAGTATTTTAATGGGTGATTATGAAATCAAATCCTTTTGGAAAGTAAATGTGTATCATTATGTGTTACTGCTAAAGTAAAAGAAAAGAAAAGAAAAAAAAAAAAAAAAAAAACATTTTAAACCAAGATTTGCAGTAAATTATTCTCTAGTTTTTGTTGTTTTGTACGTTGTTTTGTAGCTTCTCTTGAACGACGTTCTAATAATGTTATTACTGTACTATTAGGGAAAAAAATATTATGCTCTTTTCATTAAATGATTACACTAGTTAATTTATTCATGATACCAGTTTCGATTAGAATTTTAAACTTATTTTATGCAATGATTTGAATTAGGCTTTTGATGATCTAAGCGTCTACTGCCAGGGGACATTTATATTTGTCCTTTCTCTAAAATGAATCAATATATCCTTTACTGTACCGTGTTATCAGGAGCAGTTACAAATAGGCTGCTGTGACATCAATGTCGTTTATATGTCCCGAGTCATATAACTCATTTCCAGATAACGTCTAAAAGAATTCTTTTGCGCGATGTCTCATTAACTATTTTTGCAATGACCGCTTATGTGTTTCAGCTGGGTCTTTTATATATATATATATATATATTTATTGTTGGTAGTATTTTGCTTCTACTCCTTTATATAATTCAGATCATTTTTTTTTTTTTTTTGATTTTTAAAAGTAGTAATCTTCCTTTCATTTCATAGTTGGTGTAAAAATTCTTGTAAATATGATAAATTATTATGTGCATCATATATATATATATAGTCTTTTTCATAGTGCCGCATTGCGCATTTTTTTTTTTTTTTTGTTTTTTTGTAAGACTTGGTAAAAAAAAGCATGTATTAAAAATGCCTTAAAAAGTCACAGAAAAATGTTAGCAACTCTTTATCTAATAAATTTACTGTTTACCTTTCGTTAAAGAAAAATCAATTTAGTTTTTTTAACACATCCATGGACTACTTTAAAATATGGGCTGGAATAGCAATGTTGATATTTTTATCTTCTGGGTTAAAGTGACTTTTCTTTAAAATTACTTATAGAGCAATATTTTAATGGGCTTGATAAATAAAGAAAGAACTTTTGTAATTTTTTTTCTAAATTTTTTTTTCATTATTATTATTAAGGGGTATAGCCATTATTTGTATTTATGGACAAGATAAATGCTTGAGTGGTGTAATCGTGCTGACCGTGAATGTGGTAAATTCATTTCCGATAAAGATCTAAATCCTGAATTCGAAATTACTTGGATAAGATTCTGAATAGTGAATTTTATCCTCCCCCCGCTCCTATCCTCAGTCTGAGTTGATTCTGTTCTGAGTGGCATAGTGAGTGGGCTAAATGGCCCACGCCATCATATCTGGATTCTAAAACATGATGTAAATTTAAAATAATGCTAAAAATTTTTCTTTTCTAACCTCCCATGACTAGGGCTTGGATATGAATGTTTTCCTTGACTTTCTGTCTCATCGCCACTGATTTAATGTTTCTGCGGCAGGATCGCACCCAATGTCGTAGCCAAAAGTAAATGGCGCTCGGGACATACTGTTCATTTTTCGCCCCTCCCCGTCTCATTTAGCCCTGGAAAATGTAAAATATACTCTAGAATACTATTTTCTTGGCACTCCTTTGCCCATCCCTCTCTAAGCCACTGGTCGAATTATATCGTGTTTAAATTTTAAACCCTTTAAAAACCCTTTAAAGGGTATAAAAGGTTTTTTTAAACCCTTTAAAAAATCAGTTCATTAATTAGTAAGTGTTCTAGATTGACATCAATTTGATAGATCCGTATATATTAAATTTAAGTTTTCCTGAATAAAATTCTTGTCTCTATACCCCTTCCTCCCACATAAAAAAAAAGAAAAAGAAAGAAAAAAAAAAAAAGGAAGAAAAGAAACAAGATACACGAAAATACCCAACTTGAAATTAAACACTTGAATAAAAAAATAAAAGAATTCTTCGCTGGAGGATAGCCAGTTAATGTCATTCAGATGAGAAAGGGGAAGGGGGAAAAAAAAAAATTAAAAACAGAGGGTTTTGAGGAGAAAGAAAAAAAAGACTCGTTAAGTACTGAGGGGGGATAGGGAGAAAGAAGGGGGACTGAGTGAAGGTTACCTAGTTTTAGTGCTTAATCGCGACTGAGCAAATGTGAGGTGGGTGTGGGAGGTTACAGGTTAAAGTTTGCCATTGACGAATTGTTTCAGTCCACATTTATCTTTTTTTTTATTCTTCTCTCCACTACCGGCTCCATTAGTACAACTTTCTAATAATAAAAATCCTTGCGAGTGTTTTATCGTTTTATCTTCAAATGTTTTTTTTTTTATTGGTGACTTTCAGAGTACTAATCTACCTGGTCATTTTTATATCAGATACCTGTAATAGACTGCATACAAAACAATATGTCAATGACATTATCTGTCTTGATATTATTTTATTTATGGAATCTTCACAAATTCTTATAAAATATTTCACTAAATAAAGTTTAATACTTTTATTTCATTTAATTTATTTGATTTAATTACTGTATTTTATATATTTCTTACATTTTTACATCAGTATTTAGGCATTTTTCTTTCTAAAGATCCTGAGCATAAAAATGCTATGCTAATTAGCTTCTCCATTTAAATCTGTTGTTAAATGTGTTTCATTGATTAACTTCTACCCAGTCTAGACGGTGGCGAGTTAGGGCTCATTTATCATTTCATTATTTCCAGTTGAAAGTGAGACTTACTAAGTTTACTTTATGCTTACTAAGTTTTATCAAAATTGTTCTAACCGTTTTGAGCAAACATCCATATATATTTTAAAGGTTATTGTCATCTTCAAGGCTTTGTTTGCAATGATTTAACTTTACTAAATTTTTATTCTGTTTGGCTGAAATATGCAAATGAAATGTTAAGTCAATTGGACTCTTTGTTATTTCTTTTTAGAAATATCAACTCACTCACCCCCTAAAGAGGGAGGTGAGTTGGAGATACTTATCAGCCGGTAAATTTGATTAAAAACGATTTAATTCCAGCGATTTGTTATATACGTTTAAAAATCTTATTTCCCCTCCTCTACAAAGAAAGGGAAAGTTGGGTGTAGTAAACCCCACTGCCCCTAGTGAGGCCTCGTGGCTGGAGACCCTGGAAGGGGCCTCAAAATCTATTCAACGTACATCATAATACTTAGCCGCCGGCGAAATTACAACATTGCATGGGAGGAGTGGTTTCATAATAACTTATTTAGTTGAACCATTAACCCCTACGTATCCAAAAACGGTTGGGGTTGCTTTATCCCTGTAGGAATTTTTTGTAGGGTAATGAAAAGCATGTGCACGAACTTTCGTGAAAATACCTCTCGCCGTTAGGAATTGATTCTGGACAAATATGCATGCATGTGTATAAAATTCTTAAACCTCGTATGTGCAGATCAATTAATTTTAAATTTAATTTTGTTGCTTGACATGGAATTTTAAAGTTATTAAAAATTATTATTGGCGCTTTTTTATAAACTCCACATAAAGTTTCAGATTTCTATTGAAAAGTGGTATTTGGCCTATATTGTTCCAAAACAGAAGAAAAACCTCCTTCCAGAAAATGAATTAATGAATTCATTTTCCAACTTTTAATAGTTTTGCATTTTATTCACCTTCTGGCATGGCAGACCCAGTTTATCAAAATATAACTTTGTTCACAGTGCAGTTCCATTTAGTTGAAATCTTCTAGACAGTACTCTTTTATATCATTAACAAATATTACGTTGCCGATGTTTTCGACAAAGCAATATTTGCACTCAAAGCGTCAATATCCTACGATTCAAGTAAATAATATTCTGTTGAGCGAGGAACCTATTTATTTGAACGAAATAAATTCTAATTACAAAATAAGTTAATGTATATAGAAAATATGAAATTTATAATGCTATTTTATTTAGATGGTAACTTACGGATTTATGATTTTAAACCTTAATTTGCTATCAAATGACTGCAACGGACCGATATGCTTGTTGGTGTTTTTGCAATACACTTGTTGTTTTCATTCTATTCTATCTTGCAAATTGTAAACATTAACCCCGAATATGCTGTTTTATTTAGAATAAAGTTAAAAAATGCCAAGAATTCTTCTTGGGCAATTGCCAGTAGCTTGAAATCTTCTTAAGTTTTGAAATTCATAAATTACAATTTCTCATTTCTTAGTTGGCATTAACTTTTTTCACTTTCAGAGTATCTATTGTCATTTCGATAACAGAGAATTATTGTAAGATATTATATTTAGAATTTTTGAAGCATGTTTTTAAAAGCAACAATACTATTTGATATATTAAGCGGAAATTTAAGTTGCAATGTATACAAAACTACAATCGACTGAGTCTGTGGTGGATGATGTAGTAATATGTTTTTGAAGCATCTCAAATTTTAGAAAGAAATCCATGAAATTAGATACCTGAGATTTTAAATATAGTTAGAAATTTACTAGTGTTCGAAACTAAATCCTATTCAAGTAGTTCATTTGTTTTGAAATGTGTTAGAGGCGTATTTAGGTGGTGTAGTGGTATATCTGTGCTATCGACGTGGATTGTTGATGATTATATTGATGTAGAACATGATCTCGTATGTTATTTATAATATAAACTAAATCGCTTCCATTTTTTTCAGGTGTTGCAGTTTACTTTTGTAGAAGACGCATGTGTATCCCATACTGGTAAGCTAGTTCACAAGAATTGATAAGATATTGTGTTTGGAATGTTAAAAATAGATCTTATAAATTGTGTTTTCATTTCTTCGCTGACATCGGTTAAAATCGGAACTGCATAGTTTGCTCAGAAAAATTGTCAAAATATTTTTTTTATTTGATTCACATGCCCCCCCCCCCCAATTCAGAATCGAGGATATTTTAGAGAAAACAATAGGTAAAAGTCATACATTCCTTTACATGCTTTGAAGAAATATCTCCACCTTTCTGTTCTTGTTTCTGTTTTGCTTTCCTTCCAAGAATTAGAAATAAGTCAGATTTGTTGTTTCTCAGTTTTCACCCACAAGCTAAAATTATTACTATACCATTAAAATTAGCCATCTGTTATATATATTGTAGATTAATGTTAAAACATTTTTCACTTGTTTATTTTTCAACCCATATCGTTATTGGATTTTTAAAAAATATTTTCAAGAATTTAAGATACATAAAAACCTGATAGTTCTGCTTATTTCTTCTGAATAATGTATATTACGATTTTTTGGTAATTCCTTCGAACGCATAAATTCAGCCTTAACTGTAATTTAGAAATCTCATTTTATGTAGAAGGAACTGAAAATCGTCTAGCGATGGCTGACTGCTCTTTGTTTTTTAACTGGTTCGGTTGACACTTCAAAACTGCATTTGAGTTCGGTTAATCGAGTCTCACTTCTAAACAAAGTAATGAATGTCTCAGAGGACCGGCTTAAGTACTTTATTTTCCTCTTTTAGTTTTTCATTTTTCTTCTGGAGGAAAATTTACTTCTTGCGCGGAATCGCAGAACGGAATTAACCGGAGAAGACTTTTTCCTAGCATTTTTATTCATGGCGGCTCATGATTGCCTTACTTTGCGTCTGCGCGTTGGTAGTTACGGGGGACCATATGCAAATAGAACATTCAGCGCCAAATGGTACATCCTTGTCATTGGTATTCAAAAATATTTCAGTTATTTTGCTAGGTTTATGCTTCTATTAATGCAAAATCTATGATCATAATTAATTAATTAATTATAATGGTTTTGAAATTGTTTATTAGTAGTTCACTTTGTATCTTGCAAATACATCTTATTGTGGTTCGATTATTTGAAAAGAACACCAGACGCTATTAAGTTCTCACAAGCATCCTGGACGTATGTATCTCAGAGCCTTTCTTTGTTTCTTACCATTCTTAACATAGTTTTTCTACGTTGTAGAAATTTTGAACATCAGAAATTTTGTCTGGAATTCTGCTTAAGAACTCTACTTTGATCTCAGAAGCATTTAATGCCGGATGATTGAATGGGTTAGATTAATAAATCTAAAAATCGTTTAATTTTTTTTTATATTTCTGTTAATTAAATTAAGATTAAACTTTTTAACTTTCCTAAAATTTCAACATCCCGTTTGTTTTGGTAAGTTCTTCGTAATATTGTGTATCTTTTCTACACTAAGGGTTAAAAAGCCATGTATTTCAATAATATTGTTAATTGGGTGAAGGCTTGTTCCACTATTAGATTAACTGATTTTTTATCTCAAAATCGATGGAATTTACTTAAAGCCATTTGAAAAATTTTATACAACTGTCATAATTAAAACTCATCATGACATTCACAATTATAACACTTTTCTAAAACGAATGTTTTTTCCTATTCACATACCACTATCGTTAAAGAATGCCGATGGAAAATTCTTATCTGATGGAACAGGTACTCAGGGTCGGATTAAACCTTCTAGGGTCCCTTAAGTAATGCATTTTTGGGGACTTTTTCTCCTCCCCAGTTTCAACAAAACCAAATTTCTTTTATTGATTTAAATTCAGTCTTTATAGAAGTAGCTTTGTATAACAAATTTTGACAAATAAAAGCAACAAGCTATTTAATTACGGATCTCTTCAAAAGAGTTGGTTTTAGTGTATTGCATATGAAAAATTGTGCAATTAAAATTTAAAAATAATTTTGTGCTAATTTTTTTTTTAAGTGACGAGTCTTTTTTTAACACTTTTTAAATCATATTTAACTGAAAGATCCATATTTTGTAAATCATAAACTGTCATATTTTTTAGAATCATTAAATAAATCAAGAGCTGCAAATGGTAATTAATTGGTAATGTTACTTGAACAATATTCCAAAATTTAATCAATACTTGCTTTTAATTGGAATTAATTCGATTGCCTAGCCTTTATGATTAAATTTAAACAAAAAATTTAATAACTTTGAAAATACCGTAAGAAAGCTTTGAGGACACAGGGCCACCACAAAATTGTGGGAACCTTTGGCTTGCTTTGCTTATTTAATAATCCGGCCCTGGGTAGCAGACAAACAGTTTCCTTAAGACAATTACATTATTAAAGGATTTGTTTAATAGTGTTGTTGTAATAATCTGCAATAATTAGAGATATTATAAGGATGAAAAGGTATTATTTGAGGAATGAAATAGGGATATTAATACTAGGTGTTTTAGTTATGGCAACTACTGAAAGTATTTTGGCGAGAAAAAATATAAACTGTGTTTAAATATTGTTCTGCATTTTAAGAATGAACTCTATTTGTATTTTATATAAGAATCTTTTACTGTCGAATACTGCTTTTAGAAGGCTTAGTTAATAGCGTGCTTGTTTTTGGTTAATTTTGAAACTTACAATAAAATATTCATTGTGCGTTGTAATCACGAATTGTATTTCTTTGGCTGAATATGAAGAATAACGGAAAAGAAATTTTTTCTGAGATATTATAATAAAGCGCTTGTAATGTATTATAATGTATTTTTAATTGTTTATTTTATGAAGGTATTATTCATTTAATTAGAAACAATGTATATCCTTTATTATAAGGCAACCTTTTGTAAAAATATCTTTAATGCATTTCAATCTCCCTTTGATCTGAAGGTCTCTGCGGTTGTATCCGGAATTATCGGTTATAATTTACTCAATAATTGTTGAGATCTTTCATATAGGGGCTTTAAAAACAAAGTAAATGTAATAAAGTAGCTGACGGAGTGGTAAACTTATGAGTTTGACTGAAATACATTATCATATAGTACATAGATACAAGTTAATTCAGACATATATGATAATTTCATATATAATGAACAACTTGAATAATTTATGGAGCTTTTTTGTATAAAATGTTTGACTTTATTTACGTCATGATTTGAATTTTATTTTAGAACTGGACGATAATAATCTTTTAGAGCATCGCCAACGGAGACAGGAGGATTTAATTGGGCATAAATCCTAACTTATTTGAATTTATAAATAACAATTGCTTTATTCATTGCCAAAGGTACACTTAAAAAATGTTTTCGATTACTTAACTAATAAAAAATCCTTTTTTTTAAACAGAAAAGAATTACAATATTGGTGCATTTCCATGGTGATTCCTGAAAGTGTACATGTACTGAATCCATTCTTGTTCGACTTTTTCGCAATATGTACCCGCTCCCCACTTAATCTGATCATCCAACCATGACCTGAGGAGAGTTGCTGGCAGTGGTTGCTGTACGCAGGCGCCTGTGCCTCGCTCCACGACTTAAAAGCTGTAGCGTTCAGTTTTGCTAAAACGAGGAGCTCCGCTTTCGCAGTCTGCTTTATTCATTGCTTTTGTATTACGACATGCGCGTTCGCACAACTTCACTTTAGTGCTCTGCAGGCTGGATAGATGCGATAATAATCCCCAAAGAGAAATACTCGATCCTATTAATTGAATTCGCTGAACTCGAATTTCACATATACATTCTTTTTTTTTTCTTCCACCGTAGTATATTTATCCTAACGACAGTGCTTTCTGCGCATGCGCAGCGTTCCCTTCTCTCCAACTGTTTTCTCTGAAAGTCCTTATTTTTTATTTATTTCGGTAGAAATTCTGACTTTCCACATTTTTTCTTGTTTGTTTTCGTTTTCTTGTAGGTGGCTTGCATTTTATCGTAAAAAAATAGTTCGGAGAGATTGTGTAGGGTTGTAGTATTTTTCGGCAGTGTAGTGGAATGCTACTATAGTAATATACGAGAGTGTTTTCATACTTAATCTGAAAAGGAAATATAAGATCGGATGCCATCTTAAGGCACAATATTTTGCAATAAAACTAAAACCTATCTGAGTGTCACAATACTATTTCGTTTGTTTATTTCCCTTGCTTAACAATTTGAGAGAAAAAATAAATAAAGCTTTTGTAAATTTGAATTTTTTTAAAAACATTTTTTACTTTTATCTTTTATACAGTTATTTCTTTAGTTAAATTCGATTTTCGAGTAATTTAATTTATACATATTGTTTTTAATTTTCACAAGAATCGTCCCTATTTGGCTTTTATAGTGCGAGTACTGCAGTAACTAAATCTTTTTACCCTAAAAATAATTAAAAATTGCACCTTTATTTAAGTTTTAAACATACATTTTCATTATTTTCTGGGGACGCTTAAATTGAAACAGATGTATCCGATTGTAAAAGTTCTTGCAGATCGTACTTATTTCGGCCTTCCTCCCTCCATGTATCGAGTTGTAAGTTTAAGAAAACAAATACGTTAAAATTCCCTCCCCCCTGCAGTATAATGTATGGGTATTGCATATCCACCGTATGTTTCATCTACTTATGTGGGATTAAAAAATCGTATTGTCTAAATCAATGAGCAAAGTTTTTCTTTAGATTGTAAGGGGATAATTAAATTCTTCTATGAATATTTTGTTATTAATTTAGAAAAGGTTCATCTAATCCGATATATTGAAATTAAATATATTTATAATCCTTTTCAAAAATAAAAAGGCACGTGGCTTGTTAGCAAAATTTTGTTGTTGTTGTGTTTGTTCTAATTTATAAATGTATGATTCCACAAAATACTGATAGGAAAAAAAAAAAGTGACATTGAATTCGCAGTAAGTAAAACGATACTGCTCCTATTAAAAAATTTTGCTAGTTCATTTGAATGTACTATATTTTAATTTAATCTAATTATGTTTTTACAAATGGGCTGGGTTTTTTTCTTTCACTCATACGAAGAGAAAGCAATACTGTATTGACCATTTATTGCAATTAATGTATGATATAAAAATTTCAAAAAAGCCTTAAATACCTTCGAAGATGCTTCTAAATTAAAAATGTGTTCTAGATTTCTTATCGTTTAAAATTCAAATTATATTTAATTTGAAGATATTAAAAATAGAGTATATGCTTGGAAAAATAGTGAAATACTAATATTTAGAAAGTTAATTTCTGCGCTTTAAATAGTTTGTGTTTTAAACCACACTTTGAAAAGGAATAAAATGTCCAACCACTAGTATGCTGCCGATTTTTTTTTTTTTTTTTTTTTTTTTTTTGTGAGCGGAAGAGGATTTTTACATTTTAAAACTAAAAAAAAAAAAAGTTGTAGCTATGAATATTCTTATTTCACTTGATATAGCTGTTTATAGCAAAGATTTCTAGTGATTTTGAATGAATGATGATTGCTGTTTATCACAAGTTATGATTGCGTATTTTATAATCTTTGATTTCGCATTTTACTGTCAAAAGTAAAATTTTTGTATTACAATCATGAACTTCCTAAAATGGAAAAACCAACGAAAATCTTCTAATGATTTATTATGAATCACTTCTCTTTTGTGGTTGCTTTCTGAACACTAAAAATGGGTTTATTTCGACATTCAAGCTTCTCCTAAAGTGCTGATAGTTGATCTTTCATATCTTAAGCTTTTCTTCACGAAATGTTTACATAAACATGAGCATCAAATATGCTAATTAACTATTATTTTATAAGGGAATCAAAAGAAGTTCAGAATAATACTGGACGTATGTAAAAGATAAAACAATGACTAATAGAAAAATTTCTGTGACCTTCACCAAGTATCTGAAAATCAAATATGTATTTTGGACGCCTTGTTTTTCTGACCGATTAGAACCCAAACTTTGACATAGAATGACAATTGTAATCACAAAGTCACATGTCAATTTTCCTGCATTTAAGTTCATTTCCCTTTTGAATTACTGCGTTTACATGTATGCAAAAGTACAGATTGACAGGCGGACAATCCGTTGATTGATTTGGTTCAAAATTTAATTAGATTTTACACGTTAAACACGATAACTGTGAACCATAATTCATTTACTTTAAGTTGGTACGTTTTGGAACGGTACTATTTATATGCATGTAGAAGTACAGACCGGCAGACAGTCAACCCCTTGACGTATTTTATTTATTAAGTTTTCAAAATTTAATACGTATCCACATTTTCAGTACTAAACTTGTGAATCACATTTTATCGACCCAGCTAAATCTACTTTGTAATCATCGTTTATTTAATTTGTATTCAGTCAGCCAAATATGCAGACTTCCTCTGAATGGATTTCTCTCAAATTTGGGCTGAAATATAGAAATTTGATGTAAGGACCGTATATCAAATTTCATATGTGTATACTAAAAGCGTGTTTTGCGTTATCGTATTCACTGGCAGACTTAATTTCAAAATGTGTTTTTCCAGCTTACTAAAAGCGTGTTTTGTTTATACTAAAAGCGTGTTTTGAGTTATCGTATTCACTGGCAGACATAATTCCAAAATGTGTTTTTCAAGCTTGGGAAGATTTGAAACGTGGAGATTCGTCAAAATCTTAAGTTCGAATTTTCGACGATTACAATACTTTCTCCATACTTCTTATATAAGAAAATAAAAAGGGAAGCTGTGGAAGTCTCTTCCGTCCTGATTATCAAACGTGATAGAATATTCTAAAGATGTGTAATATTGCAATCTTGGTAAATATGTGTTATAAATGAACTGTCAATCAATGATCGATATTAAGTTTATAAACAGTAGGATTTCATAAGTATTTTATCTCTTCTTTTGTATATAAATTCTTGATTATAAGTGAAAAACTGCAGATTGCATCTGGGATTTTTTTAAAAGCAGATTCGTCATTATTTAGGATAAAGAACATTATTCTTAAACTACAAAATCTGTGTATTAAAAGAAATTAATTTGCTTTACTGACTTCGGATGCTCCATTTAATTTTTTTAATGAAATTTTTTATCGATTCACTGTATTTTCCTCATGTTATGAAGAAGCTAAAATAGTCGGGATTGTCGACAAAAAATATCTCTAATTGAATAAAATATCCCCTATTTGGTTCTATTCATATTTTACGTATTCGTAAAATAGATTATATTAAAAAAGATAAACTAGATTTATTATTTCAAAAAATTTTCTTCTGTTTTTTACTGTAGATAGACTTACTATGATCGATGTAAATGAATCAGTCTGAATGAAAATTTTTAAAAATTAGCAGCAAAATGTTTCATGCTTCTTCATCTTCATCTCTTTTTCCATATTTTGTATTTCCTTCCTTCAGAATTTTTCATTTTCCCAATATATTTATATATTGTGGGTTTACCAATTATCCTCATAATCTCTTCGCCAATCTGAAGTGCAAAATATTGTTAGTGTTTTATCAAAATCTTTGTCAGAAACCTCATATTCGAACTACTAAAAACAATGACAGTTTGTGACAGCATATAGCATTTTGACCGCAACTTAGAAAACTTATATAGTGTTTTGTAACAATAAATGTTTATGAAAAAATTGACATACAACATTTTAATGTATGCAGTCACTTTTCTTAGAATTAACTTCTCTGCTTTTGTGATTTGTATCATGTGAAGACAGCGCTTTTTTCACATGGGAATTTCTCCTATTAATAACACAATGCCTTTTTTTCTTTTTTGTACAAGCTATAATTTTTCACCTCTGTATTTTGAATGTAATTTTAGCATTGTTTGCTTATGTCTGCTTCTATGAAATATAGTCATTAAAATTTCGGTAAATTCTTAATTAAAGATTTCAGTGTTAGTATAAAAGTTCTTATGTTTGTCACGTGTGTTTGCATTCAGCTTCGCTAGCATCAGATGCGCCCTGTAATTTACATTTTGTGCAGCCATTAATTTTTCAAATTTATAATATAGTTGTTCCATTTTTATTTGATCCAGGTGCATAGTAATATAACATAGATGATCCAGGTGCAATAGTAATATAACATAGATGATCCAGGTGCAATAGTAATTTCGTGATATTTGCTGTACATCATTATTATTTTAAACTAACATTGTTCTGCTTGAGCGATTTTTGGTATTAATTTTTTTTAAAAAAAGATTTAGAAATTATATAAATCTGACTTTTCGAAATTTAGTCATTGAAATTGGGATAATGCTTATGAAATCTATTCATTATAATTTTCGTAGAATACAGATGTCTTTCCTCGCTCAGAATTTTGTAATGCCTTCATTAACACTTTTAAATGTACAATAATACCTTTATAATTATCATATGCGTTTACGTTCAGCTCCGCTAACTTCAGCGATTCACAGATCATGTAAGCGCTAGTAAAAATAATTAAAAATAAATAGTCTGTGTCGGTAGAAAGCATTAAGCTATTATTGAAGTTTTGGGGTTTGTTTGTTTTTTTAATTGATGAAACTTTTCCTACTATATATATATATATATTTCTCTGAATCGGAGTTGACTCACGGAGATATTTCGGCGAAATATTTTAAGCATTTGAAAATAATTTGTTTTAATTCGATAGATTTCTGAAATAATAACAGGGAAGAACCTGAAAATAATTACGTGTGTAAATATAAAACAACTGTAATATCTTGTTTTTTTGTTTTTTTTTTGTAAAATCATTTATTTCTTCTTGGAAAATTTAAGTTTAATCTTCATCAGACTGTGCGAAAAGTTGTTTCTCGGAATCATTTTCTAGAGTTTATTTTCTTCTTTTAATTCTCCGAATTTTCGGATGAGGTGAGTAATAATTTCTTTACAATTATTCGAAATTTCTTCAATCATTAGTAAATGATGGTATGATGTAATGTTATAAATTGTTACTATTGTGCTTGCAATTATTATTGCGTAGTCATGCGCATTACGCCTTTTGTAGACAATTATTACATCAGGGGTTATTTCATCGAAAATTTTCTCTGTTTCTCTTAGTTTTTCAGATACGGTGTTTTGCACAGTATTTTTATACTGGTGACATAATGTTCGTCGTAAACTGTATTTTACCAGTTATTTAAATTCAAAAGAGAAACGAGTGGGGTTTTTTAGCAGATATTCAATAGATATGTTACTATTACTGCATGGGCTTCGATCTTTCATTGAAATACTTTGGTGAAATAGGAAATATCTGTTTTAAACATATTTCGCTGTTTTCTTTTTTTTTTCTTTATGCGGCTTTTATAACTATCACATTGAATAGCAAACACTTTTTTTGGTTAGGTTTGTTGTGACTTATGGCACTTTACAAGCCAGCTAACAGTTATCTGTCAGCGATTAAGCCGAGTGAGCATCCCTTGTTTTTTCAGTAACGCCAACTAGGGCCAAGAATGCATCACATTCGCTTGCACAACCCCTTTTTTTAGAGGGGGGGGGGCACATTCACACACCTCACAGATAGAACACAGAAGAACAACTATGCCCGAACCGGCACTCGAACTCCGGACGCCCAGTTCACGCGGAAGACGCGCTACCCCTATGCCAGGACGCCAACAGTTAGGTTTGAAAAAAAAAAAAAAAAAGCTTTTATAAAGAAGGTATGCTATAAAAATGCATAAAAAAAAAAGGAACGGGCTGGATTTTTTTTTATAGGGGGGAAAATTGAAGACGTTCTGCTTTACTTGCTATAAGCAAACTGGAATGGAAATTTCTATTACATTAAACTTCAGTGTCGATCTTGCATCTACAGCGTCGGAATTTCATATGTGCTTAGGAAAAATATCTTGAATGTTAAAATATTTTATGCTTTCCCGAGACATTCAGAATCGTAGGTAAATGCAGTATCTAAAAAAAAAAATCTGCTTTCCTATGTAAATACTCGTTGGTTAGAATTAAATAACCTCTGTTTAAAATTGTGTAGGAAAAAAAAAAAAAAAAAGCAGTAGCCGTAACAATGCTATATCTCGTAGTATGCATTTGCTGACGCAGAAAAAACAAATGGTAATTAGAAAACACATTTGTTATTAAAAAAAATTTTTTTTTTTTGCCTTAAAATTTTTTATTATATGTAAAATAATTAGAATTTTTTATTAAATATAAAATAATTATCTTTGCTGTATATGGATATGTACGATAATTGTTAGTATTTAATGCATACTTAGACCACTGACCATTAATAATATGCATCTCGACAATGAGTGAAAAACATGTATCCACTTTTTTTTTATTTTTTTATCGGGGATCTTTCTTTTTCTCTGTTTTGAAATGAGTACTTCTAGCCATTAGTTTTACTGAATAGCGTTGGCTTATTTTTAGCCAACAGATATTTTCAATTGCAATGATTGAAGGTTTATGAAATCTTAAGCTATCATCGCAGAATTAGCGTTGCATTGAATATTTGGTACGATTCATTAACTCAATCATCACTAAATTAGTGTTGTATTGAATAGCCGGTATACGAATCCCCAATAAGATTAAGAAACTGAACTCTGTATTGAATTGAATTCAATGCACCAGTCTTTAAATAGAACATCATGAAAGAAGTCTAAGTTAGATATCACATCACAGTTAAAAACAGAGCATCACATCTCTGATTTCAAATTTACTAAGAAAAACTACACATTAATACAAGACATTTACCATCTTAAGTTTAATCAACTGCAATTCATCGTACAGCAGATTATTTGTAAGGCAGTAATTGATTTCAAAAAAATACTTCGTTAGAATTTTTTTCCCTACCCTCTTTGGCGAAATCAGATTTATCTGAAAATGTTGTTTTGGAGTTGATTCTTTATTGCATAACTATGTCTATATGACACTGTCTTCCAAAACGTCCGACTGACATACAATATAGAAAAATACGCTATCTTTCTTTAAGAAAAACATATAGAAGGCAAAGAATCATGCTAAATAAATTAATGCTATCAAATGTATTGTTTTTACTTTAAAATAAACTGTATCTCGTAAATCTATCTTTTCTTATAAAATATTCGTAATTTTATATTGGAATTAAAAAAATACAAAAAGAAATTTGGATTGTTTTGTCTTCTTTTCAAACAAAATTTAAAGTGAAAATACTTTATTTTATAAATTCGCAGCAAACGCAGGTTCTCCAGATTTGAAATTTTTCGCATGCGGCAGATTACAAAAATAAATAAATAAAAATAAAAAAATATTTAAAAAAAAAACTGAAAATTTATAATTTGCTTAATTTTCACTGTTCTCTTTCCCGAAATATTTTTCTTCGAATCCCTTTTATTGCTTGGAAATGTACCTTTTTTTTATAGTAATTATCCATATTAAATTGTTCAAATTTACTTTAACTAATGAGCTACTTCAAAACTAACCGCGGATGATTAATCTCTCTTTTAAAGCAATAAAATAACGTGTCTAATGAGCTCCATCATTTTTTTACTTTTGAAAGTGCTATTCTTAATCTTGTTCACACCTGCGATTGGAAAAGTTTTTAT